>NC_141874.1:234478889-235859306 GCF_056163025.1 Triticum urartu
ATGCAACTCTGAATATTGGGACCTCGACAATGGTAAGGAGTCAGGTATGACACCTAAGTTTGATTGTGTTAAATCTTTTATGGATACCGATATTTTCCATAAGTTTAGCACTAAATATGGACTTGATTCTGAGATAGTAGCTTCTTTCTATGAATCTTTTGCTACTTATGTTGATCTCCCTAAGGAGAAGTGGTTTAAATATCATCCTCCCATAGAATTAAAAGTAGCTGCACCTATTAAAGTTGAAGAAAAGACTGTCACTTATAATGATCCTATTGTTCCTACTTCTTATGTTGAGAAACCACCTTTCCCTGTTAGAATAAAGGATCATGCTAAAGCTTCAACTGTGGTTCGTAAAAGCAATATTAAAACATATACACCTCCTGAGCAAGTTAAAGTTTAACCTAATATTGCTATTGTTAAAGAGCTCTTGTCTGATAATATTGATGGGCATGTTATTCAGTTCTGTGATGAAACTGCTAGAATTGCTAAACCTTGTGCTAAAGATAAACATAGACCTGTGGTAGGCATGCCTATTATTTCTGTTAAAATAGGAGATCATTGTTATCATGGCTTATGTGATATGGGTGCTAGTGCTAGTGTTATACCTTATGACTTGTATAAAGAAATCAAGCATGAAATTGCACCTGCTGAGTTAGAAGATATTGATGTCACAATTAAACTTGCTAATAGAGATACTATTTCAGCAATGGGAATTGTTGGAGATGTTGAAGTATTGTGCGGGAAAACTAAATATCCTGCTGATTTTCTTGTTCTTAGTTCCCCACAAGATAGCTTTTGTCCCATTATATTTGGTAGACCCTTCTTAAACACTGTTAATGCTAGGATAGACTGCGAAAAGAATATTGTTACTATTGGTTTGGATGATATGACTCATGAATTTAATTTCTCTAAATTTAGTAAAAAACACAGTGAAGAAGAATTACCTAGTAAGGATGAAATTATTGGTCTTGCTTCTATTGCCGTACCTCCTAGTGATCCTTTAGAACAATATTTGCTAGACCATGAGAATGATATGTTTATGAATGAAAGAAGGGAAATAGATGAATTATTCTTTAAACAAGAACCTATGCTGAAACACAATTTGCCTGTTGAAATCCTAGGGGACCCCCCTCCACCTAAGGGTGACCCCGTGTTTGAGCTTAAACCGTTGCCTGATAATCTTAAATATGCTTATCTTGATGAAAAGAAGATATATCCTGTTATTATTAGTGCTAACCTTTCAGAGCATGAAGAAGAAAGATTATTGAAAACTCTGAAGAAGCACCGTGCTACTATTGGATATGCTCTTGATGATCTTAAGGGCATTAGTCCCACTCTATGTCAACATAAAATAAATTTGGAAGCAGACGCCAAACCAGTTCATGATCCTCAACGATGTCTGAATCCTAAAATGAAAGAAGTGGTAAGAAAAGAAATACTAAAGCTTTTGGAGGCAGGTATAATTTATCCCGTTGCTGATAGTCAGTGGGTAAGTCCTGTTCATTGTGTCCCTAAGAAGGGAGGTATTACTGTTGTTCCTAATGATAAAGATGAATTGATTCCACAAAGAATTATTACGGGTTATAGGATGGTAATTGATTTTCGCAAATTAAATAAGGATACTAAGAAAGATCATTACCCCTTACCTTTTATCGATCAAATGCTAGAAAGATTATGCAAACATACACATTACTGCTTTCTAGATGGTTATTCTGGTTTCTCTCAAATACCTGTGTCGGCTAAAGATCAATCAAAGACTACTTTTACATGCCCTTTTGGTACTTTTGCTTATAGACGTATGCCTTTTGGTTTATGTAATGCACCTTCTACCTTTCAAAGATGCATGATGGCTATATTCTCTGACTTTTGTGAAAAGATTTGTGAGGTTTTCATGGACGACTTTTCCGTCTATGGATCTTCTTTTGATGATTGCTTGAGCAATCTTGATCGAGTTTTGCAGAGATGTGAAGAAACTAATCTTATCTTGAATTGGGAAAAGTGCCACTTTATGGTCAATGAATGTATTGTCTTGGGGCATAAAGTTTCTAAAAGAGGTATTGAATTTGATAAAGCCAAGGTTGATGCTATTGAAAAGATGCCATGTCCCAAGGACATCAAAGGTATAAGAAGTTTCCTTGGTCACGCCGGATTTATAGGAGGTTCACTAAGGACTTCTCAAAAATTTCTCGGCCTCTGACTAATTTATTACAAAAAGATATACCGTTTGTCTTTGATGATGATTGTGTAGAAGCATTTGAAATACTTAAGAAAGCATTAGTCTCTGCACCTATTGTTCAGCCACCTGATTGGAATTTACCCTTTGAAATTATGTGTGATGGTAGCGATTATGCTGTAGGTGCTGTTCTAGGGCAAAGAGTTGATAAGAAATTAAATGTTATCCATTATGCTAGTAAGACTCTAGACAATGCTCAAAGAAATTATGCTACTACTGAAAAAGAACTTTTAGCAGTTGTATTTGCTTGTGATAAGTTCAGACCTTATATTGTTGATTCTAAAGTAACTATCCACACTGATCATGCTGCTATTAAATATCTTATGGAGAAGAAAGATGCTAAACCTAGACTTATTAGATGGGTTCTCTTGTTACAAGAATTTGATTTGCATATTGTTGATAGAAAAGGAGCTGAGAACCCTGTTGCAGACAACTTATCTAGGTTAGAGAATGTTCTTGATGACCCACTACCTATTGATGATAGTTTTCCTGATGAGCAACTAAATTTCATAAATGCTTCTCATACTGCTCTATGGTATGCTGATTATGCTAATTACATAGTTGCTAAATTTATACCACCTAGTTTCACATACCAACAAAAAAAAGTTCTTCTATGATTTGAGACATTACTTTTGGGATGACCCACATCTTTATAAAGAAGGAGTAGATGGTGTTATTAGACTTTGTGTACCTGAGCATGAACAGGAACAGATCCTACGCAAGTGTCACTCCGAAACTTATGGAGGAAACCACGCGGGATATAGAACTGCACATAAGGTATTGCAATCCATTTTTTATTGGCCTACTCTCTTCAAGGATGCCCGTAATTTTGTCCTATCTTGTGATGAATGTCAAAGAATTGGTAATATTAGTAGACGTCAAGAAATTCCTATGAATTATTCACTTGTTATTGAACCATTTGATGTTTGGGGCTTTGATTATATGGGACCTTTTCCTTCATCTAATGGATATACACATATTTTAGTTGCTGTTGATTACATTACTAAGTGGGTAGAAGCTATTCCAACTAGTAGTGCTGATCATAACACTTCTATTAAAATGCTTAAAGAAGTTAATTTTCCTAGGTTTGGAGTCCCTAGATATTTAATGACTGATGGTGGTTCACATTTTATTCATGGTGCTTTCCGTAAAATGCTTGCTAAATATGACGTCAATCATAGAATTGCATCTCCGTATCACCCATAGTCTAATGGTCAAGTAGAATTGAGCAATAGAGAACTCAAATTAATTTTGCAAAAGACTGTCAATAGGTCTAGAAAGAATTGGTCCAAGAAACTTGATGATGCATTATGGGCCTATAGAACTGCATATAAAAATCCTATGGGTATGTCTCCATATAAAATGGTATATGGAAAAGCATGTCACTTACCTCTCGAACTAGAACATAAGGCATATTGGGCTATTAAAGAGCTCAACTATGATTTTAAACTTGCCGGTGAAAAGAGGTTATTTGTTATTAGCTCACTTGATGAATGGACAACCCAAGCTTATGAAAATGCCAAGTTGTTTAAAGAAAAGGTTAAAAGATGGCATGACAAAAGGATACAAAAGCGTGAGTTTAATGTAGGTGATTATGTATTGCTATATAACTCTTGTTTAAGATTTTTTGCAGGAAAACTTCTCTCTAAATGGGAAGGCCCCTATGTTATTGAGGAGGTCTATCGTTCCGGCGCCATAAAACTCAACAACTTCGAAGGCACAAATCCGAAGGTGGTAAACGGCCAGAGAATTAAACATTATATCTCAGGTAATCCCATAAATGTTGAAACCAATATTATTGAAACCGTAACCCCGGAGGAATACATAAGGGACACTTTCTAGAATGTTTCAGACTCCGAAAAGGAATAGGTATGTGGTACGGTAAGTAAACTGACTCCAAAACAATTTTTAAGGCAATATTTCTCCGTTTTGGAATATTTAGAAAAATAGAAAATTAAGTAGCAGTCCGGGAAGGACACGAGGGCCCCACAAGGGTGGAGGGCGTGCCCTACCCCTTGGGTGCGCCCCCTACCTCATCAGCTCCTCGTGTGCCTTCCGGACTCCGTTTTCTTGCACGATACGTATTTTGGTCGGTAAAAATTCACTATATAATCTTCCGGCGGTTTGACTCCCGTATCACGCAAAAATCTCATGTCTTTGTTTCGAGCTGTTTTCTGTCAGGGTTGTCAAGTCCAGGCACTATGTCGTCTCCCTCCTCTTCCAACCATGAGGGCAACGATGCTTGGCTAAAGATAGAGCTGAAGAGAGAAGAACCCATGGAGATCAACAAGGATGAAGGGATCAAGAAGACCATGGAGGACCAAGTTCTAGCAACAGAAGACACCCTTCGACTGGATCATAATCTTCTTACCCCTACAGAAATTGAAGCTTTCAAGATGATTGAGTTGGCTCGTATACAAAATAAGTATCTCACACGTGAAAATATTTTGTTGAAGGAGCATGTCATCGCACTCAAGGGCATTATCCGCAAGTTAGAAGACCTCCTACGCTCGATGTGCGACTATCCGTCATCAACAACTCCACCTTCTTCACCAACAAAGGAGATATAATCACATGGGTATGGGCACTCCACTTGGCAACTACCAAGCTTGGGGGAGTGCCCCGGTATCGTATCACCATCACTTTTATCTTTACCCTTTTTCTTAGTTCGATCCTTTTGGTAATATTTTGATCTAGTAGAATAAAGGTTCTTAGTATGATCTAGTCATGAGTTTTGCTTTATGATCTCTCTATATAATCGAGTCTGTGAGCTATATAATAAAGATTAGTGTTGAGTCAAGGGCTTGCTTATTTTTGCCATGATCCCAAATAAAAGAAAAGAAAAGAGAAAAAGAATAAAAAGAAACAAAAGTTCATATTGATCTTATTGATAGTAATGACTTCACATAGAAAGAGTGTGATGATTAAAAGTTGTTGGGAGTTGGCAGACATAGCTTCGGTCATCATTGCAATTAATAGGAAGTAATAAGGAAAGAGAGGTTTCACATATAAATATACTATTATTGACATCTTTTATGATTGGGAACACTCATCAAAATATGACATGCTAAAGAGTTGATTTTGGACAAGGAAGACAACGTAATGGGCTATGTTTTCTTATATCTGAGATAAAGTATGTTGTCATGGATCATCCAACATGTTGAGCTTGCCTTTCCCCCTCATGCTAGCCAAATTCTCAGCACCAAGTAGAGATACTACTTGTGCTTCCAAATACCCTTAAACCAGTTTTGCCATGAGAGTCCACCATATCTACCTATGGATTGAATAAGATCCTTCAAGTAAGTTTTCATCGTTGCAAAGCAATAAAAATTGCTCTCTAAATATGTATGATTGATTGGTGTGGGAGAAATAAGCTTTATACGATCTTGTGATGTGGAAGTAATAAAAGCGACGGACTGCATAATAAAGGTTCATATCACAAGGGGCAATATAAAGTGACATTCTTTCACATTAAGATTTTGTGCATCCAACCATAAAAGCGCATGGAAACCTCTGCTTCCCTCTGCGAAGGGCCTATCTTTTATTATTATCTTCTACCTTATGCAGTGTCATGGTGATCTTCACCTTTCCTTTTTACATTTTATCCTTTGGCAAGCACAGTGTGTTGGAAAGATCCTGATAGATATATCTAATTGGATGTAGGGGGGCATGAGTTATTATTGTTGACATTACCCTTGAGGTAAAAGGTTGCGGGGCGAAACTATAAGCCCCTATCTTTCTCTGTGTCCGATTAAAACTCCGTAACCACAAGTATTGCGCGAGTGTTAGCAATTACGAAGGACTAGATGATAGTTGAGTATGTGGATGTAACGCCCCGAGACCGTTGCGCTAGGTGTCGTCCAGCTATTCGATGTTGTTGCCTTGTCATTCGCTTGCGTGTTGCATCTTGTCATTGCATCATATGCATTGCATCATCGTGTTTTCAAAACTTGCATCCGTCCCGGTTTCCCCAGTTCTCTTTGTAGTCTGTTCCGAGTCCAGACACACTTGCACGCGCCCGCGACATGTCCAAAATAGTATTTCATAAGTGGCTGGAAAATGTTCTCAGAATGGGATGAAAGTTGGCGTGTGGTCTTATTATAGTGTAGGTAGACCACCTGTCAAGTTTCATCGCATTCGGAGTTCGTTTGACGCCCCAACGATTAACTATAGCGACAATATAGTCGGTCTAACGTCGGACGTTTTAGGTCTCCGGAAACAGTCGCCGGGCCTCCCTCTCTTCTCTTCTCTCAGCTCGAGACTGTCTACACAACCCACTACCTACCGCCAGATCCAACCTAAGCTCTATCGTCATCCCGCGACCCTCCTCGCGCGCGCGTCCGATAGCTGTCCCGGACCCGACCTGGACTATCGTTACCGTTGTGTCCGGAACATCCCCAAACATCTACAAAATATCACCATTTTCTTATTTAGGCTCCCTAGCCTATTTTTCCCGACCGTCCGATTACGATCGAAGAGACAGATTAGCCCCTACCCAAAAATCCCCTGATATATATATATATATATATATATATATATAGGTCCAACCCTAACTTCTAGGGAGTTTGTCCCATCCATCCCCTGCCCGCCGCCACCTACCTACTTTCTCCCTCGGGATCTGTCCGATCCATTCACCAACCACATCCAGCCCGAAGCTGCCTCCTCCTTCCTCTCGTTTGAACCCGAGGAGCCCCTGCGCCGTGCTCCTCCCTTGCCCGAGATCTACCACGTACAACGCCCGACGCCGGCGGGCTGCTGCACCAGCTCCCGCATCCCCGACTCCCGAGCACCTCCACCCTCATCGTATCAGGACCCGCCATGGAATCCCCATCGCCTCGCCAAGTACCTCGCCGGAGAGCACCTCCATGGAGCCGAGGAGCTCCTGCACGCTGCCTCCGCCCTGGTGCACCTTGCCTCTGCCGTCCCCAGCACCCTGCCGGCGAGCGCAACCGACGAAGCTGCTTCGTCCCTTCGCCATCGAGCATCAGCAGGCCGCCGCACCTCTCCCGCGTCTCCCCTCCCTCTCTGTTTGTCTGCAGAATGAGCCCAACCGCCGGGATCGAGCTTCCACGCCGGGTCCGAGGTGGATCCATCCGGCCTCGCCATTCTCCTAGCCTCGCTCGCATCAGTTTCCGCCGGATCCTGGCCATTCATTCATTGGTCAGCAAGCCTCCTCGCGGCGCCTTTGTCTCCTCCCCAATTTCTTTCTCCCTCTGAAATCTTCTCTGCGTTTGACTAGGGAACATGCGCCGCCTCCTTCAGCTTCGCCCGCGCGCCACCTCGCCGGAAAACACCGTCACGCGCCTGGATCCGCCCGTCTCCGCCGCCTCCTTGCGTTCCCCGCGTGGACGTTGACCCCTGTCCCACCTGAAGCCACCGCTGTCAGCTTCTGTCTCTGCATCGAGCAGAGAAGGGCGACGCCTGCTGCCTTATGCCTCCTCGTCGCTTGCGTGGGCTGCAAGAGCGCCAAGGCCCAGCGCATCTACCGACCCAGCTTGCCCTCTGTCGGCCTCCTCCCCCCCACCAGCCGAGTTGAAGCCCATGGTGAGACAGCACAGCGTCAACAATTTCGGCCCGTAGATGTTTTTTTCCAGTTATGCGAATTTGTCTAACATCCAGGAGTTTGCCTATTTTACAGAAAGCCCCCTAAACAACATGCATACAATAACTCACAAACGATGCATCATATTAAAACAATTTATATATGAAATATGCTTAGTTTTTCATCTAGTTTCATAATATGTCTTTTTCATCCATGTTTAAAATGCTTAAAGTGATGTTTGCTTTAATTTGCTCCTATGCCATGCTAAAATGTTTTAATTCATAACTATTTAACCGTAGCTCCGAATTAAATAATCTTTATATGTAAATGGGTAGAATTTTGCCTAGTTTAACATGGTGTACTTGTTTTGCATGTTTAATAGCTGTAAAATTGTGTTTAGGGCAGAACAGTACCAAATCCATATTTTGCACATGAGGATTTTTCCAGACTTGTTGCTTGTTGTTCCGGCCTCATTTAAACTTGTCTAGATAGGTAGTTTTCATATGCTTCACCTCTTGCCATGTTAATCAACATTTAATATTGTTGGGTACCTAAACAAGAGAGAACTAAATAAGTCACGTGGTGTTTTGTCAATATGCAACGGAGTTGCATATTGAGCTCCACTTAACTTGTAGTTTTGCTTGTGCACTTTGCCATGCCATGCTTCATTAAATCGGACATGCATCATACTCGATTGTGCATCTTGCCATGTTGATGTGGTGGTTGTTTACTATGTTGTTTGCTTCTTTCCGGTGTTGCTTCTTCGGGTTGGTTCCGATAACGTCGTGTTGTGAGGATTCGTTCGACTACGACCGTTTGTCTTCTACATGGACTCGGTCTTCTTCCTTCCGGGATTTCAGGCAAGATGACCATACCCTCGAAATCACTTCTATCTTTGCTTGCTAGTTTCTCGCTCTTTTGCTATGCCTATGCTGCGATACCTACCACTTGCTTATCATGCCTCCCATATTGTTGAACCAAGCCTCTAACCCACCTCGTCCTAGCAAACCGTTGATTGGCTATGTTACCACTTCGCTCAGCCCCTCTTATAGCGTTGTTAGTTGCAGGTGAAGATTGAAGTTTGTTCCTTGTTGGAACATGGAGATGTTGTTCCTTGTTGGAACATGTTTACTTGTTGGGATATCACAATATATCTTATTTAATTAATGCATCTATATACTTGGTAAAGGGTGGAAGGCTCGGCCTTATGCCTGGTGTTTTGTTCCACTCTTGCCACCTTAGTTTCCGTCATATCGGTGTTATGTTCCCGGATTTTGCGTTCCTTACGCGGTTGGGTTATAATGGGAACCCCTTGACAGTTCGCCTTGAATAAAACTCCTCCAGCAATGCCCAACATTGGTTTTACCATTCGCCACCTAGCCTCTTTTTCCCTTGGGAGTCGCGCTCCCGAGGGTCATCCTTATTTTAACCCTCCCGGGCCAGTGCTCCTCCGAGTGTTGGTCCGACCGAGTAGACTGCGGGGCCACCTCGGGGCAACTTGAGGGCTGGTTTTACTCGTAGGATGTCTCATCTGAGTGTGCCCTGAGAACGAGATATGTGCAGCTCCTATCGGGATTTGTCGGCACATTCGGGCGGTGTTGCTGGACTTGTTTTACCATTGTCGAAATGTCTTGTAACCGGGATTCCGAGTCTGATCGGGTCTTCCTGCTAGAAGGAATATCCTTCGTTGACCGTGAGAGGTTGTGATGGGCTAAGTTGGGACACCCCTGCAGGGATTTGAACTTTCGAAAGCCGTGCCTGCGGTTATGGGTAGATGGGAATTTGTTAACGTCCGGTTGTAGAAAACCTGAAGTTGACCTTAATTAAAATACATCAACCGCGTGTGTTACCGTGATGGTCTCTTTCCGGCGGAGTCCGGGAAGTGAACACGGTGTTGGAGTTATGCTTGACGTAGGTTGTTTTAGGATCACTTCTTGATCATAGTTGTTCGACCGTGCTTTTGCCTTCTCTTCTCGCTCTCTTTTGCGAATAGGTTAGCCACCGTATATGCTAGTCGCTTGCTGCAGCCCCACCTCATACCTTTACCTTACACATAAGCTTAAATAGTCTTGATCGCGAGGGTGCGAGATTGCTGAGTCCCCATGACTCATAGATACTTCCAAAACCAGCTTGCAGGTGCCGATGAGTCCGTGCAGATGACGCAACCAAGCTCAGGAGGAGCTCGATGAAGATCTTGTCCTTTGTGTTGTTTCGTTCTAGTTGATCAGTAGTGGAGCCCAGTTGGGGTTGATCGGGGACCTTGTCGCATTTGGGGTTCTTCTTTTATTTTGGTTCCGTAGTCGAACCTTGATTGTATTTGGATGATGTAATGCTTTATTCATGTACTTGTGTGAAGTGGCGGTTGTAAGCCAACTATGTATCTCTTTCCCTTACGTATTACATGGGTTGTGTGAAGATTACCTCACTTGCGACATTGCTTTCAATGCATTTATGCCTCTAAGTCGTGCTTCGACCCGTGGGAGATATAGCCGCATTGAGGGCGTTACAAGTTGGTATCAGAGCCTTCCGCGACCTTAGGAGCCCCCTGCTTGATCGAATCGCTGGCGTTATTGAGTCTAGAAAAAAAAGTTTTGAGTCATTTAGGAATTATATATATCGGAGAGTTAGAAATTCTTTTTACTCCCCAGTCCCTTCGTCGCTCTAGTGAGGTATCCTGACGTAGAGTTTTGACTCTTCTCTTCTCATATTTCACTAAATTTTTTTTAGGATCACGCGGGTATCTTGGAATCGTTCCGATCGATTTGTGACGAGAACATTGTTCTTGGTGCCTCCTGTCATTTAGGGGTTGTGGCAGTGTCCCGGGGAGTTGAGCTCCGAGGTGTTGTCGTCACAATTTTATCGTTGCAGTTCTGGAATACCTGAGATAGTTTCGCCGACATCGAAAATCTCTTTTATGCAGTTGTTGGTGAGATAACCTCGACGCCACCCAGTACTGGGGCAGGAGTTCGGGAGTACTGCCATAACTCGTATAATGGATGCTTTTCAAAGGTTGAGGTAGATGATTTCCGAAGGTTTCTTGGTTATGTGTTGAAGGATGGATACAGCTGGATGTAGGATTTGTTAGTTTTGGGTGAGATATTATGCTTCCCCTGTATCCCCAACACCTGACTGGATAACCGGAAAGTTTCGAGAGTTTATAAGTGGGAATTCAAGTAGCTCTTAGGATATCTTTCCGACAGATGTATGATATGAAATTGGGGTTCGACGTCAAGTGGTCCGCCTATCCACGGTTGGTTTTATAGTGGTCTCGTTGTGTCTTAAAGAGTCCTTGGCTATGCCGACTCGGGGACGCTTCGTATGTCATGTGCACTGCCTTGTACATGATGGTGTTGTACGATCGAGCCCGTGTAGGCCCCACCACGAAAACTTCGGACGAAATCTCTATCATATGTTTGTTCCGGCTTATTCTGCGAGCCAATCCTTTGTTTTTGTTTTTGAGTTGTGGTATTCGAGTTGCTTCGATGTCAAGTGTTGATTCCATACCTTCCCCAAATGGTGTTCTCATACTCCGATGTGGATACCAATCCTTCTTGATCATCAAGATTGTCTTATCAATCCTTTTCACAGACATGTTTCTCTTCAAGTGGATCCGATCATTTCAACATCAGCAAGATCAATTATCATTTCTTCTCAACAGTGTTCATTTCATTCTCAACGGTGTTTTCTCACCCTCCCACCCTTTTTCTTCAAGGACTCAGATTTCTTAATCAACTATCCATTTTATCGATGGAAGTCTCTCCATTCTAATCCGGTGTTTCTCGTGAAGATTCTAATGGAGCTTCTAGTTCATCATTCTTCGCTCTTTTCTTCTCCGGTGGAACCAATTCAAGCTTACGGTGTTGATCATATCTTTTTCCTCGTTTCAAATGCCTTCTCATACCGGTGCACCTCTTAATCATTCACCTCTCGCTATTCATTTGTTCCAGAGTGCTGAAGATATCTCAAAAGATTCAAGTTTCTATTCTCTATTCGCCCAAGTTCTTTTGAGGATATTATCTCATTCAAGCCATTTTAAATCAACCGACGCAATCTCCCTTTCAAGTAATCGTTCTATGGTGTCTCTTTTGAGTGGGCCCTAACCCACAAGTCTTTTCCCAGGATCTTACCTGACTCTTCTTATTTTCCTGGAGCTATCCTAAATTCTTGTCAAAGTTTGACGTAAGTATGAATTTTCATCAGTCAAATGCCTTTCTCCAAGATCTTTCAAATTCTTTTCATCGTTGGCCCAACCTTTCTATTCGTCATCCTGGAGTATCTCAACTATTCATGGTGGTGTTTATTGTCATCATTCTCGGATTTGAAGACCGAAGAAGAGTTTTCCTCCATACCTTGCTCCATTTCTCTTCAAGATTCGTGATTCTAGCTTGTTGCCATCCTCTCGTAATTATTTTCAATTGTGGGAATTCTTTTCACCCATCCGGAGCTATTCAGGAGTCTTCTCAGTTTGGTTATCCGGAGTCCATCAATTCAGGTTTATTCATTCTCAGCTTTCAACTCTTTTTCTCTAAATCTTATCGGTGCTTCATTCAAGTGTTCTCTAATCATCTCAGAATCTCTTCTGTTCACTTGTATCTAAATTCTCTCAAGTATCTTCGTTCCTTTTATAATTCTTCCTGGTGTTTCTTTATCTTTACTTCGTTCATTTTCAATTCTACCGGTGGTTCGTTGAAGACCTTCATCAAGTTTGCGCAATATCTATCTTAATCCTTTCTACGAGAATAAGTAGTATGCAAAATCCGTTGCTTGTCATCAATGTAATTGTTGAAGGATAAGCATAATGTAATTCTCATTCTTGTTTCATCGAGTGAATTTAATTCTTTATTCCGGAGGCTCATCAAATTCTTGATTTTCTTTTGTTCATCTTTTCTTTCTCGGAGTACCAAGCTCTAATTATCACGGAGATCCATCTAAACCGGTACAAGGATTCACTTTGTGTTTTCAACTTCTCTTTCCTTCCGTTTGATCATTCTTTTGTTTAACGGAGTTCTTCGTGGAGTTCTACATGATGGTTCATTAAGGATTTAATTTCCTTCTCAAAGTGTTCATCAAGATTCTTTTCAAAGGAGCTCAAGATTTCTTCATCTTGCAATCCGGAGTGCAATTCCTTCCACTTTATCTCTTCAGGTGGTGTTATGTCATTTTGATAATTTCTTTCGTGTTTCATGATTCGCAAGTTGTCAGGAATGAGATAGGTAAACCCATCAATTTCTTCGAGCATGAGCTCTTCTCAATCCATCATTCTCTTTGTCGGAGTATCTTGGTTTATATTTCACCGAAAGCCTTCCATTGGGAATGTTGCTAATTATGGTGCTTATAAATGACCCAAGTTCTTCATCTAGCCTCCCGGTGAAATAGTTTCTCGTCTCCTTGTTCTTATCAATCCAATCTTGTTTTCGTTAGTGGCAGAATTTCACCTTAAGTTTTGAGATGTTTTCATAAGCCCACAAGCAACCGTTGTTTTTCGTTGTTGATTTTACAACAACTTCGTTCCATACTTCTTTCTTTGGATGCTTCTCAAATTCTATTGTGGTAGAAGATGTCATTTTATTCTCAACTCTTTTCTTTCCAACGATCCAACTTCTATTCTTTTGTTTCGGATGCATTGCGATGTTGTTTTTTCACCCATCATCTCGTTTTGTCAAAGATCATGTTCTTTTCATGCCTATCCATTTAACCAGAGTGTTGTGCCCCTTTTGCTCAAGTTCTTTTTCACCTTATCAAGCCTTGCTTCTCTTTTCAACTGAAGTGCTGTCTGAGATCTTTCTTACCCCTTGTTCCATTCATTCAAGGGTTCCGGAGGTAGTGTGTTGTGATTTCATCAAGTATCTTTTCTTCTTATCAAGTTCTTATTCAATTCCTTTTCTTTTCAGATGGAGTGTTGCCCAAATTATATCATTCTTAATACTTCTCTATCTTGTTTTAACCGGAGTGGTTTCAATATATATCTTGCCCTTCAACCTCAAGGTTCTCGTAATGTTCCTTGTTCCTCTTTTTTTTAACGGAGTGTTTTCAACTTTGTGCATCTCTGTTGTTTTCTTTCTTTCAATTTATTCAACCTCTCAAGGTTCGTGGTTCACTCGTTTGTCAAAGAAGCAACTTAGCCTTACCTCTCCTCTTTCTCTTCCGTTTTCCCTCCGGTGCCATTCTAGATCTCGGGACGAGATCCTCTAGTAGTGGTGGAGTGTTGTAACGCCCCGAGACCGTTGCGCCAGGTGTCGTCCAGCTATTCGATGTTGTTGCCTTGTCATTCGCTTGCGTGTTGCATCTTGTCATTGCATCATATGCATTGCATCATCGTGTTTTCAAAACTTGCATCCGTTCGGGTTTCCCCAGTTCTCTCTGTTGTCCGTTCCGAGTCCAGACACACTTGCACGCGCCCGCGGCATGTCCGAAATAGTATTTCATAAGTGGCCGGAAAATGTTCTCGAAATGGGATGAAAGTTGGCGTGTGGTCTTATTATAGTGTAGATAGACCGCCTGTCAAGTTTCATCGCATTCGGAGTTCGTTTGACGCCCCAACGATTAACTATAGCGACAATATGTCGGTCTAACGTCCGACGTTTTCGGTCTCCGGAAACAGTCGCCGGGCCTCCCTCTCTTCTCTTCTCTCAGCTCGAGACCATCTACACAGCCCACTACCTACCGCCAGATCCAACCTAAGCTCTCTCGTCATCCCGCGACCCTCCTCGCGCGCGCGTCCGATAGCTGTCCCGGACCCGACCCGGACTATCGTTACCGTTGTGTCCGGAACATCCCCAAACATCTACAAAATATCACCATTTTCTTATTTAGGCTCCCTAGCCTATTTTTCCCGACCGTATGATTACGATCGGAGGGACGGATTAGCCCCTACCCAAAATCCCCTAATATATATATATATATATATATATATATATATATAGGTCCAACCCTAACTTCTAGGGAGTTTGTCCCATCCATCCCCTGCCCGCCGCCACCTACCTACTTTCTCCCTCGGGATCTGTCCGATCCGTTCACCAACCACATCCAGCCCGAAGCTGCCTCCTCCTTCCTCGCGTTTGAATCCGAGGAGCCCCTGCGCCGTGCTCCTCCCTTGCCCGAGATCTACCACATACAACGCCCGACACCGGCGGGCTGCAGCAGCAGCTCCCGCATCCCCGACTCCCGAGCACCTCCACCCTCGTCGTCTCAGGACCCGCCTTGGAAACCCCATCGCCTCGCCAAGTACCTCGCCGAAGAGCACCTCCATGGAGCCGAGGAGCTCCTGCACGCTGCCTCCTCCCCGGCGCACCTTGCCTCTGCCGTCTCCAGCACCCTGCCGGCGAGCGTAACCGACGAAGCTGCTTCGTCCCTTCGCCATCGAGCATTAGCAGGCCGCTGCACCTCTCCTGCGTCTCCCCTCCCTCTCTGTTTGTGTGCAGAATGAGCCCAACCGCCGGGATCGAGCTGCCACGCCGGGTCCGAGGTGGATCCATCCGGCCTCGCCGTTCTCCTAGCCTCGCCCGCATCAGTTTTCGCCGGATCCTGGCCATTCGTTCATCGGTCAGCAAGCCCCCTCGCGGTGCCTTTGTCTCCTCCCCAATTTCTTTCTCCCTCTGAAATCTTCTCTGCGTTTGACTAGGGAACATGCGCCGCCTCCTTCAGCTTCGCCCGCGCGCCACCTCGCCGGAAAACACCGTCACGCGCCTGGATCCGCCCGTCTCCGCCGCCTCCTTGCGTTCCCCGCGTGGACGTCGACCCCTGTCCCACTTGAAGCCACCGCGGTCGGCTTCAGTCTCTGCATCGAGCAGAGAAGGGTGATGCCTGCTGCCTCGTGCCTCCTCGTTGCTTGCGTGGGCTGCAAGAGCGCCAAGGCCCAGCGCATCTACCGGCCCAACTTGCCCTCTGTCGGCCTCCTCCTCCCCACCAGCCGAGTTGAAGCCCATGGTGAGACAGCCCAGCGTCAACAATTTCGGCCCGTAGATGTTTTTTTTCCAGTTATGCGAATTTGTCTAATATCCAGGAGTTTGCCTATTTTACAGAAAGCCCCCTAAACAACATGCATATAATAACTCACAAATGATGCATCATATTAAAACAATTTATATATGAAATATGCTTAGTTTTTCATCTAGTTTCATAATATGTCTTTTTCATCCATGTTTAAAATGCTTAAAGTGATGTTTGCTTTAATTTGCTCCTATGCCATGCTAAAATGTTTTAATTCATAACTATTTAACCATAGCTTCGAATTAAATAATCTTTATATGTAAATGGGGTAGAATTTTTCCTAGTTTAACATGGTGTACTTGTTTTGCATGTTTAATAACTCTAAAATTGTGTTTGGGGCAGAACAGTACCAAATCCATATTTTGCACATGAGGATTTTTCCGGACTTGTTGCTTGTTGTTCCGGCCTCATTTAAACTTGTCTAGATAGGTAGTTTTCATATGCTTCACCTCTTGCCATGTTAATCAACATTTAATATTGTTGGGTACCTAAACGAGAGAGAACTAAATAAGTCACGTGGTGTTTTGTCAATATGCAGCGGAGTTGCATATTGAGCTCCACTTAACTTGTAGTTTTGCTTGTGCACTTTGCCATGCCATGCTTCATTAAACCGGACATGCATCATACTCGGTTGTGCATCTTGCCATGTTGATGTGGTGGTTGTTTACTATGTTGTTTGCTTCTTTCCGGTATTGCTTCTTCGGGTTGGTTCCGATAACGTCGTGTTGTGAGGATTCGTTTGACTACGACCGTTTGTCTTCTACATGGACTCGTTCTTCTTCCTTGCAGGATTTCAGGCAAGATGACCATACCCTCGAAATCACTTCTATCTTTGTTTGCTAGTTGCTCGCTCTTTTGCTATGCCTATGCTGCGATACCTACCACTTGCTTATCATGCCTCCCATATTGTTGAACCAAGCCTCTAACCCACCTCGTCCTAGCAAACCGTTGATTGGCTATGTTACCGCTTCGCTCAGCCCCTCTTATAGCGTTGTTAGTTGCAGGTGAAGATTGAAGTTTGTTCCTTGTCGGAACATGGAGATGTTGTTCCTTGTTGGAACATGTTTACTTGTTGGGATATCACAATATATCTTATTTAATTAATGCATCTATATACTTGGTAAAGGGTGGAAGGCTCGGCCTTATGCCTGGTGTTTTGTTCCACTCTTGCCACCTTAGTTTCCGTCATATCGGTGTTATGTTCCCGGATTTTGCGTTCCTTACGCGGTTGGGTTATAATGGGAACCCCTTGACAGTTTTCCTTGAATAAAACTCCTCCAGCAATGCCCAACATTGGTTTTACCATTCGCCACCTAGCCTCTTTTTCCCTTGGGAGTCGCGCTCCCGAGGGTCATCCTTATTTTAACCCCCCCGGGCCAGTGCTCCTCTGAGTGTTGGTCCGACCGAGTAGACTGCGGGGCCACCTCGGGGCAACTTGAGGGCTGGTTTTACTCGTAGGATGTCTCATCTGAGTGTGCCCTGATAACGAGATATGTACAGCTCCTATCGGGATTTGTCGGCACATTCGGGCGGTGTTGCTGGACTTGTTTTACCATTGTCAAAATGTCTTGTAACCGGGATTCCGAGTCTGATCGGGTCTTCCCGCTAGAAGGAATATCCTTCATTGACCGTGAGAGGTTGTGATGGGCTAAGTTGGGACACCCCTGCAGGGATTTGAACTTTCGAAAGTCGTGCCCGCGGTTATGGGTAGATGGGAATTTGTTAACGTCCGATTGTAGAAAACCTGCAGTTGACCTTAATTAAAATACATCAACCGCGTGTGTTACCGTGACGGTCTCTTTCCGGCGGAGTCCGGGAAGTGAACACGGTGTTGGAGTTATGCTTGACGTAGGTTGTTTTAGGATCACTTCTTGATCATAGTTGTTCGACCATGCTTTTGCCTTCTCTTCTTGCTCTCTTTTGCGAATAGGTTAGCCACCATATATGCTAGTCGCTTGTTGCAGGTCCACCTCATACCTTTACCTTACCCATAAGCTTAAATAGTCTTGATCGCGAGGGTCCGAGATTGCTGAGTCCCCGTGACTCACAGATACTTCCAAAACCAGCTTGCAGGTGCCGATGAGTCCGTGCAGATGACGCAACCAAGCTCAGGAGGAGCTCGATGAAGATCTTGTCCTTTGTGCTATTTCGTTCTAGTTGATCAGTAGTGGAGCCCAGTTGGGGTTGATCGGGGACCTTGTCGCATTTGGGGTTCTTCTTTTATTTTGGTTCCGTAGTCGGACCTTGATTGTATTTGGATGATGTAATGCTTTATTCATGTACTTGTGTGAAGTGGCGATTGTAAGCCAACTATGTATCTCTTTCCCTTATGTATTACATGGGTTGTGTGAAGATTACCTCACTTGCGACATTGCTTTCAATGCGGTTATGCCTCTAAGTCGTGCTTCGACACGTGGGAGATATAGCCGCATCGAGGGTATTACAGTGGACTTGCTTTTTAGCTCTGACATAGACTCTTTCTGATGTTATGATAAATTGCAATTGCTTCAATGATTGAGGTTATAGTTATAAGGTTTCTGATTCATACTTTTGCATTGTGAATAGATCATCACTTGAACATAAGTAATCATATGACAATATCTATGTATGTTGCTGTTATGAGAATAATCATGATGCCCTCATGTCCGTATTTTATTTTTATCGATGCCTCTACCTCTAAACATGAGGAAATATTTATTGTTATCGGCTTTCACTTGAGGACAAGCGAGGTCTAAGCTTGGGGGAGTTGATACATCCATTTTGCATCATGCTTTTATATCGATATTTATTGCATTATGGGCTGTTATTTCACATTATGTCACAATACTTATGGCTATTCTCTCTTATTTTAGAAGGTTTACATAAGGAGGGAGAATGTCGGTAGCTAGAATTCTGGGCTGGAAAAGGAGCAAATATTAGAGACCTATTCTGAACAACTCCAAAAGTCCTGAAACTCCACGGAATAGCTTATAATAAATAATGAAAAATCCTCACCAAAGATGAAGACCAGGGGGGCCACACCCTGCTCACGAGGGTGGGGGGCGCCCCCCTAGGGCGCGCCCCTACCTCATGGGCCCCCTGGTGGCTCTCCGATGACCATCTTCTCCTATATGAAGTCTTTCGTCTAGAAAAAATAGGAAGCAACCTTTCGGGATGAAACTCCGCCGCCACGAGGCGGAACCTTGGCGGATCCAATCTAGAGCTCCGGCAGAGCTGTTCTGCCGGGGAAACGTCCCTCCCGGAGGGGGAAATCATCGCCATCATCATCACCAATGCTCCTCTCATCGGGAGAGGGCAATCTCCATCAACATCTTCATCAGCACCATCTCATCTCAAAACCCTAGTTCATCTCTTGTATCCAATTCTTGTCTCCAAGTCCGGGATTGGTGCTAGTAGGTTTCTAGTAGTGTTAATTACTCCTTGTAGTTGATGCTAGTTGGTTTAATTGGTGGAAGATCATATGTTCAGATCCTTTATGCATATTAATACCCCTCTGATTATGAACATGTTTATGCTTTGTGAGTAGTTACCTTTGTTCTTGAGGATTAGGGAGAAGTCTTGCTATTAGTAGTCATGTGAATTTGGTATTCGTTCGATATTTTGATGAGATGCATGTTGTCTAGCCTCTAGTGGTGTTATGTGAACGTCGACTACATAACACTTCACCATTATTTGGGCCTAGAGGAAGGCATTGGGAAGTAATAAGTAGATGATGGGTTGCTAGAGTGATAGAAGCTTAAACCCTAGTTTATGTGTTGCTTCGTGAGGGGCTGATTTGGATCCATATGTTTCGTGCTATGGTTAGGTTTACCTTAATACTTTTGTTGTAGTTGCGGATGCTTGCAATAGAGGTTAATCGTAAGTGGGATGCTTGTTCAAGTAAGAATAGCACCCAAGCACCGATCCACCCACATGTCAAATTATCGAAGTACCGAACGCGAATCATATGAACGTGATGAAACTGGCTTGACGATATTCCCATGTGTCCTCAGGAGCGCTTTTCCTTATATAAGAGTTTGTCCAGGCTTGTCCGTTGCTACAGAAAGGATTGGGCAACCTTGCTGCACTTTATTTACTTTTTTTACTTGTTTCTTGTTACAAATAATCTTATCACAAAACTATCTGTTACCACTTATTTCAGTACTTGCAGAGAATACCTTGCTGAAAACCGTTTATCATTTCCTTCTGCTCCTCGTTGGGTTCGACACTCTTACTTATCGAAAGGACTACGATATATCCCCTATACTTGTGGGTCATCATAGGCCCACAAGTCAGCCTCCCACCAAGGTGGGTCCCAACTAGCAGGGGGAGTATTCATTTTTTTGTGCGTAATAAGGAGGCACCTCCGGTGGGTCCGAGCTGACAGCGGGGGGAACGTTTTTTTTCGCGAAATATGTTGGCCCGTCCGGTGGGTCCCAGCAGTCAGGGGGGAAATGTTTTTTCGCCAAATACGATGGCCCGTCCGGTGGGTCCCTGCTATCAGGTGGAGGAATAATTATTTTCCGCGTAATAAGGAGGCACTTCCTTGCGGCTGCTGTGGACCCAGCTGTCAGCCTCTCTACATACAGTACTCTTCCGATGGAAGTCGTTCCTTGACCATGTTGACCACGCCGCGCCGAGAGCACCAGGGCGGTGGACGATGGCGAGGCCTAGGAAGGGGACGACGCGGAGCCGGGGAAGACGCGACAGTGGATGCCCACGCGGAGAGGAGTACGAGGGTTCGCTGGTTCGCTGCGGTGTGAGGCTGTCGTCGTTGCAGAATAACAGGGGGTGTGGGTGAGTAGAGGGATGGCCTGGCCAGCGGAGGGAGTAGTAGGGGGCGGTGAGGCCTCCGCCACATCGCAGCCGTCCACGGGAGGCAGGAGCACGAGGCACGACCAGCGCTGGTTTGGGCGGCTGGAGCAAGAAGACCAGAGGTTGAAGAAGCACTACGACCGTTGGATGGACATCGTACGGTCACCGGAGCTAGAATCATGCATATTGACTAAGTTGACAAAGCCGTCCGTCCCCGTCAACTTATTAGGGCCACAAGTCAGCCTGCCACTATACTGGGTCCCAGCTAGCAGGGGGAGTATTCATTTTTTGTGCATAATAAGGAGGCACTTCCCTGCGTGAGAAGATATAGCTGGTGGGTCCAAGCTGTCAGCGGCGGTAACGCTTTTTTCACGAAATACAGAGGCCCTTTCGGTGGGTCCTTGATGTCAGGTGGAGGAATCATTATTTTGCGTGTAATAAGGAGGCATTTCCTTGTGTGCGGCCGTGGACCCAACTGTTAGCCTCTCCACGTATAGTCCACTTCAGATGCATGTCGGTCGTTGACCACGTTGACCAGGCCGCGCCGAGAGCACCAGGGCGGTGGACGACGGCGAGGCCTAGGAAGGGAACGACATGGAGGCAGGGAAGACTCGACAATTGTTTCCCACGCCGAGGGGAGTATGACTGTATGAAGGTTTACTGGTTCGTCTGCCGTCGTCGGAGAATAACAACAGAGGTGGGTGAGTACAGGGATGGCTAGGCCAGCGATGGGTGTATGGTGGGGCGGTGAGGCCTGCGTGGCAGGACAGCCGGCCGCGGGGAGGAGAGAGCAGGCAGTCCCGCCGGCGCTTGTTTGAGCATCTGGAGTAGGAAGAGCAGAGATTGAAGAAGCACGGCGGCCATTGGATGGACATCCAACAACCACTACTTGTGTGTCAACCTTTTTTTAGGAAAGGCTCAAATCTGTGGAAAACGTCATACATCCCATCTGCCATTATTTCTAATAATTTACAGCCCATTTGCTAATTCTTAAGGGTTTTTTGGAGCCCATATTCTTTTTGTTAGCATTATAGCCCATATTGTGGCCACGGTTTAAAAATTATACGAAATTTTGCATATTTTGGTGCGTTCCAAACTGTTTTTAATCCCGAAATTTCGAGTCACATTCAAACTGATTTTAAAAATAAATGTATATCAATATAAAATCCAACAAATTGTCCATGCATAAAAATCAATGCAATTTAAAATCTCGAAATGAAAAAAAGAAATTTGAAACTAATTGTCGGTTTGATGTGTTTTAAAAATGTACATCCCATTTCTCATTATCGATAGGCCATTTTCTCGGCCAGCCGAATGAAGCTCTCCTCGTCTTGAAAGATTTGCAGCCCAACAGGCCTGACAAAGCGACTTACTTGGCAAATAACAAAAAAACTGGGCTGTGGCCGTGGACCTAGCTGCGGCCATGGACCCAGCTGTTAGCCTCTCCACGTACAATACTCTTCCGATGAAAGTCGGTTGTTGACCACATTGACCACGCCGCACCGAGAGCACCAAGGCGGTGGACGACGGCGAGGCCTAGGAAGGGGACGACACGGAGCTAGGGAAGACGCGGCAGTGGATGTCCACGCAGAGAGGAGTACGAGGGTTCACTGCTTCGGCTGCGGTGTGAGGCTGCCGTCACCGCAGAATAACAGGGGGTGTGGGTGAGTAGAGGGATGGCCTGGCCAGCGGTGGGAGTACTAGGGGGCGGTGAGGCCTTCGCAGCATCACAACCGACCACGGGAGGCAGGAGCATGCGGCACGACCGGCGCTGGTTTGGGCCGCTGGAGCAAGAAGACCAGAGGTTGAGGAAGCACTACTGCCATTGGATGAACATCGTACGGTAACTGGAGCTAGAATCATTCATATTGACTAAGTTGACAAAGCCCTCCGTCCCCGTCAACTTGGTAGGCCCACAAGTCAGCCTCCCACAATGCTTGGTTCCAGCTGGCAGGGGGAGAATTCATTTTTTGTGCGTAATAAGGAGGTACTTCCTTGCGTGCGAAGATAGCTGGTGGGTCCGACCTGTCAGCGGGGGGCACATTTTTTTCGCGAAATACAGAGGCCCTTCCGGTGGGTCCCAGATGTCAGGTGGAGGAATCAAAGACTTGAGAAGGCGTACAGAACAAGCTAGTGTACCAGTAAAGAGACGTTGCTGGGTTTTAGAAAAAAGAGAGACGTGCTCCTGTAGCTGGTTGAAATACAAACCTAGACTATGACTATATATGGTGCTATGCTACTCTGCAAGTAATGAAACTGACATATCCAACGTTCGCTTCTCCTCTTCTCTACTTACTCTGCCTAGCATCAGAAGCTCTGGCCGCAGCAACCATGTCCGCTGGCTACTTGTCCACCTGCTCTTCAGCATGAAACAATCAAATATGCGCCAAGTCGCCACCCGTACCATCGCCTGTGGGTCTCATCACACCCCCGCCGGCACGCGCACCGCAGCAGGTTGCTCATCGCAACCCACTGCCGTTGGTGTGGTGCCACTGCTGCAAATCACGCAGAGTCATCCGTCGCGTCTCAACCACAATCCTCAACCCTGGCCGAGTCTTATACAAATGCCCGAATCATGGGGTAATAATATGTTTAAGTGTTGTTTTGCTGCTTTCGGTTGCTGATTTTTTTAATAGTTTGGTTGATGATCTTCCAATTTGATTCGTGCAGAAAAGGGAAGATTCATGTGATTTGTATTTCTGGGAAGTTGCTGATGTGGGGGAGTGCAACTACGCTGATTATTTGGTTAGCCGAGGAATCCCAATACCAGCAGGTTGGGGTGTTGGACAAGTAACTAAAGGAACGGAAGAAGAGGAAGATGTAGAGCAGAAGGTTAAAGATGCAGTTCCTCTAATCATGGCCAAGCAACAGCTGATGAACGACCTTGGCAGCAATGAGGAGATGAAAGAGCTTGTGAAGATAATGGGAAAATCGATGTGCTCTCTAGGATGATTGTCTCTTTATTTGCAGTGTATGTAGCACTAGTGATGTATTCAGTGGCTATGACATGAGCACTTTACTGAAACTAGTAATGAATGAAACCTGTGTAGCAGGCTGGGCGTAGTGTTGTGAACATCTAATGATTTCTGTTAACGGAAATCAGGGGGTATCCCCTTTTTCTCATAAATAAATAAATAGCAGAGGCCCTTTTGGTAATAAATAAATAAATTAGTAGAGGACCTGTCGGGTCAGCTTTGTTCTCATTCGAAGACGTCGAGCAAATTGCAGTCCAACAACAAACTATGTCATCAAATTCAAGTTTCACAGCCAAATATGAGTACAACTAAACAACAATGTCATCATGTTTTAGTCATCATACAATCACCAAACACAAATCAACATACATAACAAGTGATGTTCTCACAGGAAAATACTAAACAACATGTTCATCAGGTTTCAGTTGTCATAGCAAACACAATTTCATAGAGTAGATAAAAAACGTCTTCTGACAGGCAAATACGACAAAAGCAATGTAATCATCATCCGCAGCAGCAGCGTCAACATCTTTGCCATGTGTATTAGTCTGAATCATAATTCCCCATGGTGTCATCTTCTTCTTCGTCCTCAACGTCCTCGAACGTTGGCTTCTTCTTGATCAACTCTTGTATGTCCACAACACGACAGGCAGTCTTTTCGCCGGCGTCATTAACATGATGGTTCTCAAAGATATTAGGAACATCTGTGTTATCTTGTACATCAGGAGCAGTTAGGCATCATCTTGTTGTGCAACTTCATTAAATGAATTCCTCTGCTCAAACCTTTGCACTACTGTCCAGTCATCGCTACGTGCAAATGTGTCTTCCAAGAAAAATATCTATGTTTCTTGATTTGTCAAAATAAAAGGCTCGTTGGTCTGGTACGCCGCCTTGACATTGATGGATTTGAAATAATCATCAACTTTGGGTTTTGCGATCCTGGAAAACATGTTATACCAACGACAGCACAACAGAACCACACACCGATGATCCTCGAAACTGGAGATATACTGCAACTAAATAATGTCTGTTATGTTAGCATACATTTCAGTTATCTCTTTGTCATACGTATCCGTGCTCATGATGACACTGTTTTGTGTCTTCCTACCTTCGTCTCGTGCAAGGGTGTTGTAGCGTACATCTCCAACAACGCAAGATTCATAATGTCTTACCCGAGTATCAGGACCCATTGCTAGTGAGTAAAGGGCATCATCAACTTCCTGCCCATCCTCCCGCATCTTCTTAACATATGGTTAGAAAATAGACAAGCTAATCATCTTATGTACTCAATATATTAAAAAAACTGACAATGCAATTCAAAAGCTTACATGGCTCTTGAACCATTTCGCAAATCCTGCCATAACCAATTTGTCAATGTCTCCTTTTTGTAGATGTTGCACAACATAGTGATCGCGTCAAACATCTAAATATATAAGAATGTGCTGCAAGTTTAGTAGATTACGATGTATAAGCTGCAATACTTAGCACTTACTTGATATAAGGTAGTATCTCAGGACAGTTATTCAACACATACCAAACCATTTTGTCCAAACCTTTTGGTTTGTCCTCTTGTCGACTCTTCCCTGTAACTCGAACAGAATAATCGAAAACATTGAGCCCGGGATTGTCTTCATCCACGTCTTTGCTAAGCTGATCAACTGTTTCAATGTATTTTGAGCAGAATGTCAACGCTTCTGTAGCAATGTAGGCCTCTACAATGGAACCCTCGGGTCTAGCTCTATTCCTAACATAGCCCTTGAAAGTGCCTAGCCGCCTTTCAATAGGGTACATCCAGCCATACTGTACTGGACCTCTAAGTAGTGCCTCATCAGGTAGATGAACAACGAAATGCACTATCACATCAAAGAGGGCTGGAGGATATATCTTCTCAAGGTCGCATAGGATAGTTGGTATCTTGTCTCTAAGACGCTCCAAAGCATCTATCCTGATATTTCTACTGCAGAGTTCCCTGAAGAATTGTCCCAACTCTGCAACTGCTCTGTATAAGTCAGGGCGGCCCATTCCTCTAAGGATAACAGGTAAAACCCTTTGAAGTAGGATCTGGCGGTCATGAGTTTTCAACCCTTGTACCTTGTCTCCATCTGCACTGACTCTCCTTTTAGGGTTGGAAGCAAATCCATGTGGGAATCTCACACATGACAGGACCTTGCAGAATTCTTTTCTTTTTACCTTGTCCAAGACGTACACAACTGGTGCCATATCCCATGGTTTACCTTCATCTTGCACCTGCAAATCCTGTCTGATACCCAGGTGTGTCAAATCAATCCTAGATTTTTAAGGTATCTTTCGTCTTGGCTTCAATATTAAGAAGTGTGCTGATAATGTTTTCACATATATTTGTCTCGATGTGCATCACATCAAGATTATGCCGCAGATCCAAATCTTTCCAATACTCCAAGTCCCACAAAGTGGACCTGCAGGTAAACAATAATCTCTCTTCTGCCCTGCCACGCTTCCTTTTCCCGCTACCATTATCAGGATGGTTTCCTGGTGTAATATGCCTGACCTTCTCTAATTCCACTTGCAACTCATCGGCGGTGAGCCTCTTTGGCGCATCACAGTTTTCATGCTTTGCATTGAACACATGTCTTCTGCATTTTCTAGGATGCGGCTTGTCCTTGGCAAGGAAAGGGTGGTGTCCAATGTAATAGATCTTGCTAAGTATTGCATATGACAGTGGATTCCTGTCACAACGAACACATGCATTGTAACCATGTGTCGTTCGCCCTGACATAGTGCCCAAAGCCAATCATGGATGCACCAAATTATAATAGCACACAGAAAGAAATTAGCTGGTGGGCTGCTATATAGGTCTCGAGTGAGAACACCCCTCCATAGCTGTTGAATTTCCTCCACAAGAGGCTCCATGAACAAATCAAAATCCTTTCCATGACTTTTTGGACCTGGGATGAGCAAGGCCATCATGTAGTTTGATTCTTTGGTGCAGACATTTGGAGGCATGTTGTAAGGGATAACAAGCACTGGCCACATGCTATATGTGGCACTCTGGTGGACAAATGGGTTAAATCCATCTGAAGCTAAGCCAAGTCTAATGTTTCTCGGGTCAGCAACAAACTTTTCGTGCTTCTGATTGAAGCTTTTCCACTCACTACCATGTGATGGATGGCTCATTACATTCTGATATCTATACTCCAGGTTCCTAGAATGCCACAATACATCCTCTCTTGTTTCAGCATCATGAAACAACCTCTGCAATCTTGGTGTAATTGGAAAATGTCTCAGAACATTATGAGGAATCCTCTTCACAGCATCGCCATCTTTCCATCTTGATGATTTGCATTTCGGGCATTCACTTAAGTTGGCATAATCCTTTTGGAACAGAACACAATTATTCTTACAAACATGGATCATATCATATCCAATTCCAACTGCACGAAGGAAATTCTTCATTTTACTGTAGGTGTGTGGCAGCTCAGACGCATCTGGGAAAGTTTTGCGGAAGGCAGCCAACATCGCATCGAATGATTTGTTGGTCATCCGCTCAGACATCTTCACCTAAAGAAAGGTGACCATAGCTGAGAATACTGACAGCTTATTTCCTAGGGTGACAGCCACGTTGCATTGTTCCAACATGCGGGCCCACCGTTTTTCTTCTACAGGTGAAAGTTCACGGAATGCATGAGCATTTCATAGCATTGTTTCAATGTTGGTCAAACTCACTGGCTCCGCCACCACCTCCTCCTCCTCCTCCCCCTCCTCTTCCACCTGAGCATCAGGCAGATCAAGATGGTGATCTGCTGCTTCCACGTAGACAATAACATTGACGTTCACAGCTTCACCATGATGAACCCACCTAGTATATGTGATCGACATCCCATACAAGTGTAGATGATTTTGTACAGTTGACTGGGGCCTTGTAACTGAATTCATACAACTGCTACACAGGCAGAGCACATATGATTTCGGACCACCATACTAAGCTTTGATAAAGTTCATGAAGTTTTCAACCCCTCGACATATGCAACGGAGAATCTTCGAGCAGAAGTTATCCAAGTCCTGTCCATCTGTTAGACATACAAATTAGTTCTTCTACTAGATATTACAAGAAAAACATATATGCTTTTTTATGAAGTCCAGAAGAAAATACCTAGGTCGATGTCTAAAGCTATGGCATGATATTTGGACGAGCAGATCTAAGTAACGAAATATATGTAAAGCTAATTCAGTAAACAGATTTGAGTGCTAAATTATGGCAGGCTGTTTCAGCAGTTAATGAGGCCGAGCACACAGCCATCGAACTATCGAAGGCCATCGGAGCAACAAAGATTGAGTATAAAATGATGTAGAGCTATTTCACCTAACAGATTGGCTACTAGACCATGGCAATCTATGTCACAATAAATATATGGCAGGATATTTTAGCAACTAATCGGCCTTGGCATGCCATCTCAGCTAAGCAGATTGAGTGCCGAATAGGGCAAGGAAGCTTCTTAAGCAGAGCATATTGACTGTAAACTACTTCGGAAAACAGTGAGATTAACAACGTCTATCAGCTAACATTTAGCACTACACCAACATGCACGGGGCCTCAGTCTAGAATGCGCGTACCATGGGAGAAGCTGACCACCGTGCGTCTCCACACGAACGTCGCCAACGGTGGCGATGCCGACCGTCGTGCGCCTCCACAAGAACGTCGCCAGTGGTGGCGGCGCGACTAGAGGACGGTAGTCTACGAGAGCGTACTATGGGAGCGAGAGGATCGCCGTGCGTCCCCTCAACGAACCGCGGCGCCGACGTATCGGCGTGGCGGGGAGGGCGGCTTTGGCGGAGCGAATGGAGTGGAGGGGGACGGGGGGAGGGGGGTTTGGGGAATATTATTGGCTAGTTGGCCGAAGGGCGGTTGAATCTAGGATTTGGGAGGAATATTTGGGTGGGGGGAGGTTTTCGCGCAGTGGGCGGGGGGAGTTTGGCGCACGGTCGGTTTCTCCAAGTGCAGTCCCACGTGTCAGTGAAGAGGCAAGCCGAAGCGCGTTCTGTTTGCGTGAGCCGTGTGTAGGATCGAACGTGTGTGGGGTGCAATGCGACCGCGATAGGGGTGCTATGAGTGTACCGCTTTTTTTCCTTTTAAACTAGGTGCTTCGCCCCCTCAAAAAAACTTGTTGCTTCGCGCGATCCATCGATACTACTACCAGTAATCCGGTAATCCCGACTAAAACGAACTGGCTGGGTCTTTTCCCGCGCGATATGCTAGGAGGTTGGCTTAGTTGGGTTTTTAGGATGAGTAATGCTACACCTACGTAGTCCCAGTTACGTAATTAACATAATGTGAAACGTGTGAGCTGTTGATTGTAGATTGGGGGGAGGGAGGGGCCCACTGTCGGTATCAAAACCAGCGGATCTCGGGTAGGGGGTCCCGAACCGTGCGTCTAAGGCGGTGTTGGGGAACGTAGCAGAAATTCAAAATTTTCCTACGTGTCACCAAGATCTATCTATGGAGAGACTAGCAACGAGGGGAAGGAGAGTGCATCTACATACCCTTGTAGATCGCTAAGCGGAAGCGTTCAAGAGAACGGGGTTGATGGAGTCGTACTCGTCGTGATCCAAATCACCGATGATCCTAGTGCCGAACGGACGGCACCTCCGCGTTCAACGCACGTACAGCCCGGTGACGTCTCCCATGCCTTGATCCAGCAAGGAGAGAGGGAGAGGTTGAGGAAGACTCCATCCAGCAGCAGCACAACGGCGTGGTGGTGATGGAGGAGCGTGGCAATCCTGCAGGGCTTCGCCAAGCACCGCGAGATATGAGGAGAAAGAGAGGGAGGGCTGCACCAACAGGCAGAGATCAGATCGCGTGTATTGGGCAGCCCCTAGGCCTCATATATATAGGGGAAGGGGAGGAGGGTGCGCCCCCTCTAGGGTTCCCACCCCTAGAGGGGCGGCAGCCCCAAACCCATCTATGGGTGGCGGCCACAAGGGGGGAGGAGAGGGAGGCGCAGGGAGTATGGGCCTTAGGGCCCATCTGCCATTAGGGTTTGCCCCCTCTCCCCTTCTAGGCGCATGGGCCTTAGTGGGAGGCGCCCCAGCCCACCTAGGGGCTGGTGCCTTCTCACACTTGGCCCATGTATGCCTCTGGGGCCCATGGCCCCCCCGGTGGACCCCCGGACCCCTCCGGGTGGTCCCGGTACATTACCGATAAACCCCGAAACCTTTCCGGTGACCAAAACAGGACTTCTCATATATAAATCTTTACCTCCGGACCATTCCGGAACTCCTCGTGACGTCCGGGATCTCATCCGGGACTCCGAACAACATACGGTAACCACATACAAACTTCCTTTATAACCCTAGCGTCATCGAACCTTAAGTGTGTAGACCCTACGGGTTCGGGAGGCATGCAGACATGACCGAGACGTTCTCTGGTCAATAACCAACAGCGGGATTTGGATACCCATGTTGGCTCCCACATGTTCCACGATGATCTCATCGGATGAACCACGATGTCAAGGACTTAATCAATCCTGTATACAATTCCCTTTGTCTAGCGGTACGATACTTGCCCGAGATTCGATCGTCGGTATCCCGATACCTTGTTCAATCTCGTTGCCGACAAGTCTCTTTTAATCGTTCCGTAACACATCATCCTGTGATCAACTCCTTGATCACATTGTGCACATTATGATGATGTCCTACCGAGTGGGCCCAGAGATACCTCTCCGTTTACATGGAGTGACAAATCCCAGTCTCGATTCGTGCCAACCCAACAGACACTTTCGGAGATACCCGTAGTGCACCTTTATAGTCACCCAGTTACGTTGTGACGTTTGGTACACCCAAAGCACTCCTACGGTATCCGGGAGTTGCGCAATCTCATGGTCTAAGGAAATGATACTTGACATTTAGAAAAGCTTTAGCGAACGAACTACACGATCTTTGTGCTAGGCTTAGGATTGGGTCTTGTCCATCACATCATTCTACTAATGATGTGATCCCGTTATCAACGACATCCAATGTCCATGGTCAGGAAACCGTAACCATCTATTGATCAACGAGCTAGTCAACTAGAGGCTTACTAGGGACATGGTGTTGTCTATGTATCCACACATGTATCTGAGTTTCCTATCAATACAATTCTAGCATGGATAATAAACGATTATCATGAACAAGGAAATATAATAATAACTAATTTATTATTGCCTCTAGGGCATATTTCCAACAGTCTCCCACTTGCACTAGTGTCAATAATCTAGTTCACATCGCCATGTGATTAACACTCACAGGTCACATCGCCATGTGACCAACATCCAAAGAGTTTACTAGAGTCAATAATCTAGTTCACATCACTATGTGATTAACACTCAAAGAGTTCTGGGTTTGATCATGTTGCTTGTGAGAGAGGTTTTAGTCAACGGGTCTGCAACATTCAGATCCGTATGTACTTCGCAAATTTCTATGTCATCTCGTAGATGCAACTACCACGCTACATTTGGAGCTATTCCAAATAACTGTTCTACTTGGAGCTATTCTAAATTGTTGCTCCATTATACGTATCCGGTATCTCTACTCAGAGCTATCCGGATAGGTGTTAAGCTTGCATCGACGTAACTCTTTACGTTGAACTCTTTATCACCTCCATAATCGAGAAAATTCCTTAGTCCACTAGTTACTAAGGATAACTTTGACCGCTGTCCTGTGATCCATTCTTGGATCACTCTTGTACCCCTTGACTGACTCATGGCAAGGCACATTTCAGGTGCGGTACACAGCATAGCATACTATAGAGCCTATGTCTTAAGCATAGGGGACGACCTTCGTCTCTATTCTGCCGTGGTCGAGCTTTAAGTCTCAACTTCATACCTTACAACTCAGGCAACAACTCCTTCTTTGACTGATCCATCTTGAACACCTTCAAGATCATGTCAAGGTATGTGCTCATTTGAAAGTACCATTAAGCGTTTTGATCTATCCTTATAGATCTTGATGCTCAACGTTCAAGTAGCTTAATCCAGGCTTTCCATTGAAAAATACTTTCCAAATAACCCTATATGCTTTCCAGAAATTCTACGTCATTTCTGATCAACAATATGTCAACATATACTTATCAGAAATTCTATAGTGCTCCCACTCACTTCTTTGGAAATACAAGTTTCTCATAAACTTTGTATACACCCAAAACTTTGATCATCTTATCAAAGCATACATTCCAACTCCGAGATGCTTACTCCAGTCCCTAGAAGGATTGCTGGAGCTTTGCATACTTATTAGCATCTTTCAGGATTGACAAAACCTTCCGGTTTGTATCACATACAACCTTTCCTCAAAAAAACGTCGAGGAAACAATGTTTTGACATCCTATCTGCAAGATTTCATAAATAATGCAGTAATCGCTAATATAATTCCAACAGACTCTTAGCATCGCTACGAGTGAGAAAGTCTCATCGTAGTCAACTCCTTGAACTTGTCGGAAAACATCTTAACGACAAGTCGAGCTTTCTTAATGGTGACATTTACCATCATTGTCCGTCTTCCTTTTAAAATCCATCTGCACTCAACAGCCTTACGACCATCGAGCTGTTCTGTCAAAGTCTTCACTTTGTTTTCATACATGGATCCTCTCTCGGATTTTATGGCCTCGAGCCATTTATCGGAATCCGGGCCCACCATCGCTTCTCCATAGCTCGTAGGTTCATTGTTGTCTAGCAACATGACTTCCAAGACAGGATTACGTACCACTCTGAAGTAGTATGCATCCTTGTCATCCCACGAGGTTTGGTGGTGACTTGATCTGAAGTCTCATGATCAATATCATAAGCTTCCACTTCAATTGGTGTAGGTGCCACAGGAACAACTTCCTGTGCCCTGCCACACACTAGTTGAAGAGACGGTTTAATAACCTCATCAAGTCTCCACCATCCTCCCACTCAATTATTTCGAGAGAAACTTTTCCTCGAGAAAGGACCCGATTCTAGAAACAATCCCTTATTGCTTTCGGATCTGAGACAGGAGGTATACCCAACTGTTTTGGGTGTCCTATGAAGATGCATTTATCCGCTTTGGGTTCGAGCTTATCAGCCTGAAACCTTTTCACATAAGCATCGCAGCCCCGAACTTTTAAGAAATGACAGCTTAGGTTTCTCTAAACCATAGTTCATACGGTGTCATCTCATCGGAATTACGTGGTGCCCCTTTTAAAGTGAATATGGTTGTATCTAATGCCTAACCCATAAACTATCGTGGTAATTCGATAAGAGACATCATGGTATGCATCATATCCAATAGGGTGCAGTTATGATGTTCGGACACACCATCACACTATGGTGTTCCAGGCTGTATTAGTTGTGAAACAATTTCCACAATGTCTTAATTCTGTGCCAAACTCGTAATTCAGATATTCATCTCTATGATCATATCATAGATATTTTATCCTCTTGTCACGACGATCTTTCAACTTCACCCTGAAATTACTTGAACCTTTCAATAATTCAGACTCGTGATTCATCAAGTAAATATACTCAACATCTACTCAAATCATCTGTGAAGTAAGAACATAACGATATCCACTACATGCCTCAGCACTCATTGGACTGCACACATCAAAATGTATTACTTCCAACAAGTTGCTTTCTAGTTCCATTTTACTGAAAACGAGGCTTTCAGTCATCTTGCCCATGTGGTATGATTTGCATGTCTCAAGTGATTCAAAATCAAGTGAGTCCAAATGCTCCATTTGCATGGAGTCTCTTCATGCATATACACCAATAGACATGGTTCGCATGCCTCAAACTTTTCAAAAACGAGTGAGCCCAAAGATCCATCAACATGGAGCTTCTTCATGCGTTTTATACCGATATGACTTACGTGGCAGTGCCACAAGTAGGTGGTACTATCATTACTTTTGGCATGAACATGTGTATCACTATGATCGAGATTCAATGAACCATTCATTTTAGGTGCAAGACCATTGAAGGTATTATTCAAATAAACAGAGTAACCATTATTCTCCTTAAATGAATAACCGTATTGCGATAGACATAATCCAGTCATGTCTATGCTCAACGCAAACACCAAATAACAATTATTTAGGTTTTAATACCAATCTTGATGGTAGAGGGAGCGTACGATATTTGATCAACCTTGGAAATACTTCCAACACATATCATCAGCTCACCTTTAGCTAGTCTCCGTTTATTCCGTAGCTTTTATTTCGAGTTACTAACACTTAGCATCTGAACCGGTATCTAATACCCTGGTGCTACTAGGAGTACTAGTAAAGTACACATTAACACAATGTATATCCAATATACTTCTATCGACCTTGCCAGCCTTCTCATCTACCAAGTATCTAGGGTAATTCTGCTCCAGTGGCTGTTCCCCTTATTACAGAAGCACTCAGTCTCGGGTTTGGGTTCAACCTTGGGTTTCTTCACTAGAGCAGCAGCTGAATTGCCGTTTCATGAAGTATCCCTTTGTTCCCTTGCCCTTCTTGAAACTAGTGGTTTCACCAACCATCAACAATTGATGCTCCTTCTTGATTTCTACTTTCGCGGTGTCAAACATCGCGAATATCTCAAGGATCATCATATATGTCCCTGATATATCATAGTTCATCACGAAGCTCTAGCAGCTTGGTGGTAATGACTTCGGAGAACCATCACTATTTCATCTGGAAGATCAACTCCCACTCGATTCAAGTGATTTTTGTACTCAGACAATCTGAGCACAAGCACAACAATTGAGCTTTTCTCCTTAGTTTGCAGGCTAAGAAAATCGTCGGAGGTCTTATACCTCTTGATGTGGGCACGAGCCTGAAATCCCAATTTCAGCCCTCAAAACATCTCATATGTTTCGTGACGTTTCAAAACGTCTTCGGTGCCTCAACTCTAAACCGTTTAACTGAACTATCATGTAGTTATCAAAATGTGTATGTCAGATGTTCGCAACATCCACAGACAACGTTCGAGGTTCAGCACACTGAGCGGTGCATTAAGGACATAAGCCTTGTATGAAGCAATGAGGACAATCCTCAGTTTACGGACCTAGTCCGCATAATTGCTACTATCAACTTTCAACTAAATTTTCTCTAGGAACATATCTAAACAGTAGAACTGAAGCGCGAGCTACGACATAATTTGCGAAGACCTTTTGACTATGTTCAGGATAATTAAGTTCATCTTATGAACTCCCACTCAGATAGACATCCCTCTAGTCATCTAAGTGATTACATGATCCGAGTCAACTAGGCCGTGTCCGATCATCACGTGAGACGGACTAGTCATCATCGGTGAACATCTTCATGTTGATCGTATCTACCATACGACTCATGCTCGACCTTTCGGTCTTCTGTGTTCCGAGGCCATGTCTGTACATGCTAGGCTCGTCAAGTTAACCTAAGTGTTTCGCGTGTGTAAATCTGTCTTACACCCGTTGTATGTGAACGTTAGAATCTATCACACCCGATCATCACGTGGTGCTTCGAAACAACGAACTGTCATAACGGTGCACAGTTAGGGGGAACACTTTCTTGAAATTTTAATGAGGGATCATCTTATTTACTACCGTCGTTCTAAGTAAACAAGATGTATAAACATGATAAACATCACATGCAATCAAATAATAGTGACATGATATGGCCAATATCATATAGCTCCTTTGATCTCCATCTTGGGGCTCCATGATCATCTTGTCACCGGCATGACACCATGATCTCCATCATCATGATCTCCATCATCGTGTCTCCATGAAGTTGTCACGTCATCTATTACTTCTACTACTACTACAGCTAACGGTTAGCAATAAAGTAAAGTAATTACATGACGTTTATGTTGACACGCAGGTCATAAATAAATTAAGACAACTCCTATGGCTCCTGCCGGTTGTCATACTCATCGACATGAAAGTCGTGATTCCTATTACAAGAACATGATCAATCTCATACATCACATATATCATTCATCACATCCTTTTGGCCATATCACATCACATAGCATACCCTGCAAAAACAAGTTAGACGTCCTCTAATTGTTGTTTGCATGTTTTACGTGGCTGCTATGGGTTTCTAGCAAGAACGTTTCTTACCTACGCAAAAACCACAACGTGATATGCCAATTGCTATTTACCCTTCATAAGGACCCTTTTCATCGAATCCGATCCGACTAAAGTGGGAGAGACAGACACCCGCCAGCCACCTAATGCAACTAGTGCATGTCAGTCGGTGGAACCGGTCTCACGTAAGCATACGTGTAAGGTTAGTCCGGGCCGCTTCATCCCACGATGCCGCCAAATCAAGATAAGACTAGTAACGGCAAGCATATTGAACAAAATCAACGCCCACAACTACTTTGTGTTTTACTCGTGCATAGAAACTACGCATAGACCTAGCTCATGATGCCACTATTGGGGAACGTAGCAGAAATTCAAAATTTTCCTACGTATCACCAAGATCTATCTATGGAGAGACTAGCAACGAGGGGAAGGAGAGTGCATCTACATACCCTTGTAGATCGCTAAGCGGAAGCATTTAAGAGAACGGGGTTGATGGAGTCGTACTCGTCGTGATCCAAATCACCAATGATCCTAGTGCCGAACGGACGGCACCTCCGCGTTCAATGCACGTACAGCCCGGTGACGTCTCCCATGCCTTGATCCAGCAAGGAGAGAGGGAGAGGTTGAGGAAGACTCCAACCAGCAGCAGCACAACGGCGTGGTGGTGATGGAGGAGCGTGTCAATTCTGCAGGGCTTCGCCAAGCACCGCGAGATATGAGGAGAAAGAGAGGGAGGGCTGCACCAACAGGCAGAGATCAGATCGCGTGTATTGGGCAGCCCCTAGGCCTCATATATATAGGGGAAGGGGAGGAGGGTGCGCCCCCTCTAGGGTTCCCACCCCTAGAGGAGAAGCAGCCCAAAACCCATCTATGGGTGGCGGCCACAAGGGGGGAGGAGAGGGAGGCGCAGGGAGTATGGGCCTTAGGGCCCATCTGCCCTTAGGGTTTGCCCCCTCTGCCCTTCTAGGCGCATGGGCCTTAGTGGGAGGCGCCCCAGCCCACCTAGGGGCTGGTGCCTTCTCACACTTGGCCCATGTATGCCTCTGGGGCCCATGGCCCCCCCGGTGGACCCCCGGACCCCTCCGGTGGTCCCGTTACATTACCGATAAACCCCGAAACCTTTCCGGTGACCAAAACAGGACTTCCCATATATAAATCTTTACCTCCGGACCATTCCGGAACTCCTTGTGACGTCCGGGATCTCATCCGGGACTCCGAACAACATTCGGTACCACATACAAACTTCCTTTATAACCCTAGCGTCATCGAACCTTAAGTGTGTAGACCCTACGGGTTCGGGAGACATGCAGACATGACCGAGACGTTCTCTGGTCAATAACCAACAGCGGGATCTGGATACCCATGTTGGCTCCCACATGTTCCACGATGATCTCATCGGATGAACCACGATGTCAAGGACTTAATCAATCCTGTATACAATTCCCTTTGTCTAGCGGTACGATACTTGCCCGAGATTCGATCGTCGGTATCCCGATACCTTGTTCAATCTCGTTGCCGGCAAGTCTCTTTTACTCGTTCCGTAACACATCATCCCGTGATCAACTCCTTGATCACATTGTGCACATTATGATGATGTCCTACCGAGTGGGCCCAGAGATACCTCTCCGTTTACACGGAGTGACAAATCCCAGTCTCGATTCGTGCCAATCCAACAGACACTTTCGGAGATACCCGTAGTGCACCTTTATAGTCACCCAGTTATGTTGTGACGTTTGGTACACCCAAAGCACTCCTACGGTATCCGGGAGTTGCACAATCTCATGGTCTAAGGAAATGATACTTGACATTTAGAAAAGCTTTAGCGAACGAACTACACGATCTTTGTGCTAGGCTTAGGATTGGGTCTTGTCCACCACATCATTCTCCTAATGATTTGATCCCGTTATCAACGACATCCAATGTCCATGGTCAGGAAACCGTAACCATCTATTGATCAACGAGCTAGTTAACTAGAGGCTTACTAGGGACATGGTGTTGTCTATGTATCCACACATGTATCTGAGTTTCCTATCAATACAATTCTAGCATGGATAATAAACGATTATCATGAACAAGGAAATATAATAATAACTAATTTATTATTGCCTCTAGGGCATATTTCCAACAGGCGGATGGTAACAGGAGGCAGGGGACACAATGTGTACCCAGGTTCGGGCCCTCTCGATGGAGGTAATACCCTACTTCCTGCTTGATTGATCTTGGTGATATGAGTATTACAAGAGTTGATCTACCACGAGATCGTAGAGGCTAAACCCTAGAAGCTAGCCTATGATTATGATTGTTGTTGTACTACGGACTAAACCCTCCGGTTTATATAGACACCAGAGGGGGCTAGGTTTACACAGAGTCGGTTACAAGGGATGAGATCTACATATCCGAATTGCCAAGCTTGACTTCCACGCAAAGGAGAGTCCCACCCGGACACGGGATGAAGTCTTCAATCTTGTATCTTCATAATCCAACAGTCCGGCCGAGGATATAGTCTGGCTGTCCGAGGATCCCCTAATCCAGGACTCCCTCAGTAGCCCCTGAACCAGGCTTCAATGACGATGAGTCCGGCGCACAGATTGTCTTCGGCATTGCAAGGCGGGTTCCTCTTCGAAATACTCCATAGAAGATTTTGAACACAAGGATCGTGCCCGGCTCTGCAAAACAAATTCCACATACCACCGTAGAGAGTATAATATTTCCACAAATCTAATCTGCTGACAACTTTTCATAACGTGACATCACGCCATGGCCCGGTCATTATTCGAACCAGCTACTACACATATTGCGAGGCGGTTTTCTTGGCACGTCTTGTCGAAGCAGAGATCGTGTCCCCTTATCATGGGATTCTCATCAATACGGGCGTGGGTAACCCAACCGCGCCTGCTGGTATGACTCCTTGATTTTAGGCAAGCTCCGAACGGCCACGCGGAGGACGCTTGATATTCATCCTCTTTATAAAGGGGCCAAGGCCTATCCTTTTCTTCCCTTGCTCGATTCTTCCCTTCCCCCACCTTGAGTTCCAACACCCAAGGCTCAGGCTAAGAACTTCGGACCTTCAACCATCTCCGGATCCAACCTTCAAGGCCGGTGGATGGCATCTTCTGTCACAGAGGAGGACATCAAGAAGCTAAGAGAAGCCAGGTATCTGACCACCGAAATCTCGCACAGGCTGCCTGCTCAAGGGCAGGTCATCCCCACTACCTGACCCAACGAGAGTGTCGTATTTGTTTCCCACTTCCTCCAAGGGCTAGGCTTTAGTCTTGATCCCTTTGTTAGAGGGCTTATGTTCTATTACGGGCTCGATTTCCACGATCTAGCCCCAGATTCCATCCTTCACATCTCGTCGTTTATCATCGTGTGTGAGGCCTTCCTCCGCATCACCCCACACTTCAGCCTATGGCTCAAGACCTTCAGTGTGAAGCCGAAGATGATCAATGGGCGACACACAGAATGCGGAGGTGCCACAATAAGCAAAGGCGTCGATGCTCCGTGGCCAAAGGGTTCCTTCCCGGAGGTGTCCAACTTATGGCAGCGGGAGTGGTTTTACATCACAGCTCCCCGAAGTACTAAGTGGGTAGCTGCCCCCGCCTTCCGTTCGCCCCCCCGCCACAACTGGTGTCATGGGTCAACAAGGGGCTGGACTGGGGGCCAGTTAATGACGTGCCGACATTGCAAAGTCGCATATGATATCTCCTCAAGAGGGACGTCAGTCTCGTCAAGGTAATGCAAGTTATGCTAGTTCGTCGGGTCCTGCCCTGCCAACATCGATCTCTCCGTATGCGGGAGTTCAACCCGGAAGGACCGCGAACTATTCAACAATTCTTTGGCATGACGCTTGAAGGGATGTATGGATTGTTCTTCGGATCACGAATAAAGTGTCCGGACACCATCGAGGATGCGGGTCTAAACTGCAATCGTCCAGATACCCATGTAAGTAATTCTGCAGCTGAACATGCTGTCTTTTTATTTATCACAACATCATTCTGAAAAAATTGATCTTGGCTAGGATTGGATAAGAAAGGCGAAGATGATCAGGTGTTCGGCCCCCCTTCCCGAAGGCTCACCGGATCCTGTACTAGGCAGGATGCTTGAGCTCGCGCCTTACCAAGTGCCATCAGGGGAAGACAAAGGGAGGAATAGGGAAGCCGAAAGCGGGCCTGACGCATTACTCATCCAAACCAGGGGAATTAGTGTCTCCGCGAAGGAGGATAACCGGGGAGAAGAATCTAAAGTTCCCTCTCCCCAAGGAAAGAACAGAACCGCCTCTGAGGACTTGGAAACGAGGGTTTCCAAATGAGGGAAGAATCTTTCGCCAGGGGGCCCTGCCCCGGAGGGCATCCTTGCTGCACAGTGCCCGCAAGGGGATCAGCCCTCCACCGAGCTATAAGTGAACCAGAGTACTTTTGATAAATATATCCTGCTTTATCTCCGAGGACAATAACCGAGACATATGTCTTGCATTCCGGATCATAGCCCTTCTCAACAGAGTTCGTCTTCGGGGGATCTTCTTCTGGAGATGATGGAGAGCGAAATTCCTACCCCTGTCTCCCCGCCTCCTGGGGCGGACGACCCTGAGGTGTCATCACGGAGGATTTCTCCTGATCCGCCGAGGCCGAAAGGTAACCCTTTGACCACCCGAAGTCCGGAGTATTCGGCTTCTAAGGAGAGCAACAAAAATAGTCTGGGATTGTCCGGTGCACAACCAGACGTGCTGATGGGTCTTTTGGAGCAAGCGGCTATCTCAGAGGAGCATCGTACTTTAATGGGTACGGTGGTTGAGAGGATCTCCTCTGCCAAAAGTGGGTTGCATGAAGCTTTTACGAGCCTGCTAAAAGGCTTTGAGGTACGCGAAGTAATATATAAAATTTTTTGATGGTACCGCACACGCTAGGTGTGCTCTATACAGATAGTAGCCCCTGAGACTCTGGTTGCTGTCCAGAGGCGGCAAACAGAGGATCGTAGTCCCAGGTAATGATCGCGCTGCTTTCATGTGCAGGCGGCTGACGGTACGGTGGCTAGCCGGACTGCTGAGTTTGCCGGACTTAGCCGGCAACTTGACGCGGCAGATGATGACATTGCGCTTGTGAACAAGCGGCTTGACGAGGCACATGCTATGTATTTTTGGGTGGTCAACAAATATTAAGAGGAGCATGATGCTAGTATCTACAATATGCCGTGAATGCAGATGGAGCTGCCGCCGTGGAGACCCTTCGGGAAGAACTTGCTCGAGCCAAGGAACAAGCCAGGAGGAGTGATGCGGCCGCCATAAAGGTGGCCGAAGAGTTAAGAGCCGAACAGGCTGCTCATTGCCAGAGCGAAGATAAAATAGCCAAGATGGCCGTTGAGCTGAAGGATGCCGCCGACCGGTATGAGCTTCTTGAAAAGGAAAGCCAAGCGAAAGCCGCGGACCTGGAGAAAGCCATGGTAGCAGCCAAGGAGACCTACTCTAAATCAGAGCGGCGAAGGAGGAGCTTCGTCAAGCCGGAGATATCACGGCTGGGAAGCCCCTTTTTGTTGCAGACGAAGTTCGGAGATCCGAAGTATGCCCCTCTGGATCAATTATGGAGTGCTGCAGACGTGTATTCGGACTTGGCAATGAGTGCTGCTGATGCGACTGCGTTTTTCAAAGATCAAAAAGATCACAAAGTGGAAAAGTTGTTCTGGTTGCAGTTTAGTGCTCCAATGCGTCCGCTGCTATTAAATGAGCAAATGGCCGAGTGGGCTGAGCTCCATAGGTTGTCCGGGCTTGCCATGAGGTCTGTCGTGGATCATCTTTGGCCTGAAGGACCAAGGCCGAATAGTTATTTTGGTTTAGTGCAACGATTCCTTGGTGCTGTGCCGCATATCGATGCTGTAAAGAGGTCGGCGTGCATAGAGGGTGCGCGGATGGCTCTTGCCCGTGTTAAGACATACTGGGCAGAGATGGATGCCACCGCTATTGCAACCCGGGGTCCGGCTATAGGCCAGGTCTCGTCCGAGCACTATTTTGAAGAAGTCCTAGAAGGCGCTCATCTAATAGAGGCTTAGTGCTCGAAGAGTATCATGTTCGAGTGACATGTATCCCAATTTGTAAAAACAATGCTATTTGGCTTATAAAAGGCTGTGTTTATACTTTTGCCTGAAAGTATTATGATGGCTCCTGTGCGGCCATTTTATGTATGTATATAACCTGAAAGTTTGCAGTCGTCGGCTTCAGCCCCCACGCATATAATGCGGGGGTGTTCAGAAAAGCGCGTATTCACACTTAATCCAGTGTCTTGGTCCATTAAGGAGGTGATAGTGCGGCGAACAAGGCAATCAGACTATATTGCTTTAACACTTTCACTTAGCCATAGGAGTTTGACAGTGGGGCTACTATATAGCCCCAGGTACTTCCACGCTTATCCGAATACGGTGCGCATACATACATGACCGGGAAACCGGTCCTTCGTTAATGCGGAGGAATCACGAAGATTCCACTGAGTCCTTGAGTGGTTGACCAATCTCGCGCTTTATCATGATAATCAGTTTTCGGCTTTCTCTACTGAGGTGCTCATCCAGATGAACCAGGGCACACTCGCAATAGTTCTCCCGGTGCCACCTTAGCCGATAGAGCGTAACGTAAGGTAGAAAAACACGGGAGCCGGGAAAACCCAACTATTAACCAAAGACATGATTCGGAGCTGATGCATATAAGGCCAAACTCGCGACGCCGAACACTCCCTAAGGTATTCAGTCTTTACAACGTATACTGGGTTGAGTAACACCCTCGTTAATAAGCCCTGAATTTCCAGGTACGTGCATTAGTGTGACGTGACGAAATGTCAATAACGCCAGCATCCCTCTTGGTTATGTTGAGTATCCTGAGGGTGTGAAGCAACAAGAGACAGAAAAATGTTTACACAGGGTCTTAATCTAAGAAGAAACCTTTGAACGAGGCCCTGCTGCACGTCTGCGCCTGTGTCTCCGTTGTGCCGTATCCTGGAAGGGTGTAGCACGATGATCATCTGTAAGAGGGAAAAGCTCAGGCTGAAAGTTTTCGTGTGAAAAATTGGTTAGTCTTAATAAACCATTAAAATTCAATCTAAATAAGATCAAGCCGAACTGTAGTCCTTTTTACATGTGGGAAGCCCCTAGCACCACCTATGGGGGTATATCCGTCGACCCAGGCTTAGGTTTATCTGAGCTGTTACAACTAGTGGTGCGCCGGACTCGTCTAGCCGTGTCTGCGGTCTTGACGACCGATCGTTTATTATGGTTGGAGAGGGCGTTCAGTGTTCGGCTGCTAAAGCCGCCACACATTCTTCCGCACGTAAGGAACGTTCTGTGTTTCCGCTAACTATGATGATGCCACATGGACCGGGCATCTTAAGCTTAAGATAAGCGTAATGCGGTATTGCATTAAAACGAGCAAAGGCCGTTCTTCCGAGTAGTGCTTTATAGCCGCTTCGGAATGGAGCGATGTCGAAGGTTAACTTTTCACTTTGGAAGTTGTCAGGAGAACCGAATACAACCTCCAGTACTAGAGAGCCTATGTAGCGGGCCTCTGGGCCTAGTATTACTCCTTTAAAGATAGTATTGCTTTGACTGATTCTTGTCGGGTCTACCCCCATTTTGCGGACTGTGTCCTGATATATTAGATTAAGACTATTGCCGCCGTCCATAAGGACTCGGGTGAGATGGTATCCGTCAATTATTGGGTCTAGTACCAAGGCAGCTAATCCTCTGTGCCGGATACTAGTCGGGTGATCCCCGCGACCAAAAGTGATCGGGCAGGCCGACCAAGGGTTGAACTTGGGGGTAGAGGGCTCCACGACGCATACATCTCATAGTGTGCATTTGCTCCTCCTCTTCGTTACGTGAATCATGTTCACTGTTTTGACCTCCGGTGGGAATTTTTTTCTGCCCCCCAGTGTTCGGCTGGCGAGGCTCATCCTCGTCTTCGCTTGGTGTCTCCCTCCACTTGTGTTCGGGGTTTAGCTTGCCGGCCTGCTTGAAGACCCAGCATTCTCTGTTGGTGTGATTTGCGGGTTTGTCGGAGGTGCCATGAATCTGACATAATCTGTCTAGAATCTTGTTTAGGCTGGACGGTCCATCTCTGCTGCCTTTAAATGGCTTTTTCCGTTGACCAGGTCGAGAGCTCCTGAATATGGCATTTACCGCCGTGTTGTCTGGGCTGTCTTCATTGTTTCGACGGTTGCTTTTATCGCGTCGTGGTTTTCCATTGCCATCCCTGACTTCGGATGTGCCTGGGTTGCTGGTGCCGCTACGGGCCAGCCAACTATCTTCGCCCACGCAAAAGCGGGTCATAAGGATTGTTAGGGCTGCCATTGTCCTCGGTTTTTCCTGGCCGAGGTGTCTGGCGAGCCATTCGTCCTGGACACTGTGTTTGAAAGCCGCTAAGGCTTCGGCATCCGGGTAGTCGACAATTTGATTCTTCTTAGTGAGGAATCTGTTCCAAAGCTTTCGGGCTGACTCTCCGGGCTATTGAATTATATGACTTAAATCGTCTGCATCCGGAGGTCAGACATAGGTCCCTTGAAAATTAGCCCTAAAAGCATCTTCGAGCTCTTCCCAACTTCCAATTGAGTTTTCGGGGAGGCTCTTCAGCCAGTGCCGAGTTGGTCCTTTCAACTTGAGGGGTAAGTATTTGATGGCATGGAGATCATCTCCGTGAGCCATGTGGATATGAAGGATAAAGTCCTCAATCCAGACCCCAGGGTCTGTCATTCCGTCATATGCTTCTATGTTCACGGGTTTGAATCCTTCTGGAAATTAGTGATCCAGAACCTCATCGGTGAAGCATAGGGGGTGCGCGGCACCCCTGTATTTGGATATGTCATGGCATTCTGACGGTTGTAGTGTTCGGTTTTGATTCTGTGTCGGAGCGCGCTTCCTAGATCCGTAGATGGACCTGGTCATACCGGCTTTTTGGTGCAAGTCCTCATGTAAATCGTGTGCTGACTCATGTGCGACATCGTTAGCCGCCCTATCGCGGCCACGGGGTGGTCGTTCCTGCTGATCGGCCGTTTTATTTTTCGGCTGTATAGGCTCTAAAGCCTCATCATCGAATTCGGGAAGCACCTTGCGCTTTGGATAGCTCTTTGTGTGGCGGCTGCCACCGTACTTTTCTTCAGTGTCGAGCACTTTGTTCCATCTACTGTTGAGTGTATTTTGCATGGCCTTAAGCCATTGCTTCTGCTTCTTCAGACTCCTCGCGGTGGCAATAAGCCTTCTATGGAGGTCCTCTTGCTCCAAGTGCCTTTCCGGGATGATGTGTGCATCGTCGTCTGGACTGTTCTCCTCTCCGGAGACAGGTTGATGAGCTTTACCCTCGGCGTCGCCGTGATCGGACAGCGGCTCCGTACTATGTTCGCCGACCGCTGGTTCATCCTACTCTGTCGCTGGGTCCATGTGGTCGTCGTTTGCTTTGGAGTCGACCAGGGTATTATTCTTTCTTGCGCTGTTATCGCTGTTTTTGCCGAGGCAGGATTTGGAGCGGCGCCTACGTCGTCTCTTTGGTTGCTTCTCGAGGGAATTATCCTCAGCTGCATCCTTTCATTCCTCATCATTCTTTTCTTTGGGTGTATCCACCATGTATATATCGTGTGATGAAGTGGCTGTCCAGCGCCCTGTGGGCGGTGGTTCCTGTTCCTCTCCTGCATCGTCGTCCATACCGTCGATGTCTTCGGAGTCAAAATCAAGCATGTCGGTTAAGTCGTCGACAATGGCTATTAAGTGGGTGGTGGGTGGGGAATGAATTTCTTCGTCGTCCGCTTTCCCACTCAAGCCAGACATAGTTCGGCCAAGGGTCTCCTGACAGGGAGAGAGACCTCAATGAATTTAGCACGTCGCCCAAGGGCGAGTGCTGAAAGATATCCGCGGAGGTAAACTCTATGATCGTTGCCCAATTGGATTCGATAGGCACGGACGCAGGTGGTTCGGAGCCTGTTGCCAGGGATGAATCCAATGGTCCGGCAACATAGGTCTCATAGGGGGTGAAGCCAGTATTCGGCTCTATCGCCGCTAGGTGTGCAGCCTCCGTGGCGGGGTCCATGCACCCGTCCCCGGACGGCACGATCTGCTCCGGATTGAGGGCCGGAGTAGCAACATGTGTGATCTCCCGAACACCGTCCGACGGCAGAGCTAAGTCATGCTCGTCGTGACGGTGCGGCGCACCTGACATGGGCTCGAATCCATCGAAGATCAAGTCTCCCCGGATGTCGGCATTATAGTTTAAGTTTCCAAACCTGACCTGACGGCCGGGGGCGTAGCTCTCGATCTGCTCCAGATGGCCAAGCGAGTTGGCCCGCTGTGCGAAGCCGCCGAATACGAATATCTGTCCGGGGAGAAAAACCTCGCCCTGGATTGCATCATTGCCGATGATCGAAGGAGCCATCAAACCTTATGGTGACGACACATTGGAACTCTCAATGAAAGCACCAATGTCGGTGTCAAAACCGGCGAATCTCGGGTAGGGGGTCCCGAACTGTGCGTCTAAGGAGGATGGTAACAGGAGGCAGAGGACACAATATTTACCCAGGTTCGGGCCCTCTCGATGGAGGTAATACCCTACTTCCTGCTTGATTGATCTTGATGATATGAGTATTACAAGATTTGATCTACCACGAGATCGTAGAGGCTAAACCCTAGAAGCTAGCCTATGATTATGATTGCTGTTGTCCTACGGACTAAACCCTCCGGTTTATATAGACACCGGAGGGGGCTAGCGTTACACAGAGTCGGTTACAAGGGAGGAGATCTACATATCCGAATTGCCAAGCTTGCCTTCCATGCAAAGGAGAGTCCCACCCGGACACGGGACGAAGTTTTCAATCTTGTATCTTCATAATCCAACAGTCCGGCTGTCCGAGGACCCCCTAATCCAGGACTCCCTCACCCACCACCATGAAAATCAGGGGAGGAGAGAGAGAGGCAATTTATGTTAACCCTTTCATAGGTTCCCGTAGATGTAGAAAAATATGAAATGCATGAATGTGCATTTGCAGATAAGGCCTTCCCTCGTTCATCCTTTTCTTCCACAAGATCTTGATCTTCCGTGCAACGCACGGGCATCTTGCTAGTACTCCTACAATATACTATATTATTGTGAAAGTTCATATACACCAGCCGAGATTAATGCAAACACGACAGATTTTCATTACATTTCGAACTTCTATAGGACAGAAAAATAAAAGAAACCCGACCCTAAACCTATTCTACAGCGGCGACCGACGTCCTCCATCTGCGATCTCCATGTACGGGGGCGGGGTTCAAGACCCGTGAAGTGAAGATGCGGTCTCCGGCGAGGAAAAGTACAACATGGGAGACGGACCGGCCAGTTGGCACACCATGCCCTGCCGCCTCCCATGCCCTACTCATCCTCGAAGGAGTCCCCGACCTCGGCGGTGCCGGACGTTGGACGGCGGCAAGTAGGACGCGTGGCTGACGGTGCTCCTGTCGTCGGCCGCAACCGTGGCCACCGCTTATGCAGCGACTTGAGCGAGGGCGGCGACTTGAGCGAGGGCGGCGACCTCGAGCTCCATCCCCGAAGACAAGCTCTCCCGCAGAGCGTTCGCGCTTGCGGTCATGGCGGATGTGGTGCCAGGTAGGAGGACGATGTGCTATGGTGTGGAGGTTAGCTGGGCGTTGCTGCTTTAAGTAGCGCATTCCGGTGAGGCCAAGCGTCCTGGTGCGTCATTAAGTCGCCAGAGTTGGTTCCTCGGGCACCGAGCCTCTTAACGACGGCATACGAACGAACGACATGAATGCGGACAACTGGCGCCGGCTGGGAACGCACCGCGCGACGGCGTGAGGGACGAGGGTTTTTGGTGTGCCAGGGTAGTCAGCTGCGGTCGTGGCAATGTTGGAGATTCCCTTTGCTCACATGCGATCGACGCATGTCATTGAAAAAGCAAGACGACCCGGCATGGTCTCAGGTCCTGAGGATGTAGTTGGCCGCGCTACACCACTCTGCGGACGCGTCCCGGCGCCCCGTGCATCCTCGACGAGCCGGGTGTTGGGGTGTGTTTGGATTGTGGCCAAAGTGCACCTTACCAAAATTTTGGTCATGACCCAAAGATTGGTCTTTGTTTGGATGGTTGCCATTTTTTTGAGGTTTTGGTCATGACCCAAAAATGGATGGTTGCCATTTTTTGGGCATGCCAATGAACTCTAGCCAACTCTAGTTCATTTTTCTTGCCGATGTCGGCCAAATCATGGGAAACCAAAACCTCAACCAAAATTTTGGCTACCTAATGATTTGATGGGGCAACCTTGGGCACAAACCAAACATACTGTTGGTCGTGCCACAACACTAATGCCACCCTCGGCACACTGAAACCGACCGTGTCTAGCGACGATGAGCGTGTCGCTCACCGTGGTTGCCGTGTCCAGAGGCGGTGCTGGAGCTGCGCCACGTTGTTGCCCCCCACGACCGACATGAACGGTTGCCGGTGGCGAGGAGGTTGTGGGCCAGCTCCTCCATTGGACTAGTTTGCGCTATGTCGTCCCGAAAGGTGTGCCCCACATGTCGGTTTCCCTGTTTTCCCGGCCATATTCGAGCGTCTGTGCTTCGCGTTGCACATTAGGCCTTTCACTATGTAGGCCAAGCGAGACAACTTATTGTTTATTTGAGTCGTTCAAGTATAATCATGTGGCGTTTGCTTATTTCTCATTCCTCTCCAACCCTCTTCTCCATCGACCATGTCGCCCCCTCCAATCGAGTGCATCCTCCCGCATGCCTCATTTGAACATTCCGCTGAGTATCATTCGCATGTGGGCCTAGACCATGCTTGAATTTCCAATGTTTTTTTGTAATTTGTCCGACATGCATACAAACAAACGGTTCGTTTGAAGTTTCACTTTGCCTCCACTACGTGTTGCTTCGCGTCTTAGTTTTGACATCCCATTCGGTTCATGCCCCGACACATGTTGACGAGATTGATTGATGTTCAGAGATCAATTGCGTGTCATGCAAGGAGATAAAGGTTTGGTATGTTTCTATGATAGAAATGACCCGCGCGGGGGGGGGGGGGGGGGGGCTGTGGGGATCAGAGGGAGTATATTGTACGTTCATAAGTGAAACGAACGTATTGTACCCACCCTAGTCCTCTTTGAATCGACCTCCGGACCCCGAGATGAAATCGAGAGAGAACGAGTGGGGGCATGTGTGATACCTAAGGCGGATTCAAAATTTTGAACCGGTGATCATAGCATCCGCAAATCATATATAAAGGGTATTAAATGTTCGTTTCATTTTTGAACGTACAATATACTCCCTCCTATCCTTTCTAGTTTACATATAAGTTTTATGTGTAGTCAAAGTATCTCTACTTTGATAAAAAAGTATCAACATTCAACAATGCCCAATCAATATTGTTAGATTCGTACGTACTCCTAGATTTGTACTCGAGATGGTTTCCAATTTGTTTTCAACCACGCGAATGTGCTCGTTCTCGCGCATGCTCTTCCTACTAGGATTTGGCCACGTATAGCCAGTCCAATAGTAACTTTTTTAAGCTCCCTGTCCAATAGTACTAGTGGAGTACTGACAACATCTGTACTAGAGTATGCGGTGCTCATAGTTGTACTCCCTCCTTCCATTTATATAGGACCTATGTGGAGGAGAGAGATGTGAAAAAGTAAGGGGAGTGAGCTCTCATGCAAGAGCCTAGCTATATACGCGTTCCTAGTTAAATACGTACAATAAATATGAAGAAAGAGATGGAGAGGAGATGGAAAAAAGTACTAATACAATAGCCAACCTTATAATTTTTTTGCGGGAAATAGCTAACCTTATAGCCCACACTACTGTATGAGTGCATATAATAGACGATGGCTATAGATGACATGGCAGTTCCTTATAGCCATCGACTGAATATATTATTAACCATGCTCTAATGCGTTTTTCAAAACTGCATTTGACTATTGACAAGATTAATAGTACATGAGATGTATAATGTGAAAATTATATCATTGGAAGCTCCTTTCACATACGTATCCCTGGCTTACCCTCCCTTTCGGTCACTTACTAGCGGACCCCATGCTTGCTAGGCCCCGCATGTCAGTTACTCAATGGGTTCGGCCATGTCAGGGATCCTCATCCGTGGTATACTCCCTCTGTTTTTATTTACTCCGCATAAAATGACGCAGGCAGGGGAGGGGGAGGGACGTCGGTTTGCTCTCAACTGCGGTCCCACAAGCGAGCGAAAACGCAAGACGAAGCGCGTTCCATTCGGTGAGCGACGTGGAGGGTCTAGCGTGTCGGGCTGCAACGCGAACGCGACAAGAGCGATGTACAGTCAAAATCGATTGACCGGTCGTCACCGGAACCACTATTCACACCAAAACCTTCGCTGCTCAGCCTATGCCAGCCACTGCCCTAAAACCACACCTAATCTCCAGCCCCTTCCCCCACCTTTCGACCCCCTAGCCCGCATCAAGCGTCCCCTAGTTCATTGGAAAGCCATGGTGCGCCGCAAGATCATGTACTACAAGTTGCTGACGCCGGAGCGCCATGCAGAAATCGCGGCGGCGGTCGGCGCCAAAGACCTCCATTCCCAAGCTTGCTTTGCGGCGGGCCAATCCCTGAGTTCTTTAGAGCCAAGCTACGAGGAGGAGGAAGCCGATTCACTGTTCATGTCGGAGGTCGCAGCGCAAAAGGCCCCCGATGGGTATGAGACGATGGACGTCGACTTCGTGCCGGTGTCTGAGTCCCCCATGGTGCAGGCGGACCAGCGGTTCAACCAGGCAATACTAAAGGAGGACCGGGAGGCAGAGGCTCAACTCGATGCGGAGCACGCGCATGCCGCTGCCATTGAGGCTCTCCTGCAGGCGGAATCAGATGTCGTGGATGTGGACCGGGCGGCGGAGGCTCAACTTGTGGTGGAGCGCACGGATGCCGCTGCCATCGAGGCCCTCCTGCAGGCGGAACCGGACGTCCTGGACTTGAACCGGGCGGCAGAGGCTCAACTCGACGCGGAGAGAGCGGATGCCGCTCTCATCGAGGCCCTCCTGCAGGCGGAACCGTACGTCCTGGACTTGAACCGGGCGGCGGAGGCTCGACTCGACGCGGAGCGCGCGGATGCCGCTGCCATCGAGGCCCTCCTGCAGGCGGAACCGGACGTCCTCGACTTGAACCGGGCGGTTCTCTTATCCGTGCAGAGCGCCCGCATGCTCCACGTGAATGAGTAGCTGGAGGCCAAGGACAACCACGATGCGGGGACACACGTCGGTATCTACGGCTAGTTCACGCCGGCAGCCAAAGACGACGAGGTCGTCTTGTTCCCGGGCAGTGATAGTTTTTCTTTATGTTGTTGTTTTTATGGATCTTTTGCTGTGTAGTAAAAACATATATTGTTATGCAAGTCGCCTGAGTTGGGTCAGCTTACCATTTCAGGTGGTTGGATGAATATCCTACGTCTCCTAACCCTTCTTCCTCACCTCTTCTTCTTCCCCAACAGACCACGGCACGGGCCGTACGGATACTCCCCAACATGCGGTTGGATAAACATACTCTATGAACGGAAATTATGTGTCAGCGGTAGGATGGCTGAGTTTGGTTTGTTCACATGCGACAACACGTGTTAGTGAGGGTGCATTCCCTTGGTTGGGTTTGCGGGGTGCTGGAGCGACTGTGCATGTGAGGGTGCGGTGCGACCGTGTGAGGGTGCGGTGCCACCACGACAGCCGTGCGCAAGTGTACCTCCTTTTCATTTTGAAAACATTAGGCAAGCTTGGAAAAAATGTGTGGCGAAGTATGGCAATGCAAGGCCTAGACCCAAATAGGATAAGTATGTAGTACTACATACTAGGAGTACTAGTGTTAAAAAAGAAAGGTGGGGTTTTCCTTCATGGGATTAATCGATACAAATCCTCGTATCACGTGTCAATTAATGTGTATTTTTCCTCCAAAGCCCAAAGAGCTAACCATCTCACTCCTCATCGCTTGATTAATGCAGCGCCATGAAAACCAACCTTCTCACTTCCGCATGCATGCAGGGGATATTAATGTCCTTGGTTGCTAGTATGAGGCAAACCCCATCAATTTTGCCTCGATTAGTGTTAGTGGTCTTTTACAAATTTTTATTTTGATATACTGGCCTTGTGTACAAAAAATGGAGATAGTAACTATATTTGACTTCCTTCCCCATTGCGGTGACGTCGATGATATCTCGAACATTGTGGTTTGGTGAAGTGCGTTCGCCGGAGAACACCATTGAGGGAGATCACGGTAAGTCGTTCGCAAGTGCCGCCTGCAAGCTGAGACAACCGCCTTATTTGCATCTAGGAAGTCCGTTGAACCAAAGGACGTGTAAATGTACTAGTACTACTCGTACACAATAGCGTCGTCCCTCCAGCTTAGTGCGGTGAGATGGTTTCTTCGAAGAAGATGATGGAGAAGCGGAGTCAGCGAAGAGTGAAATGATGGTTGCTTCAGCCGTTCTTTGTGATTTGACGCTTCACTGCTTTGTGATTTGTGATAGAAGGGACAGGGAGTAGACTCTGTCCTCTATACTGTACATGCGTCCAAGCACGGGAGAAAGAGGAGAGACGTTGCATGTTTCTATTCCTTGAACCAATCAATCAGGGAGATTCGGTTCCATCCTTTTGGCTTTGGAAACACCGTCCACAATGGTTCCCATGAAGCCAAAAGCTATTTTCACATTTGGCTACACATTGTGGATGCCCTTAACCGTACCACTTGGTTTTGCTCCTGTGTGCTATATATACAAATCTCAATTATATTGATCTAAAAAATTATAGAATCAAGATTAGTAAAAAGGAGGTGATTTTGCCACACGGATGGAGGGGGAGGTTTCTTATTTTTAGGGGACGTTGTCCTGGCGGTTTGCTAACATGCGGTCCCACGTGTCAGTGCTTTACCAAGCTGATCCGCTTCCCACATGAGGCAGAACAACGACAGAAGCAACACGTGGTTAACTTGAAGAAGATGAGGGAGAAGCAGATTCAACAACGAGTGAAATGATGGTTTCTTCGTCGCTCCAACTTCTTTTTTAGCATTATTACTTCGTCCCTCCAACTTAACTGCGGGAAAGGTGCAGCTTTGTGATTTGATGCCTCATTGCGCATTACTACGCCGGCGCCATGACTGGGTGCTTCACCACGGCTGCTCTACATTGTATTCCGGTATGGCACATGGAACCGATAGCTTAATGCCCCACATGTCGGTGAAAGGGACTAGAGGATTTATGAAAGCGAGTGCTCCACTCTTACGACGGAGGAGTACACGACACGATGACCCAGTGAACTGTCACTTATACTATATATAGTACTATAGTTTTGCTGTTTCGCACGATCCATCCATACAAACTCGATTAAATAGGAAAGGGCGGGATTTTTCCCGCGCGGTATATGATACTGGCCATACATTTCAAAGACAATATTAATGTATGCAAACTGAATAATTAAGTAACAATATGATATCTAGTAAAACTAAGAACACATATGATTTATTGTGTTAGAGTGTAGTAGTAGTGCTGTATTGCATAGTTGTTAGATGTAACATGCGAGAACGTGTAGAGATGTAGTTTTGGAGGGCCTACAAAGAGAAAAGCGTAATACGTTCATCGAACTTCAGAATAAGCTGATTACGGTCACTATATACGTTTTGCGGTGATTATACGGTCACTTGCTCACGGTTCAGCATCGGATTGCACTGTGTTGTCCGGCTAAATAGTCTGTGTGGCACCATGTTGACTAGTTAAATTGACCATGTTCCTTGTGGGTCCCACCTGTCAGTTCGCATAGGTAAAAGGTCAGATAAACACAAATTTACGCAGGCGTGACAAGACTCCACCCCGTGCGCGGGAATCACCTGGTTGTGTATGTGTCTGTCAGGGCCTGATGTGTGCGCATGCACGTGTAGGTTGAGCACTTGAGCATGAGTGTGTGTGTTGGTCGTGTGGTGTACTGGTGTGTGCATGCATGTGTGTGTGTGCGTGTGAGTGTTGCGTGCGCGCGTGGCTACGTGTGTACGTGTGAGTGTTGCGTGCGTGCGTGGGTGCATGTGTTCGTGTGAGTGTTGCGTGCATGCAGTTCGTGTGCATGCGTGCGTGTGTGTATAATCACCACACCAGCTCCTGTGTGTTAAAACAGACGGCTCAGCATACCAATGCAAGGCCACCTTGTCCGCTATGCCCGCGGTCATGACTTCAAACCATCGTCCAATATTTTCTTGTTGTTTGTTTTCATTCTTACTAGCAAGATGCCCGTGCGTTGCACGTAACATCAAGATGCATTTGTATGACTAGTTTATCTTGTGAGAGAAAAGGATGAACGAGGGAAGGCCTTATTTGCAAATGTGGAGAGGTGTGTGGGTGCCTTTTTGCAAAATTGTCATAGTTTCTTTCCTATCCGTCAGATATAAATCGGATGGCCTACATTACAGGATGGCAGGCACACCATCATCACCAACTCTATTTTTATAAGAGTGTATTTTATCCCTACTGTTATAAAAAGCATAGTCGGTGATGATCGTGTGCCTGCCATCCTGCAATATAGGCCGTCCGATCTATATCTGACGGATAGGAAGGAAACTATGGCAATTTTACAAAAATATACCCACATCCCTCTCCACACATGCAAATAAGGCCTTCCCTTGTTCATCCTTTTCTCCCACAAGATAAACTACTCATACAAATGCATCTTGATGTTCCGTGAAACGCATGGGCATCTTGCTAGTATTTATAAGAGTGTAGATGTAGAGTAGATACAAGCCGACAGGTGGGCCCGATGGTAGTGAGATAATGTGATGCAACACTAGAGGTGCCACGTGGAGCATTTAACTGGTCAACTAGTCGTGTCTTGAGCAAATACAGAGTTGTACGGTGAGCCCGTGACTGTATAATAACCACAAAACATAAATGGTGATCGTAATGAGTGGATTCTGAAGTCCAATGTACGTATCACGCTTTCGCTTCAAATACAATGATCGTCACTGTATATATCGCGAGAGAAAGATGAAACATGCGTGAATGTGTTGGGGGCTTACTTTTAGAGGACCTGGAGATAGTTTGTGTGCGTACGTGAAAGGGGCGTAGAGGGGGGGGGTATGCGATGGAGAGAGAGATGCTCTTCGTTTCTCTTTATTATGACTAACTTTATATATAGTATAAAAATATACAAATTCATAGTGCGGAATAAATATCATTGTGGGCACCATGCAATGCAAGCGTTCATACTCCTCCATGTAACTTTGTAATGTTGTATATATGTAGAAATTCTAAAAAAAATTTGGCCACACTTTATTCAAAAGGAATGTTGTATGCGAAATAAACGTGAAGAGAGGGATTTTTAGATCAATGGGGTACGTGATGTAACATGTGTGAATGTGTAGTTGATGCATTTGGCAGGGCCTAGAGAGGTATGTATGTGTATTACGTATTCGAGAGAGGCATGGATAGAGGGGCCGACAGGGGGGGGGGGCGTGGGAGAGATAGACCGAGAAATGAGAGTGGTCTAGAGAGAGAGAGATAGAGATAGAGAGAGAGAGACGAATATGACGTCACGACGAGAGATTCCCTTGAGTGTGTATATGCAAGGGGGGAGTGGATAGAGGAACCAGGAGAATATATTTTTTGTGTGTGGTGTTTGTGTTGGTATGTGTGGGTGTGAGAATATAACGAGACGTGGGGGCAGAGGGTGTGTCACCACGTGAGGTCCGGTGGGTCGAGGTGAGGCCCTTCGTTTGGTTCCGTCCTGCGCCACATTGGTCGGCCCGTGACGCATTTAGGGACACCCATGGATGACTAGTCGTACAAGACAAAGATAGCAATTTGAGCATCACACATCTAGATTCTATCGAATTTGAGCATGTCTATGTTATTATTCGACACAATTGATCCACATAGTTAGTTTTTTGAACTCCAGACAATGCATCGCTTTAGCAATCGAATATAAACGTGAGTATAGTTCATGTTGTGTGTGTAAAGCACATTATACATACGAAAGTTACACAATGAACATTATAAATAGCTACCTATGAACTAGCATATATTTGAATTCAACTTAAGGTGGTTTAAAAAATCGAATTCGACATGAAGTCCATTCAATTATTTGAATTTGATATCATGGTATTTGTAAATCATACCTAAATTATGGGGGCACGAATATTTGCTCTGATTTTGTACATAATAGCATATGTAGTCATGTACAAAATAGATTCTAATTTAGCTCCTCCATTCCAAAATAATCGTAGTTATAGGATTTTCAAGTGTCAAAATTTCAAAAAGAAGTGGATAATTTAATGAGGTTTTCAAACATACATGGTCAAATTTAACGTTGTCTATTTAGGTCAATCCTCAAAGTTCAAGAGTACTCTAAACATGAATGCTTGTGTTTCAAAATTTCGAACGAAGCGCCAAAAGAGCCTCTACTCGCCCCAAAACCGCGTCAGACCAATGTTTGGTAGTACAAGGGAATTACTTTTCTAATAACTCCGACCCGTGAAACCTACCGGCCAGACGTCCAAAGGTCTAAACCGGGGTAGGTTTGTAGCTTCATCTAGACGCCACGCAACCGCCTTCGAAAAACATTCATACACAATGGCCGCCTAAGCACACATGCGCGCGGCCGAAATCGCTCCCGCGGCCCGCCCACTATTTGGGACACCTGGGATTACCATCCTACCCACGACCCGTAGTAGGTCCGAAATTTAAGAGGGCGGCAAAGTTTGTACTTTCCCCAAATTTCAAACAAGCGCGTCCCATCTTCTGTTCAAAAAATCCAAAAACAAGCGCATCCCAGACAGTAACATGGTTCTCCCCCTCCCCCCCGCCCACCCGTCCAATTCCCCATTCGTACTCCGTGGGCGCAAAAACTATCTCTCCACCAGCCGTGAAACCCCGGCGTCCTCTGTCCGCCACCCCATTCCACCCATCAACTGCCGCCCTCCTCCATCACGCCGGAGTTGATACCCCGACGTCGTCGTCCACCGCAACCTCAACCGCAACGCCCTCCAAGGCTAGTAGTTGAAGTCGAGGCCGAGCCGTCCATACCCGAGCCAGTTCAACCATGCCGTCCTGCGCCTCACCGCTTGTTGGTGCCAAAACCGGTGGATCTCGGGTAGGGGGTCCCACACTGTGCGTGTAAGGAGGATGGTAACAGGAGGCGGGGGACACACTGTTTACCCAGGTTCGGGCCCTCTCGATGGAGGTAATACCCTACGTCGTGCTTGATTGATCTTGATGATATGAGTACTACAAGAGTTGATCTACCATGAGATCGTAGAGGCTAAACCCTAGAAGCTAGCCTATGATTATGATTGTTGTTGTCCTACGGACTAAACCCTCCGGTTTATATAGACACCGGAGGGGGCTAGGGTTACATAGAGTCGGTTACAAGGGAGGAGATCTACATACCCGAACTGCCAAGCTTGCCTTCCACGCAAAGGAGAGTCCCACCCGGACACGGGACGAAGTCTTCAATCTTGTATCTTCATAGTCCAACGGTCCGGCCAAAGTATATAGTCCGGCTGTCCGAGGACCCCCTAATCCAGGACTCCCTCAGTAGCCCCTGAACCAGGCTTCAATGACGATGAGTCCGGCGCGCAGATTGTCTTCGGCATTGCAAGGCGGGTTCCTTCTCCGAGTACTCCATAGAAGATTCTGAACACCAGGATTGTGTTCGGCTCTGCAAAACGAATTCCACATACCACCGTAGAGAGTATAATATTTCCACAAATCTAATCTGCTGACAACTTCTCATAACGTGACATCACGCCATGGCCCGGTCATTATTCGAACCGGTTTTCTTAACCAGCTACTACACGTATTGCGAGGTGGTTTTCTTGGCATGTCTTGTCTAAGTAGAGATCGTGTCCCCTTATCACGGAATTCTCATCAATATGGGTGTGGGTAACCCAACCGCGCCATCAATTACGGCACTTGGGGAATAAGTGAGTTTACCAGGCAGGTGGGGAGGCGCATAGCTTCTTACGCCCTTATAAAGGGACAAGGACTCCTCCTTTTCACCCACGCCTTCTTCTTCCCTGCCCATCCATTCTTGCGCACTCGAGCTCTAGCGCCCAAGTTCGCATTTTCTCCGTAAAACCACTCCAAACATGTCTGGAGCAGGAGGCAAGTGGATGGTTGCTACCTCTTGAGCACTGTGTTGGTTTTTCTCCGAAGAGGAAGGGATGATGCAGCGAAGTAGCGTAAGTATTTCCCTCAGTTTTTGAGAACCAAGGTATCAATCCAGTAGGAGGCTACACGCGAGTCCCTCGTACCTGCACAAAACAAATAAATCCTCGCAACCAATGCGATAAGGGGTTGTCAATCCTTACACGGCCACTTACGAGAGTGAGATCTGATAGATATGATAAGATAATATTTTTGGTATTTTTATGATAAAGATGCAAAGTAAAATAAAAGCAAAGTAAAAAGCAATGGAAATAACTAAGTATTAGAAGATTAATATGATGAAGATAGACCCGGGGGCCATAGGTTTCACTAGTGGCTTCTCTCAAGAGCATAACTATTCTACGGTGGGTTAACGAATTACTGTTGAGCAATTGACAGAATTGAGCATAGTTATGAGAATATCTAGGCATGATCATGTATATAGGCATCATATCCGAGACAAGTAGACCGACTCCTGCCTGCATCTACTACTATTACTCCACTCATCGACCGCTATCCAGCATGCATCTAGAGTATTAAGTTCATGAAAACAGAGTAACGCCTTAAGCAAGATGACATGATATGTAGAGGGATAAACTGATGCAATATGATGAAAACCCCATCTTTTTATCCTCGATGGCAACAATACAATACGTGACTTGCTGCCCCTACTGTCACTGGGAAAGGACACCGCAAGATTGAGCCCAAAGCTAAGCACTTCTCCCATTGCAAGAAAGATCAATCTAGTAGGCCAAACCAAACTGATAATTCAAAGAGACTTGCAAAGTTAACCAATCATACATAAAAGAATTCAGAGAAGATTCAAATATTGTTCATATATAGACTTGATCATAAACCCACAATTCATCGGTCTCAACAAACACACCGCAAAAACAAGATTAAGTCGAATAGTTCTCCACAAGAGAGGGGGAGAACATTGCATTGAGATCCAAAAAGAGAGAAGAAGCCATCTAGCTAATAACTATGGACCCATAGGTCTGAGGTGAACAACTAACAAATCATCGGAGGGGCTATGGTGATGATGTAGAAGCCCTCCGTGATCGATGCCCCCTCCGGCGGAGCTCCGGAACAGGCCCCAAGATGGGATCTCATGGATACAGAAAGTTGCGGCGGTGGAATTAGGGTTTTGGCTCAGTCTCTGATCGTTTGGGGGTACGTAGGTATATATAGGAGGAAGGAGTACGTCGGTGGAGCAACAGGGGGCCCACGAGGGTGGAGGGCGCGCCTTGGGGGGGGTAGGTGTGCCCCCTACCTCGTGGCCTCCTCTTTTGTTTCTTGGCATAGGGTCCAAGTCCTCTGGATCATGTTCGATGAGAAAATCACGTTCCCGAAGGTTTCATTCCGTTTGGACTTCGTTTGATATTCCTTTTGTTCGAAACCCTAAAATAGGCAAAAAACAACAATTCTGGGTTGGCCCTCCGGTTAGTAGGTTAGTCCCAAAAATAATATAAAAGTGGATAATAAAGCCCAATAATGTCCAAAACAGTAGATAATATATCATGGAGCAATCAACAATTATAGATACTTTGGAGACGTATCAAGCATCCCCAAGCTTAATTCTTGCTCGTCCTCGAGTAGGTAAATGATAAAAACAGAATTTTTGATGTGGAGTGCTACTTGGCATAATTTTAATGTAATTCTTCTTAATTGTGGTATGAATATTCAGATCCGAAAGATTCAAAATAAAAGTTCATATTGACATAAAAATAATAATACTTCAAGCATACTAAATAAAGTAACCATGTCTTCTCAAAATAACATGGCCAAAGAATATCCCTACAAAATCATATAATCTGGCTATGCTCTATCTTCACCACACAAAGTATTTAAATCATGCACAACCCCAATGACAAGCCAAGCAATTGTTTCATACTTTTGACATTCTCAAAACTTTTTCAATCTTCACGCAATATATGAGCGTGAGCCATGGATATAACACTATAGGTGGAATAGAATGGTGGTTGTGGAGAAGACAAAAAGGGAGAAGATAGTCTCACATCAACTAGGCGTATCAACGGGCTATGGAGATGCCCATCAATAGATATCAATGTGAGTGAGTAGGGATTGCCATGCAACAGATGCACTTGAGCTATAGGTATATGAAAGCTCAACAAAAGAAACTAAGTGGGTGTGCATCCAACTCGCTTGTTCACGAAGACCTAGGGCAATCTAAGGAATCCCATCATTGGAATATACAAGCCAAGTTCTATAATGAAAAAATCCCACTAGTATATGAAAGTAACGAAATGAGAGACTCTCTACTATGAAGATCATGGTGCTACTTTGAAGAACAAGTGTGGTAAAAGGATAGTAGCATTGCCCCTTCTCTCTTTTTCTCTCATTCATTTTTTTCATTTGGGCCTTTTTTATGGCCTCTTTTCTTTCTCCCCCCTTTTTTTCTTTCGTCCAGAGTCTCATCCCGACTTGTGGGGGAATCATAGTCTCCATCATCCTTTCCTCACTGGGACAATGCTCTAATAATGATGATCATCACACTTTTATTTTCTTACAACTCAACAATTACAACTCGATATTTAGAACAAAATATGACTCTATATGAATGCCTCCGGCAGTGTACCGGGATATGCAATGACTCATGAGTGACATGTATGAAAGAATTATGAACGGTGGCTTTGCCACAAATACGATGTCAACTACATGATCATGCTAAGCAGTATGACAATGATGGAACCTGTCATAATGAATGGAACGGTGGAAAGTTGCATGGCAATATATCTCGGAATGGCTATGGAAATGCCATAATAGGTAGGTATGGTGGCTGTTTTGAGGAAGGTATATGGTGGGTGTATGATAACGGCGAAAGGTGCGCGGTATTAGAGAGGCTAGCAATGGTGGAAGGGTGAGAGTGCGTATAATCCATGGACTCAACATTAGTCATAAAGAACTCATATACTTATTGCAAAAATCTACAAGTTATCAAAGCAAAGTGTTACGCGCATGCTCCTAGGGGGATAGATTGGTAGGAAAAGACCATCGCTCGTCCCCGACCGCCACTCATAAGGAAGACAATCAATAAACAAATCATGCTTCGACTTCATCACATGACGGTTCACCATACGTGCATGCTACAGGAATCACAAACTTTAACACAAGTATTTCTCAAATTCACAACTACTCAACTAGCACAACTTTAATATCACCATCTTCATATCTCAAAACAATTATCAAGCATCAAACTTCTCATAGTATTCAACACACTCATAAGAAAGTTTTTACTATTCTTGAATACCAAGCATATTACGATTATTTAAGAAAATTACCATGCTATTTAAGACTCTCAAAATAATCTAAGTGAAGCATGAGAGATCAATAGTTTCTATAAAAACAATCCACCACCGTGCTCTAAAATATATAAGTGGAGTACTAGAGCAAAACTATATAACTCAAATGATATAAGCGAAGCACATAGAGTATTCTAACAAATTCCAAATCATGTATGGCTCTCTCAAAAGGTGTGTACAGAAAGGATGGTTGTGGTAAACTAAAAGGCAAAGACTCAAATCATACAAGCCGCTCCAAGCAAAACACATATCATGTGGTGAATAAAAATATAGCTCCAAGTAAAGTTACCGATAGAAGTAGACGAAAAGAGGGGATGCCTTCCGAGGCATCCCCAAGCTTTGGCTTTTAGGTGTCCTTAGATTATCTTGGGGGTGGCATGGGCATCCCCAAGCTTTGGCTCTTGCCACTCCTTGTTCCATAATCCATCAAATCTTTACCCAAAACTTGAAAACTTCACAACACAAAACTTAAAGTAGAAAATCTCATGAGCTCCGTTAGCGAAATAAAACAAAAGACCACTTCAAGGTACTGTAATGAACTCATTATTTATTTATATTGGTGTTAAACCTACTGTATTCTAACTTGTCTATGGTTTATAAACTATTTTACTAGCCATAGATTCATCAAAATAAGCAAACAATACACGAAAAATAGAATCTATCAAAAACAGAATAGTCTGTAGTAATCTGTAGCTAGCGCAAGATCTGGAACCCGAAGAATTCTAAAATAAATTTCTGAACGTGAGGAATTTATCTAAATAGCACTTTCCAAATAAAAATGGCAGCAGTTCTCGTGAGCGCTAAAGTTTCTGTTTTTAACAGCAAGATATCAAGACTTTCCCCAAGTCTTCCCAACGGTTCTACTTGCCACAAACACTAATTAAACACAAAAACACAACCTATACAGAGCCTAGAAAAATTATTTATTACTAAACAGGAGCAAAAAGCAAGGAATAAAAATAAAATTGGGTTGCCTCCCAACAAGCGCTATCGTTTAACGCCCCTAGCTAGGCATAAAAAGCAAGGATAGATCTAGGTATTGCCATCTTTGGTAGGCAATCCATAAGTGGCTCTCACAATAGATTCATAAGGTAATTTAATTTTCTTTATAGGAAACTGTTCCATGCCTTTCCCTAATGTAAATTGGAATCTAATATTTCCTTCCTTCATATCAATAATTGCACCAATCGTTCTAAGGAAAGGATTACCAAGAATAATAGGACATGAAGGATTGCAATCTATGTCAAGAACAATAAAATCTACGGGAACATAATTCTATTTGCAACAATAATAACATCATTAATTCTTCCCATAGGTTTCTTAATAGTGGAATCTGCAAGGTGCAAATTTAGAGAGCAATCATCAAAATCACAGAAACCTAACAAATCACACAAAGTCTTTGGAATCGTGGAAACACTAGCACCCAAATCACATAAAGCATAAAACTCATGATCTTTAATTTTAATTTTAGTAGTTGGTTCCCACTCATCATAAAGTTTTCTAGGGATAGAAACTTCCAATTCAAGTTTTTCTTCATAAGATTGCGTCAAGGCATCAACGATATGTTTAGTAAACGCTTTATTTTGACTATAAGCATGAGGAGAATTTAGCACGGATTGCAACAAGGAAATACAATTAATCAAATAGAAATTTTCATAATTAAATACCTTGAAATCCAAAATAGTGGGTTTAGCAACATCTAGGGTTTTAATTTCTTCAATCCCACTTTCATCAATTTTAGCATCAAGATCTAAAAACTCCGAATTCTTGGAACGCCTTCTAGGTAAAGGTGGATCGTAGTCTGTCTCATCATTATTAAGATTCGTATTGCAAAACAAAGATTTAATAGGGGACACATCAATAACTTTTAGATCTTCATCTTTATTTTCATAGGAACTAGAAGAACACGCTGTTATAAAGGCATCTTTCTTAGCACGCATCCTAGCGGTTCTTTCTTAGCACTCATCAATGGAAATTCTCATGGCTTTGAGAGGCTCATTGATATCATGCTTAGGTGGAATAGATCTAAGTTTCAAAGAATCAACATCAAGAGAAATTCTATCAGCGTTCCTAGCCAACTCATCAATCTTAAGCAATTTTTCTTCAATCAAAGCACTGAAATTCTTTTGCGAAGTAATAAATTCTTTAATATTAGATTCAAAATCAGAGGGAATCTTATTATAATTTCCATAAGAATTGTTGTAGGAATTACCATAATTATTAGAGGGATTACTAGGATAAGGCCTAAGATTAAAATTTCCCTATACGCGTTGTTACCAAAATTGTTCCTACCAACAAAATTCACATCCATAGATTCATTATTATTCTCAATAAAAGTAGACAAGGGCATATCATTAGGAACAGAAGAAACACTTTTACTAGCAAATAATTTCCTAAGTTCATCCATCTTTCCACTCAAAACATTAATTTCTTCTACCGCATGCACCTTTTTATTAGTAGATCTTTCAGTATGCCATTGAGAATAATTAACCATAATATTATCTAGGAGTTTAGTAGCTTCTCCTAAAGTGATTTCCATAAAAGTGCCTCCCGCGGCTGAATCTAAAAGATTTCTAGAAGCGAAATTCAATCCGGCATAAAAAATTTGTATAATCATCCACAAATTCAAACCATCAGTAGGGCAATTATGTATCATTAATTTCATCCTCTCCCAAGCTTGTGCAACATGTTCATGATCAAGTTGCTTAAAATTCATAATATCGTTTCTAAGGGAGATGATCTTAGCGGGAGGAAAATACTTAGAGATAAAAGCATCTTTGCACTTATTCCATGAACCAATACTATTTTTAGGCAAAGACGAGAACCAAGCTTTAGCATGATCTCTAAGCAAAAAAGGAAATAGCTTCAATTTAACAATTTCGTTATCCACATCGTTCTTCTTTTGCATATCACACAAATCAATGAAGCTATTTAGATGGGTAGCGACATCTTCACTAGGAAGGCCGGAAAACGGGTCTTTCATGACAAGATTCAGCAAAGCACTATTAATTTCACAAGATTTAGCATCGGTAAGAGGAGCAATCGGAGTGCTAATAAAATCATTGTTGTTGGTATTGGTAAAGTCACACAATTTAGTGTTATCTTGAGCCATCGTGACAAGCAAGCAATCCAACACACAACCAAACAAAAAGCAAGCGAGAAAAAAAGGCAAACGGGAAAAGAGAGGGAGGATAGAGAGAGAGAGGGCGAATAAAACAGCAAGGGTGAAGTGGGGGAGAGGAAAACAAGAGGCAAATGGCAAATAATGTAATGCGGGAGATCGGGATTGTGATGGGTACTTGGTATATTGACTTTTGCATAGACTCCCCGGCAACGGCGCCAGAAATCCTTCTTGCTACCTCTTGAGCACTGCGTTGGTTTTTCCCCGAAGAGGAATGGATGATGCAGCAAAGTAGCGTAAGTATTTCCCTCAGTTTTTGAGAACCAAGGTATCAATCCAGTAGGAGGCTACACGCGAGTCCCTTATACCTGCACAGAACAAATAAATCCTTGCAACCAACGCGATAAGGGGTTGTCAATCCCTACATGGCCACTTACGAGAGTGAGATCTGGTAGATATGATAAGATAATATTTATGGTATTTTTATGATAAAGATGCAAAGTGAAATAAAAGCAAAGTAAAAAGCAATGGAAATAACTAAGTATTGGAAGATTAATATGATGAAGATAGACCCGGGGGCCATAGGTTTCACTAGTGGCTTCTCTCAAGAGCATAAGTATTCTACGGTGGGTGAACGAATTACTGTTGAGCAATTGACAGAATTAAGCATAGTTATGAGAATATCTAGGCATGATCATGTATATAGGCATCACGTCCGAGACAAGTAGACCGACTCCTGCCTGCATCTACTACTATTACTCCACTCATCGACCACTATCCAACATGCATCTAGAGTATTAAGTTCATGAAAACAGAGTAACGCCTTAAGCAAGATGACATGATGTAGAGGGATAAACTCATGCAATATGATGAAACCCCATCTTGTTATCCTCGATGGCAACAATACAATATGTGCCTTACTGCCCCTACTGTCACTGGGAAAGGACACCGCAAGATTGAACCCAAAGCTAAGCACCTCTCCCATTGCAAGAAAGATCAATCTAGTAGGCCAAACCAAACTGATAATTCAAAGAGACTTGCAAAGATAACCAATCATACATAAAAGAATTCAGAGAAGATTCAAGTATTGTTCATAGATAGACTTGATCGTAAACCCACAATTCATCAGTCTCAACAAACACACCGCAAAAAGAAGATTACATCGAATAGGTCTCCACAAGAGAGGGGGAGAACATTGTATTGAGATCCAAAAAGAGAGAAGAAGCCATTTAGCTAATAACTATGGACCCGTAGGTCTGAGGGGAACTACTCACGTTTCATCGGAGGGGCTATGGTGATGATGTAGAAGCCCTCCGTGATCGATGCCCCCTCCGGTGGAGCTCCGGAACAGGCCCCAAGATGGGATCTCGTGGATACAGAAAGTTGCGGCGGTGTAATTAGGGTTTTGGCTCCATCTCTGATCGTTTGGGGGTACGTAGGTATATATATATGAGGAAGGAGTACATCGGTGGAGCAACAGGGGGCCCACGAGGGTGGAGGGCGCGCCTGGGGGGAGGCACACCCCCTACCTCGTGGCCTCCTCTTTTGTTTCTTGGCATAGGGTCCAAGTCCTCTGGATCATGTTCGGTGAGAAAATCACGTTCCTGAAGCTTTCATTCCGTTTGGACTCCGTTTGATATTCCTTTTCTTCGAAACCCTAAAATAGGCAAAAAACAGCAATTCTAGGCGGGGCCTCCGGTTAGTAGGTTAGTCCCAAAAATAATATAAAAGTGGATAATAAAGCCCAATAATGTCCAAAAAAGTAGATACTATAGCATGGAGCAATCAAAAATTATAGATACGTTGGAGACGTATCAATGGTCTCCTCCGTTACGGAGGAGAACATTACGAAGCTCTGGGAAGCCGGATACCTGGCCGCAGACATCGCACACCGGCTCCTAGACGAGGGGCAGATAGTCCCTACCCCCGAACCCTACGAAAGGGTTGTATTCCTTACCCATTTCGTCCGGGGGCTGGGATTTCCCCTCCACCCATTTGTTCGTGGGCTCATGTTCTACTACAGTTTGGACTTCCACGATATGGCCCCAAATTTCATCCTCAACATCTCGGCGTTCATCGTCGTGTGCGAGGCATTCCTCCGCATCAAGCCCCACTTCGGCCTGTGGTTGAAAACCTTCAACATTAAACCAAAGGTGGTTGTCGGCCAGCAAGCGGAGTGCGGAGGCGCCATGGTGGGAAAAATGCCCAACATCACCTGGCTCGAAGGCTCCTATGTGGAGATAGTGAAGGGGTGGCAATCGGGGTGGTTCTACATCACCGAACCGCACGACACCAACTGGGTGGCAGCCCCCGAATTTCGATCCGGCATCCCCACGCGGCTCACCTCCTGGAAATAGAAGGGCCTATCCTGGGGTTCATCGGTGGAGCTGACCGGACTCCAGAACTGTGTTAAAAACATGATAAGCAAGAAAATCAAGCTTGTCAACATGGTCCAGGTCATGCTCTTCCGCCGGATCCTCCCGTGTCAAAGACGTGCATTCAATATGTGGGAGTTTGACCCGGCTAAGCACCAGACGCTGCGAGAGCTTTTCGACACGACACACCAGGACATCTGGAGGGTGCTGTTCAAGTCCACCGAGGTACCTCCTTCGCTTACCGAGGATCGCGGACTCAGCGCAAAGCGCCCTGCCAATCCGGTAAGCTCCTTATATCTCATAAGATGTTTCTTTCCTCAGTATAATAATGTGGTGGATCTAAGCCTCCACGCCATTTAACAGGAATGGGTCACGACAGTGGAGCGGATTGATTGTCTCGCCCCACTGCCGAAAGATCCAGCAAGTGCTCTCTTAACAGAGATGCTGGTTCCGGCGCCCTATGAGGCACCGGAGAAGAAGGCCAAGAAGAAGGCCACGGGGACCAGTAAAGTTCTCCGGCGCAAGGTTGTATCGGAATCATCGTCCGATAACACCGAGGCGCCCTCCTCCCACGAAAAAGAGGAGGAGGAAGAGGAAAGTTCTCCCCCCTAGCCGGGGGAGACAAGAAAAGGAAGGCCGCCCCGTCAGGGGAAGCCGAAGGGTCCAAGAAGGGAAGGACTCTCCTTCCGGACTGCTCCACGGCGGCCGCTTTTAGCAAAGAGGAGTGGTTACCCAGGGACAAGCCCCTGGCGAAATCGTAAGTATACGGATACCGTAATAGTTCTTGGTATGTTTTATTCTATTACTTCTTATCATGTCGAACATGATCATGCAGCCCCTCCAAAGCTCATATCGACATATCCTCTTTGGATGAGTCTTTGGGCCCGTCGGAGATGAATAGTGATTCACTCCCGACCGCCTCCTCCCCCGCCCTATGGACGATGTCGAGGTGCTGTCTCAAAGGGTACCGAACCAAGGGGAGACAGTTCCGGAAGCACCCCAAGGCAACATTACCGACGCTGGGAGCATGAGGGGCAAGACTCCCTTGGGCTCTAATGCCGGGGGCAGCAAGTCTGTGCCGATGGCCTCTATCCATCCAGGGTCATTCGACAATTTGCTGGAAGTGCTTTGCGGCGCTTCGATTGACAAAGAGCACCACACTATCATGAGTGCGATGGTCAAGAAGATTCAGTCCGCAAAAAGCGGACTGACTGAAGCTTGTGCCAGCCTCCTAACAGGCTTTGAGGTAAGTAATCAAATTGTGAGAAAATGTTACAGCATAGACAGTAGCCCCTGATGCTCTGTTTGGTGTTCGGAAGAAAGGCCGAACAGAGGATCAAATAATAATCACAAGAGTCTAATCAGAATATGTCTATGTGAATAAGAAGGCTTCACTGCTGGCCGCTGCCGCTCACAGGGCGGAGGTCTCCGCACTAAAGCGGGACCTTGAGCGGTCCGAGGAAGAGCTTGGCCTTACCAAGAGGCAGCTCGAGGAGAACAAAGGTAAGTGATACCTCGTCTGTTTATTGATAAAGAAAAAGGAAACTGGTTGTTAGATCACAGGATCGTCATGAATCTTGCTAGGGGCCACGACCAAGGTGGCGACCCTGAAGAAGGCGCTGTCCGAGGCCGAAGGCAAAGCAGCCAAGGAGCGCGCCGAGTGCGAGAAGCAAGAGGCCCGAGTCGACGAGGTTCAGCAAGAGCTCCAGGAGTTTGTCAAGAAGTATAAGTTCTTGGAGCATGACTCTAAGACGCAAGGATCCGAGCTTGCAAAGGCCCTTGAGAACGCACAACATGCCAAGGCCGAAGCCCAAAAGGCCCTCCAGGAAATTGAGGCGGTCAGGAAGATAGCGGCGGGTAAGGCATTCTTTATGCAAAGCAAGCATGTGAAGGAAACTTTCCTTTTACTTACCCGAATTCGGAGCTCTCCAGGAGCGTTCGCAGATCTACCCCGCAGTGTGTTAGATGCCGTGGAGTTCTACCGGGCCGAGGAAGGGAGATCGACAGAGAATTTGTTCTGGTCTCAGTATACTGGGACCGAAAATCCAATGCCCTTGAGCGACCAGTTGAAGCAGCTGGTCGAACTTCACAAGGTGGTTGAACTGGCCATGAAGGGCCTCATAGTCCGGATGTGGCTTGGCGAGCCCCTGCCCGGCAGCTATTTCGGCCTGGTAAGGCGGCTTGTAAACACCTGCCCCTGCCTTGAAGGTATAAAGCGGTCCGCCTGCATTGAGGGTGCGCGCAGGGCTTTTGCCCGGGCGAAAGTGCACTGGGCGAAGATGGACGCCGAAAAGCTGGTGAAGGAGCGGCCACCGAAGGGCAAGGAGCATCGCCACCCCGAAAAGTATTATGACAGTGTCCTGAAGGGTGCTCGCCTTGTGGCAGATGAATGTGCTAAGGATGTAATATTTGAATGAATGTACTCATTGATCCTATAATATTTAACGAGTTCATGTGCGCTATGTTACGCTTGTTAATTTAAAATATTACCTTCTATGCGGCCGTTTATAAAGTTTGAGAGTTGGCCAGTCGTCGGCTTCTGCCCCCATGTAACTAGTACTGAGGTGTTCAGGATAAATCTGATCACTCTTTATCCTAGTTTTGGGTCCTTTGAAGGAGGCGTTCAACACAACAAACCAGGCAATCGGACTATAAGGCTCTATCACTCTCACTTAGCCATAGAACTCTACAATTTTAAATTTTGGCGAAGCCCCTAGTATTCGGAAGGCCGAACTTGGGGCGCTATGCACGCCTAAATCAGACAAGGCCGACTCCTCGCCCGAAGCAGAAACCATCTTTAAGGATTTGAGAACTCTCGAACAGCGACCAGCTCTCGCCGCATCATGACAGTCAGTTTTTGGCTTTCTCTACTGAGGTGCTCGTCCGGACAAACCAGGACACAGTCATAGTAGTTCTCCCAGTGCTACCTTAGCCGATATAGTGGAACGTAAGGTACCAAAACACGGGAGCCGAGAAAACCCAACTATTGACCCAAGACATGATTCGGAGTTGATGCATATAATGCTATAAGTTCGGTGTGCCGCACTGTCGAAAGTTTTCGGACTTTTCATGCCGTGTTATGGGGTAAACTGAAGCCCCTGGCGCACTGGTCGTATCAGAATGTACGGGTGCAACTTGTCATAAGTAAGCAGATAGGGAAAAAAAGAGATAAAGGAATGCAATAATGAGCTGATGCTATATATTGTTATTTAAATGATACGTCAAAGCGTATGCATACATGTAGTGCAATAAGTAAAAAATAGGACTATTTGACATCTCCTATCCAAGGTCAAGCTACGTGTGGGTATGCAAAACAGGTATATCGATCGTTATCAGAGACCACCTGAGGATTCCCTTGTACGTCAAAGCTTCTTGCTTCCTTGGTGTTTCTTTCCCGTGATGGGTCCGATAATCAGACGACCGGAGAGGGCCTTCATAGAATAGGGGCCTGAAAGGAAGAAAATGTTAAAGGTATACGGGTCCTGAAGCAGTTGAGCCACATTATGGTCCCTGCCTCCTCATATGCCCATGGTATCTTGAGTGTGTAATTATGTACGCGCGGCGCAAATTTCGCCGCTTGACTCGGACTAGGACGGAGGCCGAATTGCTAGGTGAGCTCTAAACGTGCCTGGCGATCCTTTTGCAGGGTACTCCGGACTCGCTTGAAGGTGTCCGGGGTCTTTTTCACCAAATTGGCGGTTTGCCTCATAAGGCTGCTTTGCGCTTCTGCTGTGAGGGCCGTAGTGTGCTCCTCTGTGTGGAGCGAGCGTTCTGTGTTTCCATTGACTGTTATAACCCTACGAGGTCCTGGCATTTTGAGCTTGAGGTATGCATAATGCGGTACCGCATTGAATCTGGCAAATGCGGTTCATCTGAGCAGTGCATGATAGCCACTGCGGAAGGGGACGATATCGAAGATTAACTCCTCGCTTCGGAAGTTGTTCGGAGATCCGAAGACTACTTCCAGTTTTATTGAGCCTGCGCAACAGGCCTCTACACGTGGGATGACACCTTTAAAGGTGGTTTTGGTGGGTTTGATCCTCGAGGGGTTCTATGTCCATTTTACACACTATATCCCGATAGAGCAGGTTCAGGCTGCTGCCACCGTCCATAAGGACTCGAGTGAGGTGAAATCCGTCAATGATGGGGTCAAGGACCAATGTGGCAGAACCGCCATGACGGATACTGGTGGGGTGGTCCCTGCGACCGAAGGTGATCGGACAAGAAGACCATGGGTTGAACTTTGGGGCGACTGGCTCCATCGCATAGACGTCCCTCAGTGCACGCTTCCGTTCCTGCTTGGGAATATGGGTTGCGTATATCATGTTTACCGTTTTCACTTGGGGAGGGAATTTCTTCTGTCCTCCTGTGTTCGGTGGCCGGGGCTCGTTCTCGTTGTCGCTATGCAGCCCCTTTTCCTTGTTTTCGGCATTTAACTTGCGGGCCTGTTTCAACATCCAGCATTCTCTGTTGGTGTGGTTGGCTGGTTTATCAGGGGTGCCGTGAATTTGACACGAACGATCGAGTATGCGGTCCAAGCTGGACGGGCCCGGATTGCTTCTTTTGAACGGCCTTTTCCGTTGACCGGATTTAGAGCCACTGAATCCGGCATTGACTGCCGTGTCTTCGGCGTTGTCGCTGTTGTTGCGGCACTTGTGTCTGTTGCGACGTGGCCTGCCGTTGCTATCTTTGGCATCTGAATTGCCAGGGTTTCTTAGAGTGTTGTTGCTGTGAGCCAGCCATCTATCCTCGCCCGCACAAAAGCGGGTCATGAGTGTCGTGAGGGCTGCCATGGACCTCGTCTTTTCTTGGTCGAGGTGTCGGGCGAGCCACTCGTCGCGGATGTTATGCTTAAATGCCGCTAAAGCCTCGGCATCTGGACAGTCAACGATTTGGTTCTTTTTAGTCAGGAACCGTGTCCAGAATTTCCTGGCTGATTCCCCTGGCTGTTGGGTTATGTGACTTAAGTCATCGGCATCCGGTGGTCGCACATAAGTGCCCTGGAAGTTGCGTCTTCCAAGTTCTCCCAACTGCCAATGGAGTTTGCCGGCAGGCTATTGAGCCAATGCCGAGCAGGTCCTTTGAGTTTTAGTGGGAGGTACTTGATGGTGTGTAGATCGTCACCGCGGGCCATGTGGATGTGGAGGAGGAAATCTTCGATCCATACCGGGGGTCTGTTGTGCCATCATATGATTCAATATTCACGGGTTTAAAACCTTCTGGGAATTCGTGATCCATTACTTCATCCGTGAAGCATAGCGGGTGTGCAGCGCCTCTCTGCCGGGCTATATCACGACGCAGTTCATACGAGTCTTGTCTGTTGTATTCGGCCCAGCCGGATTTGCTTTTAGTATATCCAGCGTGACGGTCGTCGTCACTCGTTGGGGCGCGCCCCCGTGATCCGTAGATTGATCTTGTACGTCCTGCTTTGTTTTCCAATACGTCTCGGAGGTCCTGCGTGTTGCCCTGGGCCTTGGTGTTTTTGTTTGACTGGCGACGGGGCGCGGGATGGACTTCGGGCTGATATGCCGCTTTTTCTCAGCCACGAGGTGGCCGGTCAGCCGCATCATACGCTGGTAGTGTTGGCTTTAATGCTTCATCCTCAAGTTGGGGTAGCAACCTGCGCTTTGGGTAACTTTTGGTTGGGCGCTCGAGTTCGTATTCCTCGGCTTCCAGTACTTCGGTCTATCTATCCGCTAGCAGATCTTGATCGGCTTGAAGATGCTGTTGATTTTTCTTTAGGCTTTTTGCTGTGGCTTTAAGCCGGCGCTTGAAGCGCTCCTGCTCGATGGGATCCTCAGGCACGATAAATTCTTCGTTGCCGAGGCTCACCTCGTCATCGAAGAGAGGCATGTAATTGTCATCCTCTGATTCTCCGTCTGCCGCCTATTCCTTAGGGCTAGCTTGCCCATCCTCCCGTTCGAAGCCTGGCTGAATGGGATTATCTTCGGCACTGTCCGCAGCGTTATTGTCTCTTGTGCCGGTATCACTGCTTTTGCTATGGCGGGGCTTAGAGTGGCGCCGATGATGCCGGTGCTTAGGTTGCTTCTCGAGGGGATTATCCTCCGTTGCCTTATTGCCATCGCTTTCTTTGGGGATGTCCACCATGTATATTTCATATGATGAGGTGGCTGCCCAGCGCCCTGTGGGCGGTGGTTCCTGTTCTTCTCCTGCATCGTCATCCATACCGTCGATGTCTTCGGAGATGAAATCCAGCATGTCGGTTAAGTCGTCGACAGTGGCTATTAAGTGGGTGGTGGGTGGGGGACGAATTTCTTCGTCATCCGCTTCCCGCTCGAGCCGGACACAGTTCGGCCAAGGGCCTCCTGACAAGGAGAGAGACCTTAATGAATTTAGCACGTCTCCCAAGGGCGAGTGCTGAAAGATATCCGCAGAGGTGAACTCCATGATCGGTGCCCAATCAGATTCGATAGGCATGGACGCGGGTGGCTCGGAGCCTGTGGCCGGGGATGAATCCAAGGGTCCGGCAACACAGGTCTCACAGGAGGTGAAGTTAGTATTCGGCTCTATCACCGCTGGGTGTGCGGCCTCCGTGGCGGGGTCCATCCACCCTTCCTCGGACGGCACGATCTGCTCCGGTTTGAGGGCCGGAGTAGCCACATGTGTGATCTCCCGAACACCGTCCGACGGTAGAGCTAAGTCTTGCTCGTCGTGACTGTGCGGCGCACCTGACATGGGTTCGAATCCGTCGAAGATCAAGTCTCCGCGGATGTCGGCAGTATAGTTCAAGCTTCCAAACCTGACCTGATGGCCAGGGGCGTAGCTATCAATCTGCTCCAGATGGCCAAGCGAGTTGGCCCGTAGTACGAAGCCGCCGAATACGAAGATCTTCCTGGGGACTGTTAACTTTTATGCCAACCTTCCTTTTGTTTTATAGTTGTAATTTGTTTTGGCGCGATACAAAATTTGTTCTTAACGTGCAGCCACCGGCTGAAGAAAATAGCAAGCCCCGGCTGAAGAAAACAGCAAGCCATTTTTGTATACTGTAGGGTGTTCCCTATATTTTCACTGGTGGTGAACTTTGATGCCCATCGGCTGTAGTTAACATGGGCCTCCTACGGGCCGTAGAAACAATGGGCCTTCTAAGGGCCGTAGAAACAATGGGCCTTCTACGTGGCGTAGAAACAATGGGCCTTATACGAGCCGTAGACACAATGGGCCTTCTATGGGCCGTATCATCAATGGGCCTTCTACGGGCTTATGATCGGTTGGCCAAACATGGGCCAATAACAGACCACATTATGGCCGTAAATGGGCTAGAGTTGAAAGCGTCCGTTCATGGGCCGACCATAACGAGTCGTCGTTAATCGGCCGTATTTTTATGACACTATGAAAACGGCCCAACATATTAACGGGCCACAAACGGGCCGACTGTAACCACGGGCTGAATTTGTCCCACAAGCAGAAAATGACAGTAACGGGCCGTAAGTAAACGAATGTGGAAATGAGCCCAAGAATAAATGGGCCCCGAGAAGGCCGAAAGATAACATGGGCTGGAAACGGCCCAACGGAATATGGGCCATTAATGGGTATAAAGTGATACACTGTTCATTACGGGCCAGTTTCACCACGTGCCGTTAATGGGTATAAAGTGATACACTGTTCATTACGGGCTAGTTTTACCATGGGCCGTTAATGGGCCGAGAGTAATAAGGGCCTCATACGGGCCGAAAGACGTCATGGGCCATACATGGGCCGGAAGTTAAAACAGACTGGAATTATATTGGACGACCCAGATGACGCTACTGGGCCTAATTCGGCTAGGCCGTAAATGGGCCCTGGGTTAGCGGGCTGTAAATGGGCTATACGCGAACTAGCCGTTAACAGGCTTGCCGTGGGCCAGCCCGCCACCTTTTGACCAAGTCAAACGGGTCGGCCTTTTCATAGGAATGGGCCTCTGTTGGGCCATGCCACGTGTCAATGTATCATAGGCGCTTTGGGTCTAATGAGTGGATGACATCTGTCCTAACGGTGAGCCGACACGTGTTTCCTCCAGCCAATGATGATTTTACACGTGGAAAATCCCCATTGGTCGGGGCTGTTAACGGGTTATCGGATCCAAAACCGGACCCGATAGCTTAACAGCGTTCCGTTACGGTGGATGCCACGTGTCGATCACCCTTGACGAAAGCACTTCTGTGATGCGCGATTTATCGTCATGGAAGTGGACACTTCCGTGATGATAATTTTGGTAATGTCATGGAACACTTCTACGACAGCACATGTATGACTATCTTGATTCTGTCATAAATTTGTCATGGACGTACATGCATGACAGAAAACGCGACCTACTGTGACAAGCACGTATCATCACGGAAGTGTATTTTTTTGTAGTACTAGAATAACACCTTAAGACACAAATCAACCAAAACCCTAATGTCACCTAGATACTCCAATTTCATCTCAAGTATCCGTGGGTATGATTATACGATATGCATCACACAATCTCAAATTCATCTATTCAACCAACACAAAGAACTTCAAAGAGTGCCCCAAAGTTTCTACCGGAGAGTCAAGACGAAAACGTGTGCCAAGCCCTATGCATAAGTTCACAAGGTTACGGAACTCGCAAGTTGATCACCAAAACATACATCAAGTGGATCACGTGAATATCCCATTGTCACCACAGATAAGCACATGCAAGACATACATCAAGTGTTCTCAAATCCTTAAAGACTCAATCCGATAAGATAACTTCAAAGGGAAAACTCAATCCATTACAAGAGAGTAGAGGGGGAGAAACATCATTAGATCCAACTATAATAGCAAAGCTCGCGAAACATCAGGATCATACCGAATCAAGAACACGAGAGAGAGAGAGAGTGTCGGATTTCGGGTTCCGGCAGACCCTTGAGGTTCGAACACTGGGGTGTGCGCAAAGGTTTCGCCTTCTACCTACCTGCACCCCACCGCCACGCTAAGATCTAAGCTATGGAAAGAACAACACAAGAGACACGGGGTTTATACTAGTTCGGGCCACCATTGTGGTGTAATACCCTACTCTAGTTTGTGGTGTGGTGGATTGCCTCTTGGGCTAATGATGATGAGCAGTACAAGGAAGAACAGCCTCGCAAGGGTCTGTTCTTGGCTGGGGAGATGAACTGCTAGGAGGAGTTCAGTCACCCTTCTCTCTCTCTCTCTCTGTGTGTGATGCTACTCAATCCGATCCCAGCTTGTTTCTGGATTCGCCGATCCTCTCTACCCTGGGGGTGGCTAGTCCTATTTATAGGCAAAGGCCCTGGGCCTCTTCCCAAATATTGGGCGGGAAGGGCGCCAACAATTGGCCATTTTGAAGGGGAACATCTGGTACACTTATCCTGACTAAAGTTGGTCCTTGCCTGCCAAAGGCTCTGGTGGTGACGCTGGCTTGGGCTCCACAATGACTTCCTCCCTGCCGCTGGACTGGTCTTGGTCTCGTTGCACCGAAATGGGTGCCTTTGCTTGATGCTCTCGCCTGCGCTTGCTCCCTTTGCACCAAAGAGGAAAGGAGGACACTGCGCGGGCTGGCGCCCGCCTGGCGCCCTTCGTCGTCATGGCTTGCGTCACGGGCACCTCGTGAGGTACCCCGCCTTGATCTCTCCGCCTCCTCGCGAGCCAGCCTGATGAGGCCGTGCCTGAGGAAGCTCCGTGTCGTCCGCCCCGCAAGGCTTGGCCCCTCACGAGGGTCTTGGGTCTGTGTTGATGAAGATGGGCCGTGCTGGGCCCCCCTTTGAGCCACGCCGCAGGCCGCAGGCAGGCAAGTCTGGGGACCCCCGTTCCCAGAACACCGACAGTAGCCCCCGGGCCCAAGGCGCACCCGGACTTGGCCGTGCAGGGAGGCGAAAGGGCAAGAGCGAAGCGCCGCGGGCCCTAAGAGCCTGTGGCCTTGGGCGCCGTGTGGCGGTTGATTGGACGTGAGCGCCTCAGCAACCGCGCGCGTTGATAAAGGAGCGGCATCTGCCTAGGCTTTGCTTTTTTTTGCTTTCTCCGGTTGCTGCTTAGATCCCCTTTCCTGCGCCTCTCCTTCCTTGCTCCAAAATTTCCAGATCTACTCCGACCGCGTGACCTAGGAAGCCATGGCGCCTTGTCAGTCCCCGGCCGGAGCTTGGTACTCGTCTACCCTGGATTTGCCAAATGTGTCGGAGGCGAGCCTCGCCCGGTTGCGCCGGATGGCGGCGGCGCAGGGCATCGACGGGGCGAAGGTGTTCAAGGCCAGCTCCGCCATCCCTGAGGGCCAAGGGAGCACCTTCTATCCGCTCTTTGTAAGCGCCATTGCTGCTGGCCTGGTGCCTCCCTTCTCCGAGTTCTTCTTCTCTGTCCTCCGTCATTATAAGCTACAGGCTCTGCATCTCCACCCCAACTCCGTCCTTCTCCTGGCAATCTTCGCCTATTACTACGAGGCTCACGTAGGGGTGCAGCCCTCAGTGGCCTTGCTGCGCCACTACTTCTACCTCCGGACCTCTCGTGGTCCTGCTTCCGCGTGCGCGAGCTTCGTCGCGTACGGTGGCGCCATTGCCATTTCGAACCCCGGGAAAAGGATTGAGGGCTTCAGGAGCAAGTGGGTCTTGGCAGATGCTGGGCGCATCCACCCTCGGCTAATCTTTCCCATGGAGCAACCCACGAGCTCCAGCGATTGGGGTCGAGTGGAGCTCGCGGACCCCCGCGCGAAGCTGGTGTTGGAGAAGATGGACGCGGATCTGAGGCCGGCCAACATGGCGGCGGCGAAGCTGACCGGCGCGTCGCTGCTGAGGGAATTCCTGGAGCACCAGCTGGCTCCGCTTCGGCAGTACTCACTTCCGATGTGGAGGCTCCATCCGAGCCCCGTGGTATTGGCCGACGAAGATCTGGCTGCGGTCCTCCAATCTCTGGTCGGGGGCGATGTGGCTAGGTTGGAGGGCGCTCCTACGCCCTTGTTCCTCCGCGATGACTGGGAGCAGATAGTGGAGTCCATGCCCGTCTTCAACGGGGACGGGCCCGTGCCCATGGAGGCTCCCGAGGAACCGGTGGACGTGTCCTTCGATGACTCCAGCGAAGAGGAGGAAGGAGGGGAGCGGGAAGAAGGGCCTGACTCCGAGGCGACTGACGGAGAGTCGAGGGCTCCCCTCCCCCGGCGCAGGTCCCGCGTTCTCCGCCTCTCTCCGAGTGATGACGACGAGGATGATGACGAGCAGGGCGGCGGGAGCTTGCCCCCGATCACGAAGAAGGACAGGACCGGGCTGATCTCCCACGAGTCTGCCTCGGCCCCGAGGAGGACCGCAGACGCGCCTTCCGCTCCCGAGCTTCCCAAGGTTGACCCTTCCAGCCAGCTTTCAGGCTTCAAACTTGGCCGGAGGCTGCCTGAGCTCACTGGCGACGACCCGTAAGCGCTTGATTCTTGTCTTTATTTCTTGTTCAGCTGCTGAGGCTTGACGTCCGCATCTCTTGGATAGGCTGGCGCCCGCAGCAAAGAAGCCGAAGGGAGCTCCTGAGGTTCCATCCAGGGCAGCGCCTCTGCCCGTGAAGGAAGGTGACCGCGACGCACGGGCCTCTCCTGCCTGGTCGTCCTCGCGAGGCCTGGCTGAGCCGGCTGGGGCGAGCTCAGCCCCCATGGCCCAAGCGACTCCCGAGGTGCCTTTGCCTGCCGCCGCCACCACAACCGTTGGGGCGCAGCAGGCTCCGCCTCAGGATGCTGTGGTCGCGCTGCCGCCTTCTCCTCCTACTCCACCGACTGCTGTCTCTCCGACTCCTCCTCCCGTTCTGGATCGTGCTGCTGCTGAGCTGGACCGGCTGCGGCAGGATCTTCTTGGCGCCGACCCTCGCTTGGTGGCCGGGCGCTTGGAGCTGGCTTCAGGATGGATTCGCTCCGATGCTTCGATTCGGGCGGCGCTGGTCCAGGCCTCGGCGGCTTGCGATGAGGAGAGGCAGGTCATTCCTTGAGGCGAAGGCTGCTCGTGATGCAGCCCTGGGGGAGGTGGTTGACGTCCGTGGTCGCTGCAAGGTGCTGGAGGACGAGCTGCAAGGCCTGCGGGACCAGCTCTCGAAAGAGGCCCGCCTTCGCCAAGAGCAGGAAGAAGGCGTGAAGGCTCGCGAGGCTGCCGTCAAGGACAGTGAGGCCAAGCTCAGGAAGCGCCGTGACCGCCTAGGCACGCTGGAGCAGGAGTTGGGGGCGAGGAAGGTCGAGCTGGATGACAAGGCCCAGGTTCTTGCCGAGGACCGCGTGGCCTTTGCGGAGATGGAGGCGAAGGCTCGCTCCTCGCTGAGGACGCTTTACGACAGTGGCCTGGAGAGCCCGCTAGCTGGTGCCGAGGACGGCCCCGCCAAGCTGCTTCCCTTCCTGGTTCGCGCTCTTGAAGATGTCGCCCTTGGCCTTGGCCCCACGGCCGAGGCCGAGGCGCGTGTCCTATCTTCTGCAGCGCTGACGCGGGTCCTCACCCACATCTACCTTCACGATCCCAGCATCGACCTTGACAGCCTGTTGGAGCCAGCAAGCGGCGAGCGTGCCGCTGCCGCTGCCGAGGCCATGAAGGGTCGCACGGAGGCTCTGTTGGGGAAGTTCCGGGCCTTCAACACCAAGCCGAAGCGAGGCGTTGCCGACCCTGCTGCTCCATGAGGCGAACCCACTCCGCGCTGCTCCGCCGCCAACAAGTGACTCCGTTGTGGCTCTTGTCCTGCCTTCAATTCCTGCACATGTATCATGCCTCGGGGAGGCGTTTAAATTTGCGTTTGGCATTGAGATAACAATGTGGACTGTAATATTTGCTTTTGAATTCCTTGAAATTTGTGCTTTTCCTTCCTACTTGCTTATGTTCTACACCGGCAGAGCCCGGCCCCGCGCATACCTCAGCCGCCGTTAGCCCCGACCGGAAACTAGGATAGGACCAAGGAGTGAGGGGCTACGTGACAAGTTAGGCTCCTGAGTCGCGATGCTCAGGAGTCCCCCTTGGCGCACGAACAACAAGTAGGGAGGTGAGATGTGGGTGGATCAACCGTTCTACGTCTGCAGAGCCCGGCCCCGCGCATACCTCAACCGTCGTTAGCCTTTCGGAACTAAGGAGTGAGGGGCTACGTGACCAGTTAGGCTCCTGAGTCACGATGCTCAGGAGTCCCCCTTGACGCTCAAACGGCCTTCGTACCTTGGCTCCGCTCGGGGAGAGACACGCGACGAACCAGGCCCGGGGGGGGGGGGCTGGCTTGGTGGTGTGCGTCTGGGCGTGACCCAGGCGCAGCCCCCGTGCCTAGCCCCCTCGTGCGGCACTCCCGAGGGGAGGCGTTACGATGAGGCTAGACACTGAGCTCTGGGCTCCCTGAGGTTAATGCGGCCCGGGGGCCACCCTCAGTTGTATATCACCAGCGCAGAGCATAGCGCTTCCGTATGTGTACGGGCATAGCCGCTCCTCGGCAGTGTCGTCAGCCAGCACGGAGCATGGTGCTTCCACCGGTACGTGGGAGGGGGCTCCCCTCTGGGAGGAGCCCCCGGGGCGTGTACAGCCCCGCCCTGACACGTGGCTGGCACGGCAGGGCCTGGCGAGGTGTATTTGGGCACCCGTGAGCCAGCGCGGGACTCACGAGGCCCTACCTCTAGGCGGGTTGCGCCTGGCACTGGGCCTTATCTTGTGATGTGTTCCTGCAAATTTGGTTAGATGCCGGCACTCTACGTCCTCGGGTCCCGGCCCTCGAGCTGGTCTCAGCCGTCGCTGGTATGCCAGGTCGCGATGCCGTGGACAAGGCCAGAGGGTGAGGGCTGGAGAGCCAGTAAGAGCCCTGAGTCGCGATGCTCAGGTACCCACCCTTTAACGTGCAAGTGGTCGGCATGGAGAAGAAGAGGTGCCGTGGACCGGCATCAAATAATCAAGCATGGTGCGTCGAACGCATAGCCGGAAATAAACGCAAAAGGGATACGTGCCGCTGGGTCTGGCCCGAGCGACTTGGGGATGATGCAGCCCGAGGGGCGCCCCCAACAAAGTAAGCTAACAACATGAAATAAAAGGGATACATGCCGCAGGGACGGACCCACGCGGCCTGGGAATAATGCAGCCCTGGGGGGCGCTCCCAGCCGGAAATGAAACTTGAAAGATGTCACCTGATGATGTTGAGGACGAAGCAGCATTGGTGTAGCAGACTCGGTGGGCTGCGGAAGTCAATCCTCACGAGCCCCCAGGCTTCCCGAGGCCACCCCCAAGCAGACTCGGTGGCTCCTCGCGGACCATCTCCATCTACGCCAGGGCTGCGGAACGCCTGGCCTCTTGAGCCTCCATGATGCCCCTCATGAGGCGCTGGTACGCGGCAGCCGCGCTCGGCAAGCCGTAAGGCATGCGAACATAGCTGTGGGGTGGACCTTCGCAGCGCCCCACTCGCGAGGGCCAGAGGCGCTCCAGAGAGGCGACTCGATTGAGGCCTGGTATGTCGATGTAGACGCGCAGCCCACCATCCTCGCCTGGATGGGGAGCCACAGCTGGTAGGCGGCGGCCACCTCTCATGACTCTTGACTCCCGTAGCTCCTGAATGGCCTTGCTGACGAACTCCTGAGGGTCTGGCCCTCCTTGTCTTACTCCTTCTTGAGGGAAACGTGCTTCGAAACATGCCTCCATGTGGTGCCCAAGCGGCTCCCTCGTGACCTTAGCCAGGTCAGTGGCCCTCCAGGAGAGAGCCCCCGAGCCCTGCCTGAGGAGGGCGCCGGGCGCGCTTTCCTATGCGATTGAAAGAGGTTTCCCCTGGGCAAGCGCGGGCCCTGAGGGGCCTGCCTCCTTACGAGATGGGCCGGACGATGTCTTCTTCTTCTTGGGGGTGGCCTCGGGAAGCCTCCTCCTTCCGCGATCCGGGTCTTCCAGTGACGCGGCCTGAAAGGCTCGTTCCAGGGATCACACCGCGTCCTTCTCTTCACAGGGCACCGTGATGACTCTGCCACTTCCTGGCATCTTGAGGACGTTGTAGCCGTGGTGAGTTACGACCATGAACTTGGCCAGCGCTGGGTACCCAAGGATGGCATTGTACGACAGGCGAATGTGAGCGACGTCGAAGTCGATGAGCTCGGTGCTGTAGTTGTTGCGTGCCTCGAAGGTGACAGGGAGGCGGACTTGCCCAACCGGGACCGTGGAGCCGTCGGTGACTCCGGAGAAAGGCTTGGTTGGCTGAAGCTGGTTGTAGGGCACTTGGAGATTGTTGAATGTTTCCACGGACAGGACGTTGAGCCCTGCACCGCCATCGATGAGGGTCCTGGTGACCAGCACGTTGCTGATGATTGGGGAAAAAAGCATCGGGAGGACTCCGGCCGTGGCCGCACACTTGAGCTGATCCACTAAGCTGAACGTGATGGCGCACGCCGACCACCTGAGAGGGCGCGTGGCTTCGAGCTTGGGGAGGACTGCATTCACTTCGCGGGCGAACTGCTTGAAGATGCGCTGAGAGGCTGGGGCTTGAGCCCCGCCCAGGATGCAGGCGATCGCGCGCGGCTCCTGGAAGCCCCCAGCCCCCTCGTCCTGATGGCGGTCCTCGTTTCTCCTTGGCTGCGGTGGCAGCGGAGGGAGGCCTGCGTTGCCTTGCGGGCGATCCTCGCGAGGCTGATCCCTCCAGTCTCCCTCGCAAGGCGGGTCTTGCCAGCGATCCTTGCGAGGTCGATCGCGCCACCCTTGGCGCGGGCAGCGGTCTTCCCAGCGTCCTGCGTTCCTTCCTCCTCCTCGACCGTAGCCCCGGTCACCGCGGTCGGGATGACGGTCGATCCTTCCTTCTCGCACGGCTCGGAGCTCTTGACATTCGTTGGTGTTGTGGGTGTGGAGGTCGTGGTACACACAGTACCGACTGCCCTTGGAAGATTCGGGCTGATCTCTGCCCCGGTTGGTGTCTGGTTCTGCCGCGAGCACGGCAGCCCCTTGCGCTTCACATCCTTGGCCTTGGGATTCTTCTCTTCTAGGTCTGCGGCAGGCAGCTCGAGGAGGGAGAGACGCCCTTCCTCAGCCCTGGCGCACTTGGTCGCCAAGATGAATAGCTCCAAGGAAGTGCACAAGTCTTCATGCATCGCCAGCTCCTCCTTCATATTGACGTCGCGCATGCCGTCGGAGAAGGCTGAGATGATGGCCTCCTCGGTCACCTTGGGAATCTTGAGGCGTGCGTTGTTGAAGCGCTGGATGTACTTCTGCAGGGTCTCTCCGGGTTGTTGCTTGATGCGGCGCATGTCGCTCACGGCGGGTGGCCGGTCGCGAGTACCTTGGAAGTTGGCGATGAAGCGGGTGCGCATCTTGTCCCAGGAGGAGATCGTGCCGGGAGCTAGGTTCAGGAGCCAGGTGCGGGCCCCATCCTTGAGCGCCATGGGAAACCAGTTCGCCATGACCTTCTCGTCTTCGTTGGCAGCTTCGATGCCCAGCTCATAGAGCTGGAGGAACTCCGCAGGGTCGGCCGTGCCGTCGTAACGAGGAGGCAGGTCTGGCTTGAACTTGCCGGGCCACGTGACACTGCGTAGCTCGGTGGTGAAGGCACGGCAGCCTGCTGTGGCCACAGGAGGCCTTGGGTGACGGAGAGCTTGGTCTTGCAGGTCCCCATACGCTGCAGCTGGGAGCAGCGTGGGGTCTTGACGTGCGGGAACAGGAGCACGGTCGCGACATGCTTGAGGAGGGAGCGCCCAGGCAGCTTCTTGCGGGCGAGGGACTTCTTGGCAGCTCTGCTCTTGTCAGGCTGGCACCTGACGGAGCGGGTTCCGCCCAGGGGCCACGTGCCTTGGAGCCTGGGCGCCTTCTTGAGGAGGAGGCGGCTGGGGCGCCCCCGGAGCTTCGTCGCCCGCGCAGGGCAGGGTGCGGTGCAGCGGAACGGACGGCGCAGGAGAGCCCCCTGCGGCGTGGACGAGCTCGGCGACGCGGTCGAGCCATTCTTCGTAGACATCATCGACGGGACGGTAACACAGGAGCTCGTTTGCCGCAATGAGCGCAGCTCAAGGCTCCATGGGTGCGCGGAGCGCGTGGGACGAAGAACCAGCTGGGGTGAGCGAGGGAGTAGCGGTGCAGACGTCTTGCCACACGGACGGATGCTGAGACGATGCTTGCTGCTCGTTTACTGCCGGGCCAGTGGCGGCGTTGAAGGCAGATGACGGGGAACGGCGAGGACGCCCGCTAATAGGATCCGTCTGGGCGACGCGGGAAGCGAGAGCGGCTCGGCGCTCGGCGCGAGCCCGACGAGCGTCAGATATGGACGCGATGGTCGGAGGAGAACGGGGCGGTGGAAGACGAATCCCGGCGCACCCCTACCTGGCGCGCCAAATGTCGGATTTCGGGTTCCGGCAGACCCTTGAGGTTCGAACACTGGGGTGTGCGCGGAGGTTTCGCCTTCTACCTACCTGCACCCCACCGCCACGCTAAGATCTAAGCTATGGAAAGAACAGCACAAGAGACACAGGGTTTATACTAGTTTGGGCCACCATTGTGGTGTAATACCCTACTCTAGTTTGTGGTGTGGTGGATTGGCTCTTGGGCTGATGATGATGAGCAGTACAAGGAAGAACAGCCTCGCGAGGGTCTGTTCTTGGCTGGGGCGATGAACTGCTAGGAGGAGTTCAGTCACCCTTCTCTCTCTCTCTCTCTGTGTGTGATGCTATCAATCCGATCCCAGCTTGTTTCTGGATTGGCCGATCCTCTCTACCCTGGGGGTGGCTAGTCCTATTTATAGGCAAAGGGCCTGGGCCTCTTCCCAAATATTGAGCGGGAAGGGCGCCAACAATTGGCCATTTTGAAGGGGAACATCTGGTACACTTATCCTGACTAAAGTTGGTCCTCGCCTGCCAAAGGCTCTGGTGGTGACGCTGGCTTGGGCTCCACAATGACTTCCTCCCTGCCGCTGGGCTGGTCTTGGTCTTGTTGCACCGAAACGGGTGCCTTTGCTTGATGCTCTCGCCTGCGCTTGCTCCCTTTGCACCAAAGAGGAAAGGAGGACACTGCGCGGGCTGGCGCCCGCCTGGCGCCCTTGGTCGTCATGGCTTGCGTCACGGGCACCTCGTGAGGTACCCCGCCTTGATCTCTCCGCCTCCTTGTGAGACAGCCTGATGAGGCCGTGCCTGAGGAAGCTCCATGTCATCCGCCCCGCGAGGGTCTTGGGTCTGTGTTGATGAAGATGGGCCGTGCTGGGCCCCCCTTTGAGCCACGCCGCAGGCCGCAGGTAGGCAAGTGTGGGGACCCCGTTCCCAGAACTCCGACAGAGAGAGAGAGAGATGAAACACATAGCTACTCCTACATACCCTCAGCTCTGAGGGTGAACTACTCCCTCCTTGTCATGGAGAGCGTCGAGATGATGAAGATGGCCACCGGTGATGGATTCCCCCCTCCGGCAGGGTGCCGGAACGGGTCTAGATTGGTTTTCGGTGGCTACGAAGGCTTGCAGCGACGGAACTCCTGATCTAGGTTATTTTCTGGAGGTTTCTATATTTATAGGAATTTTTGGCATAGTTCTTACGTCAGGGGGGTCTCGAGTCGTCCACGAGGTAGGGGGACGCGCCCAGGGGGTAGGGCGCGCCCCCACCCTCGTGGATGGCTCGGGACTCTTTTGTCCCAACTCTTGTACTCCGGGGGCTTCTTTTGGTCCATAAAAAATCATCAAAAAATGGCACATCAATTGGACTCTGTTTGGTATTCCTTTTCTGTGATACTCAAAAACAAGGAACAAAACTATACTGGCACTGGGCTCTAGGTTAATAGGTTAGTCCCAAAAATCATATAAAATAGAATATAAATGCATATAAAACATCCAAGATTGATAATATAATAGCATGGAACAATAAAAAATTATAGATATGTTGGAGACGTATCAGTGGCCTCCCGCACCCCTCTTTACCCTATAAATTTCCAAAAATTCCAGAAACCCTGGGGGTTAACCTAGATCAGAAGTTCTGCCGCCGCAAGGCTCTATAGCCACCGAAAACCAATCTACACCCGTTCCGGCACCTTGCCGGAGGGGGGAATCATCTCCGGTGGCCATCTTCATCATCCCGGCGGCCACCACAATGAGGAGGGAGTAGTCCACCCTCGGGGCTGAGGGTTTGTACCAGTAGCTATGTGTTTAATCTCTCTCTCTCTCTCTCTCTCGTGTTGTTGAGATGTTACGATCTTGATGTATCGCGAGCTTTGTTAATATAGTCGGATCATATGGTGTTTTCCCCTCTCTATCTTGTTGTGATGAATTGAGTTTTTCCCTTGGAGATTTCGTGGTTATCAGATTGAATACTTTTATGGATTTGAGAACACTTGATATATGTCTTGCAATTGAATACTCGTGGTGACAATGGGGTATCGTACTGATTTACTTGATATATGTTTTGGCACTCAACTCGCGGATTCCCGAGGTGACATTGGGGTAATCTATGCATAGGGGTTGATGCACATTCTTGTCTTTGTTTCTCCAGTATAAATCTTGGGGAACTATTTGATGTTCTTTGTGTTGGATTGAACATTATGGATCTGAATTTGCTTTAGTGTTATTTTAGTACGAACTCTTGGTTAGATCGATTGGAAAGAATAGCTTCGTGCTATTTTAGTACGAACTCTAGGATAGATTGATTGGAAAGAATAGCTTTGAGGTGGTTTCTTACCCTACAAACAATTTTGTCTTATGTTCTCCGCTAGATAGGAACTTTGGAGTGATTCTTCATTGCACGTTGAGGGACTGTTATATGATCCAATTATACTATCACTGTTGAGAGACTGCACTAGAGAAAGTACGAACCCTAGGCCTCATTTTCAAGCATTGCAATACCGTTTTTGTGCCCGTTTACTATTTGCTACCTTTCTGTTTTTATTTATTCAGATCAGAAAAATATATTTCTACCATCCATATTACACTTTTATCACCATCTCTTCACCGAACTAGTGCACCTATACAATTTGCCATTGTATTAGGTGTGTTGGCGACACAAGAGATTTCTTGTATTTAGTTGTAGGGTCATTTGAGAGAGAGCATCTTCATCCTACACCTCTCACGAATTGATAAACCCTAGGTCATCCACTTGAGGGAAAATTGCTACTGTCCTACAAAATTCTGCGCTCGGAGGCCCAACACGTGTCTACAAGAATAAAGTTGCATAGTAGACATCACAAGATAGTTTTGCACGTGCGGAATACTCAGGTTAAACTTGACGAGCCTAGCATGTACAGACATGGCCTCAGAACACTAAGACCGAAAGGTCGAACGTGAATCATATACTACATATGATCAACATAGAGATGTTCACCATTGAAAACTACTCCATCTCACGTGATGATCGGACATGGTTTAGTTTATATGGATCACGTGATCATTTAGATAACTCGAGGGATGTCTATATAAGTGGGAGTTCTTAAATAATATGATTAATTGAACTTAAATTTATCATGAACTTAGTCCTGATATTTTTTGCATATCTATGTTGTAGATGAATGGCCCGTGCTACCATTCCCTTGAATTTTAATGCGTTCCTAGAGAAAGCTAAGTTGAAAGATGATGGTAGCAACTACACGGACTAGGTCCATAACTTGAGGATTATCCTCATTCCTACACAGAAGAATTACGTTCTTGATGCACCTCTAGGTGCAAGGCCTGCTGGAGGAGCAACTGCTGACGATGTGAACGTCTGGAAGGCCCGATCTGATGACTACTCGATAGTTTGGTGTGCCATGCTTTACGGCTTAGAATCAGGACTTCAAAGATGTTTTGAACATCATGGACCATATGAGATGTTCCAGGAATTGAAGTTAATATTTCAAGCAAATGCCTGAGTTGAGAGATATGAAGTCTCCAACATGTTCTATAGCTGCAAGATGGAAGAGAACAGTTCTGTTAGTGAACACATACTCAGAATGTCTGGGTACCATAACCACTTGACTCAATTGGGAGTTAATCTTCCGGATGATAGTGTTATTGACAGAGTTCTTCAATCACTGCCACCAAGCTACAAAGGCTTCGTGATGAACTGTAATATGCAAGGGATGGAAAAGACTATTCGCGAGCTCTTCGCAATGCTCAAAGCTGCAGAGGTAGAAATCAAGAAGGAGCATCAAGTGTTGATGGTTAACAAGACCACTAGTTTCAAGAAAAAGGGCAAATGAAAGAAGGGGAACTTCAAGAAGAATGGCAAGCAAGTTGCTACTCCCGGGAAGAAGCCCAAGTCTAGACCTAAGCCTGAAACTGAGTGCTTCTACTACAAAGGTACTGGTCACTGGAAGCGGAACCGCCCCAAGTATTTGGCGGATAAGAAGGATGGCAAAGTGAACAAAGTTATATTTGATATACATGTTATTGATGTGTACCTTACTAATGCTCGTAGTAGCGCCTTGGTATTTGATACTGGTTCTGTTGCTAATATTTGCAACTCAAAACAGGGGCTACAGATTAAACGAAGATTGTCTAAGGACGAGGTGACGATGTGCGTCGGAAATGGTTCCAAGGCCGATGTGATCACCGGCACGCTACCTCTACATCTACCTTCGGGTTTAGTGTTAGACATGAATAATTGTTATGAATCATTTGGTGTAAAGCTCATGAAGAAACTCCATGCAGATGGACTTTTTGAATCACTTGATTATGAATCATTTGATGCTTGCGAACCATGCCTCATGGGCAAGATGACTAAGACTCCGTTCTCCGGAACAATGGAGCGAGCAATTGACTTATTGGAAATAATACATACCGATGTATGCAGACCGATGAGTGCTGAGGCTCGCGATGGCTATCATTATTTTTGAACTTCATAGATTATTTGAGCATATATGGGTATATCTACTTAATGAAACACAAGTCTGAAACATTTGAAAAGTTCAAAGAATTACAAAGTGAAGTGGAAAATTATCGTAAAAAGAAAATAAAGTTTCTACAATCGGATTGCGGAGGCAAATATTTGAGTTACGAGTTTGGTCTTCATTTAAAACAATGTGGAATAGTTTCGCAACTCACGCCACCTGGAACACCACAGTGTAATGGTGTGTCCGAACATCGTAACTGTACTTTATTAGATATGGTGCGATCTATGATGTCTCTTACCGATTTACAACTATTGTTTTGGGGTTATGCATTAGAGACAGCTGCATTCATGTTAAATAGGGCACCATCTAAATCCGTTGAGACGACACCGTATGAACTGTGGTTTGGCAAGAAACCGAAGCTGTCGTTTCTTAAAGTTTGGGGTTGTGATGCTTATGTGAAAAAGCTTCAGCTTGATAAGCTCGTACCCAAATCGGAGAAGTGCATCTTCATAGGACACCCAAAAGAAACTGTTGGGTACACCTTCTATCGTAGATCTGAAGGCAAGATATTTGTTGTGGAGAGTGGAACCTTTCTAGAGAAGGAGTTTCTCTCAAAATAAGTGAGTGGGAGGAAAGTAGAACTTGATGAGGTAATTGTACCTTCTCTTGAATTGGAAAGTAGTTCATCATAGAAAACTGTTCCTGTGATGCCTACACCAATTAGTGAGGAAGCTAATGATGATGATCATGAAACTTCAGATCAAGTTACTACCGAACCTCGTAGGTCAACCATAGTACGTTCTGCACCTGAGTGGTATGGTAATCCTGTTCTGGAAGTCATGTTACTAGACCATGACGAACCTACGAACTATGAGGAAGCGATGATGAGCCCAGATTCTGCGAAATTGCTTCAGGCCATGAAATCTGAGATGGGATCCATGTATGAGAACAAAGTGTGGACTTTGGTTGACTTGCCTGATGATCGGCAAGCCATAGACAATAAATGGATCTTCAAGAAGAAGACTGACGCTGATGGTAATGTTACTATCTACAAAGCTCGACTTGTTGCGCAAGGTTTTCGACAAGTTCAAGGAGTTGACTACGATGAGACCTTCTCACCCGTAGCGATGCTTAAGTCTGTCCGAATCATGTTAGTAATTACCGCATTTTATGATTATGAAATCAGGCAAATGGACGTCAAAACTGCATTCCTTAATGGGTTTCTTAAAGAAGAGTTGTATATGATGCAACCAGAAGGTTTTGTCGATCCTAAAGGTGCTAACAAAGTGTGTAAGCTCCGACGATCCATTTATGGACTGGGTGCAAGCATCTTGGAGTTGGAATATATGCTTTGATAGTGTGATCAAAGCATATGGTTTTATACAGACTTTCGGACAAGCCTGTATTTACAAGAAAGTGAGTGGGAGCTCTGTAGCATTTCTAATATTATATGCGGATGACATATTGTTGATTGGAAATGATATATAATTTCTGGATAGCATAAAAGGATACTTGAATAAGAATTTTTCAATGAAAGACCTCGGTGAAGCTGATTATATATTGGGCATCAAGATCTATAGAGATAGATCAAGACGCTTAATTGGACATTCACAAAGCACATACCTTGATAATGTTTTGAAGAAGTTCAAAATGGATAAGTCAAAGAAAGGGTTCTTGCCTGTGTTACAAGGTGTGAAGTTGAGTCAGACTCAATGCCCGACCACTGCAGAAGATAGAGAGAAAATAAAAGTCATTCCCTATGCCTCAGCCATAGGTTCTATCATGTATGCAATGCTGTGTACCAGACCTGATGTGTGCCTTGCTATAAGTTTAGCAGGGAGGTACCAAAGTAATCCAGGAGTGGATCACTGGACAACGGTCAAGAACATCCTGAAATACTTGAAAAGGACTATGGATATGTTTCTTGTTTATGGAGGTGACAAAGAGCTCGTCGTAAATGGTTACATTGATGCTAGCTTTGACACTGATCCAGATGACTCTAAGTCGCAAACCGGATACATATTTATATTGAATGGTGGAGCTGTCAGTTGGTGCATTTCCAAGCAAAGCGTCATTGCGAGATCTACGTGTGAATCGGAGTACATAGCTACTTCGGAAGCAGCAAATGGAAGAGTCTAGATGAAGGAGTTCATATCTGATCTAGGTGTAATACCTAGTGCATCGGGTCAAATGAAAAGCTTTTGTTAAAATACTGGAACAATTGCCTTGGCAAAGGAATCCAGATTTCACAAGAGAACCAAACACATCAAGAGACGCTTCAACTCCATCCATGATCAAGTCAAGGAGGGAGACATAGAGTATAGATCTGAATGTTACAGACCCGTTGACTAAGCCTCTTCCATGAGCAAAAATGATCAGCACCAAGACTCCATGGGTGTTAGAATCATTACAATGTAATCTAGATTATTGACTCCAGTGCAAGTGGGAGACTGAAGAAAATATGCCCTAGAGGCAATAATAAAGTTTTTATTTATATTTCCTTATGTCATGATAAATGTTTATTATTCATGCTAGAATTGTATTAACCGGAAACTTGATATATGTGTGAATACATAGACAAAACAATGTGTCCCTAGTGTGCCTCTACCTTACTAGCTCGTTAATCAAAGATGGTTAAGTTGCCTGACCATAGACATGTGTTGTCATTTGATGAATGGGATCACATCATTAGGAGAATGATGTGATGGACAAGACCCATCCATTAGCTTAGCATAATGATCGTTAAGTTTTATTCCTATTTCTTTCTTCATGACTTATACATATTCCTTTGACTATGAGATTATGCAACTCCCAAATACCAGAGGAATACCTTGTGTGCTATCAATGTCACAACATAACTGGGTGATTATAAATATGCTCTACAGGTATCTCCGAAGGTGTTTGTTGGGTTGGCATAAAATGAGATTAGGATTTTTCACTCCGAGTATCGGAGATGTATCTCTGGGCCCTCTCGGTAATGCACATCATGATAAGCCTTGCAAGCAATGTGACTAATGAGTTAGTTACGGGATGATGCATTACGGAACGAGCAAAGAGACTTGCCGGTAACAAGATTGAACTAGGTATGAAGATACCAACGATCGAACCTCGGTCAAGTAACACACCGATGACAAAGGGAATGGCGTATGTTGTCATTGCGGTTTGACCAATAAAGATCTTCATAGAATATGTAGGAACCAATATGACCATCCAGATTCCGCTGTTGGTTATTGACCGGAGATGTGTCTCGGTCATGTCTACATAGTTCTCGAACCCATAGGGTCCGCACGCTTAACGTTCGATGACGATTTGTATTATGAGTTATGTGTTTTGGTGACCGGAGATTGTTCGGAGTCCCAGATGAGATCACCGACATGACAAGGAGTCTCTAAATGGTCGAGAGGTAAAGATTGATACATTGGACGATGGTATTCGGACACCGGAATGGTTCCAGAGTGTTTCAGGTACTTATCGGAGTACGGGGGGATTACCGGAACCCCCCGGGGGAAGTAATGGGCTACATGTGCCTTGGGAGGGAGGCACACCAGCCCACAAGGGGCTGGCCCCCACATTGAAGGGGTCCGAATTGGAGTGGGGAAGGGGAAGCGCCCCCTTTCCTTCTCCTTCTCCTTCTCCTTCCCCCTTTCCCTCTCCCGTAAAAGGAAGGGGGTCCGAATTGGACTTGGAGTCCTAGTAGGACTCCCCCACTTGGGGGCGCGCCTAGGTCGACATCCTCCCCTCTCCTCCTTTATATACAGGGGAAGGGGCACCTCTAAGGACATCAATTGTTCTTAGCCGTGTGCGGTGCCCCCTTCCACTATTTACTCCTCCGATCATATTGTCATAGTGCTTAGGCAAAGCCCTGTGCGGATCACTTCACCATCACCTTCACCATGCCATCGTGCTGACGTAAGTCACCCTCGACACTTTGCTGGATCAAGAGTTCGAGGGATGTCATCGAGCTAAACGTGTGCTGAACTCGGAGGTGCCGTACGTTTGGTACTTGATCGGTTGAGTCGAGAAAGACGTTCGACTACATCAATCGCCTTAAACTAACGCTTCCGCTTTCGGTCTATGAGGGTACCTGGACACACTCTCCCCCTCTCGTTGCTATGCATCTCCTAGATAGATTTTGCGTGATCGTAGGAATTTTTTTGAAATTGCATGCTACGTTCCCCGACAATAACATGTAGGACATTCAAAATCAATTCTCAAGATCAGGAAGAAAAAAGGCACAAACATATATGTAGGACATTCAAAATCAATTCTCAAGATCTAGCCATGAATTATTAGCACGCAAGCTAACCCTAGTTGGATTATTAGAAAAAGTCATTTGTACAGAACAAACAATTAATCACTAACTCTATACGGATAACATTCAAACAATCAATACACTACGTGCATCTAACAGATCTTAATTACTCTGATTTCATGGACTGGGAGAACATAACCATAGGATTTGTATTCCAGAAAAAATATAGAGGGGCGGGGGGGGGGGGGGGGGGTTAACCAGAGAACACACATGATATGTTTGCCGCACAAATGGCTATATAGATGACTAACTGGGTTTCCGTCGCAGTCATTGCCGGAGTTGTCGTTGACCTCCGGCTCCAGCTGGGGGGGGGACGATGGCGCCCAAATAGTCAAGGTCGTGATGCTGCCCGCGTGAGACCTCGTTGGCAGCAATTGCAACCTCTGTGTCCAGCTTCACGCGTTGGACGGGTGCTTCACCTGCCCCGGCGTCGCCACTCCCTCCGATGGTCTGCTTCGGCTGCATCCTCGTACATTCTAGAGTGCAGACGTTGGTGACCACTATGGACCAAGGGTGCGGCCACCTATTATGGCCGGCAGCTCGGGCGTGTAATTAATACAGACCAGTGGGAGCGAGGCAAGCTGCGGTCAAAAGTTGTCTCGTCTCCCGGTGAACCTGCGCGGTGGACTTCTGCCATTCCTACCATCATTTCACACAGCTACTCGCACGCCTCCTGTCAATATGCACACCTGCACGCACGCCTCCCGGTATGCCTGCACGGTGGACTGCTCGCATGCCTCCCGCCAACTCACGCCTGCTCGCACGACACACGGGGCATGTGCCAACACGTTTATTTTTTGGTTTATTTTCTGCCGCTTTACTGCTTAACTGAAGCATGGCACAGTCTAACCCACACGGTCCAAATAAATAATCCATATGAGATATTGGTTGCCAGTTTTTAATAATCTCCGATTTGTAAGAAGATTATATCAAAACGGGTCTCGTTGATGAAAAAAATACAATATCACAGTCTACTGGTGTCCATATATGACAGCACGATAAGTTCCATGAATTTCAACTAAGTTTTGGATTTACTGAATTTACCAATATATATTCTCAATATTTTGAAATATCTTGCACAGGGAAACATACACCCAGGGACGCATATGATTTTTGCAACCCATTTTGGTGCACATGTAGCTCAAATTTGATTTTTGCATATTAAATCCCTAGGAAATCAATCAATGCATAAAAACGGTCGAATGATGTCTGTTTTTGTTTAAAAAATTAACATGACACTCCGCCTTTCGTCACATGTTCACAGAGTGGCTATGGTGGTGCGTGATGTGTGTGTCTGTCTATGTGGGGGTGGGGGGGAGGGGTTCGGCAGTACACTACAAGTCGTGAACCTCCGTGTGGGATTATTGATCATTTTTTGAGTCATATATGCCACATCAAAGTCGTGAATTGGTTATTTAAAGCATTACACAACCCTTTCGTACATAATGTTCGGGCCACATGCATGCGTTTGGTGGTCCTCTCGGACAATCCCCCTCGTGCGTTATCAACGATGTGCCGATTCGTTAGCCCGCAAAGATTTTTCGTTTCCACCGACAATGAGAGGCATTAATTTGACCAAAATGTGGATTCATCTTGGCATGTGTGTGGTGTGGATCACGGTGGGATTCCATATCAAAGTTCGAGCACGTGCATACACACTCCCGCTGGCTTGAAGTGAGGAGGCTACACGAATCGTGGTGTAGTGTGTTTCCGGTTTGCGAAGCATGTGCCACGTCAACATTGTGCATTAGGTATTCAAACATCACATAACACCCGGGCACATGCATGCGGTAGTTTTGTCCTATGACATCACTCGCGTGTGCCTCTCTCCGTGGGCCCATGAGGTCGTCGTCGACTAGTTGAACGTACAGCGAGAGAGAGATGCTAATTTGACCAACAAGGATGGTTCTTTTTTTGTTTGTGTTATGTATATGCACGGTATAGCAGTATGTACATGTCAAAGAGGGGCAACATGAATACTCTACATATATGTGCATCATAACCGCGCTCCATGTGGGGACTTTTTGGTTCCAGAGGCAGGTTCCACATCAAAGTTGCATATTATATTGGTATTCAAACATCACGGAATACCATGCAGGCGGTGGTTTCCCTATATATTGGAACTCACTCGCGTGTGGCGCTTCCATCCGTGGGCATGCGAGGTTGTCCTCCATCACTTTGACCCAATAATAGAGAGGTTAATTTGATCATCAAGGAATGATTCTTTTTTTGGGTTGTGCTATAAAGTAGAAGTACATATATACCACGCGTTGAATGGGGGCGTACATATACACTGCAAAAAAAGACACATCCGTGACATTTTGGGCCGAACGAATTTTTTTTCTGTCATACTTATGACACTTCTATGACAATAATTATGACAAAACACGGTATCATCATAGATGTGGTGGGGTCCTACTTCTATGACAAAAAATCATGACAGAAAATTGGCTTTTTGTCCTGGGCAGGCCGGAGATGCAGCTGCATGACATTCTTTGGGCCGTCCATGACGGAAAAACCCGTGGTAGAAGCGAGGGCGAGGAAAATATCGGGGTGTTCCCGGTTACGGCGGGTGGTCGGGGCCGAGCGATGCGCGTTTCTCTCGTACACGCACGCGTGTGGGTGCGAGGCGTTAGGCTCTAATTGAACCCGAGCGATTGCACTGCAGGCTATGCGTTACTGAACCCGAGCGATCGATCAATGGTTGTTAACTGAACCCGATCGAGAGATTCCTTCGCTACTGCTGCTAACTGAAGCCAATCGATGCTTCCTCTGGATGAACGGTGAGCATCGCGGGGGGGGGGGGGGGGTGTTGGATGAATAGTTCCCGGTGGGGGTGGATGAACAGGACCCCGTGGTGTTTCCTCTGGATGAACAAGACCCCGATCGATCGAGCCAGTTGGGGCTGGATGAACAGGACCCCGTGGAGGGCAGCATGAACAGGACCACCCCGTGGAGGGCAGGATGAACATTAGACGGTGGAGGGCTGGATGAACAGTAGCCCGTCGAGGGGTGGTTGAACAGGAGCCCATGGAGGGGACTGGTTGAACAGTAGCCGGTGGAGTAGTGCGCGGTGGAGGCTGGATGAATAGGAGCCCGCGGATGAACAGTCGCATGTGGAGGCTGGAGGAGGTCGACGGTGGATGAACAGTAGCCCGTGGAGGCTGGAGGGGGTTGACGGTGGATATGAACAGTATCCTGTGGAGTCCCGTTTTGCGATACGCCACACCCCTCCCGATGAACAGGACCCCCGTTTCGACCGTAGCGCTCCAACACAAGTCTGTTTCCTCCGTTTTGCGGTACACCACACCCCTCCCGATCAATAGGACCCCCGTTTCGACCGTAGGAGGTCCGTTTCCTCCGTTTTGCTGTACGCCAGATCCCTCCCGATGAACATGATCCTGTTTTGAACGTGGCCGGTCGAACACAAGGCCGTTTCCTCCGTTCTGCGGTACGCCAGGCCTCGTTTCCATCGGCTGTTCCGTCCAAGCCCTCCCGATGAACACGACGACGCATTCCGTTCTGACCCAGCCGGTTGGCTCCCCATGAACACGACGACGAATATGTATCTCTGTTCCGACCCAGCCATGTACACGAGCCCTGGCCGTATGTACGCGCGAGTAGGCGTTCGAGACCCCGCCCGTATGTACGTACGTGGCCGTATTTACTGTCTTGCACCCTGGTCACTGTACGTATGTGTACATGCTACGTGCGCGCCTCTACTATGACACGTGCACGCCTCTACATCGACTAGTATGTACGTACACGTTCGCGACCAGAATGACAACGCTATGTATGCTTCGACCAGGTGGGTCCCGACTGTCAGGCACTTCCTTACGTGCGAAGATGTAGCTGGTGGGTCCCAGCAGTCGAGGGGCGAATCATTTTTTTTGTTTTTGCCCAGACGCACTTCCTTGCGTGCGAAGATGTAGCTGGTGGGTCCCAGTAGTCAGGAGTAAACATTTTTTCGTGAAATACGGGGGCCCGTCCGATGGGTCCCCGCTATCAGGTGGAGGAATAATTATTTTGTGCGTAATAAGGAGGCACTTCCTTGCTGCGGCCGTGGACCCAGCTGTCAGCCTCTCCACGTACAGTCCACGTTCGATGGAAGCCGTTCCTTGACCACGTTGACCATGCCGCGCCGAGAGCACCAGGGCGGTGGACGAAGGCGAGGCCTAGGAAGGGGACGACGCAGAGCCGGGGAAGACGCGACAGTGGATGCCCACTCGTAGAGGAGTATGAGGGTTCACAGGTTCGCTGCGGCGTGAGGCTGTCATTGCCGCAAAATAACAGGGGGTGTGGGTGAGTAGAGGGATGGCCTGGCCAGCAGTGGGAGTAGTAGGGGCGGTGAGGCCTCCGCCGCATCGCAGCCGGCCATGGGAGGCAGGAGCATGAGGCACGACCGGCACTGGTTTGGGAGGCTGGAGCAAGAAGACCAGAGGTTGAAGAAGCACTACGGCCATTGGATGGACATCGTACGGTCAGTGGAGCTAGAATCATGCATATTGACTAAGTTGACAAAGCCCTCCATCCCCGTCAACTTAGTAGGCTCACAAGTCAGCCTGCCACTATACTGGGTCCCAACTAGCAGGGAGAGTATTAAATTTTTGTGCGTAATAAGGAGGCACCCCTTGCGTGCGAAGATATAGCTGGTGGGTCCAAGCTATTAGCGGCGGTAACGTTTTTTCGCGAAATACAGAGGCCCTTTCGGTGGGTCCCAGATGTCAGGTGGAGGAATAATTATTTTCCGCGTAATAAGGAGGCACTTCCTTGCGGCTGCTGTGGACCCAGCTGTCAGCCTCTCCACATACAGTCCAGTTCAGATGCATGTCGGTCGTTGACCACGTTGACCAGGCTGCGCCGAGAGCACCAGGGCGGTGGATGACGGCGAGGCCTAGGAAGGGGATGACACGGAGCCGGGGAAGACGTGGCAGTGGATGCCCATGCAGAGAGGTGTACGAGGGTTCACTGGTTCGGCTGCGGTGTGAGGCTGCCATCGCCGCAGAATAAAAGGGGGTGTGGGTGAGTAGAGGGATGCCCTAGCCAGTGGTGGGAGTAGTAGGGGGCGGTGAGGCCTGCACGGGAGGCGGGAGCAGGCGGTCCCGCCGGCGCTGGATTTGGCGGCTGGAGCAAGAAGATCAAAGATTGAAGAAACACGATGGTCATTGGATTGACATCCAACGATTACGTCTGCTAGAATCGTTTGTTGACGTATATAATAACTAAAAAAAATCTTGCATACACATCAACTTAATAGGCCCATAAGTCAGACCATTCCCTCTTTTTTAATAATTTATATATAGCTCATTGCGACTTCTTATGCAATTTATTGCAGTCCATTTTTTTGGTTGGCCAGGGCCAATTTCGCATATTTCTGTGGGTTCCAAACTATTTTTAATACCTAAATGTCGAGCCAGATTTAAAGTACTTTAAAGATATATTTAAATTAGTTTAATGCCTATTGAAATAGGAATCCAAAAATGTGGAAAAATTCAGAAATTATAAAGGAACTGCCAATTTGTCATGTGTTTTTATATTTACAACCCATTTCATATTACTTTCAAGATTTGCACGCGTCTTGAAAGAGTTGCAACCCATCAGGGCATAGAAAAATAAGTAGGCCTGGATTGGGTATTCTTCAGAAAAAATAAACTGGGCTCATTTTCACAAAGAAAAAATAGCTGGGCTGGTCACATGGTGAACATAAAATATAAACCTGGGCTAGGCAGGCCACAGCCCAGTTCAAACCCTACTCCATCTCAACAATAACAAAAAAAGACTGCTCGAGCTGCTACGTCCTAGGTGTCAGCCGATCTTGTGTTGTTCTCTTGTCTATTGACTATATACACTCACAATGTCGTGGGTCCCAGATGTCAGGAAAACACTAGGAGGAAGCATTTTATTTTTCCATACACTGACATGGTGGGCCCTAATGTCATCCTCTCCATGTACTTTTGTTGATTCCTGTTGTTTGTTGACCATGTTGACAACGCGAGAGGGTGGCGCTGCGGGGAGCGCACCAAAGCGTGTGGAGGACGACGACGAGGCCTCGGACGTCAGTGTTAACGATTTAGGAGACGTTGGGGTGGTGATGCATGCACTGAGGCACAGCCAGCCGTGGGAGAAGGAAGCAGGCCGCCCCGCCGGCGCTGGTTTGGTTTTGGCGGCTGGAGGAAGAGAGGACTGGAGAAACACGACATACTGTAAAAGCAACATGAGTACTTAAAAACCTTAACTTAAACCAGTAGGGGCACTTAACAACCATAGCTGAAAGCATTACGAGTACTTATACAGGTTCAACCGTACAAGGCACGCCTCGAACAGTGCTACTTTGCATATAGTTAACCAAGGGTGAGGCTGCCAAGCCCCAGGACAAGGCCCAGGCGCCACCCCCCACATCCACAACCTTCTGAAAGCGGCTTCATCTCGCAATGTGGTCAATAAACAGGATAGTCGCTTTAGATCAATGGAAAAGCAGGAACATAATCTTCTGACCAATTCTCCAAGATGGACGGGCCTTCATTATTGAGACCACCCATGAATAAGTATCTTTTCACCTCCAAGGGGAATGGAGTAGGTCGTCATAAACATCATGTTGTGACCGAGCGCAAGTCTGACCCGACCATGGTCAGGCATCTGTATAGGAACAATAGAACTGGGCAGTTTCTATTTCAAGAAGATCACAGCTATAAAACTGTGTATAAGCAATAGTTTATGAACAACATATATAACAGAAAATAGCTCGTACCATACGTTTCTCGACACAGTTGGACCTGTTCAACAAGTGCAGCAGTGGCACACATATCCCACGTGCTCTTCCACCATTGAAACGCCCCACAAGGACCTCAAGACGATCAATAAACTGTAGGAACTTGTGGATGTCGTCCCAGTCAACTTTAGTGCCATCAGTAACAGACGAGTTGTTACAGAATAACAAACGAGCAGCCTGCTTAACTCTGAAAAACCTATACATGCCACCAATTATAAGAAAATATTAGTTAGAAGTAGCATCTTCGTGAGAGATTCGTTGCTACTTCTAAAGTTAAATTGTGATCAGTTAGACAGAATAGGTAGATTAAGAAGTAATTGAGGCAACTAGCAAGAACCAGATACAAAACTAACATAGATGAAAAATTGGAATGACATCGGGGTGGAAGATTGCAGCGAAGATGAGACCATGTTCTGCTATTTCCATCAACATTCGTGCGCCAACTTTCAGTCCGTAACACTTGAGAAAGTTTATCCAAGTTCGGCCATAAAAAAAGCAGCGACCTTCTTGGTTCATGAACCCAACTAGAAACTTATATCCATGGCTAGTCTTCACTATTACCATTAAACTGGTGTATTCAGTTATGGCAAGGCCGAGCATCTTGAGTACATGTGTTCTGGCAGAGCAAGGAATGCACTGTAGGAAAAATAATATGAGAACACAATGTACTCCCTATATACAAATCTAGAAATACTTTCCTCCTTCACGTAAGTGTTGACCATGGTACTAGTACCTTTTATCCAAATATAGCAATCCAAATTTCCAAATTAGTCGACATCATGTTCAAAAAACCCCACCCTCCCGGATAGAAAAGAGGATTGTAGGAACATACTGTGCGCATTTTAAAATCCTGTGTTGGGATGAGAAGGAACAAGTGTGGCATCTCGCCGAGGGCGCAGAAACCTGTAGGGTCCTCGCACTTTGGGCAATGCAAATGAAACACACTAGATTCAGTAGGAAGAAAAATGCATCAACGGCGGAGGCTGCCATCCTAGGAGTACCTGCGACCAAGGGACTTGGATTTATCGGGGAAGGATGAAGAATTCGTACCGGGTTCTCCATGAAAAAACCCTATGCAATCGCCGAGCAGGGGTTTTCTCTGAACAAGCAGACGAGGGAGAAGGGATTCAGGCCGAGTGAAATAATGCCGCTTCGTCCGTCCAGCTTACTGCTAAAGTTGGAAAGGTGGTCTTTTTTGTGATTTGACGGCTCATTGGGCATTAATGTGGCGCTACGACCGGGGTGTGTCTACCGTGTAGTTGTGCACTCTAATTTGGTGCATATGGCATGTGGACCCCGTTGCCGGATGCCCCACATATCAGGGCAAGGAAGTAGAAAGACAGGAGTAACTAGTTATTACACATAAATATATTTTTGACAGAGAGATATTCCCTCTGTAAAGTAATATAAAGATCTTTTATATCACAACTTTATACATAAGAAAAATCAAGGGGAATATATATAACATATATAATTATAAAAACATAGTTTTTTTAACATGGTATAGACGAGTTGGTGATGATGGTGTGCCTGTCATCCTGCAATATAGGCCGTCCGATTTATATCTGACGGATAGGAAAGAAACTATGGCAATTTTGCAAAAAGGTACCCACACACCTCTCCGCATTTGCAAATAATGCCTTCCCTCGTTCATCCTTTTCTCTCACAAGATAAAATACGCATACAAATGCATCTTGATGTTACGTGCAACGCACGGGCATTATGGGGGTTCAGCTGAGAAATACTCAGACAGGCTCACGGTTTTGCACGTTGGGACATAGGCCGGTGGGCCTGCATGTTTTGGGGCCCATGTGTTCTACCTCAGCGCTTTTCATATTGCAAGCGGTCGGTACGGCGCTGGTTTTAGATGCTGTCGCAAGGCGAATAAACAAAATTGAATAAATCACAGAAGCTGTTGGAATGAAATCAAACGACAGTTCGTAACCAGCAATCAGAGTTGCAATTCTATCAATGATACTGTCATATTACTTATACACACATGACACTTGTTTCACCATGCCAGAGTATTACATCAAAATCTCTCGGCGGATAGATCAGTTTGGCAGTACTGAAGAATTTCAAAGTTGATTTGGACCAGCTCTCCTTGCCGAGAAAGTTCGATTTTTACATCATCCCCTACCGCAAGATATGATTTAGATTTGAACCTTTACCATACTTTAGCATCAATCATCATGTGACCATATTTTATACTTACGGTATATTGAGCAGGTTCATTCACACCAAGGCTGCGCATAGTAAGAGAAACTTGGCCGCTGTTGCCCAGATTGTTGAATGACTCCCTCGTTGCTCTAGGAATTCTCTATTTGCAAACAAGAAGACATACCCAAACAGTTAGATCAACACAGTGAATCATGCGAAACAACATGGAAATAAAAAAGAATGAAACACTTGGGCGGCCAATGCTTACCAAGAAGGTGGACATGTCTATTTTTGTAAGGACTTTCGTATATGAAGTGCGAACTGCAGCCCAGTCTGTTGCCGGTGCAACTGCTTGTTCAGTTGCCGCTGCATGGGCCGGAGCAGATGCAAGTGCAAGTGTTGTTGCAGGTGCCGAAGCTGCTGCTGCTACCGGAGATGGTGCTCCTTGTAGAGCCGGTGTCGGAGCAGGTGCTGGTGTCGATGCCCGATCCTCCGGTAGATCAGCCTGATCCGCTCATGCGGTCAGTGCCCAATCCTCAGCTGGACCAGACTGAGCTGCTGCCGCTGTCAGTGCTAGAGCAACTGCCGGTGCTCGATCCGGTGCTGAAGGTGGTACCGATGTGCGAGACAGCGGCAATCATGTCTGGTCTGCTATGATCAGCTTTCTAACTTGACTAGGCTTCGTGACCATGATCCAGTTTTTTTCATCATTTCTTTTAAACGTGAGAAGGACTAATTGTGGCGTTTTTGTTAAACCAAACTGCAGTTCATCATAGGGATTCAGCTTGTACTCAGACAATAGACTGCTCCAATTTTTTCCAGTAATATAAGTGATGGACAGTGCCTTCGTTACTGACACGACATAAGAAGTGAAACCTGCAAAAATAGCCATCGTAGAGCAAACCAAACGGTTTATTCTGTGATGAATGTCACATGGAAAAACCTGCATCATAAAATTGCAGGAAAAGAAAGAAAACATGACATTAAATCAATAAGATTTGGACAGTAAATCAATAAGATTTACTTGATGTGACACCAGTGAATCCTTACCATGAAATCACTATGTTGAAGTACTAAACAGAAGATTGATCGTCCAAATATGGGTGGCATGCAGGGGCCCCGCCTACTTCCACAAGCAGGACACTCCAAAGGTCGTGACAAATTGTATGGACCAAACATCCATGGGACTGGAAATCCTGGTGGGTGCGATAAACCCTGCAATGCATACAAATATTGGAGTGCAACCATAATTGATAAACCATCCTCACAAAAAAGATGATCTGGATACTTCAAAATATACAGACTGAATTGAGTGGACAGACATTAACATAGACCGTTCTCAGGACTGACCACACACCAAAAGCGGCAGTACTAATAAACAATACATGGTTCACAAACACAAATCAAGTACCGAACAATAGTACTTACTACAGACAAGAAAAGTTGCACTAATTAAACTCTGCAGACTATTTCTTGCTACCGACCTACGGGACGAACCCTGCATAACTGACTAGGCCATGGACTTCGTGAGAGATGTCTACATGCACCATCACTATCTTGTCCACCTTGGAGAACCTAATAGAGTGGTCTTTCCACTCATAAACATGATCATGAAGACAGGCCGCATCAGATTTGTTGGGAAGCTTTACAAGAACCACACCCTTCGTAATCGAAGGCACAACCAGGAAATTGTTGTGGTCAAGTACAGCCTCGAGAACACGCCTGACAACAATGCTACAGGAAAACACTAGTTCAGGACACGTGGAGACAAGGACACATCAGCTGGATAGTTTAGCAGTAGAACTCATCCTCAGGTCTTCTAGTTCACACGGCATGACTTTGAGAACTTCATCTCCACCGCGGACCTAGTTCTAATTCAAACAGAAACCATATTTTATTACTACCTCCGTTCAGAAATATAAGATGATTTTCGATATTATACTCCATATATGACTACATATACGCACAGAAATGAGTGAACAAAGACACTAGAACATGTCTTCAAAGGCATGAGAGCAGAGGGATTACTTGCAATATCCATAACACAAGTTACTTAGGCAAATATACCCTCTTCAAAGGTAGCATTGATGTTCATAAAGTACTCCCTCCGTCCCAAATTTTTTGTCTTAGATTTGTCTAGATACAGATGTATCAAGTCACATTTTAGATACATCCGTATCTAGACATATCTAAGACAAGAAATTTGGGACAGAGGGAGTAGTTGAAAGTAATCTATAAGAAATTAGTGTCAACCTCTCGCATGTTTTGGTCAAAAGAGGAATTTAGAACCGTCATTTGGCACACAAAAATCACATGCAAGATCACCCAGAAAGTTGTACTACTAGTACTAGTACTGCGTGGTAGTTGAAAAAACACGATCAAGATTGAGAAAAAGATCGTCAAGAAGAGATATTACCTGGACTTGCTTAATGAGGGATCCCGGAGAGGGGGGCTTGGACAGGGTGATGGCTTTGAGCTTGTCTGCGGTAGTCTCGGCGGGGTGCTTGCGCTTCTTCGTACCATGAGCCTCGACAATTTTGGTCAGAACCATAGACATCACTTCGGCCGGTGCTCCAGCGTCCATCCAGAAACTGTCAAATAGAAATAAAAGAAAAGAAACCATAATCACAAACCGAAAAGAAGAAAAGAGAGGGAGTTATAGGATCAGTCTCGGGGTTGCAAGACCGGGCCTTGGCCAGAATCAACACCATTGATTGGCTCACGTTTCCTTCTTTGGGAGAGAAGAACAATGGCAGAAGCAGGTTGGTTTTTTTTTGAAGAAATGAGGAACAAAATGAGGGAGAAGCGAGGGTTGGGTAGATAGGAAGCTGAGAGAGAAGAGTGAAATGATGGTTGCTTCGTCCGTCTAACTTACTGCTAGAAAGGAGGGGGTTTTGTGATTTGACGGCTCATTGGGCATTACTGCGGTGCTTCGATCGGGGTAGTCTACCGTCACTCTACTACGGATTAATTTAGTGCATGGCTGGTGGACCCCGATGCTGGCTGTCCCACACGTCGGCAAAAGTGAGTAATTTAGTGCATGGCTGGAGGAGGATCCGCATGGTAGAATGTGTCCACTATTTTTCTGAAGAAAAAAAATGATTACAGCAAGCGTTTCCACTCTTACGATAGAGGAGTGCGAAACACGGCTGCCACTTGAACATACACAGTGCTCCTACTACTAGGCATGTGCAGTGGTTCATACGTCAGTACTACATAATCTTGTTGCTAGTGTAGTAAGGTATGATGACAACAAATGATGTTGTGTGCATGTCAACTATATGAACATTAATGTAGTAAAATAGTACCGCTTTCTCGACTGTCTGGTCAAGAATGAATGGTGAGATCAATGTTAACAGAACTAGGTCTACAACGCACGGAGAGTACGGTGCTACAGTACTCCATGAAACATGAACCATATGAAGCACGAATAGTGTTAGGCAGGGTGTATGAAGGGTGCACGGGATGGGAGCAAAAGTTCCCTTCTCGACCCACTTTTGGGTGTTTGGCAGAGTGCATGAAGGGTGCATGAGTCCACACTAGTAGGTTAACACAAATACACGAAGAGGAAACAACTACTCCGTCTAGGTGTGTAAGTCATCTTACGTTGTGCACTTCGACCAAGGCGGAGAGGAAAACGAGAAAACTTAGTATCTTTTTGCTAACTAATAGCATTGCATGCAATGAATTAACCACTGCATGTCATGTTTATTAGTCTCAAGTCATTGAAAGCATGCACGACCCACGTCTCTTATTGGTTGATATGTCACAAAACAAGAAACGGGAAGGGAGTTAATGTACCGTGCCTAAGTGTTTTGGGATTATTTGGTTTTCGTAAGGTGACTTACACACTATATTGAGATGAGAATGCAACCAAACACACCCACATGCTTTGTGCTACAGTGACTGATCTGCACCATCTGAGTTTGATCCAACGGTCATGTTGCACCGAGACATGGACATGCCCATGCAGAGGGTGCCTAAACACCACCGAAGTCCTTCTGCTTCTCGAGGCGCACGACGTTGGTGATGTAGGGGGCGAACGGCTGAAAGGCAATGCAATCTACGGGAAGGCGGAGGGAGCCAGCCGAGGAGCGGGGAATCTTTTGGTTTTCAGCATGGTAAAACACCAGTCGACGACTTCTCACATCAGGGAGCAGTGGGTTTTACAGGCGGAGTCATCGTGACTAATTGCTCCCGCGCCTGCTCTCCTCAATGAAAAAATTAAAAATCCTGCCGCACTTGCTCCCGTCAATCAAAAAAATTAAAAATCTTGCCGCACTCAAACACCAGAGCAACGCCGCGGTGGATGTTTAAATTTACCTGCTGGCAAGTAGATAAAAAAGGGGTGACAAACAAATGTGGCGGCGGCCTAGCTAATCGGTCGAACTAGCCCAACTAGCTAGCCACCGTGCTTCACTGATGTACTCGGCGGGAAAAGTGGTCTTTCGTGATTTGATGACTCATTTATTTACTTGCTTTTGCGAAAATGCGCGGTAGGGCGTCCCACATCAGGAAAAATATATGCGTGCACCACGCGGGAGGACCCCGAAACCGCGTGGTAGGGTGTGCCATGTCTCGGCACGGAGGAAAAATGTGCGTGTAAAAATTTACTATATCAGACGTAGTACCTATGGTTCGACCTCGGGAGCCAGCCAGTTGGTCGAAAACACCCCATTAGTCACACAGCTTCATCATGCTAACATGGTATGGAGGATAGGTGTGGTTAGCTCTGTCTCGACCAGCCACAACGTCTCTTGTTCTAGGCGATTCTTCTATTTTCCAAGCTTTTTTAGTTGTAATAACACCACGGCAAGCTAGCGCCGCTCTTCGTGTGTGCCCGTGCAAAGGTTAGACTATGGAGAGAAGAGAGAGATCGTAGACCTGGGACCCACCAGTAAGTGAGTCAATGTTCATGCACGTGTAGACAAGGCACTCCCTCTACTCTACTCAACGTAATACTATATAAAATCAAGTTATGGGACAAAGCCAACAACCGTTGTTGTTTCAGGCTATCGACTTACGCTTTGTAGTCCAGGTTGCCAGTTCGAATCTCGTCTTTCAGATTTGTTAGTTTTAGGTCCAAATTTGATTAATGACAAGTGGGACCCCCGTGTGTTGTTCCGATATTTCAGTGTAGGATGGTTTTTTTGAACAAACACTTTGAACGATTAGACAAGTAACGGCACAAGTTACACGTATTTTGCAAGTTTACGAATAAAAATGACAGCGGCATAGAATATCACATCCACCCCGCAGCTTAGATGCTATCGTGATATGAGTTTGTACACCGTTGGAAGTGAGATCCAATGGCTTGGGAGTAGTCTTTGTAATTATGCGCAATTTCCAAACTCTCCAAAGGTTTTTTTTGCAAATAAAACATCCAGGCCTCATGTGTGCTACTGCATCTTGGATCCAACGGCTCCCCATTGCTCACATTAGGTGCTCCTCGTAGCTTAATTACCCGCTACGGTGATATGAGCATCTAGGTCATATGATCAGTGATCAGATGGCACATGTGTAGTACTTGTACTTTCTGCGCAATTCCCAAACTCTCTGTCGTATATTGCAAAACATTCAAACCTCCTACTGTGGGCTGTTAGATCTCCGTGAACTCATATAACCATAGAATCTATGGTGCGGGAGCACCTCATATTCTCCCGTGCGAGAAAACATAAGGTGCTCTCGCAGCTTGGATGCTACGGTGATACGAGCTTCGAGGTTGTTTGATCTGAGATCCAATGGCATCTGAGCAGTCTTTGTGCTTGTAAGAAGTGGCCGAACTCTTTGGGGGCTTTTCTACAAAAAAACCATTCGAACCACCGAGGAGGCATTGGGTCACAAATCCAACGGCTCCAAAGAGCTTGTATCACCAAAGCATCTAAGGTGTGGTAGCACATGATATTCTTACATACAGGAGAATATGATGTCCTCCTTCATCTTAGATGCTACAGTGATACGAGCTTCGAGGTTGTTGGATATGGGATCCAAGGGCATCTGAGTAGTTTTTGTACAAATTGTGTGCAATTATCAAACTCATGAAGGTTTCCTGTAAAAATATTAAGACATCATGTGAGGTGTTATATCTCAGATCTACAAGCTCCAAGCAACTCGTATTGGCATATAGCATCTAAGGTATGGGGGCACATGATATTATCCCGGGGAGGAGGGGTGGGGGGTGCACAACCAATCGGTGGTTGGGTGGGTGGGGACAAATATATTCTAAACAACCCTAAATAGAGCTTCACAATTTTATCTAAGGTCGAGGTGGTGACCCCCGCCAACCATAGCTCCGCCTAATTAAACACAACATTTACATGTAATGTAGTACTAGACTTAATATTCATGTTTCATTTTCATGTTCGTTTTAAATATTGAATTGAGGACCATGCATGTCTTACATTTTACTCCCTTCGTTCCTAAATATTAGTCTTTTTAGAGATTTCAAGTGGACTGGCACATACGGATGTATATAGACATATTTTAGAGTGTAGATTCACTCATTTTTCTCAGTATGTAGTCGCTTGTTGAAATCTCTAAAAGACTAATATTTAGGAACAGAAGGAGTATTTTTGAATTCGTGTCATACATGCATGGTTTGGAAAAAAAGATGCACTATACTTATTGGATTGTTTTTGTGTTCGTGTGTGGGTGTCTTTGTGTGTGTGTGGGGGGGTCATATGCTTGATACATACAAAGTTTTCTCACCTCCATTTTGTTCATCTTTTAAATTTGAATTTGCATTGAAAAACATAGTAGAGATACCATGGAATGTGAAATCCACATTGAGATCACTATATCACAAACTCACTCTAATTCAACAACTCGTCATAAATCAATTACCACATTGAGATTAGTATTTGCAAGGAAAATATGGGCATTGTAATACACATAGATTTGTTCGGCAACTTAAAAGGTTCCTTTCATATTCTGGAATGGTAGGACCCAATGGCATACCAGCCAGACCTTGGCTCGTGTTGATCCTAAAAAAAATAAAAAATAAAAAACCGGGCTCGTGTCCTTCTGGTGGTGTGCGTGGTACGCACATTAGGCAACCCCAACCAGTCAAGCCTCCGCGTTTCGAGTCGAAATATCTCGTGGCCAAAATTCCAGCCCTAGGAAATTCCCCTCATGTCCCCAGTCCATAATGACTACCGATGAACAACGGAGGGATGCTTTAGTAACTAGACAATGTTGTGTTCAAAAAAAGTAATTAGACAACGTTACCTACCGTGCCTAGCACGGTTCAATTCCCTCGGTCGCCGCTCGCCAAGGTCACCCGTCAACTGCATTGCCTAGTACTACTACTACTACACTAGGATGAGCACAGAATTGAGCCCGTTTGTTCATGCCTAGTACTTGAGTTAATATATCAGGCAATGCACTGGTGCGGAGGGATTATCCTTTTGCTCTGCATATATAACTTGTCTGAAGTCTAACTAAGCAAAATGTTTCACCAAATCATTTCTTAAGAAATACAACATGACAGATGTATGGCTTGAAAATTTATTGCATGATGCAGGTTATCATATTGTTTCGAATCCTGAATCTTAAATTTCAGAAAATCCAAAAATGACCATAAATGCTTGAAACTGAGCATGGTCACGTGATATGGCACAAATATTACTTCGTAATTTTTTCTTCAATTTGAGACAAGCTGCTTATGACAAGTTGCACAAATGAAGAGCCAAGGTATTTTGGAACAAAGACCTGTCATGTTAAGGTGAACGCTTTCACTATTGAAATCATGGGCGTTTACGTGCCGCCACGAGTCCTGCTTCTCATTGGCAGGTGCCGTCCGAGCAAGCATGTGAGTCGATGGGAGGCGTGCAAGCAGACCGCTGCGCCGACTGACAGGGATGCGTGCGAGCAGACCGCTGTGCAGGCTCACCGAGAGGCGAGCCCTTTGACCAGGCTTCGCCGCCCACCTTCGTGCCAACTGCTCCCACTTTTAATGTCGCCGCCCGCAGTTTAAAATCAACCCCGCACTACCCGGTATCGCTAAAATCTTCTCTCTTCCTCTCCGATTCTCCTGTCGTCTACCTCCAACTAGCCTGACCTAAACGTACGCCATGCCGCATCATGATGGTCTGCCCTTAGTCTTCCAGTTTCTTGAGTAGGACACCTAGCCGGAGTCTCAAGAACATAAGGAACTTTGGGACGAGCTTGAACTGGCCTTGCGGGAAGACGCCGTGCCTGTCCCCGCTCCTGTTTCGGCTCCCGTCGCCCCGACTGCGCCAGCGCCCATCCCCGTGGCATTGATGGGCTGGGAGCCACACATTGTCGCCGAGCTTGATGCCACGGGGTTCCATGAGGTCCCCGCCGACTTTCACGCGCCCCGTGCACCTGCCAGCGCCTACGCCTGCACTGATGCGCACGCCCGTGCCAGTGCCCGTGCACCTGCCAGCGCATGCGTCTGTGCATGCACTGACGTGCGTGCCGGTGCCGGTGCCCGTGCACATCAATGTCTCCGCCGCGCCGTTGATAGTGCATGTCCCCGCGCGGGTGCCAGTGCCCCCCTCAACGGCATGGATGGCCGCCGTCGACCGCTTCCTTGCACCAACGCCAGTTGCCTCCTCCCGCCAGTTGACTCGCTCCTGGAGACCGAAGTCCAGAACATTGTGGGCTTCCCTGAAGCTAGGGCAACCGTCCAGGAGTACGCCAACAACGGCGCAAGACACCGCCATCGCCTTCGGTCAGTGGCCTGACGACACACAGAGCACGCCAGAGGAGCCGCTTCCCACCGCAAGACGCCCCCGCCGCCGCCACATAATCCAAATTTGCCATGAAAAACGTTCGGATTGCCATGCTTAAAATCCGAACGTTTATCATTTCCGTTTATTTTAGATCGATCATCGTATAATTTAAAGTTGGAGTCAGACTGAACGAAATCTATGGTTTGATCGATTGAATGTTCTTCTAGAGTCGTATCAAATTAAATATAAAACGTCATCAAGCCACATGTATTCCTTGTCATCCAACGACCTAGACTGCTTCAATGTCGAGCGCTCAACACGTTTAGCTTGTAGTTAATTTCATGCCAAAAATAGTGCTAATCACATAATAACACGCAAATAATATCCAACTTAATATCCGCATGCACTTAATATACTCCCAAATTAACGTGCATTGCATGTACACACTGACTAGTACTGCTAGCACGTGAAACTGGTTGCATAACTTATGAATGCGTCCAAATATGGTCAAGGGCAACATCGCCCACGAGTTCTTCATGTTTGCCCGTGCGTCTAAACGCAGGGAGGAGAAAGAGAGAGAGCACACATGGAACCCACCAGTAAGTGAAGGCAAATAGTACTAAAAATAATATTACATGCTATCAACTAAATAGGCTGTGGTAATATAAAAACATTATGTGAACAAAGGGCGGTACAACAAACATTGTTGTTCTACGTATGTTGCCTATTGACGTGCGGCTTGAAGGCCCTGGTCGCATGTTCGATCCTCGTCCTTTATTTTTTAATTTGTATATGGGTCCAAATTTGTTTCATGACATGTGGGCCCCTCGGTGTGTAATTTGTAGCACTTCAATTTGTGGGTCCAAATTTGTTCCATTCCAAGTGGACTATCGGTGTGTAGTTTTGTAGCTTATTTATAATAATTAAAGAGAGCAACCAAGTTTTTTGCAATAATACCATGGTGCGACGTTGAAGGCGAGAAAGGACGTGCGAGAGAGTGATGACCGAGCCAGAGGGAAATCAACTAGGGGAGTTGCAGGGGTTGCAACGGTGTTTCGAGTAGTTGTGGGCCGAATGCTATGAAAATATAATCTAAAACGACCGGAATAAATGCCTACACAAATTGATCCAAGGTTGGAGTTCCCCTCGCAATGTAAATAGCTTTGGCTTTGCGAGGGATGGAGAGGTAGCTTCAATGTGTGGAAGATACGGCGTGAGAAAGTGAGGTCAATCGAGAGACATGTAGATAGAGAGAGAAAGTGAGTGTGGTCCGACATTCATGGAACAAATATATATATATGCTCCGGAGAGATATTGTCTGATTATGCTTTTGGCAAGGGTGAGGGCTGTAAGATAGAGCTTGAGAGATGATCCAGTCACAGGCGTGTAGATATATTTTTTGCGTGGGAGGAAGCAAGGTCAATCGATCACATAGGGTCGTCGTGCGATCGAAAGAGTGAGATGGGTTGGAAAGAGTGACCTAGATAGACAATGTGCATGAGAGAGTATACAATGTGAATAAGTCGAATTGGGTTCAAACATGGTGATATATCGTTTTGGTCCGAGAAAGAGCGTGGTCAATCGAGACATACAAAGAGAGAGAGAGAGAGAATGGCCCGCCATGAGGTCGAAAGAGTGGGGGCGGCTTCAATGGACTGACCTAGATAGACAATCTGTGTGAGAGAGTATAGAGTGTGTCGATCGAGGCCTGAACAGGGAGATATATCATTTGTGTGTGAAAGAAAACAAGGTAGACTCAGATAAAGAGAGCGAGATTGAGAGAGTGTGGCCCGCCGTGCGGAAGAAAGAGTGAGACAGTCTCGAGGGAGTGACCTAGATAGACAACGTGCGTGCGTGCGCACGAGAGTTTGGGGGGCTAGATAGGGAATGCACGTATTTAGCACGAGAGGGTGAGAGGGAGAGGGAGAGAGAGAGAGCTCGGCATGGGGTGCAATGGCGGGTGTGTGAGGTAAATACATTTCGTAACGAAGTGGAAAAAGGGGGTTGTGTAGTTGAGAGAGTTAGAGATCGAAACATGGAGAGAAAGAATGGATGTGTGTTGGAAACCGATAGCTTCCTAAGGTGGTTAGGAGAGGAAGATTGACCGATACTTGAAGTATGTAGCGTGTGTGCGGGGGGGGGGGGGGGGGAGCTAGAAACAACATTTGAATGTAGATAGTACGAGACTTAATATCGATGTTTCAATTCGGTGTACATTGTAATATTTGAACTGAGGACCATGCATATGGGTAATTATTTCGAATTCGTGCCATACTAGGTTTCGAAAAGTTGATATTGACTCGATTTGTTGTGCTATTTTGTAGGTCATATGTTTGAATCCATCCAAAAGTTTTCTCACTACCATGGTGTTCATCATATACATATGAATTTGTATTAAAAAAGTAGCATGGATACTGTGAAATGCAAAATCCACATTAGAATTGGAGATCGCTATGTGACACACACTCTAATTCAAATAACTATTTATGTGACAAACACTCTAATCCACGTTAGCGTGGATACCGTTTCGATTTTTTTTTCAAATAACTCCTCATTAATTAATTTATAGTATCTCGTTTCGAATTACTAATTATTGCAGGGAAAACATGGGCATGGTAATACATATAGATTCATTTGCAAATGAAAGAAGATTCGTTTGCTTTCTCAAATGTAGGCGCACCAGGGTCGTGTTGTGGTGGTCGCGTGTGTCAGACGGACGCATCGCACCCAGCTACCCACCACCTAAAAAAAGGACGATGACAAAATAAGTTCGCCCTTCCACGTTTCGGATTGAAATATCTGGCGGCCCAATTCCAGCCCTGCAAAATCTCCCTTCTCCACCGCCCCCTTCCGTGCCCAGATTGCTCAAATCCCTAATTTGCTGCCAACCCAAGCAAAGTTCGAATCGCCCCTCGTCTCGTCTCTTTCCCCACCTCTGTGCCGGACGACGACAACGGAGACGATGGTCGCGCTTCACCACCACACCGGAGCTACCTCATCTACGCCCTCGTCCACCGCACCGGGTGGTCCACCGACAACGTCGGCCGCCGCAATCGACGTGCCTCACAGACACCGACTTCCACCGCATCAGGTGCGCTTCACCGACGCCGTCTCCCAACTCACCGGGGCTACTTCACCAAGCACATCGTCGCGTCTCTGCCCCCCGAGGCCGCTGGGGCTTCACCAACAGTGTCGTCCATCCCATCATAGCACTCCGCTGCCACTCAAGATCTGCATCCGTGCGCGGCCGGCCAACGCCAGCGCATCACCCTCAACGGCTCTGAAGTGACCCGCACTCTAGCTAGGCGAGCATGCCCAAACGCCGGCCCGAACTAGGTATCCACACATCACTCCCTTGTGCACTATTCCGACGATGTTTGTATATACTTTCACTGCTCTCTTAGCTTACACGCCTATCCAACTTTGACTTTAACTCTTATTTCTTCTAGAGATATCATCTGAAACAAGCAAATCCATTTTTAGCGAAGCATGATGGCGCTACGGGATCTGGTACACATCCTGCACACCCGTATAACCTTGTAAGTATCTGTCCTCCGGTACAACAGCAAAGTCGATTCCTCTTATTTGATCAGCCATTTGCCGTGTCAAAAATGCAGAGTGGGATGCAGGGAGCACAAGGCCTGCACATCCAAGCAAGTGGTAACATGGACTTGTACATGGAACATCCCAAGCGCAAGCAGAGCTGTAGTGAGCCTGTACAAAGAGCTAGCGTAAGTCCCTGCATTTCATTTAATTCGTACTGGCATTCGTGTATGATTTGTGTGCAGTGGTGGATCCACGAATTCAAGTTACCAGGGGCGAACATTAAACTTAAAAAAATACGAAGGCCCTTGCACTCCGGAAATCAACATAACTTGAGAAATGTAAAGCTACATGCACTTTGAAAACCAACTAATGATACAAAGTAGTTCAGATTATAAACACTAAATTATGCAAGCACCAAAAAACACAAAATGCAACATGGTGTACAAGGACTACAAACATGGTATGTACCTGCTTGAATTATTCGTTCTCTGGCTGAAAATATCGAAGTGTATGTCGGTGTACTGGGAACGGGGGTCCCCAGACTTGCCTGCCCGTGGCCTGCGGCGTGGCTCAAAAGGGGGCCCAGCGCGGCCCATCTTCACCAACACAAACCCAAGACCCTCGCAAGGGGCCAAGCCTCGCGGGGCGGACGACGCGGAGCTTCCTCAGGCACGGCCTCATCAGGCTGGCTCACGAGGAGGCGGAGAGATCAAGGAGGGGTACCTCACGAGGTGCCCGTGACGCAAGCCATGACGACCGAGGGCGCCAGGCGGGTGCCAGCCCGTGCAGTGTCCTCCTTTCCTCTTTGGTGCAAAGGGGGCAAGTGCAGCCGTGGAGTACCGAGGCATCAGGCAAAGGTTGCCATTTCGGTGCAACGAGACCAAGACCAGGAGGAATATGAGACGGAGGTGACCGTGGAGCCCAAGACGGCGTCATCACCAGAGCTTTGCGCAGGCGAAGACTACTTTTGTCAGGATAGCTAGTACTAGCTGTCCCCCTTCAAATTAGCCCGCCATTGTTGGCCCCCTTCCCGCTCGATATTTGGGAAGAGGACCAGGGCCCCTATAAATAGGACCAGCCACCCGCTAGACAGAAGGGAGAGGACGGACGGAGAAAGAGAGAGAGAGAGAGATAGAGATAGAGAGAGAGAGAGAGAAGGGCGACTGAGCTCCTCCCAGAAGTTCATCGCCCCAGCCAAGAACAGACCCTCGCGAGGCTGTTCTTCCTTGTATTGTTCATCATCATCAGCCCAAGAGGCAATCCACCACACCACACACTGGAGTAGGGTATTACACCACAACGGTGGCCCGAACCAATATAAACCCTGTGTCTCTTGTGTTGTTCTTTCCTGAGTTTAGATCCTAGCAGGGCGCAGGAGTGCAGGTAGGTAGGAGACGAAAGCTCCGCGCGCACCCCAGTGTTCGAACCTCAAGGGTCTGCCGGAACCCAAAATCCGACATTTGGCGCGCCAGGTAGGGGTGCGCTGGGATTTTTCTTCCACCACCCCATTCTCCTCCGACCATCACGCCCATGTCTGACGCTCGTCGGGCCCGCGCCGAGCGCCGGGCCGCGCTCGCTTCCCACGTCGCCCAGACGGCCCCTGTCGGCGGGCTCCCTCACCGTTCCCCGTCACTTGCCGTCAACGCCGCCACCGGCTCGGCGGGGGACGAGCGGCAAGCATCGTCCCAACATCCGTCCGTGCGGCAAGACGGCCGCACCGCAACTCCCTCGCTCACCCCAGCTGGTTCTTCGTCCCGCGCGCTCCGCGCGCCCATGGAGGCTCGAGCTGCACTCATCACGGTGAACGAGCTCCTGCGCTACCGCCCCGTCGACGACGTCTATGAAGAATGGCTCGACCGCGTCGCCGAGCTCGTCCGTGCCGCAGGGGGCTCTCCTGCGACGTCCGTTCCGCTGCACCGCACCCCGCCCCGCGCGGGCAATGAAGCTCCGGCGGCGCCATGACCGCCTCCTCCTCAGGAAGGCGCCATGTATCCAAGGAGCGTGGCCCCTGGGCGGAACCCGCTCCGGCAGGCGCCAGCGCAGCAAGAGCAGAGCAGTCAAGAAGTCCCTCGCCCGCAAGAAGCTGCCCGGGCGCTCCCTGCTCCAGCATGTCGCGACCATGCTCCTGCTCCCGCGCATCAAGACCCCGTGCTGCACCCAGCTGCAGCGCGTGGGGACATGCAAGACCAAGCTCCCCGTCATCCAAGGCCTCCCGTGGCCACAGCAGGCTGCCGCGCCTTCACCGCCGAGCTACGCAGCGTCGCGTGGCCCGGCAAGTTCAAGCCAGACTTGCCTCCTTGCTATGACGGCATGGCTGACCCTGCGGAGTTCCTCCAGCTCTACGAGCTAGGCATCGAAGCTGCCAACAGAGACGAGAAGGTCATGGCGAACTGGTTCCCCATGGCACTCAAGGACGGGGCCCGCACCTGGCTCTTGAACCTGGCTCCAGGCACAATCTCCTCTTGTGACGAGATGCGCACCCGCTTCATCGCCAACTTCCAAGGCACTCGCGACCGGCCACCCGCCGTAAGCGACATGCGCCGCATCAAGCAACAGCCCGGGAGACCCTACATAAGTACATCCAGCGCTTCAACAACGCGCGCCTCAAGATTCCCAAGGTGACCGAGGAGGCCATCATCTCGGCCTTCTCCGATGGCGTGCGCGACGTCAAGATGAAGGAGGAGCTGGCGATGCATGAAGACCTGTGCACCTCCTTGGAGCTGTTCAACCTGGCAACCAAGTGCGCCAGGGCCGAGGAAGGTCGTCTCTCCCTCCTCGAGCTGCCTGCCGCAGACCCAGAAGAGAAGAAGCCCAAGACCAAGGATGTGAAGCGCAAGGGGACTATCGTGCTCGCGGCAGAACCAGACACCAAGCGAGGCAGAGATCAGCCCGAACCTTCCAAGGGCGGCCGGTACTGTGTACCACGACCTCCACACCCACAACACCAACGAATGTCAAGAGCTCCGAGCCGTGCGAGAAGGAAGGATCGGCCGTCGCCCTGACCGCAGTGACCGGGGTTACGGCCGAGGAGGAGGAAGGAACGCAGGACGCTGGGAAGACCGTGGCCCATGCCAAGGGTGGCGCGACCAACCTCGTGAGGATCGCTGGCAAGACCCGCCTCGCGAGGGAGGTTGGAGGGATCAGCCTCGCGAGGGGGACTGGAGGGATCATCCTCGCGAGGATCGCCCGCAAGGCAACGCAGGCCTCCCACCGCTGCCGCCGCAACCAAGAAGAAACGAAGACTGCCACCAGGACGAGGGGGCTGGGGGCTTCCAGGAGCCGCGCGCGATCGCCTGCATCTTGGGCGGGGCACAAGCCCCAGCCTCTCAGCGCATCTTCAAGCAGTTCGCCCGCGAAGTGAACGCAGTCCTCCCCAGCCTCGAAGCCACGCGCCCTCTCAGGTGGTCGGCGTGCGGCATCACGTTCAGCTCGGCAGATCAGCTCAAGTGTGCGGCTACAGCCAGAGTCCTCCTGATGCTTTGTTCCCCAATCATCAGCAATGTGGTGGTCACCAAGACCCTCATCGATGGCGGGGCAGGGCTCAACGTCCTGTCCGTGGAAACATTCAACAACCTCCAAGTGCCCTACAACCAGTTTCAGCCAACCAAGCCTTTCTCTGATATCATCGACGGCTCCACGGTCCCGATTGGGCAGGTCCGCCTCCCTGTCACCTTCGGGGCACGCGACAACTACCACACCGAGCTCATTGACTTCGACGTCGCTCACATTCGCCTACCGTACAATGCCATCCTTGGGTACCCAGCGCTGGCCAAGTTCATGGCCGTAACTCACCATGGCTACAACGTCCTCAAGATGCCAGGAAGTGGCGGAGTCATCACGGTACCCTGTGAAGAGAAGGACGCAGTGTGTTCCTTGGAACGAGCCTTTCAGGCCGCGTCACTGGAAGACCCGGATCGTGCAAGCAGGAGGCCTCCCGAGACCGCCCCTAAGAAGAAGAAGACATCATTCGGCCCGACCACTCAGGAGGCAGGCCCCTCTGGGCCCGCGCCTGCCCAGGGGGAACCTCCTTCCACCGCATAGGAAAGCGCGCCCAGCGCCCTCCTCAGGCAGGGCTCGGGGGCTCTCCCCTGGAGGGCCACCGACCTAGCTAGGGTCACGAGGGAGGTGCTTGGGCACCACATGGAGGCATGTTTCGAAGCACGTTTCCCTCAAGAAGGAGCAAGGCAAGGAGATCCAGACCCTCAGGAGTTCATCAGCAAGGTCATTCAGGAGCTACAGGAGTCAAGAGTTATGTAAGGCGGCCGTCGCCTACCAACAGTGGCTCCCCATCCATGCGATGATGGTGGGCTGTGCGTCTACATCGACATACCAGGGCTCAACCGAGTCGCCTCTCTGGAGCGCCTCTGGCCCTCGTGAGCGGGGCGCTGCGGAGACCCACCCCACAGCTACATTCGCATGCCTTACGGCCTGCCGAGCACGGCTAACACGTACCAGCGCCTCATGAGGGGCATCACAGAGGCAAAAGAGGCCAGGCGTTCCGCTGCCCTGGCAGGGATGGAGATGGCCCGCGAGGAGCCGCCAGCGCCTCCGGAGCCTCCCGAGGCCCCTGGGCCTAGGGACTCGTGAGGATCGGCTCCCGCAGCCCACCGAGCCTGCTACATCAACGCTCCTTCATCCACAACATCATCGGGTAACACCTTTCTAGTTTTACTTCCAGCTGGGAGCGCCCCCCAGGGCTGCATTATTCCCAGGCCGTGTGGGTCCGTCCCTGCGGCGTGTATCCCTTTTTTATTCCATGTTGTTAGCTTACCTTGTTGGGGGCGCCCCTCAGGCTGCATGATCCCCAAGTCGCTCGGGCCTGACCCAGTGATGTCCGCATTCCCAGCATCTATTTGAACGAATCCACTCCTTCGCAGCTAATGTGTTTTACCTAGTTGCCTGCTCAGCTGACGCCAACTAACGGAGCTGCTCCCAAACGGCATGACGCTTGCGCATGGGTCCGTCCCTGCAACTCCGACAAACCTGGATGGCTGAGCTCTGGCCGCGGCAGCCCCGCACAGCGTCACCTCGTCAAGCCTTCAGTGCCTCACTACCCCTCGGAAGCAACCAACGGCTGACTATTAATTGTCATGGCAACCCCTTGTTTTTTCTATGGTGGACCTGCAGGACCTCCTGAAGGAGCTGCGTCAGGCAAGGCCCTTGCGGTGTCTCTTTTGCCCTCGTCCGCGCGAACCGCTTGCACGTTAAAGGGGGGTGCCTGAGCATCGCGACTCAGGGTTCCTACCGGCTCTCCAGCCCTCACCCTCTGGCCTTGACCACGCCATCACGACCTGGCATACCAGCGACGGCTGAGACCCGCTCGAGGGCCGGGACCCGAGGACGTAGAGCAGAAAGGGGAACAAAGGCGAGAGGGGAGAGACACGCGAGGACCTCGCCGAGCAACCTCGCGCCTGCCGAAGCACGGACCCGGCGACACACCAGAGAGTGGCCCTTGATCCTCGAGATAAGTCATCACCCAGAAGCGCCAGCTACCGTGGCACCATCTCCGCACCTAATGCCATCCCGTGTTAGCGACGCCACTCTCCTTTCTCACTAAACGACAGCTGCTTGGGCGCCAAAGGGGACCTCCTAAGCATCGCGACTCAGGGGCTCTTACCAGACTCCGGGTCGCTCACCTCCTGGCCTTGACCACGGCATCGCGACCTGGCATACCAGCGACGGCTGAAGCCACCTTGGGACTGGGACCTGTCGGCGCAGAGCACCAAGCCCTCGTGAGGTTCGAAAGGGAGGACTGAGCTAAGACTGAATGAGCAACTCGCACAATTCTACGACAGGGGTTATATTAACAAAACAGGATCACAGGCATCTTACAAGCCACCACGGGACGCGTTTTTGATTCCTCGCAGGGAACAGATCCTAAAGGGACACAAACTACGCGCGTCCCAGCAAAAGACGCCATCATCAACAGTGGGCCGTCAAGCACCGACGCCAACCCCATCCAGATCAGGGTCGACGGCAGCCTGACGAGCCCGCCCTGCTCCAGGAGCGGCGCCGGCTCGGGGGCTCGTAGCTATCGTCGCTCATCTTCGGAGTCGCGAAGAGCTCGCCGGAGTCGCTGGAAACTCCGACGCCTCCACCACCTGAGGAGCCGCCAATGGAGCGGTTGGTGGGCCCAGTCCTTGTCGCGGCAGGGTCCTGGCCACCTTCCACGGGGCAGCACTCCAGCCAGTGCCCGCTCGCATCGAAGACCTTGAAGAGCATCACCGAAGCACCGTCGTAATCCAAGTGGACCGCGAAGATGCCCCTTACCCTGCAAACCCGGGCGATCTCTCTCCAGCCCCGAGTCATGTAGACCTCGCCCGGGGCAACGACCGCGACCTCTGCCTCGGTCGCGAGGGTGCTGCAGCCGGCGTGCTGCAGCCAGAGCTCCAGGGGCTCCCCCTGCGGGATGATGGAGGCGAAGAAGGGAGGAAGGCGGATCCAAGACTGAAGAGGAATGGCGACGTGAAGCACGAACTCTCGGGAGGAGCCCTCGGTGTGGACCCCAGGGGGGACGACCCACACCTTCGTGACCCGCCGGCGCCGATGGCGGCGCCGCCTGTGGTGGTCAGCATCAGCTCCTTCAGGGCCCTCGACGTGGGCGTACAATGGAAGCGGGAACCCCGGCGGTGCCCGCTCGCACAAAGGCCTCGACACCACCTGAAGGGCCCCCTCGTCCGAGCCACGGGGGGCGAGCCATTTCTTCGGCGGGAGTGGGTCTGGTTCCTCTCGGGGAGCCTTTCCCTTCTCTGTCGTCGAGAACCAGCGGATCGGAGCCATCGCAGCAAGACGGAGCAAGGATCGGGAAGAAGGAGAAGCAAGGAGGGATGGATTGGAAGGGCGCGCGCTGTTCCATACTTATGGCCGGCGGAGGCCAACCGCCTACCTCCACGATCGCAGGTTATCATGACCCACTTTGCATGCAGGGACTTGTCCAATCCGTGCAGTTGCCAAGGCGCCATGGGGAAGTGGAGGCGCCCACGTCCAATCAACCACCACGCGGCGCCCAAGGCCGCAGACTGTTAGGGCCCGCGGCGCTTCGCTCTTGCCCTTCCGCCTCCCTGCACGGCCAAGTCCGGGCGCGCCTTGGGCCCGGGGGCTACTGTCGACGTTCTGGGAACGGGGGTCCCCAGACTTGCCTGCCTGCGGCCTGCGGCGTGGCTCAATAGGGGGCCCAGCGCGGCCCATCTTCACCAACACAAACCCAAGACCCTCGCGAGGGGCCAAGCCTCGCGGGGCGGACGACACGGAGCTTCCTCAGGCACGGCCTCGTCAGGCTAGCTCACGAGGAGGCAGAGAGATCAACACGGGGTACCTCACGAGGTGCCCGTGACGCAAGCCATGACGACCGAGGGCGCCAGGCGGGTGCCAGCCCGTGCAGTGTCCTCCTTTCCTCTTTGGTGCAAAGGGGGCAAGCGCAGCCGTGGAGTACCGAGGCATCAGGCAAAGGTTGCCATTTCGGTGCAACGAGACCAAGACCAGGAGGAATATGAGACGGAGGTCACCGTGGAGCCCAAGACGGCGTCATCACCAGAGCTTTGCGCAGGCGAAGACTACTTTTGTCAGGATAGCTAGTACTAGCTGTCCCCCTTCAAATTAGCCCGCCATTGTTGGCTCCCTTCCCGCTCGATATTTGGGAAGAGGACCAGGGCCCCTATAAATAGGACCAGCCACCCGCTAGACAGAAGGGAGAGGACGGACGGAGAGAGAGAGAGAGAGAGAGAGAGAGAGAGAAGGGTGACTGAGCTCCTCCCAGCAGTTCATCGCCCCAGCCAAGAACAGACCTTCGCGAGGCTGTTCTTCCTTGTATTGTTCATCATCATCAGCCCAAGAGGCAATCCACCACACCACACACTGGAGTAGGGTATTACACCACAACGGTGGCCCGAACCAGTATAAACCCTGTGTCTCTTGTGTTGTTCTTTCCTAAGTTTAGATCCTAGCAAGGCGGAGGGGTGCAGGTAGGTAGGAGACGAAAGCTCCGCTCGCACCCCAGTGTTCGAACCTCAAGGGTCTGCCGGAACCCGAAATCCGACAGTGTAATTGCACCTATAACCATTGCGCAAACTGCATATCAATATATCTATCCTGCACAAGTATGCCAATAGTTTCAAACAATAGATTACTAAAGTATTTATGCTACGTTGTCATGATATGGGGACTTTCTGGTAGATGGACTCGACGTTTCCTCAAGCCATGAAAATGCAATATAATTTGCTTGTCATCAATGCGTGCAAATCTCTATGTCTCTCTCAACATAGCAGATGACACTAAATCCTTCAATGGGAGCTTGCAAAATGCTTGCGTTAGATGCCTCATTAGACACTATATGTTCATCACCATGAGCATGTAAAATGTTTGCATCAAATCCTTCATTAGCAGTCTGTTCATTAGACACTTTAGGCTCAAGAATAACATGAGCTTGGATGTTTGCACCGGAAACTTGATTAGATACATCAGATTTAGTCAGTTCAGTATTGATTGGGGGAGTTATAAAATAAGTAGAAATTGGTTTTATTTTCTCATAGATTCCCTACATACAAGCAGTTTTACAACACCGTCAGGTTTAACTATTGGCCAGAAATTGAAGAGTTGAATTAGATATAATCAGGGATGTGATGTACCTGCTCGTCGCGCATGCTACTCTTGCAAGCTGCGACTGTCCGTTTGCGCAAGCTCGATGCCATGCCCGTGCTGCTGCCGCTGCCTCCCATGCAGGCTACACCTAGGGTTGGATCTTCATCTTCTTGGCCTTCCGTTTGCTTGAAGCCCGGCGACCGCCCTCCAACGAGGGCGCGAGGAAGTGTTGTGTCAGTCTGTCCAGCGGCGGCTAGGTTAGGAGCGAACCAGACTAGAGGCTGGAGCGGATGAATTGGGATTTTTCATGCTGTCGATCGATATGGGAGGCGCTCGTTTGGGCCGTGAGCCTGCTATAGGGCCCGCCTTGCACTTATGTTATTGGCCTATCCAAATTGAAACATTTTTCTTCATTTTTTACATTGCCTGCTTGTGCATTGGGATGAACAAAACTAGCCTGGGCCAACCTAGACGACTCAAACTAGGTGCACAGTTTCGAGCCACCCGAGGCGGCCGCCCATACCAGCCCTATAGTGGCATCGCCCCTTTTTGCGTGTATGATAGGGGTAGTGAAAAATATTCCAGTGGCGCTTTTGATTTACCCACAGAATGGTTGAATTGCTTGTTTATATGAACTGAGTTCGCCAATAATGTGAAGGATGCCAGTCTTTTCATCCTATTGTAGATTTCTTAGATCTTGATATGCCAAAAGTAATCGCATGAAATATACAATAAAATCTAGTGTGATGTGTGTGGCTACAACTAGTTTGACTACACGTCCTCATATAACATATCAAGGACGCACCATCTTACCAGATTAACCATTCGACTTACCAATGCAGTGTGGGCAGAAAGAAGTATTGGGACTGCATATCCAAGCAATTGATGCCATGGACTCCTTCGTACTACCTCGTAAGTGAAAAATAAGTTGAAGTGTGCCTGTACAAAGAACTAGCATAAGTTCAGTTACCTGCTTCTTGGAATTTTGGTTAGCCACTTATTGCAAAATTGTTCAATTACGTTGCTTGGCTTAATTTAGTTTGCTAGTGATTACATAATGCCACGGCCTGTTAATCCTATTATAGACTGCACCTATCTATGTGTTTGATACTTACTGTTAAGAATTACCTGTTTGCCTGAACTTAAATAGCTACTTGTTTGTTTAACTGCTTTGCTGCTGCAACAACGGGTTACAATGATGTTAAGAACTACTTTTCAGCATCGAATTGAAACTCTTTAATTCCTTGTTTGTTTAACTGGTTTGCTGTTATAACTTCCAGTTGAGATGTTTTGCTAACTACAACTTTTTTGAATCCAATCAGAACTTTAATGGCAAAACAGGTTAGCCCAAGATCAAAGAGCGAGGTCCCCATGGACGTTGTATCATCCCACAGCAGTGGCACCGGCCCAATCATGCATTATGAATTGCCAACTGCTGATGCTCTAGAGGCTAAACTAGTGGTAGAAAGAGATTCTGCTTTTGCACTTAGAGATGAAGTTGACATGTTGAGGAAGCAAACAACACAATCAGTAGCCGTACTCAAGACAACCATTAAATATTTGGTGGATTTCAAAATGAAGCAAGCTGAGACTGACCACATTGTTAAGGTCCTGAAGGAAAAAAGGAAATTAAATTCCCACTTGGTAAATCATAGGTGAAATGTTCTTTCCATCGTTGAATAACCTTTGTGTTGTTTCTTCATGTAATCAATCAAACCATTTGTTTTAGAGATGATGTAATAATTGTTTTTTGTTTTTTTGGTTTGTAAGTTTATTTGAGCACAAGTCTGTATTAATTGGTAAGACTCGGAGACATTTCATTTTGAGAGTAACCAATCGGGCTGAATGTGCATTCATCAATAATAGTAGTATAGATGGACCATAAGTGGCACGCATCGGAAAGGGACAAGATGCTGTAGTAGCTTGGCTAAAAAAAGGATGCTGTTGTAGCAAAGAAAAGTACAGCGGCCTGGCTTATGTATGTTAGTTGATATTATTGATCCATATACTCTATAAGTGTTTATATGTCTGTTAGTTCTGTACATTCTTGGTTGATTCACTCGGTATTTGAATCTTGATACATCGCTTGTGTACATATCTAAATGGGAGTACACATTATGCTGCGTGTGACATTTGAGTTGGACATGAAGTGTTCCAAATATTCGAATTCACCTTAAACTGGATTCTAGCTTCTGATTTGAGTATCGGCATTTGTAAACCATATTCATATATGACAGTGGAATACATCTTTGTCATCCTTTTGAAGATATATAAAAACACATAGAATGATTTATAAAGATTTGTATATGAAAAGAAAATGGATTCGAATTTAGTTGCCAGGGTAAACGTGGATGCTTATTGTCCCAAAATTCGAAAGAAGCAGCAAAATGTCCACTCCCACGCCGGCTGCCCGAAGCCAAGTGTTCGGGAGATGGAAATTACTGTCTACCCATTACACAGACAATCCATCGGCCCGATTTCCACTGCTCTAAATAGGGGTAGGATAGTAACTTCAATAAGACATGACACGATCGCCTCTGAGCCCATTCCGACACGGTGGGTGCCAAACATGGGTGGCAAAACACATTTGATTCAAGCTTGTCCGAATGACCTCTGTTTCTCCCTCCATTTCCCCATTCATACACGATGGGCGGCAAAACAAACTCGACTCGGCCGAAATCGATGTAGGTAAATATTTTCAATAGGGGCAGGTTTGTGACTTCGCTCAGACATGACACAACCGCCCTACCTGTCAGCCCCGTTCATACACCATGGGTGCCAACCACCCTCTCCTCGCCCGAAACCGCTCTGGGCAAATATTGGCAAGATGCGAGATTACCGCCGTATCCCCAACCGGCGAGACATCCAAATTTTAAACGGGGGCTAAATTCGTAACTTTCCCATATTTCAGACAGGCGCGTCCCAAAAACATGGTTCCCCATATCTCTCCCTCCATTTTCTCATTCATACACTGTCCGCGCTAGAACACCATCCCCACACCAGTCTCCGTCCGCTACCCCATCCATGGCCGCCATCCTCCACCACATCCATCGCTGCTGTCCTCCAACACATCCATCGCCACCGTCCTCCACCATGCCAGAGCGCCTACCAAGACCGCGTCGTCCACTGCTAGAGATGGACGTTTCTCATCCACGGCGACGGACCAAGAGCCTTGCATCACGTCCTCTCGCTTCATCGGCGTCGTCGTCCTCTTTGCCGGGGCCGCTCACACGACCTTCTCTTCCACCGCAATGGGACTTATCCCCCGATGCACCCGTCTACCGTCGCAGATCTGCTTCAACGCCACCAATAGCCATCGCACCCCCGATGCCTACACGGCGCCGCAAGAGAGGTGGTACTTCATATCTCCTCAACTTTTTGATCTCAACCAGAAAATAGATCTTAACTTGGTTACTCTACTTTCTTTTCAGCTCTTAGAATTTAGTTCTTAGTTCGAAGCAAACAATGGCTGCTAGATATCATTTCTCCGGTTCCCCCCTTTTATGATCACTATACGATCAAAATGCGTGCTTCGTATCATAATAGCACTGCTCGACCCATCAAGCTAAACAAGCTTAGTTGTTCAAATACGAATATGATATTATTAAAATAGATTCATTTAATTGGTCAGGTAAATGTTCCAAAATTAGTTTTGAAAATGCATGTTCACTGCTCGGGTGTGTATATCTACAGGGTGCCCACGGTGGGCCGGCCCACCCTGGGATTTTGGGTCGTCCTAGGCCCCGATTCCCCTTTGTTCTGCTGTGCGCTTCCGATATCTACTCGACCCCAGCCGCCTGCCTCGCCGGCGACTTGCCGTCCCCGGACAACATGACTCTAGGAGGATACGCCGGACTACAGGAGGTCAGGAGCCGCTCGCCCAGCAGCTTCACCGCTGCCCGGGCACGCCGCCGTGCCTACCTTCCTAGTCCGTTCAGGGCTCAGGCGTGCAGCACCCACTAAGCCAACCCGATTTATCCTGAGATAAGTCCTCAACACTTAGTGGCCACTCCTCATCACCCATTTTCTAATCGATTCATTACTCATTACACATGACTGTCATTAGGGTTTGTTGTGTGCTTAGTGCTACCTACACTTAATGGTTCAGATGTATTTCGGTAATCTTTAGTACCTGTAAAGTTCACAGGGTTTTCAAATTTCCGGCCCTAGGATCAGACACTAGTCATTTTGGATTGTTGGCCGTAGTGACATTGACCCAGATTACTACTGCAAGCCAGGTTTTTTGAAAATTTTACTTGCCTTTCTTACTCACTCGATATAATATCCAATTATTCACGTCGATTAGTTGCAAACAATAAGTGCTAGACAAACTTCTTGATTCAAATTTTGTACGGTCTCTTACTGCAGTTACAATTCTGCATACTTGTCCTAGTGAGCTCACAAGTAAATGATTGATTCACTACATCTATGCTTGCCTTGTCATATTTGTTGTCAATATTCTTTTAGGGTGGACCACCCAATTTCTAAATACTGCAACCGTAGACATGAGTGAATAGTATTTCTCTATGTGATCTCTTCCATCATGTGTGGACAACGAACACTACATTGTATAGAAAGAAAGTGCCATTTCCAGCTTTTACAAAGGCTTCGATCTTTTACATGGAATACAATCTACCTACTTGCTTTGTGTCGCACTACCAACACTCCACCCTTGAAGCTAAACATTATGCCACTCAAAATTCCTTAATTTATTTTTTCAAATACGAATTTCATATAATTCTAATTTTCCTACTTCAGTTTTGAAATGTGTGTCTGCCTGTTATAGAGACATAAGGGGTTTGTATTTCTGTGTGTGGTCTGGTAAGCACGGTTGGGGAGTGAACTTTGCATATGCAGGGGTTTATAGTGAGACACTCTTCGAGTTGAATCCGCAATGCATTCCATATATAATCTGACTACTTTTTATGTTTTCATGAATCTCAGATTCTGAACAGCATCATAATGATTATGAGCTTGAACGCATGAAAAGAATAAAGCAGAACAATGCCATGGTTGTCAAAATTGGCATTAAGGGACTGAAATCAAGTCTGGATGCAATGCAATGCAAACGCTCTCCACCTATAGATTCATGCTCAGAATATGATCCTAACAGTGATTATGAGCTAGAGGGAGACCTAAGTCAATGTAGCTCCCTAGTGGAGGAGTCAGATGAAGATGCCCTATCTTATTCACCTATCAAGGTGCTTGCTCTAACTTTCCAAGGTTATATTTGTCGCACATATCTTGCAATTGATGCTTTGCATTGCTTCTATTTTGTTGAACTGCCATTTGCTTAGTTTACAAATCGTGTATGTGAATACGGCCTGCCTATCCATTTTCAGTACATATTCCATCTGTCATCATACCATATTTATCCATTCAAATGCTGCTCTTGTGTATTAGACATTCAAAAGGAAGACGGTGATTGCTGATCGTGGAGGAGCACAAGCAAAGTATTTGGAAAAGGTAGTGGCACCTGATAAATCAAATAGCCCATTAAGTGTAGTTGCAATATCACCTGACCCACAAAACACCCCATGTCGGTGTCAAAACCGGCGGATCTCGGGTAGGGGGTCCCGAACTGTGCGTCTAGGCCGGACGGTAATAGGAGGCAGGGGACACAATGTTTTACCCAGGTTCGGGCCCTCTTGATGGAGGTAAAACCCTACGTCCTGCTTGATTGATATTGATGATATGGGTAGTACAAGAGTAGATCTACCACGAGATTAGAGAGGCTAAACCTGTAACGCCCTCGATGCGGCTATATCTCCCACGTGTCGAAGCACGACTTAGAGGCATAACCGCATTTAAAGCAATGTCGCAAGTGAGGTAATCTTCACACAACCCATGAAATACATAAGGGAAAAAGATACATAGTTGGCTTACAATCGCCACTTCACACAATTACATGAATAAAGCATTACATCAACCAGATACAACCAACGTCCGACTATGGAACCAAAATAAACGAAGACTACCCCAAAAGCTACATAGATCCCCGATCGTCCCGACTGGGCTCCACTACTGATCAACTGGAAACGGAACAACATAAAGGACAAGATCTTCATCGAGCTCCTCCTGAGCTTGGTTGCGTCATCTGCACGGTTCAACGGCACCTGCAAGCTGGTTTTGGAAGTATCTGTGAGTCACGGGGACTCAGCAATCTCACACCCTTGCGATCAAGACTATTTAAGCTTACAGGAAGGGTAAAAGGTATGAGGTGGAGCTGCAGCAAGCGACTAGCATATTTGGTGGCTAACAACGCAAATGAGAGCGAGAAGAGAAGGCAAAAGCACGGTCGAACAACTATGATCAAGAAGTGATCCTAAAACAACCTACGTCAAGCATAACTCCAACACCGTGTTCACTTCCCGGACACCGCCGAAAAGAGACCATCACGGTAACACACACGGTTGATGTATTTTAATTAAGGTCAACTTCAGGTTTTCTACAACCGAACATTAACAAATTCCCATCTGCCCATAACCGCGGGCACGGCTTTCGAAAGTTCAAATCCCTGCAGGGGTGTCCCAACTTAGCCCATCACAAGCTCTCACGGTCAACGAAGGATATTCCTTCTAGCGGGAAGACCCGATCAGGCTCGGAATCCCGGTTACAACACATCCTCGACAATGGTAAAACAAGACCAGCAAAGCCACCCGAATGTGTCGATAAATCCCGATAGGAGCTGCACATATCTCTTTCTCAGGGCACACCGGATTGTCCAAGGTTCCGGTAGGCCAACTCAGAGTTGCCCCTGGTGGCCACCGGCAGCTGACAGGTTGGACCAACACTAAGAGGAGCACTGTCCTGGGGGTTTAAATAAAGATGACCCTTGAGTCTGCAGAACCCAAGGGAAAGAAAAAGGCTAGTTGGCGAATGGTAAAACCAATGTCGGGCCTTGCTGGAGGAGTTTTATTCAAGGCGAACTGTCAAGGGGTTCCCATTATGACCCAACCGCATAAGGAACGCAAAATCCGGGAACATAACACCGATATGACGGAAACTAGGGCGGCAAGAGTGGAACAAAACACCAGACATAAGGCCGAGCCTTCCACCCTTTACCAAGTATATAGATGCATTAATTAAATAAGAGATATTGTGATATCCCAACAAAATATCCATGTTCCAAACATGGAACAAGCTCCAATCTTCACCTGCAACTAACAACGCTATAAGAGGGGCTGAGCAAAGCGGTAACATAGCCAAACAACGGTTTGCTAGGACATGGTGGGTTAGAGGTTTGGCTTAACAATATGGGAGGCATGATAAGCAAGTGGTAGGTATCGCAGCATAGGCATAGCAAAAGAGTGAGCAACTAGCAAGCAAAGATAGAAGTGATTTCGAGGGTATGGTCATCTTGCCTGAAATCTCGCAAGGAAGAAGAGCGAGTCCATGAAGAAGACAAACGGGCGTAGCCAACGGATCCTCACAAACGCAACGTTATCGGAACCAACCGAAGAAACACACCGGAAAGAAGCAAACAACATGGTAAACAACTATCACATAACCATGGCATGATCCACAACCAAGTATGATGCATGTCCGGTTTAACGATACATGGCATGGCATGGCAAAGTGCACAAACAATCCTACAAATTAAGTGGAGCTCAATATGCAACCGAGTTGCATATTGGAGAAAACACCACATGACTTATTTAATTCTCTCTCGTTTATGTACCCAACAATATTAAATTTTGTTAAACATGGCAAGATGGTGAAGCAAAGAAAACTACCTATCTAGTCAAGTTTAAATGAGGCCGGAAACAACAAACAACAATTCTAGAAAATCCTCATGTGCATTTATTAGGTTTGGTACTATTCTGCCCTAAACACAATTTTAGAGTTGTTAAACATGCAAAGTAAGGCCACCATGTTAAACTAGACAAAATCCTACCCCATTTACATATAAAGTTTATTTAAAACCGAGCTACAGTTATTTAGTTATGATTTAAACCGTTTTAGCAAGTTATTTAAGAAAATTAAAACAAACAGCATTTTAAACATTTTAAACATAGATGAAAGTTGCATATTATTAAACTAGATTAAAAACTAAGCAAGTTTCATATACAAAGTTTTTACATATGATGTATGGTTGTTGAGTTTAAATATGCATGAAGTTCAAGGGTGTTTCTGCAAAACTGGCACTCTCTGGGAAAAAGCTAAATTCACTGGACAGGAAAAAAACATGATGGGCTAGAACTGAATTGGCCCAGCAGCAGGATAAGAAAGGTGGGGCGCTGGGGGTAGCCTGACCCATGGGCCGGGCCCAGTTTGTGGAGGAGCAGGGCAGGCCGGATCTGGCTGCTAGGCGCGCAGCTGGGCCTCGGGCGCTGGCAGGCCGGCGCACTCGGGCACTGGATGGATCGCCCCTACCGATCCCACTGGATTGAGGCAGGGACGGGCGCGGTCAACAGGCGTGTTCTGCACGCTCGACTCTGAAGAAAAAGGAACAACAGCAGGCGCAGCGAGCCTTGCAGCGTCGGTGGACCTCCGGGAAGAAGATGGCGGCGACTGGGCGGAGCTGTGGGCGAGTAGCGGTAGCGCGACAGCGGAATCCGGCCAGGAAGGGCCTGGAGGCGGCGGATCCGACGGAACTCAAGGCGGGATGCTCGCTGGCGAGGTCGGACAGCATCGGGAAGATGCGAGGCGAGGCCGCGGTCTTGGCGCAGAGGAGGCGCGTGGCTGCACTTGCAGGCGAGCAGTGGCGCAAAGATGGGGCCGTCCCTTGTGACAAGTGGGGTGCAGGCGCGGCGGCACTGCCGGAAGAGAGGCAGACGACGGGGAGGTGTTCATGGTGATGGTAGAGACTGCACAAGGGCATCGGCCATGACCTCGGGCGCTGTGAAGAAAGAGAACAAAGGGCGACGAACATGAGAGAAAATAGAGAGATTGAAAGGGAAGGAGAAGAAGGGAACGGGCCAGGGGAAGCCGCCTGATGGTTGAGTTCCCTGGTGGTGGTGCTCCGGTGGCGGTGAACTCCGGCGAGGCGAGTTGCGGGAGGAGAGCACGGGAGGGGCTCCAAGAGAATGTCCTCTTCTCTGGGACGAGAGGAGGCAGAAGAGAGCGATGGTTGGTTGGTAGCTAAAATCGAGGAGGAGGGGATCGGTGGCTGGTTCGAGTGGATCAAGGGGAGGATATGGTTGGCCCTTTGCTGAAAACAAGGGAGATGGTCAGCTCGGCTGGATCGGGAGGGATCCCGAGGAAAAACAAAGTGGCGGCGGCGCGAGGGAAGGGAGGAAGGGACAAGCTAGGAATAGGGTTTAGGAATATATATATATATATATATATAGCAAGGGGATTAGGGTAGGGTTAACTGGAACCTCCGATTTAGATCGGGCGGTCGAGAAAAAAAAGGTTAGGAAGTCTAATAAACAAAACGGAGATGTTTTGTAGATGTTAGGGGATGATCCGGATCCAACGGTGACGACAGTCCGAGTCGGGTCCGGGACAGCTTTCGGGCGCGCGCGAGGAGGGTGGCGGGCTGACAAGAGAGGTTAGGTAGGGCCTGGCGGTGAGTAGTGAGCTATGTAGACGGTCTCGAGCTGAGAGAAGAGCAGAGAGGGAGGCCCGGCGACTATTTTCGGAGACCGAAAACGTCCGACGTGTGCCCGACTATAATGCGGCTATAGTTTAACGGTTGGTCTATCAGACGAACTCCGAATGCGATGAAACTTGGCAAGCGACCTACTAACAACAAAACAACACCGCATGCCAACTTTCACCCCATTACGAGAATATTTTCTGGCCACTTATAAAATAATATTTCGGATGTGCCGCGGGCGCGTGCAAGTGTGTCTGGACTCAGAACGGACAATAGACGAAACTGGGGAAACCCGGACGAATGTAAGATTTGAAAACATGATGATGCAATGCACATGATGACATGACAAGACATGCATGACACGCAAGCAATGACATGGCAACAACAGCGAATAACTGGAGGACAACTGGCACATCGGTCTCGGGGCGTTACAACACTCCACCACTACGAGAGGATCTCATCCCGAGATCTAGAATGGCACCGGAGGGAAAAACGGAAGAGAAAGAGAAGAGGTAAAACTAAGTTGCTCCTTTGACAAATGAGTGAAACCATGAACCTTGAGAGGTTGAACAAATTGAAAGAAAGAATGAAACAAAGAAGAACAGAGTTGAAAGCACTCCGGTAGGGAAGAGTAACAAGGAAGAACGAATTCGGACAGCACTCCGGTTGGAAACTGATATGAAACTTGATAAGATGGAAAGAACTTGAGCAGAGGTCACAACACTCCGGTTAAATGGATAAACCAAGAAAAGAACACGATCCTAACAAAACAAGAAGATGGGCTGAAGAGAGCAACATCACAATGCCTCTGGAACAAAAGTAAGAATGGAATGGAATGAACAAAGGGAAACAAGATCTTGAGACAGCACGCTTACAACAAATGCTAGAACGGAGTTGCTGGATTATCAACAACGAAAAGGATTAGCTTGATATGGACTTATAGAGGACATCTCAAAATTATGAGGTGACAACTTGCCACTCACGAAAAAGATTTGATTGGATTGATATCAACAAGGAGACGAGAAAGCTATTTCACCGGGAGGATGAAAGAAGAACTTGGGTCACTTATGAGCATCATAGATAGCAACAATCCTTAGGGTAGGCTTTAGGTGAAACATGACACAAGATGACTCCAACAAAGAGGTTGATGGATTTAAAATACCTCATTCTTAACAACATGTGAAACATGAAGCATGAACTCAAATTATCAAGAATGACGTAATACCACCTCCGATGATATGGTAGAAAGAATTGCACTCCGGATTGCCAGATGAAGAATGCTTGAGCTCCTATGAAGAGAATCTCGATGAACCACTTCGAGAAAGAATTAAATCCTTGATGACCCATCATGTAGAACCTTCATGAAGAACTCTGGTAAACAAAGAATGATCAAACGGAAGGAGAGAGAGGTTGAAAACACAAGGCGAACCCTTGTAATGATTTATATGGATCTTCACGATGAAATAATTGAAATAACTTTGAGCTCCAGAAAGAAAGATGGACAACTTGAATCGAGAATTTGATGAACCTCCGGAATAGGGAATTAATCACTTGGATGAACAAGAATAAGAATTAGATTATGCTTATCCTTCACCAATTAAATTGATGACAACCAACGGATTTGGCATATTACTTATTCTCATAGAAAAGATTAAGAGAGATATAGCATAAATTTGGGAAAACCTTCAACGAACCACCGGTAGAATTTGAAAGAACGAAAGAATTGATATGATAACCAAGGAAGAGAGATCTTGAACGAACCACCGTAAGAATTGAAAACGATTGAAGAAAAGATAAAGAGACACCGGGAAAAATTAGAAAACAAATGGAAATACTTAACAAAATTTAGATACCAGAGAACGAAGAGAACACGAGCTGATTAGAGGATATTTCATCGATGCACCGATAAGATTTCGAGAATGAAAGCTGAAAGCTGAGAATGAATAAATCTGAGATAATGGCCTTTGGGTGAAACAAACTGAAAAGACTCCTGAATTGCTCCGGATGGATGAAAAGATTTCCCATAATCGAAATAATTATGAGAGGATGGCCTTGAACTAGAATCATGAATCTTGAAGAGAATGGACCAAGATATGGAGGAAAAACTCTTCTTCGATCCTCAAATGCAGAGAATGATGATGAGAAACACCACCATGAATTGTTGAGGCACTCCGGAATGAAAAATTGGAAAGGTTGAGCCAACAATGAAAAGAATTTCACAGATCTTGGAGAAGACATTTGACTGATGACAATTCATTCTTACATCAAACTTTGAAAAGAATTTGATGGAGGCTCCGGGAAAATAGAAGAGTTAGGTAAGATCCTAGGAAAATACATGTGTGTTAGGGCCCACTCAAAAGAAACACCATTGAAATGATTTAAAATAGAGGTTGCACCGGTTGAATTAAATGTCTTGAATGAGATAACAACCTCGAAAGAGCTTGAAAGGATTACGAAAGCAGAGTGGAAACACGAATCTTCGAGATATCTTGAGCACTCCGGAACAATAGAATAACGAGCATGGAATGACTGAATATAAGGTGCACCGGCATGAGAAGGCATTTGAAATACGGAAAAGAATATTGTCGGTGTCAAAACCGGTGGATCTCGGGTAGGGGGTCCCGAACTGTGCGTCTAGGCGGATGGTAATAGGAGACAAGGGACACGATGTTTTTACCCAGGTTCAGGCCCTCTCGATGGAGGTAAAACCCTACTCCTGCTTGATTAATATTGATGATATGGGTAGTACAAGAGTATATCTACCACGAGATCAAGGAGGCTAAACCCTAGAAGGTAGCCTATGGTATGATTGTTGTATGATGAAGTTGTCCTACAGACTAGAACCCTCCAGTTTATATAGACACCGGATAGGGTTAGGGTTACACAGAGTCGGTTACAATGGTAGGAGATCTTGAATATCCGCATCGCCAAGCTTGCCTTCCACGCCAAGGAAAGTCCCATCCGGACACGGGACGAAGTCTTCAATCTTGTATCTTCATAGTCCTGGAGTCCGGCTGAAGGTATAGTCCGGCTACCCGAACACCCCCTAATCCAGGACTCCCTCAGTAGCCCCTGAACCAGGCTTCAATGACGACGAGTCTGGCACGCAGATTGTCTTCGGCATTGCAAGGCGGGTTCCTCCTCCAAGTCCTTCAAGAAGATTTTAAACACCAAGGATAGTGTCCGGCTCTGCAAAATAAGTTTCCACATATTGCCATAGAGAGAATAATATCAACACAAATCTAATCTGCTGACGTATTCCGCAGCGAGACATCACACTACGGCCAAGTCCTTTACTCGAATCGTTTTTACTTTTCCACCTCAGCACGTTTAGCGAGGCGGTTTCCTTGGCATGTCTTGTCAAAGCAGAGATTGTGTCCCCCCTTTTACGGGATTCTCATCAATATGGACGTGGGTAACCCAATCATGCCTGTTAGCATGTTTCCTCGATTAAAGGCGAGTCCCAAACGGTTACGGGGAGGGCTCTTGGTATTCAACCTCTTATAAAGAGACCAGGGCCTTACTCCTTTTCCCCAATCTCAAAATAAGTTCGCCCATCGCCTCGAGTTCCAACACCCTAGGCTCTAGATTCCAGGCCCTTCGGACCTTCGACAATGTACGGTTCCGACCTTCAAGGCCGATGGATTCCCTCCTCCGTCACGGAGGAGGACGTGCTAAAGTTGAGAGAGGCTAAGTTCTTGACCGCCGAAATTTCGCATAGGTTGCCTGCTCAAAGGCAGGCTATTCCCAGTCCCCATGCCGGTGAGAGCGTAGTGTTCATGTCTCACTTCCTTCGGGGTTAGGCTTTCCGATGGATCCCTTCGTGAGGGGGCTGCTATTTTATTACGGGATGGAATTTCATGACTTAGCTCCGGAGTCCATCCTCCACATTTCCTCATTCATCGTTGTGTGCGAAGCGTTCCTCCGTGTTACTCCTCACTTCGGATTATGGCTCAAGACTTTTGGAGTGGAGCCGAAGATGATCGAGGGATGGCATGCAGAGTGCGGAGGCGCTGTCATAAGTAAGAATGCTGATGCTCCATGGCCCGAGGGCTCCTTTCAAGAGGAGCTCGGCTTGTGGCAACGAGAGTGGTTCTATATCACCGCTCCCAGGAGCGCCAAGTGGGTGGCGCCTCCTGCCTTTCGCTCGGGTCCCCCATCACGGCTAGCGTCATGGGTCAACAAAGGATTAAATTGGGGGTTATCCAAAGACGTGCCCCTGTTACAGGGGCGCATCAGGGATCTCTTAGAAAGAGACCTCAACCTGGTCAAGGTGACGCAGGTCATGCTGATTCACCGAACACTGCCCGGCAAACGTCGCTCCCTTTGTCTGTGGGAGTTTAATTCGGAGGGACCACGAGCTCTCTAGCATTTTATGGGCCCAACGCCCGTGGAGATGTATAAAATGTTCTTCGGATAACAAGCAATGTGTCCGGATTGGACCGAGGACGCAGGCCTAAGCCGCAATCGCCCAGATACCCAAGTAAGTAACCTTATGCCCAGACTTACTATCCATATAATCGTCATAAACTTGCCCCTTAAAAGAGCTGTCCTTTTAAACAGGAGTGGATAGCGAAGGCAAAGCTGATCAGGTGTCCGGCTCCCCTTCCCGAAACCAGGCCGGATCCCGTGCTTGTCAGGATGTTGAAGATAATGCCTTTGGAGGGAAGTAAGTGGGAGGACAAGGGAACTATGGCCTCCTCGAAGGAGGCTGCTCCGAAGGGAGGAACCGACAATTCCTCTCCTAAGGGGAAGAAGAGGGCCGCCTCTGACGACCCGGAGACCATGGCCTCGAAGCGGGGGAGAAAATCCTCGTTAGAGGGTCCGACGCCGGGGAGTTCCTCGGCCGAACTACACCCTCAAAGGGATCAGCCCTCCAGCGAGCCGTAAGTAGAGAGAGGTTTTCCTTTTGAGGGATGAGAGAAATCCTTGATTTATATCTGAGAAGATTAACCTAAATTTTACCTTGTAGCTCGGACCTCAGCCCTTCTCAGCAAAGCTCGTCTTCGGGGGATCTTCTTCCGGAGATGATGGAGAGCGGGACGCCTCCCCCTGTCGTACCACCTAGCGAGGCGGGCGACCCTGAGGTGTCGTCGCGGAGGTTTCTCTGAATCCGGTAGGGGCGGAAGATAGCTATGTGTCCCCCCAAGGTTCTCCATGTCTGGCCTTCGAAAGAGGCCATAGGACAAGTGCGGCACCGTCTGGTGCTCGGTCGGAGGAGCTAAAGATTCTGCTGGGGCAAGCTTCTATCTCAGAGGAGCACCGTGCATTGATGGGCACGGTGATTGAAAGGATTTCATCCACAGAAAACGGATTGCATGAGGCCGTCAAAAGTTTACTGACGGGTTTTGAGGTACGTTAGATATTGTAAGCTTTGGTCAGTTGCGCATAAGTATGATGCGCCCTGTGTAGATAGTAGCCCCTGAGACTCTACGCGTTGTCAAGAAATGACGGCACACAGAGGATCATAATCCCAGGTCTAAGATGTCGCCTTTGAATGTAGGTGGCGAGGTGTCCGGAATCAAGCCGAACTGGTGATGTGGCTGAACTAAAGCGGCAACTGGACGTGGCAGATGCCGACATCGCACTTGTCAACAAGCGGCTTGATGAGGGTCAAGGTATGTAATTCTTCGGGCGGCATCAGGTAAGAGGAGCTTCATGCCAGTGTCTTACAATGTGTGTGCTTGACGCAGATGGTACGACCACCGTGGAGAATCTTAGGGCAGAACTTGCCCGAGCTAAGGAGCAAGCCAGAAAAAGCGATGCGGCTGCCGAGAAGGCCCTTGAAGAGCTGAGAGCCGAACAGGCTGCTCACTGCCGAAGCAAAGAAGAGATGGTAAAGAGCGCTGCAGACCGTTGCAAACTTCTTGAGAAAGAAGACTGGGCGAGACAGACGGACTTAGAGAAGGCCGTTGCCGATGCCAAGGACGCTTGCTCTGCGATAAGAGCTGCGAAGGAGGAGCTGCGTCAGGCCGAACAGATTGCGGCTGGAAAGCCCTTTATGCTGCGAAGGAAGTTTTGTGATCCGAAGTTTGCTTCATTGGACCAGATGTGGAGTGTGGAGGACACCTATCTGGATTTGGCAGGAAGTGCTGCTGATGCGACCGAACACTTTCGAGATCTAAAAGATCGCGAAGTGGAAAAGCTTTTCTGGTCACAGTTCCACAATCCAGAGCGTCCACTAGCAGTGGACGATCGCCTAGCTCAATGGGCCGAACTGAATAGATTGTCCGAACTCGCCATGAAGTACGTCATGGGTCATCTGTGGCCTGGGAGATCGGAGCCGAAGAGTTATTTCAGCTTGGTGCAGCAATTCTTTGACGCGGTGCCGCGTATCAATGCGATGAAGAGGTTAGCATGCATAGAGGGCGCACGGATGGCTCTTGCCCGTGTCAAGACATACTGGGCAGAGATGGAGACCACCGTTGTTGCGTCCCGAGATTCGGACAAAAGACGAGTACCCTCCGAGCACTATTTTCAGGAAGTCCTTGAAGGCGCTCGTGTAATAGAGACGCAGTGCTCGAAGGATGCTATGTTATGATAGCATATGTAATTATAAAGCAATATTTTGATAAATTGTAGTGGCCTTTTATACTTGTGCCTTCAAGTATTGGGAACACCTCCTGTGCGGCCGTTTTAAGATATATATATATATAAGATCTGAAAGATGGCAGTCATTGGCTTCAGCCCCCACGCACATAGTGCGGGGGTGCTCGCAGAAGACGCATTTTCACACTTAACCCAACGTCTTGGTCCTACAAAGGAGGTGATAGCGCAGCGGGCCAGGCAACCAGACTATAATGCTTTAACACTTTCACTTAGCCATAGGAGCTTGACTGTGGGACTATTTAGGTAGCCCCTTGGTGGCGACTGCGCTCGCCCGAGTTCAGGGCGCGTATGTGCCTGGCCGGGTAACGGCCCTTCGTTAAAACGGAGGAATCCTATAGATTCCGATAGGTCATCGGGTGGCTGACCAGTCTCACGCTACATCATGACAGTCAGTTTTCGGCTTTCTCTACTGAGGCGCTCGCCCGGCCTAACCGGGGCAGAATCGTAGTAGTTCTCCTGGTGCTACCTTAGCCGATAGAGCGGAACATAAGGTAGCCGAACTTAGGAGCCGGGCAACCCAACATTTGACCAAAGACATGATTCGGAGCTGATGCATATAATGCCAAAACCCGCGACGCGGAACACTTCCTAAGGTGTTCGGTCTTTATGAGTGCGGGCAAAACAACACTCTTTATTAAAAAGCCCCTAGTGTCCAGGTACACGCAAAAATTCTGACGTGGCCACATGCCAAGACGCTAGCCTCCTCCTTGGTTACATCAGAGAAAACCAGGGGATATGTAGCAACAAGAGACAGTAAAAAAGGTTTACGCAGGGTCTTAATCTAAAAAGAATCCTTAGGACAAGTCCCTACTGCACGTCTGCGCCTGTGTCTCCGTTGTGCCGTATCCTGGACGGGCGCCGCACGACGTTCATCTGCGAAAGAGAGGAACTGAGATGAAAATGGGTCGTGCTGAACAAAAGTTTAAAATAAGCAAAGTATAAAGTAAAATATATAGAACTGAGCCCCTAGTGCGGGGGTATATGGCCACTAAGCCTGCATCAATGATGATTTTGTACCGAACTCGTCTATCCGCGTTCGTGGTCTTTAATGACCTATTCCGAAATTTTTGGCCCGTGAAGCCATTTTACTGTGGGGCTGTCAAAGCGGCCGCACAGTCCTGCGCTTGGGGGAGGGGCACATCAATGCTTCCCCTTCAAAGAGATGATGCCTCGTGGACCAGGCATCTTAAGCGTTAGAGATGCATAATGCGGTATTGCGTTAAAGAGGGCGAAAGCTTCACGTCCCAGTAGTGCTTGATAGCGACTGGAGAATGGGACGATGTGGAAGGTCAGATTTTCGCGGCGGAAGTTATCGGTAGAGCCGAATATAACTTCGAGCCTGAGAAAACCCATGCAATGGGTGTCCGAACCAGGCGTGACCCCTTGAAAGGCGGTTTTGCTGCGGCGGATTCTTGCTGGGTCTATCCCCATGTGGCGGATTGTGTCCTGATATATCAGGTTTAGTCCACTGCTGCCGTCCATAAGGACATTTGAAAACTGGAGTCCGCCAATTATTGGATCGAGTACCAAGGCAGTCCAGCCTGCGTTCCTGATACTTCTAGAATAATCCAGCTGATCGAAGATGATTGGTTTTGACAACCAATGGCGGGACCCCTTTGGGATAGGTCGTATGGTGCGTACCTTTATGGGCACCGCAGGTTTTGTTAGGTGAAGTAAGTTTACTGTTTTTACTTCTTGTGGGAAGTTCTTTTGTTTCCTGGTGCTCTACTTTTGGGGTTCATCCTCGTCTTCTCTTGGTGTGTCGAGCCCCTTGTGTTTGGTGTTGAGTCTGCCGGATTGTTTGAAAACCCAACAATCTCTATGGGTATGGTTAGCAGGCTTACCGGGGGTACTGTGTATTTGACATATCCTGTCCAGGATTTTGTTTAAGTTGGATGGATCATCCCTGTTATCCTGGAGGGGTGGCTTTGTCTGATTCTGTCGTGAGCTTTTGAATCCGGCGTTGACTGCCGTGCTCTTCGGACTTTTTTCCTTAGTCCGGCGACGGTCCTTGTTGCGTCGCGGTTTTCCATTTCCATCCCTAGTTTCGGATGTACTTGGGTCACTCGGCCTGCATCTTGCCAACCAGCTGTCCTCTCCTGCACAAAAGCGGGTCATGAGGCTTGTTAGTGCGGCCATTGTTCTTGTCTTTTCTTGGCCAAGGTGTCTGGCGAGCCATTCGTCTCGGACGTTATGCCTGAAAGCTGCTAAGGCTTCGGCGTCCGGACAGTCGACTATATGATTCTTTTTAGTGAGGAATCTATTCCAGAATTGCCGAGCTGATTCTCCGGGCTGTTGAGTTATGTGACTAAGATCGTCTGCATCCGGAGGGCGGACATAGGTCCCTTGAAAATTTGCTCGGAAAGCGTCCTCGAGTTCTTCCCAACTTCCGATTGTGTTTCCAGGAAGGCTTTTAAGCCAATGCCGGGCTGGCCCTTTAAGCTTAAGGGGTAAGTATTTTATGGCGTGGAAGTCATCTCCTCTAGCCATATGTATGTGGAGGATATAATCCTCGATCCAGACTCCAGGGTCTGTTGTTCCATCATATGCCTCTATGTTTACGAGTTTGAATCCCTCTGGAAATTCATAGTCCTGGACCTCATTGGTGAAACATAGGGGGTGTGCGGCGCCCCTGTATTTGGGTGTGCCAGATTCTGATGATGGCTTTATTGCAATGCTTACGAGAGCTTGCTTTCTTGGCCCGTAAATGGACCTGACTGGGCCCTGATGCGAATCCTTAAGTGGGTCGCATGCCGATTTAAGTGCGGCGCCGCTTGCCGCTTTATGCTGGCCATGGGGTCGTCTATCCGACCATGTGGCTTTCTTATTTTTTGAATGCGAGGGCTCTAGGGCCTCTTCGTCGAATTCAGGCAGTAGCTTTCTCTTCAGATAGCTTGTAGTGCGGCGGCTGTCGCCGTATTTTATCTGCGGTATTGATTACTTTGCTCCATCGGATCCCGAGTGCATCTTCCGCCGTTTTTAGCTTCCGCTTCAGCTTTTTCAGGCTGTGTGCTGTTGCAACGAGCCTCTTGTGGAGATTCTTCTGCTTTGTGGGTTTATCTGGCGTAAGGTCGTCCGGAGTGCCGTTCTCGCCGGGGGAGGGATGTTCGGTTTCTCTATCCGTGTTGCCCTGTTTGGACGGTTGCTCTAAGTCCTGCCCGTCGTCTACCGGCTCATCCTGCTCTATGGCTGGGTCTTGATCGAGGCGGGGCTTGGGTCGGCGTTTACGCCGACGCTTTGATTGCTTTTCGAGGGATCGGTCCCCCCTTCCATCCCCTTTTTCCTCGTTGTCGTTTCCTTTAGGGGTATCCACCATGTACACATCGTGAGATGGGGTGGCTATCCAATGCCCTATGGGCATTGGCTCATCTGTATCTCCTGCATCGTCGTCCATGTTGTCGATGTGTGTGGAGTCGAAGTTGAGCACGTCGTTTACATTGTCGACAGTGGCTACCAAGTGGGTGGTGGGTGGGCTTTGAATTTCTTCATCGTCCGTATCCTATCCTCGCTGACCGTAGTCCGGCCAGGGCTCTCCTGATAAAGAGAGAGACTTTAGAGAATTCAGGATGTCGCCAAAAGGCGAGTGCTGAAAGATGTCCGCGGCGGTGAACTCCATTATCGGCGCCCAATTGGGGGGTTCGGAGTTCGGAGAGGAATCCAGCTCCTTGGAGTCACGGGCCATGCGGAACGCAGGGCTGACGTTCGGCTCGATCGCCTTTGAGATCATAGCCCCTGAGGTGACGTCCAACCGCTCATCCTCGATTGGTGCAATAGGCTCCGAATAAAGGGTCGGAACCGGTGCTTGTGCGGCCTCCCGGGCACTGTTCGGCGGTAGAGTTAGATCATGCCTCTCGACACAGTGCGGCGCGCTCAGCTGTGGCTTGAATCCGTCGAAGATCGAATCCCCGTGGGTGTCTGCCGTGTAGTTTAAGCTTCCAAACCTGACCTGATGGCCAGGGGCGTAGCTTTCGATCTGCTCCAGGTGGCCAAGCGAATTGGCCCGCAGTGCGAAGCCGCCGAAGACGAAGATCTGTCCGGGGAGAAAAGTCTCACCCTGGACCGCATCGTTGTTGATGATCAGAGGAGCCATCGGGCCTAAAAGTGACGACACAGAGGAACTCTCAATGAAAGCACCAATGTCGGTGTCAAAACCGGCTGATCTCAGGTAGGGGGTCCCGAACTGTGCGTCTAGGCGGATGGTAACAGGAGACAAGGGACACGATGTTTTTACCCAGGTTCGGGCCCTCTCGATGGAGGTAAAACCCTACTCCTGCTTGATTAATATTGATGATATGGGTAGTACAAGAGTAGATCTACCATGAGATCAAGGAGGCTAAACCCTAGAAGCTAGCCTATGGTATGATTGTTGTATGATGAAGTTGTCCTACGGACTAGAACCCTCTGGTTTATATAGACACCGGATAGGGTTAGGGTTACACAGAGTCGGTTACAATGGTAGGAGATCTTGAATATCCGCATCGCCAAGCTTGCCTTCCACGCCAAGGAAAGTCCCATCCGGACAGGGGACGAAGTCTTCAATCTTGTATCTTCATAGTCCTGGAGTCCGGCTGAAGGTATAGTCTGGCTACCCGAACACCCCCTAATCCAGGACTCCCTCAAATATGATTTAACACCGAAATCTTGAATTGAATCCATCGGAGAAGAAAAGAATGAAGAATGACGAACATGAAGCTCCATTAGAATCTTCATTAGAATAGCCGGATAAGAACATTGATGAAAAAAGAATGGAGAGGCTTCTCATCAATAAGATGATACTGGATTACAAAATCTTAGTCCTTGAAGAAAAAGGGGTGGGTGGGCGGGAAAACAAAGACAATTTGGGATGGATGAAACAAACACCATTGACAAAGATGAGATTGAATCTTGCAAATGTTGAAAATGAACGGATCCACTTGAAGAGAGACACACCGGTTGAAAAGGATTGCCATGACAATCTCGATGATCAAGAAGGATTAGTATTCACATGGGAACATGAGAACACCATTTGGGGAAGGTATGGAATCAACATTTGACTTCGAAGAAACTCGAATACCACATCTCAAAACAAAACAAAGGATTGGTTAGCAAAATAAGCCAGAACAAACATATGATAAAGATTTCGTCCGAAGTTTTTGTGGTGGGGCCTACATGGGCTTGATCGTACAACACCATCATGTAAAAGGCAGTGCACATGACATACGAAGCGTCCCCGAGTCGGCATAGCCAAGGACTCTCTAAGACACAAGGAGACCACTGTAAAACCAACCGGGAATAAGCGGACCACTAGACGTCCAACCCCAATTTCATATCATACATCTGTCGGAAAGATATCCTAAGAGCTACTTGAATTCCCACTTATAAACTCCCGAAATTTTCCGGTTATGCAATCGGGTGTTGGGGATACAGGGGAAGCATAATATCTCACCCAAAACTAGCAAATCCTACATCCAGCTGTATCCATCCTTCAACACATAACCAAGAAAACTTCGGAAATCGTCTACCTCAACCTTCGAAAAGCATCCGTTATACGAGTTATGGCAATACTCCTGAACTCCCGCCACAGTACTGGGCGGCGTCGAGGTTATCTCACCAACAACTGCATAAAAGAGATTTTCGATGTCGGTGAAACTAAACTCAGGTATTCCAGAACTGCAACGATAAAATTGTGACGACAACACCTCGGAGCTCAACTCCTCGGGACACTGCCACAACCCCTAAATGTTAGGAGGCACCAAGAATAATGTTCTCGTCACAAAACCATCAGAACGATTCCAAGATACCCGCATGATCCTAAAAAAATTTAGTGAAAATTTGAGAAGAGAAGAGTCAAAACTCTACATCAGGATGCCTCACCAGAGCGACGAAGGGACTGAGGAGTAAAAAGAAGTCCTAACTCTCCGATATATATAATTCCTAAATGACTCAAAACATTTCTAGACTCAATAACGCCAGCGATTCGATCAAGCAGGGAGCTCATAAGGCCGGGGAAGGCTCTGATTACCAACTTGTAACGCCCTCGATGCGGCTATATCTCCCACGTGTCGAAGCACGACTTAGAGGCATAACCGCATTGAAAGCAATGTCGCAAGTGAGGTAATCTTCACACAACCCATGAAATACATAAGGGAAAAAGATACATAGTTGGCTTACAATCACCAATTCACACAATTACATGAATAAAGAATTACATCAACCAGATACAATCAAGGTCCGACTACGGAACCAAAATAAAAGAAGACTACCCCAAAAGCTACACAGATCCCCGATCGTCCCGACTGGGCTCCACTACTGATCAACTGGAAACGGAACAACATAAAGGACAAGATCTTCATCGAGCTCCTCCTGAGCTTGGTTGCGTCATCTGCACGGTTCAACGGCACCTGCAAGCTAGTTTTGGAAGTATATGTGAGTCACGGGGACTCAGCAATCTCACACCCTCGCGATCAACACTATTTAAGCTTATAGGAAGGGTAAAAGGTATGAGGTGGAGCTGCAGCAAGCGACTAGCATATTTGGTGGCTAACAACGCAAATGAGAGCAAGAAGAGAAGGCAAAAGCACGGTCGAACAACTATGATCAAGAAGTGATCCTAAAACAACCTACGTCAAGCATAACTCCAACACCGTGTTCACTTCCCGGACACCGCCGGAAAGAGACCAGCACGGTAACACACACATTTGATGTATTTTAATTAAGGTCAACTTCAGGTTTTCTACAACCGGACATTAACAAATTCCCATCCGCCCATAACCGCGGGCATGGCTTTGAAAGTTCAAATCCCTGCAGGGGTGTCCCAACTTAGCCCATCACAAGCTCTCACGGTCAACGAAGGATATTCCTTCTAGCGGGAAGACCCGATCAGGCTCGGAATCCCGGTTACAAGACATCCTTGACAATGGTAAAACAAGGCCAGCAAAGCCACCCGAATGTGTCGACAAATCCCGATAGGAGCTGCATATATCTCTTTCTCAGGGCACATCGGATTGTCCAAGGTTCCGGTAGGCCAACCCAGAGTTGCCCCTGGTGGCCACCGGCAGCTGACAGGTTGGACCAACACTCGGAGGAGCAGTGGCCCGGGGGTTTAAATAAAGATGACCCTTGAGTCTACAGAACCCAAGGGAAAGAAAAAGGCTAGGTGGCAAATGGTAAACCAATGTTGGGCCTTGCTGGAGGAGTTTTATTCAAGGCGAACTGTTAAGGGGTTCCCATTATGACCCAACCGTGTAAGGAACGCAAAATCCGGGAACATAACACCGATATGACGGAAACTAGGGCTGCAAGAGTGGAACAAAACACCAGGCATAAGGCCGAGCCTTCCACCCTTTACCAAGTATATAGATGCATTAATTAAATAAGAGATATTGTGACATCCCAACAAAATATCCATGATCCAAACATGGAACAAGCTCCAATCTTCACCTGCAACTAACAACACTATAAGAGGGGCTGAGCAAAGCGGTAACATAGCCAAACAACGGTTTGCTAGGACATGGTGGGTTAGAGGTTTGGCTTAACAATATGGGAGGCATGATAAGCAAGTGGTAGGTATCGCAGCATAGGCATAGCAAAAGAGCGAGCAACTAGCAAGCAAAGATAGAAGTGATTTCGAGGGTATGGTCATCTTGCCTGAAATCCCGCAAGGAAGAAGAGCGAGTCCATGAAGAAGACAAACGGGCGTAGCCAACGGATCCTCATAAATGCAATATTATCGGAACCAACCGAAGAAGCACACCGGAAAGAAGCAAACAACATGGTAAACAACTATCACATAACCATGGCATGATGCACAACCAAGTATGATGCATGTACGGTTTAATGATACATGGCATGACATGGCAAAGTGTACAAAAAATCCTACAAATTAAGTGGAGCTCAATATGCAGCCGAGTTGCATATTGGAGAAAACACCACATGACTTATTTAATTCTCTCTCGTTTATGTACCCAACAATATTAAATGTTGTTAAACATGGCAAGATGGTGAAGCAAAGAAAACTACCTATCTAGTCAAGTTTAAATGAGGCCGGAAACAACAAACAACAATTCTGGAAAATCCTCATGTGCATTTATTAGGTTTGGTACTGTTCTGCCCTAAACACAATTTTAGAGTTGTTAAACATGCAAAGTAAGGCCACCATGTTAAACTAGGCAAAATTCTACCCCATTTACATATAAAGTTTATTTAAAACCGAGCTACAATTATTTAGTTATGATTTAAACCGTTTTAGCAAGTTATTTAAGCAAATTAAAACAAAAATCATTTTAAACATTTTAAACATAGATGAAAGTAGCATATTGTTAAACTAGATGAAAAACTAAGCAAGTTTCATATACAAAGTTTTTACATATGATGTACGGTTATTGAGTTTAAATATGCATGAAGTTCAAGGGTGTTTCTGCAAAACTGGCACTCTCTGGGAAAAAGCTAAATTCATTGGACAGGAAAAAAACATGATGGGCTGGAACTGAATTGGCCCAGCAGCAGGAAAAGAAAGGTGGGGCGCTGGGGGTAGCCTGACCCATGGGCCGGGACCAGTTTGTGGAGGAGGCAGGGCAGGCCGGATCTGGCTGCTAGGCGCGCAGCTGGGCCTCGGGCGCTGGATGGAAAGCCCCTGCCGATCCCACTGGATCGAGGCAGGGATGGGCGCGGTCAACGGGCGTGTTCTGCTCGCTTGACTCTGAAGAAAAAGGAACAGCAGCAGGCGCAGCGAGACTTGCAGCGTCGGTGGACCTCCGGGAAGAAGATGGCGGCGACTGGGCGGAGCTGTGGGCGAGTAGCGGCAGCGCGACAGCGGAATCCGGCCAGGAAGGGCCTGGAGGCGGTGGATCCGACAGAACTGAAGGCGGGATGCTCGCTGGCGAGGTCGGACAGCAGCGGGAAGGCACGAGGCGAGGCCGCGGTCTTGGCGCAGAGGAGGCGCGTGGCTACACTTGCAGGGGAGCGGTGGCACAAAGATGGGGCCGTCCCTTGTGACAAGTGGGGTGCAGGCGTGGCGGCACTGCCGGAAGAGAGGCAGACGACGGGGAGGTGTTCATGGTGATGGTAGAGACTGCACAAGGGCATCGGCCATGACCTCGGGCGCTGTGAAGAAAGAGAACAAAGGGCGACGAACATGAGAGAAAATAGAGAGATTGAAAGGGAAGGAGAAGAAGGGAACGGGCCAGGGGAAGCCGCCTGATGGTTGAGGTCCCTGGTGGTGGTGCTCCAGTGGCGGTGAACTCCGGCGAGGCAAGCTGCGGGAGGAGAGCACGGGAGGGGCTCCAAGAGAATGTCCTCTTATCTGGGACGAGAGGAGGCAGAAGAGAGCGATGGTTGGTTGGTAGCTAAAATCGAGGAGGAGGGGATCGGTGGCTGGTTCGAGTGGATCAAGGGGAGGATATGGTTGGCCCTTTGCTGAAAACAAGGGAGATGGTCAGCTCGGCTGGATCGGGAGGGATCCCGAGGAAAAACAAAGTGGCGGCGGAGCGAGGGAAGGGAGGAAGGGACAAGCTAGGAATAGGGTTTAGGAATATATATATATAGCAAGGGGATTAGGGTAGGGTTAACTGGACCCTCCGATTTAGATCGGATGGTCGAGAAAAAAAAGGTTAGGAAGTCTAATAAACAAAACGGAGATGTTTTGTAGACGTTAGGGGATGATCCGGATCCAACAGTGACGACAGTCCGAGTCGGGTCCGGGACAGCTTTCGGGCGCGCGCGAGGAGGGTTGCGGGCTGACAAGAGAGGTTAGGTAGGGCCTGGCGGTGAGTAGTGAGCTATGTAGACGGTCTCGAGCTGAGAGAAGAGAAGAGAGGGAGGCCCGGCGACTCTTTTCGGAGACCGAAAACGTCCGACGTGTGCCCGACTATAATGCGGCTATAGTTTAACGGTTGGTCTATCAGACGAACTCCGAATGCGATGAAACTTGGCAGGCGACCTACTAACAACAAAACAACACCGCATGCCAACTTTCACCCCATTCTGAGAATATTTTCCGGCCACTTATAAAATAATATTTCGGATGTGCCGCGGGCGCGTGCAAGTGTGTCTGGACTCAAAACGGACAACGAACGAAACTGGGGAAACCCGGACGAATGCAAGATTTGAAAACATGATGATGCAATGCACATGATGACATGACAAGACATGCATGACATGCAAGCAATGACATGGCAACAACAGCGAATAACTGGAGGACAACTGGCACATCGGTCTCGGGGCGTTACAAAACCCTAGAAGCTAGCCTATGGTATGATTGTATGTTATGGTTGTTGTCCTACGGACTAAAACCCTTCGGTTTATATAGACACCGGAGAGGGTTAGGGTTACACATGGTCGGTTACAAAGGAGGAGGTATCCATATCCGTATTGCCTAGCTTGCCTTCCACGCCAAGCATAGTCCCATTCGGACACAAGACGAAGTCTTCAATCTTGTATCTTCGTAGTCTAACAGTCCGTCCAATAGAGATAGTCCGGCTGTCCGGAGACCCCCTAATCCAGGACTCCCTCAGTAGCCCCTGAACCAGGCTTCAATGACGATGACTCCGGCGCGCGGTATTGTCTTCGGCATTGCAAGGCAGGTTCCTTCTCCGAATACATCAAAGAATTATTTGAACACGAGGATTGTGTCCGACCCTGCAAAATAAGTTCCACATTCCACCGTAGAGAGAATAATATTTTCACAGATCTAATTTGCTGGATTGTTTTGGCAGCATGACGTTATGTCATGGCCTGGTGATTATTCGAACCGTTTCCTTTAACCAGCCCCGCACATAACGCGAGGCAGTTTTTCGACACGTCTTGTCAAGCAGAGATCGTGTCCCCTTATTACGGGATTCTCATCAATACGGGCGTGGGTAACCCAACCGCGCCATCAATTACGGCGTTTGGGGGATAAGCGAGTTTTACCAGGCAAGTGGGGACGCTTAGCTTCGTCCGCCCATATAAAGGGATAAGGCTTCACCTTCCTATCCACGCCTTCTTCCTCCTTTGCTCATCCGTTTTTGCACACTCGAGCTCTAGCGCCCAAGTCCACACTTCCCACCTCAACCTTCTCCAACCATGTCCAGAGCGGGAGGCAGGTGGATGGTCTCCTCCATCACGGAGGGAGACATCAAGAAACTGAGGAGAGCCGGATACCTGCCCGACGACATCGCGCACCGGCTCCCAGATGAGGGGCAGCTCATCCCCACCCCCAGGCCCCATGAGAGGGTAGTATTCCTCACCCATTTCCTCCGCGGACTGGGATTCCCTCTCCATCCATTCGTCCGGGGTCTCATGTTCTAATACGGCCTGGATTTCCACGATCTGGCCCCGAACTTCGTCCTCAACATCTCGGCGTTTATCGTCGTGTGCGAGGCCTTCCTCCGCATCAAGCCCCACTTCGGCTTATGGTTGAAGACCTTCAATGTCAAGCCGAAGGTGGTGGGCGGCCACCAGGCGGAGTGCGGAGGCGCCATGGTGGGCAAGATGCCCAACGTAACATTGCTCGAGGGCTCCTTGGTGGAAACCATAAAGGGGTGGCAATCGGGGTGGTTCTACATCACCGAGCCGCGCGACCCTGTATGGGCGGCGGCCCCCGAGTTCCGATCTGGCATCCCCACACGGCTCACCTCCTGGAAAGAGAAGGGCCTGTCCTGGGGTAGTTCAGAAGAGCTGACCGGACTCCAAACATGTATTCAAAACATGGTGAACAAGAAGCTCAAACTTGTCAATGTGGTCCAGGTCATGCTCTACCGCCGGATTCTCCCGTGCCAACAACTTGTGGGAGTTCGACCCAGCGCGGCACCAAACTCTAAACAGGCTTTTCGACACAACTCACGAAGATGCCTGGAGGGTGCTGTTCAAAAGCGCCGAGGTCCCCCCTCCCATTACCGAGGATCGTGGATTCAGCGCGAAGCGCCAAGCCAAAGCGGTAAGCTGCTTTACCTCTCGCAGGATACTTATTTTTTATAGGTTGACTCCATGCGGGATCTAAACTCCCGTACCTTTGATAGGACTGGCAGGAGACGGCCGGACAGATCGATTGTCCGGCTCCTTTGCCCGAAGGCCCAGCAGACGCTCTTCTGGCGAAGATGCTGACTCGGGCTCCTTATACGGTGCCGCAGAAGACCAAGAAGGCCAATGGAACCCAAAAGAGTTCCCGACGCCAAGCGTCGTCGGACTCACCGTCCGATGACTCTGCGGCGCACTCCTCCCCCGAAGATGATGAAGAAGAAGAAGATGCTCCCCCTCCTGCAGGGGAAGATAAGAAGAGGAAGGCCGCCCTAACTGGGGGGCCGAATGGTCCAAGAAGGGAAGGACTCTCCTTCCGGAGAGCTCCACCGCTGCCGACAAAGACGAAGACGAGTGGTTGCCCAGGGCCAAGCCCCTGGGGAGATCGTAAGTACTCGGATACCAGAGTAACTCGTAGCATTCCTTTTTCGCACTGCTTCCCCTAACGCCGAACATGGTTATGCAGGCCGCCGCGAACCAGCATCGATGTATCATCGGACGACGCCCTGGGCTCGTCGAACATGGATAGCGATCCAATCCCGACCGCCACTTCCCCTCATCCTGCCGACGATGCCAAGGTGCTATCTCAAGGGGCACTGGATCGAGGGGATACAGTCCCGGAGGCGCCTCCAGGCGACCTTCCGGACTCCAGGAGTCGAGGGGACGGGGCCCCTGAGAGCTCTGAGTTCGGCCCTCAGCCGAACACCGCGCCGGAACCTCCAGCGCTTCTAGGCTCGGGCAGGCGGCCTCCTCCTAAGAGGGGCAAGACGCCTGTGCTGGTGACCTCTGTCCACCCAGAGGCGCCGAACAATCTGCTGGAAGCGCTTCGCAGCGCTTCCATTGACGAGGAGCACCACACTATCATGAGTGCGGTGATCCAGAAGGTTCAGTCCGCCAAGAGCGGATTGACTGAAGCCTATGCTAGCCTTCTAACAGGCTTTGAGGTAAGTGTTTTAAAATGTAGTAGAAATATTACCGCATAGACAATAGCCCCTGATGCTTTGTTCGGTGTTCACGAAGAAAAGCCGAACAAAGGATCAAATAATATCGCAGGAGTCTAATATAAGTATGTCAATATGCATATGCAGGCTTCGCTGTTGGCGTCCGCCGCACTGACTGCAGAGGTTGCCGTACTGAAGCAGGACCTCGAGGGGTCTAGGAAAGAGCTCGGCCATGCCAAGAGGCAGCTCGAGGAGAACAAGGGTAAGTAATACCCTATCTATAGATATGTATATATATATAAAAGAAGATATGATTGCAAAATGACAGGATCATTGTATATTTGCCAGGGCCACGACCGAGGTGGCGGCCCTGAAGCAAGCACTAACCAAGGCCGAAGATAAAGCGGCCAAGGAGCGCGCCGAGCGAGAGAAGCACGAGGCTCGGGTAGGCAAGGTGCAGCAAGAGCTCTAGGCTCTTGTGGCGAAGCACGAGGCATTGGAGCTTGACTCAAAGACGCGGGAGTCTGAGCTTGCCGCGGCCCTCGAGAGCGCAAGAAGTGCCAAGGTCGATGCCCAAAAGGCCCTCCAGGAGATCGACGCAATGAAGAAGATAGCGGCAGGTAAGGCTTTCTATATGCAAAGCAAGCATGTAAAAGTAAATTACCGATTACTTACCCGAATCCGGAGCTCTCCAGGAGCATTCGCAGATTTGCCCCGCAGTGTGTCCGATGCCGCACAATTTTACCAGGCCGAGGATGGAAGCTCAACGTAGAAGTTGTTCTGGTGTCAGTATGCTAGGGCCGAACACCCGGTGCCAATGAGCGACCAGCTGAAGCAGATGGTCGAGCTACATAAGGCGGCCGATCGGGCCATGAAGAGCTTTATAGTCCGGCTGTGGCCTGGCGACGCCCTTCCGAATAGCTTCTTCGGCCTGGTGAGGCGGCTTGTGGATGCCTACCCGCGGCTGGAGGTTGTCAAGCGATCTATCTGCATTGAAGGTGCACGCCGGGCTTTCGCCCGTGTGAAATTGCAGTGGGTCAAGCTAGACGCCATGAAGAAGATCAAGGAGGGGCCGCCGGAGGGTAAGGAGCACCACCACCCCGAGATGTACTACGAGGGTGTTCTGCCAGGTGCCCGTCTTATTGCAGACGAGTGTTCAAAAGATGTAATATTTGAATGAGACTTGCTCGTTTTATCCTGTATTTATGAAAACTTGTTTCATATGCGCTATGCAACGCTTGTTTGAATTTAAAATATTACCTTCTGTTTGGCTGTTTATAATCTGAGAGATGGCTAGTCCTCAGCTTCTGCCCCCATGCCACGAGTGCTGCGGTGTTCAGGGTAAACCTGAGCACTCTTGTTCCCATGTTTGGGTCCTTCGAGGGAGGTGCTCAACACAACGAACAAGGCAACCGGACTAATAATGCTTTATCACTCTCACTTAGCCATAGAATTCTATAATTTTAAATTTCGGCGAAGCCCCTGGTATTCGGAAGGCCGAATTTGGGGCGCGATACACGCCTTTAAGCCGGACAGGGCCGACCCCTCGCTCTAAGAGGCATAAGTCTTTAGGGACTCGAAAACCTCGCCAAACAGCGACCAGTCTCTCGCCTTATCATGACAGTCAGTTTTAGCTTTCTCTACTGAGGTGCTGAACCCAACAGAACCGGGGCACAATCGCAGTAGTTCTCCTAGCGCTACCTTAGCCGATAGAGTGGAACGTAAGGTACCAAAACATAGGAGCCGGGCAAACCCAACATTTGACCAAAGACATGATTCGGAGCTGATGCATATAATGCTATAAGTTCGGGGTGCCGCACTTGTGAAAGTGTTCGGACTTTTCACACCGTATTGTGGGGTACGTAAGCCCCTCGTGTATTGGCCGTACCAGAGTGTATGTTTTCAAGGCATCATTAATGAACACACACACACACACACACATATATATATATGACAAGAATGCAATAATAGTCGTAATGTCATGCATTCTTTATTCAAAAAATTGCGTTAAAGCAGAATGATATAGATAGTGCGGTAAGCAAAGAGTAGGACTATGTCCCTTCCAAGGGCAAGCTGAGGAATGGTATTAAATCGAATATTTCTCTCGTTACTGTAATCCACCTGTGAATTCCGTGGTATGATGTTGATGTCTGCCTCCTTGGTTGTTGCATCATGTGTTCGGTGATAGTGCTGCCGGACAGTGTTTCCAGAGATTTAGGCCCTGAAAAAAAAGATAACCAAACGAGGAGCCCCTAGTGCGGTTTAAGCCGCATATTGGGGCGTGCCGCAGTTGTGCCCCCCTCCCCATCTGTGCCCATGGTATTTTTAATGGGTAATTATGTACGCGTGGCATGAGTTTCGCCGTTGGGCTGGGATTGGGGTGGCCGCCGTATTTCTACGCGAGCTTAGATCACGCCAGGTGGTCTATTTGTCGATTGCTCTGAGTGCGCTTTTAGGTGTCCGGGCTTTGGAGCGCCGAACTGGTTGATTGCCTTGAGAGGCTGCTTTGCGCTTCTGCTGCGAGGGTTGCGGCGTGCTCCTCTATTCGGAGAGAGCGCTCTGTGTTTCCATTGACTGTAATAACTCCGTGAGGTCCTTGCATCTCGAGCTTGAGATATGCATAATGTGGTACCGCATTGAATCTAGCAAATGCGGTTCGCCCGAGCAGCGCGTGATAACCACTGCGGAACGGGACTATATCAAAGATTAACTCTTCGCTTCGGAAGTTATCTGGGGATCCAAAGACCACTTCCAGTGTAATTGAGCCTGTGCAATGGGCCTCTACACCTGGAATGATGCCTTTAAAGGTCGTTTTTGTGGGTTTGATCCTTGAGGGGTCTATACCCATTTTGCGCACTGTGTCCTAATAAAGCAGGTTCAGGCTGCTGCCGCCATCCATAAGGACTCGAGTGAGATGATATCCGTCAATTATTGGGTCTAGGACCAATGCGGCGAATCCGCCATGACGGATACTAGTGGGGTGGTCCTTGCAATCGAAGGTGATCGGACAGGAGGACCATGGGTTGAACTTTGGGGCGACTGGCTCCAACGCATACACGTCCCTGAGTGCATGCTTCCGCTCCCTCTTGGGGATCTGGGTTGCGTATATCATGTTCACCGTCCGCACTTCTGGGGGGAAACCTCTTCTGTCCTCCAGTGTGCGGCTGCCGGGGCTCCTCCTCGTCATCGCTATGCGGCCCCTTGTCCTTGTTTTCGGCAATTAACTTGCCGGCCTGCTTGAACACCCAACAATCCCTGTTGGTGTGATAGGTTGGCTTGTCTGGGGTGCTGTGTATTTGACACGAGCGATCGAGTATACGGTCCAAGCTGGACGGATCCGGCGTACTTTGTTTGAATGGCTTTTTCCGCTGACCGGGTTTAGAGCCTTTGAATCTGGCATTGACTGCCGTATCCTCAGTATTTTCGCTGTTAATGCGGCGCTTATGTTTGTTGCGACGTGACCTGCTATTGTCGTCCTAGGTATCTGAGGTACCATGGTCCTTTGATATGTTATTGCTGCGAGCCAGCCAACTGTCTTCTCCCGCACAAAAGCGGGTTATGAGCGTCATGAGAGCTGCCATAGATTTCGGCTTTTCCTGACCAAGGTGCCGGGCTAGCCACTCGTCTCGGATGTTGTGTTTGAAAGCCGCTAAGGCCTCCGCATCCGGGCAGTCAATGATTTGATTTTTCTTTGTAAGGAACCGAGTCCAGAATTGCCTGGCCGACTCTTCTGGCTGCTGAATTATGTGGCTCAAGTCGTCGGCGTCTGGTGGTTGCACATAAGTGCCCTGAAAGTTGTCGAGGAATGCGGCTTCCAGATCTTCCCAACAACTAATGGAGTCCGCTGGCAAGCTGTTAAGCCAATGCCGCGCTGGTCCTTTGATCTTTAGTGGGAGGTATTTGATGGCGTGTAAGTCATCACCGCGGGCCATGTGGATGTGGAGGAGGAAATCCTCAATCCATACTGCGGGATCTGTTGTGCCGTCGTATGATTCAATATTTACAGGTTTGAAACCTTCTGGGAATTGATGTTCCATTACTTCGTCTATGAAGCATAAGGGGTGTGTGGCGCCTCTGTCTTGCCTGCTGTGTTCGGCCCGGTCGGATTTTCTTTTACTATATCCGGCGTGACGTTTATCTTCTCGCAGAGTGGTGCGCCGTCGTGATCCGTAGATCGATCTTGCATGCTTTGCTTTGTCCTCCAATATGTCTCGCAGGTCTGGCGTATCTCCCCATGCCTTTTTATTTGAATGGCGTCGGGGTGGAGGCTGAGCTTTTGCCTGGAATGCCTCTCTATCGCGGCCACGAGGTGGCCGATCAGCCGTATCATACGCTTCTTCCTCCAGTCGGGGTAGTAACCTGCACTTTGGGTAATTCTTGGAGGGGCGCTCGAGTTTATATTCCTCGGCCGCGAGGACTTCAGTCCATCTGTCAGCTAGCAGATCTTGATCAGCTTGAAGCTGCTGCTGCTTTTTCTTCAGGCTATTTGCCGTGGCCATAAGATGGCGCTTGAAGCGCTCTTGTTCGACGGGATCCTCTGGTACGGTGAATTCATCGTCCTTGAGGCTTGCCTCGTCATCGGAGGGGGGATGTAATTGTCATCCTCCTCTTCGTCTGCCGCTCTCTCAGGAGAGCTGGCTCCTTCATCCTCCTGCTCTAATTCTTGCTGGAGGGGATTGTTGTTGTCTTTGGCACTATTCGAAGTGTTATTATCTCCTGTGCCGTTATCACCACTTTTTCTTTGGCGGGACTTAGAGCGGCTCCGCTGACATCGGCGTTTGGGATGCTTCTTGGAGGGGTCATCCTCCGCTATCTCGTCGCCACTGCCTTCGTTGGGTGTATCCACCATGTATATGTCATATGACGAGGTGGCTTTCCAGTGCCCTATAGGTGCTGGTTCATGTTCGTCTCCTACATCGTCGTCCATACCGTCGATATCTTCGGAGTCGAAGTCAAGCATGTCGGTTAAATCATCGACAGTGGCTATGAAGTGGGTGGGATTCGAATTTCTTCGTCGTCCGCATCCCAATCCTGTTGGCCATAATCCGGCCAGGGCTCTCCTGACAGAGAGAGAGAGACCTTAGTGAATTCAGAATGTCGCCGAAGGGCGAGTGCTGAAAGATATCCGCGGCGGTGAATTCCATGATCGGCGCCCAATCGGATTCGATTGGCAGGGGCACGGGAGGTTCAGAGTCGGAAAAAGAGTCCGGCACCTTGGAGTCATGGGCTGCGCAGAGGGTTTGGCTGGTGTTCGGCTCGATTGCCGTTGAGATTGCAGCCCCTGAGGCGGTGTCTAACCACCCGTCCTTGATTGGTGCAGTTGGCTCCGAGCTAAGGGTCGGAGCTGATGCGGGCGCGGCCTCTGGGGTACTGTTCGGCGGCAGAGCTAGGTCATACCCATCGTGACAGTGCGGCGCACCCGGCTGTGGCTCGAATCCGTTGAAGATCAAGTCTTCGTGGATGTCGGCCATGTAGTTCAAACTTCCAAATCTAACCTGATGGCCAGGGGCGTAGCTTTCAATCTGCCCCAGATGGCCAAGCGAATTAGCCCGCAGTGCAAAGCCGCCGAATACGAAGATCTGTCCGAGGAGAAAAGTCTCACCCTGGACCGCATCGCTATCGATGATAGTAGGAGCCATCAAGCCCAACGGCGACATCACAGAGGAACTCTCAATGAAAGCACCAATGTCGGTGTCAAAACCGGTGGATCTCGGGTAGGGGGTCCCGAACTGTGCGTCTAGGCCGGACGGTAACAGGAGGCAGGGGACACAATGTTATACCCAGGTTCGGGCCCTCTTGATGGAGGTAAAACCCTACGTCCTTCTTGATTGATATTGATGATATGGGTAGTATAAGAGTAGATCTACCACGATATCAGAGAGGCTAAACCCTAGAAGCTAGCCTATGGTATGATTGTATGTTATGTTTGTTGTCCTACGGACTAAAACCCTTCAGTTTATATAGACACCGGAGAGGGTTAGGGTTACACAAGGTCAGTTACAAAGGAGGAGGTATCCATATCCGTATTGCCTAGCTTGCCTTCCACACCAAGTAGATTCCCATCCAGACATGAGACGAGGTCTTCAATCTTGTATCTTCATAGTCTAACAGTCCGGCCAATAGAGATAGTCCGGCTATCCGGAGACCCCCTAATCCAGGACTCCCTCACCCCAACTCTAGCAGACTCTAGCCCTAATGCACTGGTCATTTCTGATGCCCCAACTCAGCAGACCCCAACTGCCGCAAACATTATGATTATGCCAGTTGACATAGCACCAGCTCTATGATGCAAAACCCCCATTCCAGCAAAGAGCACACCAAATCCAGTTGCCAAATCGCTTTTCGAACCAGAGAGAGCCCCAATTGCAGCAAATAGGACCCCTGTTCCATTTCTTACCACTTTAGAAGACAAAGCTTATATTGTTGTCAGGAACTTTGTGCGCATCTTTTCTCCATGGAAAGATGATACCGCAGACACAGAACAATTTCTAGTCTTCCTCCACAACTTACGCGTAAGTAATGTACTAATGTTATTCATGGTCATTACTGCATATGTTTCTGCTAACAGAAGACACAAGATTTCATTCTTTTAAATAGGCGAGGATCAAACTGGATTGTGAAGACGAGCAAGGGTTGGTTGGGCTTTTCCAGCACTCGTTGATGAAGTACCATTCCTACCTGAGGCAAGTGCACTTCGATGGCAAGCCTCTAAACGAAATTTCTGTAAATTCTCCGGTGCTACATTTATCCGACGATGACTGGAATAATCTTGTTACACATTGGTCTCGACTGCGGCGTAAGGTACTATCTATGATATCACATCACAATTTGAACTACGTTTCTGCATTTGCCTTAACGTCTCACTTGTACGAAAACTGTTAGCAGAAGAACATTCGTTCTCAAGGGACCACAGAATCTCGCAACTATACTGCACACTGCATTGCTCTTGTGAGTACCTTTTGCCCTGTATGACCATACTTACTTCCATAGCTATTTGGTTATGTAGAATCACTGCACATGTTAGCCTCGTTATCGTCCACTCGGTGGACATTATAAGATCTGTATGGACTCTTACATAAATTTAGAATCAACCCAATGCTTTTGAAGAGGTTTAGCTCTGCAGTCCTCTTGTAAGGACTGAACGTCGTCCATCACTGTACTTACATTAACAGCTACTCCCTCCGTCAAATAATATAAGAACGTTTTGTACAGTACACCAGTGTTCAAAACACTCTTGTATTATGGGAAGACGGATTGGTTCATTGTGTAGCATTCTGCATATTATCTCCCTCGCCCACCATTTAATAAAAAAGATCAGATCTATATTTAATCTGACCAAAAAGTAGAATACACAGACAATGCCAGTGCAGAAGTGTAGCCCATTGCTCTTGTCCATACATTTTGTCCTGTAATACTTGTACTTCCAGGGATTGGTAGTTCATTATGTAGCATCAATCTGCATCTTATCTTCATTATCCTCTATCCCTTCCAGTATTATCATATCTATAATTATTCTCTACAAAATGTAGAGTACAGGCAATGCTTATGAAGAAGATTCTGTGCTGAAATTCTTGAGTTATCCTTCCCTTGACATGGAGAAGGGCATTATAAATCCGGTGTTAACTGTTAACGTAAGTCAGTCCTTCTAAAGCCTTTATCCTCAACTGCTGTTTAATTTTCTCATACTCCCTATCGTTTACTGCTGTTTAGTTTGCTGTTTCTACCAAAATGCATGTTCGCAAGAACCGTAAGTTCTATTTTTACTTGTAAAACCAAATTCCTTATTCATACCATGCACATTACTCAATACTCCCTATATGTATGCTTGTTTTTGTGGATCTATAATCCAGTGTGTGGTGAAGCAGCCCACGTTTGCACCTTGTCATCTCCTGTTTTATCTTACTGATGTGGCTGATGATATGAACAACATGTCATGCAGATAAACCAAAATAGATACAATGATTTTCTTTGCCCTTCATCTATGCTTGTTATGTTGACATGGTAATCCAGTAGTCTGGTGAAGCTCCCCGCATTATGAACAATGACAAATTATGCTATTGATATTTTGAACTTACTCTTTATTTTGTAATTTGAAATTGGATGGAATTGACAGCACAGTTATCATCTTTGTTTATACGCGTGCAAAACCTATCATCTCTGTGCTGTGTTTCAGGGTGATATGCCTGATGGCATGCACAAGTCTGTTGTAGGCTGTTCGACAAACCCAACATATATTGTAGCAAAGAAGGCAAAACATCTTGAAGATAGCGAGACAACCCCAAAGTCTTGTCTTGATGCAGTGTTCAAGTTACTTGAGACTAGCAGTCAGATAAGCTCACAGAATTCGTTGTCTGAATCTGTTCGACTTCTTCAGTCCCAACTTCTAGCAGAAATGCATTCTGCAACTCAACTTCGACTTGAAGTCCTATCTCTAAGAAAGATTGCGGAGAACACCAATGAGAACCTCATCGCTAAACAACTACACATGGAAGCTATGACTGACATGCTAGGCCGGTCTCACAGCCTTGCTCAGCAGCTTGCGCAGTAGTTCCTGCGCAAGGCTAACCTTTCTTGAACTGTCTTGGAAGTGGTCTCGGTTTAGTATTATTTTGTTACGCTGCAATGGTGCGCAATTTTTGTAATCTTCTTCTTCGTTGCGCTTTATGATCACTGGTGGTGAACTTCGATGCCCAGTGGATGTAATATACCATAAATCCTTTATTGTATAGTGTATGTTTATTCTTAGTTACTATGCCATAATTTCTTTATTGTATAGAGTGGGTTTGTTCTTAATTCCAACTAGTTACTTCCATCATTCGCTATCTGAAAAAAAATCAGATGTAGTCGACCGGGCCGAAACATTCGCCTCTAACGGGCCTGGTGTTTAGCGGGCCACAATTGGGCCGGCCTGCATCTTTCTTGGGCCCAGATGATTGGGGCCTTCACACTTTGCGCGAGGCCCACAACTTACACTGGCCTATATTGTAGTTGGGCCTTTTGTGGACCCAGTGCTTAGTTTGGCCCAGGTTGCGTTGGGCCATTAACAGGCTGAATATTGTACTGGCCTGTTACGGCCTAGATGAAACCATGGGCCTTTAGCAGGACGAAATGCATATTGGGCCTCAATTTTCACTAGTCTTCGACGGGCCTTCAGCAGGCTGAAATGTAGACCGGGCCTTTTTGGGGCCCAGCTATATTACCGGCAGTTACCAGGCCGAAACATATCTCGGGCCTTAGTTGGACCACCGATATCATGGGCCTTTAAGAGGCCGAACGCTTAGTACAGACATCAAGGGGCGAATTATGCGACATGCCTTTAATAGGCCCAAAGTCACGTTGGGCTTAACTGTTGCCACCTTTATCATGGGCCATTAGTGGGCCCGATGTCCCATCGGACCATATATGGCCCATGGGCAGCACGGGTCATTCCCAGGCTGAAAGTCACACCGGGCTGAAATGGGCCCATGTCTACATCGGGCCTCTAACAGGCCGAAAGTAACTGGGCTGTAATTGGGCCCAAATATTCGGCGAACAATTAACGAGCTAGATCTGGCTTCGGGTCGTAAATGGGCCCAAATATTCAACGAACAATTAACGGGCCAGATCTGGCTTCGGGCCGTAAATGGGCCTTTATTAAGCAGGCTGTTATTGGGATGGCCCACTAGTACCTGAGTAAGTACTACGGGCCTTTGACTGAGCCAGCCTTTTTAACCTATATGGGCCTCTGTTGGGTCGTGCCACATGTCGACGTATCATAGGCTCTTTGGGTCCAATGAGTGGATGACATCTATCCCAACGGTGAGCCGACACGTGTTTCCTCCAGCCAATGACGATTTTACACGTGGAAAATCCCCATTGGTCGGGGTTGTTAACGGGTTATCGGATCCAAACCGGCACCCGATAGCTTAACGGCGTTCCGTTACGATGGATGCCACGTGTCGGTCACCCTTGACGAAAGCACTTCTGTGACATGCGATATATGGTCATGGAAGTGGACACTTCCGTGATGATAAGTTTGATAATGTCATGGAACACTTCTACGACAACACATGTATGACTATCTTGATACTATCATAAATTTTTCATGGATGTACATGCATGACAGAAAACGTGACCTACTGTGACAAACACGTATCATCACGGAAGTGTATTTTTTTGTAGTGATAGCACATGCCATGCGTCATGAACCTCATGCTCTCTGTGGGGACTTTTTGGTTTCCTATATACGTGGTGCCACATCAAAATTGTGCATTGCGTATTCAAACATCAGACAAACATCTCTTTGGGACACATGCATGCAGATAGTGGTACGTAGTCCTATATAGGATGATCACTCGCGTGCGACATACGCTTCGCTTCTATGTTGGGCCCATGAGTTCGTCGTCCATCACTTTGACCCAACGAGAGAGAGGTACGCGTTTGACGAACAAGGAGGAGTAATTCTTTTAGGGCTGTGTTACTAGGTGTATATATAGTACGTGTCGAGGGGGTGTGACCAGCTTGGTCCATCACTTTCACCGACAACGCGAGAGAGGTTAACTAATTTGACTTAGGAGGGGATTAATTTTTTGTTTTGTCTTGATATAGATCATGATGTGAGATTACATACATATAATAGCACATCTGTACACATGAATCCATCCCGCTGGATCGAGGGGGGGGGAAGCACACGACACATCATGAACGACCTCTTGCTCTGTGTGGGGACATGTGCGATTTTCAACGCATGCACCACATCAATGTTGTGCATTGGGTCGGGTATTCAACACATATGCATGCACTCCATCAATATGTTCGGGACACACGCATGCAATAATGGTTGTCTTTGGACACACTCTCACTCGCTTGGTTATGGGTGGCAAGCCTATATATATTCGTGGGCCCACATGGACGTCCATCATTTCGACCAACGACGAGAAACGTTACCAGAGTGTATATATTCTTCTTCTTTGCTTCGAGTTACCGTATATTAGGTCGACCCATTCCAAGCCTAATTAAGTTTGAGTGCATGCTACGCGTCGTGAACCCTTGCTCGGTGTGGGCGTCCATCACTTTGACCAACAACGAGCGGGGAGAGGTTGTACGACCAAGTTGGATTCTTCTTGGTCCGTATTATAGTATGTCTTGGTGAGATGCCGTCCCCCCGACGTGTGTGTGTGGGGGGGGGGGGGGCTACTTCGCGCTACCTACAACCTCCGTGGGGTCGGGGAAGTCCGGTTAATTTGTGAGGCACACGTGCCACATCAAAAGTTATGAATGCTAGTTAAATATCACACACCACACCCTTTTCATACATATAGTAGGGCCACCCGCATGGGGTCTAACCCTTCTCGCGCCACAAGCACGCATTTGTGGGTCGGCACACAGCCCACCTTTGTCGGGAAGCAAAAGGGGAAGTTTGACCATGTATATATGATGGACTCCTATAGGTTTTGTGTTACGGTAGGGTGAGATTTTAGACCTAGCTATTTGGGGGCATGCATTTGTAGCTAGGATTCCCTTAGCGCTGACACGAAGTGGGGTTCGTAGGGGGGGGCTGACTAGCAATACTATGATTTTGTGCGACAGGTGCCACATCAAAGTTGTGCATTGGGTATTCGAACATTAAACCACCCTTTTCATACATATATTTGGTCCACATGCAAGTGTGTTGGTGTTCTGACCCTCTCCTGTGTTATTCTTTTTGCCAAATTTATAGACAGCACACAAGTTGGATGTAGAAACCGTCTGCGATTGGGTACGCAACAAACATGGTTCGGTCAGACTACCCGTGTGCCACACCCGTGCCCTACAGTCCCTCACATCATCACAGTAGATTGGGATCCACGAGGCTTGCCTCCCGGTCTTGAAAATATCTACTGCCTCGTAATCTCAAAAATATCTACCGTTTGGAATGTTTTAATGTTTGATAGCACACGATTAGTATGTGCGGACCGTGTGCGATGTCTGTTACTCCCGCTCTCCTTCATTCCCTTGATTCAAATTTTCAGTAGCCCCGGCCCCTGACATTTTACTCCTGCCTCTGCATCCCTCGCAATCACAAAAAAATCTGCTCACCCTTGATCCAAATTTTCAGTAGCCCTGCCTTGTTACTCCCGCCTAGTAAAGTTTTTAGTTGCCGCGGTCTTTCCTCAAACACCACCTTGCCCCCCTCCACACACACCACACACTCCCCAAACCTCCGCTCACACTGACACACACCACCCCCGAAACCATTGGTAGGTCGCCGCCGCCTCCATCCTAAACCTCTGCCTATGTGCCGGGGAGCTCGAGGAGCCAATGGCGAAAAAGAGTTTTATCGCGACCTCTTCGCCCGACGCAGGCAAGGTGGCCACCGAGGTCTCCCCGTCGTCATCGGCGGGTTGTTTATTGATTCGCTGTCGCCGGTCTCCCGATCTGCCCGCCGTCGCGCCCCTACGCCAGTTCGATGACTTCCCCGTCCTCCCTCCTACCCAGCAGCCGACAAGGTCCTACCTCATGGTCTGGCAGCGACGGTGGGGGACGTGGGTGGCCAAGATTACAGATCGGGAGACCCACACCTGCCGGTGGCTCGGTAGCTTCCACACGGCCGAGCTCGCGGCCATAGAGTACGATCGCTCGTAGGTCCGCTACCATAGCACGGTGTCTAGGCTTAGTTTCTCCTTCGGCACACGTCTGGTGAATCTCGTTCCGCCGGAGCTAGGGTGGTGTGCTCAGCTATGGCACGGGAGGACTGCGAGGCATGGGAGCGCCTCAAGGCTGTGGCCGCCGACGAGGCCTACATGCAAGAGCTCCGTTGGCAGTACCCGGAGCTCGTGGAGGCAGAGCAGACGATCTTTGCCGGCACGGAGAGTGGCGAGGTTATCACGCTCTCCTCCGATTATGAGGTCAAAGGCGGCGAGTATGGCGGTGCGGAGGGCGTCGAGGTGGGTGGCGAGGACGAGGAGATCGACATCGATGAGTGGAGGAGTGTCTTCCCCAATGGCCCCGATGATGGCACTGGCCTGAAGCCGGCTCGCGGCACACTGTACCTGACTAGGAAGGATTGGCTCGACCTCTACTTCGACTGAAAGTAGTTTAGCTTAGTTTAAATTTATGTTTTATGTTCGTTTATGCAAAACTATCTATGTTTATGTTTGAATGCATGCTAATTTCGATTGAACCTATTTGAACTTGATCAAATTGAAGTTTACAACATTAAGTTTAGGGGCTCAACTAGAAACAGCAAAAAATTGCTGGAGTATATATATATATATCCACTAAGGGTTTTAGTCCTTTAACTTTTAAAGGATCGGCTAGAGATGGCCTTATGCCTTGTTTATTTCAGTTCTTCACAATTTGATCACTATATGTGCAACTATTTGCCGTGCAGTTCAATTTCATCAATAATAGTTTCAACAATACCACTATGAATTACGATATTTGGTTGCTGTTAAGGATATTGTAGTTAACATGCCTTTTCATTTTTTTAACAATAACTAGTGTACTTTAGACCTTCACAATACCAATTTGAATGACTATTTGCTTGTTTTTAAATGTTATGCTGAATGCAGTTAACACACCTTTCCACTTCTTGTTTTGCTTAACTAGCGTGCTTAAGCCTGCACACTGAAGCTATCGTTTGTAGATTATGTTGTCTACCATGGATATATTTGGTTGATGTTTAGCCTGTTGTGCTTAACATGCCTTTATATGTACTCATACAGGACAATATTTAGAACAATGCTATTTTCCATTGAGGTTAGTTTCATCGCATTGCTTATATGTACTCACTGTTCAGGATCTCGGTAGCTGGTACCATATAACCTGGGGGCTGATAATGGATTAATCGTTGAATCAGACATTTCACTGAATATATCTGTAACCCATTTATCAGTAGGTTAACTAGGGCCATATTTAATATATCTGAGGCTACATTGCAATATGCATTGTACTAAATGACTAAATATGCGATCCCAGGCTACATAGCAACAAGGAAGAGTGTTACCTTAATGTTCTGATGATGTCTAGATATACATATAATAAAATCATATATAATGGGATGGAGGGAGTGTTGTACTACATCATTTTGCAATTGTTGTTTAGCTTCTAATATTTACTTGGTGCTTTTAGGTACATATGTCATTGCCAAAGATCCACACTTCGACCCTTTCTGCATATGGGGCAATGAGATATTCATGAACCAGCATCAAGTGAGGAAACTAATAAAGATTGTTATTAAAATGGGTCAAAAGATGTCAATCGAGCAATTTTTTTACACTTTATGCAAGACAACAGTGAACTGCAGGATGGTAAGTAAGAACCCCGTAGCCTTCTTTTTACTGCCCGTAATGAGTTGTGTTAGATGACAATGTCTGAATCTTTTTTCCTTCGTAGTGGATCTTGAAGAAGTTTACTCAAGATTACCTCTCAAACTACATGATTGGCGGCCGCCATCACAAGGGGTTGGACTAGAGTCGTGCGTGCCTTCTGCATCCAGGAGAGCACAATAGGGCCATTCCGCTACACCTTGTTCAGCAACCAGAATGTCTGTCGCCTCTTTCTTTACCATCTGTAATAGTACAAGTATAGAACCCTGGTTCATCATTCTTTATTTAGTGTTTATGTAATTCCTAAACATATGTACCTATGAATCGAATAATGCATTGGTTGTTTGAACCTGATGGATATGAATAAAGCTATAGCCTACTTTCAAGTTTAAATTAGGTATAATTTTAAATAGCAGCAATTAAATTAGGGAGAAATTACGGTGGGCAGGTCATTACAACGCACACGGTTATTAAAGGATAGCGTGTGCGATATACATCATAATCTGACACAGTTCATAGAGAGGAAACATGTGTAACAATGCGCACATTTGTCGTTTGCAAAGCGCGTGTGATGTCAGACACTATCACATACAGTGCGGGACAACTAAATGTGTGTGATTGTATACCTATCGTACACAGTTTATATTCATGAACTGTTTGTGATGTGCCAGGCATAGTAAACGTAGAGCTAGTTTGGTACGTTCCTGGAAAACTCCCGTGCCTGGAATCTGCCCGGTTTTAGGTAAAACCACAAAACTCTGACTGCGATGGCAATGCGAGCACAAATGAGTAGCAAGGATGAAGTATTTGGGATATTTGAGATATCGGAAACGGTTATATAGGGACAACTTATGCACCAAGGCCCCCTATCCCTGATGGTTTCTGGGTTGTGTGGAAAGGACCCCCCTATCGCCCACACTCACTTGGCGACGGTTCCAAATGCCGTCGTGGAAAGGGGTTAAAAACCGTTTGTATAGCACCGACGCGTACCAGTGAAACCTTAACACCAATATTCTTAGTAAAGCATAATTACTCACCAACATGACTCACATATCACTATCATCATATCTCAAAACTATTACAAGGAATCAAGTTTATATTGTCCAGTGATCTTCAGGAAAGTTTTTATTATATCCGTCTTATATATCTATCACTTTGGGTCTAATTTCATATTTTACCGTTGTAATAACAAGCTCTCGAACAAATTTAAGTGAAAAACATGAGCATAATCTTTTTCATCATCTCTCAAAATAATATAAGTGAAGCATGAGAGAATTTCTTTAAAATTTACTAACTCTCAAATTAATCTAAGTGAAGCATGTGAGTATTTCTTCAAAAATTAAAGCACCACCGTGCTCATATAAGTGAGGCACTAGAGCAATTCCATAGCTCAAAAAAAAATGAAGTGAAGCGCATATAGCAATTCTAACAAATCATAGCATCATTATGTCTTTCTCAAATAGGTGTGTTCAGCAAGAATGATTGCGACAAACTAAATGGCAAAACAAGCAAAGACTCATATGATACAAGACGCTCCAAGCAAAACTCATGATATGTGACGAATAAAAATATAGCTCCAAGTAAAATTACCGATGGTTGGAAGAAAGAGGGGATGTCTTCCGAGGCCCCAAGCTTAGTTTCTTGGTTCTCCTTGAATATTACCTTGGGGTGCCATGGGCATCCCCAATCTTAGGCTCTTTTCACTCCTTATTCCTTCATCCATCGTGATCTCACCCCAAACTTGAAAACTTAAACCACACAAAAATTAACAAAACCTTTGTGAGGTCCGTTAGTGTAACAAAGGAAATCACCACTCTAAGTACTATTGGAAACCCATTCATATTTTATTGCTGCATTATACCTACTGTATTGTAACTTTACCATGGCTTATACCCCCCGGTACAATCCATAGATTCATCAATATAAGCACACAATGCAACAAAAACAGAATTTGTCAAAAAGATAACAATCTATTGTAATCTGGACTTTGACCATAATTACATAAGTCCAACAATTCTAAAAAATTAGGACAATGTAGGAAATTTGTATATCAATCTTGTGTAAAAAACAGAATTTTTCGTCACTTCTGTGATGTTTAAAAATTCTGCAACTGTACACAAAAATTTCTATTTTTCAACAAGATCAAATCAACTATCACCAAACATGGTCCTAAAGGCTTTACTTGGCACAAACACTAATTAAAACATAAAAATACAATCATAACAGTAGCATAATTGTGTGAACACACAAATACAGAGAAATATAAAAAATATTCTATTCATTGTGTTGCCTCCCAACAAGCTCTTTCTTTATAGCCATTAAGATAGGCTTTGAGATTTGAACGATGCTCACATGATAGATAAGAACTGAAACACAAAGAGAGCATAAAAAATGTGACAAACAAATTTAAGTCTAACATACTTCCTATGCATACGTATTTTATAAGCAAAAAAATTATCAAGGCTAGCAAAAACTAGCATATGCAAGGAAGAAGAAAGAAACAATAGCAATCTCAACAAAACGAGAGGTAATTTTGTAACATGAAAATTTATACAACCATATTTTCCTCTCTCAAAATAATTTCATGTAGAATCATAATCAAATTCAACGATATAGCTACCATATAAAATTTTCTCTTCAAGATCCACATGCATAGTTTTATAATCTTCCAAGATAGTGGGATTAACATCAACTAAAGTCATGACCTCTCCAAACCCACTTTCATAAAAAATTTCATAAGATGAACACTCTCCAAATATGTGGGATTATTTTTACCTAAAGTTCACACTCTTCCAAACCCACTAATATTATTGCAAACATTATTATCAATGACATATTCATCATAAGGCTCAAATAAAATTTCAAGATCATAAGAATCATTATCACCCAATCTTGATCATTGCAATAAGTAGTGGACATAACAAAATTAGCATCCCCGAGCTTAGGGTTTTGCATATTATTAGGACAACTGACATTAGTAGAATTTACAGTAACATCATTACAATCATGCTTTTCATTCAAGGATATATCATGAATCACTTTATAAATTTCTACTTTTAACACTTCATCACAATTTTTAGATTCATGAATCTCAAGAAAAACTTCATAATGATAATCTAGTGAACTCAATTCACTAGAAATTGGTTCATCATAATTGGATATTTTAAAAAGATTAGCAAGTGGATGAGGATCCATATCTATAGATTTTTAGAAAGCAAATATGCAAGCGAATAGAAGGCACATGGCAACACAAGCGAACAAAAGATCGAACAAGAAAAAGGCAAACGAAAAATATTTTTGGATTTTTGCAAAAACATTTCAAAAGTGGGGGAGATGGAAATGAGAGGCAAATGGAAAATAAACTAATTGCAAGGAGATGAGATTTGTGATTGGGTACTTGATAGATGTTGATGATTGTTCCCCGGCAATGGCGCCAGAAATTCTTCCTTATTGCTTGTATCTGCGTTGGTATTTCCCTAAAGAGGAGAGGATGATGCATCACATCAACGGTAAGTATTTCCCTCAGCTGTGAAACCAGGGTTACCAATCCAGTAGGAGAACCAAGCATACTTGCAACCCAACGCGTAAGAGGGGTTGTCAACCCCTCCTAGGAATTGAGATAACTAAAATCGTGGTAGATTGGATAAATAGATCTTGCAAAAACACAAAATAAAATAAATAAAGAAAAAGTTCAGCAATGTAAGTTTGGGTTTTTGGAATAACAGATCTGAAAACAATATGATAAAAGATAGACCCGGCGGGGGTAGATTTCACTAGTGGCTTCTCAAGAAAATATCATACAGTGGGTGAACAAATCATTGTTGGGAAATTGATAAAAGAGCAAATAATTATGATGATATCCAAGGCAGTGATCGTGTATATAGGAATCACATCCAAGATTAATAGACCGAAATGATTCTGCATCTACTACTATTACTACACACATCGACCGCTATCCAGCATGCATTTAGTGTATTAAGTTCATGGAGAAACAGAGTAATGCAATAAGAACGATGACATGATGTAGGCAAGATCTATTCATGTTGGAATAGACCCCATCTTCTTATCCTTAATGGCAATGATACATGCGTGTCACTTCTCCTTCCGTCACTAACATTGAGCACCGCAAGATCGAACCCATCACAAAGCACCTCTTCCTATTGCGAGAAAAAATCAATCTAGTTGGCCAAACAAGTTTTGGAGAAGAAATATGAGGGTATAAAAATCATGCATATAAGAGATCAAAGAAGACTCAAATAATATTCAAAGATAGATCTGATCATAAACTCGCAATTCATCGGATCCCAACAAACACACCGCAAAAAGTCATTACCTCAAATAGATCTCCAAGAACATCGAGGAGAACATTGTATTGAGAATCAAAAAGAGAGAAGAAGACATCTAGCTACTGCCCATGGATCTGTAAGTCTATGATGAACTACTCAAAAATCATCAGAGGAGCACCAATGAGGATGATGAACCCCTCTGTGATCGTGTTCCCCTCTGACAGGGGGCCGGAATAGGGCTCTAGATTGGATCTCGTGGTTCTGGAACTTGCTATGGCTGGAATTGTGTTTCGTTGACTCCCCTATGGAATTGTGTTTTTGGAATATTTGGGTATTCATAGAGCTGAGAGGTGGCGGAGAGGACTCCCATGGGCCCCACCACCCACTTGGGCGCGCTAGGGGCCTCTGGCACGCCCTGGTGGGTTGTGGGCCCCACGGGCCTCCCCTCAGATACTTCCTTGGCTCCTAAGCTTGCTTCTGGGTAGAAAAAAAATCTCCAAAAAGTTTCGTGGCACCTGGACCTCGTTTGGTACTGATATTCTGCGAAATAAAAACAGGCAAAAAACAGCAACTGGCACTCGGCACTATGTCAATAGGTTAGTCCTAAAAAATGATATAATGTTGCTATAAAGTGAATGTAAAACATTAAAGAATGATAATATAATAGCATGGAACAATAAAAAATTATAGATACGTTGGAGACGTATCAGATGGAATCCTTGTTTCTCTTAATATGCCGCTTGCAGTTTGGACAAGGATTCAAATTAGCAAATTCAAATTAACAATTGTGAAAACTTATGCATGGAACACAAATTTTGTCCAACCTTCATTGTCCAAAATTAATCCTCTACTGATGTTTGAACGACAAGTGTGTTATCTTAGTGATGCTGGCTCGAGAAACTTTGGCTTGAAACTGATCGATATTTGTGCTCCTAAAATATCCTGTACCAAGCGTGCCTCACCAAAGGAGCGCTAAACCCTCCGTCGATGGCCTCCACGGATCATTCGCTACCGGTCACCCCAGCAAAACCCCTCCCAGATAGACACCCTTCCTCAATATGCTCGTGAGTTCCACATCATCGCACTACCCCCCTTGCCGACAGGATTTTCCACCAAGGCTCGGCAACAACCGACCTGATGTTGTCGCCCCCACCACCCTGCTCCCCTCTCTACCACCCTGCTCCCCTTCCTATCCAGTCCCTCCATTGAGCAACTCGCATGGTGCGGAAAATTCATAGCTTGGCGAAAAGACTGATAAAAATAAGTTTACTCAAAATAGATATTTCTAAGAAAAACAGATAGTTTGTTTAAACGGAGAAGGAGAGATTTGGTTTGATCCCAAATTATCGCATATATTAGGGAATAAATCATCAACTCATGATCTAAAATAGATCTAGGAATAAATGTAATCCCATATTGAGGAACCAAAACTATAGATCTGGGAATCAATATAATCCCATATGCATAAACTACTCTTTTTAGGGGGGCATAAACTACTCTTTATTGCAACATTGCAACACATGAACAAAACACATGGGAAGAAGCGATGGATATTCAAAATAACTTCTCGTACATCAATTGTTTTAAAAGAATGCGTCATGACCAATTCTGGGTTGTTTCACATAAGCACACATCTCTTCATAGTACAATGTTGCTCCAAAATCAGAAGTCTGATAGTGAAGCTCTAAATTTATTACTGAATGAAAAAAGTTAAACATAGGTATACTATATTGATGATGTAGTTGCAAATACATGAGAAATCTTCATCTCGCTTACAAATATTGTACCATTAACAATACGAAGCATCTCACTATGCGGTAGAGGTTCCTATATTTTGGCATGTCCAGGAATGGCAACACCCTTGATTATTTCCATAGATATAATTCTTATAGAGAAATTGACTCAAATAACACCGAAATCAAGCCACGATAAACATGAATGCACAAATTAGATCTGCTTATTTAAGGAACGATTGTGATGCCCCGACTTAATTGTGCACTAATCATACACGTAAATGCACATGATCAAGATCACAGACTCACGCGAAGATATCACAACACAACTGTAAACACAAATTAAAGTCATAAGGCTTTATATTACAAGTCAGGGGCCTCGAGGGCTCGAACACACAATCGTCAGCGGAAGCAACAATATCTGAGTACAGACACAAGTAAACAAGTCTGCCTTAAGAAGGCTAGCAAAACATCGATGACTGGATCAAAAAGGCATAGGCCTCCTGTCTGGGAGCCTCCGAACTACTCCTGGTCATCGGAGGTCTCCACGTAGTAGTAGGCTCCGTTAGGGTAGTAGTAGTCATCAGTGGGATCAGCTGGCTCTTGGGCTCTGTCATCTGATTGCAGCAAACGGGTAGATGGGGAAAGAAGTAGCAAAGCAACCGTGAGGACTCATCCAAAGAACTCATAAGACTTGCATCAGATCTATACTAAGTATGCATTTGTATCAAAGGAATGGGGCTATATCTTTGGACTAGACTGCAGAAATGCCAAAATAGAGGGGACGGCCTAGCCTATCGAAGACTAGCATCTTGCAGCAGTAGAAGAGTGAAGATTAGTATATTATAAAGTAACAAGTATATTTTAGTAACGCCTAGAGATCCTTCCTCGACTCGCTACGAGAAAACGATCCCGGAGCCATCATAACCATTTACTGTCTCCAGTGTCTAGTTCTAGTTGTAATAGATGAGGATACAACTCCGAGCGTCCGTTACTGTGGACAAGGCTATTTGAATAGATATACTTCCCTGCAGGGGTGAACCAACTTACCCAACAAGCTCGATTAACTTTTGCCGGACACACTTTTTTGGGTCATGCCCGACCTCAGCTGATCACACACCATAGTCCTACCTAGGCTTGACAGAGAGGCCAGCATGCCGGTTACATCCTAAGCGCTCAGGGGTCTTGGGCCCATCGCCATTTGCACTCTCGCGCGTTGCGTATGCGGCCTGGAGTAGACTCACCTCCTTATACAAGCGCAGGCAGTTACCACACAACCGGGTGCACCCCACTCAATTGCTGACCCCCGAAGAGCTTTCGAAGAATCGTACAACGCCGAGTGCCCATAATTATTCCTGCGTGGTGGTTAGTGTGAAAAGGCCAGAGGCCTACTCAGATCACATATCCAAACCCGTTAGTGACTTGGGAGCGTGCGGAGACGATCAATGTTCTCGTCGCCCCGTCTCGAGGACTTACAGCACAGGCCAGGCCCATCCCTCTCTAGGGAGTTCTGCCTGCCCGGCCGTGCATCCCAAATTATCGCATATATTAGGGAATAAATCATCAACTCATGATATAAAATAGATCTGGGAATAAATATAATCCCATATTGAGGAACCAAAACTATAGATCTGGGAATCAATATAATCCCATATGCATAAACTACTCTTTGTTTAGGGGAGCATAAACTACTCTTTATTGCAACATTGCAACACATGCACAAAACACAAGGGAAGAAGTGATGGACATTCAAAATAACTTCTCATACATCAATTGTTTTAAAAGAATGCGTCATGACCAATTCTGGGTTGTTGCACAGAAGCACACATCTCTTGCTAGTACAATGTGGCTCCAAAATCAGAAGTCTCATAGTGAAGCTCTATATTTATCACTGGATGAAAACAGTTAAACATGGCTATACTATATTGGTGATGTAGTTGCAAATACATGAGAAGTCTTTATCTCGCTTACAAATATTGTACCATTAATTATATGAAGCATCTGACTACGCGGTAGAGGTTGCTATATGTCGGTGCAACAGACCCCGGGTATGTTGCCCAACTATGCACATGCACAAGATCAAGATTGGAGCACCAGCTTAAGCCAGAGATCGAAGAGCCAAGAGACTTGAAGAACCAACATGCAGCTTAGAGAGATCGAGATCGAGGCAAAGGAACATGATATTGGCAAGAGAAGGGCCTCCCTCGCCGGGCACGCGAGCCCGGCAAGGGGCCAGGCCACCACCAGAAGCAAGCAACCAAGACTCCCCGGTAGCGCCTGCCGGGGCTTGCGGGGCCTGAATCACCCTGCCAACCATGCAAGTACGACCCACATCGTCAATCAGTGCGGTGTCAAGCTGCAAGGTGATTAAGTGACAGCATTTTCCACATGGCAGCCATCTTCTACAGAAGAAACCCATAGGTGACACCCGTCCAGCGACGTGTCAAGAGAACATATGTGGAGCTGGCGAGATAAGCCCGGCAGGCCTTGCCAGGCAACTAATGATGTGACACTAAGCGGTGCATTTAATGCACCCTGTCAGCCCACAGAGTTAGGTGTGATAGCAATGTTTGCTATCATATCAGTGGGTAATGACTATTTTGCCACTGTGGTGACCCCTTAATCTATAAAAGGAGGCCCATGGCAATCATAGGAGGGGGTTAGAGGGCTGGAAACTTGACAAACCCAAGCCACCATACGCTTGTGGTCACCGTAGCCCTGAGGCAGGTCTTGCCGGGAAAGTGTACCACGCACCACCATGTTGATTTCCACCATCAATCCACCAAAGCAAGAGTAGGGTCTTATGCCTCGCGGCGGCCCGAACCTGGGTAAATTGCTTGTGTGCTCTGCACCGTGCTTCCGTGCGCTGGTTTGCTCTTTGTGCAACGTGACGTCCCCCGCCGAACCAGCATGGGGCTGCTCGGTCCCATAGGTGGCCGCGGATATCCCGCAACATCTTTGGCGCTAGGTAGGGGGCTCTCTTGTGCGAACCTGAAAGCACGCGCATCACGTCATCTTTGTCGCCATCTTCATCTTCGATGACGCCATCGACCATGGCACCCAAGAAGAAGAAGTCCGGCCCTTCGGCCCAGCCATCCACCTCGAAGGCTCTACCGCCCGTGGCCTCAGATGTCGCGGGGGATGCGGGGACAAGTGAGGCCATGAGCGCCGCTGGGGGCGTGGCAGGAGCAGGTGGCTCCGTCGCCACTCCCCTTGCGGCAGGCATGGGGGCTGAAGGCGTCGGAGGAAAATAGCTTCAACAACGTTTCCATGGTCAAGCTCCGCAAGGTATGGATGGGAGGGTGACTCCACTTACATCCCTTCCTCCCACCAACGGGCTGCTACTAAGGTCCCCGCCAGCAGCCGAGCAAATGGATGAATGTCGTGCCACCATCTAGAGTATGCTAGGTTTCGCTGAGGCTGGGGGCTCGCGACGCGCTGGCCCACCATGACCTCCCCAAGTGATGACAACTGCTCGTACTGCCGACCGAATGGAGGGGGCTATCCCTACTGTGTAGTCCCCACCACGGAAGCAGGCACGGGCGCAGCAAGATCCAGATCCCGACGATGTCTCGATGGCCTCTTCTGACCCTCGAGCACGTCCGAGCCAATGACGGACCCCGGAAGATAGGTGGCGGGGAGACACGTGCGTCGTCATGGGACGGCCTCTCGACGACCCCCGCCAGACCGACGGGTGCGGCGGCCTCAACATTGACGAGCCTGCATTCGGTGTTGGTGGGTTCCTACCTTTCGAGGTCAGCTGCCCTGCCTTTACGCGCGAGCTACGACAAGTCTGTTGGTCGTCCGTCTGCACGTTCAAGTCGGAGATACCCGAGAAGTACGATGGGAGACTGAACCCGGCAGAGTTCCTGAGCATCTACACCATTGCTGTTCAGGCGGCCGGGGGAAGAGACGAGAAGGTTTTCGCCAACTACTTCCCGTTGGCTCTAAAGTCCAATGCGAGATCTTGGCTTATGCACCTGCCGGAGAACTCCATTTCATCATGGGTAGACCTGTGCCAGAGTTGATCGGTGCCTTCACCGGTGGCCACCAGGAGCCCGGCAGGCCCAGCGACCTATAACTTGTCCAACAGGAAGAAGGAGAAACTCGCCGTAAGTATTTAAAAAGATTCAGTAAAGTCCACAGGAATATTTTGATCATCCATCCTACAGTTATTATAGCAGCCTTCCACTCCAATGTGCGCAACCGTCGCATTCGTTCTAAGATGAATGTGCGGTTGCCCAAGACTATGAAGGAGCTGTACACACTAGTGGATAAGTGTGCTCGGATGGTGGAAGGAAGAAAGTTGCCCGGAGAGGAGGATTGCATCAATGTTGATTCAGAGGAGGAAGATGAATCAACCAGTCAAAGAAAGGGCAAGAAGCGCAACAAGAAGCCAAGAGATAAGACAGTGATGACTATGGAAGGTTCTTGCACGCCTAGTACCGGTAAGTAGGCCAAGCTAAGGCCCCCAGCAAGGAAGTTGCCGCGTGCACTGCCTGCCGGGAAGCCACTGCCACAGAGAAAGCCAGGAAAGGTGAAGGGCCGTACTGCAAGATCCACTGGACCAAGGGCCACGACCTCCATGTATGTTATCAAGTTGAGCAGCTTGTCAAGAGACAGAGAGCAGATTACGATAAGCGTGATATGGAGAAAGGTCAGACTGTTGCTGGCGGAATGGCCAAGGCAGTGAAGCAAACTGTCCCGGCAAACCCTTTCGGAACCAAGGAAAACCAGCCAAGGGCCAAGAGAAGGAAACCTATGATGATTTGAGTGATGGAGGGAATGAAGAGGAAACCAGCGAGCAGGAATTTCAGAGGGTCACTGATGCCTTATGCATTGATGGGGGTGCATCCTTGCACTCCTCCCATCGCCAGCTCAAGCGATGGGCACGAGAAGTCAATGTTGTGGAGCCAGCGCTAGGGGACCGGAAGCCGCTCAAATGGTTCCGCACCACTGCGATAGGGTGTTTGCCGCTGTTGGTTTCCCTAGCAATTCGCAACCTCAAGGTCACAAAGATGTTAGTGGATGGCGGGGCCGGGTTGAATCTGATTTCCCCAACAGTCATTAACAAGCTTCAGATAGGAGAGGAAGAGCTAGAGGTTACCGACACGTTTCAAGGAGTCAATCCCCGTAGGAGCCGTCCCAAGGGAAAAATTACATTGCCAGTGACGTTTGGGGGAGAGCTGAACTATAGGACTGAGAAGATTGTGTTTGATGTGGTTGAGCTCCCCCTGCCGTATAATGGGATTATGGGACAACCGGCCTTGGCCAAGTTCATGGAAGCATCCCATTATGCTTACAACACCTTGAAGATGCTTGGGCCGTTGGGGGTCATCACCATCCCATCAGATGAGAAGGATGCGATTATTTGTGTGGACATGATGTATCAGGATGCCGTCGCAGCAGAGGCTGCAGCAGCAACGGTCCCCGCCAAGGAAAGAAAAGGAAAGAAGAGGGATTGTAGGACCTCTGACAAGGAGTCCGGGAAGCATGCCCCCTCCGAGTGCACAGTGTCCGTTGACGATGTGCCGGAGTGTTCCAAGAGCAAGAGATCCAAGGTTGTAGCACCCCAAGTGAAGAAGGTCCCGGCAGGGCTGGCTGGTGTTGATGGTACTTTCACCATCAATGCCACCCTTGATGACAAATAGGAAAGCGTGCTTGTTGCCTTCCTGCGAGCGAATATCGATGTGTTTTCCTGGCAACCATCTAGTCAGAGGAGTACTGCACCCTACATGGTTGGCAAACCCAATGGTAGTTCGGAAGGCGTATGGGAAATGGAGGCTTTGCATTGATTTCACATATCTCAATAAGGCTTCCCCAAAGGACCCATTCCCCTTGCCGCACATCGATCAGATTGTGGATTCTACTTCAGGGTGCGATCTGCTCTCCTTTTTGGATGCATACTCCGGATATCACCAAATCTTCATGTCCAAAGAAGATGAGGAGAAAACATCATTCATCACTCCATGTGGTACATACCATTTTGTCCGCATGCCTTTCGGATTGAAGAGTGCCGGGTCTACTTTTGCAAGAGCAGTCCAGATTAGTTTTGAGCCACAACTACACAGAAATATAGAAGCATATATGGATGACATTGTGGTAAAAACCAAGGATAAGGACACCCTTATCCAGGATTTGGAGGAGACATTTGCTAATTTGTGCAAGATCAACCTGAAGCTTAACTCGGAGAAGTGCGCATTTGGTGTTCCCTCCGGAAAGCTACTTGGATTCTTCGTGTCCCATCAGGGGATCGAAGCTAACCCCGACAAGATCAAGGCCATTGAGCAGATCCAAGCGCCAAGGACAGTTAAAGATGTGAGGCGCTTGACGGGATGCATCGCCGCGCTAAGCATATTCATTTCCAAGTCTGTCGACCGTGCCCTGCCGTTCCTTAAAATTTTGAAGAAGGCATGGCCTATGAAGTGGACCCCGAAATCAGATATAGCCTTGCAAGAGTTGAAGGCTTACCTGTCATCTGTTCATACCTTGGTTGCACCCAAACCTCAAGAGCCGTTAGTGCTTTACTTGGTAGCAACCAAACAAGTGGTCAGTGTCGCCTTGGTAGCACAGCGAGAAGTGGATGAAGCAGAGAGCGACCAGACCGCGGCAGAGTCAGAAGAGGATCAGAACAGTAGTGAGCACGCCAACGAGTGCAACCCCAAGGACGCGGCAAGGAAGAAAGTGGTGCAGCGCCCAGTGTACTTCGTCAGCTCCTTATTGCAAGGGGCTAGATCGAGGTACTCTGGTGTTTAAAAGTTGATCTTTGGCCTCGTCATGGCCTCAAGGAAACTATGCCACTACTTCCAAGCCCATGAGATCACGATTGTTACTCATTTTTCATTGTAGAGGATACTCCGAAACCCTAAGGCTACTAACAGAATCGTGGAGTGGGCTTTGGAGTTATCCAGTTTTGGTTTGAAGTTTGAGAGCACTTCAACCATTCAAAGCAGGGCGCTAACAGAGTTTATTGCAGAATGGACGCCAACCCATGATGAGGAAGCAACAGAAACAGCTCTCCCCAGTAAGGAATCACCCAAGAATGGATTATGTATTTTGATGTTGCTTTTTCCCTACAAGGTGCAGGAGTTGGCGTGCTTCTTGTTGCCCCCTCTGGGGAGCACCTGGAGTACGTCATCCAAATGCACTTTGCCCAGGAAGAAGCCACCAACAATACAACTGAGTATGAAGGGCTCCTTGCCAGGCTCAGGATTACGGCAGAATTGGGAATCAAGAAGCTGAACATTCGAGGAGATTCACAGTTAGTGATGAGGAAGTCAGCAAGGATTACCAAAGCCCATTGATGGGAGCATACGTTGAGGAAGTAAGGAGGTTAGAGGAGTGCTTTGACGGCTCGCAAACAGAGCATGTACCCCATGCGGAAAACAACATAGCTGATCACCTGTTAAAGTGTGCTGCACATAAGCTTCCTATGGAACCAGGAACTTTAGTTCTCCACCTCTCTCAACCCTCCGTATCACCAACCACAATGGCCCGGAAAAGGAGAAAGTTGGACTACGGTAAGCCTCTCCCGATCAAGCCACCCGCTCCCGGCGAAGACCCTGCCGGAAACAACTCCTCACAGCCCGCCGGACCACCCCCTCCAGCAGGGCCTATGGACCCCGCGAATGAGGCTGGTGCTCCCGCAGCCGAGGAGGCGCCATTAGTGCTCGTTGCCGAGCCTCGGGCTCCAACTTGGGCAAGGCACATCGTCCGCTTCCTCCAAACCAGAGAACTCCCAGGCGACCCAGATGAAGCTGAGAAAGTAGCCCGGAGGGCCAGTATGTATCAGTTTGTCGATGACACTCTGTACAGAAGGAGGCCCAATGGTGTGAAATTGAAGTGTGTCTGCTGGGAGGGCGGAAAGGAACTGCTGGCTGAGATTCACAAAGGAATGTGCGGCTCACACATTGGATCAAGGGCATTAGTTGGGAAAGCATTCCAGCAAGGATTCTATTGGCCCACAGCCCTCCAAGACACGGTTGAGATCGTCACGACATGTGAAGCCTGTCAGTTCCATTCCAAGAAAACACACCTGCCTGCCCAAGCTCTTCAGATAATCCCTCTGTCATGGCCATTTTCGGTCTGGGGGCTCGATATCCTAGGCCCCTTCCCCCGAGCAATCAGGGGCTTTGAATTCTTGTTCGTTGCCATCGACAAGTTTACAAAGTGGCCGGAAGTGACTGCCGTGAGGAAGGTGACTGCTCAGTTAGCTATCAAGTTCTTGAAAGAATTGGTGTGTCATTTCGGAGTTCCGGTAAGGATCACACTGATAACGACACCCAATTCACGAGCCACGCCTTCATGCAATATGTTCAAACCCTCGGATGCAATATCTCATTTGCCTCTATAGCACAACCCCGGAGCAATGGACAAGCTGAGAGGGCGAACACTGAAGTGCTTCGTGGACTCAAGACAAGGACTTTCAATACGCTACAGAAGCACGCCAGGAGGTGGATCGAGGAGCTGCAGGTAGTTCTCTGGTCCCTCAGAACGACACCTAATCGAGCTACCAAGTAGACTCCCTTCTCCCTGGTCTACGAGGCAGAAGCAGTTATCCCCATAGAACTCATTTATGGGTCTCCATGGGTGCTTGCCTACGATGAAGTAGCGCAAGATCAGCACCGGCGTGACGATGTTGTGTTACTCGAGGAGAACCGTCTCTGGGCCGCTACGCGTGTTGCATGCTATCAGCAAGGCCTGCGTCGCTATCACAGCTTTAGGGTTCGTGCCCGGTGTCTTGAGGAAGGTGACATTGTCCTTAGGCGCGTTCAGTCCACCTAGGGTACACACAAGTTATCAGCGAAGTGAGAAGGTCCTTACCGGGTAGTACGAGTCTCCAGACCCGGCGCAGTCCGTCTGGAGACCGGAGATGGCACAACATTACAAAACACATGGACCATTGAGCATCTCCATAAGTTCTACCCGTAAGGCGCAGAGGCTGCCGGGCCCTGCCTGGCATCCACCCACTGTACATGGTAGTGCCGAAGTTGCATGTAACCCCTTGTACGAGCCGGGGCGCTGACCCCGTGCAAGAGAAAATAAAGAAGCGCTATAGGGGGGCCCAACTGAGATTGCATGCATGCACAAGCACACCCAGATCATTGCATAAGCACTTTCATGAGCATTTGCATATGCATATAGATAGGATTGCATCCTGCATTCATTCTCATCCACATAGTGTTGCAGGTTCTTGTCGTGAACCTGGCTTCAACAACGGAGAAGAAGATTGCACGGCACGGGGATCCTAGACAAGCCAAATAGATAAGTTCACCTGTTGTCCGTTAGTATTCTGTAAAGCTACAACTTTGCATAAGAAAACCTCGCCCCCTCTTTGAAACTTAGGTGCTCCCATCCATGACTTGAATGCTGCTTCGGTCAGGGTAGTCGCTGTGGCCTTTGGGAAAAAAGAGTTGGCGGGGGGCTGGCCCCTCTGTCTGTTCCCCGACAGACGAAGAGGGTGCCCGCAGGATATCCTGCCAGGGAAAACTCATTTATTCTGTTAAAGAGGCACTTTGCCTCTGCATGGACATACACATGCACGAGTTCCCAACAAGATTCATATTTTTCACTCGTATGCAGTTGCAAGTACAAGCATTACAGAATACAAAGATGGACTCGAGAGATTACATTATTTGAATTAAAATTTGGCGATCGCCTGTAGATTTAAGATTGAAAAAAGATAAGTGCTCCGTGATGCCCTTTCTTGTCCCTCTCCTCCTAGGTGCAGCCGCCGCAGGCGAGAAGAATCCACGGGCCATGTTCCATGTTTTCCACGACACCGCGCACCGCACGCGTGGAAATTGGAAACCGCCCCCCAAGATCAAGACGAATGAAGCAGCAACGGAAAACTTCAAAGGGGCCAACCCCTTCAGCAGCCCTGCATGTGCACTTATTAGGCCCTACCCCGCCAACGCTCCGCAGCACGATCAGGGCAGGCCCAGGGGCTTCTGTCGGTGCAACAGACCCCGGGTATGTTGCCCAACTATGCACATGCACAAGATCAAGATTGGAGCACCAGCTTAAGCAGAGATCGAAGAGCCAAGAGACGTGAAGAACCAACATGCATCTTAGAGAGATTGAGAGCGAGCCAAAGGAACAGGATACCGACAAGAGAAGGGCCTCCCTCGCCCGGCAAGGGGCCAAGCCACCACTAGAAGAAAGCAACCAAGACTCCCTGGCAGCACCTGCCGGGGCTTACGGGGCCTGAACCACCCCGCCAACCACGCAAGTACGACCCACGTCGTCAATCAGTGGTGTCAAGCCGCAAGGTGATTAAGTGGCAGTATTTGCCACATGGCAGCCATCTCCTATAGAAGAAACCCACAGGTGACACCCGTCCAGCAACGTGTCAAGAGAACAGATCTGGAGCTGGCGAGATAAGCCCGGCAGGCCTTGCTGGGCAACTAGTGATGTGACACTGAGCGGTGCATTGAATGCACCCTGTCAGCCCACAGAGTTAGGTATGATAGCACTGTTTGCTATCATATTAGTGGGTAATGACTGCATTGCCACTATGGTGACCCCTTAATATATAAGAGGAGGCCCATGGCAATTGTATGAGGGGGTTAGAGGTTTGTAAACTTGACAAACCCAAGCCACCATACGCTTGTGGTCACCGTAGCCTGAGGCAGGTCTTGCAGGCAAGTGTACCACGCACCACCACGTCCATTTCCACCACCAATCCACCAAAGCAGGAGTAGGGTCTTACGCCTCGCGGCGGCCCGAACCTGGGTAAATTGCTTGTGTGCTCTTTGCCATGCTGTCGCACGCTGGTCTGCTCTTTATGCAACACGCCGTCCCCTGCCGAACCAGCAAGGGGCCACCTGGTCCCATAGGTGGCCGCGGATATCTCGCGACACTATATTTTGGCATGTCCAGGAATGGCAACAACCCGTATTATTTCCACAGATACAATTCTTATAGAGAAATTGAATCAAATAGCACCATAATCAAGCCACGATAAACATGAATGAACAAATTATATATGCTTATTTAAGGAACAATTGTGATGCCCAACTTAATTGTGCACTAATCATACACGTAAATGCACACGATTAAGATCAAAGGCTCACGCGAAGATATCAAAACACAACTGTAAACACAAATTAAAGTCATACAACTTTATATTACAAGCCAGAGGCCTCGTGGGCTCGAATACACAAGCGTCAGCGGAAGCAACAATATCTGAGTGCAGACATAAGTAAACAAGTCTGCCTTAAAAAGGCTAGCAAAACATCGATGACTGGATCAAAAAGGCACATGCCTCCTGCCTGGGAGCCTCCTAACTACTCCTGGTCATCGGCGGTCTCCACATAGTAGTAGGCTCCATCAAGGTAGTAGTACTCATCGATGGGATCAACTGGCTCCTGGGCTCTGTCATATGATTGCAGCAAACGGGTAGATGGGGAAAGAAGTAGCAAATCAACCATGCATACTCATCCAAAGTACTCACAAGACTTACATCAGATCTATACTAAGTATGCATCCGTATCAAAGGAATAGGGCTATATCTTTGGACTAGACTGCGGAAATGCCAGAATAGAGGGGAAGACCTAGCCTTTCGAAGACTAGCATCTTCGAGCGTCTTGCAGAAGTAGAAGAGTGAAGATTAGTATATTATAAAGTAACAAGTATATTTTAGTAACGCCTAGAGATCCTTCCTTGACTCCCTACGAGAAAGCGATCCCAGAGCCATGATATCCATTTAGTGTCTCCAGTATCTAGTTCTAGTTGTAATAGATCAGGATACAACTCTGAGCATCCGTTGCCATGGACATGACTATTTGATATACTTCCCTACAAGGGTGCACCAACTTACCCAACACGCTCGATTCATTTTTACCGGACACACTTTTTTGGGTCATCCCCGACCTCGGCTCATTGAAACACCATAGTCCTACCGAGGCTCGACAGAGAGGCCATCACGCCGGTCTACATCCTAAGTGCTCAGGGGTCTTGGGCCCATCGCCCTTTGCACTCTTGCGCGCTGTGTACGCGGCCTGGACCAGACCCACCTCCTTATACAAGTGCATGCAGTTACCATACAACCGGGTGCGCGCCGCTCAAGTGCTGACCTCCGAAGAGCTTTCGGAGAATCTTACGACACTGAGTGCCCACAATTATTCCCGCGTGGTGGTTAGTGCGAAAAGGCCAGAGGCCTACTCAGATCACATATGCAAACCTGTTAGTGACTTGGGAGCGCGCGGAGACGATTAGTGATCTCATCGCCCCGTCTCAAGGACTTACGACACATGTCAGGCTCATCCATCTCTAGGGCGGTCTGCCTGCCCGGTCGTGCCTCATAATTATCTTGGGGTACCCCCCAGGTCAACCCGACTTCAGTAACTCTCGCGGGTACCCCTTCGGGGCCGACCCAACTTCAACATGGTTTTGAGGTAAAGTCAAGGTAACCATGTGTCCATAACATCAAGGGGGAAATCCACGGAATCACCCTCAATGGATTCCCACTTGATGTAACCGCCATGGTGACCTTCGAGGAATCACCCTAGAAGGATTCAAGCTTGAGGAGTTGCATGATAGAGTCACTACACTACAGAGCTATCATCAGGAGTGAGGTAGGAGGTATCACCCTCGGCACTCGATATTAGCTCAGCAAAGTCATACAACTAAGGGGGTGTGTGTGTGGTGATGTATCGGTCTCTGCACATCGATCGCGTTGATCGAGTCATCGGTAACAAAGCGGGACAACAAGGACAAGGGTGAGGGGTAACTGATGGATCACTAACCAACCTATACTAAGCATATAGGAAATCAGGTAAATTAACAACAGCAAGTTATGAAAGAAGGCTATGCATCATAATAGGAGCTATCGAACAATAGTAGCCAAATCTAATGCAAGCATGAGAGAGAAATAATGGGTAATATAGGAATGATCAAGGGGGTTTTGCTTGCCTGGAAGCTCTATTGAGAGTGGTTGGACGTCAGGGGTGTAGTTGAACTCAGGACCAGTGTCGGTCTCGGTGTCTACTGGAGAGAATAGGGAGAAGGAATAGTAAATATAAAGCAATGCATGACATGGCAATATGTTGTGCTGGGGGTGACCTAACGTAGTGCTACACGTTTTCCCGGCTTTAGGCAGTTTTCGGGCAGATGAAACAAAGGGGAAGGTGATACGTCTCCAATGTATCTACAATTTTTTATTGTTCCATGCTATTATATTACCAATCTAGGATGTTTTATATGCATTATTACACTATTTTATATCATTTTTTGGACTACCCTATTAACCTAGCGCCAAGTGCAGATTGCTATTTTTTCCTTGTTTTTGCCTTTATAGAAAATCAATACTAAAGGGAGTCCAAATGGAATGAAACTTTATGATGATTTTTCTTGGACCACAAGACACCCTGCAAGCTTCGGGAGGAGGCCAGATGGGCCGCGAGGCAACGACAAGCTAAGGGGGGCGCCCTAGGGGTGGCCAAGCTTGTGGCCGCCCGTGTCTCCTCTAACCCTAATTCTTCTTCTACAATTACCCAAATATTCCCCATAGACCAGAGGGCACACCAAAAAATACTTCTCCGTCGCCACAAGTTTCTATCTTCGTGAGATCCCATCTGGAGTCCTTTTATGGTACTTTGTTGGAGGAGGATTTGACCACGGAGGGCTTCTACATCAACCTTGTTGCCCTTTCGATGATGTTTGAGTAGTTTACTATAGACCTACAGATCCATAGCTAGTAGCTAGATGACTTCTTCTCTCTCTTTGATCTTCAATACATTGTTCTCCTCGATGTTCTTGGAGATCTATTTGATGTAATATTATTTTGCAGTGCATTCGTTGAGATCCGATGAATTCTGGGTTTATGATCAGAATATCTATGAATATTATTTGAGTCTTCTCTGAACACGTTTATGCATGATTAAGATAGCTTTGTATTTCTATCCGATCTATTGATTTGGTTCGGCCAATTAGATTGATTTTTCTTGCAATGGGAGAGGTACTATGTAATGGCTTCAATCTTGCGATGCTTATTCCCAATGACAGAAAGGGACATGATACATATTTGTATTGTCGCCATTAAGGATAAAAAGATAGGGTTTGTTCATATTGATTGCATCTATCCCTCTGCATCATGTCATCTTGCTTAAGGTATTACTCCGTTCTTGTTAACTTAATACACAAGATGCATGCTGGATCGCGGTCGATGTGTGGAGTAATAGTAGTAGATGAAGGCAGGGGTCATTCTAGTTGTCACAAATGTTATGCATATATACATGATCATTGCCTTAGATATCGTCATAACTATGCACTTCTCTATCAATTGCTCAACAGTAATTTGTTTACCCATCGTATGCTTTCTTTCAAGAGAGAAGCCTCTAGTGAAAACTATGGCCCTTGGGTCTATCTTTTATCATATTATTTTCATATCTATAAAATCAAAAACACAAAAATACCTTGTTGCAATTCATTTACTTTTATCTTATTTAGCACTATTACTTATCTTTAATATCTATCACTATCAGATCTCATCCTTGCAAATAACCGGGAAGGGATTGACAACCCCTTTATCTGTTGGGTGCAAGTATTTGTTTGTTTGTGTAGGTGCAACCATTGGTGACTTGTGCATTCCTCCTACTAGATTGATACCTTTGTTCTCAACTGAGGGAAATACTTATCTCTACTTTGCTGCACCACCCTTTCCTCTTCAAGGGAAAAACCAACGCAAGCTTAAGAAGTAGTAGGAAGAATTTTCTGGCGTCGTTGCCGGGGAGTTGAGTGCTTGAAGGTATATCTTTAGATCTTGCAATTGAATATTTTAGTTTCTTGTTTTATCACTAGTTTGGTTTTAAAAAGAAAACCAACAAATGGAATTGAGGTTGGCACCTATTATTCATCTTTCTAATGTCTTTCGTGAAAATGATCGAAAGGAAAATTGTGCTCAATTGATAGAAGAAGAATTCAATAAAATGTTTGGCATAAAATCTTTGAATGACGAGCATGATTGCAGTGTTGTTAGTACGGTTTGAATATCCATGCTGTTAATGATATGCAAAGCCATAAGCTTGGGGATTCTATGTTTGATGAAGATGATATTTTTAGTCCCCAAGTTTTGATGAGAAAATTTATTATGATGAAAGAATGCCTCCTATTTATGATAATTATGTGGATGAAAGTGGGTTTGGAAGAGTGTCAACTCTAGGTACTAATGATCCTACTATTTTGGAGGGTGTCGAATCTTATTTTAGTAATTATGTAAGTGGATTTGGAGAGGTCATAACTTTATTTAATGATGAATCCACTATTTTGGAAGAGGTTTCAGTTGACTATGATAAAAACTTGTTATCTACGATGATTATTGTGATGATATGTATGCTATAAAGAGTAATGATATCCATGAAACTTCTCATCATGATTTTAATGCTCAAATTGAGTATACAAATCAAGTATCATATGATAGTTATTTCATTGAATTTGCTCCCACTATTATCGATGAGAAGAAATTTGCTTAAGTGGAGAGTAATAAAAATTTATGCACATGGATCATGAAAAGAATGATTTATGTGATAGTTATATTGTTGAATTTATTCATGATTGTTAGGACCAAGAGTATAGCGACCAGAGGGGGAGATTCAAAATTCTTGTGAATGTTTTGAATCAAACCCAAACATAGCAGCGGAAATAAGGTTTGATAGAAAAGGACGTAATCAAACTCAATATTGAGGATCATTTCCATCGAGATAGCGAGCAATAGTAGATCGAGCATAGGCTACCACAGGTTTGACAATAAAAATGGTACGTAATGCAATATGCAAACATATACATTAATCATGAGAGAGCACAAGGTATGAACTATGAGGGAAACATGCGAGAGATAACTATGACGAGGTGAATGAAACATGGCATGGGGACAACACTCCTGATATGACAAGTACAAATGGAAATGAATGATACTGAAAAGATTACACTAAATGATGAGAATGCATTAGGATAAGCAACGAAACATAACAGATGGGAACGACAGAAATGATTGACACGAGTGATATGCAAAGATCATAAACAGATTAGATAAACCACCATCACCGAGCACAAAAATAAACTACTGAATGTAATGTAGTAAGGTAGATTGAACCAGTGGTGCTCGATGGCGACAAAGAGAATTGGTAGACCGGTTCGCCCTTCTGCCAAAGGACTATGTCTGGTTGGAGGGGTTGTGATTTAACACAGATGATAAACTCTCTTCGCCCTATTCTCCTTCAACTCGGAGCTGGTCAGACTCTAGTTGATTTCACTCGTGGTAGATACTTGTCGGCGATCTCCAAGCCTTTGATCGATCTTTGCGAACCACAATCACTCTTGGTTGCTGAAGATCTTGCTCGGTGAAGATAACAACTCTTCAACGCTCTAGCCGACACCTATTCGTCTAGAGATTGTGCAGCTCTCAAGAGTAATAGCTATAAGAACTATCACTCGGAACTACTGTGATGCTCAACCACTGTCTAAGTTCGGGCTCTTGATTTTTCTCTCAATGGATCTTAAACTCAAATCACTCGGAGAGGGGATGCTCAATCAATCTTCTCAGAAATCTTAAGCGGAGCAGCCAATGGGCAATGTTGGAGCGGGTGGCTATTTATAGCTACAGCCTTCCCTGAAGGGGAATGATGAAATTGGACATGTGGAACAGCCACACTACAAAAAAAGAGACATCCGTGACATTTTGGCCCAAACAAAAACATTTTTATCATGGTTATGACACTTCTACGATGATAATTGTGACAAAACCACTTATCATCATAGATGTGGTAGGCTCACACTTCTATGACAAAAAATCAATACATAAAATGGGCTTGTCGTCCTGGGCGGGCCAGGGACGCACCTGCATGACATTTTTGTGCCGTCCATGATCAAAATAGTCATGGTAGAAGCGAGGGGGAGGAGAATATCGGGGAGTTCCCGGTTACGGTGGGTGGTCGGGTGATGGCTCGTGTCCGCGTGAGTATTTCCCCGAAGATGAAGGGATGATGCAGCACATCTACAGTTGGTATTTCCCTCAGTGATGAAACCAAGGTTATCGAACCAGTAGGAGAACCAAGCAACACTATGTAAACGGTACCTGCACCCAAAGAACAAATGCTTGAAACCCACGCGTAAGAGGGGTTGTCAATCCCTCTCGGGAAAAAGATAGATTGGTTTGTATGATTTTGGATAAATAGATCTCGCCGAAATGCGAAATAAAATAAATAACAAAAAAAATTCAGCAAGGTATTTTTTGGTTTTTGGAATAATAGATATGAAAGCAAAAGCAAATAAAAATAGATCTCAAAGCAAATATGATAAAGAATATACCCGGGGGCCGTAGATTTCACTAGTGGCTTCTCTCGAGAAAAATAGCATACGACGGGTAAACAAATTACTGTTAGGAAATTGATAGAACTTCAAATAATTATTATGATATCCAGGCAATGATAGTTATATAGGCATCACGTCCAAGATTAGTAGACCGACTCCTGCCTGCATCTACTACTATTACTCCACACATCGACTGCTATCCAGCATGCATCTAGTGTATTAAGTTCATGGAGAAATGGTGTAATGCAATAAGAACGATGGCATGATGTAGAAAAGATCTATTCATGTAGGAATAGACCCCATCTTGTTATCCTTAATGGCAACGATCAATACATGTCTTGCTGCCCCTTCTGTCACTGGGAAAGAACACCGCACGACCAAACCCATCACAAAGCACCTCTTCCCATGGCAATAAAAATCAATCTAGTCGGCCTAACTAAACCAAAAATTCAAAGAAGAAATACGAGGCTATAAGTAATCATGCATATAAGAGATCAAAACTCAAATAACTTTCATTGATAAAATAGATCTGATCATAAACTCAAAGTTCATCGGATCCCAACAAACACACTGCAAAAAGAGTTACATCAAATACATCTCCAAGAGACCATTGTATTGAGAATCAAAAGAGAGAGAGGAAGCCATCTAGCTACTAACGGCGGACCCGTAGGTCTACAATGAAGTACTCATGCATCATCGGAGAGGCACCAATGAGGATGATGAATCCCTCCGTGATGGTGTCTTGATTGGATCCGGTGGTTCCGGAACTTGCGGCGGCTGGAATTGTGTTTCATCGCCCCCCTATGGTTTTTGGATTTTCAGGGTATTTATAGAGCAAAGAGGCGGTGCGGGAGGCGGCCGAGGTGGGCACAACCCACCAGGGCGTGCCTGGGCCCCCAGGCATGCCCAGGTGGGTTGTGCTCCCCTCGGAGCCCCTCTGGTACTTCTTTGGCCCAACAGGCATCTTCTGGTCTAGAAAAATTCTCCAAAAAGTGTTGCTGCGTTTGGACTCATCCAATGCTCAGGTACGATCATAGTGCCCCTTAATTGGTGCTTGATAAGAGAAGATGGAGAGTCAAATAAAAATAAAAATTACCTAAAGTAAATAGAAAGGCCCTTCACAGAGGGAAGTAGGGATTTGTAGAGGTGCCAGAGCTCAAAGCGAAAAAATAGAGATACATTTTTGTTGGGGTGGCATGCTTTTCCTGTCAACAAAAATGATCGAATGGTTCCCAATACTTTCCATGCTAGATATATTATAGGCGGTTCCCAAACAGAAAATAAAGTATATTCCTTTTTCCACCATACTTCCACATTGCGTGGCTAGCCGTATCCACGGGTGTCGTCCATACCAACACTTTCCAAGGAATTTATTATTTGACAACATAAAGTAAATTCATTTTTCATTTTGGGACTGGCATCCCTAATACCTTTGTCGTACTCTCATGCAATGACAAGTGAATAAACACTCATCTTGAGAATAACACATCTAGCATGGAAAAATATCAGCCACCCCCTACCATTTCATGAGCGGTACGAGCACACAAAAAGGAATTTATTTTGAAAAATAGAGATGGCACATACAAGTTTGCTTAGAACGGCATGGGAATACTACATATAGTTAGGTATGGTGGACTCATATGGCAAAACTGGGTTTAAGGATTTTGTATGCACAAGTAGTATTCCTACTTAGTACAAGTGAAGGCCAACAAAAAGATTGAGAAGCATCCAACCATCAAACGAAAAATCACATAAGCGAGCATTAGGGATAAGTAACACCGAATAATGCACCAGAAGTAGGATGTAATTTCATTGCATAACTATTGACTTTCGGCTTGCATAGGGAATCACAAACCTTAACAGTAATATTCTTACTAAAGCATAATTACTCACCAACACGACTCACATATCACTATCATCATATCACAAAACTATTAGAAAGAATCAAATTTATTTTTTACAATGATCTTCATGAAAGTTTTTATTATATCCCTCTTCAATATCTATCACTTTGGGGGTAATTTCATATGCTGCTTTTGATAAGCTCAAACAAATTTATGTGAAGAACATGAGCATAAAAAATTTCTCCTCCTGAGAGGATTTCTTAAAAAATTTCTAAATCACAAATAAATCTGATTGAAGAATGAGAGCATTTCTTCAAAAATATTAAAGCACACCATGCTAAAAAGATATAAGTGAAGCACTAGAGCAATTCCACAACTCAAAAAATTTGAGTGAAGCACAAAGAGAAATTCTAACAAATAGGTGTGTCCAGCAAGGATACTAGTGACAAGCTAAAAATCAAAACAAGCAAAGACTCATATGATACAAGACGCTCCAAGCTAAACTCATGTTATGTGACGAATAAAAATATAGCTCCAAGTAAAATACTGATGGTCGTTAGAAGAAAGAGGGGATGCCACTCGGGGAATCCCCAAGCGTAGTTGCTTGTTCCTCTTTGGATAATAACTTGGGGTGCCATGGGTCACCCCCAATCTTAGGCTCTTCTTACTCCTTATTCCTTCATCCATCGTGATCTCACCCAAAACTTGTAAACTTCAATCACACAAAACTCAACAAAACCTTCGTGAGATTCGTTAGTATAACAAAGCAAATCACTACTCTAACTACTGTTTCAAACCCATTCATATTTTATTTTTGCATTACATCCACTGTATTCTAACTTTACCATGGCTCATACCCTCCAATACAAAACATAGATTCATCAAAATAAGCACACAACACAAAGAAAACAAAATCTATCAAAAACAGAATAGTCTGTAGCAACCTGTAAACTTAGAATACTTATGTAGCTCCCAAAATTCTGAAAAATAGGACAACGTAGGCAATTTGTATATCAATCTTTTGTAAAAATTTCAGAATTTTATCAAGCTTTTCTGCATTTTAAAATTGTTTTACTGGTCACAAAAGTTTTTGTTTTTCAACAAGATCAAATCGACTATCACCCAACATGATCCGAAAGGCTTTGCTTGGCCCAAACACTAATTAAAACATGAAATACACAATCATAGCAGTAGCATAATTGTGAAAACACTCAATACAAGAAAGAGAAAAAAGAAAAATAAATTTTATTCATTGGGTTGCCTCCCAACAAGCGTTATTGTTTTGTGCCCCTAGCTATGCATAATGCATATATCTAAGTATTATCATCTTTGGTTTTATTTTCCTTAGATGTGTTTTTGTCAGGAGATTTTGCAAAAATAACTTGAAATACTTTATCCATAGAAACTTTAGCATTATCAAGTTTCTTATCAACATACCCCTTTGATTTCCGGCAACAATCCAAGAATAGTGTTGATTAACATCATAGAAAACTTGTTGAATTATATCTAAAATGGGGATTTCCTTTTTAAGATTCTCATCGAAAATTTGATTATTTCCAGGCAAGTGTCTCAACATATAATCTCTATTATAAAGGATCTCATCTATCACCGATTTTTCAGTGTTCATACCATAAAAAACAAAAATTTCCCTGGCTTCTCGAATTATGTAATCAAATTCATTCATAAGAACAAGGGTAGCCAACTTTTTAGCTTTGAAATTCTTAATAATGGGTAGCTCATAAAACAATCTTTGCAAGGTAGGATGGGTACGGATAAATCTATTTTCAAGTTTCAGAACTAGTGCCGAAATAGCCTCCGCATAAGATTTAGTTCTTTTAAGTATGGGAGCGTCATCAAGAGTCAAATTTCCAACACAATTGAAAAATTCTTGGATATGTTATTTTCCCATAACATTACCTTGACCCAAAAAAGGTTTTAGCATCCAGATTGACAGCTCGTCCAATTTTAGGAGTTAGGCCATCAACTGTTTCTGCCGTACCAAAATCACTTATGGTGACAAGTTCAAGCAGAAGATAGTTCTGACGAGAAAACGACAAATGAAAAGAGGGCGAATAAAACGACAAATTTTTGTGAAGTGGGGGAGATGAAAACCAGAGGCAAATGGCAAATAATGTAAACTGCAAGGAGATGAGATTTGTGATTAGGAAGCTGATCTATGTTGATGATGTCTCCTAGGAAATGGCACCAGAACTCCTTTCTTGATGGCTCATTTCCGCGTATTTCCGTGAAGAGGAAGGGATGATACAGCACAACTACAGTAGGTATTTCCCTCAGTGATGAAACCAAGGTTATCGAACCAGTAGGAGAACCAAGCAAAACTATGTGAATGGTGCCTACACACAAAGAACAAATACTTGCAACCCGACGCGTAAGAGGGGTTGTCAATCCCTCTCGGGTAAAAGATAGATTGGTTTATACGATTTTAGATAAATACATCTCGTGAAAACACAAAATAAAAAAATGCAGCAAGGTATTTTTGGGTTTTTGGATTAATAGATCTGAAAGCAAAAGAAAATAAAAATAGATCTCAAAGCAAATATGATAAACAATAGACCCGGGGACCGTAGATTTCACTAGTGGCTTCTCTCGAAGAAAATAGCATATGGTGGGTAAACAAATTACCGTTGGGCAATTGGTAGAACTTCAAATAATTATGACGATATCCAGGCAATGATCATTATGTAGGCATCACGTCCAAGATTAGTAGACAAACTCCTTCCTGCATCTACTACTATTACTCCACACATCAACCGCTATCCAGCATGCATCTAGTGTATTAAGTGTTGGGGAACGCAGTATTTCAAAAAAATTCCTACAATCATGAAAGATCTATCTAGGAGATGCATAGCAACAAGAGGGGAGAGTGTGTCTATGTACCCTCGTAGACTGAAAGCGGAAGCGTTTAGTAACACAGTTGATGTGGTCGAATGTCTTCACGATCCAACCGATCAAGTACCGAACACACGGCACCTCCGCGATCTGCACACGTTCAGCTCAGTGACGTCCCTCATACTCTTGATACAGTTGAGGCTGAGGGTGAGTTGTGTCAGCATGATGGCGTGTTGACGGTGATGATGAAGTTATCGACGCAAGGCTTTGCCTAAGCACTATGACAATGTGACCAAGGTGGAAAACTATGGAGGGGGGCACCGCACACGGCTAAAGATCAACTTGTGTGTCTATGGGGTGCCCCTTCCCTCGTATATAAAGGATGGGAGGAGGAGGTGTCGAAGTCAAAACCGGAAGATCTCGGGTAGGGGGTCCCGAACTGTGCGTCGAAGGATCGAAAGTAACAGGAGACAGGGGTCACGATGTTTACCCAGGTTCGGGCCCTCTTGATGGAGGTGATACCCTACTTCCCGCTTGATTGACTTTGATGAGTATAGGGGTTACAAGAGTTGATCTACCATGAGATCGTAATGGCTAAACCCTAGATGTCTAGCCTATATGATTATGATTGTAATTGCCTCTACGGACTAAACCCTTTGGTTTATAAAGACACTAGAGGGGGCTAGGGTTTGTACAAAGTCGATTTACAGAAAAGGAATCTTCATATACGTACGCCAAGCTTGCCTTCCATGCCAAGGAGAGCCACATCCAGACATGGGGGATAGTCTTCCATCTTGTATCTCCACGGCCCATTAGTCCGGGCCATATCACATAGCCCGGACGCCCGAGGACCCCATAATCCTGGACTCCCTCAGTAACCTGAACCAGTCTTCAATGACGATGTGTCTGGCGCATAGATTGTCTTCGGCATTGCAAGGCGGGTTCCTCCTCCGAATATTTCAAATAGTTGATCGCCAGTACTATATCCGACTCTGTACAACAGTCATACCTCTGAATCACAAGGGCATAATACATATAAGTTCTGTCTTCTGAAGATTTCACTGGTGAGACGTTACATCCAGCCATTTTATTATTTGAAACCATTTTTGGCCTCCCGTTTCGCGTTTCAAGACGCAACCACCGATGACACGTCTGGTCAAAGCAGAGATTGTGCTCCCTTATTACGAGATTCACATCAATACAAGTTTGGGAAACCCAACCATGCCTTTTCGCATGACACCTTGGAAATAGGCAAGCTTCAAGGCTCGTGGGGGACGCATGATATTCACTGCCTTTATAAGGAGATAAGATTCCCCCTTTTACCCCACGCCCCCCTTCCTCAGCCCATCTGCCCTCAAGATCCATCGCCCAAGCTTCAATCCTCTCCATTCCCAGAAAGTACTCCAACCATGTCCGGATCTGGAGCGCAGGGCAAGTGGTTGGCTTCCTCCTCATGGAGAAAAACATCAAGGAACTCCGGGAAGTGGGGTACCTAGCCAAGGAGATCGCCCACTGGCTTCCAGCCAAAAAGCAGATCATCCCCACTCCAAAGCCCGACAAGAGGGTAGTGCTTATCCCTCATTTTCTTCACGGACTGGGGTTTCCCCTTCATCCTTCCGTCTGCGGCCTCATGTTGTACCACGGGCTAGATTTCCATGATCTAGCCCCAAATTCTTTCCTCAACATTTCGGCATTTATCATCGTATGCGAGGCATTCCTCCGCATTCCCCACTTCGACCTATGGCTCAAGGTCTTCAATGTGAAGCTGAAAGTGGTGGACGGCCAACACGCGGATTGCGGTGGCGCTACGGTGAGCAAACTGCCCAACGTCACTTGGCCCCGGGGCACCTTTGTGGAGACTGTGAAGGGATGGCAGCAGGGGTGGTTCTATGTCACAGAGTCCCGTGACTCCACATGGGCTGCTCCTACGGAGTTCAAGTCCTGACCCACAATGCGGCTGGCATCCTGGCTCAACAAGTGCCTGGACTGGGCGTCGTCTGACGAGGTAACGATGTTGCAGAAGCATATCAAGAGCATGGTAGATAAAAACACCAGCCTCGCCAGCGTGATCCAGGTGATGCTCTTCCGCCGGATTCTCCCCTGTTAAGCGTGTCAAGAGCCCATGTGGAAGTTCAACCCGACCAGTCCCTAGACCCTGAAGTGGTTCTTTGGCACGAAGCACGAAGACATGTGGAAGTTGCTCTTCAAGACCCAGAAATCATGGACGGAGACAACCGAAGACGTCGGCTGCGGCAGCACCCACGCTGCGACCCCTATAAGTTCTTTGATAACCTTACTTTGCGAGTCGAAGGAGCACACGAAACTCTCCATTTTCTTTTCCAAGGCTGGAAAAGAAAGCGGAACGGATTCACTGTCCTACTCTGTTGCCTGAAGACTCGGCTATTCCCTTGTTGACGAGGATGCTGGTCCCGGTGCCGTACCAGGCGCCGTAAAAGAAAACCAAGGAGAAGGGTAAGGAGGCCAAGAGTGGCCTGCGCCGTAAGCGTGCTTTGGACATAGCGTCCAAGGACACGGGAACCCTCTCTTCCCCTGAGGAAGTGGAGGAGGAAGAGAGCAACCCCCCCTAAGGGGGAGAAGAAGAAAAGGGCAGCCTCAGTTGATCTAGAGGAAGCCCCTGGCCGCATCGTAAGTACTCAAAGGTATATATATGTCCGGCTTTTCTGGCTTATAGTTATAACACGCTTAAATTGCATGCTGCAGTTCGATTCTTGTCCCCCCCAGCGATCTTCCTCTTTTGGGAATTCGCTGGGTCCGAACATGATGGAGAGCGATTCACCTCCACCAGTTTCCTCCCCCACTACAGTGGACAACACTGAGGTGTCGTCCCAAAGGACCCTTCCAAAACAAGGAGAGGTGCTAGAGGCTGCCAAGACGGTGCCGAAGGGTGACACCTCAGCTACCGAGAACATGGGGGAATCAACCCCCGTGGAGACTAGAGACGGGGGCCATGTCCAGTTTGGCCCCCAACCAAATGTTGCTCCGGAAACCCACACGGTTCCGGAAATAGATGAGCGGCCCTCTTTGTGAGAAGGTGGCACGCCTACTACACCGGCGACCTCTGTCAATGGGGAGGCGCCGGACACTCTGGTGAGAGCGCTTCAGAGCGCCACCATTGTGGAAGAACATCGTACCCTGGTACGGTGATTGAAAAGGTTCAATCCATGAAAAGTGGATTGAGCGAAGCCTACACTAGCCTTTTAAGAGGCTTTGAGGTATGTGCTTTCCAATGTTTTTTAGCTCTATAAAAAGAATGCATGTGTATAAATAGTAGCCCGTGAGACTCCGTTCAGTGTTCAGAATGAAAAACCAAACAAAGGATCTAATGACTCACGCAGGAGGTTAGCGTGCATATCGTTTGAACAAACAGGCTATGAAACAGGCGTCAGCTGCCCATGCTGCCGAAGCTCCCGAGCTAAGGAGAAAGTTAGAAGAAAAGCAAGGTATGTAATACTGAAACATGTCTGAAATGATGTCAGCTATGATGTGGTATCTCAATGAGTTTCATAATTATGTTTGCAGCTGACACGTCTGAGGTCGAGGCCCTGATGCGCCAACCAAGGCCAAGAAGGAGGCGGAGGAGGAATGGGCCTCCCGCCTTAGAAATGAATCGCGGGTGGAGGAAGTCCAGCAAGGGCTCAAGGATGCCATAGGAAAATGCGAGTCCTTAGAGCGTAAGAGTTTGGAGCAAAATTCTAAACTTGCAAAGGCACTCCAAAGTGTACAAGAAGCCCGGGCTGAAGCCCAAAATGCTGTCCAGGAGATCCAAGAGGCAAAGCAAATTGCGGCGGGTAAGGCCTTTAACATGCAAAGCAAATTTGTGAGGAAAAGGTACATTTTGCTAACCCAGATTTAGAGTTCTCCAGGAGTGTTTGCGGACTTGCCCCGGAGTGTTGCTGATGCCGCGGAGTTCTTCCGGGCCGAAGAGGGGAGCTCAACAGTGAAGCTATTCTAGTCGCAGTACCTTGCGCTAGAGCATCCTGTGCCCCTCATCGATCAGCTGAAGTAATGGACCGAACTGCATAGGGTGGGTGAATTGGCCATGAGGGATTTGATAATCAGTCTTTGGACCGCCGAACACATGCCCAGTAGCTACTTCGGTCTCGTGAAGCGGCTGGTCGGCACCTGCCCTCGGCTTGATGCTGTGAAGCGGTCGGTCTGCATTGAAGGTGCGCGGATGGCCTTCGCCCGTGTCAAGGTGCACTGGGCGAAGATGGACGCCGTCAAGCTTGCAACCGAGGGACCGCACTCTGGCAAAGAGCACCGCACACTGGAGCGGTATTTCAATGATGTCCTGAAAGGATCCAACATTGCAGAGGGCCAATGTTTGAAGGACATCATTTTTGAATGAATGTATCTATGTTTTTTTCGACCGTAAGAACTGCAGGGCTTACACCCCACAGCAATTTATTAAAACTTAAAATAGCAAGTACAACAAAGAGTTCCTTAAGAAAAGGAACTGAGTAGGAAAGGAAGGAAAAAAGAACACTGTACAAACTATTCTAGACAGCGAAAGAAAGATCTAACTAGAAAAGAAGAAAAAGATTACAAATCCAGGGCCCCTCAAGGAGGCAGGAAATCAATCCATTTGATCAAAGCATCTCTGTGTTTTGACTTGATTCTGTGAGCCAAGAGAGAGATGTCTTGGACAAAGCCATTCCTCCACTACCTGAAAGTAGGTCTGAGATACCTGAAGACTTTGTCATTCCTGACTTTCCATATATTCCACCAAGTGAGGAAGACCACCTCAGAGAAGAAAGGCTTGTTGAAATCCCTCCTAGCATGATGCGCAATCTCCACCATATCTTGACTGTTGAGCCATGTAATTTGTAGATAGTTCCACACTCTCGTGCTGAAGTTGCACTGGAAAAATAAATGATTCCTGTCTTCAAGTGCTCCTGTGGGACAAAGTACACATTCAGGCCCATCATTAATCTTCCACTTCCTGCGCTGAATCATATCCTTGGTGTTTACTCTGTCCATAATGACAAGCCAGGCAAACATTTTAATTGGCATAGTACAACAGGATTTCCATATCCAACTGAGAAGAGGGTTGGCAGGAATTGGCTCATGAACAAAGTCATAGTATTTCTTTGCTATAAACCCAGCTTTCTTCCCATATTTCCATTGCCAGGAATCATTAGAAGCAACATCAAGGGAAATCCCAGTCATAATTCTTGACAGATGATTGAACTCCCTATAGGCCAATTCAGATAAGGGCAAGGAGAACATGCTCTGCAACTCACCAGTCTGCAACACATCCATAACAGAGGAGTTCTTTTGTAAGCAGAAGGAAAAAATCCTGGGGAATCTATCTTGGAGTGGGATGCATGAGTTATCTATTTCCCAAGAATCAAACCAAAAACGCAAAGAGTCCCCTCTTCCAACAGTGACTGAAGAAATAGCCCTGAATTTATCCATTAGTTTACAGATGTCCCTCCATCAAAAGGAGCCACACAAAACAGTGTCATGAGGACCTCTCTGATAATAGTAACTATCCCGGATCAAATGAACCGATGGCACATCTACTTTGTTATAAAATTTACTGAGGAATTTCATTAACAAAGCTTCATTTTGTAGACCCAGGTTGAGAATGCCAAGCCCACCCTTAAGTTTGGGCCTACAGACCAAAGGCCAAGCAGCCAGAGAATTCCCCTTCTCCTGACCATATTTTCTCCAGAGGCATTGTCTTTGAATTCTTTCCAGCTGTTTTAAAATCCCTTGTGGTATTGATAAACTACAAAGGAAAAAGATTGGCAATGAAGAGATAACAGAGTTTACTAGCTGCAGCCTGCTACCTTCGGGCAGAAACCATGAACTAGCAGTTAATCTTCTTTCCATACAATCAACTAGTGGAAGCAGATCCACAATTTTGGGCCTAGTTGTGCCCACTGGCAAACCCAAATATGTGAATGGCATAACCCCTAATTGGCACCCAAACTGTGCAGCAAGAGCATTGGCATTAGTGGCATCCACATTGATTGGGTACATTGATGATTTGTGGTAGTTGATCTGCAATCCAGTTGCCAGGGAGAAAGAGTTTAGAACAGACTTAAGCACCTCCAATTGAACAGAGTCAGCAGTCACAAACAGCAGTGTATCTATGTTGTCTAATCATGTATCATGAAACAAGGCTTATGTATGATATGTTGCTTATTTTACTTTAAAATATTGTAACACCCCGGATGTAACCTTCCCTATTTGTACTCCAACTCTTGCCGTTTCCGGCGTTAAGTTATATTTATTTTCTCGGGTTCGGGTCTTTGTCTCCATGTGTTGTTATCGTTGTCATGCATCTCATATCATGTCATGATGTGCATTGCATTTGCATACGTGTTCGTCTCATGCATTCGAGCATTTTCCCCGTTGTCCGTTTTGCATTCCGGCGCTCCGTTCTCCTCCGGTGGCCATTTCTAGATTTCTTTCGTGTGTGGGGATTAAACATTTCCGGATTGGACCGAGACTTGCCAAGCGGCCTTGGTTTACTATCGGTAGACCGCCTATCAAGTTTCGTGCCATTTGGACTTCGTTTGGTACTCCAACGGTTAACCGAGGGACTGAAAAGGCCTCGTGTGTGTTGCAGCCCAACACCCCTCCAATTTGGCCCAAAACCCACCAAACTCTGCTCCATCACCTAGAGCATTCGATCACGATCGCGTGGCCGAAAACCGCACCTCATTTGGACTCTCCTAGCTCCCTCTATGCCTATTTAAAGACCCCTTCGTTTTCGGATCTCCCCTCTCCCCGAAACCCTAAAAATTCATCCCTCCGCCGCCGGACATGTCCGCCTCCTAGCGGACGAAATCGTCACCGCCGCCCCGTGCCAATCGCGCGCCAACACGTGGCACTCGTCGCCTCCCACCGCCGCCGGCCCGCGGAGCCCGATTCGGGCCCCAGCGAGCCCACGTCGCCCCGCCGCCTCCTCCCAGCTCCGCGCCGCCTCTCGCTCACGGCCGGCCGCCGGCGCCGCCACGCGCCATTACTGGCCTCGGCCGCCGCCCGCAACTCCGGTGGCCGGAGCCTCAAGTCCCGCGCTGCCCCGTCCTTCGACTCCGGTGGCCGGAGCCGCAAGCCGCGCCACCGCGGCGTCCTTCCCCGCTGGCGACGTCCTCCCCGGCCGCCGCCCGCGTCCGGTCCAGCGAGCTCCCTCCTCTCCGGCGAGACCCCAACGCCGGCGACCTCGGACCCACCTCCCGTGAACAGTGCAGCGCTGCGCCTCGGTTTCCGTGCGAACCCTAGATCCAGATCCAGAGGTTGTTTTTTTTGCCAAGTCCCGGATATTTTTATTCCATATGCTCCTGTTCGAGGTCCCGTAACTTTGCATCCTTAGCTCCGATTTGGGCGTGTAGCATATCAAAATGTTCGCCTCGATGAGTACATCATTTCATTCCATTGCATCATTTTCATTTGAGTTCATCTTGATGCCCTAAATGCTTCTAGAAGGAGGCTTCGTGAGTTAATTGTCAGATCTGCTAGTTCATCTTAGACTTTTGTCATTTTTGCTATGATTATTGTGTGCATGATATGCCTATGAGTCCTTCATATGTTTTGTTAAGGATTTTGTCTTCTTTCCAGAGGTGCAACCCATGCATTTTTGTGATGTGTGTGGTGACTTGTGCAAGCTTGCAAAGTGAGGCACCCAGTAAATCTGTTTTCAGGGACTTGGTAGTTTTCACTAAGTCTGGGATTATTTAGTTCATGATGCCATATGTTCATGTTGTTTCCTAGTGATCCGTGCCTCTTTTTAGGACGATCAGTAAAGGAGTTTTGTTAATCTTGTTATGCTATATCCATCCCTGTCTTTGTTTGCAATTATGGAGCAGCCTAGCTTGAGTCAGTCGAGCTCTACTTTTGCTTCATGGTGAATCTGGGAAGATCGTCAACTTGTTTGCGATTTTGCCGATGCTATTGTAGTTGATACGTGCATGCTATGCCATTGTTCTTGCCATGTCTAGCTAGCATTTTGTGCCTTCTTAATGGATGTATGCTTGCCTTGCCATGAGTTGCACCGTAGTGCTCGTTTACAGGCCTTCGTGAGTTATATTTCAGCATGTCTCAGTTTTCACTAAGTCTGCAAACTGATTGCGTTTTAGCTATGTTCGTGGGCTTGTTAGTATATTTTGTGAACCCTTTTGGCCCCAGGTCACTTTGGGTATTTTGTTAAGCTTGTTGAGTAGCTCCATGCCATGTTCTTCCTTGTCATAATCAATTCATGTATCATGTTGTTTTGCTGCTCCGAAGAGGGCTTCGTGATCTGAAATTTCAGACAAGTGTTAATTTCACTAAGTCTGGAATCTGTTTTGCATTTGCGTTTTTGCCATGCTTGTTTGAACCTCATAATGGATGAATTAGCCGTGGCTCAGTGCTAGTCTTCTGTTAAGAATCTTGTGTGCATCCCTACCATGTATTTTTTTGTCATGTTTGGTGGCTGTAGCATGTTCGTTTCATTGCATTTAGATGCCTACTTGCTGTAAATTGTAGACCGGTGTCATTCTTAAAACGCTTGCCATTTCTAAACCGTAACTCCGATTCCAATGATATTTATATCATTTTCAAGCGATTCCATCTCATCTTTCCAGTGGCACACTTTGTTTTCCAAGTTGAGGCCAGGTTCATGCATTTCCTGTCATATCTTGCATTTTGCATCCCGCATTGCATCCCGCATAGCATGTCATCATTGCATCTTATTGTTTGAGCTTGCACGTGGTTGATTGTATCCTTGTTGCTTGTTTGTCTTGTTTGGGTAGAGCCGGGAGACGAGTTCGCTAACGAGGAGCCCGTTGAGTTTGCTTTTGAGGATCCAGTCAACTCTGACAACTGTGCAGGCAAGATGATCATACCCTCGAAATCACTACTATCTTTGCTATGCTAGATTGCTCGTTCTTTGCTATGCCATTGCTACGATGCCTACCACTTGATTGCAAGCCTCCTAAATTGCCATGTCAAACCTCTAACCTACCATTGTCCTAGCAAACCGTTGGTTGGCTATGTTACCGCTTTGCTCAGCCCCTCTTATAGCGTTGCTAGTTGCAGGTGAAGATTGGAGGCCGTTCCTTGTTGGAACATTTATTTACTTGTTGGGATATCATTATATTGCCATGTTATCTTAATGCATCTATATACTTGGTAAAGGGTGGAAGGCTCGGCCTCTCACCTAGTGTTTTGTTCCACTCTTGCCACCCTAGTTTCCGTCATATCGGTGTTATGTTCCCGGATTTTGCGTTCCTTACGCGGTTGGGTTATAATGGGAACCCCTTGATAGTTCACCTTGATTAAAGCTTTTCCAGCAATGTCCAACATTGGTCTTACCATTTGCCACCTAGCCCTTTTCTTTCCCTTGGGTTCTGCAGACTCAAGGGTCATCTTATTTTAACCCCCCCGGGCCAGTGCTCCTCTGAGTGTTGGTCCCACTGAGCGATGTCCGAGGCTACCAGGGGCAACTCTGGGCTGGCTTACCCGACGTCTGGCTCATCTGAGTGTGCCCTGGGAAAGAGATATGTGCAGCTCCTATCGGGATTTGTCGGCACATTCGGGCGGTGTTGCTGGTCTTGTTTTAACCTGTCGAAGTGTCTTGAGTTACCGAGATACCGAGTCTGACCGGAATATCTTGGGAGGAGGTCTATTCCTTCGTTGACCGTGAGAGCTTGTCATGGGCTAAGTTGGGACTCCCCTATAGGGATTGAACTTTTGAAAGCCGTGGCCGCGGTTATGGGCAGACGGGAATTTGTTAATGTCCGGTTGTAGATAATTGGAACCTTAATTAATTAAAATGAATCAACTGAGTGTGTTGCCGTGATGGCCTCTTCTCGGCGGAGTCCGGGAAGTGGACACGGTGTTGGAGTAATGTTTACCGCAGGATTTCCCTCTTTAGTTATGCGCTCGTGCTTTGCCTCCTCTTCTCGCTCTCCTTTGCGAATAAGTTAGCCACCATACTTGCTAGTCGCTTGCTGCAGCTCCACTCATATTTTACCTTGCCTTACCCATAAGCTTAAATAGTCTTGATCGCGAGGATGCGAGATTGCTGATTCCCTGTGGCTCACAGATTACTACTATACCAGATGCAGGTCCAGGTGATTCCGCTCCAGGTGACGCGTACGAGTTGAAGTGGGAGTTCGACGAGGACTCTCAGCGTTACTATGTTTCCTTTCCCGACGATCAGTAGTGGTGCCCAGTTGGGGGTGAACGGGACCGTTGTCGCATGTTGGGTTCTCTTTTATTTTGGCACCGTAGTTGGGCCATGAGTGTTTGGATGATGTAATGTTATTTATGTTCTTGATTGACGTGGCGAGTGTAAGCCAACTATGTTCTCCCCTTTATTATTCATATTACATGGGATGTTGTGAAGATTGCCTAACTTGCGCCATATGCCTTCAATGCGATTATGTCTCTAAGTCGTGCCTCGACACGTGGGAGCTATAGTCGCATCGAGGGTGCTACAAATATCTCCTCCTGTGCGGCTGTTTATGACATCTGAGAGTTGGCCAGTCGTCGGCTTCATCCCCTACGTAGGTAGTACGGGGGTGTTCGGGATAACACTTAAACACACTTGACCCAACGTACTGGTCCGTGAAGGAGGTGTTAGTGCGGCGAACCAGGCAATCGGACTATGCGGCTTTATCGCCCTCACTTAGCCATAGGAGTTTTATAATGGGAGTGCGGGCGCAACCCCTAGTATTGTTCGATTATCCGAACTTGGGTGTTGTGAATGCCCGTTCGGGCGGAGGCCAGCCTATCGCATAATGCGGAAAAAATCGCAAGAGATTTACACTTAGTCACCGAATAGCTGACCAGCTCTTGTCGCATCATGACTGTCAGTTTTCGGCTTTATCTACTGAGGTCTTTGTCCGGGTGAACCAGAAACACAATCGCAGTAGTTCTCCCTTTACTACCCTAGCCGATTGGACGAAACGTAAGGTAGAAAGCACAGGAACCGGGCAACCCAACTATTGACCAAAGACATGATTCGGAGCCAATGCATATAGTGTTATATTTGGGACGCTGAATTGCACTGTGAAAGTGTTCAGACTTTATTTTAGTATTTAAAAGATGTATGCGGATTTAATAGAGCCCCTGGCAATTTAGGTCATACCAAGGTGTACATGACAATCGGACAAAAACAGGGAAACATATGTTAAGAGATAAGCCAACACCACGTAGGGTTGGGCTAAAAACTGCTTCCATTGTAGTCTGATTGATACATCAAAACGTATTGATACAGATAGTGCAATAAGCGACAAGGCTATTTTACATGCCGAACACAAGGGGAAGCTGTGCATGCATCCTGAAAGCGGACGAGGTGATCTTTAAGGATCCTTTAGGTGCTCTGGCACGCGTCTATGCTGCTTTTCTCCTTGGTATATTGTCCTTTGAGAGGATCATCGACCGGTGTTTTCATAGTAGGCCACGGAAAGAGGCTTTGGTACCGTCGAAAGGGTGGTGTGGTTTGAGGGAACCTAGAAGAATAAAAAGAAAGTAAAAAGGGAAATGTGAGTGTCTGATAGGGTCTTCCCGTATTGCAAACATTGTCCTTATTATGCCTCCATCCTTTCCCATGGTATTTTTAGTGCGTAATTATGTACGAGTGGTACATATGCCACAATTTGTTAGGGGACGAGATGGAGGCCGAATTGCTAATCGAGCTCCTGACGAGCTAGACTATCGTACAATGGGGTAGTCCAGACTCGTTTGACAGTGTCCGAGGACTTGGCCGCCGACGTAATAGTTGGCTTGATGAGATCACCTTGTACTTATGCTGCCAGGGCCGCGGTGTGCTCCTTGCGGAGGGAGCGTTCCATGTTTCCATTCACTGTTATAACTCCGCGTGGTCTGGGCATCTTGAGTTCGAGATAAGTGTAGTGCAGGACTGCATTGAAGCGAGCAAATGCGATTCGTCCGAGCAGTGCATGGTAGCCACTTCAGAAGGGGACGATATCGAAGATCAAGTCTTCGTTGCGGAAGTTTTCCGATGAACTGAAGGCCACTTCCAATGTGATTGAGCTCGTGCAGAGGGCCTCTACACCGGGTATCACTCCTTTAAAGGTAGTTTTAGTGGGCTTGATTCTTGACGGATCAATACCCATCTTGCGGACTGTATCATGATAGAGCAGGTTAAGGCTGCTGCCGCCGTCCATGAGGACTCGCGTAAGGTGGAATCCATCGATGATTGGATCGAGGACTAATGCGGCCTAACCTCCGTGAAGGATACTGGTCGGATGGTCCCTGTGACCGAAGGTGATCGGACAGGCCGACCATGGGTTGAATTTTGGGGCAACTGGCTCTATCACATAGACGTCCCTTAGTGCATGCTTGCACTCCCTCTTGGGGATATGGGTGACATATATCATATTCACCGTTTTGACTTCGGGGGGGGGGGGGTAATTTCTTCTAAACCCCTGTTTTCGGTGCGTGAGGTTCCTCGTCGTCATCCTCTCTGGGGACCCTTTCTCCTTATGTTCGATATTTAACTTGTCGGCCTGTTTGAAGACCCAACAGCTTCTGTTGGTGTGGTTGGTAGGCTTATCAGGAGTGCCGTGGATCTGGCAGGGTCGATCAAGTATTTGGTCCAGGCTTGATGAACCGTCTTTGTTTCGTTTGAATGGCTTCTTCCGTTGATCAGATTTTGTGCCACTGAATCCGGCATTGACTGTAGTATTCCTTGTATCGTCATTGTTGCTCTGACGCTTATGTTTGTTGCGTCGGGGCCTTCTGTTGCCGTTTCAGGCTTCGGAAGTGTCGGGGTCACTAGTACTGTTACCACTATGGGCTAGCCAGCTATCCTCGCCCGTGCAGAAGCGGGTCATTAGTGATGTAAGGGCTGCCATGGACTTTGGCTTTTCTTGGCCGAGGTGTCGGGCGAGCCATTCGTCGCGGATGTTGTGTTTGAAGGCCGCTAGGGCTTCGGCGTCTAGACAGTCGACGATCTAGTTCTTTTTAATTAGGAACCTGGTCCAGAATTTCCTGGCCTACTCTTCGGGCTGTTGGACTATATGACTGAGGTTATGGGCATCCGGAGGCCGGACATAAGTGCCTTGGAAGTTGTCTCTAAAGGCATCTTCCAAGTCTTCCTAGCTTCCAATAGAGTTTTCTGGGAGGCTGTTTAACCAGTGCCTAGCAGGCCCCTTAAGTTTTAGGGGAAGGTATTTGATGGCGTGTGGATCATCACTACGAGCCATGTGAATGTGGAGTAGAAAATCTTCAATCCATACCGCGGGATCTGTTGTGCTGTCGTATGATTCGATGTTCACGGGTTTAAACCCTTCAGGGAACTCGTGCTCCATTACCTCATCAGTGAAGCATAGGGGGTGTGCGGCGCCTCTGTATTGGGCAAAGTCGCGACGCAGTTCGGATGAAGTCCGTACGCGGTATTTGGCCCGGGTGTGGTTATGCTTGTCGCGCCAGGCTTGATAGCCGTCTTCTCGCGTCGGTGCACGCCCCCGCGATCTATAGATCGATCTGGTCTGACCTGTTCTATTTTCCAGGTCCTGTTGTAGGTCATATGTGTATCCCCGGGCTATTGTTTCTCTGCTTTTGCAGTGAGGTGGTGCAGGTTGGTGTTCGTCTTGAGTTGTCGTTCTGTCCCGGCCACGTGGTGGTCTATCGGGTCCGTTAGCCACATTACGCATGGGTGGTATGGGCTCCAACGCCTCATCGTCGAATTAGGGTAGCAGCTTACGCTTCGGGTAACTCTTTTTTTGGTTGCTCAAGGCCGTATTCTTCAGCTGCCAGGACATTAGTCCAACTTTCATTGAGCAGGTCTTGGTCAGCTTGAAGCTTCTGCTATTTCTTTTTTAGGCTTCTAGCCCTGGCTATTAGCCGGCGCTTGAAGCGCTCATGTTCGAGGGGTTCCTCTGGCACGATAAAATCTTCGTTGCTGAGGCTTATGTCATCCTTGGAGAGTGGCAAATAGTTGATGTCCTCCGAGTCATCGTTCCATGTTTGTTCGTCAGGGTCAACTTGCCCGTCCTCCCGATCATCCTGTTCGGATGTTGGTTCGATTGGGTCTTCTTGGTCTTCGGCATTGTCCGGAGTATCATCGTCTTCGGTGCCGGTATTACTGTTCTTACTGCGACACGATTTAGAGCGGCGCCACTGACGTCAACGTTTCGGTGGTATCTCAGGAGGTTCGTCCTCGACTGGGTTTTTCTCATCATCGTCGTCGCCGTTTTTAGGTGTATCCACCATGTATACGTCATACGAGGAGGTCGCCGTCTAACGTCCGATGACCGATGGGTTTTGGGCCTGCTCCTCTCCGGCATCGTCGTCCATACCGTCAATGTCTTCGGAGGCGTAATCAAGCATGTCGGTTAGGTCCTCGACAATGGCTATGAAGTGGGTAGCGGGTTGGAAGTAAAATTCCCTATTTCCAGCCCCTAGTTCGGGCCGGGCGTGATTCAAAAGAGGTTCCTCTATAATGACGAGGGATCCCATTAAGTCTAGATCCTCGTTTAAGAGCGGGGTTTGGACGGGGTCGGAAGTTTCTGGGCCAAGCTCGCATGACGCGGGCCTCCAGGGTTCCGAATTAGTGTCTGGAGAAGAGTCCGACTTTGCAATGATTGCCAGAGACGCTATTCTCTCTGGTTTTCCGGTGTTGAGCTCTAATGCCGCAAAGAGAATGGTGGGTTCTAGCCTCCCGTCTTTGGACCTGATGACGTGCTCTGGATCTAAGACCGGAGCGGTCATTGGGGCCGCGAACCCTTGGAAGATCAAGTCTCCTCGGGTATCAGCAACATAGTTTAGATTTCCAAAACTGATCTGGTGACCAGGGGCGTAGCTGTCGATCTGCTCCAGGTGGCCGACCGAGTTGGCTAGCAGTGTGAAGCCGTCGAATACAAAGATCTGGCCAGGGAGAAAAATCTCCTTCGCGGCAGCATTTTTATAGACGATTGATGGAGCCATCAAGCCTTTTGATGACGGCAGAGTGGAACTCTCAATGAAAGCACCAATGTTGGTGTCAAACCGACAGATCTCGGGTAGAGGGTCCCGAACTATGCGTCTAAGGATCAAAGGTAATAGGAGACATGGGACACGATGTTTCTCAGGTTCGGGCCCTCTTGATGGAGGTAATACCCTACTTCCTACTTGATTGACTTTGATGAGTATAGGGGTTACAAGAGTTGATCTACCAAGAGATCATAATGGATAAACCCTAGATGTCTAGCCTACAAGATTATGATTGTAATTGCCTCTACGGACTAAACCCTCCGGTTTATATAGACACCGGAGGGGGCTAGGGTTTGTACATAGTCTTTTTACAGAAAAGGAATCTTCATATCCGTGCGCCAAGGAGAGTCCCATCCGGACACGGGGGAAAGTCTTCCGTCTTGTATCTCCACAGCCCATTAGTCCGGCCCATATCACATAGCTCGGACACCCGAGGACCCCATAATCCTGGACTCCGTCAGGAGGGCCGGCCTCAAGGGGAGCGCCCAAGATGGGATTCCTACTCCTAGCAGGACTAGGTTCCCCCCTTTCCTAGTCCAAGTAGGAGAAGAAGGAAGGACAGGAAGAAGCGAAGGAAAGGGGGCCTGACCTCCCTAGCCCTAGTCCAATTCGGTTTGGGCTATAGGGGGGACCACCTCTTGGTCTGCCTCCTCTCTTCCACCACTAGGCCCATAAGGCCCAATAACTTCTCGGAGGGGGTTCTATTAACCCCCGGTACTCCGAACTTATACGAAACGACCCGAACCATTCCGGTGTCCGAATGTAACCTTCCAATATATGAATCTTTATGTCTCAACCATTTTGAGACTCCTCGTCATGTTCGTGATCTCATCCGAGACTCCGAACAACCTTCGGTTCATCAAATCACATAACTCATAATACATATCATCATCGAACATTTAAGCGTGCGGACCCTACGGGTTCGAGAACTATGTAGACATGACCGAGACACATCTCCCGTCAATAACCAATAGCGGAACCTGGATGCTCATATTCGTTCCTACATATTCTACGAAGATCTTTATCGGTGAAATAGCATAACAACATACGTTGTTCCCTTTGTCATCGGTTTGTTACTTGCCCGAGATTTGATCGTCTGTATCATCATACCTAGTTCAATCTTGTCACCAGCAAGTCTCTTTACTCGTTCTGTAATGCATCATCCCACAACTAACTCATTAGTCACATTGCTTGCAAGGCTTATAGTGATGTGCATTACTGAGAGGGCCCGGAGATACCTCTCCGACAATCGGAGTGACAAATCCTAATCTCGATATATGCCAACTCAACAAACACTATCGGAGACACATGTAGAGCATCTTTATAATCACCCATTTACATTGTGACGTTTGATAGCACACTAAGTGTTCCTTCGGTATTTGGGAGTTGCATAATCTCATAGTCATAGGAACATGTATAAGTCATGAAGAAAGCAATAGCAATAAACTAAACGATCATAGTGCTAAGCTAACGGGTGGTTCTAGTCCATCACATCATTCTCTAATTTTGTGATCCCGTTCATCAAATGACAACACATGTCCATGGCTAGGAAACTTAACCATCTTTGATTAACGAGCTAGTCAAGTAGAGGCATACTAGGGACACTTTGTTTGTCTATGTATTCACACATGTACTAAGTTTCCGGTTAATACAATTCTAGCATTAATATTAAACATTTATCATGATATAAGGAAATATAAATAACAACTTTATTATTGTCTCTAGGGCATATTTCCTTCATTAAGTTCATGGTGAAACGGAGTAATGCAATAAGAACGATGACATGATGTAGAAAAGATCTATTCATGTAGGAATAGACCCCATCTTGTTATCCTTAATGGCAACGATCAATACGTGCCATGCTGCCCCTTTTGCCATTGGGAAAGAACACCGTACGACCGAACCCATACAAAGCACCCCTTCACATGGCAAGAAAAATTGATCTAATCGGCCTAACTAAACCAAAGATTCGGAGAAAAAATACGAGGCTATAAGTAGTCATGCATATAATAGATCAAAACTCAAATAACTTTCATGGATAAAATAGATCTAATCATAAACTCAAAGTTCATCGGATCCCAACAAACAAACTGCAAAAAGAGTTACATTGAATAGATCTCCAAGAGACCATTGTATTGAGAATCAAAGGAGAGAGAGAGGAAGCCATCTATCTACTAACTACGTATCATCGGGGCCGGGCGATGCATGAAGGTTTATGCGTTTCTATCATAGATGTACGCGCGTGTGTGCGAGGCATTGGGCTCTAACTAAACCCGAGCGAGGCGTTCGCTTACTGAGCCCTAGCAATTGCACTAGCTACGTTACTAAACCTGAGCAATCGATCCCTTGGCTGTTAACTGGACCCGAGCGATTCCTTCACTACTGCTGGTAACTGAAGCTGCTCGAACCTACATCTTGATGAACAATGACCGTCATTGGGGGTTGGATGAACAGTTCCCGATGGGGGTTAGATGAAGAGGACCACGATCGAGGAGGCTGCCACACCTGAGCCGGTTGGGGGTGGATGAACAGGACAGCGTCGAGGGTTGGTTGAATACTAGCCGGTGGAGGCTGGACGAACAGTAGCCCGTGGATGAACAGTATCAGGTGGAGGCTGGAGGAAGTCGACGGTGGATGAACGGTAGCCCGTGGAGGCTGGAGCGAGGTAGTAAACGGTGGATGAACAATAGCCCGTGAACTCCCGTTTTGCGGTATGCCACACTCCTCCCGATGAACATGACCTTGTTTCGACCGTAGGCGCTCCAACACAGGTACGTTTCACCCATTTTGTGGTATGCCACACCCCTCCCGATCAACAGCACCCTGTTTCGACTGTAGGAGCTCGAAAGAAGTCGGTTTCCTCCGTTCTACGGTACACCGGGCCTCGTTTCGGCTATTCCATCCAAGCCAGGTGGCTCTCGATGAACACACACATTCCATTGCCTCCCGATGAACATGACACAATTTTTCCGTTCCGACCCAGCCAGTTGGCTGCCGATGAACAGGACACTGTTGCTGCCATCCGCTGCCTCTTCATATACACGAGCCCTCGCCGTACGTATGCGGGAGTACGCGTTCGAGACCCCTCCCATATGTACGTACATAGTCGTATTTATTTTCTTGCACCGTTCCTGTACATATGTGTACACGATATATATAGACGGGACTGCGTGGCATGCTATGTCCGCGCCTTTACTACGACACGTGTCACACCTTACTCGACCACGGTTCATCGTTGTAGAGAGACCGATCGACTAGTATGTATGTACATGTTCGCGACCAGATAGACAACCCTACGTATGGTTCGACCGGATGGGTCCCAACTGTTAGGGAGGATATGGAGGCACTTCCTTGCGTGCAAAGATATACCTAGTGGGTCCCAGCTGTCAGGGGGGAGAATCATTTTTATTACCCGTAATATGGATGCACTTCCTTGCGTGCGAAGACGTAGCAGGTGGGTCCCAGCTGTCAGGGGGGACTTTTTTGCAAAATACAGTGGCCCTTCCAGTGAGTCCCTGTTGTCAGGTGGTGGAATCATTATTTTGCGTGTGATAAGGAGGCACTTCCTTGCTGCGGCCGTGGACCCAGCTGTTGGCCTTTCCACTGCTACTTCTTGAGCTTGCGTTGGTTTTTCCGTTTTAAGAGGAAATGGTGATGCATCAAAGTAGAGATAAGTATTTCCCTCAGTTAGAGAACCAAGGTATCAATCCAGTAGGAGACATTGCACAAATCACCAATACCTGCACGAACAATCAAACAATTGCACCCAACGCGATAAAGGGGTTGTCAATCCCTTCACGGTCACTTGCAAAAGTGAGATCTGATAGAGATAGATAAAACTGAACAAAAGATAAAGTAAATATTTTGGGGGTTTTTGGTTTATAGATCAAAAAGTAAAAGATTGCAAAATAGTAGATCAGAAACTTATATGATGGAAAATAGACCCGAGGCCATAGGTTTCACTAGAGTCTTCTCTCAAGATATCAAATAATACGGTGGGTGAACAAATTATTGTCGAGCAATTGATAGAAAAGCGCATAGTTATGACGATATATAAGGCAATGATTATGAAATAGGCATCACGTCCGTGTCAAGTAGACCGACTCCTGCCTGCATCTACTACTATTGCTCCACACATCGACCGACTCCTGCCTGCATCTAGAGTATTAAGGTCATGAAGAACAGAGTAACGCTTTAAGTAAGATGACATGATGTGGAGGAATAAACTCAAGCAATATAATGTAAACCCCATCTTTTTATCCTCGATGGCAACAATACAATACGTGCCTCGCTACCCCTACTGTCACTGGGTGAGGACACCGCAAGATTGAACCCAAAGCCACGCACTTCTCCCATTGCAAGAAAAACCAATCTAGTTGGCCAAACTAAACCAATAGTTCGAAGAGAATTACAAAGATATCAAATCATGCATAAAATAACTCAGAGAATATTCAAATAATATTCATAGATAAGCTGATCATAAATCCACAATTCATTGGATCTCGACAAACACACCGCAAAAGAAGATTACATCAGATAGATCTCAAAGAACATCAAGGAGAACATTGTATTGAGAATCAAAGAGAGAGAAGAAGCCATATAGCTACTAGCTATGGACCAATAGGTCTGTGGTAAACTACTCATGCTTCATTGGAATGGCAATAGAGTTGATGTAGATACCCTCCGTGATCGAATCCCCCTCCGGCAGGATGCCGGAAAAGGACCCAAGATAGGATATCACGGGAACAGAAGGTTGCGGCGATGGAAAAGTGTTTTCGTGGATGCTTCTGGCGGTTTGGGAATATATGTGAATATATAGGAGGAAAATTAGGTCAGGGGAGTCACGAGGGGCCCACAAGGAAGGGGGCGCGCCCTCCTGCCTTGTCGCTACCCCGTGGCTCTTCTGACTTGATCTTCAAGTCTTCGGGGTGTCTTCTAGTCCAAGAAAAATCATGGTGGCGAAGGTTTAATCCTTTTGGACTCCGTTTGCTATTCCTTTTCCGCGAAGCTAAAAAACAAGGAAAAAAACAGAAACTGGCACTGGGCTCTAGGTTAATTGGTTAGTTCCAAAAATAATATAAAATAGCATATTAATGCATATAAAACATCCAAAAAAGATAATATAATAGTAAGGAACAATAAAAAAATATAGATACATTGGAGACGTATCAAGCATCCCCAAGCTTAATTCCTATTCGCCCTCGAGTAGGTAAATGATAAAAATAGAATTTTTGATGTGGAATGCTACCTAACATATTTATCCATGTAATTTTCTTTATCATGGCATGAATGTTCAGATGCATAAGATTTAAAATAGAAGTTTAATATTGACATAAAAACAATAGTACTTCAAGCATACTAATAAGGAAATTATGTCTTCTCCAAATAACATGGCCAAAGAAGGCTTATCCCTACAAAATATACTCTGGCTATGCTCCATCTTCATCACACAAAATATTCAAATCATGCACAACCCCGATGACAAGCCAAGCAATTGTTTCATACTTTTGGTGTTCTCAAACTTTTTCAACTTTCACGCAATACATGAGTGTGAGCCATGGACATAACACTATAGGTGGAATAGAATATGGTGGTTGCGGAGAAGACAAAAAGAAGGAGATAGTCTCACATCAACTAGGCGTATCAAAGGGCTATGGAGATGCCCATCAATAGATATCAATGTGAGTGAGTAGGGATTGCCATGCAACGGATGCACTAGAGCTATAAGTGTATGAAAGATCAAAAAGAAACTAAGTGGGTGTGCATCCAACTTGCGTGCTCATGAAGACCTAGGGAAATTTGAGGAAGCCCATCATTGGAATATACAAGCCAAGTTCTATAATGAAAATTTCCCACTAGTATATGAAAGTGAAAACATCGGAGACTCTCTATCATGAAGATCATGGTGCTACTTTGAAGGATGAGTGTGGTAAAAGGATAGTAACATTGCCCCTTCTCTCTTTTCTCTCATTTTTTTGGTGGGCTTCTTTGGCCTCTTTTATTTTCTTGTAAAGTTCGGAGACTCATCCTGACTTGTGGGGGAATCATAGCTTCCATCATCCTTTCCTCACATGGTACAATGCTCTAATAATGAAGATCATCACACTTTTATTTACTTACAACTCAAGAATTACAACTCGATACTTAGAACAAAATATGACTCTATATGAATGCCTCCGGCAGTGTACCGGGATGTGCAATGAATCAAGAGTGACATGTATCAAAAATTATGAACGTTGTCTTTGCCACACATACTATGTCAACAACATGATCGTGCAAAGCAATATGACAATGATGAAGCGTGTCATAATAAACGAAACGTTAGAAAGTTGCATGGCAATATATCTCGGAATGGCTATGGAAATGCCGTAATAGATAGGTATGGCGGCTGTTTTGAGGAAGGTATATGGTGGGTGTATGGTACCGACGAAAGTTGTGCAGTACTAGAGAGGCTAGCAACAGTGGAAGGGTGAGAGTGAGTATAATCCATGGACTCAACATTAGTCATAAAGAACTCACATACTTATTGCAAAAATCTATCAGTCATTGAAACAAAGTACTACGCGCATGCTCCTCGGGGGATATATTGGTAGGAAAACACCATCACTCGTCCCCGACCGCCACTCATAAGGAAGACAATCAATAAATAAATCATGCTCCAACTTCATCACATAACGGTTCACCATACGTGCATGCTACAAGAATCATAAACTTTAACACAAGTATTTCTTCAATGCACTTTATATGAAAGTTTCTATTATATCCCTCTTGGATGTCTATCATATTAGGACTAAATTAGTAACCAAACCAAATTACCATGCTGTTTAAAAAGACTCTCAATATAATATAAGTGAAGAATGAGAGTTCAACAATTTCTATAAAATAAAGCGACCACCATTCTCTAAAAATATATAAGTGAAGCACTAGAGCAAAGTTGCCAAGCTCAAACGATATAAGTGAAGCACATAGAGTATTCTAATAAATCATGATTCATGCGTGTCCCTCTCCAAAGGTGTGTACAGAAAAGATGATTGTGGAAAACTAAAAAGCAAAGACTCATATCATACAAGGCGCTCCCAGCAAAACACATATCATGTGGTGAATAAAATATAGCCTCAAGTAAAGTTACTGATAGACGAAGACGAAAGAGGGGATGCCTTCCAGGGCATCCCCAAGCTTAGGCTCTTGGTTGTCCTTGAATATTATCTTGGGGTGCCTTGGGAATCCCCAAGCTTAGGCTCTTGCCACTCCTTATTCCATAGTCCATCAAATCCTTACCCAAAACTTGAAAACTTCACAACACAAAACCCATCAGAAAATCTCATAAGCTCCGTTAGTATAAGGAAATAAATCACTTTGGTAATGTTGTGAACTCATTATTTATTTATATTGGTATAATATCAACTGTATTCCAACTTTTCCATGGTTCATACCCCCCAATACTACCCATAGATTCACCAAAATAAGCAAACAACTCAAAGAGAACATAATCTGTCAAAAACAGAACAGTCTGTAGTAATCTGCAATTCTCGAATACTTCTGTAACTCCAAAAATTCTAAAAATTAGGAAAACCTGGGTAATTTGTATATTCATCTTCTGCAAAAAGAATTAGTATTTTTATCACGCTTCTGTTAAAAATGAGAATTGTTTTCCTGAGCGCAAAAGTTTCGGTTTTTCAGTAAGATCAAAACAACTATCACCGTAAGCCATCCCAAAGGTCTTACTTGGAACAAACACCAATTAAAACACAAAAACACATATAATCAGAGTCTAGATGAATTATTTATTGAAAAAATAACCAAAAAGGAAAGGGCAAAAATAAAATTGGGTTGCCTCCCAACATGCGCTATTGTTTAATGCCCTTAGGTAGGCATAAAACACATAGATAGATCTAGGTATTGTCATCTTTGGTATGCAATCCATAAGTAGCTCTCATAATAGATTCATAAGAAAATTTAATTACTTTCTAGGAAAGTGTTCCATGCCCCTCCTTAACAGAAATTGTAATCTAATGGTTCCTTCTTTCATATCAATAATTGCACCAATCATTCTAAGGAAAGGTCTAGCAAGAATAATAGGACTTGTAGGATTGCAATATATATCAAGAACAATGAAATCTACGGGCACATAATTCCTATTTGCAACAATAAGAACATCATTAATCCTTCCCATAGGTTTCTTTATAGTGGAATCTGCAAGATGCAAATTTAAAGAACAATCATCAAATTCATGGAAACCTAGAACATCACATAAATTTTTTGGTCATGCAAACGCTGGCACCCAAATCACACAAAGCATGGCACTCATAATATTTGATATTAATCTTAGTAGTATGTTCCCACTCATCATGAAGTTTTCTAGGGATAGAAACTTCCAATTCAAGCTTTTCTTCAAAATATTGCATCATCGCATCAACGATATGTTTAGTGAAAGCTTTGTTTTGATTATAAGCATGAGGAGAATTCAACATGGGTTGCAACAAGGAAATACAATCTATTAAAGAACAGTTATCATAATTAAAATCCTTGAAACCTAAAAGACATTCCTACTTAAAGTTTTGACCTCTCCAATCCCACTTTTATCAATTTTTGCATCAAGATCTGAAAACTCTGAATCATTGGGACACCTTTTAACTAAAGTTGACTCATATCCAGTCCCATATTTCTCAAGATTTATATTGGAAAATAAATATTCAATAGGAGTCACATCAATCACTTTAAGATCTTCATCATTCTTTTCACAAAAAACTAGAAGAACACGCTTTTACAAACCAATCTCGTTTAGCATGCATCTTAGCGGTTCTTTATTTGCACTCATGAATGGAGATTCTCATAGCCTTTAGAGATTCATTGATATCATGCTTGGGTGGAATAGATCTAATTTTCAAAGAATCAACTTCAAGAGAAATTCTATCCATGTTCCTAGCCAAACCATCAATCTTAAGCAATTTTTCTTCAACCAAAGCATTGAAACTCTTTTGCAAACTCATAATTATTTAAAACTATTCTCAAAATCAGAGAGCGTCTTATTATAATTTCCATAAGAATTGTTGTAGTGATTTCCATAATTATTAGAGGAATTACTAGGAAACGACCTAAGATTAAAATTTCCTCTATACGTGTTAGTACCAAAATTGTTCCTACCAACAAAATTCACATCCATAGATTCATTATTATTCTCAATCAAAGTAGACAAAGGCATATCATTAGGATTAATAGGAGCACTCTTGCTAGCAAATAATTTCATAAGTTCATCCATCTTTCCACTCAAAACATTAATCTCTTCAATCGCATGCACTTTTTTACTAGAAGAAGATCTTTCGGTATGCCATTGCGAATAATTAACCATAATATTATCTAGGATTTTAGTAGATTCTACTAAAGTAATTTCCATAAAAGTACCTCCCGCAGACGGATCTAAAAGATTTCTAGAAGCAAAATTCAATCCGGCATAAATTTTTTTATAATCATCCACAAATTCAAACCATGAGTACGAAAATTTCGTATCATAAATTTCATCCTCTCCCAAGATTGTGCAACATGTTCGTGATCAAGTTGCTTAAAATTCATAATATAGTTCCTAAGGAATATGATCTTAGCGGGAGGAAAATATAACACATCTTTACACTTATTCCATAAATCAATACTATTTTTAGGCAAAGATGAAAACCAAGTTTTAGCACGATCTCGAAGTGAGAACGAAAATAGGTTCAATTTAACAATATCATTATCCACATCTTTATTCTTTTGCATATCACACAACTCAACGAAATATTCAGATGGGATGCGGCATCTCACTAAGAAGGCCAGAAAATTGATCTTTCATAACAAGATGTAGCAAAGCGGCATTAATTTCATAAGATTCCACACTAGTGGCGGGAGCAATCGGAGTACTAATAAAATCATTGTTATTAGTATTGGAGAAGTCACACAATTTGGTATTCTCTTGAGCCATCGTGACAAAGCAAGCAATATAACACATGAGCAAAAAAAAGCAACGAAGAAGACGAATGGAAGAGGGCCGAAGAAAAAGGCAAATCATTTCAAAAATCGTTTTAGAAGTGGGGCGAGGAAAACGAGAGGCAAATGGCGAATAATGTAATGCAAGAGATGAGAGTTTTATGATGGGTACTTGGTATGTCTTGACTTGGCATAGATCTCCCCACCAATGGCGCCAGAAATTCTTCCTCCTACTTCTTGAGCTTGCGTTGGTTTTTCCCTTGAAGAGGAAAGGTTGATGCAGCAAAGTAGAGATAAGTATTTCCCTCATTTAGAGAACCAAGGTATCAATCCAGTAGGAGATAACGCACAAAAAATCAAACACTTGCACCCAATGTGATAAAGGGGTTGTCAATCCCTTCATGGTCACTTGGAGAAGTGAGATGATAGAGATAGATAAAACTAAACAAAAGAAAAATTAATACTTTGGGGTTTTTTGTTTTATAGATCGGAAAGTAATAGATTGCAAAATAGTAGGTCAGAAACTTATATGATAGAAAATAGACCCGGGGGCCATAGGTTTCACTAGAGGCTTTCTCAAGACAGCAAAAAATATGGTGGGTGAACAAATTACTGTCGAGCAATTGACAAAAAAGTGCAAAGTTATGAAGATATCTAAAGGCAATGATTATGAAATATAGGCATCACGTCTGTGTCAAGTAGACTGACTCCTACCTGCATCTACTACTATTACTCCACACATCGACCGACTCCTGCCTGCATGTAGAGTATTAAGCTCATGAAGAACATAGTAACGCTTTAAGTAAGATGACATGATGTAGAGGAATAAACCCAAGCAATATGATGTAAACCCCATCTTTTTATCCTCGATGGCAACAATACAATACGTGCCTCGCTACCCCTACTGTCACTCGGTTAGGACACCGCAAGATTGAACCCAAAGCTAAGCACTTCTCCCATTGCAAGAAAAACCAATCTAGTTGGCCAAACTAAACCGATAGTTCGAAGAGAATTACAAAGATATCAAATCATGCATAAAAGAATTCAGAGAAGATTCAAATAATATTCATAGATAAGCTGATCATAAATCCACAATTCATCAGATCTCAACAAACACACCACAAAAGATGATTACATCGGATAGATCTCCAAGAACATCAAGGAGAACATGGTATTGAGAATCAAAGAGAGAGGAGAAGCCATCTAGCTACTAGCTATGGACCCGTAGGTCTATGGTAAACTAATCACGCTTCATCAGAAGGGCAATAGAGTTGATGTAGATGCCCTTCGTGATCGAATCCCCCTCTGACAAGATGCCAGGAAAGGCCCCAATATGGGATCACACGGGAACAAAAGGTTGTGACGGTGGAAAAGTGTTCTTGTGGATGCTTCTGGTGGTTTGGGAATATATGTCAATATATAGGAGGAAGAATTAGGTCAGGGGAGACACGATGGACCCACAAGGTGCCGGGGGGGGCCTACCCCCTGGGCGCGCCCTCCCCCCTTGTCGCTGCCTCGTGGCTCTTCTGGCTTGATATTCAAGTCTCCGCGGTTTCTTCTAGTCCAAGAAAAATTATCGCAAAGGTTTTATTTCGTTTGGACTCCCTTTGGTATTGCTTTTCCGCAAAGCTAAAAAACAAGGAAAAACAGAAATTGGCACTAGGCTCTAGGTTAATTGGTTAGTCCTAGAAATAATATAAAATAGCATATTAATGCATATAAAACATCCAAAATAGATAATATAATAGCATGGAACAATCAAAAATTATAGATACGTTGGAGACGTATCATCCACGTACAGTCCTCTTCTGATGGAAGTCATTCCTTGACCACGTAGACCACGCCGCGTCGAGAGCACCAAGGCGGTGGACAGCGGTGAGGCCTAGGAACGGAATGACCCGAAGCTGGGGAAGACTTGACAGTTGTTTCCCACGCGGGGGAGTATGAGGGTTTACTTCTTCGACTGAAGTGAGAGGCTACCGTCACCCGAGAATAACATGAGTTTTGAGTGAGTAAGTGATGGCCAGCCCAATGATGACAGTAGCACAGCCGGCCATGGGACGCAGGAGCAGGCGGCACGGTCGGCGATGGTTTGGGCGGCTGGAGCAAGAAGACGAGAGGTTGAAGAAGCACGACGGCCGTTGGATGGACATTGTACGGTTACTGCAGCTAGAATCATTTATATTTACTAAGTTGAAAAATCCCACATCCCCGTCAACTTAGTAGGCCCACAAGTCAGCCTCCAAATATGGTGGGTCCCAGCTAGTAGGGGGAGTATTCATTTTTTTGTGCGTGATAAGGAGGCACTTCCTTGCGTGCAGCCGTGGATCTAGCTGCCAGCCTCTCCACGTACATTCCTCTTACGATGGATGTCATTCGTTGACCACGTCGCGCCGATAGCACCCAGGCGGTGGATGACGACGAGGCCTAGGAAGTGAACACCCAGAGCCGGGGAAGACTCGATAGTGGTTGCCCACATGGTGGGGAGTATGAGGGTTTACTGGTTTGGCTGTCGTTGCCAGAAAATAACAGGAGGTGTGGGTGAGTAGAAGAATGGCCTGGCCAGCGATGGAGTAGGGTGGAGCGGTGCGGCCTGCGCGGCAGCACAGCCGACCATGGGAGGCAGGAGCAAGTGGTCCCACCGGTGCTGGTTAAGGCGGCTGGAGCAAGAAAATCCGATATTGAAGAAACAGCACGGACGTTGGATTAACATCCAACCGTCACTCCTAATAGATTCATTTGTGGACTAGGTTGACAAAGCCTTTCGTACATGTCAACCTAGTAGACCCACAAGTCAGCCTCCAAATCTGTCCCAAACAGAATACAGCCTGAAATTTATAGCCAGATTCAAATTAATTTAAAAATTAAACATACCTTAATTTAAAATCCAATGAAATTTTACCCGCACAAAAATAATGAAATTTAAAAGATAAAAATCTGAAAGAAAAAAGAAATGTGGAACTAATTGCCTATTTTCTCTATTTTTTCATTTTACAGCCCATTTCTTATTACTTATAGACCATTTTTTGGGCAAGCCGAATGCATCCCTCCTCGCATTGAAAGATTTCTAGCGGGGCATAGAAAAGCAAGTAGGCCTCCGTTGGTTATTCTGAAAGAAAACAAAATAGTTGGGCTAGCCATTTTCAGACAGAAAAAACTGGGCACGTCATGTGGTAAACATATGAAATAAAAGCCTGGGCTAGATTGGCCACAGCTTCCGCACAACCCAGTGGATGCCCTGCTCCGTCCCGAAAAAAATACTGTGTGAGCTGCTGGGTCCCAGGTGTCAGCCGCTCCTTGTGTAATTATCACGCTTATTGTCTACGTTGACATTGGCGTGCGACCCAGATATCAGGAAACCATCAGGAGGAACCATTTTTTTTCTTGTAATAAAGGAGGTACTTGCTTGCCTACTGCCATGATCCTGGAGGGTCCCTACTGTCATCCTCACCATGTACAGTCATCTCCTTATGCCTCTCGGTTGTTGACCATGTTAACAACACCGGAGGGCGGCGCCGTGGCGAGCGAACCAAGGTGGAGGACGATGGTGAGTCCTCAGACGGGAACGAACAGGAGCCGGGGAAGATGCATAGAATTTTAGGGTGCGATGTGGCTGCAATGCGTGTGCGGTAGCATAGCCAGCCGTGGGAGGCAGGAGCAGGCGGTCCCACCAGCACGGTTTGGCTTTGGCGGCTGGAGGAAGAACAGACTGAAGAAACACGATGGACGTTGAATGTCAATCCACCGGTCAAGGTTGGCACAATCGTTTATTGACGAAGCCGACACCATGTAGCATACTTATTTATAGGAAGAAAAGAAAAACTGGGCTCGTTCGCCAGATAATATTCCTGAATGTGCAACTGATTGATCTTGCGTCGCAACTAAAACTGCCAGGAACATGCGTTCGTTTGCCGTCCTCCTCCCAGGGAATGTTCGCCACATAACATTCTCGAAAATCAAAGACTTGAGAAGGCGTACAAAACAAGCTAGTGTACCAGTAAAGAGACGTTGCTGTGTTTTAGAAAAAAGAGAGATGTGCTCCTGTAGCTGGTTCGAATCCAAACCTAGACTATGACTATATATAGGTGCTATGCTACTTTGCAAGTAATGAAACTCACATATCCAATGTTCGCTTCTCTTCTCTAGTTACTCTGCCTAGCATCAAAAGCTCCACCCACAGCAACCTTGCCCGCTGGTGGCTCGTCCACCTGCTCTTCAGCAGGCAACAACCAGATATGTGCCAAGTTGCCACCCGTACCATCACATGTGGGTCTCATCACACCCCCGCCGGCACACTCACCACAGCCAGTTGTTCATTGCAACCCGTTGTCATTGGTGTGGTGCCATTGCTGCAAATCACGCAGAGTCATCCGTCGCATCTCAACTACAATCCTCAACCCTGGCCGAGTCTTCTACAAATGCCCTAATCATGGGGTAATAATATGTTTAAGTGTTGTTCGCCTGCTTTTAGTTGTTGATTTTTTAATAGTTTGGTTGATGATCTTCCAATTTTATTCATGCAGAAAAAGGGAACATTCATGTCATTTGTATTTCTGGGAAGTTGCTAATGTGGGGGAATGGAACTACGCTGATTATTTGGTTAGCCGAGGAATCCCGATACCAGTAGGTTGGGGTGTTGGGAAAGTAAATGAAGGAACAACAGAAGTGGAAGATGCAGAGCACAAGGTTAAAGATGAAGTTCATATGATCATGGCCAAGCAAGAGATGTTGAACGGCCTTGACAACAATGAGGAGATGAAAGATCTTGTGAAGATAATGGGTAAGATCGTTGTGCTCTGTAGGATGATTGTCTCTTTATTTGCAATGTATGTAGCACTCGTGATGTATTTCGTGGCTATGACATGAGCACTTTGCTGAAACTAGTAATGAATGAAACATGTTTAGAAGGATGGGCATAGTGTTGTGAACATCTAATAATTTCTATTAACGAAAACCGGGGGGTATCCCCTTTTGCTCATAAAAATGAATAGCAGAGGCTCTTTTTCTAATAAATAAGTAAATTAGCAGAGGCCCTGTCAGGTCAGCTTTGTTCCCATTCAAAGACGTAGAGCAAATTCAGTCCAACAGCAAATTATGTCATCAAATACAAGTTTCATAGCCAAATATGAGTACAACTAAACAACAATGTCATCATGTTTTAGTCGTCATACAATCACCAAACACAAATCAACATACATAATAAGTGATGTTCTCACAGCAAAAATACTAAACAACAACTTCATCAGGTTTCAGTTGTCACAGAAAACACAATTTCACATAGTAGATAAAAAGTCCTCTTCTCACAGGAAAATATGACAAAAGAAATCTAATCATCATCTACAGAAGCGGCAACATCTTCGTGTATCAGTCTGAATCGTAATCCCCCCAGGGTCATCTTCTTCTTCATCATCAATGTCCTTGAACGTTGGCGTCTTATTGATCAACTATCGTATGTCCATAGCCCGACATGGAATCATTTCGCTAGTGTTACTGACGTATTGGTTCTTAAAGATACTATAAACATATGTGGAATCTTCTACATGAGGAGCAGTGTAAGCATCACCTTGTTGTGCAACTTCATTAAATGAATTCCTCTGCTCAAACCTTTGCAATACTCTCCAGTCATCACTACATGCAAATGTGTCTTCCAAGAAAAATCTCTGTGTTGCTTGATTTGCCAAAATAAAAGGCTCGTTAGTGTGGTACGCCGCCTTGACATTGATGGATTTTAAATAATCATCAGCTTTGGGTTTTGTGATCCTAGAAAACAGGTTGTACCAACGACAGCAGAACAGAACCACACATCAACGAGCCTCAAAACAGGAGATATACTACAACTAAATAATGTCTGTTATGTTAGCATACAATTTAGTTGTCTCTCTATCGTACGTATCCATTCTCATGATGGCACTGTTCTGTGTCTTCCTGCCTTTGTCGCGTCCAAGGGTGTTATAGAGCACATCTCCAACAACACAAGATTCACTATGTCTTACCCGAGTATCAGGACCCATTGCTAGTGCGTAAAGGGCATCATTAACTGCCTACCCATCCTCCTGCATCTTCTTAACCTGTGGTTAGAAAGTAGGCAAGATGATCATCCTATGTACTCAATATATTAAAAAAAACAGACAGTGCAATTCAAAAGCTTACACAACTCTTGAACCATTTCGCAAATCCTACCACAACCAGTTTGTCAATGTTTCTTGGATTTTGCAGTAGTAACTCCTTTTTGTAGATGCTGCACTACATAGTGATCGTGTCAAACATCTAAATATGTAAGAATGTGCTACAAGTTTAGTAGATTACAATGTATAAGCTACAGTACTTAACACTTACTCGATATAAGGTAGAATCTGAGGGTAGTTATTAAACACATACCAAACCATTTTGTCCAACTCTTTAGGTTTGTCATCTTGTTGACTCTTCCCTATAACTCGAACAGAACAATAAAAAACATTGAGCTCGGGATTGTCTTTACCCACCTTTTCTCTAAGCTGATTAGCTGTTTCAATGTATTTTGAGTAGAATGTCAACGCTGCTGTAGCAATGTAGGTCTCTGCAATGGAACCCTCATGTCTAGCTCTGTTCCTAACATAGCCCTTGAAAGTGCCTAGCTGCCTTTCAATAGAGTACATCCAACCATACTGTACTGGACCTCTAAACAGTGCCTCAGCAGGTAGATGAACGCCCGAATGCACCATCACATCAAAGAAGGTTGGAGGATATATCTTCTCAAGGTCGCATAGGATAGTTGGTATCTTGTTTCTAGGACGCTCCAAAGCATCTATCTTGATATTTCTACTGCAGAGTTCCCTAAAGAATTGTCCCATCTCTGCAACTACTCTATATAAGTCAGGGCGGCCCAATCCTCTAAGGATAACAGGTAAAACCCTTTGAAGTAGGATGTGGCAGTCATGAGTTTTCAACCCTTGTACCTTGTTTTCGTCTGCACTAACTCTCCTTTCAAGGTTGGAAGCAAATCCATATGGGAATCTCACACGTGACAGGTCCTAGCAGAATTCTTTTCTTTTTACCTTGTCCAAGACGTACACAGTTGGTGCCATATCCCGTGATGCACCGTCATCTTTCACCTGCAAATCGGATCTGATACCCAGGTGTGTCAAATCAATCCTGGATTTTAAGGTATCTTTTGTCTTGCCTTCAATATTAAGAAGTGTGCCGATAATGCTGTCACATATGTTTTTCTTGATGTGCATCACATCAAGATTATGCCGCAGATCCAAATCTTTCCAATACTCCAAGTGCCACAAAGTGGACCTACAGGTAAACAATAATGTCTCTTTGGCCCTGCCATGCTTCCTTTCCCTGCTACCATTATCAGGATGGTTTCCTGGTGTAATATGACTGACCTTCTTTAATTCCTCCTGCAACTCATCGCTGGTGAGCCGCTTTGGCGCATCACGGTTTTCATGCTCTACATTGAACACAGGTCTTCGGTATTTTCTAGGACACGACTTGTCCTTGGTAAGGAAATGGTGGTGTCCAATGTAACATATCTTGCTAAGTGGTGCGTATGAGAGCGGATTCTTGTCAGAACGGACACATGCATTATAAACTTGTGTCGTTCGCCCTGACAAAGTGCCCAAAGCGGGATAATCATGGATGCACCAAATTATAACAACACGTAGAAAGAAATCAGCTGGTGGGCTGCTATATAGGTCTCTAGTGAGGACACCCCTCCATAGCTGTTGAAGTTCCTCCACAAGAGGCTCCATGAATAAATCAAAATCCTTTCCAAGACTTTTTGGACTTGAGATGAGCATGGCCATCATGTAGTTTGATTCTTTGGTGCAGACTTTTGGTGGCATGTTGTAAGGGATAACAAGCACTAGCCACATGCTATATGTGGCGCTCTGGTGGCCAAATGGGTTGAATCTTTCTATAGCTAAGGCGAGTTTAATGTTTCTCGGCTCAACAACAAACTCTTTGTGTTTTTGATTGAAGCTTATCAAGTCACTACCATGAGATGGATGGCTCATTACATTCTGATATATGTACTCCTGGTTCCTAGAATGCCACAATACATCTGTCGGTGTCAAAACCGGCGAATCTTGGGTAGGGGGTCCCGAACTATGCGTCTAAGGCGGATGGTAATAGGAGGCAGGGGACACAATGTTTACCCAGGTTCGGGCCGCATGGTGGCATCGTGCGCACGCGCGCAACTTCCAGCGGACTCCAGGGCCCGTCGAGCGCCAACACCTCCACCGGCACCGGGCAGCAAGTCACGCCAGCCCCCTCTCAGGCTGGCGAGGGGGTGCACGTCGCGGCCTTTGGCCTCGGCGGACCGCCACGCCATCACCCCCAATACGGTGCTCCAAGCCAGGCTGAATGGCATACGAGATGCTACGGCGAGGCGCACGGGGCGGTGACCCCAGAAGCTTATGTGCCCCGCATGGTGGATCAGGGGTGTGTGTTGGAAGAATATCATGGCTCATTCCTCGGGCCAGGCTGGGGCGAGGAGATGCCAGGAGCTGAGCTCTTTCAAGAACCCCAGGAGAACCTCGACGACCACACCATCACCGGAAACTATCGGGTACCACTCATCCCTCAGGAGCAAACTTATGCTAACCATGGGTCGCAGGAGATACAGGTCTCCGCAGCAGGTGGCTGCCCTAATTCTGCAGCCTCATACCCCTCAGGAGGAGGGCGCAGGGAGCTGCAGGAGAGGGGCCGAGATTCGGGTTCGTCACCGCGGCGGTCGGAGCAAGGCGTTCTCAGGAGGTAGGCTCCCTGTCGGGGAGGTGCCCCAAGGCCTGCCCCTGGCAGGGGACCCGTGGTCGTCGGGGGAACCGCTGGCGACCGCTCTGCCTCATTGGCATCGTCCTGGTTTCCGATCGCTGTAGATGGCGGCAGAGTGTGGACAAGGCGGGGCCTTCGTCTGGCGATATGAAGCAAGGCCAGTACCTGTGAAGAAGGCCCAGTGCCTGTGAAGCTCGCCGCCCCGTGACACTCTCACATAATAATGAGTGGGGCTGTACACGCCCCGGAGTCTCCGGAGAGCCGCCCTCGGGCCTCGGGGGCTCCCGCCCACGCCCAGTGGCAGCACTTAGCTCCGCGCTGGTGAGAAGACGTCGAAGACTAGACTTGGTGCTGGACGCGACCTTTTGCTTTTGCCTTTCCTTGTTGACGAAGTTCTTCGATTTGGATTTAAGTTGGATTTGAGCTCGGTGCTTGCGTGTGTTTGGGGGAAGGGGTGTTTAGTTTCGTTCGAGCAATCTCTCGCGTTCTGGTTTTGGCTTTGCATCCAAGCTTAACATCGGCTGCCCCCCCTCGCGAGCCCCTCGCGAGCCGGGCCGAGCCAGGCACGTTCACAACCAGGACCACTGTTACCGCACCCTTTCCGGAGGTTTTCATCGCGGGATCCACAAGTTAATCAGAAGACATCCGAGGTGCAGCGGCCCCTGCAGGCCCGCTCGGGACTCGTCGGGGTCGGAAGGTACACAAGTCAGCTGACCCATCACTGGGCTAGCGGCTACGTTCACACACAACATTATGCTTACCAGAGTACTAATTGCAAACCTTTACATGAGGGGCTTCCCCTCCCAAAATGCTCTTACATCCTTCAGGGCCAAGCCCAAACTTTCTTCGTGCAGGTTAATCGGCAGTAACGCGCGGTCAGTCGGACATATCGCTCACCGCGTCTTCGGCATCCTCGGAGGCATCACTGGCATCATCGGCATTGTCACCACCGCCGCAAGCATCTCCATCAGCGCCAGGCACGTCCACAACGTCGCCTTCATTAGCGCCCACGAACACGCCGTCGTCATCAGACGCAAAGGCCCTAACGAGGGCGTCCACGTTGTCCTCCACCTACCACGCCAGGTCGCCCCAGACGGCAATGGGCACTGGAGCGATGGCAGCGTCGAAGTCGAAGAGGGGGTCCCTGTCCTGCAGATGGCTGAAGACGCGGGAGAAGGCACGCCCGAGCAAGGCTCGGCTCCTGTCTTCGACAAGCCAATGGGACCTCTCGGACCGGTTCTGCAGAAGCGTCACCACATCGGTGAAAAATTGGAGGTTGCCGGCGTAGTTGACCTCGTGCGGCTCCCTAGCGGCAGCCTCGCAGACATAGCCCAAAGTTGTGTTGGCCCTCTCTCGGAGCGTCTGAAGCATGGGGGCATGCACATGCTCCAAAACCCGCCGCCGACGGAGCTCGTCCTCACTCCGCTGCGCGACGGCCTCGGCATCATCAACCCTCTGTTGTAGAAGAAGCTGCTCGGCCCGAGAAGAGGACAGCTCCGCCTGCGCCGCGCTGAGGGTGGCTGCGGAGGAGTCCGCGCGTCGCGTCGCTTCGGTCAGTTTGAGGGCTGCGGTCCTGCCCTCGGCCTCGACCTTGATCAGCCCAAACCTTGAAGGCCGAGCGAGCTTCCACCACGCGGCGATCGATTTCTTCCTACGCTCGGGCTTCGCGCGCGACAACGTCATCCTCCGCCTGGGCCACCAGGCGCTCCCTCGTCTCCAACCGCTCAAGGTCAAGGTTGCACTCGGCGGCCTCCAGCGTCAGCACCTCCTCGCGCTTTAGAAGCTCCGCTCGGTCAACAGAGGCCACCCCATCGACTCAACGGCCGCCTGGCGCAATTCCACTTGCTGCTCCAGGGAGTTGCTCCAGGCTTGGAGCTCTCGTGCGCGCTCCTCCGCATCCTTGCGTCGTCGGTCTGCCTCCCGAGCCTCCTCAGTGGCCAGGGAGCAGGCCTCCCGTGAAGCTGCCAGCGACGCTTCAGCCTTCACGTTGTCAAGATCACGTTGATGACGCGTGAGGGAGACGACTACCTTTAGTTTGCACCACTCCTCAGCAAGGCGCAAACCTTCGGCCTCGAGGCGCGCATCCTCGTCAGCAAGCTCTGCCCTGATCCGGCTCACCGCATCCGCCGCCCCTGGAGGAACTCTTCACAAAGGGCACGCCGCTCCCGAGCACGTCTGAGCACATCTTCTACATCACCCTCTTCCACCGAAGCATGCGGAGGGCCCCAGGGCGGCTGGCCTCCTCTCGGCGCGGGGCTGGGGGCTGGCGCCCTAGCCATCGCCGAACTGACCTCTTTGGGAATCCGGCCTGGCGTCGGCCCGCCCACGGAGGAGGAGCTGAAGATGCACTTCAGCCATTCACCATCAATGATCAGAGGAGGAACACGGGGCAAGCCAGATGTGCCCTAGGAGGATTCATGAAGAAAGGACAGCGGGCGCGCAGGCTCGAGGTGCCCTATGGAACGGACCACTCCACCAACTGGTCTGGCAGCAGGGGTGCCGCTCGAGCTCGGCGAGCCCAGAGCCAGCAGAGAAGGCGAAGCTTGGGGGGATGGCTCCCGGGCTGGCTCGGCAGGTTCCACAGGGCAGGGCCTGAAAGGGCCCCAATCAGTCGCAGGGACAGCAAAGCGAACAAGCAAGGGAAGAAGAAGACTTACTCGTCCATGGCAAAGTACTTCCTGCGCTTCAACAAGCGGCAAGGGCGGTCGTTGCCACCCAAGGCCTCCTTCTCTTGTGGAGGGCCTCGAAGTCTACGCGGAATCGACCCAAGCGCTCAGCGCACGGGTCAGCCCCTGGTGCGGAAGTAGCGTCAAGGTGATCAGTGATGGAGGAGTCAGCCTGGGGGGCGCCGTCAGGCATCACCTCGCGAGGAACGGCTGGGGGCTCGGGAGCCCAGCCTCAGGAACCACAGGCCGCAACTACGCACCTGCCGCCACTCCAGGGCGGGCCTCGAGAGACGCCCCCTTCAAGACTTCTCGCGGCTTCGGCGCCTCGACATCGGACGCCTAACCTCTCGCCAGTTCTCCTCTCCCCGCCCTGTCGCCCGAGGAAGGACCGCTATGGGCGGCAGGAGAAGCAACCACGGAGGTTGGGTTCTCGCGGGGCCCCATGAAGCTAGTAGGGCGCAGTCCCCACTCATCGAAGCTGGGCATATGCCTCACAAAATCGGCCCTGCCGGAGCAAAGATACAAGAGGATGCCATTACTCCGAAGGCTTCCTGGGGAAGGATCGCCAATCAAGACCTTGAGCACCGTCTACAGCACTTCAGGCGCCAAGTCCTCCTCCTGAAGCTGCATGCGGTCTCTATGCCCCACAAAGTCCCACATCCGGCGAGAGTGGCGCTGAAGAGGAGCAATGCGACATTGGAGGAACTCCTTCACCACCTTGGGCGCAGTCACATTGAGCACCCTCAAACTGTGGAAGCGGCACCAGACGAAGGCGAGCTGGGGGCTGGCGAGCACCTCGTGGTCCCAACCCTCGTGAGGAACAGCAGGCGAGGTCGGGTGCGAGAGCAGAGGGTTGGGCACTCCAACGTCCATGTATAGCCACCACTCTTTGAACCTGGCCTCAGGAGGAGGAAGGCCGAAGTCAATCCTTGAAGCAGCCGTCCCTGGCACAGCATAGAAGCTCACGCACCCTGAGCACTGAGTGGGGTCGCTCATGCGCAAGGAAAAGAAGTGGAGCAGCAGGGCAACGGAAGGAGGTATGCCTATCATCGCCTCGCAAACAAAAGCAAAGACGGCCAGAAGGGTAATGGACTCCGGCCCGAGGTGCACCATATGGATTTGATAATGGGAGAGCACCGCATTGAAGAAGGTGGAAAAGGGGGGAACCAGACCCGCCCATAGAGCATCGGCGAAGAATCGGACCTCCGTGACGATCCTATCAAGGGAGGCATGGGATGCAGGCCAGGTCGTGGTCCTGCTGCACTGATTGAAGATAGTTGCAAGGGAGGAGTGGACCTTGTCCAAAGCTTCTGGACTGAGTATGATCGACCAGGCGATGGCAGGGGTCGAGGCTGGAGGTGTGCAGGGCGAAGGCGCGGGCTTCTTTCCCCTTCCCTTCTTCGTCGGCGCCATGGCGGTGAAGAGGAGGAAGAACTCGGGCCGGATTGGCCGGAGGCTGGAGCTCAAAGAAGAAGGAAAGATAGGAGGCAGGAGAGTAGCGGAAAGGAGGAACGACTGTGTGCAACTGCGGGTCCGCTTAGCCGGGCGCGCAACAAGGCGTCGTGGGGAAGCGCAGACGCCCACGTCCAATCAATCGCCACGCGGCGCCCAAGGCCGCAGGCTTTTGGGGCCCATGGCGCTTCGCTCGCCCCTTCGCTTTCCTACTAGGCCAAGCCCGGGCGCGGCATGGGCCCGGGGGCTACTGTCGGTGTTCTGGGAACAGGGGTCCCCAGACTTGCCTGCCTGCGGCCTGCGGCGTGGCTCAAGTGGGGGCCCAGCGTGGCCCATCTTCATCAGCTCAAGCTCAAGACCCTCGCTAGGGGCCAAGCCTCGCGGGGCGGAGACAGGAAGCTTCCTCGGAGGCAGGCTCATAGGCAGGCTCGCGAGGAGGCAGAGAGATCAAGGCAGGGGTACCTCGCGAGGAACCCGTGATGCAAGCCATGACGATCGAGACCAGGCGGGCGCCGGCCTACGCAGTGTCCTTGTTTCCCCTTTGGTGCAAAGGGGGCAAGCACAGACCAAGGCATCAGGCAAAGTTTTCCATTCCGGTGCAACGAGACCAAGACCAGCAGAGCGGCAGGACGGAGGTCACCGTGGAGCCCAAGACGGCATCATCGCCAGTACTTTTGGCAGCCGAAGACCGCCTTTGGCTAGGATAACTTGTACTACCGGTTCCCCTTCAAAATGGCCAATTGTTGGCGCCCTTCCCGCTCATTATTTGGGGAGAGGCCCGGGGCCACTATAAATAGAGCTAGCCACCATAGAGTAGAGAGGGCCATCTAGGGAGAAGACATCTAGAAATCTGGTAGAACCCTAGCAGAGAGAGAGGGAGAGGCGACTGAACTCACCCTAGCAGTTCATCGCACCAGCTCAAGAACACCTCTCACGAGCCTGTTCTTCCTTTGTACTGATCCTCAACAGCCCCTGAGGCAATCCACCACACCACACACTGGAGTAGGGTATTACACCACAACGGTGGCCCGAACCAGTATAAACCTTGTGTCCCGTGTGTTGTTCGTTGTTTCCAGCTCAAATCACGCAAGGGGATCGGGCGTAGATCGGTAGGGGAGAGACCTCCGCGCGCACCCCAGTGTTCTAACCTCAAGGGTCTGCCAGAACCCGAAATTCAACAAACCCAACCGCGCCTGTTGGTATGACTCCTCGATTTTAGGCAAGTTCCGAACGGCCATGCGGAGGATGCTTGATATTCATCCCTTTTATAAAGGGGCCAAGGCCTGTCCTTTTCTTCTCGCGCTCGATCCTTCCCTTCCCCCACCTTGAGTTCCAACACCCAAGACTCAGGCTAAGTGCTTCAGACCTTCAACCATGTCTGGATCCAACCTTCCAGGCGGGTGGATAGCCTCTTCTGTCATAGAGGAGGACATCAAGAAGCTAAGAGAAGCCAGGTATCTGACCGCCGAAATCTGGCATAGGCTGCCCGCTCAAGGGCAGGTCATCCCCACTCCTGAACCCAACGAGAGTGTCGTATTTGTTTCCCACTTCCTCCGAGGGCTAGGCTTTAGTCTTGATCCCTTTGTTAGAGGGCTTATGTTCTATTACGGGCTCGATTTCCAGGATCTAGCCTTAGATTCCATCCTTCACATCTCGTCGTTTATTGTCGTGTGTGAGGCCTTCCTCCGCATCACCCCACACTTCGGCTTATGGCTCAAGACCTTCAATGTGAAGCCGAAGATGATCGATGGGCGACATGCAGAATGCGGAGGTGCCATAATAAGCAAAGGCGCCAATGCCCCATGGCTGAAGGGTTCCTTCCCAGAGGTGTCCAACTTACTGCAGCGGGAGTGGTTTTACATCACAGCTCCCCGATGTACTAAGTGGGTAGCTGCCCCCACCTTCCATTCGGTCCACCCGCCACAACTGGCATCATAGGTCAACAAGGGGCTGGACTGGGGGCCAGTTAATGACGTGCCGACATTGCAAAGTCGCATCCGAGATCTCCTTAAGAGGGATGTCAGTCTCGTTAAGGTAATGCAAGTTATGCTAGTTCATTGGGTCCTGCCATGCCAACGTCGATCTCTTCGTATGTGGTAGTTCAACCCAGAAGGACCGCGAACTATTCAGCAATTCTTCGGCATGACGCTCGAAGGTATGTATGGACTGTTCTTCGGATCATGAATAAAGTGTCCGGATACCACCGAGGATGTGGGTCTAAACTGCAATCGTCCAGATACCCATGTAAGTAATTCTGCGTCCGAACACGTCGTCTTCTCATTTGTCATAACTTCATTGTTGAAAAATTGCTCTTGGCCAGGACTGGATAAGAAAGGCAAAGATGATCAGGTGTTCGGCCCCCCTTCCCGAAGGCTCACCGGATCCTGTACTAGCCTGGATGCTTGAGCACGCACTTTATCAAGTGCCATTAGGGGAAGATAAAGGGAGGGATAAAGAAGCCGAAAGCGGGCCTCACGCATTACTCATCCAAACTGGGGGGAATTAGTGTCTCTGCGAAGGAGTATAATCGGAGAGAAGAATCTAGAATCCCCTCTCCCCAAGGAAGTAAAAGGACCGCCCCTGAAGACATGGAAACAAAGGTTTCCAAACGAGGGAAGAAACCTTTGTCAGGGGGCCCTGCCCCGGAGGGCTTCCTTACCGCACAGTGCCCGCAAGGGGGCCAGCCCTCCACCTAGCAGTAAGTGAATCAAGAGTACTTTTGGTAAATATATCCTGCTTTATCTCCAAGGACAATAACCAAGACATATATCTTGCAGTCCGGCTCGCAGGCCTTCTCAACAGAGTTCGTCTTCGGGGGATGTTCTTTCGGAGATGATGGAGAGCGAAACGCCTCCCCCTGTCTCCCCGCCTCCTGGGGCGGATGACCCTGAGGTGTCATCACGGAGGGTTTCTCCTGATACACCAAGGCTAGAAGGTAACCCTTCGGCCACCCGAAGTCCGGAGCATTCGTCTCCTAAGGAGAGCAACATAAAGAGTCCGGGACTGTTTGGTGCGCAACTGGACGCACTGATGGGTCTTTTGGAGCAAGCGGCTATCTCAGAGGTGCATCGTACTTTAATGGGTACGGTGGTTGAGAGGATTTCATCTGCCAAGAGTGGGTTACATGAAGATTTTATGAGTCTGCTAAGAGGCTTTGAGGTACGCAAAGTAATATATAATTTTTTTGACGGTACCGCACACGCTAGATGTGCTCTATACAGATAGTAGCCCCTGAGACTCTGGTTGCTGTCTAGAGGCGGCAAACAGAGGATCGTAGTCCCAGGTAATGATCGCGCTGCTTTCATGTGCAGGCGGCTGACGGTACGGTGGCTAGCCGGACTGCTGAGTTTGCCGGACTTAGCTGGCAACTTGACGCGGCAGATGCTGACATTGCGCTTGTGAACAAGCGGCTTGACGAGGCACATGGTATGTATTTTCGGGTGGTCAAGAAATATTAAGAGGAGCATGATGCTAGTATATATAATATGATGTGACTGCAGATCGAGCTATCACCGTGGAGACCCTTCGGGCAGAACTTGCCCGAGCCAAGGAACAAGCCAGGAGGAGTGATGCGGCCACCCTAAAGGCGCCCGAAGAGCTAAGAGCCGAACGGGCTGCTCATCGCCAGAGCGAAGATAAAATAGCCAAGATGGTTGTTGAGCTGAAGGATGCCTCCGGCCGGTATGAGCTTCTTGAAAAGGGAAGCCAAGCGAAATCGGCGGACCTGGAGAAAGCCATGGTAGCAGCCAAGGAGACCCTCTCTAAAATCACAACAGCGAAGGAGGAGCTTCGTCAAGCCGGAGATATCACGGCTAAGAAGCCCTTTTTGTTGCGGACGAAGTTCAGAGATCCAAAGTATGCCCCTCTGGATCAATTATGGAATGCTGCAGACGCATATTCAGACCTAGCAATGAGTGCTGCTGATGCGATTGGGTTTTTCATAGATCAAAAAGACCACGAAGTGGAAAAGTTGTTCTGGTCGCAGTTTAGTGCTCCAACGCGTCCGCTGCTGTTAAATGAGCAAATGGCCGAGTGGGCTGAGCTCCATAGGTTGTCTGGGCTTGCCATGAGGTCTGTCATGGATCATCTTTGGCCAGAAGGACCAAGGCGGAATAGTTATTTTGGTTTAGTGCAACGATTCCTTGGTGTTGTGCCGCATATCGACGCTATAAAGAGGTCAGCGTGTATAGAGGGTGCGCGGATGGCTCTTGCCCGTGTTAAGACATACTGGGCAGAGATGGATGCCACCACTATTGCAACCTGGGGTCTCGCCGCAGGCCAGGTCTCAGCCGAGCACTATTTTGAAGAAGTCCTAGAAGGCGCTCGTTTAATAGAGGCTCAGTGCTTGAAGAGTATCATGTTCAAGTGACATGTATCCCAATTGTAAAATTATGCTATTTGGCTTATAAAGGCTGTGTTTTTACTTTTGCCTGAAAGTATTGCGATACCTCCTGTGCGGACGTTTATGTATGTATATAACCTAAAAGTTTGCAGTCGTCGGCTTCAGCCCCCACGCAAATAATGCAGGGGTGTTCAGAAAAGCGTGTATTCACACTTGATCCAATGTCTTGGTCCATTAAGGAGGTGATAGCGCGGCGAACAAGGAAATCAGACTATATTGCTTTAACACTTTCACTTAGCCAGAGGAGTTTGACAATGGGGCTACTATATAGCCCTTGGTACTTCCGCGCTTATCCGAGTACGGTGCGCGTACATACATGACCGGGAAACCGGTCCTTCGTTAATGCGGAGGAATCACGAAGATTCCGCTGAGTCCCCGAGTGGTTGACCAGTCTTGCGCTTTATCATGACAGTCGGTTTTCAGCTTTCTCTATTGAGGTGCTCATCCAGATGAACCAAGGCACAATCGCAGTAGTTCTTCGGTGCCACCTTAGCCGATAGAGCGGAACGTAAGGTAGCAAAACACGGGAGCCAGGCAAACCCAACTATTGACCAAAGACATGATTCGGAGTTGATGCATATAAGGCCAAACTTGCGACGCCGAACACTCCCTAAGGTATTCGGTCTTTACAATGTATACTGGACTGAGTAACTCCCTTGATAATAAGCCCTGAATTTCCAGGTACGTGCATTAGTCTGATGTGACGAAATGCCAATACGCTAGCATCCCTCTTGGTTATGTTGAGTATCATGAGGGTGTGAAGCAACAAGAGACAGTAAAAAAGGTTTACACAGAGTCTTAATCTAAAAAGAAACCTTTGAACTGGGCCCTGCTACATGTCTGCGCCCGTGTCTCCGTTGTGCCGTATCCTAGAAGGATGTAGCACGATTATCATCTGTAAGAGAGAAAATCCCAGGTGAAAGTTTTCATGCGGCAAATTGGTTATTCTTAATAAACCATTAACATTCAATGTAAATAAGATCAAGTCGAACTGTAGTCCGTTTTACATGTCGGAAGCCCCTAGCACCACCTATGGGGGTATATCCATCGACCCGGTCTTAGGTTTATCTGAGATGTTACAGCTAGTGGTGCGCCGGACTTGTCTAGCCGTGTCCGTGGTCTTGACGACCGATTATTTAATCTGGTTGGAGAGGGCGTTCAGTGTTCGGCTGCTAAAGCCGCCACACGTTCTTCTGCACATGAGGAACGTTCTGTGTTTCCGCTAACTATGATGATGCCACGTGGACCAGGCATCTTAATCTTAAGATAAGCGTAATGCGTTATTGCACTAAAACGAGCGAAGGCCGTTCTTCCGAGTAGTGCTTGATAGCCGCTTTGGAACGGAGCGATGTCGAAGGTTAACTTTTCACTTTGGAAGTTGTCGAGAGAACCGAATACAACCCCTAGTACTAGAGAGCCCATGCAGCGGGCCTCTGGGCCTGGTATTACTCCTTTAATGGTAGTATTGCTTTGGCTGATTCTTGTCGGGTCAATCCCCATTTTGCGGACTGTGTCCTGATATATCAGATTAAGACTACAGCCGTCGTCCATAAGGACTCGGGTGAGATGGTAATCCTCCGTGCCGGATATTAGTCGAGTAATCCCCGTGATCAAAAGTGATCGGGCAGGCCGACCAAGGGTTGAACTTGGGGGTAGAGGGCTCCACGGCGCATACGTCTCGGAGTGCGCGTTTGGTCCTCCGCTTCGTTACGTGAATCATGTTCATTGTTTTGACCTCTGGTGGGATTTTTTCTGTCCCCGAGTGTTCATCTGGCGAGGCTCATCCTCGTCTTCGCTTGGTGCCTCCCTCCCCTTGTGTTCGGTGTTTAGCTTGCCAGCCTGCTTGAAGACCCAACATCTCTGTTGGTGTGATTTGCGGGTTTGTCGGAGGTGCCATGAATCTGATATAATCTGTCTAGAATCTTGTTTAGGTTGGACGGTCCATATGTGCTGCCTTTAAATGGCTTTTTCCATTGACCGGGTCCAGAGCTCCTGAATCCGGTGTTTACCGCCTTGTTGTCTGGGCTGTCTTCATTGTTTCGACGCTTGCTTTTATTGCGTCTCTCGGCGTTCTGGGAATGGGGGTCCCTAGACTTGCCTTCCTGTGGCCTGCGGCGTGGCTCAAGCAGGGGCCCAGCACAGCCCATCTTCATCAGCTCAAGCTCAAGACCCTCGCGAGGGGCCAGGCCTCGCGGGGCGGGCAACAGGAAGCTTCCTCAGAGGCAGCCTCGTCAGGCAGGCTCGCGAGGAGGCAGAGAGATCAAGGCAGGGGTACCTCACGAGGAACTTGTGACGCAAGCCATGACGATCGAGGCCAGGCGGGCGTCAGGCGGGCGCCTGCCTGTGCAGTGTCCTTGTTTCCCCTTTGGTGCAAAGGGGGCAAGCACAGGCCAGGGCATCGGGCAAAGGTTACCATTCCGGTGCAACAAGACCAAGACCAGCAGAGCGGCAGGACGGAGGTCACCGTGGAGCCCAAGACGACGTCATCACCAGTACTTTTGGCAGCCGAAGACCACCTTTGGTCAGGATAACTTGTACTATATGTTCCCCGTCAAAATGGACAATTGTTGGCTCCCTTCCCACTCATTATTTGGGGAGAGGCCCAGAGCCTCTATAAATAGAGCTAGCCATCGCAGAGGGAAGGGACATCTAGAAATCTGGTAGAACCCTAGCAGAGAGAGAGGGAGAGGCGACTGAACTCACCCTAGCAGTTCATCGCACCGGCTCAAGAACACCCCTCGCGAGGCTGTTCTTCCTTTGTACTGATCCTCATCACCCCCTGACGAAATCCACCACACCACACACTGGAGTGGGGTATTACACCACAACGGTGGCCCGAACCAGTATAAACCCTATGTCCCTTGTGTTGTTCATTGTTTCCAGCTAAAATCACGTGAGGAGATCGGGCGTAGATCGGTAGGGGAGAGACCTCCGCACGCACCCCAGTGTTTGAACCTCAAGGGTCTGCCGGAACCCGAAATCCGACATTTGGTGCGCCAGGTAGGGGTGCGTCGGAGTCCTCCCTCCTGACGACCCGCTCTCCCCGACATCGCATGCCGCCCTCATGGCGGACAACGCGCCACCCGCTCCAGCAACGGATGCCGACACTGGGGCCAGGGGGCTCCGGGCCTTGGCCCCCGCCTTGCGATAGGTGCGGTGGCCGCGCAAGTTCAGTCCCGAGATGCCGCCGCGCTACGACGGCGCGACGGACCCGATGATTTTCCTGCTGGCGTACGAGGAGGCCGACCTCGTAGCCGGAGCGACGATCGTGTGATGGCCAACTGGTTACCCATGGCCCTCACCGGCATCCCGCGCGCGTGGCTCCTCCACCTGCCGACGACCTCTGTCACCTCCTAGGAGGAGCTGCTGGACCTCTTCCTCGCCCGTTTCGCCGCACCAGCGCCGCCCGTCGTCGCAGCTCTCCTGGGTGGCTCCCAGGCACCACCCTCTAGTCATCATGTCAAGCCATTCGGCCGCCAGATCAGCACCGCCTCCCTGGTGGCGCCCGAGGCTGATCTAACCTTCGACTCGGAGGAACACCCCTTCAACCCCATTGGTTCGGGCGCGCTCCCGATACTGTGCACCCCCACCATCTGCCAGGTGGCCATCACCAAAACCCTCATTGACGGTGGTGCCGGCCTCAACGTGCTCTCGGTGGAGGCCTTCAGCCTCTTCCACGTGCCGCTGGAGCGGCTCCAACCTAGCAGGCCTTTCTTGGGTGTCGGAGCCGGTTCCACCGCCTCCTTGGGACAGATCTGCCTCCCAGTGACCTTTGGCACCTGTGACAACTTCCGCATGGAGCTGATCGACTTTGACATCACCCCCATCGGCCTACCCTACAACACCATCCTCGGCTATCCGGCCTTGGCTCGGTTCATGGCAGCAACTCACCCGGCGTACAACCTCATGAAGATGCTCAGGAGCAGCGGCATCCTCACTATGTCAGGAGACACAAGGGATGCGTTGCAGGTGCTCCGGCTTGTTTTCAGGGCAGCCGCGGTGGCGCAGCCCGCTAGCATCGACGCCCCTGAGCCCAAGGGGGCTGCGCCGGTGAAAAAGAAGCAGATGTTCACCCAAGACAAGGAGGAAACCAAGCAGGTACCAGTCGACGAGGACGAGTCCACTTGCGCCACCTTCACCATAGGGGCCAACCTCGAGCCCGAGCAGGAGAAGGCCCTGATCAGGTTCCTGCGCGCGAACAAGAAGGTGTACGCGTGGGAACCAGATCAGTTAGCGGGGGTCCCTGCTACGTCTTGAGCTTGTGTTGGTTTTCCCCAAAGAGGAAGGGATGATGTAGTAGAGTAGCGTAAGTATTTCCCTCAGTTTTTGAGAACCAAGGTATCAATCCAGTAGGAGGCCACGCTCAAGTCCCTCGTACCTGCACAAAATGATAGCTACTTGCAACCAACGCGATTAGGGGTTGTCCATCCCTTCACGGTCACTTACGAGATTGAGATCTGATAATATTTTTGGTATTTTTGGTATAAAGATGCAAAGTAAAAAGTAAAAGCAAAGTAAAAAAGCAAAGCAAGATTAAAGTAATGGAGATTGATATGATGAGAATAGACCCAGGGGCCATAAGTATCACTAGTGGCTTCTCTCAAGAGCATAAGTATTCTATGGTCGGTGAACAAATTACTGTTGAGCAATTGACAGAATTGAGCATAGTTAAGAGAATATCTAGGCAAGATCATGTATATAGGCATCACGTCCGTGACAAGTAGATCGAAACAATTATGCATCTACTACTATTACTCCACTCATCGATCGCTATCCAGCATGCATCTAGAGTATTAAGTTAAAAACAGAGTAACGCCTTAAGCAAGATGACATGATGTAGAGAGATAAATTCATGCAATATGAAATAAACCCCATCTTGTTATCCTCGATGGCAACGATACAATACGTGCCTTGCTGCCCCTTCTGTCACTGGGTAAGGACACCGCAAGATCGAACGCAAAGCTAAGAACTTCTCCCATGGCAAGAACTACCAATCTAGTTGGCCAAACCAAACGCATAATTCTAAGAGACTTACAAAGATAACCAATCATACATAAAAGAATTCAGAGAAGATTCAAATATTATTCATAGATAGACTTGATCATAAACCCACAATTCATCGGTCTCGACAAACACACCGCAAAAAAAAGATTACATTGAATAGATCTCCACAAGAGAGGGGGAGAACTTTGTATTGGGATCCAAAAAGAGAGAAGAAGCCATCTAGCTACTAACTATGGAACCGAAGGTCTGAGGTAAACTACTCACACTTCATCGGAAGGGCTATGATGATGTAGAATCCCTCCGTGATGACGGCCATCTTCCGGCGGAGCTCCGGAACAGGCCCCAAGATGGGATCTCGTGGATACAGAAAGTTGCGACGGTGGAATTAGGATTTTGGCTCCTGTTCCGATCGTTTGGGGGTACGTGGGTATATATATAGGAGGAAGGAGTACATCGGTGGAGCACCGAGGGGCCCACGAGGCAGGGGCGCACCCTAGGGGGGGCGCCCCCACCCTCGTGACCGCCTCTTTTGCTCACTGGAGTATGGTCCAAGTCTCTTGGATCACGTTCGGTGAGAAAATCACGTTCCCGAAGATTTTATTCCGTTTGGACTCCGTTTGATATTTTGTTTCTCTGAAACACTGAAATAGGCAAAAAAACAGCAATTCTGGGCTGGGCCTCCGGTTAATAGGTTAGTCCCAAAAATAATATAGAAGTGGAAAATAAAGCCCAATATAGTCCAAAACAGTAGATAATATAGCATGGAGCAATCAAAAATTATAGATACGTTGGAGACGTATCAGGCATCCCCAAGCTTAATTCCTGCTCGTCCTCGAGTAGGTAAATGATAAAAATAGAATTTTTGATGCGGAGTGCTACTTGGCATAATTTCAATGCAAATCTTCTTAATTGTGGTATGAATATTCAGATTAGAAAGATTCAAGACAAAAGTTTATATTGACATAAAAATAATAATACTTCAAGCATACTAACAAAGCAATTATGTCTTCTCAAAATAACATGGCCAAAGAAAGTTATCCCTACAAAATCATATAGTATGGCTATGCTCCATCTTCACCACACAAAGTATTTAAATCATGCACAACCCCGATGACAAGCCAAGCAATTGTTTCATACTCTAACTTTTTCAAGACTTTTTCAATCTTCACGCAATACATGAGCGTGAGCCATGGATATAGCACTATAGGTGGAATAGAATGGTGGTTGTGGAGAAGACAAAAAGGAGGGGAAGATAGTCTCACATCAACTAGGCGTATCAACCGGCTATGGAGATGCCCATCAATAGATATCAATGTGAGTGAGTAGGGATTGCCATGCAACGGATGCACTAGAGCTATAAATGTATGAAAGCTCAACAAAAGAAACTAGTGGGTGTGCATCCAACTTTCTTGCTCACGAAGACCTAGGGCAATTTGAGGAAGCCCATCATTGGAATATACAAGCCAAGTTCTATAATGTAAAATTCCCACTAGTATATGAAAGTGACAACATATGAGACTCTCTATATGAAGAACATGGTGCTACTTTGAAGCACAATATATGAGACTTGCTATATCATGGTGCTACTTTGAAGCACAAGTGTGGTAAAAGGATAGTAGCATTGCCCCTTTTTATTTATTTTCTTTTTTTGGGCCTTCTTTTTTTCTTTGGCCTTTTTGTTTTTTTATTTTATTTTTTATTTTTTATTTGGGACAATGCTCTATTGAATGATGATCATCACACTTTTATTTGTTTACAACTCAATGATTACAACTCAATTCTAAAACAAAGTATGACTCTATATGAATGCCTCCGGCGGTGTACCGGGATATGCAATGAATCAAGAGTGACAAGTATGGAAAAATTATGAACGGTGGCTTTGCGACAAATACTATGTCAACTACATGATCATGCTAAGCAATATGACAATGATGAATGTGTCATGATGAACTAGATGGTGGAAACTTGCATGGCAATATATTTCAGAATGACTATGGAAATGCCATAATAGGTAGGTATGGTGGCTGTTTTGAGGAAGGTATATGGTAGGTGTATGATACCAGAGAAAGGTGCGCAGTATTAGAGAGGCTAGCAAAGGTGGAAGGGGGAGAGTGCGTATAATCCATGGACTCAACATTAGTGATAAAGAACTCATAAATTTATTGCAAAAATCTAGAAGTTATCAAAGCAAAGTATTACGCGCATGCTCCTAGGGGGATAGATTGGTAGGAAAAGACCATCGCTCGTCCCCGACCGCCACTCATAAGGTAGACAATAAATAAATAAATCATGCTCCGACTTCTTCACATAAAGGTTCACCATACGTACATGCTACGGGAATCACAAACTTTAACACAAGTATTCTTTAAATTCACAACTACTCAACTAGCATGACTTTAATATTATCACCTCCATATCTCAAAACAATTATCATGCTTCAATCTTTTCTTAGTATTCAACACACTCAAAAGAAAGTTTCAAAAATCTTGAATACCAAGCATATTATTATTAAGCAAATTACCATGCTATTAAGAGACTCTCAAAATAATTTAAGTGAAGCATGAGAGATCAATAGTTTCTTTAAAACAAATCCACCACCGTGCTCTAAAAGATCTAAGTGAAGCACATAGAGCAAAATTATAACGCTCAAAAGACATAAGTGAAGAACATAGAGCAAAATTATCTAGCTCAAAATATATAAGTGAAGCACATAGAGCAAAACTACTTAGCTCAAAAGATATAAGTGAAGCACATAGAGCAAAACTACTTAGCTCAAAAGATATAAGTGAAGCACACAAAGTATTCTATCAAATTTTAATTCATGTATGGCTCTCTCAAAAGGTGTGTACAGCAAGGATGATTGTGGCATACTAAGACACAAAGACACAGATAATACAAGACGCTCCAAGCAAAACACATATCATGTTGGTGAATAAAAATATAGCTCCAAGTAAATTACCGATGGAAGTGGACGAAAGAGGGGATGCCTTCCGGGGCATCCCCAAGCTTTGAATTTTTGGTGTCCTTGGATTATCTTGGGGGTGCCATGGGCATCCCCAATCTTAGGCTCTTGCCACTAATTGTTCCATGATCCATCAAAAGAATTCACCCAAAACTTGAAAACTTCACAACACAAAACTCAAAATAGAAAACTCGTGAGGTCCGTTAGCGAAAGAAAACAAAAGACCACTTCAAGGTACTGTAATGAACTCATTATTTATTTATATTGGTGTTAAACCTACTGTATTCCAACTTCTCTATGGATTATAAACTATTTTACTAGCCATAGATTCACCAAAATAAACAAACAACACACGGAAAACAGAATCTGTCAAAAACAGAACAGTCTGTAGTAATCTGTAGCTAGCGCAAGATCCGGAACCCCAAAAATTCTAAAATAAATTGGTGGACGTGAGTAATTTATCTATTAATCATATTAAAAAACAATTAACTAAATATCACTCTTCAAATAAAAATTACAGTAGTTCTCGTGAGCGCTAAAGTTTCTGTTTTTTACAGCAAGTTCAACAAGACTTTCCCCAAGTCTTCCCAAGGGTTCTACTTGGCACAAACACTAATTAAACACAAAAAACACAACCAAAACAGAGGCTAAATAATTTATTTATTACTAAGCAGGATCAAAAATCAAGGAATAAAAAAAATCGGGTTGCCTCCCAACAAGCGCTATCGTTTAACGCCCCTAGCTAGGCATAAAAGCGAGGATAGATCTAGGTATTGCCATCTTTGGTAGGCAATCCATAAGTGGCTCTCATGATAGTTTCATATGGTAATTTTATTTTCTTTCTAGGAAAGTGTTCCATGCCCTTTTTTTAATGGAAATTGAAATCTAATATTCCCTTCCTTCATATCAATAATCGCACCAACCGTTCTATGGAAAGGTCTACCAAGAATAATAGGGCAAGAAGGATTGCAATCTATATCAAGAACAATGAAATCTACGGGCACATAATTCCTATTTTCAACAATAAGAACATCATTAATCCTTCCCATAGGTTTCTTAATAGTGGAATCCACAAGATGCAAGTTTAGAGAGCAATCATCAAAATCGCGGGAATCTAGTAAATCACACAAAGTCTTGGGAATAGTAGAGACACTAGCACCCAAATCACACAAAGCATAAAACTCATGATATTTAATTTTAATTTTAATAGTTGGTTCCCACTCATCATAGAGTTTTCTAGGGATAGAAACTTTCAACTCAAGTTTTTCTTCATAAGATTGCATCAAGGCATCAACAATATGTTTGGTGAAGGCTTTATTTTGACTATAAGCATGTGGAGAATTTAGCACGGATTGCAAGAAGGAAACACAATTAATTAAAGAGCAAATTTCATAATTAAGTTCCTTGAAATCCAATATAGTGGGTTTAGCAACATCTAGATTTTTATTTCTTTCAATCCCACTTTCATCAATTTCATCATTAAGATCTAAATACTCCGAATTTTTAGAACGCCTTCTAGGTAAAGGAAGATCATATTCAGTTTCATCAAGATTCATATTGCAAAATAAAGATTTAATAGGAGACACATCGATAACTTTTAGATCTTCATCTTGATTTTCATAGGTATTGGAAGAACACGCTTTAATAAAGGCATCTTTGGAAGCACGCATCCTAGAGGTTCTTTCCTTGCACTCATCAATGGAAATTCTCATGGCTTTGAGAGACTCATTGATATCATGATTAGGAGGAATAGATCTAAGCTTTAAAGAATCAACCTCAAGAGAAATTCTATCAACGTTCCTAGCCAAATCATCAACTTTAAGCAATTTCTCTTCAAGCAAAGCATTACAATTCTTTTGTGAATTCATAAACTCTTTAACACTATTCTCAAATTCAGAGGGCATCGTATTATAATTTCCATAAGAGTTGTTGTAGGAATTCCCATAATTATTAGAAGGATTACTAGGATATGGCCTAGGATTAAAATTCCCTCTATAAGCGTTGTTACCAAAATTATTCCTACCAACAAAATTCACATCCATAGATTCATTATTATTATCAATCAAAGTAGACAAAGGCATATCATTAGGATCAGAAGAAACACTCTTAGTAGCAAATAATTTCATAAGTTCATCCATCTTTCCACTCAACACATTAATTTCTTCTATCGCGTGCACCTTTTTATTAGAAGATCTTTCAGTATGCCATTGAGAATAATTAACCATAATATTATCTACGAGTTTAGTAGCATCTCCTAAAGTGATTTCCATAAAAGTGCCTCCCGCGGCCGAATCTAAAAGATTTCTAGAAGCAAAATTCAATCCGGCATAAATTTTTTGTATAATCATCCACAAATTCAAACCATGAGTAGGTCAATTACATATCATCAATTTCATTCTCTCCCAAGCTTGTGCAACATGTTCATGATCAAGTTGTTTAAAGTTCATTATATCGTTTCTAAGAGAGATGATCTTAGCGGGAGGAAAATACTTAGAGATAAAAGCATCTTTGCACTTGTTCCATGAATTAATACCATTCTTAGGCAAAGACGAAAACCAAGCTTTAGCACGATCTCTAAGCAAAAAAGGAAATAGCTTCAATTTAATGACATCATTATTGACATCTTTTTTCTTTTGCATATCACATAAATCAACGAAGCTATTCAGATGAGTAGCGGAATCTTCACTAGGAAGGCCGGTGAATTGATCTTTCATAACAAGATTCAACAAAGCAGTATTAATTTCACAAGATTTAGCATCGGTAAGAGGAGCAATCGGAGTGCTAAGGAAATCATTATTATTGGTATTGGTGAAGTCACACAATTTGGTAGTATCTTGAGCCATCGTGACAAACAAGCAATCTAACACACGAGCAAACAAAAAGCAAGCGGGCAAAAGAGGCAAATAGAGAGGGAGGATAGAGAGAGAGGGCGAATAAAATGGCAAGGGTGAATTGGGGGGAGAGGAAAACGAGAGGCAAATGGCAAATAATGTAATGTGAGAGATAGGGATTGCGATGGGTACTTGGTATGTTGACTTTTTGCATAGACACCCTGGCAACGGCGCCAGAAATCCTTCTTGCTACGTCTTGAGCTTGCGCTGGTTTTCCCCGAAGAGGAAGGGATGATGTAGCAGAGTAGCGTAAGTATTTCCCTCGGTTTTTGAGAGCCAAGGTATCAATCCAGTAGGAGGCCACACTCAAGTCCCTCGTACCTGCACAAAACGATAGCTACTCGCAACCAATGCAATTAGGGGTTGTCAATCCCTGCATGGTCACTTACGAGAGTGACATCTGATAATATTTTTGGTATTTTTGGTATAAAGATGCAAAGTAAAAAGTAAAAGCAAAGTAAAAAAGCAAAGCAAGATTAAAGTAATGGAGATTGATATGATGAGAATAGACCCGGGGGCCATAGGTTTCACTAGTGGCTTCTCTCAAGAGCATAAGTATTCTATGGTGGGTGAACAAATTACTGTTGAGCAATTGACAGAATTGAGCATAGTTATGAGAATATCTAGGAATGATCATGTATATAGGCATCACGTCCGACAAGTAGATCGAAACGATTCTGCATCTACTACTATTACTCCACTCATCGACCGCTATCCAACATGCATCTAGAGTATTAAGTTAAAAACAGAGTAACGCCTTAAGCAAGATGACATGATGTAGAGAGATAAATTCATGCAATATGAAATAAACCCCATCTTGTTATCCTCGATGGCAACGATGCAATACGTGCCTTGCTGCCCCTTCTGTCACTGGGTAAGGACACCGCAAGATCAAACCCAAAGCTAAGCACTTCTCCCATGGCAAGAACTACCAATATAGTTGGCCAAACCAAACGGATAATTTGAAGAGACTTGCAAAGATAACCAATCATACATAAAAGAATTCAGAGAAGATTCAAATATTATTCATACATAGACTTGATCATAAACCCACAATTCATTGGTCTCGACAAACACACCGCAAAAAGAAGATTACATCGAATAGATCTCCACAAGAGAGGGGGATAACTTTGTATTGAGATCCAAAAAGAGAGAAGAAGCCATCTAGCTACTAACTAAGGACCCGAAGGTCTGAGGTAAACTACTCACACTTCATCGGAAGGGCTATGATGATGTAGAAGCCCTCCGTGATGACGGCCCTCTTCCGGCGGAGCTCCAGAACTGGCCCCAAGATGGGATCTCGTGGGTACAGAAAGTTGCGGTGGTGGAATTAGATTTTGGCTCCAGTTCTGATCGTTTGGGGGTACATGGGTATATATAGGAGGAAGGAGTTCGTCGGTGGAGCACCGAGGGGCCCATGAGGCAGGGGGCGCGCCCTAGGGGGGGCCCACCCTCGTGACCGCCTCTTTTGCTCCCTGGAGTAGGGTCCAAGTCTCCTTGATCACGTTCGGTGAGAAAATCACGTTCCTGAAGATTTTATTCCGTTTGGACTCCGTTTGATATTCTGTTTCTCCGAAACACTAAAATAGGCAAAAACGGCAATTCTGGGCTGGGCCTCCGGTTAATAGGTTAGTCCCAAAAATAATATGAAAGTGGAAAATAAAGCCCAATATAGTCCAAAACAGTAGATAATATAGCATGGAGCAATAAAAATTATAGATACGTTGGAGACGTATCAGTCCCAAGGGAAGTGATTGAGCATCACCTCAACGTGTGCCCCAATGTGCACCCCGTGAAGCAGAAGGCAAGGTGGCAGTCTGCTGAGAAACAGGCTTTCATCGTTCAGGAGACCCAAAATCTAGAGGCGGCAGGGGTTATTCATGAGGTCCGCTACCCTGATTGGCTGGCTAATCCGGTTGTTGTGCCTAAGAAGGGAGGAAAAGAGCGCATGTGCGTCGACTTCACCAACCTCAACAAGGCCTGCTAGTTTCATGCTAAGCAGATCCATCAGCCTGCGGGGAGTCTACATACTATACCCCTCTCATGGTCGTTCGCAGTTTGGGGGCTGGACATTCTGGGCCCGTTTCCTTGGGCGCCAGGGGGCTATCGCTACCTCTACGTCACCGTGGACAAATTCACCAAGTGGGCTGAGGTGGAAGCCGTCCGCACAATCTCGGCAGGCTCTACGGTCAAATTCATCAAGGGCCTCGTGAGCCGATTTGGGGTGCCCAACCGCATCATTACTGACAACGGTTCGCAATTCACCAGTAATCTCTTCAAAACGTACTGTGCTAACCTTGGAACGCAGATATGCTACGCTTCGGTAGCACACCCCCGGAGCAACGGCCAGGCCGAGCAGGCCAACGCGGAGGTCCTGAGGGGCCTCAAAGCCAGGACCTTCAAGAAGAAGCTGGAGGCCTGCGGCAGGGGCTGGTATGACGAGCTCCAGTCCGTGCTGGGGTCAATCCGCACAACTACGACCAAGCCGACTGGCGAGACCCCGTTCTTCCTCGTCTACGGAGCAGAGGCTGTCCTCCCTCACGCAGTCAGGCGTCGCTCCGCACGGGTCCTGGCGTTCGACGAGACGCAGCAGGACGCCATGCGGGGGATGGATCTTGTGCTGTGGGAGGAACACCGTCGAGAACTCTTGAGGTAGGGGATCTCGTGCTCAGACGGGTTCTCTCCAGGGAGGGCCTGCACAAGCTCTCTCCCATGTGGGAGGGCCCGTTCAAGGTTGTTCATGTCTCCAGGCCTGGCTCCACGCACTTGGAGACCATGGAGGGGGTACCCATCCAGAACGCGTGGAACATTCAACATCTCCGGAGGTTCTATCCCTGAGCGAGGCCTAGCGCCTAGGAAAGGCCCGGTGCCTGTGAAGAAGGCGAATGCCTATGAAGCCGCTACGTTTTCGAAAAAGGCCCGGTGCCTGTGAAGAAGGCGAATGCCTGTGAAGCTGCATTTTGGGAAAGGCCCGGTGCCTGTGAAGCTGCCACATTTCGAGAAAGGCCCGGTGCCTGTGAAGAAGGCCAATGCCTGTGAAGCTCGCTGCTCGTGACACTCTCACGTAATAATGAGTGGGGTTGTACACGCCCCGGAGTCTCCGGAGTGCCGTCCTCGGGCCTCGGGGGCTCCCGCCCACGCCCAGTGGCAGCACTTAGCTCCGCGCTGGTGAGAAGACGTCGAAGACTAGAATAGGTGCTGGACACGGCTTTCCCATTTGCTTTCTGCAGTTGGCTTGTTTATTCCCGTTTGAAGTTTTATTGGAGTTGCTGACGTTCCTGGCTTGTGACTCTTTGTCTTTCTCGCTCGCTCGCCTCGTTTTCTCTCGCACAAGTCTCGCGAGGGAGGTTCGCGGGCGCCCCCGCGAGTGTTTTCTGCCCCGATCGTTTGGAGCTTTCCTATCAAAGTCCTCTGCGGGAGCACCCCTCCCAGTCCGTGCCCCACGGGCATCGCGACACGAGCGCAGGACCTGGGCCGATCGTCCCCACCACTAAGACCGTAAGTTACCCCTCCTACTGATGCTTGCAGGGCACGAAGCGCACGAGGAGGCCACGGCCTCGGGAGGCGAGGACCGCGCGAAGCCCCACCGAGCTAAAATGGTTCCCGCACATGGGTGCGCGGTGCAAAAACACGGCGCAAAAATAGCGGAAACAACGCGATGGTTAAATAGCAGCAGTTCTAGTACGCCCCCGTGGGGCCCTACATTACTTTCTATTTTTGCGCAGGATAAGAAAGAAAACAAAACGGGCGCGATTCGTCCTGCGCCAACCCACAGCGAAGGCCCGAGCTGCTCCTGGGTCTCAGGCGGATCCCTCCTCTCGCTTCACCGGGGCGCGACGGCGGGCTGACCCGCTACCTTCACCTAGGCGGGCGCGACGGCGAGGAGGCTGGTCGCGGCCCCCCGTGGAGGAGCTGCTGCCTGAGAGGGGGTCGCTGAAGCTCAGCGAACCCCGAGCACCGCCGCCTGTACGCCAGTCACCATCTTCATCCTGGTTAGTGCCGGGGCTGGGCAGGCGGCTGCGGTTGTCGTCTTCAGGGCAGCACCCGGCACGACGACCGTCTTCCCCGAACACCCTCATGTAGAGGGTGGCGTCGCCATCAAACTTGAAGTACAGGGTGCACCACCGGCTCAGGCCGCACGCGCGAGAAAACGTTTGCCAGCCGCGCGTCAGAGCCCCATTCCCAGAAACGGAGACCTCCAGCGACGCCTAGGAGGCCCTGCTGCAGCATCCGTCTGCCTGGTGCCAGAAGCCGCACCGGGCGCTGGCCGACAGTTCATCTATGAAGAAACGGGGGAGCTGGAGCCTGGTGCAGGATGGGTCCGCCGACCACACGACGATCTCCGACAGCACCTTCACAGAGCGAAAGCGTGGCCCAGGGGGGCGCACACCACAGCGTGCCCCCGTTGGCAATCGGGCGCTCACCACCGCGCCGGGAACCGCCTCCATGGCCGCGGGAGGCTACCACGGGGACCATGGTATACTTGCGAGGGTGGCCTCGGCCGCGCTTGGCCGGGGGGGAGTCAGGCCCAGCCTGAGGGGCCTTTCCTTTCTCCGCGGCCGAGAGTCTTTTTGGAGCCATGGGAGCGGCGAGTAACCGATAAGAAGGAAAGGAGCAGCAAGAAGGGACGGGCCAAAGGGGCTCGCCCAGCCCCGTACTTATAGTCGGAGGAGGCCAACCGCCGTGCACCACGATCGCAGGTAATCATGACCGGATTCTCTGCATGCATGGACTTGTCAAGTCGTGCAGTTGCCGAGGTATCGTGGGGAAGCGCAGTCGCCCACGTCCAACCAATCACCACGCGGCGCCCAAGGCCACATGTTGTTGGGGCCGGCGGTGCTTCGTGCTTGCCCCTTCGCTTTCCTGCTAGGCCAAGCCCGGGCGCGCCTTGGGCCCGGGGGCTACTGTCGGTGTTCTTGGAACGGGGGTCCCCAGACTTGCCTACCTGCGGCCTGCGGCGTGGCTCAAGCGGGGGCCTAGCACGGCCCATCTTCATCAACTCAAGCTCAAGACCCTCGCGAGGGGCCAGGCCTCGCGGGACGGGCGACAGGAAGCTTCCTCAGAGGCAGCCTCGTCAGGCAGGCTCGCGAGGAGGTGGAGAGATCAAGGCAGGGGTACCTCGCGAGGAACCTGTGACGCAAGCCATGACAATCGAGGCCAGGCGGGCGTGAGGCGGGCGCCTGCCTGTGTAGTGTCCTTGTTTCCCCTTTGGTGCAAAGGGGGCAAGCACAGGCCAAGGTATCGGGCAAAGGTTACCATTCCGGTGCAACGAGACCAAGACCAGCAGAGCGGCAGGACGGAGGTCACCGTGGAGCCCAAGATGGCGTCATCACCAGTACTTTTGGCAGCCGAAGACCACCTTTGGTCAGGATAACATGTACTATATGTTCCCCTTCAAAATGGCCAATTGTTGGCGCCCTTCCCGCTCATTATTTGGGGAGAGGCCCAGGGCCTCTATAAATAGAGCTAGCCACCGCAAAGGGAAGGGACATCTAGAAATCTGGTAGAACCCTAGCAGAGAGAGAGGGAGAGGCGATTGAACTCACCCTAGCAGTTCATCGCACCAGCTCAAGAACACCTCTCGCGAGGCTGTTCTTCCTTTGTACTGATCCTCATCAGCCCCTGAGGCAATCCACCACACCACACACTGGAGTAGGGTATTACACCACAACGGTGGCCCGAACCTGTATAAACCCTGTGTCCCTTGTGTTGTCCGTTGTTTCGAGCTAAAATCACGTGAGGAGATCGGGCGTAGATCGGTAGGGGAGAGACTTCCGCGCGCACCCCAGTGTTCGAACCTCAAGGGTCTGCCGGAACCCGAAATCTGACAGCATCGTGGTTTTCCATTGCCATCCCTGACTTCGGATGTGCCTGGGTTGCTGGTGCCGCTATGGGCCAGCCAACTATCTTCGCCCGCGCAAAAGCAGGTCATAAGGCTTGTCAGGCTGCCATTGTCCTCGGTTTTTCCTGGACGAGGTGTCTGGCGAGCCATTCGTCCCGGACACTGTGTTTGAAAGCCGTTAAGGCTTCAGCATCCGGGCAGGCAACAATTTGATTCTTCTTAGTGAGGAATCTGTTCCAAAGCTTTCGGGCTGACTCTCTGGGCTGTTGAATTATATGACTTAAATCGTCTGCATCCGGAGGTCGGACATAGGTCCCATGAAAATTAGACCTAAAAGCATCTTCAAGCTCTTCCCAACTTCCAATTGAGTTTTCGGGGAGGCTCTTCAGCTAGTGCCGAGCTAGTCCTTTCAACTTGAGGGGTAAGTATTTGATGGCGTGGAGATTATCTCCGTGAGCCATGTGGATATGAAGGATAAAGTCCTCAATCCAGACCCCAGGGTCTGTCGTTCCGTCGTATGCCTCTATGTTCACGAGTCCTTCTGGAAACTCATGATCCAGAACCTCATCGGTGAAGCATAGGGTGTGCGTGGCACCCCTGTATTTGGATGTGTCATGGCATTCTGATGGTGGTAGTGCTCGGTTTTGATTCTGTGTCGGAGCGCGCTTCCTAGATCCATAGATGGACCTAGTCATACCGGCTTTTTGGTGAAAGTCCTCACGTAAATCGTGTGCTGACTTATGTGAGACATCGTTAGCCGCCCTATCGCGGCCACGGGGTGGTCGATCCGGCTGATCGGCCGTTTTATTTTTCGGCTGTATAGGCTCTAAGGCCTCGTCATCGAATTCGGGCAGCAGCTTGCGCTTTGGATAGCTCTTTGTGTGGCGGCTGCCACTGTACTTTTCTTCAGTGTCGAGCACTTTGTTCCATCTACTATTGATTGTATTTTGTGCGGCCTTAAGCCTTTGCTTCTGCTTCTTCAGACTCCTCGCGGTGGCAATAAGACGTCTATGGAGGTCCTCTTTCTCCAAGTGCCTTCCCAGGATGATGTGTGCATCATCGTCCAGGCTATTCTCTTCTCCGGAGATAGGTTGATCAGCTTTACCCTCGGCGTCGCCGTGATCAGACTGTGGCTCCGTACTATGTTCACCGTTCGCTGGTTCATCCTGCTCTGTCGCTGGGTCCATGTGGTCGTCGTTTGCTTTGGAGTCGACTGGGGTATTATTCTTTCTTGCACTGTTATCGCTGTTTTTGCCGAGGCGGGATTTGGAGTGGCGCCTACGTCGTCACTTTGGTTGCTTCTCGAGGGGATTATCCTCCGCTGCATCATTCTGTTCCTTGTCATTGCTTTCTTTGGGTGTATCCACCATGTATATATCGTGTGAAGAAGTGGCTGTCCAGCGCCTTGTGGGTGATGGTTCCTGTTCTTCTCCTGCATCGTCGTCCATACCGTCGATGTCATCGGAACCGTAATCAAGCATGTCGGTTAAGTCGTCGATAGTGGCTATTAAGTGGGTGGTGGGTGGGGAATGAATTTCTTTGTCGTCCGCTTCCCACTCAAGCCGGACACAGTTTGGCCAAGGGTCTCCTGCAAGGAGAGATACCTCAATGAATTTAGCACGTCGCCCAAGGGCGAGTGCTGAAAGATATCCGTGGAGGTAAACTCCATGATCGGTGCCCAATCAGATTCGATAGGCACGGACGCAGGTGGTTCGGAGCCTATGGCCGGGGACGAATCCAAGGGTCCGGCAACACAGGTCTCATAGGAGGTGAAGTCAGTATTCGGCTCTATCGCCGCTGGGTGTGCGGCCTCCGTGGCGGGGTCCATCCACCCGTCCTTGGACGGCACGATATGCTTCGGATTGAGGGCCGGAGTAGCCACATGTGTGATCTCCCGAACACCGTCCGGCGGCAGAGCTAAGTCATGCTCGTCGTGACTGTGCGGCGCACCTGACACGGGCTCGAACCCGTCGAAGATCAAGTCTGCGCGGATGTCAGTAGTATATTTTAAGTTTCCAAACCTGACCTGACGGCCAGGGGCTTAGCTCTCGATCGGCTCCAGATGGCCAAGCGAGTTGGCCCACAGTGCGAAGCCGTCGAATACGAAGATCTGCCTAGGGAGGAAAACCTCACCCTGGATCGCATCGTTGCCGATGATCGAAGGAGCCGTCAAGCCTTATGGTGACGACACAGTGGAACTCTCAATGAAAGCACCAATGTCGGTGTCAAAACCGGCGGATCTTGGGTAGGGGTTCCCGAACGGTGCGTCTAAGGCGGATGGTAACAGGAGTCAGGGGACACAATGATTACCCAGGTTCGGGCCCTCTCGATGGAGGTAATACCCTACTTCCTGCTTGATTGGTCTTGATGATATGAGTACTACAAGAGTTGATGTACCACGAGATCATAGAGGCTAAACCCTAGAAGTTAGCCTATTATTATGATTGTTGTTGTCCTACGAACTAAACCCTCCGATTTATATAGACACCGGAGTGGGCTAGGGTTACACAGAGTCGGTTACAAGGGAGGATATCTACACATCCAAATTGCTAAGATTGCCTTCCATGCGAAGGAGAGTCCCACCCGGACACGGGACGAAGTCTTCAATCTTGTATCTTCATAATCCAACAGTCCGGCCGAAGGATATAGTCCGGCTGTCCGAGGACCCCCTAATCCAGGACTCCCTCAACATCCTCTATTATTTCAGCATCATGAAACAACCACTGCAATCTTGGTATAATTGGAAAATGTCTCAGAACATTATGAGGAATCCTCTTCACATCATCGCCATCTTGATGATTTCCATTTTGGGCATTCACTTAAGTTGGCATGATCCTTCCGGAATAGAACACAATTATTCTTCCAAACATGGATCATATCATATCCAGTCCAACTGCACAAAGGAAATTCTTCATTTTACTGTAGGTGTGTGGCAGCTCAGACGCATCTGGTTAAGATTTGGGGAAAGCAGCCAACATCGCATCGAATGATTTGTTGGTCATCTGCTCAGATGTATTCACCTGAAGAAAAGCGACCATAGCTAAGAATACTGGCAACTTATTTCCTGGGGTGACTGCCACGTTGCATTGTTCCAACATGTGGGCCCACCATTTTTCTTGTGCAGGTGAAAGTTCATGAAATGTGCGAGCATTTCATAGCATTGTTTCAATGTTGGTCAAACTCACTGGCTCTGCCGCCACCTCCTCCTCCTCTCCACCTATGCATCAGGCAGATCAAGATGGTGATCTGCTGCTTCCACATAGTCAGTAACATTGACATTCACAACTTCACCATGATGAACCCACCTAGTATATGTGACTGACATCCCAAACAAGTGTAGATGATTTTGCACAGTTGACTGGGGTCTTGAAACTAAATTCATAGAACTGTTGCACGGGTAGAGCACATCTGATTTCATACAACCGTACTCAGCTCTAATAAAGTTCATGAAGTTTTCGCCCCCCTCGACATATGCAGCGGAGAATCTTTGAGCATAAGTTATCCATGTCTTGTCCATTTGTTAGACATACAAATTAGTTCTTCTACTAGATATTACAGGAAAAACATATATGCCTTTTTATAAATTCCAGAAAAAATACCTAGGTCGATGTCTAAAGTTGTGGCAAGATATTTGGACAAGCACATCTAAGTAACGGAATATATGTAATGCTAATTCAGCAAACAACTTGAGTGCTAAAATATGGCAAGCTATTTCAGCAATCAATGAGGCCGAGCACACAGCCATCGAAGGCCATCTCAGCAACAAAGATCGAGTATAAAACTGTGTCGAGCTATTTCACCTAATAAATTGTGTCAGATTTCGGGTTCTGTCAAAACCCTTGAGGTTCGAACACTGGGGTGCGCACAAAGATCTCTCCCGCTCTCTAGCTCGCACACTCTACGATCTCACGGCCTAGCTCGACGAACCCAAAGAACATGATACACAAGATTTATACTGGTTCGGGCCACCGTTGTGGTGTAATACCCTACTCCAGTGTTGTGTGGTGGATTGCCTCTTGGGCTGAGGATGAATAGTTACAAGGGAAGAACAGCCTCGTGAGGAGAGGTGTTCTTATGCTTGGTGAACTTGAGTGGTTGGGGTGATATGGATCCGGTCTAGGTCTGAATCAGCTTGCCTCCTATGGTGGTGGCTAATCCTATTTATAGAGGCCCTTGTCCTCTTCCCAAATATTGAGCGGGAAGGGATCCCACAACGACCAAATTCGAAGGGAGACAACTAGTACAAGCTATCTTGACAAAAGTAGTCTTCACCTGCCAAAGGCTCTGGTGGTGACGCCGTCTTGGGCTCCACGATGACCTCCGTCCTGCTGTCCTGCTGGTCTTGGTCTTGTTGCATCGATATGCACTACAAAAAAAGGACACATCCGTGACATTTTGGACCGAACGAAATTTTTTCTGTCATACATATGACACTTCTATGACGATAATTGTGAAAAAACCCGGTATCATCATAGATGTGGTGGGATCCTACTTCTATGACAAAAAATCATGACAGAAAAATGGGCTTTTCGTCCTGGGCGGGCCGGAGACGCAGCTGCATGACATTCTTTGGGCCGTCCATGACGGAAAAAACCATGGTAGAAGCAAGGGGGAGGAAAATTTCGGGGAGTTCCCGGTTACGGTGGGAGGTCAGGGGCCGAGCGATGCGCGTTTCTCTCGTACACGTACGCGCGTGTGTAGCGTTGGCTCTAACTGAATCCGAGCGAGGCGTTGGGCTCTAACTGAACCCGAGCAAGGCGTTGGGCTCTAACTGAACCCGAGCGATTGCACTGCAGGCTACGCGTTACTGAACCCGAGTGATTGATCGATGGCTGTTAACTGAACCCGATCGAGCGATTCCTTTGCTACTGCTGCTAACTGAAGCCAATCGATGGGATGAACAGTGAGTGTTGCAGGGGGGGTGGATGAACAGTGAGCGGTGGCGTTGCCTCTGGATGAAGAGGACCCCGTGGTGTGGTGGAGGGCTGGATGAACAGTAGACGGTGGAGGGGTGGTTGAACAGGACCCCGTGGTGTGGAGGGCTGGATGAACAGTAGACGGTGGAGGGGTGCCCGTGGAGGGGTGGTTGAACAGGACCCCGTGGTCTGGAGGGCTGGATGAACAGTAGACGGTGGAGGGGTGGTTGAAAAGTAGCCGGTCGAGTAGCGCGCGGTGGAGGCTGGATGAACAGGAGCCCGTGGAAGCTGGATGAATAGGAGCCCGTGGAGGCTGGATGAACAGGAGCCCGTGGAGGCTGGAGGACGTCGACGGTGGAGATGAACAGTATCTCGCGGAGTCCCGTTTTGCGGTACGCCACACCCCTCCCGATGAACAAGACCCCCATTTCGACCGTAGCGCTCCAACACAAGTCTGTTTCCTCCGTTTTGCGGTACGCCACACCCCTCCCGATCAACAGGACCCCTGTTTCGACCGTAGGAGGTCTGTATCCTCCGTTTTGCGGTACGCCACACCCCTCCCGATCAACAAGACCCCCGTTTCGACCGTAGGAGGTCCGTTTACTCCATTTTGCGGTACGCCACACCCCTCCCGATGAACAGGATCCTGTTTCGAACGTGGCCGGTCGAACACAAGGCCGTTTCCTCCGTTCTGCGGTACGCCAGGCCTCGTTTCCATTGCCTGTTCCGTCCACGCCCTCCCTATGAACACGACGCATTCCGTTGCCTCCTGATGAACACGACGCATTCTGTTGCCTCCCCATGAACACGACGCATTCCGTTGCCTCCCCATGAACACGACGCATTCCGTTGCCTCCCCATGAACATGACGACGACGCTGTTTCTCTGTTCCGACCCAGCCATGTACAGGAGCCCTCGCCGTACGTATGCGCGAGTAGGTGTTCGAGACCCTGCCCGTATGTACACATACGTGGCCGTATTTTCTTTCTTGCATCCTGACCGTTGTACGTACATGTACATACTACGTGCGCGCCTCTACTACGACACGTGCGCGCCTCTACATCCACCAGTATATATGTACGTAGATGTTCGCGACCAGAATGACAACGCTACGTACGCTTCGACCAGGTGGGTCCTGACTGTCAGGCACTTTCTTGCGTGCGAAGATGTAGCTGGTGGGTCCCAGCAGTCAGGGGGCGAATCTTTTTTTGCCTAGACGCACTTCCTTGCGTGCGAAGGTGTAGCTGGTGGGTCCCAGCAGTCGGGGGGGAAACGTTTTTTTCGTGAAATACGGTGGCCCGTCCGGTGGGTCCCCGCTGTCAGGTGGAGGAATAATTATTTTGCACGTAATAAGGAGGCACTTCCTTGTTGCGGCCGTGGACCCAACTGTCAGCCTCTCCACGTACAGTCCACGTCCGATGGGAGTCGTTCCTTGACCACGTTGACCACACCACGCCGAGAGCAACAGGGAGGTGGACGACGGCGAGGCCTAGGAAGGGGACGACGGGGAGCCGGGGAAGACGCAACAGTGGAAGCCCGCGCGGAGAGGAGTATGAGGGTTCACTGGTTCGGCTGTGGTGTGAGGCTGCCGTCGCCGCAGGGCCTGGCCAGCGGTGGGAATAGTAGGGGGCGGTGAGGCCTCCGGGGCAGCACAGTCGGCCACGGGAGGTAGGAGCATGCGGCACGACTGCCGCTACTTTGGGCGGTTGGAGCAAGAAGACCAGAGGTTGAAGAAGCACTACGGCCGTTGGATGGACATCGTACGGTCATTGGAGCTAGAATTGTTCATATTGACTAAAGTTGACAAAGGCCCCCATCCCAATCAACTTAGTAGGCCCACAAGTCAGCCTCCCACCATGGTGGGTCCCAGCTAGCAGGGGAGTATTCATTCTTTTGTGCGTAATAAGGAGGCACTTCCGGTGGGTCCGAGCTGACAGCGGGGGGGAACGTTTTTTCGCGAAATACACTGGCCCGTCTGGTGGGTCCGAGCAGTCAGGGGGGAAACGTTTTTTTCACGAAATAAGGTGGCCCGTCCGGTGGGTCCCTGCTGTAAGGTGGAGGAATAATTATTTTGCGCGTAATAAGGAGGCACTTCCTTGCGGCTGCCTGGACCCAGCTGTCAGCCTCTCCACGTACAGTACTCTTCCAATGGAAGTCGTTCGTTGACCACGCCGCGCCGAGAGCACCAGGGCGATGGTCTGGACGACGCCGAGGCCTAGGAAGGGGACGACGTGGAGCCAGGGAAGACGCAGTAGTGGAAGCCCGCGCGGAGAGGAGTATGAGGGTTCACTGGTTCGGCTGCGGTGTGAGGCTGTCGTCGCCGCAGAATAACAAGGGGTGTGGGTGAGTGGAGGGATGGCCTGGCCAGCGGTGGGAGTATTATGGGGGAGGTGAGGCCTCCACGGCAGCACAACCATCCACGGGAGGCAGGAGCAGGCGGCACGACCGACGCTGCTTTGGGCGGCTGGACCAAGAAGACCAGAGGTTGAAGAAGCACTACGGCCATTGGATGGACATCATACGGTCACTAAAGCTAGAAACGTTTATTATTGACTAAGTTGGCAAAGCCCTTGGTACGCTCCAACTTAGTAGGCCCACAAGTTAGCCTCCGAAATGGTGCGCCCCAGATGTCTGGGGGAGGAATCATTTTTTGGGTGGCCGAAGCTAAGAATATCCAAGAATGAAGAAGAAGCACGGCATCCGTTGGATAGACATCCAACGGCCACTGCTGCTAGAACCGTGTGTTGACTATAATAAGTTGGAAAAGCCTTGCATACGCGTCAACTTATTTTTTTAGGGGACGCTTCACTCAGTAGGCCCACAAGTGTGTGGCAGAGAACTTATAGCCCATTTGCGTTTTGTAAGAATGTACAACCAATTTTTGAATTTTAATGAAATTTATTACAGCCCATTTACAGTTTGTTAAAAGTACAACCCATTTTCTAGCCAGGACAATGATTAATAATTTCAACCAACCATTGAAGACAGAATTCAATAAAATTTCCCACATTTTGATGGGCTCCAAAATATTTTATCCCAAAATTTCTAGTCAGATAAAATATAAATTTGTATTACATAAAAATCCAACGAAACATTGCGCGCGCAACAATGAAAATTTAAGATTTCAAAATCCATAAATAATATTTTATAAACTAATTTCGTGTTTGGTGCATTTTTTATAATTACATCCCATTTATTATTTTTTAAAGCCCATTTTCCTGTTAATCCTAATGCATCCCTCCTAGGAAAGATTTGCAGCCCAGCGGGGCGGAGAATAACAAGTTGAGCTTGCCTGGGTATTCCTCAAAAAGACGTATAGCTGGGCTAGCCATTTTTATCTTGAAAACATTAGTATCTGGGCTGGATATCTGGCCTGGGCTAGACGGGCCACAGCCCGCCCATTTAATACCCTGCTCTCCTCTGAACAACAACAAAATCATCGCCAAGAAAAACTCTGCAGTGCTCACGCCTCAAAAACACAAATAATGCTCGAGCTACTTGGTCCCAGCTGCCGGCCACACCTTGTGCAATTCTCTCGTTTATATTGACTACATAGGTTGACAATGGTGTGGGACCGTGATGTCAGGGAACCAGGAGAAAGCAAAAAAAGTAGTTGTACATAATAAGGAGGCACTTGCATACGTACGGCTATGGCCCTAGTGGGTCCCTAGTGTCATCCAGTCAAAATAAAGTCATCTCCTGAATCCTCATGTTCGTTGACGATGTTAACAATGCTCAGCGCCACGGCGAGCGCAACAACTTGAAGGACAACAAAGAGGGCCTCGCGGGCCCTACGGATGGTCTGATACAGCGCCCGCTACTCATGCAGGAAGCCAGGATCATCGGACACCTATGAGCACCTTCGAGAAACTGAGACGGTATGAAACGGTAAGGCCGCGCTTGGGAGCTCTGGTTTATTTCAAACCTGTATTAACATACAAGTGTAATTTGCTCGTCATCGAAAACAACGCGTAAAATATAGGCGTAATGAAACCGAGGGCCCGAGGTCTGTAAGTAAAACCGGCGGGTTACGCGTGTAATTTGAGAGACCAGTGTATATTTTATGAGCACTGCTATATGGATGACATTACCAGACGATACATGCATGACGTGCGTATCATGCCATCCATGGGTAAGGCTGAAACAACAGTTAACGGCTGGATTAGCAATCGTCAGAGTGTCGTTCAGCGTTTTTATCGTGTGTCAAGTACTTCCGATATTTTACTAGTCGAAATCAACCAACCAAGCGCCTTCGCTCAAGACCATCTGCTTTAATTTACAAGTGTCAGTTTTACAAGCCGTTTTGGTTGGAAAACGACGATCCAATCACGGCCTAATATCATGAGTTGGTCGGAAGATCATACAGTTTCACGTCTAACCTACCCGACTTGTCGTATAGGCTATGAATGGAACATCAGACGATGAACTTCATAAGCACGGAAACAACAGAAGAGGATGATCTTCTTAACAAGTAAATCACTGGAATTAGATCGATATGCAAAACAATACGAAGCATTATTCTCAGGAGGCACGGTGAATAGCTCGTGATGCCGCATGCCACAACATTCCAACCTCAACTTTGCAATCAAACACAAGGCCTGGCATTACATAGACAATATTCAGAACAAACTCTTAACATAGGAATATCTCAGCAGAGTAACTATTTACTTGTAAACTGAACACAGGAATAGGAAAAAACACTCGACGCTGCTCATAGCAAGGGCGTCCCACTCAAAAATATCGAATGCATGTCTTATGGGTAACATCAATGAGCAAATTTTGACAAGGTTTTCCAATTCCAATATATTAAACTAACGTCTTCTTGCTAACATCAATGATTAAACTTTGACAAGCTTTTCCCATTCAAAATATGTAATGCCTATGATCGTGGATTCCTGTCGCTTCTTGCTAACATCAATGATTAAACTTTGACTAGCTTCTCCCATTCAAAATATGTAATGCCTATGATCGTGGAGTCCTGTCGCTTCTTGTACTTGTTTGGGCACTTCTTGCCCAGGGCACTCCACGTGTTGTTAAATTGCCAATGGTCTCTACAGACTAGTCATGTCACCGGTGTCTAATATTTATGGCACTGGCTGTAGCAATGGAGGGATTCGGTGCCAAACTAAGAAAAGGTGAAATTGGCACCTCTTTTGGCCTACATAGTGGAAGGCCTAATACTCTGTAAAGCTTCTCGGTCATTCCTTCTGTAATGTAGTGCAAACAATGGCAGCTTCTTTCTGCAAAGTGGAACGGCCAACTGGACCCAGTAATGCAGCAGTTTGCCTTGGACACATTGGCTCCTTTTGTGCAGTTGAACTAAAATTCATGTCGGAATAAAACCGATCTTTAATTTTGATATCCCTGTAAGCAACAAAAGGTATAAGGGAAACAATTACTGAGAAATAACGGTTGATGACTTGTACTCCCAGAAGAAAAACATCTACTGATCTACCTTATCTTAATGGGAAACAAAGCAGGAGAGTAGCAATTCTCAATCAGTGTGATTCATTCATATTAACTGAGACATTATCTTGACAATGCCTTGTTTCAAGATGTATAAAGAACGAAAAAGCAGAAAAGTATCATTCCTAAAACAATGCGACTGATTCATTTTAACAGAGACATTATCTTAACAATACCTTGGTTAAACATGTAGAAAGAACTACAAAGCAGGATAGTACCATTTGTAAAACACTGTAAGTCTGTAACTAATATATAATAACAGAGACATTATCTAAACAATACATTTCTTAAACATGTACTCCGGCCGATCCCTAACAGAAATGGTACTCCTGCCGATCCCTAACAAGTGTTTGCAGTTTTGAACTAAGATTCAGTTCCAGGGTAGAGTGGGCGCAACAACAGTATGTGCTTCCATCTACTTATAAAGGGGGTGATGCAGAGTTTGTTGTAACAAAGCAACAAGCATCATGTCCGGGTTGGTTCCATTTTTGTTCACTACTTAATGGGAAAAGATAGCAATACAATAGCTTCAATTCAACATTTATTTAAAACAGTACCAATACAAGTAGCACAACATCTCAAAGCACACTGCACAATCATGTGGATGAAGGCCTGTACCGACCTTTCATGAGACCGACAATGATAAAATACGAAACTGCCAACACGAATAGGAAACCCAATCTCGTTTTGTGCAGTTGCACTGAAATCAAGCAAAGTGTTTCGCGTAGCGAAGAAAAATGTCGCAATAGCAACAAGTTGAATAGATATCCCTGTATAAACAGAGGCAAAAAAGGAATCAATTACTGGCTAATAAGGAAGGATGAAACATGCGGCCACAAAAATGGTAATCCCGCCAATCCCTAACAAGTGTTGCAGTTTTGAAATAAGATTTAGTAGTTAATTCTGAGAGTGGCATCAATTACTGGCTTATAAAGGGGGTGATGCTGAATTTGTTGTAACAAAGAAACAAGCATCATGTCTGGGTTGGTCCCATTTTTGTTCACTACTTAATGGGAAAAGACAGCAATACAATAGCTTCAATTCATCATTTATTTAAAACAGTAGCAATACAAGTAGCACAACATCTGAAAACACACTGCACGATCATGTGGATGAAGGCAAGTACCAACCTGTCATGACGCACACAAGATCATGTACGAATCTGCCAACACGAATAGAAAATCCAATCTCATTTTGTGCAGTTGCACTAAAATCAAGCAAAGTGTTTCGCGTAGCGAAGCAAAATGTCACAATAGCAACAAGTTGAATAGATATCCCTGTATAAACAGAGGCAAGAAAGGAATCAAATACTGGCTAATAAAGGAGGATGAAACATGCGGCCACAAAAATGGTAATCCCGCCAATCCCTAACAAGTGTTGCAGTTTTGAAATAAGATTCAGTAGTTAATTCTGAGAGTGGCATCAATTACTGGCTTATAAAGGGGGTGATGCTGAATTTGTTGTAACAAAGCAACAAGCATCATGTCTGGGTTGGTCCCATTTTTGTTCACTACTTAATGGGAAAAGACAGCAATACAATAGCTTCAATTCATCATTTATTTAAAACAGTAGCAATACAAGTAGCACAACATCTGAAAACACACTGCACGATCATGTGGATGAAGGCAAGTACCAACCTGTCATGACGCACACAAGATCACGTACGAATCTGCCAACACGAATAGAAAATCCAATCTCATTTTGTGCAGTTGCACCAAAATCAAGCAAAGTGTTTCGCGTAGCGAAGCAAAATGTCACAATAGCAACAAGTTGAATAGATATCCCTGTATAAACAGAGGCAAAAAAGGAATCAATTACTGGCTAATAAAGGAGGATGAAACATGCGGCCACAAAAATGGTAGTCCCGCCAATCCCTAACAAGTGTTGCAGTTTTGAAATAAGATTCAGTAGTTAATTCTGAGAGTGGCACCAATTACTGGCTTATAAAGGGGGTGATGCTGAATTTGTTGTAACAAAGCAACAAGCATCATGTCTGGGTTGGTCCCATTTTTGTTCACTACTTAATGGGAAAAGACAACAATACAATAGCTTCAATTCATCATTTATTCAAAACAGTACCAATACAAGTAGCACAACATCTCAAAGCACACTTCACAATCATGTGGATGAAGGCCTGTACTGACCTTTCATGAGACGACCAACATAAAATACGAATCTACCAACACGAATAGGAAATCCAATCAAGTTTTGTGCAGTTGCACTAAAATCAGGCAAAGTTGCCGGTGTGACATTTAAGTTTTGTATAGCAACAAGTTGAATAAATATCCCTGTTTTAAGAGGCAAAAAAGAAAACAATTACTGGCCAATAAAGTAGGATGAAACATGCAACCACAAAAAGAAGCATCTACCTTATCTTGACGGAAAACAAAGTATAGGACAATATCATTTCTAAAACGGTTGCATTGATTCATATTAACAGAGAAATTCTTTTAAAACAGATCAGTTGTTAATTCTGAGATTAACAACAGCAAAATAGCTGCATGGGACATGCCAGCACCATGTGCGTCCACACGTATAAATGGGTGATGCAGAGTATGTAGCCAAGCAGCATATATGCGCTGGTCCCATATTTGTTCTCTTTGAACCTTCTTCCTATGTGAGGGCAGCAAATCTAGTCGTGCACAAACTACCCGACCCCCCAGTTTCTTTCCCTTTTCAACAAAGAGATCGGTTCCTTACAGATGTGTGTACTGGCTTACCCCCTTTTTCCCTTTTTGACCTACAAAGCGGCTGGATAGCCAGTCTATACTACTTTCCGCCCCTCCTTTCCTCATTGAACCACATCCTAGATTCTTGCTCCAGCCCACCGCACCCTTCTTTCCTCTTTGAACCAAGACCTAGATTCGACTACAGATCGAACAAGATCCACATGCAGCTAGAGCAACAACGGTTTCAAAGAAACTTATACCTTAGGGTCGTCGGGATGTGGCAAGGCGTGCGGCGGGAAGCCGGATCTGCACACACTACGTACGGCAGCGAGGAAGAAGGGGTCGGTGGCCCTCCCGCATAGGCGTTGGGTGAAAGAGAATAGTGCAGCTGGCAGTGGATTGCCTCCCTCGCCGAAGGCGATAGAGTGAACGCTGCACCTTCTCCCCTTCCCGGTGCGACGGGATATGGACGCGTCCTTCACCAGCTGTGAGGGGGGAGAGAGAGACAAGAGGCCAACGCAGTCTTGTTTAGATCCGGTGAAGAGAGGGTGATAGACTATGAATATAGCAAACCCTAGCAAATGAACGCTGAGCCTCCAGCGTGTAACATATATGTAGTGCGGCGAGCGTGTGGAGAGTGCAAACCCTAGCGAACAAGCACTGAGGCTCCCGCTTATATATATACTACTGTAGTACGGACTGAGCTCCGGTTCCTTCACTGCACCTGCTTTTGGCTGTATGATAGGTGAGCCAGCCACATTTTGGGCCCACCTGTCGTAGATCCAAAGGCAGGTGCACTAAGTCAATGAAGCTACGTCCATATAGTACTCTCGTGTATACGACTAAAATATAGTGGAGTGGTTTTCTTATTCTCTCCATAACAATCGTTTTAAATTGTGTAAGTATGAAAGGAAACTCTTTATTTAATGTACAGTGAAGAAAACTAGTACTACTTCCGATGAACTAACGATCCACACCCACACGTCCTGGTCGCACTTCCTGTCCTTCACGTGTGGTACACTACCCTCCCTTAAGTGAATAACCACACATGCGCCAAATTATGGGAAACGTGTGAGAGTGTGTACAAATAAAGACATTTAATTTCAATTATCGGAAAGGTTTGAGAGTATTACAATGTTTGACTTCAGTCAAATCTAATATGCGGAGTAAATAAAAATGGAGGGCTACTACATCCATCCGGGTTTTTAGTCCACACCATTTTTTAAATCAAAGTTAATAGCTGGACAAATAAAATTACGGGGGAGCTGGAGACAAAGTTGTGAGAAGTCTTCGAAATCAATACAAAACTTATGCTCTTAGTACCAACGTCGATCCTTCTTCGAGGAAACATTTGGTTCATAGCCAATTGTGTGATAAAATTGCACCAACGTGAAAGAAGACTGCGTCTCCAACGCAACCAAGGTGAACTGACGAAGGATATCATCTTTGTGTGTAACAAGCAAAGAGCACTGATGGAAGACAGCTTGTTTTTCGTCGAAAATCGATCAGCTTCACCAGCCGACGCAACCGTGAGGCGCAACCATGAGCATCGATAGGTCATCGTGGTGATGTATCATCCATTTGGCATCAAGTTTGGGTGAGGCACCTAAGAAGTTTGACAAATCCTCACTATGGTTTGTTTCTTCTCAGTAATCAAGCTCGAGGAAGGAAGAACCATGTGGCAGAGGACAGTGAGGTGGAACAACAATGGCCATCCAATTTTGTGCAGTTCCACTAAAATTGAGGAAGACAAGCCCGGGTATGGAGACATGCATCGCTGTTTCCAAAAATATAAAAAAGGGTTAGCAACGACATCTCAATTGTCAATAAGAATTAATGAAAATTACACCAACAAACAGAAGCATCATAATTATCTTGATGGGAACTAAACCAGGATACCCGAGAAAAAAAGCATTTCTTCATTTAACCAGTGATAGTACTACCACCATATGGACAATGACCGCACAACCACCATGTACTTTTTGTCGAAACAACATGTATACCTCCACCGAGGCATAAATCAGGACAACTTTTTGAGTGGCATTTCCTCTATAATAGTACTAGTAGGTAATGTTGGACCAGCCGACGAACCCTAGCTACTATGCATGGGGAGCTGGGGAGTAGTCACATAGAAGAAAAACCGCACGCAGCGACCTGGGGAGCTGGACCAGTACAAGAAGTTATACCTGAGGTGGGCGAGATGTCGTTTAGGCGGGCGGGCGGGATCTGCCCACACGACAGCAGCGAACAAGGGCGCGGAGGATCTTCGTTCGTGCCAGCGCCGGCTCTGTGAGGACGGTGCGCATCGGGTTCCTCCATCGCCGACGGCGACAAAGTCAACGCTGCACCTCCTCACCTCCCGCAGCGGACGGGATTAGGCCGGATCTGTGACCACCGGTGAGGAGAGAGATAGAGTGGACACTGTCATCTTGTTTTGATATGGATAGGGTGAGAGAGCGAGACGCGAGAAACTCTATCAAACAAGAGGCTATAATGGAGTAAAAAAAATCTCTCCATAGCAGTGGTTTTAAATAGAATACACGCGTTCCCGGAAAAAAGAAACGAAAACTGGCGGACAATTTTTAAGGGTCTGTCTAGGACACATCTAGATGTGACATAGTTATGTCACATATAAGTTGATGTCCACTCTGTTTGTCGTCTTTTCCTAGTTTTTCTTTGTTTCTTGTTGCTACATTATATACTTGTGGGAGCTTAGATGTGATATCCTTAAATAACATCTAGATATGAATTAGACAAACTGATTTTCTAACGTACCAAGAAAGAAAACTCGATCAAAAACACGCCCCCTCTTCCAGGTCGCGAGAGTCGCCGCGCACACACACATAGACATAGACATGCATATCCGTGTTTACGTAAAATTCCATTTCCATCTCCATCTCCAATCATATTTGTCCAACTAGCACATTATTTACGTTGTTAATTATATACATAGCAATATTAACGTACACCATCTCTTGTTTGCGCATGTCTAGACCGCTGCCATGGCCGGTCCTGACCAACCCGAACCCTCTTCATCACCCGCGCGTGCTTCCCACCCGAAATGGTCAGTGCCGCATTCATGCCCGGCCAGAGCGGACGCGACCTCTCACTAGCGCCGGCATTGAAGCGGCGTGCCGACCGAGAGAGCGTCGCCCGCGCCGCTTCTGGGTGCACGCAGCTGCTCCACGTTCAAAGGTCGCAATAGCCAGCTACAACATGCGCGATCTCTTCCAGTAGTAAGTTCTTGGGAGTCCGTGCTACAGCTAGTTGTCCTCCCCCAACTCGTCAATCTCTTCTAGTAGTGCTAGTACTCCATGGCGCGATCCATCGACAAGCAGGCGGGAAAGTTATGGTATACTACTCGGTTTGCGGTGAGTGGCATGCCGAGCGACTGTGTGGGGTCGAGCTGTGGAGGAGGGTGAGACACGAACACGACAGACGTGATTTAAACGTTGGTTTTGCTCAATGGCGCGATCCAACGAAACGAAACGTTGGTTTCTCTCCGTTTCCATTTTTTCTCCGGAAAAACGGAAACTTTTCCACTCCATTTTCATTCCTATTCCAAGGTTGCCCAATTACAACATTCCATCAAATACAAAGGAAAACTAACACACATGCTGATGCATCTCAATGATTCACAGATCATAGCCAATATTTACTTCACAACTAAAGAAAAAAGTTGTGAGAGCATGTACGGTAGAAAAACTACTAATGGGGTCACTACAACTTAAACCGTAAACCCTAAACATGATTTAATTTCCTGGCCAGGTAGAACCTGTCGAAGGAAAGACGGCTGGCACCCTCGGATCATACGATGCTTTTGTGCAGTTCCACTAAAATCGAACTGAGCATCTCTAATGGCAAAGATATTGAAGAAGTGTGATTAGAATAATAGTACTAGCACTAGTTCATGAGACATAAACTCATCACAAGTAGAAGCCGGTAGAAGTAGAGAAATATCGACATGGAGATGGAGCTACGGCAGTGGAGCAAGCCGGCTCCAAAAGGAAGATGGACTACCTGGGACGTCGGGCTGTAGCTAGAAGGGCGGTTGGGACGCGGCATCGGCCCGCGGTGACCCCCGATTGGGACGCACCTACCGTGGGTTTTCTCCCGCGCCAATGTCGACTGCGTCTATGTAGAACATTGTTCCCTTCCCCCAGATGCGGGATCAGGCCCGTCGTTCTATGCTTGTGAAGAGAGCAACCTAAGCAAGTAGGCCTGTAGCCTAGGCTCCTGCTAGTGTATATATAGTGGTTTTCTTTTTCTCTCCATATCAACCATTTTTATTGCGTACGTGTCATTCAAGAGTGAAATGATGGTTGCTTCTTCCGACTAACTTATTGTGTGATTTGACTGCTCCTTAGTGGCCCCTACACGTACTCCCCCTACGTGTATGCAACAGTCACACGTACACATGGACAGAAAAACGCGCGCGACGCCCTAATGCGTGCATGTCCGAGCACACGACAGAACACACACGGTCACGCTCAAGTGCTCAACCTACACGTGCATGCACACACATACTCAGTCAGGTTGAGCTAGTGACTGTATGAACACCAGAAAATATATATATTGAGCGCAATGAGCGTATTATGAAGTCCACTGACCATATTTTTACAAATATACAGTGACAGATAGTGTATTTATCTCGTTTGAAATTAAGCCATATTAACTAGAGAGGAGGCAGCTGTTGGGGAACGTTGCAGAAAACAAAAAATTTCCTACGGTTTCACCAAGATCCATCTATGAGTTCATCTAGCAACGAGTGATCGGATGTATCTACATACCTTCGTAGATCGCGAGCGGAAGCGTTCAAAGAACGGGGATGAGGTAGTCGAACACGACGTGATCCAAATCACCGGAGATCCTAGCACCGAACGGACGGCACCTCCGCGTTCAACACATGTACGGTCAGCGTAACATCTCCTTCTTCTTGATCCAGCAAGAGGGAAGGAGAGGTTGAGGAAGATGGCTCCAGTAGCAGCACGACGGCGTGGTGATGATGGAGCTGCAGTACTCCGTCAGGGCTTCGCCAAGCGCTATGGAGGAGGAGGAGGTGTTGGAGAGGGAGAAGAAGGCAACCAAAGGCGTGGATGAAAAGCCCTCCTTCCCCCACTATATACAGGAGGGCCAAGGGGGGGCGCCGGCCCTAGGAGATCCAATCTCCTAGGGGGGTGCGGCCAAGGGGAGGAATCCCTCCTCCCCAAGGCACCTAGGAGGTGCCTTCCCCTCCTAGGACTCTTCCCCCTTGAAACCCTAGGCGCATGGGCCTCTTAGGGCTGATGCCCTTGGACCATGTAGGCCAAGGTGCACCCCCTACAGCCCATGTGCCCCCCCGGGACAGGTGGCCCCACCCGGTGGACCCCCGGGACCCTTCCGGTGGTCCCGGTACAATACAGATGACCCCGAAACTTGTCCCGATGGCCGAAACAGGACTTCCCATATATAAATCTTTACCTCCGGACCATTCCGGAACTCCTCGTGACATCCGAGATCTCATCCGGGACTCCAAACAACATTCGGGTTACTGCATATACATATCCCTACAACCCTAGCGTCACCGAACCTTAAGTGTGTAGACCCTACGGGTTCGGGAGACATGTAGACATGACCGAGACGACTCTCCGGTCAATAACCAACAGCGGGATCTGGATACCCATGTTGGCTCCCACATGCTCCACGATGATCTCATCGGATGAACCACGATGTCGAGGATTCAATCAACCCCGTATGCAATTCCCTTTGTCAATCGGTATGTTACTTGCCCGAGATTCGATCGTCGGTATCCCAATACCTCGTTCAATCTCGTTACCGGCAAGTCACTTTACTCGTACCGTAATGCATGATCCCGTGACCAGACACTTGGTCACTTTGAGCTCATTATGATGATGCATTACCGAGTGGGCCCAGTGATACCTCTCCGTCATACGGAGTGACAAATCCCAGTCTCGATCCGTGTCAACCCAACAGATACTTTCGGAGAGACCCGTAGTATACCTTTATAGTCACCCAGTTACGTTGTGACGTTTGGTACACCCAAAGCACTCCTATGGTATCCGGGAGTTACACGATCTCATGGTCTAAGGAAAAGATACTTGACATTGGAAAACTCTAGCAAACGAACTATACGATCTTATGCTATGTTTAGGATTGGGTCTTGTCCATCACATCATTCTCCTAATGATGTGATCTCGTTATCAATGACATCCAATGTCCATAGTCAGGAAACCATGACTATCTGTTGATCAACGAGCTAGTCAACTAGAGGCTTACTAGGGACATGTTGGTGTCTGTTATTCACACATGTATTACGATTTCCGAATAACACAATTATAGCATGAATAAAGACAATTATCATGAACAAGGAAATATAATAATAATGCTTTTATTATTGCCTCTAGGGCATATTTCCAACAGTCTCCCACTTGCACTAGAGTCAATAATCTAGTTACATTGTGATGAATCGAACACCCATGGAATTCTGGTGTTGATCATGTTTTGCTCTAGGGAGAGGTTTAGTCTATGGATCCGCTACATTCAGGTCCGTATGTACCTTACAAATCTCTATGTCTCCATCTTGAACATTTTCACGAATGGAGTTGAAGCGACGCTTGATGTGCCTTGTCTTCTTGTGAAACCTGGGCTCCTTGGCAAGAGCAATAACTCCAGTGTTGTCACAGAAGAGCTTGATCGGCCCCGACGCATTGGGTATGACTCCTAGGTCGGTGATGAACTCCTTCACCCATATTGCTTCATGTGCTGCCTCCGAGGCTGCCATTTACTCCACTTCACATGTAGATCCCGCCACGACGCTCTGCTTGCAACTGCACCAGCTTACTGCCCACCATTCAAAATATACACGTATCCGGTCTATGACTTAGAGTCATCCAGATCTGTGTCGAAGCTAGCGTCGACGTAACCCTTTACGACGAGCTCTTCGTCACATCCATAAACGAGAAACATTTCCTTAGTCCTTTTCAGGTACTTCAGGATATTCTTGACCGCTGTCTAGTGTTACTTGCCGGGATTACTTTGGTACCTTCCTACCAAACTTACAGCAAGGTTTACATCAGGTCTGGTACACAGCATGGCATACATAATAGAACCTATGGCCGAGGCATAGGGGATGGCACTCCTCTCTTCTATATCTTCTGCCGTGGTCGGACATTGAGCTGAGCTCAATTTCATACCTTGTAACACAGGCAAGAACCCCTTCTTAGATTGATCCATATTGAACTTCTTCAATATCTTATCAAGGTATGTGCTTTGTGAAAGACCTATGAGGCGTCTTGATCTATCTCTATAGATCTTGATGCCTAATATATAAGCAGCTTCACCAAGGTCCTTCATTGAAAAACTCTTATTCAAGTAGGCCTTGATGCTGTCCAAGAGTTCTATATCATTTCCCATCAAAAGTATGTCATCTACATATAGTATGAGAAATGCTACAGAGCTCCCACTCACTTTCTTGTAAACGCAGGCTTCTCCATAAGTCTGCGTAAACCCAAACGCTTTGATCATCTCATCAAAGCGAATGTTCCAACTCCGAGATGCTTGCACCAGCCCATAAATCGAGCGTTGGAGCTTGCACACCTTGTCAGCATTCTTAGGATCGACAAAACCTTCCGGCTGCATCATATACAATTCTTCCTTAAGGAAACCATTAAGGAATGCCGTTTTGACGTCCATTTGCCATATTTCATAATCGTAGAATGCGGCAATTGCTAACATGATTCGGACGGACTTCAGCTTCGCCACCGGTGAGAAAGTCTCATCGTAGTCAACCCCTTGAACTTGTCGATAACCCTTAGCGACAAGCCGAGCTTTATAGATGGTCACATTACCATCCGCGTCTGTCTTCTTCTTAAAGATCCATTTATTTTCTATGGCTCGCCGTTCAATGGGCAACAGTCAAAGTCCATACTTCGTTTTCATACATGGATCCTATCTCGGATTTCATGGCTTCTAGCCATTTGTCGGAATCCGAGCCCGCCATCGCTTCTTCATAGTTCAAAGGTTCACCGTTGTCTAACAACATGATTTCCAAGACAGGGTTGCCGTACCACTCTGGTGCGGAACGTGTCCTTGTGGACCTTCGAATTTCAGTAGGAGCTTAATCAGAAGTATCTTGATCATCATCAATAACTTCCTCTCTAGTTGGTGCAGGCACTTCAGGAACATTTTCTTGAGTTGTGCCATTTTCCGGTTCAAGAGGTAACACTTCATCAAGTTCTACTTTCCTCCCACTTACTTCTTTCGAGAGAAACTCTTTCTCTAGAAAGAATCCATTCTTGGCAACAAAGATCTTGCCTTCGGATCTGAGGTAGAAGGTATACCCAACAGTTTCTTTAGGGTATCCTATGAAGACGCATTTTTCCGACTTGGGTTCGAGCTTTTCAGGTTGAAGTTTCTTGACATAAGCATCGCATCCCCAAACTTTTAGAAACGACAGCTTAGGTTTCTTCCCAAACCATAATTCATACGGTGTCGTCTCAACGGATTTCGATGGAGCCCTATTTAAAGTGAATGCGGCAGTCTCTAAAGCATAGCCCCAAAAAGATAGCGGTAAATCGGTAAGAGACATCATAGATCGCACCATATCTAATAGAGTGCGATTACGATGTTCGGACACACCATTACGCTGAGGTGTTCTAGGCGGCGTGAGTTGTGAAACTATTCCACATTTTCTTAAGTGTGTGCCAAATTCGTGACTCAAGTATTCTCCTCCACGATCTGATCGTAGAAACTTGATTTTCCTGTCACGTTGATTCTCGACTTCACTCTGAAATTCCTTGAACTTTTCAAAGGTTTCAGACTTGTGTTTCATTAAGTAGACATACCCATATCTACTCAAGTCATCAGTGAGGGTGAGAACATAACGATAGCCACCGCGAGCCTCCACACTCATTGGACCGCACACATCAGTATGTATGATTTCCAATAAGTTGGTTGCTCGCTCCATTGTTCCTGAGAACGGAGTCTTGGTCATTTTACCCATGAGGCATGGTTCGCACGTGTCAAATGATTCATAATCAAGAGACTCTAAAAGTCCATCTGCATGGAGCTTCTTCATGCGTTTGACACCTATGTGACCAAGGCGGCAGTGCCACAAGTATGTGGGACTATCATTATCAACCTTACATCTTTTGGTACTCACACTATGAATATGTGTAGCATTACGCTCGAGATTCATCAAGAATAAACCATTCACCATAGGAGCATGACCATGAAACATATCTCTCATATAAATGGAACAACCATTATTCTCGGATTTAAACGAGTAGCCATCTTGAATTAAACGAGATCCCGATACAATGTTCATGCTCAAAGCTGGCACTAAATAACAATTATTGAGGTTTAAAACTAATCCCGTAGGTAAATGTAGAGGCAGCGTGCCGACGGCGATCACATCGACCTTGGAACCATTCCCGACGTGCATCGTCACCTCGTCCTTCGCCAGTCTCCGCTTATTCCGCAGCTCCTGCTTTGAGTTACAAACGTGAGCAACTGCACCGGTATCAAATACCCAAGAGCTACTACGAGTAATGGTAAGGTACACATCAATTACATGTATATCACATATACCTTTTGTTTTGCCGGCCTTCTTGTCCGCTAAGTATTTGGGGCAGTTCCGTTTCCAGTGACCACTTCCCTTGCAATAAAAGCACTCAGTCTCGGGCTTGGGTCCATTCTTTGGCTTCTTCCCGGCAGCTTTCTTGCCAGGCGCGGCAACTTCCTTGCCGTCCTTCTTGGAGTTCCTTTTACCCTTGCCCTTCTTGAACTTAGTGGTTTTATTTACCATCAACACTTGATGTTCCTTCTTGACTTCTACCTCTGCTGATTTTAGCATTGCAAATACTTCAGGAATGGTCTTTTCCATCCCCTGCATATTGAAGTTCATCACAAAGCTCTTGTAGCTTGGTGGAAGCGATTGGAGGATTCTGTCAATGACCGCGTCATCCGGGAGATTAACTCCCAGCTGAGTCAAGCGGTTATGTAACCCAGACATAGTGAGTATGTGCTCACTGACAGAACTATTTTCCTCCATCTTACAGCTGAAGAACTTGTCGGAGACCTCATATCTCTCAATTCGGGCATGAGCTTGAAAATCCATTTTCAGCTCTTCGAACATCTCATATGCTCCATGTCTCTCAAAACTCTTTTGGAGCCCCGGCTCTAAGCTGTAAAGCATGCCGCACTGAACGAGGGAGTAGTCATCAGCACGTGTCTGCCAAGCGTTCATAACATCTTGGTTCTGTGGGATGGGTGGATCACCTAGCGGTGCTTGTAGGACATAATCTTTCTTGGCAGCTATGAGGATGATCCTCAGGTTCTGGACCCAGTCCGTGTAGTTGCTGCCATCGTCTTTCAGCTTGGTTTTCTCTAGGAACGCGTTGAAGTTGAGGACTACGTTGGCCATTTGATCTACAAGACATATTGTAAAGATTTTAGACTAAGTTCATGATAATTAAGTTCATCTAATCAAATTATTCAATGAACTCCCACTTAGATAGACATCCCTCTTCTAGTCATCTAAGTATAACATGATCTGAGTTAACTAGGCCGTGTCCGATCATCACGTGAGACGGACTAGTCAACGTCGATGAACATCTTCATGTTGATCGTGTCTTCTATACGACTCATGCTCGACCTTTCGGTCTTCTGTGTTCCGAGGCCATGTCTGTACATGCTAGGCTCGTCAAGTCAACCTAAGTGTTTTGCATGTGTAAATCTGTCTTACACCCGTTGTATGTGAACGTTAGAATCTATCACACCCGATCATCACGTGGTGCTTCGAAACAACGAACTGTCGCAACGGTGCACAGTTAGGGGAACACTTTATTGAAATTATTATGAGGGATCATCTTATTTACTACCGTCGTTCTAAGCAAACAAGATGAAAAACATGATAAACATCACATGCAATCAAATAATAATAGTGAGATGATATGGCCAATATCACACAGCTCCTTTGATCTCCATCTTGGGGCTCCATGATCATCTTGTCACCGGCATGACACCATGATCTCCATCATCATGATCTCCATCATTGTGTCTCCATGAAGTTGCTCGCCAACTATTACTTCTACTACTATGGCTAACGCGTTTAGCAATAAAGTAAAGTAATTTACATGGCGTTTCTCAATGACACGCAGGTCATACAAAAAATAAAGACAACTCCTATGGCTCCTGCCGGTTGTCATACTCATCGACATGCAAGTCGTGATTCCTATTACAATAGCATGAACATCTCATACATCACATATAGATCATTCATCATTCATCACAACTTTGTCCATATCATATCACAAAGCACTTGCTGCAAAAACAAGTTAGACGTCCTCTAATTGTTGTTGCAAGTTTTTACGTGGCTGAAGTAGGGTTCTAGAAAGAACGTTTTCTTACCTACGTGAAAGCCACAACGTGATTTGTCAAATTCTATTTACCCTTCATAAGGACCCTTTTCATCGAATCCGCTCCAACTAAAGTAGGAGAGATAGACACCCGCCAGCCACCTTATGCATCTTGTGCATGTTAGTCGGTGGAACCGGTCTCACGTAAGCGTACGTGTAAGGTTGGTCCGGGCCACTTCATCCCACAATACCGTTGAAGCAAGATAAGACTAGTAGCGGCAAGAAAGTTGACAACATCCACGCCCACAACAAATTGTGTTCTACTCGCGCAAGAAGAACTACGCATAGACCTAGCTCATGATGCCACTGTTGGGGAACGTTGCAGAAAACAAAAATTTTCCTACGGTTTCACCAAGATCCATCTATGAGTTCATCTAGCAACGAGTGATCGGATGTATCTACATACCTTTGTAGATCGCGAGCGGAAGCGTTCAAAGAACGGGGATGAGGTAGTCGAACACGACGTGATCCAAATCACCGGAGATCCTAGCACCGAACGGACGGCACCTCCGCGTTCAACACACGTACGGTCAGCGAAACGTCTCCTTCTTCTTGATCCAGCAAGAGGGAAGGAGAGGTTGAGGAAGATGGCTCCAGCAGCAGCACGACGGCGTGGTGATGATGGAGCTGCAGTACTCCGTCAGGGCTTCGCCAAGCGCTATGGAGGAGGAGGAGGTGTTGGAGAGGGAGAAGAAGGCAACCAAAGGCATGGATGAAAAGCCCTCCTTCCCCCACTATATATAGGAGGGCCAAGGGGGGGTGCGGCCAAGGGGAGGAATCCCTCCTCCCCAAGGCACCTAGGAGGTGCCTTCCCCTCCTAGGACTCTTCCCCCTTGAAACCCTAGGCGCATGGGCCTCTTGGGGCTGGTGCCCTTGGCCCATGTAGGCCAAGGCGCACCCCCTACAGCCCATGTGTCCCCCCGGGACAGGTGGCCCCACCCGGTGGACCCCCGGGACCCTTCCGGTGGTCCCGGTACAATACCGATGACCCCGAAACTTGTCCCGATGGCCGAAACAGGACTTCCCATATATAAATCTTTACCTCCGGACCATTCCGGAACTCCTCGTTACATCCAGGATCTCATTCGGGACTCCGAACAACATTAGGGTTACTGCATATACATATCCCTACAACCCTAGCGTCACCGAACCTTAAGTGTGTAGACCCTACGGGTTCGGGAGACATGTAGACATGACCGAGACGACTCTCCGGTCAATAACCAACAGCGGGATCTGGATACCCATGTTGGCTTCCACATGCTCCACGATGATCTCATCGGATGAACCACGATTTCAAGGATTCAATCAACCCCGTATGCAATTCCCTTTGTCAATCGGTATGTTACTTGCCCGAGATTCGATCGTCGGTATCCCAATACCTCGTTCAATCTCGTTACCGGCAAGTCACTTTACTCGTACTGTAATGCATTATCCCGTGACCAGACACTTGGTCACTTTGAGCTCATTATGATGATGCATTACTGAGTGGGCCCAGTGATACCTCTCCGTCATACGGAGTGACAAATCCCAGTCTTGATCCGTGTCAACCCAACAGATACTTTCGGAGATACCCGTAGTATACCTTTATAGTCACCCAGTTACGTTGTGATGTTTGGTACACCCAAAGCACTCCTATGGTATCCGGGAGTTACACGATCTGATGGTCTAAGGAAAAGATACTTGACATTGGAAAACTCTAGCAAACGAACTATACGATCTTATGCTATGTTTAGGATTGGGTCTTGTCCATCACATCATTCTCCTAATGATGTGATCTCGTTATCAATGACATCCAATGTCCATAGTCAGCAAACCATGACTATCTGTTGATCAACGAGCTAGTCAACTAGAGGCTTACTAGGGACATGTTGGTGTCTGTTATTCACACATGTATTACGATTTCCGAATAACACAATTATAGCATGAATAAAGACAATTATCATGAACAAGGAAATATAATAATAATGCTTTTATTATTGCCTCTAGGGCATATTTCCAACAGCAGCATGGGCTAGCATTACTTTTTTGTGTCCTGTCAACTTGCGGGAGAAGGTTGTAGGACGGGAGAAGCTTGCGCGCGTTGGCTCGCAGGACAAGGAGAAACTTTTGACTAATGCAAGCTCTCCCGCGCTCAGGAGGTGGACGTGCAACAGTTAATTCGGTATCAGATTGCCAGAAGCATACACTATACTACTAGTGCTATTATTGTTTGACTTCCCGAACAGCCAAGTGCAAAGTTTACTAGTACTACTACTATAGTCCATAAAGGTACATACTATACTAGTACTAGGAACCAGATGGAGGAGCGTTTGCACTCTTATTATAATTTTAAAATGTGATAAAGCAATCTTCAACACATTTGGTTCTCTTCGAGGGTTCTCGCATGCGATAATGGAAGTTGATTGCATGGAACACTCGCCACAATTCTCGCTTAATTCTGGCTCATATCCTGTTACAAATAGTAGCACTCAGTAATATTTTCTCTTTTTTTGTTATTCAGCATGTAAACATGTCAGCAAACCTTGCGGCGCATCTTCATGTGAACCGTGCTTGCTACACTTTGAATGTGGCCGAGAGCTGGCTTGATGAAACACCTCGCTTCCTACTTCTTTTTTGCGGGGTACCTCGCTTCCTAGTGACAAGTGTCTTGGCTGATCGTCCTAAGAATGCTTATATGTGAATAAAGCTCTCTCATTTACCCGCAAAAAAGATTAAGCCATATTAACCAAAAAGGAGGGAGTATGGACTAGCACTACTTTTTGGTGTGTCCCGTCAACTCGCAGAACAAGGAGAAGCTTGCTGGACAAGGTGAAGCTCGCTTCGCCTTTTGACTAATGCAACCTACCCTCAGTGGACATGCATCAGTCCATTCGGTGTCAGATTGTCAGAGGCATACACTGTAGTACCCAACATGCGGAGTACCATCATTGTTCGACTTCATGAAGGGGCGAAGAGCCAAGAGCAGTAGTACGCGTACTTGGTTTTGCACCTTCATACTACTCCACCCTCCGTCATAGTTTACAGGGCGCGCTTCATTATGATGCATTTCTCTCAATGCATTTCCACCACCAGAGAGACTTTAGACGTGTTTGGTTTAATACTCAATTAATTAGGGCATGGTAACCACAATCAAGTCCACAATTTTCTCTCCATATACTGTACTACTACGGAGTGCATGCATGTGTGTACCCGGGGTGGAAGCACTGCATGCATGTGTGTACGCATTATTCCATGTAGTAATAGACGTCGTGCTATAACTACCATAGCTATTTTGCAGGCCGATCGCTAGTCGCCTTGGTCCCATAGATTTTTTTTCTTTTTTCTGAAGCGCGCTGTATAAACAGTGACAGATGGAGTAGTAATAGCGAATTCAAATAAGAGCGTATTGATGGTTGCTTCTTCAGAGCAACTTACAGTGGGAAAGGTGGGGCTTATGATTTGACTGCTCATTACTCACTATTAATGCGGCGCAACGACCGGGCTGAGTCGCCCATGCGGTTGTGCACTACCCCCTCGGTTCTTAAATATACTCCGGAGTATTTGTCTTTCTAGAGATTTCAGCGGGTGACTACTCAAATATTTGTCTTTTCAGAGATTTCAAATGGACTGGCACATGCGGATGTATATAGACATATTTTAGAGTGTAGATTCACTCATTTTGCTCCGTATGTAGTCACTTGTTGAAATCTCTGTTAAGACGAATAGAATATTTAGGAACGGAGGGAATACACATACGAAGCAAAATGAGTGAATCTACACTCTAAATTATGCCCGTTTGAAATTTGTAAAAAGACAAATATTTAGGAACGAAGGAGTATAATTTTGTGCATGGCACATGGACTCGGATGATGAAGAGGCTTTTGGCAATGCTATCAAGCTTCCATCATTTGTTTACATAATTGACGTACTATACAAATAATTTTCCAGCGACATGAAATTGTACAATGGTGTGAGCTTTCAGCTTTTGTTTCGCGTGTCTTGCCAACGATGCTCTTTCGGAAACAATAAAAAACTAACTTCCTTGCTAATGCATGTCAATTATTAGCACATCAGAGCTAATAATTACATCACAACTAAAGACAAAGTTGTGAGAATGTGTTAAATTAAAATTGATCCATGCTTTTATTGGCAGCAACGTCCCCCCAGCTCTGTCTAAATCAACAAGGCATGTTGGGAAAAAAGTAGCTATCTGGAGCATGCAACATTGCAATCATTTTGTGCAGTTCCACTAAAATAGAGCTGAGCGTCCCTGTTCCAAAGATATCAAGTGTGATTACAATAATAGAGGACTGCTGATTAAACAATAAACACACAAATAGAAGCCGGTCACCTTTGTAGTCTCTCTTAAGACTAACTAGTTGGAGAAGATTAGGCTCGGAGTTGGATGAGGAGGATAGAGAAAAACCAATCTCCCTTTGTGCAGTCGCACTGAAATGTAGAGACGTTGCCCGTGTGACATTTTAGTACAACTGCACAAAACACTCTTAAGAAAAAAGTGATTTGTGAAGTTCACCAAAAGGTCGCAATAGCAACGAGGTGAAATGGATAGCCCTGTTTGCAAAAAAGAGGTAGAAAGGAAACAATTACTGGCCAATAACAGTTGATGACACATGCGACGACAAAAAAGAAGCATATTCCTTGTCCTAAGGGAAGATAACAACATGGTTGTGTTTGTCTAAAACGGTGTGGGGACGAGAATGCAATATGGAAAGTACGCCGGACGAGCTATGTTTTGGGCAAAGAACTATGGAAGATCCACATGCAACGACGTGGGAAAACGGGCAGTGGAGCAAGGCCAGAGGGGATACCTGGAGGTCATCGAGAAGTAACTAGGTGAGCGGCAGCGGGCGGAATCTGCGAACAGGTGGCGTAGGCCCTGCCGCGTCGGAGCTTGGTCAGAGAGAACGATGTGTACCGCAGATCGGGACGTGCTGCCTCAGCGCCGTCGAACGGAGAAACGATGCACTTCCTCCCTTTCCCCCGGCGGATGGGATGTGGCCGGATCAGTGACCAACAGTGAGAGAGAGAGGCCACCGCACTCCCTTTCCCCCGGCGGACGGGATGCGGCCGGATTGTGAGAGAGAGAGGCCACCGCACTCCCTTTCCCCCGGCGCACGGGATGCGGCCGGATCAGTGACCAACGGTGAGAGAGAGAGAGAGAGGCCACCCGAGCCTTGTGTGAGATACTCTGAAGAGCGGACTACCTTTTCATCCATAAAAATAGTTTTATATTTTGTGTACGTGCCATTGAGCGCTATAACTTTATTTAAAAATAACGCGGCAACACGTCAAGTCGAACTTTGTTTCGTGCACGCGTGGTACACGACCACCCTAGTTAAACAACCGCTACAGGCGTTCAAATTAGCACGTGGGCTGCCATTTCGTAAAGAAATGAGCTCCACCGTGTACCCGCGCATGTGTGGTTGGGCACGAAGCGTGAGTACGTGCACTGTGCATCTATTCTCTTCTTGTATACGTACACCACCTACTTGGGGTTGTGTGAGAGAGATACAAATCTAGAGAGACATAGTGTGTGGGTTCTTGAGAGTTGTTTTTGTGGGGGGGGGGTCAATCAAAAAATTTAACATATGCAATGTGTGTGAAATAGAGTCCTGGATATAACATATATATAGAGGGTGCAATCCATGAGAAGAGAGTGGAGGTATCATCGTCTTGAGGTGTCCATAGAATCGAAGAGAGGGATGATGTGTGTGTGTGTGCGTGCACGCGGTCGATAAAGAGTGCCATCGAATTTGTGTGTGCCCACGTCAAAGATATAGAGTGGCTGGCCTACTGGAACATGAGATGGGAAATGTGCAGTTTGTCTTTGTGGCATGGATACCTACCTGCAGCGCTCGACTATCGGTGTGTGGTGGGGGAAGAGGGAGGCCCAATTAACTATAGAGGTACAATGGCTGGTATATGTGTGGAGGAGGAGAGAGGCCTACCTCATGTATTAAGGAGATCGATCTGCCTCATGTATTAAGGGAGATCGATCGGCATCCATGCATATGTGCAGGAGATGAATAAGGTTGGGAGAGAGACAGAGCTAGAGTGTTGGAGGGGGTGGTAGTGGAGTTGCTTCTAACGAATGGTGGGATAGGCTTGCTAGACAAACGGAGGGCACGCTCGCAATATCAATAAGAGAGGAGATGGCTGCTTGTTGTCTGTGCACGTGTGTGTCAGAGACTGGTCAGGAGGCATGCACGAATGATGAGGGGGGACGATGTGGCTGTGGTAAGCAGACATAACTACATAGGAAGATTAATCACCCTTTGTAAGAGAAAGGAGAGACATAACTTGTGAGTTACGTCGATCAATGGGGGGGTAGTTAAAGTCGATCTAGGTATATGTTGGGAGATCGATCGGTATACATGCATGTGTGTGTTAGAAGCAAATGAGGCACGAGGAGAAGGATAGAGATAGAGAGGGATGCATGTAGGAGGTGGTACGAGAGGCATACTATATCGAAGGGGAGGAGTGTGCAAGTACGAGAACGATGAAAAGAGTGGTGGGAGTGAGGCATGGACGGTGACAGGAGAAGAGGGGAAGCTTGTGTTTGTGCTAGGCACACCTGGCTAGAGAGGCATATCGATCGATGTGTGCTGTAAAGAACGAGCTGGGGGGCCTACACACACCGTGGGTGAATGACCTAAAGTGAAAAGACGAATTTGCGTGATGGAGCTAGAGAATGCTGAGGGAGGGTGAGAGGGATGGGGGCGTGTGCATGCACAAGAGAAAGTTATCGCTAGCTACAAAGATAAGAGGGTTGTGTGGGTGTAAAAGACGAATAAAGATCATATATACTTCATTATAAAAAGCGAATTCGGATATTTGAAGAATTTATCATAGTGTTTCAAACTGACGGATGTGTGAATATATATAACGGTGATACACATGGTGTGGTTATGAAAATGGTATACTACATTTAATATATTTTATCTCTACTCTTATAAAAAAACAGAGTTGTTGATGATGGTGTGCCTACCATCCTGCATTATAGGCCATCTGATTTATATCTGGCAGATAGCAAGGAAACTATGATGGTTGAAGTTGGCAACAATCATGCTTGTAGATTCTTATTGAAATAGAGAAACAAATTCAAATTTAGTTCGAATTGCAACGGTAGTATAGACATTTGGAATGCACTAAAATGTTGGTATGAGTAGGTTACATGCATTATACAGCAAGCAAAAAAAATTAATCGGACATAACATGGATTCATACTCCCTCCTTCCATCTATATAGGGCGTAATGAGATTTTTAAGACCGGCTTTGACTATTGACAAGATTAATAGTACATGACATGCACAATGTGAAAATTATATCATTGAAATAACCTTTCACAGACGAATTTAACGGTGTGCTTTGTGTAAGTTGCATGTCATATATCATTGCTCTAATATTTGGTCAAAGTTAGCATCGAAAAACGCATTAGGCCCTATATAGATGGAAGGAGGGAGTAGCTTTGAATAGCATTTGTATAGTAAAACGGGGCAAGACTCTCTCTTTATGTGGTGTGAGTAGCTTTATTTTTTTCGTTTTCTTTTTGGTTGAGGGAAGTGCGAATTGATATGGTATGTACAAGTACATTATTACTACACGTTAGGCTTGTCCCTAAAATTCAACCCGCGTCTTGTTATATCCCAAAAATTCAAATATCGTGCTCCCAAAACTAGCGCCTTCACAACCCGCGCCTTGCTATCCCGAAATTACAACGCGTGCAAAAACTCCCTCCAGCTGCCAAATCCCGACACGCGAAATCCCCCTTCTAACCCTGAGCCGAAAGGGCTGCTAGTTCAAATCGGTGGGGGGTACTTTTGTAACACACCCTACATTTTGGACAAGTGCGTTCCTAAGTCATGCTTCACCCCCTCCCATCGCGCCCTTTTCGACATTCGAAATCGCAGGCCGCCATAACCTCTCTGCTCCAGCTGCGAAACCCCACCCTCCTCCGTCCGCCACGTCACCGCTGCCCAGCCGGAGCCTCTTCCCCGATGACGTCGTCCACCGCAACAGCTCAACATCCCTCGTCCACCTCCCCGGATGAGGATCCGTCGTCCATCTCGCTGTCCCGCCGGTTCAGCCACCCCGTCCTCCACCTCCAAGGAGCTGCTCCGACGATTTCCTCGTCTATCGTGGCTGCTCCATCCCCACAGCGCCGCCTTAACCTGCTCCACCGGAACCGCAGCATCCTCACCGACTCCTCAGACGAAGCCGAGGCCTACTCGGCGCCACCAAAGAGGTTGTACACTCATCGCATCGCACCTTCTCCTTAACTAGACCTCCCGGCGCCGACGGTGCTCCATCCCGCACCCCCATGGAGCGGCTACCTTGAAGCCGGCGCCGCGGGCGACATCTCCATGGCGCTGCGGGCGACATCTCCATGGCGCCACGAGCGTCCATACCAGCCGGATCTGCTGCTGCTGCTCCGGCTCTCGCTCGATCGCTCGCTCGCCCAGCTGCTGCTCCTGCTCTCCCCCTCGCTCGTGCTGCTGCTCTGCTCCGATTAAGCCACACTTCAGCTGACTGAATCGACTTTTGGGTCAGTCGATTTTCAGGGGTTGGGGGGGCTCGCCGGAGTTAAGGAAGAACCAGCTGTAGTGGGGATGGGGGCTCACCGGAGCGGTACTCACTATCTATCTTAGGGTTCAGGGTGGGGGGGCCTAGAGGGCTGGCCGGGGCGGCGGTGGCGAGTTGTTTCAGGGCGGCGAGGCGGCGCTGGGGCCGGGGGTTCGGCCGGTGGTGGCTGGCGGCTCAAGGGGGTGCAGGTTGAAGATGAACTACGGGCCCTCCCTAAACTACATGTCAAGTGCCTCTCTGCTACCATTGCGTTCACTTTCGACAGTAGCATTCAGTTTCGACAGTTAAGTTCAGAGTCAACAGTTTTTAGCTCATCTGTTGTAGTCAGGTGGTTTTTGGTGATGTTAATTTTACATCATCTATTGGAGATGCTATTAGAATCCCACTTGAGATTGACGATGTCTGTCTTGTGCTGCTTCAGCCTTGACGTCTTATGGCTCACCGGAGTTGCTCCAACGACAGAACGATCCATCACAACAGAGCAGTGCCCTGGACGCTGTCTACAGATTCCTCAGATCATCCTCCACACCTCCGACGGCCACTTCTGCCTCAACTTCTTTAGTGACCAACCCAATGATGCTGAGGTCGACACGGCTACGGCAAAGAGGTTGTACACTTGTTGCATCACTTATTACTATACATTCGCGTAGATCCATTAGGGCTATTTTGGTTCAACGGAAAAACATCGATCCACTCATTGTTACCATCACTCTAAATTTCTGCATGCTCTCCTTACATAATCTCACCATATTTTTTTCGTATGCATGTCAGATATTGTACACAGTCATGCTGAACATGTAGAGAAAAAGAGAAGAGTTTTGCGCGGCAATACAATGTCATGCAGACATCGCTCCATGGTGGGTTCAATGGCAAACCCTCCCCACTCCTCTCCAGATTGTAATCCAGAGGAAGATATCTATTCTGAGGCGGACTCGGACGCCGCTGACCACTCCTATTTACCCCCTAAGGTGTTTGCTCTACCTTGGCATGATGATATTAGTCATATCATGCATAAGTTGCCTTGCAGTGCCTACTTTTGACATCATATATGTCATCTGCTTAGTTTAGACATGTTCTGTAATGCCACCTATTTAGTTTCTATATCATATATGGGAATTATGCAGTCTCATGTCTTTTAGCCAGCCATAATATATGTGAAATGTGCAATGCCATCCTATTTAACCAGGCATCATATATTTGAATGATATCTTGCCCATCCTTTTCTTCATTACATTTCCATTTGTCGATAATGTTTGTACATTAAACTACTCTTCCTGTGAATCAGCCATTTGGTTGGGAGATGGAAAAATCTGGAGTGAAAACAAGGCCTTCAGAGCAGACAGTGCTACCTGTCGAAGCAGATCTCTTGTTGGGTCCCGATAGCTCCTCAGAGATGGATTCAGAGACAGATGACCAGTCCTATTCCCATACTGAGGTGTATGCTCTAACTTGGCACGGTTATACTGCTCATATCATGCATATGGTGTCTTGCATTGCATAGTTTAGGCATCATATACACAATATTCAACACCATGTTCTTAGTTCAGACATCATATCGAATGCCCTCTGTTTAGCATATAAATCACATATGTGAATTAAATGATGCGATCCTGATTACTTAGATAACATGTAGGTGAATTATGTCATGCGATCCTGTTTAGTTATTCATCATATCTTTGAATTATGTTATGCTATGCTATCCAGTTTAGATAGACATCATATATGTGAAATTATGTCATGCTATCCGTTTTAGTTAAACAATATACATGTCAACTATTTCATGCCCTCTTTTTTCCACACTATCTATTGCATATGTCTCTCATACAATGTCTGTACATTCAACTATGTTTCCTGTTTATCAGCCACTTGAATTGGAGCGGGTGATGCCAATATCTAGCGGACTAAAAACACGGTCTTCAAATGAAACAGTGCTACCTCTTGGTGGAGATAGCACCCCTGTTGTACATGCACAAGAACCAGCCCTACCACACATAACCCAAACTCTCGTAGATTGTACCCCTACTATGATGGACAGAGAACTAGCTTCACCCAATCTAACCCCAACACCAGCCGATAATAACCCAGTTCCTGTTGACACAACACCATCTCCCCCACAGAGCTCCCAAACAAGAGCAGTTAGTAAGGCAGCTCCAGTGCCCAAAGGGCCAGTACTATCACGGCGAACCCCAACTCCACCAGTTAGTATGCCTATTCCTCTGGAGGAAGCATAACCAGCTAGTCGTAGTTTAGCATCTATCACATTTGATGTTGTTAAATAGTATATGCGTATCTTCCCATCTTGGAAATATTATACTGAAGATGAAGGAAAATGCCAGTTGCAGGTGTTTGTCCAGGAGTTATGTGTAAGTAATGTTATTCATGGAAATTACTTTGCTTCGTCCCATACATCCTACCTCCATGATGGTTATAATACAGCAAATTTTCCCATTTTTCTCTATAGAGAAGGACCGAATTGGAAACTCAGGATGAGGTAATCTGTGCTAATACCTCTGCTATCTTCAAGAATGCTTGGTGGCAGTATCGGAATTACCTAAAGAAAACATACTTCACCGACAAAGAAACTCATCAAATTCCCTTACGTTCTCCTGAGACACATTTACTGGACGATTACTGGGAACACCTTGTTCTGTACTGGCCCCGAACCAAGAATGTGGTAAGGTCTATGAGCTCATTTTCTATTTTCAAGTATTATATTCTTGTGTCTTACTGTACTCTATTCATGTAGAACAAGTGCCTAAACCTGAAGAACAACTGTTCTAATTTAAGATTCCATTGCTACCATAGGACATAGATATATGTTTGTTTGATGCTTTTATTATGTACTAGTACTTGGCAATAGAAGACTTGGTAGTTTAATCTTGTCCACCTTACTGATGAACTGGTTCACCAAAATGAGTTTCATATACTAGTACATGCTAAACTTGTTATGTGTCTGCTTGTTTCTTCTTTTAGAATGCTGACAGAATATTGGGGAGGAGTGTCGTATTAAGCAACAATAAAGGAAGTTGTAACATCCCAAATTTTTCTATTTGGAATGTTATACATAGCCATCCATGCATATCATATTTTATTTGCATTTCGTCTAGCGATCCTCAAAATCCTAAGAAACTCAACGACCCTCAGAGAGAGTTGGGGATTTTCCGGTTTTCAAATTTGATTTTTATCAAATTTTGAAATGAGGATTTTGGTCTTAATTATTTTCTCTCCGAAAATATTTCATACTAAAATATATGAGAGGAGATAATATGACTTCTCCAAGATAATTGAAATATTGGAGGAAAATATATATTAAAATCAAATATTTGTTTTATTTGGTTTTTATTGCAATTTTGTTTGCATTAGAAAAATTGCACGTTTTTCAAAATTGCATTTTAGGGCCAAGAAAATGTTCATCTCGTTCTACATATTTTATTTAGACGGTGAAAATTTGTTTTGGCATTTTTAGATTTTTATTTATTTTTCTAGGATTTTATTTCTGTCGGCGGAATTATTTAAAAAACAAGTTCCGCGCCCGACTGGGCCTAAGGCCCAGCCGAGCCAGGCCACCGCCGCCGCTCGGACTAGGAGTCCGAGCCAGACTCCGCCTGCCGCCGTGCCTTGCCCCCTCCTCCAAGCCGCCCCGCCCCGCCCTTACATATGCCCGCCCCCGAGCCCCAACACCACACCGCCACCGCCGCCAGCCCCGCCGCCGCCGCCCGCGCTAGCCGCCGCCGCCGCTTGCCGCCGCCGCTGCAGCCCTGCACCGCCGCTGCCCCCGCCCCGCCGGAGCCCTCGCCGGAGGTAGCCACCGGACTCCGCCGCCGGTTTTTTTAAAACCGTTCGGTTTTTTAGAAAACCCTAGATCCATTTTTTTCGGATTCGCCGGTTTTTCTCGGTTCTGCTAGTTGGCAGACGTTCATCCGTACGTTCGTTTTAACGAACGGTTTTCGCCCGTTAGTTATAGCTAACGAACGCTCGTTCGTTAGTCTGTTCGTCAGTTTTCTTTTATCGGATTTATTCCGCGATCTTTCTGATCGCGATTTCTGATCCGATCTTAGTTTCTGTTTTTCTTTTTGCTCGTTAGTCGGAATCAGGCGATTCAAGCGCCTAGATCTTCGTCTCGAGACCCTCTTTCCGTTTAACCAACTCAAATAAGTTTTTAGTACTATAAAATTTGGCCTAGGTTCAGATTAGTAAACGAAGCTTCTTTCTTTCGCCGTTTGAGTTTCGTTGCTCCGTTTGATTTGATTCTTTTTGCGAACCGGAGTTCTTAAGTTGAACCTCCTGGTCAACCCCTGTTATTTGAGATTTACCTGTGTTTCTTTGCTTGTTGCTTATGTAAGTTATTTCTTGTTTGCGATAGAACACCTGGAGTGCAAAGCGTGCTACTACGAGTCCCTAGGTTTCGCAGACCGTCAGCAAGGCAAGTAACACTTTGATCATATCCCTTTTATCACCCAGCTTTTATGCATTAGTTCCAATCCTCAAACATTGCATGATTAGGATGTCATTAACATGTGGGTTGGGAAGTAGTTGTTTAGGTAGAACCTATTACCCTTTTACATTCAAACCCTTGGGAGTTACTTCTACGCGTTGCTTATATTGCTATGCTATACTATGCTCGTAGACGTGGTTTGGGTTTGAGTGAAATCCATGACAGATGTTAGATTGTTAATTAATGGTTCAAACTTAAGGTGGCAACTTAAATTAACATCTGGGTGGATTGAGGCACCTGGAGTACCCAGTGTTGCCTGTATTTTTGGAAATCCCGGAGTACCCGTGTGATCTTCCTATGGACCGCCACCCAGGCTCAAAGGGAACTGAGATGATTCATGCAAGAAACTTCCGTGTGCAACCACAAGCTATTATGGGCTCTAGCATAGTTGAGTAAGTTAAGTGAAGCTCTTGAAGAGGCAGATCAGCAGGTAGTGGGATGTAGGTTTGGCATGGTCTGCCCGGAGTAAAGAGTTAATGTTTCTGAAAGACTATGTCTCAGTCATCCGTTTCTCAAACACCTTGAAGTGCGAGAAATCCAGGAGAGGCGATCGAGTCTTGTGGGGAAAAGTGCGCAAACCTCTCCAGAGTGTATAATCTAATCATGGTTAGTCGTGTCCCTGGTTATGGACAATTCTTGAGTATCTAGTATTTGAGTTATCACATGTATCTCATCATTCTTAATTAATATTGTTGGGTTGTTAATCACTTTAATTGGGATTGAGTTGGAGGAACCTTCTCAATGATGTTTCAACTACCATGATAGTTAAAATTAAAATCTATTCCTTTGTTGTAGGGAAAAATTGGCTTTTCACAAAAACTATAACCATAGAGCTTTCCACCAGCCAAATATGCATGTAGTGATAGCTTTATTCTATTCTTGCTCTACTGTGTTATTTTGCCAGCATATTCCATGTGCTGACCCGTTTTCGGGCTGCAACGTATTATGTTGCAGACATTTTAGGCGAGGAGTAAGGTCGTTAGGTCATTGCCGTGCAGCTCAGCTATGCCGTTGGAGTTAATGGACTCACTTTATCTTCCAAGCCTTCCGTTGTTATCACATTAGATGGCCTTAAGCCATATTATTGTATTAAGTTCTCTCTTGAGACATTCGATGTAATAAGTGTGTGATTGCCACTCGGTTATAAATCCTTCGAGTACTGTGTGTGTCAGCATTACTGATCCAGGGATGACACTGAAGCACAGAGACTTGACCATCTGAGGTCGGGTTGCTACAAGATGGTATCAAAGCACACGCTGAGTGTAGGACATGACCACTAAGATAAACCCTAGGTCACACTTCTCTTCTCATTTCTGACTTCTCTCCATTTTCTACTCTTTAGGATGGCGGGGATGAAGAACAAGTTTGCGGAACCGGATGAAGACACACCTTTTGGACGCCACTTGAAGGAAGTCACTAGGTACTTGAACATTGGAATACCAAGCTTCACCGGAACGTACAAGGCCACTTTACCTGAAGAGGAGTGCTGGATGGTTCAAGTACAAGTACCAGGAAGGACGTTCTCGCCAACTTCTAAACCCATAGAGTTTTCTTTTGAAGCACCCACCTGGAGTCTAGGCAAGAGCATGTCAGCCCACATTACCATGGGACGCATTGGAGAAGTCTACAACAGGGAGCTTAAGGACACTATCTACCAAATATGTGGGCGCCGAGACGAGCAATGGGAAGTAATCAGCACCAGGAAGGATAGATCCATTGCAGCTTTTATCCAGGAGTTAAACCAGCACATTCGACGTCAGGAGAACCAGATGTGCGCGGACATGATGGACTTGAAGAAAGCGAAGACTAGAATCATTGAGCTGGAAGAAGAACTCAAGTTTACACGCGATGGATATGAGGAGGAAATCAAGACACTACTGGAGAAGAATGACGACTTAGTCAAGAAGATCAGAGTATTCATGGGAGGACCAGCACCAGTGGAAGAAGACAAAGAAGAAGAACCCAAGGGGATACTCCCCGAGGACTACATCATCATCGACGACACCGATTCCGAACCTAGTGATGATGAATTTGAAGACGAAGCTGGAGCAGAAATCGTGGAATCTTCCACCGATCAAAATTTCTAGATGACCACCAAATATTAGTAGAATTTTCCCCATGTAATTAGTATTAGATGAGCACTTTGCGATAGTTATAGACCGTTTGTACGCCCTTGCTTGATTGATTGAGTGAAATGTTTGTGTTTGTCTCATGTGCATATGGGTAGTGTTTTCTCATTAGACCCCTTTCTATTCTAATCTCTTCCATCTAAACCCATCAGATGCCTCCGAGACGTGACCCCGGTTTTGTTTTCCCACCGAAGCTCACCCAGTTGATCCAGCAGCAGAATACTTTGATGCAACTACTAGTACAGAACCATGGAAACAACAACAACAACAACCCGCCACCAGTGGACAACCTAGCCCGTTTTCTAAGGTTACAGCCACCGGTGTTTTCCAGTAGCACCGAGCCTATAGTTGCTGATGATTGGCTACACCGTATTGGAAAGGAGTTGACCACCGCAGGTTGCAGGGATGCTGAGAGGGTGCATTTTACCGCACATCAATTGGATGGACCTGAAGCCTCATGGTGGGAGAATTACACAGCCACTTTCCCCATAGCCAACGTCACTTGGGACCAGTTTCAGCAAGCTTTCCGCACGGCCCATGTCTCAACTAGAGCTATGCAGATGAAGAAGCGGGAATTCCGCAACCTACGTCAGGGGAACCATACCGTGGCACAGTATGTGGATGAGTTTAGCAAGTTATCTCGCTATGCCCCTAATGATGTGGCCACCGATGCCGCAAAGCAGGAGAAGTTTTTGGAAGGGCTGAATGATGGGATGAGCATGCAGTTGATGGTAGCAACCTTCAACAACTACCAGGAGTTGCTAGATAAGGCTCTTATGATTGAAGGGAAGCAGCAGTAGATTGAGACCCGCAAGAGAAAATATGGACAAGGGAAGTATAACTCAGGAGCTCAGCAGAGGCCTCGCCTAACCCCGAATTCGGGAGGACTTGTTCATAACCATGGAGGTCACAACCACACTGGAGGAGGATCACATAACCACAATGGTTCTAAGAATGGGAATGGGAACGGAACCAACAATAATCAGAACCGTCCCAATCCAGCCACACCCACCAAAAGAGATCTAAGTCACGTTACTTGCTTCAAGTGTGGGAAGATCGGACACTACGCCACGGAGTTCCCTGAAGGAATGAATGAAATGGAAATGGGAGCGCGGGGAAGAAACCTAATCCATTCAACAAAGTACAAGTGAACCATGTTAACGTGGAGGAAGTTGAAGAGCAGCCGGACGCGGTAATAGGTATGTTTTTGGTTAAGTCATTTACCGCTCTTGTTCTTTTCGATACTGCCGCATCGCATTCATACATATCAAGGGGATTTGTGGATAAGTTTAATCTACCAACCCAAACCCTTAGGACCCCTCTGTTAGTAAGCTCACCCAGAGCAGAATACATGGCTAGCCGATGGTGCGACCAGGTACCCTTAACCATTGGCAAACATGTTTTTCCGTCCGACCTAATTATCTTGGAGTCACAAGGATTGGATGTGATATTAGGTATGGACTAGATGTCAATGTTTGGAGGGAATATTGACTGTGCTACTAAGTCGATTTATCTTACCACCCCCGAGGGAAAAAGGATTAAGTATGTGTCTTGGCATGTGCCTAGGAGGAGTCAAGTGAATGCCCTTACGGGAGTTGTTCAGGAGGAAGTGCCTGTAGTGAAGGATTACCCAGATGTTTTTCCAGAGGAGTTACCGGGCATGCCACCCAATAGAGACATTGAGTTTTTGATAGAGCCTGTTGCCAGGAACAGGACCAATATCCAAGAGACCCTATCGTATGCCCGCAAATGACCTGGAGGAAATTAAGAAACAGATCAAGAGTTACTGGAAAAAGGATGCATTCAAAGAAGTTCATCACCTTGGGGAGCCCCTGTTCTTTTGGTGGAGAAGAAGGAAAAATCCCTAAGGATGGTTGTCGATTATCGAGCCTTGAATGAGGTGACGATTAAGAACAAGTACCCACTGCTGATGATCAACGATCAGTTTGATCAGTTGCAAGGAGCTAAGGTGTTTTCGAAGATCGATCTGCGATCAGGATACCATCAGTTGAAGATACGTGAGAAGGATATACCAAAGACGACGTTCATGACGCATGATGGATTATAAGAGTACACGGTCATGTCATTTGGACTGACTAATGCCCCTGCTTATTTCATGAGCATGATGAACAAGGTGTTCATGGAGTACTTGGACAAGTTTGTTGTGGTGTTTATTGATGATATTATGATATACTCAAAGAACGAGGAGGATCACAAGGAGCATTTGCGCTTAGTTCTCGAGAAACTCAGGGAACACCAGTTGTATGCTAAGTTTTGGTTGAAGGAAGTCGGATTCCTTGGACATGTTATATCGGGAGAAGGTATAGCAGTAGACCCCAGCAAAATTCAGTCAGTCACTGAATGGTTGGCACCCACCTCAGTTAGCGAGATCCGCAGTTTCCTTGGACTCGCAGGTTACTATCAGAGATTCATTGAGAACTTTACCAAGATTGCAAAGCCAATAACTGAACTGTTAAAGAAGGATACTAAGTTTAAATGGACAGAAGATTGCGAGGCATGTTTCCAGGAGTTGAAGGAACGGTTGACTACAGCACCAGTGCTAACACTGCTGGATATACATAAGGAATTCAAAGTGTATTGCGACGCCTCTCGCTTAGGACTTGGATGTGTACTTATGCAGGATGGAAGAGTTGTTTCGTATGCCTCACGACAACTAAAACCTCATGAGTTGAACTATGCCACGCATGATTTGGAGTTAGCAGCCGTAGTGCATGCATTGAAGACCTGGAGGCATTACCTTATTGGAAACCGATGTGATGTATACACGGACCATAAGAGTTTGAAGTACATCTTCACCCAGAAGGAACTGAACCTTAGACAGAGGAGGTGGTTGGAGCTTATAAAGGATTATGATATGAAGCTACACTATCACCCAGGAAAGGCCAATGTTGTAGCAGACGCTTTGAGCAGGAAGAGTTATGCTAATATCCTTGAAAGTAAGGGACTGCCAAGGAGTTAGCAGAGAATATCATGGAACTTCGATTGGAGATTGTTCCTAGAGGATTCGTTGCAACAATGGAAGTCCAGTAGACATTGCTGGACAAGATTCGGGAAGCTCAGAAGGATGACAAGGAGATTTGCGAGATAAAGAAGAAGATGAGCAAAGGAAAGGCCAAAGGTTTTCGTGAAGACGAGCACGATACCTTATGGTTTGAGGATTGAGTTTATGTGCCCAATAACCAGGAGATACACCCAGGAAACACCAAGATGTATCTGGATTTGAAGGAACATTTTTGGTGGATCGGTATGAAGAAGGATATTGCCGAGTATGTGGCCATATGTGATGTATGTCAGAGAGTGAAGGCAGAACATCAAAAGCCAGCAGGATTATTACAGCCTATGCCGATACCTGGATGGAAGTGGGATAAACATGGCATGGATTTTATCACTGGATTGCCCAGGACTAAAGCAGGATATGATTCCATATGGGTAGTAGTTGATCGCTTGACCAAAGTGGCTCACTTTATCCCAGTGAAAACCACTTATACCAGTGCAAAGTTGGCCAAGATTTATATGTCCAGGATCGTATGTCTGCATGGAGTTCTGAGAACCATCGTATCAGATAGAGGAACACAGTTTACTTCAAAGTTCTGGCATCAGTTACATCAGACTTTGGGAACAAGGTTAGACTTCAGTACAGCTTTTCACCCACAGACAGATGGACAGACCGAGAGAGTGAACCAAATTTTGGAGGACATGTTGAGAGCCTGTGCGCTAGATTATGGATCTAGTTGGGATGACAATTTGCCTTATGCAGAGTTCTCGTACAACAATAGCTACCAAGCCAGTTGGAAGATGGCACTATTTGAAGCCCTGTATGGACGCAGGTGCAGAACACCTTTGATGTGGGACGAGATAGGAGACCGACAGTTGTTTGGACCAGACTTGATCAAAGAGTCTGAGGAGAAGGTTAAATTGATTCATGATAGACCGAAGATTGCTCAGTCCAGGCAGAAGAGTTATGCGGACTCAAAACGCAAAGAGGTAACCTATGAAATTGGAGACATAGTATATCTGCGAGTACCTCCCTTCCGAGGAGTGAAACATTTTGGAGTTAAGGGGAAACTAGCCCCGAGATTTGTAGGACCGTATCACGTTTTGGAGCGGATGGGAGAAGTTGCCTACAAGTTATAGTTACCCGAGGGATTGTCAGGAGTTCATGATGTGTTTCATGTTTCACAGCTAAAGAAGTGTCATGCTAAGATGGTCGATATACCGTTAAGAGATACAGTACCCTTGGAGGCAATTCAGTTGGACAGTGATTTGACCTACGAGGAAAAGCTAGTAAAGATTCTTGAGTTTGCCAGCAGAGTCACTCGCAGTAAAGTTATTAAGTTTTGCAAAGTTTAGTGGAGCCACCATACCGAGGATGAAGCCACCTGGGAACAAGAGGATGATCTTCGCAAAGACCACCCACACCTATTTTCTAGCCAACCAGAATCTCGAGGGCGAGATTCATCTTAAGGGGGGTAGGTTTGTAACATCCCAAATTTTTCCATTTGGAATGGTATACATAGTCATCCATGCATATCATATTTTATTTGCATTTCGTTTGGAATGTTATGGTGCCGAACCGGACGGAGAAAGGGAAGAAGCCCCTGTCCTCAGCCAACCCGCCTCTTGCTGTCGAGCCTGCTGTTGGCCAATCGTGGGTGCTCAATGAGGAGGCCATGGACAAGGTCCGCCTTGCGCTCGCCACCAGCTTCAACGAATGGGGTGGGACGGCGGCCTGGCCGGCATCCCGAGCTTCTGTCGATAGGTCAGCCACCAAGGTCCAGTTTTTCGTCGACGCCCTGTGGGCCGGTCTGGTTTCCCCCTTCTCCACCCTCTTCAATGTCGTGCTTTCCCATTACTAGATTCATCTGATGCAGTTAGATCCCCAATCTGTCGCCTTCGTCTACGAGGCCATAGTGGGCATCGCCCCCTCCGTGGCCCTTCTGCGCCATTTCTTCTCGCTGCACCTGACCGACCCCCGAGAATGCTCGGGGTGCCTGAGCTTCCAGGCTGTGGCGGGGACGGCCGGCTCGTGGATTGACTTCGAGCTCCCACCGTCTGCAAGCGGGTTCCGGACGCGCCGGGTGTATGTGGATGTCGGAGTGCTTAGCCCTTTGCTCTCGCCTCCGTATGCGCCCGCTGTTCCCAGCTCCGGCTGGGCTCATGAGAAGCTTACGAGCCCCCGCCTTGCCTTCGTCTGGCTCCGGATGAGGAGGCTGAAAGACCTTGGCTTGACCGCGCCCATGGTGATGAAGGAGTTCCTCCAACGCTGCGTTGCCCCACTCTAGCGCCATTCCCGGCCGATGTGGGCCTTATCTGTCGGCCCAGATCGCACGATGCTCCAGGAGTCAGAGCTTCCACTTGAGGCACGAAGAACAGTGCTCGAGGTCCTGGCGGGCAAACCCTCGCCAGCCGATATGCCACTGGTGGGTTGTCTCTTGTACGGCTGCTCAAACAGGGTGGAGTTCGCGGGGCAGATGCCCCCCTTCGACGAATAGGGGCTGCGTCCGGTTGGCCTTGAGGGGTCACGTGAGAACCCCGTCACCATGGTTCCCATCCTCACCGCCGACGCCGAACTTGCCCCAAGAGTGGACGTAGGGGGCAAGCATCACCGGAAGCTGGAGGCGCGGGCGGTGCGGCGTTGGAGCCGCCCACAGTTCCTGAGGCGTCAACTTCGGGAGCCCACAACTCTCGCGCTGAGGAAGCAGTTGAGGGGGCGACACAACCTTCTGCTCCCGAGGCCTCTGCAGGCAGTCCCGAGGCGGTACTTGATGGCTCTCCCCAGCTTGGTGCTCCTGAAGTCATCCCCTGGGCGCTTCAGTAGCTGCGCCCTATGCTAGTCGCCACGCCCAATTCTTCGGCCGGCTCCGTGTAGACTTCGACGCGCTCCGCCAGAGGAAGGGCTCCCCAAGCTGCGGCAGCGGCACTTTCTGGCCGTTGAAACAGAGGAAGTACATCGCCATAGATGAGTAAGTTCCTTATCTTCGTAATTCCTTGAGTGATACTTCCATTCCTGACGGTAGCTCTTTAGGATCCCATCTACTAAGGCCGCAAAGCCCCTCGGGAAGCAAACTCCTCCTAGCTCGGATCTCCCGCTGGCCTTGAGCGTCCCAGGCCAACATGCTGCCCCCGTTGCGAGGTCAGCTGGTGAGGCAGACGCGCTAGCTTGGCGCCTTGAGCCCACGCTCCTGCCGTCTCTTCTTCGTGGCCTCATCGGGGGTGTGACGAGCGTGCCAAGGACTCCTCCTCTGCTTATAGACGGAGACCGGATGGCTTCGGTCTTGGTTCCTTCTCTGAGCAGCGAGCCTCATCCTAACCGGGCTCCTGTCAAAGCCCAGTCGGCGTCCGGAGGGGTGCCAGCCCCCAGCCCCCTGTAGGAAGGGGGCTAGCCGCTTCGGGTCCCGTCGACGGCCCCTGTTGTGGAGGACAGAGTCGGCCACGTGCCCAAAGTTGCACACGAATGGAGCGTCGTCCGCCACGAGCTCTTCCGGGAGGCGATGTGCGCGATGAGCCGGCTGGGCGGGGAGCTCACGGATGTAGACGCATGCCTTGAGGCTGAGGGTCTTCTTCTGGTGGAAAAGTGGCATAAACTGAAGGTGGCCATCAGCCTGGAGCGCCACGAACGTGAGCTTGATAACGCGAAGACCGAGGCGTCTCCTGCGACCTTGCGCGAAGCTTGCGCCCGAGCCTTGGAAGAAGCCCGAGAAGCTGATCGACATTGTGAGATCACAGAGAAGCGCGCGTGGGAGCTCCAAGCCTGGAGTGCCTCCCTGGAGCAGCAAGTGGAGTAGTGCAAGGCTGCCCTAGTGTCGATGAAGGGGATGCCTGCCGAGGAGGTAGAGGTCCTGAGGCGCGAGGAAGCGCTAGCTGTGGAAGCCACGGAGCGCAGCCTTGAGCTCGAGCGGTTGGAGATGAGGGAGCGCCAGGTTGCCCAAGCTGAGGATGTTGTTGGCGCGCACGAGGCCATGGCCCAGGATGAAGTCGACCGCCGGGCGGCCGAGGCTCGCGTGGATCTTGTGGGCGGGTACGACCTGAAGTTGAAGCTTGTGGAAGCCGAGGCTGTGGGCAGGACTAATGACCTCAGGTCAAGGTTGGATGAGGTTAAACGTCGCGAGAAAGCCGCCGTAGCCGCCCTATCTTCGGTGCAAGCCGAGCTGGCTTCCGCACGTGCCGAGTTGTTCTCCCTTCAGCAGCGGGTCACCGGTGCCGAATCCTCCACACAACAGGGCAGGGAGGAAGCGCTCCGGCTGCGGACGCTGGAGCGTGAGCACGCCCCCATGCTCCAAAACCTTAGGGTCAGAGCCAACGCAGTGCTGGGCACCGTCTGTGATGAAAATGCACCTCATCCCCACTCGAACGACTACGCCAGTCACCTCCTTTTCTTCACCGACGTGGTGACACGCCTGGAGAATCGATCCCAGAGGGCTCGCGTGCTTGTTGAGTAGAGGAGCCACGATCTGCTCAAGCACGTGTTCTCCCATGTCTTCAGCCACCTCCAGAACACCTACCGCAACTTTAACTTTGACGCCGCCATTGCCCATGTGCCCGAGGCCATCCGGGACGACCTGGCACGCTGGGTAGAGGAGAATGTGGACGCTCTAGTCAGAGCCTTCACCTCCGAGGATGACGCGGTGGTGGTCGTTGTGGATGAAGGCGACATGGTCGGCGATGGTGCGGGCGACGCCAACAATGGTGAGGGTGATGCCCGTGATGAGGATGGTGGCGCCAACGATGGTGACGATGATGCCAGCGACGCGTCTGAGGGCGTCCCGGAGGACGCGGCGAGCGATATGTCCGATTGAGCACGTGCTCCCTCATTGCTGAGCCGGTAAGTGAAAACTTGGGCACAGCCCTGAAAGTTGTGAGAGCATTTTGGGAGGGGGAGCCCCTCATGTAAATAGATTACTGCCTCTATTCCTTAGGACAAGCTGAAGATGTGTTTTTAATAGGCCCATGAGTCATGCCGCGAGTTTACTGCTGAAATTTACCTTGGTGAGGACTGGTTTCCAGCCAGTTTGTGAGGTCATGAGCTCCTGAAGGGCCTGCTGATCCGCCCGAGAGGGCATTGTGAGGAGCAAGCGCCAGCCATGGAAGGGCGTGCGCGCAGCGCACGCGTGCCACGCCCAGCCCCCGCTCTCGAGGGGCTCACGAGGGTGGAGAGGCAGCAGGTGTGAACTCCAAGTCGGGCAAGGAACCAGATGGCAAGAAATCGATCGAACAAGAAAAGTTACCCCCCACGCATAGCAATGAAAATTCAACTTCAACTTAAATCCAAAGCCAGAAATAGGGCTACAAAAAAGAGGTTAAGAGCAAATGGCCCCGTCCGGCACCTAGTCTAGTGTTCTTGTCTTCTCACCAGCGCGGAGCTAAGTGCTGCCTCTAGACGTGGGAGGGAGCCCTGAGGCCCGAGGGTGGCGCTCCCCCCGAGACTCCGAAGCGTGTATAGCCCCACTCATTATTACGCGAGAGTGTCACGAGCGGAGATCTTCACAGGCGTGAGCCTTACTTCATATCGCCGGACGAGGGCCCCGCCTCGCCCCGCCCTCGACCACCGTTGGTTCGACCGAAAACCGGGACGAAGCCAAGGGGCAAAGGGGACGCCAGCGGTGCCCTCGGCAACCACGGGTCCTCTGCCGGGGGAAGGCTCATCAGCACCTCCCCGACAGAGGGCCTACCTCCGGGGGTCGCCTTGCTCCGTGCGATGCGGGGAGGGACCTGGCTCCCGGCCTCTCCCCTGCAGCCCCGGTGCGCTCCTCCTGGTGGGAGGGAGGCCGTTGAGCTGGGGCCGCCGTCCGCCATTGTGACCTCATCCTCCTGTGACCCATGGTTAGGATAAGCTTGCTCCTGAGATATTAGTGGTACCCTATAGCTGTCGTCGCTGGCATGGTTGGTTAGGCTCACGGCGCGCTCGGGGGGCTCCTCGAAGGCCCTAGCTTCCAGCGCCTCATCCCCCCAGCCCGGCTCAAGGAACGAGCCTGGGTCGTCTTCCAGCGCGTACTCCTGGTCTATCATGCGGGGCACGTTGGCCTCCAAGGCCGCCGCCCCGAAGACCTCGCCATAGTGCCCCACTCTCCACGTTGTGCCGCCCTGACGATAGTAGGGCGGCACTCCACCGAGGCCGAGGGTGGCAACGCTCGTGCACGCACCCATCGGAGGTGGCGCGGGCGCGAGTGGGCGCCCAACGCTTCTGGCTGCGCTAGTGTCGATGAAGCCTCCTGGCGCACCTGAGGGTGAGCGAGCGCGGCGAGGCCCGCCATGCGATCCGGTCATGGCCTAAGGCATGAGCAAGGAGCAGAAGGGCGGCGCTCCCGAGGCTGCGGCGACCAGTAGCTCGACGACGCGCTCCAGCAATGCATCCCGGCCGCTCTCCATCAACCGGCATTGCAGCAACAAGCGAGCCACCATGAGTGCGACCCTCATGTTTGCTTGTTCCCGTCGAGTGTGCGGCACCGTGGCCGCAGCGTGGCTTGAGGCCCTTGCGTCCTCCCGCACTTGTCGTGGAGTGAGGGTGGATGGTGTTTGACAGCGCCGCCCATGCCCCGTGGCGCTTGGCGGTGCGCGCGCCGCCTAGGGCGCTGGGTTGAGGTCTTCTTGGGCGGACGGCGCCGCCCGGGCCGGCCAAGCTTCCCAGCGGTCGGCGTTGGTCCTTGGGTCGCCAGACATCGCACCCATGGGGCGTCGGTGGATCAACAGCGGAAGAGAAGCTCCGGTGCGCCCCTACCTGGCGCGCCAAATGTCAGATTTCGGGTTCCATTAAAACCCTTGAGGTTCGAACACTGGGGTGCGCACAAAGATCTCTCCCCCTCTCTAGCTCGCACACTCTAAGATCTCACGGCCTAGCTCGACGAACCCAAAGAACATGAGACACAAGATTTATACTGTTTCGGGCCACCGTTGTGGTGTAATACCCTACTCCAGTGTGGTGTAGTGGATTGCCTCTTGGGCTGAGGATGAACAGTTACAAGGGAAGAACGTCCTCGCGAGGAGAGGTGTTCTTGTGCTTGGTGAACTTGAGTTGTTGGGGTGATATGGATCCGGTCTAGGTCAGAATCAGCTTGCCTCCTATGGTGGTGGCTAGTCATATTTATAGACGCCCTGGTCCTCTTCCCAAATATTGAGCGGGAAGGGATCCCACAACGGCCAAATTTGAAGGGAGACAACTAGTACAAGATATCCTGACAAAAGTAGTCTTCGCCTGCCAAAGGCTCTGGTGGTGACACCGTCTTGGGCTCCACGGTGACCTCCTTCCTGCCGTCCTGCTGGTCTTCGTCTTGTTGCACCGATATGCAAACCTTTGCCTGATGCCTCGGGACTCCTCATCTGCGCTTGCCCCTTTAGCACCAAAGAGGAAACAAGGACACTGCGCGCGCTGGCGCCCGCCTGGCTCTAGTCGTCATGGCTTGCGGCACAAAAGCCTCGTGAGGTGCCCCTCGCCTTGAGCTCTCCTCCCCTCGCGAGCCAGCCTGGTGAGGCCGCCCTTGAGGAGGTCTTGCGTCATCCGCCTCGCGAGGCTTGGCCCCTCACGAGGGTATTGAATGTTTGCTGGTGAAGATGGGTCGTACGGGGCCGCTGGTGGAGCCACGCTGCGGGCCGCAGGCAGGCAAGTCTGGGGACCCCCGTTCCCAGAACGCCGACAGATTGGCTACAAGACCATGGCAATCTACTTCACAATAAATATATGCCAGGATATTTTAGCAACTTATCAGGAGTGGCATGCCATTTCAGCAAAGCAGATTGAGTGCAGAACAGGGCAAGGAAGCTTCTTAAGCAGAGCATATTGATTGTAAACTATTAAGGCAAATAGTGAGATTAACATCGTCTATCAACTAACATTCAGCGCTACTCCGACATGCACGGGGCCTCAGTCTATAATATGTGTATCGTGGGAGAAGCTCCCGTAGTGTGTCTCCACAAGAACGTCGCCAGCGGTGGCGGCGCGTGATGTCGCTTGAAGCTACGTCGGTATTTCCCTAAAGAGGAAGGGATGATGCAACACAATGGCGGTAGGTATTTACCTCAGATATGAAACCAAGGTTATCGAACCAGTAGGAGAACCAAGCAACACAACGTAAAGAACCCATGCAAACAAATAACAACCATTCGCACCCGATGTGTTAAAGGGGTTGTCAATCCCTTTCGGGTAACGGCGCCAGAAATTGGTGTGTGACAGTAAAAAGGTTGTAATAGATTGGATAAATAGACGCAAATAAAATAAAGTGCAGCAAACTATTTTTGTGTTTTTCGATTGATAGATCTAAAAATAAATGCAAGAGAAAAGTAGATCACAAAGGCAAATATATGAGAAGGAAGACCCGGGGCCGTAGGTTTCACTAGTGGCTTCTCTCGAGAAAAATAGCAAACGGTGGGTGAACAAATTACTGTTGGGAAATTGAAAAACTTCAAATAATTGTGACGATATCCAGGCAATGATCATTATATAGGCATCACATCCGAGATTAGTAGACCGACTCCTGCCTGCATCTACTACTATTACTCCACACATCGACAAGTTATCCAGCATGCATCTAGTGTATTAAGTTCATGGATAAACGGAGTAATGCAATAAGAACGATGACATGATGTAGACAAGATCTATCTATGTAGAGATAGACCCCATCGTTTTATCCTTAGTAGCAATGATACATACATGTTGTTTCCCTTTCTGTCACTGGGATCAAGCACCGTAAGATCGAACCCACTACAAAGCACCTCTTCCCATTGCAACATAAATAGATCAAGTTGGCCAAATAAAACCCAAATATCAGAGAAGAAATATGTGGCTATAAGAGATCATGCATAAAAGAGATCAAAGAAACTCAAATACTTTCATGGATATAAAAAGATAGATCTGATCAGAAACTCAAAGTTCATCGATCCCAACAAACACACCGCAAAAGAGTTACATTATATGGATCTCCAAGAGACCATTGTATTGAGAATCAAGAGAGAGAGAGATGAAGCCATCTAGCTACTAACTACGGTCCCGAAGGTCTACAAAGAACTACTCACGCATCATCGGAGATGCACCAATGGAGGTGGTGAACCCCATCCGAGATGGTGTCTAGATTGGATCTGGTGGTTCTGGACTCTGCGGCAGCTAGATGAATATTTCGTCGACTCCCCTAGGGTTCTGGGATTTAGGGGTATATATAGAGCAAAGAGGCGGTCCGGGGGGCACCCGAGGTGGGCACAACCCACCAGGGCGCGCCTGTGCCTCCTGGCGCAACCTGGTGGGTTGTGCCCCCCTTGGGGCACCCCCCAGACGCAGCCAGGGCATGTTGTGTTTGTTCTGGCCCATAAAAATTCTCTGTAAAGTTTCGTGGCATTTGGACTCCGTTTGATATTGATTTTCTTTGATGTAAAAAAATGGAAAAACAGCAATTGGCACTTGGCACTATGTCAATAGGTTAGTACCAAAAACTGATATGAAATGACTATAAAATGATTATAAAACAACCAAGATTGATAATAAAACAACATGGAACAATCAAAAATTATAGATACGTTGGAGATGTATCAGCATCCCCAAGTTTAACTCCTGCTCGTCCTCGAGTAGGTAAGTGATAAAAACAGGATTTTTGATGTGGAATGCCGCCTAACATGTCATATCATATTTCTTTCTTTATAGCATGGACATTTGGACTTTTATATTGTTCAAAGCTATAGTCTAGTTTTGACATAATAATTTAGGTACTTAAGCATATCAACAAGAAACCATGTCTTTCAAAATATCAACGCTAAAATGAGTTATCCCTAGCCCGTCATGCTCAAACATTGGTCCATTCATGAAACACACTCGAATATTTGCTACACCCAATACTTAAGTATGATCATATTGCCTCCTAGTTGGTGCTTTTATAAGAGAAGATGGGGACTCAAATTCGAAAATAAAAATGCATAAAGTAAAAGAAAGGCCCTTCGCAGAGGGAAGTAGGGATTTGTAGAGGTGCCAGAGTTCAAAGCGAAAAACTTAGAGATAAAAACATTTGGGAGGTGTATCCATCCCACCAACGAAAATGACTTAGAGTTTCCAATACTTTACATGCTTAGATATATCATAGGTGGTTCCCAAACAGAAAATAAAGTTTATTCCTTCTTCCACCATACTTTCACTTTCCATGGCTAACCATATCCACGGGTGCCCTCCATAACACCACTTTCCAAGGAATTTATTATTTGACAACATAAAGTAATTTTTTTTGCATTTGGGGACTGGGCATCCCTAATACCTTTGCCTTACTCTCATGCAATGACAAGTGAATAAACACTCATCCTGAGAATAACACATCTAGCATGGAAAATATTAGCCACCCCTCACCGCTCCGCGAGCGAAAAAAACACACAAAAGAGAAGTTTATTTTGAAAATTAGAGATGGCACATGCAAATTTACTTAGAACGGCAAAAGAATACCACATATAGGTGGATATAGTGGACTCATGTGGAAAAACTGGTTTAAAGGAGTTTGGATGCACAAGTAGAGGTCATACTTGGTGCAAAATGAAGCCTAGCAAAATACTGAGAAGAGACCAACCAATAAACGGATAATATCATAAGCAAGCATTAAGCATAAATAACACCGAATAATGCACCACAAGTAGGATATAATTTCATTGCATGACTATTGACTTTCGTACTTGCATAGGGAATCACAAACCTTAACACCAATATTCTTACTAAAGCATAATTACTCATCAACATAAATCACATATCACATCATAATATCTCAAAACTATTACTAAGAATCAAGTTTATTTTGTCCAATGACCTTCATGAAAGTTTTTATTATATCCTTCTTGGATATCTTTCACTTTGGAACTAATTTTCATGTGTTGATTTTCATAAGCTCAAACAAATATAAGTGAAGATCATGAGCATAATTTTTCTTCTTTCTCTCAAAATAATTTAAGTGAAGCAAGAGAGAATTTCTTGAAAATTTTACTATCTCTTAAATAAATCTAAGTGAAGCAAGAGAGCATTTCTTCAAAAATACTAAGCACACCGTGCTCAAAAAGATATAAGTGAAGCACTAGAGCAAGTCCATTGCTAATAAAAATTTAAGTGAAGCATAGAGAGCAATTTTTACAAGTCATGACATAATTTTGGCTCTCCCAAATAGGTGTGTCCAGAAAGGATTGATGACTTAAAACACAAAATAAAACAAGAAAAGATTCATATCATACAAGACAGTCCAAGCAAAACACATATCATGTGACGAATAAAAATATAGTTTCGAGTAAAATACTGATGATCGTTGGAAGAAAGCGGGGATGCCACTCAGGGGCGTCCCCAAGCATTGTTGGTTGTTCATTTTTGGATAATAGCTTGGGATGTTGGGGCATCCCCAAGCTTATGCTCTTCCATCCTTCCTTCATCCATCGTAAAATAACCCAAAACTTGAAAACTTCAATCACACAAAACTCAATAAAACCTTCGTGAGATCCATTAGTATAAGAAAACAAACCACTACTATAACTATTGTATCAAACCAATTCATATTTTGTTTTTGTATTATATCTACTGTATTGCTACTTTTGTATGGCAAAAACTCATCTAAAAAACCATAGAGCCATCAAAATAAGCACACAACACAAAGAAAACAGAATCTGTCAAAACAGAACAGTCTGTAGGAATCTGACAATTTTGAATACTTCTATAACTCCAAAAATTCTGAAAAATTAGGACAACCTGAGAAATTTGTATATCGGTCTACTGTAAGTGGAATGGGTATTTTATCGCTCTTTGGTAAAAAAACTAAAATTAATTTCGTGAGCATAAAAGTTTTTGTTTTTTCAGCAAGATCAAACAACTATGACCCAAGAAAAAACACAATCATAATAGTTACATAATTGTGCTAACACTCAAAAATAGGAAGAAAAAAGAAAAAATAAATTTTATTCATTGGGTTGCCTCCCAACAAATGCTATAGTTTTACGCCCTTAGCTAGGCATAAAGAAGGGATCTAAGTTTTGTCATCCTTGTACTTTGGATAGAAAAGGGAACATTTTCTATCAATGGCATTTAATTTTCTATTTTGTGAAAGCACATGCCATTGATACCAGAAGAAAGATTAAGAATGTCGCAAAAATTCTTATCTAAACTAGCCTTCATATCTTTAATTTTTTCATTTTGAGAAAAGCACATAAGAGTGGTAGATTCAACATTTTCTCCTTCGGGGTGCCCAAATATAGCTTTCATCTTCTCATAAGTATCAACGACATGCCCTTCAAGAAAATCGTTTTCAAATATATAATCTAAAACTTGCTTGAAGGAAGAAGGTAAACCATCATAAAAACTTTTCAAGTATATCTCTATCTGGTATTGGGGCACATAGCTAGCTCGAATTCTCAACAACCTATATCAAGCATCTTTCAAAGATTCATCAAGTAAATAGCGAAAAATTTCGGGATCATCTTCATCACAATGTTTAAGATTTTCCTTAACAACTCCGGTAGATCCTTCCATAGCATCATTGTTTATGAGCTTGGAGAGGACAGAGGGGCTATCCAAAACATTAAGACTCGGGAGAAAACCCTAAGCTCTTTTAAGGTCGGTCATGGCGAGAAAACAACAAACGAAACAGATGGGTGAATAAAATGGCAATTTTTTGTGAAATGGGGTGGAGGAAAATGAGCGGCAAATGGCAAATAATGTAAATTGCAAAGAGATGAGATTTGTGATTAGGAACCTGGTATATGTTGAAGATCCTCCCCGGCAACGGCGCTAGAAATTCCTTTTGATGTTGCTTGAAGCTACGTCGGTATTTCCCCAAAGAGGAAGGGATGGTGCAGCACAACGGCGGTAGGTATTTCCCTTAGATATGAAACCAAGGTTATCGAACCAGTAGGAGAACTAAGCAACACAACGCAAACATCCCCTGCACACAAATAACAACCATTCACAACCCGACGTGTTACAGAGGTTCTCAATCCCTTTCGGGTAACGGCGCCAGAAATTGGTGTGTGATGGTAAAAAGGTTGTAATAGATTGGATAAATAGATCGCAAATAAAATAAAGTGCAGCAAACTATTTTTGGGTTTTTGTATTAATAGATCTGAAAATAAATGCAAGAGAAAAGTACATCGCAAAGGCAAATATATGAGAAAGAAGACCCGGGGGCCATTGGTTTCACTAGTGTCTTCTCTCGAGAAAAATAGCAAACGGTGGGTGAACAAATTACTGTTGGGAAATTGACAAAAAAATCAAATAATTATGATGATATCCAGGCAATGATCATTATATAGGCATCACGTCCGAGATTAGTAGACCGACTCCTACCTGCATCTACTACTATTACTCCACACATCGACCGCTATCCAGCATGCATCTAGTGTATTAAGTTCATGGAGAACGGAGTAATGCAATAAGAATGATGAAATGATGTAGACAAGATCTATCTATGTAGAGATAGACCCCATCGTTTTATCCTTAGTAGCAACTATACATACGTGTCATTTCCCTTTCTGTCACTGGGATCAAGCACCGTAAGATCGAACCCACTACAAAGCACATCTTCCCATTGCAAGAAAAATAGATCAAGTTGGCCAAACAAAACCAGAATATCAGAAAACAAATACAAGGCTATAAGAGATCATGCATAAAAGCGATCAAAGAAACTCGAATACTTTCATGGATATAAAAAGATAGATCCGATCAGAAACTCAAAGTTCATCGATCCCAACAAACACACCGCAAAAGAGTTACATCTTATGGATCTCCAAGAGACAATTGTACTGAGAATCAGGGGAGAGATGAAGCCATCTAGCTACTAACTACGGACCCAAAGGTCTACAAAGAACTACTCATGCATCATTGAAGAGGCACCAATGGAGGTGGTGAACCCCATTCGTGATGGTCTCTAGATTGGATCTGGTGGTTCTGGAATCTGCGGTGGCTGGATGAATATTTCGTCGAATCCCCTTGGGCTCTGGCATTTTTGGGGTATTTATAGAGCAAAGAGGCGGTCCGGGGGGTACCCGAGGTGGGCACAACCCACCAGGGTGTGCCTGGGCCTCCTAGCGCGCCCTGGTGGGTGGTGCCATTCTCGGGGTACCCCCCAGGCGCAGCCAGGGCCCGTTGTGTTCCCTCTGGCCCATAAAAATTCTCCGTAAAGTTCCGTGGCATTTGGACTCCGTTTGATATTGATTTTCTGCGATGTAAAAAACATGGTGAAGGAGTCCTGGATTAGGGGGTGTCCGGATGGCCGGACTATACCTTCAGCCGGACTCCTGGACTATGAAGATACAAGATTGATGACTTCGTCCCGTGTCCGGAAGGAACTTTCCTTGGCGTGGAAGGCAAGCTTGGCGATACGGATATGTAGATCTCCTACCATTGTAACCGACTTGGTGTAACCCTAGCCCTCTCCGGTGTCTATATAAACCGGAGGGTTTTAGTCTGTAGGACGACATACACAACAACAATCATACCATAGGCTAGCTTCTAGGGTTTAGCCTCTCCGATCTCGTGGTAGATCTACTCTTGTACTACCCATATCATCAATATTAATCAAGCAGGACGTAGGGTTTTACCTCCATCGAGAGGGCCCGAACCTGGGTAAAACTTCGTGTCCCTTGCCTCCTGTTAACATCCGGCCTAGACGCATAGTTCGGGACCCCCTACCTGAGATCCGCCGGTTTTGACACCGACATTGGTGCTTTCATTGAGAGTTCCTGTGTGTCGTCACCGTCAGGCTGGAGGGCTCCTACGATCATCAATAGCGATGCAGTCCAGGGTGAGACCTTCCTCCTCAGACAGATCTTCGTCTTCGGCGGCTTCACGCTACGGGCCAATTCACTTGGCCATCTGGAGCAGATCGAAAGCTATGCCCCTTGCCGTCAGGTCAGATTTGGAAGTTTAAACTACACGGCTGACATCCGCGGGGACTTGATCTTCGACGGATTCAAGCCAGTGCCGAGCGCGCCGCACTGTCACGACGAGCATGATCTAGCTCTGCCACCGAACAGTGCCCTGGAGGCCGCACCCGCATCGGCTTCGACCCTTAATTCGGAGCCAGTTGCGCCGATCGAGGATGGGTGGTTGGACACTGCCTCGGAGGCTACGATCCCAACGGCGATCGAGCCGAACACCAGCCCAGCACTCTGCGAGACTCGTGACTCCAAGGAGCCGGACTCCGAACCCTCCGCACCCTTGCCGATCGGATCCGATCAGGCGCCGATCATGGAGTTTACTGCCGCGGACATCTTTCAGCACTCATCTTTCAGCGATATTCTGAAGACACTAAAGTCTCTCTCTTTATCAGGAGAGCCCTGGCCGGACTATGGTCAGCAAGGTTGGGATACGGACGATGAAGAAATTCAAAGCCCGCCCACCACCCACTTTGTAGCCACTGTCGACGATCTAACCGACATGCTCGACTTCGACTCCGAAGACATCGACGGTATGGATGCCGATGCAGGAGACGATGAAGAACTAGCGCCTATCGGGCCCTGGAAAGCCACCTCGTCATATGACATATACATGGTGGACACCCCAAAAGAAGGAGATGGCGATGGAACAGCGGAGGATGACCACTCCAAGAAACAGCCTAAGCACCGGCGTCGGGGCGCCGCTCAAAATCCCGCCAAAACAAATACGGTGACTCCAGCACGGGAGATAATAATACTCCGGAGAGTGCCGATGAAAACCCCCTCCAGCAAGATTTAGCACAGGAGGATGGAGAAGCCAGCCCTCATGAGAGAGCAGTAGACAGAGAGGTCGAGGACGATAATTATATGCCTCCCTCCGAAGACGAGGCAAGCCTCGACGACGACGAATTTGTCGTGCCAGAGGATCCCGTCGAGCAAGAGCGTTTTCAACGCAGGCTTATGGCCACGGCAAGAAGCCTCAAGAAAAAACAGCAACAGCTTAGAGCTGATCAAGACTTGCTAGTCGACAGATGGACTGAAGTCCTTGCGGCCGAAGAGAATAAACTCGAACGCCCCTCCAAGAGCTACCCAAAGCGCAGGCTGCTACCCCGACTAGAGGAGGAAGCACTTAAACCTGCATCACCTGCACTCGATATGGCCCGATCGGCCACCTCGTGGCCGCGACAGAGAGGCCTCTCGGCCCTCCACTCAAGCCGCACCCCGTACCAAGGTACGGGAAAATGCGCCGGACCTGCGAGATATGTTGGAGGACAAGGCAAGGCAAACAAGATCGATCTACGGATCGCGTGGGCACCCCACGACTCGGGACGGTAACCGTCACGCCGTCCACAAATTCGGCAGGGCCGAACATAGTAGACAAAGCTCATTGGAGCTACATCGTGATATAGCCCAGTACAGAGGCGCCGCACACGCACTATGCTTCACAGACGAAGTGATGGATCATCAAATCACCGAGGGTTTCAAACCCGCAAACATCGAATCATATGATGGAACAACAGATCCTGCAGTATGGATCAAGGATTATCTCCTTCATATCCACATGGCCCGTGGCGATGATTTCCACGCCATCAAATACCTACCACTCAAGCTTAAAGGACCAGCTCAGCATTGGCTTAACAGCTTGCCAATAGGATCAATCAGTTGTTGGGAGGACCTGGAAGCCACATTCCTCGACAATTTCCAGGGCACTTATGAGCGACCCCCAGACGCTGATGACCTAAGTCACGTAATTCAGTAGCCAGAGGAATCGGCCAGGCAATTTTGGACACGGTTCCTAACAAAGAAAAATCAAATAGTCGACTGTCCGGACGCTGAGGCCCTAGCAGCCTTCAAGCACAATATCTGTGACGAGTGGCTTGCCCGGCACCTTGGATAGGAAAAGCCGAAATCCATGGCAGCACTCACGACACTCATGACCCGCTTTTGCGCGGGAGAAGACAGCTGGCTTTCTCGTAGCAACAACATGACCAAGAACCCTGGTAATTCGGATACCAGGGACAGCAGTGGCAGGTCGCGTCGCAACAAGCAGATGTGCCGCATTAACAACGACAACGCTGAGGATACGGCAGTTAATGCCTGATTCAGAGGCTATAAATCCAGTCAGCAGGAAAAGCCATTCAAAAGAAATCCTAGGGGCCCGTCTAGTTTGGACCGAATACTCGACCGCTTGTGCCAGATGCATGGCACCCCCGAAAAGCTGGCCAATCACACCAACAGGGATTGTTGGGTGTTCAAGCAGGCGGGCAAGTTAAATGCCAAAAATACAGACAAGGGGCTGCATAGCGATGACGATGAGGAGCCCCGGCCGCCGAACAACAGTGGACAGAAGGGTTTCCCCCCACAAGTGCGGACGGTGAACATGATATACGCAACCCACGTCCCCAAGAGGGAGTGGAAGCGCGCGTTAAGGGACGTATACGCGGTAGAGCTAGTCGCCCCAAAGTTCAACCCATGGTCCTCCTGCCCGATCACCTTCGATCGAAGGGACCATCCCACTAGCATCCGTCATGGAGGATTGGCCGCAATGGTTCTAGACCCAATTATTGACGGATTTCATCTCACTAGAGTCCTTATGGACAGCGGCAGCAGCCTGAACCTGCTTTACCAGGATATAGTGCGGAAAATGGGCATCGATCCCTCGAGGATTAAGCCCACCAAAACGACCTTTAAAGGCGTAATACCAGGTGTAGAGGCCAACTGTACAGGCTCAGTCACACTTGAAGTGGTCTTTGGATCTCCGAATAATTTCCGAAGCGAGGAGTTAATCTTCGACATAGTCCCATTCCGCAGTGGCTATCATGCACTGCTCGGTCGAACCGCATTTGCCAAGTTCAATGCGGTACTGCACTACGCATACCTTAAGCTGAAGATGCCAGGCCCTCGAGGAGTAATTACGGTCAATGGAAACACCGAACGCTCCCTCCGAACGGAGGAGCACACGGCGGCCCTTGCAGCGGAAGTGCAAAGCAGCCTCTCCAGGAAGTTCTCCAGTCCGGCCATTAAACGACCGGACACCGTCAAGCGCGCCCGGAGTAACCCACAACAAGACCGCCTGGCATGATCCGAGCAGGCGTAGCAATGCGGCCCCAACCCCAGCCCTCGCAAAAAGGCGACGCCAGTGCTTCGCATACATAACTACGCTATAGAAATACCATGGGTACAGGGGGAGGGCACCATCACGGCACGCCGGAAACACGGCTTAAACCGCACCAGGGGCTGCCGATTTTTTAATTTTCTCTTACTTTCAGGACTCCATTTTTCGGAAGGCCTATTCGGCATTTCAATTGCCACACAAACGATGCAAGAACCAGGGAAGCAGACAAGCCACGCCGCATTATGGAACTCCCAGGTGGTCTCTATCACGAGCAGTATACCTCTTTCGCATACCATTCCGCAGCTTGCCCCTGGAACGGACATGTTAAATAGTCCAACCTTTTCGCTTATCGCATTATTTGTATCGTTCTGCTTTGATTGCACCCCTTTTTAATAAACAATGCATAGCTTTTGTCTATTTGTGCATTACTCTTTTTCTATAAATATATGTTCCTTAACGACATGTTGCACCCGTACACTTTGGTACGGCCAAAATACGCCAGGGGCTTTAGTATCCCTCAATATGGTGTGAGAAGTCCGAACACTTTAACAAGTTCGACACCCCGAACTTATAGCATTATATGCATCGGCTCCGAATCATGTCTTGGGTCAATAGTTGGGTTTGCCTGGCTCCTATGTTTTGATGCCTTACGTTCCGCTATATCGGCTAAGATAGCACTAGGAGAACCACTGTGATTGTGCCCCAGTTGAGCTGGGTCGAGCACCTCAGTGGAGAAAGCTAAAACTGACTGTCATGATGAAGCGAGAGCTGGTCGCTGTTCGAGAGGTTTTTTGAGTCCCTAAAGACTTACGCTACTTAGAGCGAGGAGTCGGCTCTGTCCGGCCAAAGGCGTGGATAGCGCCCCGAACTCGGTCTTCCGAATACCAGGGGCTTCACCAAAATTTAAAATTATAGAATTCTATGGCTAAGTGAGAGTGTTCACGCATTATAGTCCGATTTCCTTGTTCGTTGGGCTGAGCGCCTCCCTCGAAGGACCCAAATATGGGAAAAAGAGCGCTCAGGTTTATCCCCGAACACCCCAGCACTAGCGGCACGGGGGCAGAAGCCGACGACTCGCCATCTCTCAGAATTGATAAATAGCCGCACAGAAGGTAATATTTTAAATTCCAACAGCATTGCTTAGCGCATATGAACAAGTTTTCAGCGCACAGGACAAAACGAGCAAGTTTCACTCAAAAATTACATCCCTAGAACATTCATCCGCCACAAGGCAGGCACCATTCAGAACATCCTTATAATAATTCTCGGGCTTGCGATGCTCTTTCCCCGGCGGTGGCCCGTCCTTTACAAGCTTCTCAGCGTCCAACTTGCCCCAGTGCACCTTAGCACGGGCAAGGGCCCTACGTGCACCTTCAATACAGACAGAGCGCTTGATGACTTTTAGCCTTGGACAGGCCTCCATCAGCCGCCGCACCAGCCCGAAATAGCTCCCAGGCAGAGCCTCTCCAGGCCACAGTCGAACTATGAGGCCCTTCATGGCCTGTTCGGCCGCCTTGTGGAGCTCCACCAGTTGCTTCATCTGGTCGCTTAGGGGCATGGGGTGTCCGGCCTCAGCATACTGAGACCAGAACACCTTCTCTGTCGAGCTGCCCTCCTCGGCTCGATAGAATGCAGCGGCATCGGACACACTCCGGGGAAGATCTGCAAATGCTCCTGGAGAGCTCCGGATTCGGGTAAGTAACAAGTAATTCACGTTTATATGTTTGCTTTGCATATAGAATGCCTTACCCGCCGCTATCTTCTTCACCTCATCCAACTCCTGGAGGGTCTTCTGGGATTTGGCCTTGGCAGACTTGGCATTTTTAATAGCTGCCGCGAGCTCGGATGCTCGTGTCTTTGAGTCACGCTCCAAACTCTCATGTTTTTTCATGAGAACCTGGAGCTCTTGCTGTACCTTGCCATCCTGGGCCTCGTACTTCTCCCGCTCGGAGCGCTCCGCGGTCGCCCTCTTCTCGGCCTCGACCAACGCTCGCTTAAGGGTCACCACCTCAGACGTGGCCCCTACAATAGCCATGATAATCCTGTCATTTTTTGCAATTGCACCTTTTTATACATATATTTAAACAAGGTATCTCTTACCTTCATTGTCCTCGAGCTGCTTCTTGGCATGCTCGAGCTCTTGCTCGAACAGCTCGAGGTTCTGCTTTAGCGTGTCCACTTCCGCAGTCAGTGCGGCGGATGCAAGCAGAGAAGCCTGCATACGCATATTGACTCCTTTTTGTTAGACTCCTGCAAATTTTATTTGATCCTCTATTCGGCTTTTCTTCCCGAACGCCAAATAGAGCATCAGGGGCTACTGTCTATGCGGTAATATTATTTACACATTCTTTACTTACCTCAAAGCCTGTTAAAAGGCTAGTACAAGCTTCAGTCAGTCCGCTCTTGGCGGACTGAACCTTTTGGACCACCGCACTCATAATGGTGCGGTGCCCCTCGTCGATGGAGGCGCCTTGGAGCGCCTCCAACAGATTGTCCGGCGCCTCCGGTTGGACGGGGGTCACCGGTACAGTGGGCTTGCTCCTCTTGGAAGGAGGTCGCCCTCCGGACTCTGGAACCTTTGAAGGTCCCGGAGCGGTGTCTGGCCTGGAGCCGGACTTGGAGCCCTAGGGGGTTTTATCCCCTTTACTCCTGGAGTCCGGGAGGTCGCCTTGCGGCGCCTCCAGGACCACCTCCTCCCGGCTTGGAACCTGTTGAGACAACACTTCGGCGTCGTCCGTAGGGCGGGGGGAGGAAGCCGTCGAAAGCGAATTCACATCCGACGAGTCCAGCGAACCGCTCGACGATGCGTCGAGCCGGTCTTTGGGTGGGCTGCATAATCATATTCGACATAAGGGAAAGCTGTGCAATAAAGGAATACTATGAATTACTCTGGTATCCGGATACTTACGATTTCGCCAGGGGCTTGGCCCTGAGCGGCCACTCCTCTCCGCCATCATCGGCGTCGGTGGAGTAGTCCGGAGGAAGGGTTTTTCCCTTCTTGGACTCTCCGGCCTCCCCAAAGAGGGCGACCTTCCTTTTCTTCTCTCCTCCCGCTAGAGGGGGAGAGGTCTCTTCTTCTTCCTCCTCGTCTTCGCGGAGGAATGCGCCTCGGAGCCATCGGATGATGAATTCGACACCTCCTGGCGCCGGGCACTCTTTCGAGTCCCCGTGGCCCTCTTCGTGGCCTTCTTCTGCGGCACCACATAGGGTGCCGGAACCAGCAGCTTCGCCAAGCGGGCATCGGCTGGGTCTTCGGGCAAAGGAGCCGGACAGTTGATCTGTCCGGACTGCGCCTGCCAAGCCTGTCAAAGGTAAGGGATCTTAGATCCCGCATAGAGTCAAACTATTACCCTGTAAGAGGAACAAACAACTTACCTCGCTAGCATGACGCTGCGCGCTGAATCCGCGATCCTCGGTAGCGGATGCGGGAGCTTCGGCGCCCTTGAAGAGCACCTTCCAAGCATCCTCGAATGTCGTGTCGAAGAGCCTGCTCATAGTTCCGTGCTGCGCCGGATTGAACTCCCACAGATTGAAGACCCGTTGTTGACACGGGAGGATCAGGCGGATGAGCATAACCTGGACTACGTTGACAAGCCTGAGCTATTTGTCCACCAGGGATTGGAGGCATGTTTGCAGTCCAGTCACCTCTCCCTTGCTGCCCCATGACAGGCCCGTCTCTTTCCAGGACGTGAGCCGCGTTGGGGGTCCGGACCGGAACTCGGGGGCTGCGACCCACTCAGGGCCGCACGGCTCGGTGATGTAAAACCACCCCGATTGCCACCCCTTCAGGGTCTCCACAAAGGAGCCCTCGAGCCATAATACGTTGGGCATCTTGCCCACCATGGCGCCTCCGCACTCCGCCTTGTTTCTGCGCACCACCTTCGGCTTGACATTGAAAGTCTTGAGCCATAGGCCCAAATGGGGGCGGATGTAGAGGAAAGCCTCGCACACGACGATAAACGCCAAGATGTTGAGGATGAAGTTCGGGGCCAGATCATGGAAATCCAGGCCGTAGTAGAACATGAGTCCCCGGACGAATGGGTGGATCGGAAAGCCCAGTCCGCGGAGGAAGTGGGGGAGGAACACTACCCTCTCATGGGCCTTGGGGTGGGGAGGAGCTGCCCCTTTTCGGGAAGATGGTACGTGATGTCGTTAGACAGGTATCCGGCCTTCCTCAGTTTTTTGATGTGTCCCTCCGTAACGGAGGAGACCATCCACTTGACTCCCGCTCCGGACATGGCTGGAGAAGGTTGAGGTGGGGAGTGCGGACTTGGGCACTGGAGCTCGAGTGCGCGAGAATGGATAAGCAAGGGAGGAAGAAGACGTAGGTGAAAAGGTGGATCCTTATCCCCTTATATGGGTGGACGCAACTATGTGTCCCCACCAGCCTGGTAAAACTCGCTTATCTCCAAGCACCGTAATCAATGGCGCGGTTGGGTTACCCACGCCCGTATTGATGAGAATCCCGGAATAAGGGGACAAAATCTCTGCTTTGACAAGACGTGCCAAGGAAACCGCCTCGCATGACGCACTGAGGTGGGATAATAAAATGACTCGGATAAAGGCTTGGCCGTGGTGTGTCACACTACGGAATACGTCAGCAGATTAGATTTGTGTAAATATTATTCTCTCTATGGTGATATGTGGAAACTTATTTTGCAGAGCCGGACACTATCTTTGTGTTCAGAATCTTCTATGAAGTACTTGGAGGAGGAACCCGCCTTGCAATGCCGAAGACAATCTGCGCGCCGGACTCGTCATCATTGAAGCCTGGTTCAGGGGCTACTAAGGGAGTCCTGGATTAGGGGGTGTCCGGATGGCCGGACTATACCTTCAGCCGGACTCCTGGACTATGAAGATACAGGATTGAAGACTTCGTCCCGTGTCCGGAAGGAACTTTCCATGGCGTGGAAGGCAAGCTTGGCGATACGGATATGTAGATCTCCTACCATTGTAACCGACTTGGTGTAACCCTAGCCCTCTCCGGTGTCTATATAAACCGGAGGGTTTTAATCCGTAGGATGACATACACAACAACAATAATACCATAGGCTAGCTTCTAGGGTTTAGCCTCTCCGATCTCGTGGTAGATCTACTCTTGTACTACCCATATCATCAATATTAATCAAGCAGGACGTAGGGTTTTACCTCCATCGAGAGGGCCCGAACCTAGGTAAAACTTCGTGTCCCTTGCCTCCTGTTACCATCCGGCCTAAACGCATAGTTCGGGACCCCCTACCCAAGATCCGCCGGTTTTGACACGGACACATCGAAAAACAACAACTGGCACTTGGCACTATGTCAATCGGTTAGTAGCAAAAATGATATAAAATGACTAAAATGATTATAAAACATCCAATATTGATAATATAATAGCATGGAACAATAAAAAATAATAGATACATTGGAGACGTATCAGCACGGCTGGAGGACGACAGTCTACGAGAGCGTACTATGGGAGCAACAGGATCACCGTACGTCCCCTTGACGAACCGCGGTGTCGACGTATCGACGCAGTGGGGAGGGCGGCTTTGGCAGAGCGAATGGTGTGGAGGGGGCCGGGGGGAGGGGGTTTGGGGAATATTATTGGCTAGTTGGCCGAAGGGCAGCTGAACTTTGGATTTGGGGGGGATTTTTGGCGGAATTTTCACGCAGTGGGCGGGGGAGTTTGGAGCATGGTCGATTTCTCCAAATGCGGTCCCACGTGTCAGTGAAGAGGCAAGCCAAAATGCGTTCCGTTAGGGTGAGATGTGTGCAGGACCGACCGTGTGAGGGGTGCAATGCGAACATGACAGGCGTGCTGTGAGTGTACCGCCTTTTTCCTTTTAAACTTGGTGCTTCGCACGATCCATCGATACTACTAGTAATCCGGTAATCCTGACTAAAACGGCGCAGCCGGGTCTTTTCACGTGCGATTTGCTGGGAGGTTGGCTTAGTTGGTTTTTAGGACTTTTTTAGGACAAGGCTTAGTTGGTTTGACAGATAGAGCGAGAGAAAGATGTGAAATGCGTGAATGTGTAATGGATGTACTATTGGAGTGCCTAAGATAAATTGTGTATGTAGACCCTATGTGTTTATTTACTTCGCATGTTATCTTTGACTCATGTCAAACCTTCTAAACTTAGAACAAGTTTATAGACACAAAAACAACGACAACCAATACCAAGTAAATACGATTGGAATCATCATTCAATATATTTTCATACAATGTATCTTACTATTATTGTGACAGTTCATATACATCAAACGAGATTCATGCAAACACGGGAGATTTTCATTACATTTCGAACTTTTATAGGACAAGACAAGAAAAGAAACACGACCCTAAACCTATCCTACGGCGGCTACTATCGTCACTTTCCTTTGTGCTTCTGCATCGACGACAACGCCCTCCATCTTCCGTCTCCATGAACGATGGCGGGGTTCAAAACTCGTGAAGTGAAAGTGCGGTCTCTGGCGAGGAAGAGTAGAACACAGGAGACGGACTGTCCAGTTGGAACACCATGCCCTGCCGCCTCCCGTGCCCTACTCATCCTCGGAGGAGTCCTCGACCTCGGTGGTGCCGATGGACATGAGGTCAATAATGATGGACGTGGACGGTCCGTCGCTTCAGTTGCCACATGTGCCACTAAACGTTGGATGGCGGCAAGTAGGACGTGTGGCCGGTGGTGCTCTAGTCATCAGCCGCCCGCGTGGCCACCACTTGTGTTGTCACGTCCGCGTCCAGCTACGCCGGTATTGCATTGTGAGAGGCGAGTTGAGCGAGGGCGGCGACCTTGAGCTTCATCCCCGAAGACAAGCTCTCCCGCAGAGTGTTCCCGCTCGTGGTCATGGTGGATGTGGTGCCATGTAGGAGGATGCGCTATGGTGTGGAGTTTAGCTGGGTGTTGCAGCTTTAAGTAGCGCATTCCGGTGAGGCCAAGCATCTAGGTGCGTCTAAGTCACCAGAGTTGGTTCCTCAGGCAGTGAGTCTACTTAATGATAGCATACAGACGGACGGCATGAATGCAGCCAGCTGGCGTCGTCTGGCAAGGCACGCGCGTGACTGTGTGAGGGCAGAGGGTTTTTGGTGGGCCAGGGTAGTCAGTTGCGGGCGTGGCAACGTTGGAGATGCCCTTTACTCACATGCAATCCCACATGTCATTGAAAAAGCAAGACAACCTGGCATGGTCACAGGTCCAGGGGATGCATCTAGAACACTCGGCGGACTCGGCGTGGCACGCGCGCACTTCGGCGCCCCATGCATCCTCGATGAGCCGGGTGTTGATCTGCTGGTCGTGCCACAACGGTAGCGCCACCCTTGGCAGAATGATGAATATATGCTTAAAAAAGATAGTTGAAAGGCTTGGTTAAAATGGATGCATGGTAGAGTGACCTAGGCGTGTGTCGAAGAGCGACCTGATGAGCGAGATACAATCTCGATACCTCGAGAGATCAATTAGGTGTGTGCGAGAGAGAGAGAGAGGTGGAGAGAGGGAGGGAGGGAGACCCCGAGATGAAACCGAGAGAGAACGAGTGGGTGCATGTGTGATACACAGAGATGGTGCGTCAAGGGAAAAAAGGTTTTATGCATAAGAAGACACATGGTATTTGAATCCCTAAAAAAGTTTCAAAAATTAGAAATCAAACTAAGGAGGATTCAAAATTTTGAACCAGTGATCGTAGCATCATCAAATCATATATAAAGGGTATTCAATGTTCGTTTCGCTTTTGAACATAGAATATACCCCCTCTGATCCTTTTTAGTTTACATATAAGTTTTGTGTGTAGTCAAAGTATCTCTACTTTGATCAAACTTATAGAAAAAGTATCAACATTCAACAACGCCCAATCAATATTGTTAGATTTGTACGTACTCCTAGATTTGTATTCAAACAGAAATGGTTTCCAATTTGTATTCAAACACGTGAATGCTTGTTTTCGTGCATGCTCTTCTACTAGGATTTTGCCACATATAGCCAGTCCAATAGTACAACTATTTTTAAGCTCCCTATCCAAATAGTATTAGGAGGAGTAGTACTAGAGGAGTGGAGTAGTAAATTAAGCCGACGTGGGCGGGGCAGGGGGAGGGACGTCTGACTTCGAAGAGGTTTGGTCTCAACTACGGTCCCACAAGTGAGCGAAAACGCAAGACAAAACGTGTTCCATTCGGTGAGCGACGTGCAGGGTCCATCGTGCTGGGGTGCAACACGAACGTGACAAGAGTGATGTACATCGTCCGTTCCTTATGAACTTGCATACTTACGAGTACTCCTTTTTTGAACACAGTACAAATGCAAGCGCTCATACATGCACACATACACTCAGCCCTATGAACGCACACATGCGCACCCTACCCCTATGGCCACCTTCGAGAGACTGAGTCGGCATATCATCTTGAGATTTATGAAGTCACCGCCTCGTCGTCGACAGGAACGGTTGGGAGGTCTGGACGTCTGCCATGTGAAACTCCAAAACTTTGGTCCCATCCCACACCACAACTCTCTAGGCTCCAGCCGTCCGGCTTTGAAAACTCCACACAGTCAAAACCGATTCACCGATCGTCACTGAAACCACTATTCCCACCGGAACCTTCGCTGCTCGGCCTACGCTAGCTACTTGTCGGGCGGTCACCACCGCCCCAAAACCACACCTTCTCTCCAGCCATCCTCCCACCCCCCTTTCGATCTCCTAGTCCGCATCAGCAGTCCCCTAGTTCCCCGGAAAGCCATGATGCGCCGCAAGATCACATACTACAAGATGATAACGCCAAAGCACCGCGCAGAAATCGCGGTGGAGGTCGCCACCACATACCTCTGTTCCTAAGCTCGCTTTGCGGCGGTCCAATCACTGAGTTCTCTAGGGCAAAGCTCCGAGGAGGAGGAAGTCGATCCAATGTTCATGGGAGAGGTCGCCGCGCAGAAGGCCCCCGATGCGTATGAGATGATGGACATCGACTTCGTACCGGTGTCCGGGTCCCCCATGGTGCAGGCGGACAAGTGGTTCAACCTGGCCATCCTAAAGGAGCACTGGGAGGCGGAGGCTCAACTCGACGCGGAGCGCATGGATGCCGCTGCCATTGAGGCCCTCCTGCAGGCGGAACCGGATGTCGTGGATGTGAACTGGGCAGCAGAGGCTCAACTTGAAGCGGAGCACGTGGATTCCACTGCCATCTAGACCCTCCTGGAGGCGGAACCAGATGTCCTGGACTTGAATCGGGCGGCGGAGGCTCAACTCGAAGCAGAGCGCGGGGAAGCCGCTGCCATCAAGGCCCTCCTACAGGCGGAACCAAACATCGTGGATGTGAACCGGGCGGTGCTCGCGTCCGTGCAGAGCGCCCATGCTCCACATGAACTAGTAGCTGGAGGCCAAGGACAATCATAGTGCGGAGACACATGTCGGCAGCTATGGCTGGTTCGTGCCGGCAGCCAAAGACGATGAGGCCAGCTCGTTCCGCGAGCAGTGATAGTTTTTCTTTATGTTGTTGTTTTTAGGGATCTTTTGCTGTGAAAAACATATAGTTATGCAAGTCGTCTGACTTTTATCATTTGGGTCAGTCGACCATTTTAGGCGGTTGGATGAATATCTTATGTCTCCTAACCCTTCTTCTTCCTCACCTCTTCTTCTTCCCCAACAGACCACCACACGGGCGGCAAAAATCTTCCTCAATATGCGGTTGGATAAACATAATGTATGAATGAAAATTAGGTGTCAATGGTTGGATGGATGAGTTTGGGTTGATCACATGCGGTAGCACGTGTCAGTGAGGGTGCGTTCCCTTGGTTGGGTTTGCCGCATGCAGGAGCCACTGTGTGAGGGTGCGGTGCGACCGCGACAGGCGTGTGTAAGTGTACCTCCTTTTCATGTTGAACTTGTAACTAGCAAGATGCCCACGCATTGCACGGAACATCAAGATGTATCTTTTTATAAAACACCTGTTGTGATTGACCCATGCGGGAGTAATCCCATGTGTAAAAACTAATGATATCTCGAGAAAGAGGAGAGATAAGATGAGGAGGAGTGGGGTGTGGTGGTGATTGGTGGTCGGGCTGAGCGGAGGCATGGGGATGGATGACGCCGGCAGCGGCCACCATGCCAGGTTGTTCTAGTGGCTTCCTTTTTTAATTGCTCAACTATGAGGTTGTGGGAGATAAGGATGAATGAGGGAAGGCCTTATCTGCAAATGTGGAGAGAGGTGCAGGTATCTTTTTGTAAAATTGCCATAGTTTCCTTTCTATCCGTCAGATAATGATCGGATGGTCTATATTGCAAGATGGCAGGCATACCATCATCACCAACTCGATTTTTATAAGAAAAGAAGATAACATCTGGTTTGCGAGGGTGAGCGACCTCAATTTTAGTACGTACTATGTTAAAAAAGAAGTCATGGTTTTCCTTCACGGGATTAATCGATACAGATCCTCGTTTGACGTGTGAATTAATGCGTATTTTTTCTCCAACGCCCAATGAGCTAACTATGTCACTCCTCATTGCTTGATTAATGCAGCGCCATGCAAACCAACCTTCTCACTTCCGCATGCATGCACGGGTATATGAATGTCCTTGGTTGCTAGTATGAGGCAAACCCCATCAATTTTGCCTAGATTAGAGTTAGTGGCCTTCTACAAATTGTAATTTTGATACCGGCGTTGTATACAAGAGAAGGAGGTAGTAACTATTTGACTTCCTTCCCCATTGCGGTGACGTCGTTGATATCTCAATCATTGTGGCTTTGGCGAAGTGCGTTCGACGGAGCACACCATTGAGGCAAACCATGTTAAGTTGTTCGCAAATGCTGCTTGCAAGCCGAGACAACCACCTTATTTTCATCCAGGAAGTCCGTTGAACCAAAGGAGGCCCAAATGTACTACTAGTAGCACAATAGTGCGGTAAAGGTGGTTTCTCGAAGAAGACGATGGAGAAGCGGAGTCGGCGAAGAGTGAAATGATGGTTACTTCATTCGTACTTTGTGATTTGATGCCTCAGTTCTTTGTGAGTTGTGATAGAAGGGGCAAGTGAGTAGACTCTATGCTCTATACATGCGTCCAAACACGGGAGAAAGTGGAGAGAGGTTGCATTTTTCTAGTCTTTCAATCAATCAGTTAGGGAGCTTTGGTTCCCTCTTTTTTGGCTTTGGCGGCACCCTCCACAATGGTTCCCATTGATGCCAAAAGCTATTTTCACATTTGCCTACACATTGTGGATGCCCTTAAGCGTACCACTTCGTTTTGCTCCTTGGTTCTATCTATACAAATCTCGATTATATTGAACTAAAAAATATATCAAGATTAGTAAAAAGGAGGTGATTTTGCCGCGCAGAAGGGGGAGGTTTCTTATTTCTAGAGGAGGTTGGCCTGGCAGTTTGCTAACATGTGGTCCCACGTGTTAGTGATGTACCACGCCGATCCGCGTCCCACATGAGGTAGAAGCAACATGTGGTTAACTTGAAGAAGATGAGGGAGAAGCGGATTCAGCAAAGAGTGAAAAGATGGTTGCTTCATCCCTCCAACTTAACTATGGGAAAGTTGCAACTTCATGATTTGACGCCTCATTGCTCATTACTACGACGGCGCAAGGCCGGGCCGCGTCCCCCTGCTACTCTGCACTATTATCTCGGTATGGCACATGGAACCAGTTGCTTGATGTCCCACATGTCAACGAAAGGGACTGGAACATTTATGAAAGCGAGCACTCCACTCTTACGACGGAGGAGTACACGACACGACGGCCCAGTGAACTGTTACTTGTACTATAGTACTACTATAGTTTTGCTATTTTGCACGATCCATAGATACAAACCCGATTAAACAGGAGAGGGCGGGATGTTCCCTGCGTGGTAGGCAGGGTAGTTCGGCATAGTCGGTTTGACACAGAGAGCGAGAGAAAGATGTGAAATGCTTGAATGTGTAACGGGCCCTTGTGTGTGTGTGTGTGTGTGTGTAGTCTGACCTGTCATATCACCACATGATACTAGCCATACATTTCAAAGGCAATTTTAATGTATGCAAACTGAATAATTAAGTAACAATATGAGATCTAGTAAAACGAAAAACACATATGGTTTATTGTGTTAGTGTAATAGTGTTGTATTGCATGGTTGTTAGATGTAACATGCGATAACGTGTAGAGATGTACTTTCGGAGGGCCTACAGAGTGAAATTGGGCATAAAGTGGATTCAAATATTTGTATTCATTTCGTAGCATTTGTAACTCATATCTACAGTTTGTACAGTAGACGTGAATGTGTGTTCCCTCTTACGAAACCAGTACAGCAATAATGGGGTGTCGTGCCCAATTTAGGCACTGCCATGTTGGCCTACTCGGCTCCATAGAGAGAGCGAGAGAAGTGATAAATACACTGGCGGTCAGTGTATTTCAAGGGACAAGTGTAATACGGTCACCAGACTTTAGAATATTCTCATTACGATCACTATATATGTTTTGCGGTGATTATACGGTCACTTGCTCACCGTTCAGCATCGAATTGCACTCAATTGATAGGCCAAATAGTCTGCGTGGAACTATGTTGAGTGGTTAAATTGACCACGTTCCTTGTGGGTCCCACCTGTTAGTTCGCAGAGGAAAACTATAATATAAACACAAATTTATGCACGCGCGACAAGACTCCAACCCGTGCATGGGAACCAACTGGTTGTGTATGTGTCTGTCAGGGCCTGATGTGTGTGCATGCATGTGTAAGTTGAGCACTTGAGCGTGAGTGTGTGTGTTGGTCGTGTGCTTTGTGCATGCATGCGTGCGTGTGTGCGTGTGAGTGTTGCATGTGTGTATGTGTGTGTGTTGTGTGTGGTTGCGTGTGTACGTGTGACTGTTGCATGCATGCAGTTTGTGTGCATGCGTGGGTGTGTGCATAATCACCACACTAGCTCCTGTGTATTAAAAGAGACGACTCAACATACCAATACAAGGCCACCATGTCCGTTGTGCTCGCGGTCATGACTTCGAATACCCACCGTCCAATATATTTTTATCATTTGTTTTCATTCTTATACACGCCAACAGGTGGGTCCTATGGTAGTGAGATAATGTGATGCAACACTAGATGTGCCACGTGGAGCGTTTAAATGGTCAACTAGTCGTGTCTTCAACAAATACAGAGTTGTACGGTGTGCCTGTGACTGTATAATAACCACAAGAAAATGGTGACCGTAATGAGTGGATTCTGAAGTTCTGAAAATTTTGATATATTATATGCTTATATAATATTTTAGTTGTTTTTGCTTTTATTATTTTTGTTCTCTGAAAAAAAATGTTAAAAAAAAGTTTCCCTCCGCCGAACTGAGCCGGCCCAGCCGAAGCCAGGCCAAGGCCCAGCTCCACGCCGCCTCCCTCTCGTCCCCGTCGCCGAGCCGGACTCCGGCCGGAGTCCGAGCCGCGCCCGCTGCCGCCTTGCCCCTTCCCCACGCCTCCCGAGGCCACCCTCCTCCTTAAATACCGGGCCACCCCGGCCCCCTCTCCCTTCTCTCTCCTCGCCGCTGCCGCAGCTCCCGCCGCCGCCACTGCTCCGCCCGCACCGCTGCCCAGCGCCGCTCGCTGCTGCCGTCGTCGCCACCACCACACCCGCCGCCCAGCGCCGCCCCTCCCCGTCCACTCCGCCCTCGCCGTAGGCCACCAGAGCCGCCGCTCCGCTCAAGCCCGAGCGGCCGCCACCGTCTTCTCGGATGCCGACGAACGCCGCCGCCGCCGCCGGGTTTTCTTCCCCCGAACCGGTAATAACCGCCCCGGTTCGCCGGTTTTCTTTAGGTTTTTTTTTCTTTCTTTGGTTTTCTCTTTAAAAACTGGTTTTTCTTTTAAAACTAGTTACTTAGTAAACGTTCGCTGGTTAGGTATAGAAAACGAACGTTCACCCTTTTAGTTTTTTTTCTTTTTCTGTATTTTTTTTGGCCAGGGACCTAGACGTGAATACTTTCTTCACAGATTAGTCCCTGTTCTTCAAACAGTCATAACTTTTACACCATTTGTCCAAATTCAACGAAACCAACGCTCACGTCTTCGTTATGATCCCCTCTATCCGGATAAACAACTTAAACATGATTTTGAAAAGTTTAAAATTTGAATTAGACCAGATTTGAATTCAAACTTCTTTTGATCATATCTTTTTATCCGTAACTCCGTTTGAGTTGATTCTTTTTGCAAATCGAAGCTCTTGACCTAAACATTCTAATAAGGCCCAATTCACATAATTTTGGTACTGTTAGAAATTTTTTTATGTTGCAAGATTTATTTGCTTGGTTTTGATGTTTCCGAATCGTCTTCTTCGATCTTTCTGATCTTTTGAGTGATTGCTTATGTGTGGTTACTATTGCTTGCTTACGATAGATTGATCGGAGTGTGACGAGTAGAGCTATCAAGAGTTTGAGTGCGAATCATCTTCATCAACATTACAGGCAAGTTCACACTTCGATCATACTTTTTCTACAACCCATGTTTTAATGCATTAGATCAATCCTCTCACATTGCATGATTAGGATCTAATTAAATTGTGGGATGGGAAGTAGATGAGGTAGTACCTATCACCTGTATTACTATGAAACCTTTGGGAGTTACTTCTACGTTTGCTTATTATGCCATGCTATGCTAGTAGACGTGGATTGGGTGAGTGATATCCATGACAGATGTGAGTTTTTTAATTTTAATGGTTTATCTAAGGTGGCAACTTAAACACACATCTCGGTGGATTGAGGCACCTGATGTCTATCAGGACTTGCCTGTTTTTTTTGGACCGCCACCCAGGCCAAAGGGATCATAAGATCTTTCATGCTAGAAACTTCCGTGTGCAGCCACAAGCCATTATGGGCTCTGGCATAGTTGACTAAGTTGTGCGAACTCTTACAGTGGTGGACTAGCAGATGTAGGGGATGTAGGTGTACCGGTCTACCCGATCGTAAGGTGCTAGCGCTTCTGAAAGACTATGTCTCGGTCATCCGTCTTCTCAAACACCCTGCAGTGCGAGAACCAAATGGAGGCGATCGAGTCTTGTGGGGAAAAGTGCGCAAACCTCTGAAGAGTGTACAAACTAATCATGATTAGTCGTGTCCCCGGTTATGTACATCTTGAGTATCTAGTTCTTGGATTATCCTGTTGATCTCATCACGTTACTTTAAATGAATATTGTTGGGTTCAATGATGTTACTTAATTGGGATTGAGAATGCTGTCAACCATTCTCAATGTTCAACAACCACCATGATAGTTAATTAAAATGTATTCCTTTGCAGTAGGGAAAAATTGGCTTTTCACAAAAACCTTATAACCATAGAGCTTTTCCACCAGCCAAATATGCATGTAGTGATAGTCATTATTCATTATTCTCTATGGTGTGAATTTGCCAGTACATTCAATGTACTGACCCGTTTCGGGCTGCAACGTCTCATGTTGCAGGATTATCTTACGACGAGTAAGTGATACGTTAGGGTTACGATTTCTACACTCAACTTTGCCGTTGGTGTTGATGGGAATCCACAACCTTGTTGCTTCCGCTATATGGATTGAGGTAATAGTATTTACGTTACTTTATACATGTGATTTACCTCTGTTATAAATCCTTCGAGTACTGTGTGTGTCAGCATACCGATCCAGGGATGACACTTAAGCACAGAGACTTGATCCATTCGGGTCGGGTCGCTACAAGATGGTATCAGAGCACATGTTGACTGTAGGACGTCACCCTAGAAATTTGCAAGCCCATAGCAAAGATTTTTCTCTACAACTTTCCCCTTTCAAAATGATCTTTTACCTCTCTTCTCTTCTGAGATTATTCAAATATTCCCTTTTTGTGAGACTAAACCCCTTTCCCCTTTTGACCACACGAAGATTCGACTGATGAGACCACTCCAAGAAGTACAAGATATCGGACAACTAAGACCATTTCGGAATGAAGAGTATTTTCCGTGCATCTGAATAATGGAAACTAAAACGATTGAAGACCAAAGACAAGTAGAATTTGAAGGCTCTGAAGAATCCCCAGATTTGTATGACCTAGGAAGGCTACCCTTATGGAACTTGGCAGACTATGGAAGTTGTCAATACCCGAGATCGAGGTGTATTGGAGAAAGACTGAAACAAGGAGTATGAGAACTCAAAGTTTTGTCAAGAAAACCCTAAGGCAGGAGATATCAACTATGGAAGATAGCTCATGGCAATGACAAGGGCAGAAACACGGTTATCCGTGATGTCATCGTCACTGATGCTATTGTCACCGAGCTAAGCTAAGCATGCATTCCTTCGGAAGGATTGGATGGTAGAAGGCTGATGGAGCATCTATCAGCAAAGGATGCAGTTTTAAACTTAGCTGGTGTATCACCAAGATCTGGAGTAGTACATCAAGAAGTTTAAAATGGAGCTCCAGGAAGTTGTATTAGACAAGGAAGTATTTCATGAGGAACTCAGGATCCTGAAGATGAGAGTAGCCAAGCTGGAGGAGCTACAACCTCGAGATACCAGAGGATTGTCAAGAACTGAAGGACAGTATGACCATGGTTCATGTGAAGGATGTTGAAACCAGAAGTTTGGAACGCAACTCCATAATATTAAAGGACGTCACGAGAGACTTCGCGTCATAAGAGTTGATCTGGCAAAAGAACTTGAGAAGGACAAACATGATTGGAAGAAGCCATTGGAGGCTTGAACAAGGCTTGAAGAGTTTGGCGATGTTGACCTTTAGAAGACCAAACCCCTGTTATATACCTACGTTAGATGCGACGATTGTGAGCTGTCATTTGTTTGATGTTTTTCCGATAGCCACAATAAAATCTGTCTTTTCAAAACCATTGTTTGTATTGTGTGTATCCCTCTCTATCTCTCTTATCTCACCCCAAAACCCATGGACCCAATAGAGGATGAATGAAGATGAGCTTGTATTTTCTGGACCGATGAGTCAATTGGAGACAGGCCGATGGATTCAGAACATGGATGATCATATGGAGAACAACCCTATAGTCGGAAAGGATATGGCCCAGCATGCTCTTCAATGCTTTGAAAGAGGTGCTGCTACTTGGTGGAGGATGTACCAAACCATCAATGGATGGCAAGGAGTAACCACTTGGAAAGATTTAAGTTGACTCTGCCAAAGTCTCGGTTTGTGTTCCAGATATTGAAACCTTATGGGAAGGATATGAAGAAACCTTGTGCATGTAAGCTTTGTGGAGAAATAGTACACACCCATAAAGAACACAAGGATGAATGCCCAAATTGTGAAGGAAGTCACCCAGTTGAAGAATGCCCAACTAGGCAAATTACTTGTTTCTTGTGTGAAGGGAGTACCCACTATCCTGCTCAGTGTCACATTTACCCCATGGTACAACGAACCATCCAGCAGAATAAAGAAGTAATGAAAGGAGGCCTTATGGAAATTTTAGAAGAACCTATGATGAAGGAAGAGGTGGAGGACACGCCCAAAGAAGAACCAATTAAACCCTGCACCAAGTCATGCTATTCATGTGGAGAAGAAGGACACATCTCCCAAAATTGTTTGAATGGGGATCTAGTAGAATTCCCGACAGAGGAAGTAGAATATGACCCACAGGAAATAGAAGCCATGAATGGCATGGAAAGGTCCAGGAAGAGAAGCAGATGGGATTCCAGGAAGGATCTGAGTCATATCACATGTTATAAGTGCAAGGAGTCAGGGCACTACCTCAGCAATTGCCCAAAAAGGAAACCTCGATACTTGTCAGAAGTTATATGTTTTAGTTGTAATGGAGCAGGGCACTTTGCCAGAGAATGCCCCAAGGAGAAGGAAACTTGTGCTAGATAGTTGAGTTTGCAACAAAAGAAATGGAGTAGTAGAAGTGAGAACATCTTTTTTTGAGGTGTTGAGTTGAGACATGTAATGGAGAAGAGAGAGATTGTAATCATTTGAGAGTGAATAAAGTTAGCAACGTTGGTACTGATATGGATTTTATGAGTTGTTACTCTATGAAGAAGAATTTTGGCCATTCTGAGGATAAGAGAAATATCGTCTATGGAAGATTTGTGCATTTTAAGGGTGGTAGTACCCTGTAAAGAACCGTTGACCCGTGGAAACGATAGGGATACTCCACTGAGTGGATTTCGGACAAAATGAATACGAGTTTTGTCTCGATATGTGTGATGCCCCAAGAGTATGTGGGATGAAGTTGGAGACCGTCAGTTGTTTGGACCGAATGTGATCAAGGAGTCAGAAGATAATGTTAAGTTGATTCGAGATAGACGGAAGGTAGTTCAGTCCAGGCAGAAGAGTTATGTAGACTCAAAAACTCAAGGAGGTAGTCTATGAAATTGGAGATAGAGCATGTCTTCGTGTGACCCCTCTGCGAGGAGTTAAACGAATTGGAGTTAAGGGAAAGTTAGCCCCGAGATTTGTAGGACCATACCGAGTTTTGGATCGTATGGGAGAAGTGGCCTACAAGTTGGAGTTACTCGAAGGACTGTCAGGAGTTCAAGATGTGTTTCACGTTTCCTAGTTGAAGAAGTGCCATGCAGAGATGGCCAATATTCCCCTATAAGGACGCTTGACCACGGAAAGGATAATGATGTTCCACGAAGTGGAATATGGACTTCATAAGTATAAGTTTTTATCTCGGTATGAGGGATATCCCACGAGGATGAAGATATAAATTACTATTGGATATAAAGGAGGTATGATGTTGGTAATATGGAGCAATGGCAACCCCATGACAAGTCTGAGTACTCACGTCTTGGTTTGGTGCCAATAGAAGGAAGAAAGACAGTACAATTGGATGGATTTAAGAATACTAGGAAGATGGGAGTTGGAATATTGACCAGTTGCCCGATGATAAGTTCAAGGACCACAAGTGATGAGATGTGCCATAAACCACTTGCCCCAGGACCTGCCAAGAAGCAAGCACATTTTTGCTGAAGGAAAAACCCTGGAAGTGGATATACCTTTGTCGACAGACGATTTTATAGGAGTTTACGCAAAACCTGAGAGTTGTGAAGGAACGATAGATGTTTGTCTGGCTTGCAGAATCAATGGATTATTCCGAACTTGGTTCGTCGACGAGAGAAATTCTGCAATGCTCGTGAGGATGACTGAGTGTTAGTATGCGAGATTCGCTAAACTGTATACATGGTAATGATTTGGGTGCGGGATGGATTGATCACCATACCGACTTACTCTCATTATTCGCCTTGCTATATGGAATGGTAAATCTGAGTGACATACCTATAGTAGAGAGATGCCGATATTAAACCTTGTTAAACCTTAGAATGGTATAGGTATTTTCCCTTGTGCAAGGCAGCTTTGTCAACCGTAGGTTATACGGTGAGGATCAACCCAGACCCATTTCCTGCAGGAGAAACCATGAATTGTTGACCACCATGAGATAGCGATAGCTGTTTAGTTTTGGCACCAGACCCGTCAGCTAAGAAGCCCAATCTCGGAAGAACCTTACCAAGATGAAAGGATAGAAAAATTGTGGTAAGGTTACCAGAAGAGCCAGAGAAGGAATTATCCTTATGATCTGAGAAGACCGACACTGTCAAGAATAAGGATGGAGTATATGAGTATTGATGGAATAGTAACGATGTTTCTAAGGGTGGTAGCACCCCAGACCCCGGAGACGATCGATGAATTTTGAGGAGACCCCCAAACCCTAACCTTTTCTTGCTAGCCTCTCCGAATCTCGAGGATGAGATTCATTTTAAGGGTGGTAGGTTTGTAACATCCCAAAATTCTAAATTTTGGAATGTTATAATAAATAGATAGATTTGATTGATTGTTTGATTGATTGTCTAAAAGTGAGTGAATTCGAAACTTTTGAAAGTTAAATGAGAGAGAATAAAAGGACTTTCCCAAACTTTCATATTTTCTTTTAGGATCTCCATGAATTCAAATTCTTTTCAACACAAAACCCTTGAGCGAAGATGATATGACTTCTTCCATTTAAAAAAATTAAATGGAAGGGTATTTGAAAATAATTGAATTTCATTTGGAAATATTTCAATTCATAAACTTCATGCAGCTCAATGATTTTCATGAGAGAAGATAAAATGACTTCTTCAAATTATATGAAATATGAGTTGGGAGTTCAAAGAATTAAATTCAAAGTTCTTTTGAATTTATTTTCAATTTGGAGTTATTTGAGTTTTATTCAAATTATTTTTCTCCAAAAATAAAATATATGGAAATTAGGGTAACATGATTCCCTACAATAGAAACTTGGAGAAAAATTAATTTGAAATCATTTTGGTATTTTTAAAATGATTTTTGTTGAATTTTAATAGACCAGTAGCACTCTTTGAATTATTAGAATTTGTGTGGATTTTATTTGAAGTTAGGAAAATGTCCATGTTGTTGGAAATCTTTTTCTGAAAATTTTGATATATTATATGCCTATATAATATTTTAGTTTTTCTCTGAAAAAAAATGTTTAAAAAAAAAGTTTCCCTCCGCCGACCTGGGCCGGCCCAGCCGAAGCCAGGCCAAGGCCCAGCTCCACGACGCCTCCCTCTCGTCCCCGTCGCCGAGCTGGATTCCGGCCGGAGTCCGAGCCGCGCGCGCTGCCGCCTTGCCCCTTCCCCACGCCTCCCAAGGCCACCCTCCTCCTTAAATACCGGGCCACCCCGGCCCCCTCTCCCTTCTCTCTCCTCGCCGCTGCCGCATCTCGCCGCAGCTCCCGCCGCCGCCACTGCTCTGCCCGCACCGCTGCCCAGCGCCGCTCGCTGCTGCCGTCGTCGCCACCACCACACCCGCCGCCCAGCGCCGCCCCTCCCCGTCCACTCCGCCCTCGCCGTAGGCCACCAAAGCCGCCGCTCCGGTCAAGCCCGAGCCGCCGCCGCCGTCTTCTCGGACGCCGACGAACGCCGCCGCCGCCGCCGGGTTTTCTTCCCCCGAACCGGTAATAACCGCCCCGGTTCGCCGGTTTTCTTTAGGTTTTTTTTCTTTCTTTGGTTTTCTGTTTAAAAACCGGTTTTTCTTTTAAAACTAGTTACTTAGTAAACGTTCGCTGGTTAGGTATAGAAAACGAACGTTCACCCTTTTAGTTTTTTTTTCTTTTTCCGTATTTTTTTTGGCCAGGGACCTAGACGTGAATACTTTCTTCACAGATTAGTCCCTGTTCTTCAAACAGTCATAACTTCTACACCGTTTGTCCAAATTCAACGAAACCAACGCTCACGTCTTCGTTATGATCCCCTCTATCCGGATAAACAACTTAAACATGATTTTGAAAAGTTTAAAATTTGAATTAGATCAGATTTGAATTCAAACTTCTTTTGATCATATCTTTTTATCCGTAACTCCGTTTGAGTTGACTCTTTTTGCGAATCGAAGCTCTTGACCTAAACATTCTAATAAGGCCAAATTCACATAATTTTGGTACTGTTAGAAATTTTTTTATGTTGCAAGAGTTATTTGCTTGGTTTTGATGTTTCCGAATCGTCTTCTTCGATCTTTCTGATCTTTTGAGTGATTGCTTATGTGTGGTTACTATTGCTTGCTTACGATAGATTGACCGGAGTGTGACGAGTAGAGCTATCAAGAGTTTGAGTGCGAATCATCTTCATCAACATTGCAGGCAAGCTCACACTTTGATCATACTTTTTCTACAACCCATGTTTTAATGCATTAGATCAATCCTCTCACATTGCATGATTAGGATCTAATGAAATTGTGGGATGGGAAGTAGATGAGGTAGTACCTATCACCTATATTACTATGAAACCTTTGGGAGTTACTTCTAAGTTTGCTTATTATTCCATGCTATGCTAGTAGACGTGGATTGGGTGAGTGATATCCATGACAGATGTGAGTTTGTTAATTTTAATGGTTTATCTAAGGTGGCAACTTAAACACACATCTGGGTGGATTGAGGCACCTGATGTCTATCAGGACTTGCCTGTTTTTTTGGACCGCCACCCAGGCTCAAAGGGATCATAAGATCTTTCATGCTAGAAACTTCCATGTGCAGCCACAAGCCATTATGGGCTCTGGCATAGTTGACTAAGTTGTGCGAACTCTTACAGTGGTGGACTAGCAGATGTAGGGGATGTAGGTGCACCGGTCTACCCGATCGTAAGGTGCTAGCGCTTCTGAAAGGCTATGTCTCGGTCATCCGTCTTCTCAAACACCCTGCAGTGCGAGAAACCAAACGGAGGCGATCGAGTCTTGTGGGGAAAAGTGCGCAAACCTCTGCAGAGTGTACAAACTAATCATGATTAGCCGTGTCCCCGGTTATGGACATCTTGAGTATCTAGTTCTTGGATTATCCTGTTGATCTCATCACGTTACTTTAAATGAATATTGTTGGGTTTAATGATGTTACTTAATTGGGATTGAGAATGCTGTCAACCATTCTCAATGTTCAACAACCACCATGATAGTTAATTAAAATGTATTCCTTTGAAGTAGGGAAAAATTGGCATTTCGCAAAAACCTTATAACCATAGAGATTTTCCACCAGCCAAATATGCATGTAGTGATAGTCATTATTCATTATTCTCTATGGTGTGAATTTGCCAGTACATTCAATGTACTGACCCGTTTCGGGCTGCAACGTCTCATGTTGCAGGATTATCTTACGACGAGTAAGTGATACGTTAGGGTTACGATTTCTACACTCAACTTTGCCGTTGGTGTTGATGGGAATCCACAACCTTGTTGCTTCCGCTATATGGATTGAGATAATAGTATTTACGTTACTTTATACATGTGATTTACCTCTGTTATAAATCCTTCGAGTACTGTGTGTGTGTCAGCATACCGATCCAGGGATGACACTTACGCACAGAGACTTGATCCATTCGGGTCGGGTCGCTACAAGATGGTATCAGAGCACATGTTGACTGTAGGACGTGACCCTAGAAATTTGCAAGCCCATAGCAAAGATTTTTCTCTACAACTTTCCCCTTTCAAAAAGATCTTTTACCTCTCTTCTCTTCTGAGCTTATTCAAATATTCCCTTTTTGTGAGACTAAACCCCTTTCCCCTTTTGACCACACGAAGATTCGACTGATGAGACCACTCCAAGAAGTACAAGATATCGGACAACTAAGACCATTTCGGAATGAAGAGTATTTTCCGTGCATCTGAATAATGGAAACTAAAACGATTGAAGACCAAAGACAAGTAGAATTTGAAGGCTCTGAAGAATCCCCAGATTTGTATGACCTAGGAAGGCTACCCTTATGGAACTTGGCAGACTATGGAAGTTGTCAATACCCGAGATCGAGGTGTATTGGAGAAAGACTGAAACAAGGAGTATGAGAACTCAAAGTTTTGTCAAGAAAACCCTAAGGCAGGAGATATCAACTATGGAAGATAGCTCATGGCAATGACAAGGGCAGAAACACGGTTATCCGTGATGTCATCGTCGCTGATGCTATTGTCACCGAGCTAAGCTAAGCATGCATTCCTTCGGAAGGATTGGATGGTAGAAGGCTGATGGAGCATCTATCAGCAAAGGATGTAGTTTTAAACTTAGCTGGTGTATCACCAAGATCTGGAGTAGTACATCAAGAAGTTTAAAATGGAGCTCCAGGAAGTTGTATTAGACAAGGAAGTATTTCATGAGGAACTCAGGATCCTGAAGATGAGAGTAGCCAAGCTGGAGGAGCTACAACCTCGAGATACCAGAGGATTGTCAAGAACTGAAGGACAGTATGACCATGGTTCATGTGAAGGATGTTGAAACCAGAAGTTTGGAACGCAACTCCATAATATTAAAGGACGTCACGAGAGACTTCGCGTCATAAGAGTTGATCTAGCAAAAGAACTTGAGAAGGACAAACATGATTGGAAGAAGCCATTAGAGGCTTGAACAAGGCTTGAAGAGTTTGGCGATGTTGACCTTTAGAAGACCAAACCCCTGTTATATACCTACGTTAGATGCGACGATTGTGAGCTGACATTTGTTTGATGTTTTTCCGACAGCCACAATAAAATCTGTCTTTTCAAAACCATTGTTTGTATTGTGTGTATCCCTCTCTATCTCTCTTATCTCACCCCAAAACCCATGGACCCAATAGAGGATGAATGAAGATGAGCTTGTATTTTCTGGACCGATGAGTCAATTGGAGACAGACCGATGGATTCAGAACATGGAGGATCATATGGAGAACAACCCTATAGTCGGAAAGGATATGGCCCAGCATGCTCTTCAATGCTTTGAAAGAGGTGCTGCTACTTGGTGGAGGATGTACCAAACCATCAATGGATGGCAAGGAGTAACCACTTGGAAAGAATTTAAGTTGACTCTGCCAAAGTCTCGGTTTGTGTTCCAGATATTGAAACCTTATGGGAAGGATATGAAGAAACCTTGTGCATGTAAGCTTTGTGGAGAAATAAGACACACCCATAAAGAACACAAGGATGAATGCCCAAATTGTGAAGGAAGTCACCTAGTTGAAGAATGCCCAACTAGGCAAATTACTTGTTTCTTGTGTGAAGGGAGTACCCACTATCCTGCTCAGTGTCACATTTACCCCATGGTACAATGAACCATCCAGCAGAATAAAGAAGTAATGAAAGGAGGCCTTATGGAAATTTTAGAAGAACCTATGATGAAGGAAGAGGTGGAGGACACGCCCAAAGAAGAACCAATTAAACCCTCCACCAAGTCATGCTATTCATGTGGAGAAGAAGGAAACATCTCCCAAAATTGTTTGAATGGGGATCTAGTAGAATTCCCGACAGAGGAAGTAGAATATGACCCACAGGAAATAGAACCCATGAATGGCATGGAAAGGTCCAGGAAGAGAAGCAGATGGGATTCCAGGAAGGATCTGAGTCATATCACATGTTATAAGTGCAAGGAGTCAGGGCACTACCTCAGCAATTGCCCAAAAAGGAAACCTCGATACTTGTCAGAAGTTATATGTTTTAGTTGTAATGGAGCAGGGCACTTTGCCAGAGAATGCCCCAAGGAGAAGGAAACTTGTGCTAGATACTTGAGTTTGCAACAAAAGAAATGGAGTAGTAGAAGTGAGAACATCTTTTTTTGAGGTGTTGAGTTGAGACATGTAATGGAGAAGAGAGAGATTGTAATCATTTGAGAATGAATAAAGTTAGCATCGTTCGTACTGATATGGATTTTATGAGTTGTTACTCTATGAAGAAGAATTTTGGCCATTCTGAGGATAAGAGAAATATCGTCTATGGAAGATTTGTGCATTTTAGGGGTGGTAGTACCCTGTAAAGAACCGTTGACCCCTGGAAAAGTTAGGGATACTCCACTGAGTGGATTTCGGACAAAATGAATACGATTTTTGTCTCGATATGTGTGATGCCCCAAGAGTATGTGGGATGATGTTGGAGACCGTCAGTTGTTTGGACCGAATGTGATCAAGGAGTCAAAAGAGAATGTTAAGTTGATTCGAGATAGACAGAAGGTAGTTCAGTCCAGGCAGAAGAGTTATGTAGACTCAAAAACTCAAGGAGGTAGTCTATGAAATTGGAGATAGAGCATGTCTTCGTGTGACCCCTCTGCGAGGAGTTAAACGAATTGGAGTTAAGGGAAAGTTAGCCCCGAGATTTGTAGGACCATACCGAGTTTTGGATCGTACGGGAGAAGTGGCCTACAAGTTGGAGTTACTCGAAGGACTGTCAGGAGTTCAAGATGTGTTTCACGTTTCCCAGTTGAAGAAGTGCCATGCAGAGATGGCCAATATTCCCCTATAAGGACGCTTGACCGCGGAAAGGATAATGATGTTCCACAAAGTGGAATATGGACTTCATAAGTATAAGTTTTTATCTCGGTATGAGGGATATCCCACGAGGATGAAGATATAAATTACTATTGGATATAAAGAAGGTATGATGTTGGTACTATGGAGCAATGGCAACCCCATGACAAGTCTGAGTACTCACATCTTGGTTTGGTGCCAATAGAAGGAAGAAAGACAGTACAATTGGATGGATTTAAGAATACTAGGAAGATGGGAGTTGGAATAATGACCAGTTGCCCGATGATAAGTTCAAGGACCACAAGTGATGAGATGTGCCATAAACCACTTGCCCCAGGACCTGCCAAGAAGCAAGCACATTCTTGCTGAAGGAAAAACCCTGGAAGTGGATATACCTTTGTCGACAGACGATTTTATAGGAGTTTACGCAAAACCTGAGAGTTGTGAAGGAACGATAGATGTTTGTCTGGCTTGCAGAATCAATGGATTATTCCGAACATGGTTCGTCGACGAGAGAAATTCTGCAATGCTCGTGAGGATGACTGAGTGTTAGTATGCGAGATTCGCTAAACTGTATACATGGTAATGATTTGGGTGCGGGATGGATTGATCACCATACCGACTTACTCTCATTATTCGCCTTGCTATATGGAATGGTAAATCTGAGTGACTTACCTATAATAGAGAGATGACGATATTAAACCTTGTTTAACCTTAGAATGGTATAGGTATTTTCCCTTGTACAAGGCAGCTTTGTCAACCGTAGGTTATACGGTGAGGATCAACCCAGACCCATTTCCTGCAGGAGAAACCATGAATTGTTGACCACCATGAGATAGTGATAGCTGTTTAGTTTTGGCGCCAGACCCGTCAGCTAAGAAGACCCAATCTCGGAAGAACCTTACCAAGATGAAAGGATAGAAAAATTGTGGTAAGGTTACCAGAAGAGCCAGAGAAGGAATTATCCTTATGATCTGAGAAGACCGACACTGTCAAGAATAAGGATGGAGCATATGAGTATTGATGGAACAGTAACGATGTTTCTAAGGGTGGTAGCACCCCAGACCCCGGAGATGATCGATGAATTTTGAGGAGACCCCCAAACCCTAACCTTTTCTTGCTAGCCTATCCGAATCTCGAGGACGAGATTCATTTTAAGGGTGGTAGGTTTGTAACATCCCAAAATTCTAAATTTTGGAATGTTATAATAAATAGATAGATTTGATTGATTGTTTGATTGATTGTCTGAAAGTGAGTGAATTCGAAACTTTTGAAAGTTAAATGAGAGGGAATAAAAGGACTTTCCCAAACTTTCATATTTTCTTTTAGGATCTCCATGAATTCAAATTCTTTTCAACACAAAACCCTTGAGCGAAGATGATATGACTTCTTCCATTTAAAAAAATTAAATGAAAGGGTATTTGAAAATAATTGAATTTCATTTGGAAATATTTCAATTCATAAACTTCATGCAACTCAATGATTTTCATGAGAGAAGATAAAATGACTTCTTCAAATTATATGAAATATGAGTTGGGAGTTCAAAGAATTAAATTCAAAGTTCTTTTGAATTTATTTTCAATTTGGAGTTATTTGAGTTTTATTCTAATTATTTTTCTCCAAAAATAAAATATATGGAAATTAGGGTAACATGATTCCCTACAATAGAAACTTGGAGAAAAATTAATTTGAAATCATTTTGGTATTTTTAAAATGATTTTTGTTGAATTTTAATAGACCAGTAGCACTCTTTGAATTATTAGAATTTGTGTGGATTTTATTTGAAGTTAGGAAAATGTCCATGTTGTTGGAAATCTTTTTCTGAAAATTTTGATATATTATATGCCTATATAATATTTTAGTTTTTCTCTGAAAAAAATGTTTAAAAAAAAAGTTTCCCTCCGCCGAACTGGGCCGGCCCAGCCGAAGCCAGGCCAAGGCCCAGCTCCACGCCGCCTCCCTCTCGTCCCCGTCGCCGAGCTGGACTCCGGCCGGAGTCCGAGCCGCGCGCGCTGCCGCCTTGCCCCTTCCCCACGCCTCCCAAGGCCACCCTCCTCCTTAAATACCGGGCCACCCCGGCCCCCTCTCCCTTCTCTCTCCTCGCCGCTGCCGCATCTCGCCGCAGCTCCCGCCGCCGCCACTGCTCTGCCCGCACCGCTGCCCAGCGCCGCTCGCTGCTGCCGTCGTCGCCACCACCACACCCGCCGCCCAGCGCCGCCCCTCCCCGTCCACTCCGCCCTCGCCGTAGGCCACCAAAGCCGCCGCTCCGGTCAAGCCCGAGCCGCCGCCGCCGTCTTCTCGGACGCCGACGAACGCCGCCGCCGCCGCCGGGTTTTCTTCCCCCGAACCGGTAATAACCGCCCCGGTTCGCCAGTTTTCTTTAGGTTTTTTTTCTTTCTTTGGTTTTCTGTTTAAAAACCGGTTTTTCTTTTAAAACTAGTTACTTAGTAAACGTTCGCTGGTTAGGTATAGAAAACGAACGTTCACCCTTTTAGTTTTTTTTCTTTTTCTGTATTTTTTTCGGCCAGGGACCTAGACGTGAATACTTTCTTCACAGATTAGTACCTGTTCTTCAAACAGTCATAACTTTTACACCGTTTGTCCAAATTCAACGAAACCAACGCTCACGTCTTCGTTATGATCCCCTCTATCCGGATAAACAACTTAAACATGATTTTGAAAATTTTAAAATTTGAATTAGATCAGATTTGAATTCAAACTTCTTTTGATCATATCTTTTTATCCGTAACTCCGTTTGAGTTGATTCTTTTTGCAAATCGAAGCTCTTTGCCTAAACATTCTAATAAGGCCAAATTCACATAATTTTGGTACTGTTAGAAATTGTTTTATGTTGCAAGAGTTATTTGCTTGGTTTTGATGTTTCCGAATTGTCTTCTTCGATCTTTCTGATCTTTTGAGTGATTGCTTATGTGTGGTTACTATTGCTTGCTTACGATAGATTGACCGGAGTGTGACGAGTAGAGCTATCAAGAGTTTGAGTGCGAATCATCTTCATCAACATTGCAGGCAAGTTCACACTTTGATCATACTTTTTCTACAACCCATGTTTTAATGCATTAGATCAATCCTCTCACATTGCATGATTAGGATCTAATTAAATTGTGGGATGGGAAGTAGATGAGGTAGTACCTATCACTTGTATTACTATGAAACCTTTGGGAGTTACTTCTACGTTTGCTTATTATGCCATGCTATGCTAGTAGACGTGGATTGGGTGAGTGATATCCATGACAGATGTGAGTTTGTTAATTTTAATGGTTTATCTAAGGTGGCAACTTAAACACACATCTGGGTGGATTGAGGCACCTGATGTCTATCAGGACTTGCCTGTTTTTTTTGGACCGCCACCCAGGCTCAAAGGGATCATAAGATCTTTCATGCTAGAAACTTCCGTGTGCAGCCACAAGCCATTATGGGCTCTGGCATATTTGACTAAGTTGTGTGAACTCTTACAGTGGTGGACTAGCAGATGTAGGGGATGTAGGTGTACCGGTCTACCCGATCGTAAGGTGCTAGCGCTTCTGAAAGACTATGTCTCGGTCATCCGTCTTCTCAAACACCCTGCAGTGCAAGAAAGCAAACGGAGGCGATCGAGTCTTGTGGGGAAAAGTGCACAAACCTCTGCAGAGTGCACAAACTAATCATGATTAGCCGTGTCCCCGGTTATGGACATCTTGAGTATCTAGTTCTTGGATTATCCTGTTGATCTCATCACGTTACTTTAAATGAATATTGTTGGGTTTAATGATGTTACTTAATTGGGATTGAGAATGCTGTCAACCATTCTCAATGTTCAACAACCACCATGATAGTTAATTAAAATGTATTCCTTTGCAGTAGGGAAAAATTGGATTTTCGCAAAAACCTTATAACCATAGAGCTTTTCCACCAGCCAAATATGCATGTAGTGATAGTCATTATTCATTATTCTCTATGGTGTGAATTTGCCAGTACATTCAATGTACTGACCCGTTTCGGGCTGCAACGTCTCATGTTGCAGGATTATCTTACGACGAGTAAGTGATACGTTAGGGTTACGATTTCTACACTCAACTTTGCCGTTGGTGTTGATGGGAATCCACAACCTTGTTGCTTCCGCTATATGGATTGAGGTAATAGTATTTACGTTACTTTATACATGTGATTTACCTCTGTTATAAATCCTTCGAGTACTGTGTGTGTCAGCATACCGATCCAGGGATGACACTTAAGCACAGAGACTTGATCCATTCGGGTCGGGTCGCTACAGTACCTTACTGTTTTGTCATATAGTAGGAGAAACTAATCGTATTTCACATTGCTACATGTGCTCGGTGGACAATATATATAACATGTAGAGTAAAAAAGCGATGCAACAAGTGTACAACCTCTTTGGTGAAGCCATGTCGATCTCAGCGTGATTGGGTTGGTCGGTGAGGATGCTCCGGCTGATTTGGCTGTCGGAGGAGGGTAAGAAGATTTTAGGCGTCTAGAGATGGAGCCGGGGTACTACTCCGCTGTGATGGAGAGTTTCGTCGTTGGAGCAGCTCCGCTGAGTTGTACGACGGCGAGGCTGAAGCAGGACAAGAGAGACAACGTTAACCCAAGTGGATTTCTAATAACATCTCCAATAGATGACGTAAAATACATGACCACAAAGTGCTAGATGTAAAATACGTCAACTGCTCATCTCTGAACATAACTGTCAAAACTGAATTTTACTATCGAAACTGAATTTACTGTCCAAACTGAACGCACTAGTAGCAGAAAAGCAGTAGTAGCGCCCGGAGCAGTAGCGCGTGCGAGAGCCCGGGCAACTGGTCGTGTAGCAGCATCTCGGGTAGCAGCTGCAGGGGCTCGAGTGAGAGCAAGATTTGTTGCTCATGCAGCAGCAGCGCGTGCAAGAGTAGAGAAGCACCGCAAGCAAGAGCAAGAGCAAAAGCAGTAGCGCAAGCAAGAGCAAGAGCGAGAGCAGCAGCGCGAGCAAGAGCAGACCAGGTAGGGGACCGAGAGCAAGAGCAGAGCAGTAGCATGACCGAGAGCCAAAGCAGCAACAACTCCTACTGATGTGGACGTCGCCGTCGAGGGAGCGATGCCGTGGAGGAAGAGGCTAGTGAAGCCGTCGTGGATGGGGCGATGCCATGTCGGCTCGAGGCCGAGTGCCGGCAGCACCGTGAGATCGAATGAAGAAGAAAATGCGGCGATTAGTGTAGAACCTCTTTGGTGGTGCCAATTAGGCCTCACCTTCACCCGAGGAATCGGTGACGATGTTGCTCTTCCGGTCGTGCAGGTGAAGACGGCGGTGTGGGAATGGAGGTGGCGCGAAAGACGAGGGGAACGTCTGGGCAGCTCCTTGGAGGTGGAGGATTGGGTGGCTGAACCGGCAGGATGAAGATATCAACGAAGAATCCTCATCCGATGCGGTGGATGAGGGATGTCGAGGTGTTGCTGTGGACGATGTCATCGGGGAAGAGGCTCCGGCTGGGTGGTGGACGGGGGAGGGTGTGGGGCTTCACGGGTTTTCGCGGCCTCGGTGTACGAATGGGTGGGCGGATGGGATGGGAGGGGGGACCATGGCTTAGGGACGCGCTTGTCCAAAATGTGGGGTAAGATATGAAAGTACCCCCACCAATTTGAGCTAGGCAGTCCTTTCGGTTCAGGGGTATCACGGGCATTTCATGTGTCGGGATTTCGCAGGAGGTGGGGGTTCTCACGAGCGTTGTAATTTTGGGATAGCAAGGCGCAAGTTGAGATGGAGGGAGTTTTTGGAGCACAATGAGACAAAGATATATTTTAAAATTTCGAGGTAATTGAAATTTCCGGACAAGCCTAATGTGTACTGTACCAAATCAATTCACACTTCCCTCGACGAAAAAACATAAAGAAATCAATTCGCACCACACAAGAGATTCTAGTCCCGTGTAGTGTACCAAATCAATTTGCACTACAAATGCCATTCAAAACTTTGAATCCATGTTATGTTCAATTAAAATATTTTACTACGTGTATAATGCATGCAAGCTGCTAATCAAATGAATGTTTTAGTGCATTCCAAACATATATACTATCGCTTCAATATGAACTAAATTTGAATTCATTTCTCTATTCGAATAAGATCTACAATCATGATTGTTGTCAAGTTAAACCATTTGAATTCGTTTCTCTATTTTAATAAGATCTACAATCATCATTATTCACTACTGCAAGATGCTGCTAATGCGACACTACGATCAGAGACCCTTCGAGAAACTGTGTGCGATGCAATAATCGCAAACGATGCTTTATGAAAACCGTCAGAAATGTGTAAAACATTTGCGATGACGGATGCATCAAAGACGGTTCAGGTTTTAGTTGCGTGTGCGATGAAGGGCATACAGTTCAATTCAATGAACTGTTTGCAATTTGGAGGAACAAAAGAAACGGACAACCAGATGAAGGCATGTGCGATACACAACATACGGTTCACCCAGATGAACTATTTGTGATTTGGAAACACAAGAAACGGTCAGCCAGATCAAAGGTGTGTGCGATATATGGCATGCGGTTCATTCGGATGAACTGTTTGCGTTGAGACATGTGAACAGAAATGGTTCAACTTAATAAGATGTGTGTGATACGCGGCAAACAGGTCTGTAATTAGAAATGTGTGTGAAGACCGATAATAACACAGACGGTTGCTGCTAATAAGACGTGTGTGTTGTGCGATGGGATTGCATACAGAACAATAACATATATATACACACACTTATAAGGACATACTTGCATAACCAAATTAAACATCCACTTACATAGGTGGCTACTACAACCATGGCATTTGCACACACCAAAGTAAACTATTACATGCATAATTACATAGGTGGCTACTACACACATGACATTTCCACACACACCAATAAAGTAAACTATATATTACATGCATGATTAACTAGCATAAATGATCATCTGATCATCATCTACTTCTTGTGACGCTTGCTCTTCTTGTGGCTCGATCCAGGCTCGTCGATTTGGGTAACGAGGCACTACCTCATGTCAACGATCCACCTGTGCATCTCGTAGAATGTGTACATGCTCTTGGCCTCGAACCTGAGGTGAGGTTCATCCAGTTGCTGCATCCAGGCCTTGTGCCAGGATACAAGACTTGTTCTCTAGGCATCCTGCTTCTCTTTTCATAGTAGGGGTCGATAATGGCTGAGGCGAGTTCGACCAGGCAGTCCTGCTTCATGCTACCCCAGACCCTGTAGTGGTCACGGATTTCGACAAGGTTCTTGCAGGCCAAGCCCATAACACTGAGCGCTTTTACATCGTCTTTGGTATCCACCGCGGCGAACTTGTAGTCGGTGTTGTTGACAAACCTGTTGAAACTATCGCAAGGCTCTGTGGCCACGCAGTAGTGGTAGATGAGGACATGATGGCGCACGCACAACTGGGCAACGACCACTTTATGATCTATGCCGGGATGACCGACGATGTACTAGAGGTCGATGCCGACCACCTTGTACTTGTCTCCAGCAAGCAACTGCTCAACGCTGTTAATGTAGTCGTCCACCACGGCCGGGTCGATGGTGTACACCACTGAGAGATCCGTCTCCCTCGCATGGGTCTCCACTCTATGCTCGCCGACCTTCCATTGGAGCGCCGCCGGACATCCCCTCTCTATGTGTCATCGTGGGTGTTCTTGTTGTGTTGTGGGGCGCAATCGAAAGGTTTAAAAGACTAAGGTTATAATGGCCACGGAAATTAAAGGGGAAGCCGGACGACCAGGAATATCGGCAGGCCCTGATGGCAGTTCTAATTTGCAGCGCGTAACTCCATCATGCCGCACATAACTACATCGCGTGGCAATGTGCGCGGCGCAACCGCATGCATATGGGGCCCCCGACGTGATCGTGCGCACGCCCAACCACTGGCAGAGCACACACGGAGGGACGCGAGCAGAGCGCTCCGCGGTCGCCTCAAGGAAAACTTGTCCACAAGCCGAGCGCACTGACGGATGCGAGCAGAGCGCGCCAACAGACGCGAGCAGAGCGCGCCAACGGAGGCGACAGAGCGCGCCGTAGCACCTAACGGCGAGCACAGTGCGCTGCGGTGCCTAACGGCGAGCAGAGCTTGCCGAGGGACGCGAGCAGGGGACGACACAGTGATACGTGGCAAATAAGACGAACTGTGCGAGCGATGTCGGAGACATCAAGCACGAATCAAATTAGAGTTGCGTGTGCGATACATGGGAGACAGTTGATCCATTAGAGTTATTCGTGTTGGAATAAGCCATGTGTGTTGCGGGAAAACGCTTGTTGGTGTATAACCTTAAATTTAACCCAAAAAGTGTTAATGCATGTTACAAAAATTGTATAGATGGAAACTATGTTAAAATATGACTCCAACGATATAATCTATGATGACATGCATTCGTATTTAATTAGTTAAATCCTACTTATAAACCAGGACGAGGGTATAGTAGGTAATTAAATCGCAAACATTTTTTATTAAGTGTATGTGTATGTGTCCTCTCGTCCTCCTCTCGCATGTCTTGTCACCCTGCTGCCGTAGACGGCTTACGGCGCAAGCTTGCGCAGCGCATGGGGGCGTTCTTTTGGCCAAACGGTGGCGCCCATGAATCGTCGGTGAGCCCGTTCCCACGCAACCTCGCAGGTTCCCGCGCAAGCTTCCCGCCCGACTTGGTGAAATCCCCCAAAATCCCAATGCTTACCGTCCTGCTATAAAATCCCAATGCTTACCGACAGCCAGTGAGTCCCGCGTCGCATTTTCCCTACCCTCCCTACAGCTTATCTCGTCTGGTTCTCCCACAATCGCCAATGGCACCGGTCTGTCGTCATCGCTCAGCCACTTCGCCGTCATCAGAGGACAACTCCAACTGGGAGGCTACACCGCGGTGGTGGCGCAGTCCCGAGCGTAGTGTATGTGCAGAACACCCACCACACGCTCCACCGCCGCTGACCATCGGCAGCTCTTGCCGGCCACTGTTGCCGCCACACCTCCGTCGAAAGCTAGGGCCATCTCCCGCTCCGCCGCCGCGGCCCGAAGGCGAGAGGTGGCCGTTGTGGCCGCCACCCCGCTACCGGCCGCCGGGGCCATCACCCGCTCCGCCACCATGGCCCGAAGGCGGGAGGTGGTGGTCGTGGCTGCCACCCCATCATCGGCCGCCGTGGCCACCAGCCCGCCGTCGACCGCCGGGATCATCACCTGCTCTGCCACCGTCGCCTGAAGGAGGGGGCAGAGGTGGAGGCCCGCATGTGCGTCAGCGACCTTGCGCGCTACATCGAGTTCCTGCAGGAGGAGGAGGAGCGCCTCGTCGAGCACGCAAAGAGTCTTACCGCAGCCGTGGTCGCAGCACACACCGATGCAGAGGCAAGGAATCAGGAGATCTACGAGCAGTCCGACCGCTTCAAGAGGGATCGTCTGGAGCGGCAGTGGGCATTTGAGCTGGCGAGCATCAATCCTTGTATGTGGTTGCATAACCGTTTGCTTATATGTGGTTGCACACGGGTCATCCAGATCAACCCATTCAAATCTTACCAAATTGTTTATACGCGGTTGCACACGGGTCATCCAGAACAACCGTTTGCGTTGAAGGGATGCACAAATCCTGCGCTACTCTCACTTTGCATACAGGTGTTCTATCTAAATCGTTTGTGATCAAGAGCTGCAGAAATCCTGCTCGACACATTTTCTCTTGGCTTCTTGGGGAAGTTGTTGGTTTGCATACGGGTGTTCTAACTAGAACGTTTGCGATGAGTGTTTTATATTTAAAAGGAGAATTAAACTGTGGCTTGGGCGCCATTAGTGGAGAGAACACGAGCAAGGTGGGCGGCCATGGAAATCAAAGGGCTCACTTCCCAGTGACCCTGTGCAGTGTACAGCTCACACGCTTCCCGATGAGCCTACACACTCGAGGACAGCTTGCACGCCTCTCAGTCAGCCTGCGCACCGGACGGTGCTCGCACGCCTCCCGTTTAGTCAAGGTCAAGCAGCTGTCTGCACGGCACCTCCTACAGCCATTAAAACCAAGACACGTGGCGTCACATGAATGGTTAACAAAATTTTGGATTTACTAGAACTTAAAAACTAGGCATCTCAATGTTTTGCCGACAATCAACGGTGCCCTGGTGTTTGAAATTCATGCCCATTTCTTGCATGGGACACAGATTTGATTTTTCAACCAATTTATATGCACTGGAGCATGTGCATGTAGTTCAAATTTCAATTATGCACATAAATGCATTGAAAACACAGTTAATGCATAAAAATGTCCAAATAAACCCCAAAAAATCACAAAAATTCACACAACAATCCTGTTGTTCTATGTTGACACGAGAAAAAAAAATTAAAGCAATAAGAGGCAATGGATATCGTTTCGTCCCCAAAGGTGGGACGTTCCCTACCGAAAACCATCATGCTTGTTGTGAGAAGCTCCGGTTTGTGAGAAGCATATACCCAAACCTACCCCAAATGGGACAAAATTTGTATCATGGCATGTTGATGCCGCTCCATGATATCCTGCCAAGTTTCATGAATTTCTGACGAGTTTTGGATTTACTAGTATTTAAAAACCAGGCATCTCAATGTTTCGCCGGCAATCAATGGTGCTCTGGTGTTCGAAATTCATTCCCATTTCTTGCATGGGACCTAAGCATGCACCCGAGGACACAGATTCGATTTTTCAACCAATTTATATGCACTGGAGCATGTGCATGTAGTTCAAATTTGAATTATGCACATAAATGCATTGAAAACTCAGTCAATGCATAAAAATGTCCAAACGAACCCCGAAAAATCACAAAAAATCATACAACACTCCTATTGTTCTATGTTGACACGAGAAAAAAATTGAAAGCAATAAGAGGCAATGGATATCGTTTCATCCCCAAAGGTGGGACGTTCCTTACCGAAAACCATCATGCTTGTTGTGAGAAGCTCCGGTTTGTGAGAAGCATATACCCGAACGAGCCCCAAATGGGATAAAATTTCTACCACGGCATGTTGATGCCGCTCCATGATAACATGCCAAGTTTCATGAAATTTCAGACGAGTTTTTGATTTACTAGAATTTAAAAACCAAGCATCTCAATGTTTTGCCAGCAATCAACGGTGTCCTGGTGTTTCAAATGCATTCCCATTTCTTGCATGGGACCTAAGCATGAACACAAGGACACAGATTCAATTTTTCAACTAATTTATATGCACTGGAGCATGTGCATGTAGTTCAAATTTGAATTATGCACATAAATGCATTGAAAATCAGTTAATGCATAAAAATGTCCAAACGAACCCCGAAAAATCATAAAAATTCGCACAACACTCTTGTTGTTCTATGTTGACACTCGAAATTTTGTGAAAGCAATCAGAGGCAAGGGATATCATTTCATCCCCGAAGGTGGGACGTTCCCTACCGAAAACCATCATGCTTGTTGTGAGAAGCTCCGGTTTGTTACAAACATATACCCAAACCTGCCCCAAATGGGACAAAATTTGTACCACGGCATGTTGATGCCGCTCCATGTTAGCATGCCAAGTTTCATGAATTTTCATGAATTTCAGACGTGTTTTGGATTTACTAGAATTTAAAAACTAGGCATCTCAATGTTTTGCCGGCAATCAACGGTGCCCTGGTGTTTCAAATTCATTCCCATTTCTTGCCTGGGACCTAAGCATGCACACAAGGACACATATTTGATTTTTAACCAATTTATATGCACTGGAGCATGTGCATGTAGTTCAAATTTGAATTATGCACATAAATGCGTTGAAAACTCAGTTAATGCATAAAAATGTCCAAACGAACACCGAAAAATCACAAAAATTCGCACAACACTCCTTGTCATGGGTTTGTCATGGCAGATGTCCTCGTGAAAGGAGTTAGTCATGGAGCCATCGCTATGGGTTAGCTTAAAGGGGTTTAAACCAGACAAAGGGAGACAGGAGTTTATACTAGTTCGGCCCCTTCGATGAAGGTAAAAGCCTACGTCTAGTTGTGATTGGTATTGCTAGGGGTTCGAAGGCCAGGGAGCGAATCCGCTTTGTGTGGCTCTCGAGTTGTTGTTCTCTCTCCTTGAACCGCCGCCGGGTCACCCCTTTATATACTCAGGAGGACCCCGGCCGGTCTACAAAATCCTGAGGCTGGCTCATACAAGTGTCCGCCTCGGTCTCCTCTTTCCTATGTTACAGTACAAGTTTATACAATCATGGCGGTTTACTACCATGGGCCCTAAATCGCCTGCGGGCTCTGGGACTCTAAGCCTTATCCGTAAAGCGCCATCTTCTGGGTTTCCTTGGGCTTTAGTATAGGTGAAGGTGAACCGGCCCCTCCTAGACGGTTTACCCTTAGTGGTTATATCCTCAACATCAGGCCCCAGATTGATTTGAACCTGTTCATGTCAATCTTCAATCCTTAGAAAAACTACTTGAATTTCTGACAATTCTCATAAACCGCCATATTGTCTTCTCCCTGTGAACTTTGGTGAACCGCCATGACGTCATCTTCTGTCACTGCAGTAAATCATTGTGATGTCATCCCTGTATAAAAAGATTTATGAAGATTCCCTTCTCTTTAATTAATTCCTGAAGATCGAGGCGACAGCTGCATCCTCTTTTTCCGCTTCCGACTCCTCGATTTTTGCGCCTACTATTTCATCCCACTTCCCTTATAAATAAGACTGGGGCGCCTTGCATTTATCCCCTTTCCTATTCACATCGTCTTCCTCCTCGCGACCCGAAGACCTCAAGCATCGCCGCCACCGCCGTCGTCGATCTTCCAGTCTGCACCAACTAGGCTGCTGCATCACCTTGTTTGTACCAGATCTCTTGAGATACTCCGCCGCTGCGTGTCCCTGGTCAATACTCCTTTCCTTTACTTGTGAAATCTACATTAGGGTTTCGAAATTTCTTCGGTGTTCGTCAGTGTTCATCAGTACTTTTTCTGCTTTTCCTTTACCACCTTACTGAATCTAGTTAGGCCTGATAGTTTCCCCTTGCGGCTGGATCTGTAGCTTTAATCTGCCGTACTACAACATCTTACTGTTCCTGTATAAATCCTTATCTGAACCTTCTCTGTTCTGTTTAACACCATTGTAGGGCTCAGAAAAATTTGTTTTTTAAACAATGGTAGATCCAAAATTATATCACCATCTTGTGAAACTTATTTCCGCAACACTTAGCAAATTTTCAGATTGGGTTCTGCCTCCCAAGGGAGGTTTAACCTTTAGTAATTGATAATCCGTCATATGTCATTAGCCCTCTCTTATACCGCCATCTAGACTTGAATATCAATGCCTGGTTCACTTCATACGTATACCTCGAATTGCCGGTTTAACATTGACAAACACATATGAACCGTCAACCGTAAACCGTCCATTTTCCTTTTACAGACTTTGTAAGATGACGAAGCAATTTGCTGCTTGCAACTGGGTTCCATCTCGGATCACAGAAACGCAAATCAATGGATATGTCACCACAGGCGCTTTAGCTTCAAAAAATGTCCTCCATTGGCGAGTTCCTAGCCCTGAGTGCCCTCCTGAGCCTCAAGATGGAGAAGTGATTGTGTTCATGCAACATTTAGCTCGAGGTTTCGGTCCTCCCGGATCAAAATTTTTCCGGGATGTTCTTGCTAGCTTCCAACTTCATCCTCAAGATATTGGACCAAATTCTGTGTCCAACATATGCGATTTCCAAGTATTCTGCGAGGTTTACCTGCAAGAAGAACCAACTGTCGATCTCTTTCAAGATCTCTTTCACTTAAACCACCGGACTAAATTTTTTGACGGACCCAATACTGAACTTGGTGGTGTGTCGATCCAAAAGAGGAAAGAGGTTGAATTTCCTCACGCCAAACTTCACAGCCATCCAAAAGACTGGAACCAAACTTGGTTCTACTATTAGAATACTGCCCCTGCTGAAGAGAATCCTTTACCAGGCTACCGTCCGCACCGGCTCAGCAATAATCACCCTTTACCTCAGAGATTGTCTGCCAAAGACCGACAAGCCTATGCACCTCAACTCGCCAAACTCCGGGCTTTCCTTGCCAATGGTTTAACTGGTGTTGATCTCATCTGCTGTTGGATTTCATGGTGCATTCTACCTTTAAGCCGCCGCCTCAGGTTAATGTTTGAATATACCGGCAACACCAATGATCCACAACGGTTTAATGAAATAGAACTGACTGATGATGAAGTCACTGAAGGTGTAAAGAAAATACTTGACGAACCGCTCACCGTATGTACTTAGATTGGTCTGTGCCCTTTTTATGCCTCCAACAAATCGCCAGCGGTAAAGACTTTAATCTTGTACTTTTCCTGATCCTTCTCTGCTTTAACACTGCGATAATAACCCTTTGTGCAATCTCGCAGGCCGGTAGCTCCTTCTGGAAAAGGAAATCTCACGACAAAGCAGCTAAGGCTCCTCGTGTTAAGACCAAGGTCATCAAGAGAGTTGCCAAAAAGAAAACTGCTGAGTCTTCGGAACCACCAGAGGATGTTGGTGACTCAGCTGAAGAGGTAAAGTTTGACTCCCTTGACTTCTATTCATATATTTTACTAATAATGATTACTCCCAGGATGATGCGGAGGCCAGCCATGCAGATCATGTTGAGGTAATTTGTCTTTCTGACTCAGAACTTGTGCCGGTTCAATGATTTCGCCGTGCAGTTCGGAAAGTGAAATGCTCTCACCCTGTTGCTCATTTGGATCAAAAACTTTCTTTGAAGACACAGCAAATCGAAGGGCGTCGCACAAGCTGGCACAGTGGTCAACAGGTCACTTCTTCCGGTTTACCTCATACACCAAACCGGAGACGTCGTCTAGAGGTTGATTGTTCTCCTGAAAAATGTTATCTTTTGAAAGGTTTCTTCCGATGCCCTCTCAATCCATCTGATTCAAATTACCAGGTATCTTCTAATTCGTCTGGCGGTTCATCAACCACTCAGCTGCCTCCACTGAAAACCGTCCCTGGGTAAGCATGCATCCCTCCCTTCTCCTTCATAATTCGGTTAATCATGCTAATTCTTGTTTTAACATTAGTGCCAAAGCTCGTATGAATAAGAAGGCTAAGACCAGTGCCCCTACTGGTGAAGTTGAACCGGAGGAAACTCCTGAAAATCCTGATAAAAATCTTGATAATATCATGGATGATTCTGTCCCGCCGGAGCCAGCTAACAACGCTGATCCGCCGGAAGCTGATCCGACCACACATGAGGGCACCTCAAGTCCACATGCTATACCTGCAAGTCCGGTTGTTGATCCACTGAGCTCAACTGCTAATCCGCCAAGCCCTGCTACCACTCCTAACCCAGCCAAAGATGATGACGTTATTATTACTGGCACTGCTTATACCGCTCCGGGCAATCCAGTTATCTTGGCAAAACATACCGCCAAGGATGAGTTTACTTCTATGGGCAAGGGGAAGATGGAAGCTGACTTGTCAAAATATGCTAATCTTTCTGCCCAAGATCTTCATTCCGGATTCTTGAACCGGCTTTATACAAGCCAAGATAATGAAGCTGATCTGGTAAATCTGATGAAGGAACGCTATGATGTAAACATTTTCATCCTTATCTTTGTATTTTCACTGCCTTGTATCTTGTAGCCCCCAAGGGCCAGTTTAGCTTGTAAAGACAAACCGGGACTTTTGACCTTCCATACTGCACATTGTTGACTTTTAAGTTTTTTGAACAAATATACATTAGCCCCCAAGTGCCAGGATTGAAACTTGTATTAATCGTCGGGACTTTGAATAAGCAGTAGGAAAAAAGCAATCCGCATTAGCCCCCAAGTGCCAGGATTGAAACTTGTATTAATCCTCGGGACTTTGAATAAGCAGTAGGAAAGAAGCAATCCGCATTAGCCCCCAAGTGCCAAGTGTAGAACCAGTTGTATGCTTGGGACTTTTGATAAAATATTGATATGCTCCTCTGATTGTGGCAGGCTGATATAAACCATCAACGGACGCAAATTTCTGATCTTCAAGAGAGTATCAAATCCTATCAAGAAGAATCTTCTAAAGCCAAAGATGAGCTTCGAGCCGCTTTAACTTCCATGGAACGACTTAAGGAAGAATTCAAGACTGAACGTGCCAATTGGGACACTGAGAAGGATACATTGCTGAAACGGGCTGAAGACGCCGAGTCCGCTCTTAAACCGGTGGCAGAAGAGCTTTCTGGGTTGAAGCGTCAAGTGAACACCATGACCTCCGCAGTATTTGGTAAGTACTCCTAGCAAGGCATCTGAAATATCCATCTTGTAAGGTGCCGGTTGAAATATGAAATTCTGAAACCGTTGCAGGTAGCTGCATTACTCATCTGGGCTCAGATATACAGATGAAGCTGAAAGCAGCATATAATCTGCTTGAACAACTATACGCTGGTGCTCAACGGGTTATCTGCGTAGCATCCTACGGCAATCCGGCCCCAACACTGATCAAGGACACTCTAGCAAGGCTATCCATGGCACCAGCACAGATAGAAGAGGTAAAGCGATCTGCTGCCAGGGCTAGCGCTTTGTTGGCACTCACCCGAGCCAAAGCGTGGATAGCCGACTTGGATCCGGTTGACCTTGCCAAAGGCTTTCCAAGTACACAAGAAAACGGGGCAGATTTTGATGATGAAGCCCTTAAAAAGGTGACAAGGGAAATGCGTCCTCTGGCGAGTCAGCTGGCAGAAGATGCTAACTTTACTGTTCACCGGTCTTATTATGATGCCAACAACAAACGGGTTAATGCTGTCATGCCGGAAGCGCAAAATCTTATTTCACCAATCCGTAAGCACACTTATGCCCTTGACATTGATCCGTCGGAACTTATCAGTGAAGAAGCTATCTTTCAGGCCTTAACCCGGATTGACTGGACCACCACAAACTTCCAGCCGCTAGGTGGGGAGGAGGAGGCTGATCCGACGCCAAATGACCCATCAACTTCACATCAACATGGTAATGAGGCTTGATCCGGCAATCAGAGTGATGCTCCATAAACTTTGTTCTGTTGGAAACACCATACTTTTGGGCCTTCAAGCGCCTTGTAATAGGCTAGTGAAACTACTTTAATCCGTTGCCATCGTGCACTGGGATACACTTTGCATTGATCTGTCATGATAATTTTACTACTGGCTTATGTATTTTCACAATATTATGCAATCCCTGTGTCTGCATAACAAAAATCTGTTCGGGCGGTTTACCACCGGACGGGTCAAAACGCCCAACACAACTTGGTAAGCAACTATGGTTGCAGTAATAATAAATCATACCTGTGATACGAAACATTGCTGTTGGTTTACCAATTGTGATTTTAAGAAGGGTGAAAACCCAACTTCCACCATGCCATGCTGGTATATATGATATAGAACCGGGTTGTGTTGAACACCGGACGATTGCTGGAGACAAGGTGTCAAAGCCAGACCGGTTTGAAGGATGCCGGGTTACCTTCAATTATATGCTTTAATAGAAGATCCGTAAGCCATACCGGGTTAAGAAACACCGGTTTAACATAAACCTTACGAAAAAAACAAAAACTTGGCAAGAAGCAAACAAAAACCATGGTCAAGGCTTTTCAAGGGCTACCAGGCCCAAATCGAGGCTTTTCATGGGCTGCCAGGCCACTGAGTTAAACCATTTTGACAAAGCCTTTTAAGATGGCCCTCCAACTAACCAATCATCGTTTTAACTTTGACAAGTTCAGGGTCTCAATGAGAGTAACTGTCAAATGTTCGATGGGTCGTGCCAGGATTACCTGGATAGGAGTGGCTTACTTGATGAAGGAAGGTTAACCCGGGGTTTTAGGTGAATACACCAGGCTTCCAAGTCGTGGGTCGATACCCGACTACAAGGGTCCTTTCAAACTCTTTGGTATTTGACACAAAGAGCCCCCAAGTAACTTTGTGAGTTGTGCTCAATGGGTGCCTATGTTTGAGTCGTGCTTTGAGCAATCAAACTCTCTTTGGCCCCTTGGGTGTGAAGCTCCCAAGCTAGGTAGTGGCATGGTAGCCGGGCTAACAGGTAGTACTTCGCTTTATTAGCTGAAGCCCCCAAGTTAACATATATTTGAAGAAAAAACGGCGGAGACCCTGCTTAATAGACAGGATGCCGGTTTATTATATTCATCATAATATATACATTGTTGAAATATGTACATAAGAAAAGCCTGTGGCTTCAAGTGTAATAAGGCCGTAGGAGAGCTATGTTCCATGGCCGCCGGGTCTCCTCGTCAGAGCTACGTGAGTCTTCTCGAACGTCAATGAGGTAGTATGATCCGTTGTGCAGATTTTTGCTGACCACAAAGGGACCTTACCAAGGTGGGGATAACTTGTGCATATCAGTCTGGTCTTGAATGAGCCGAAGTACCAAATCGCCTTCTTGAAAGGTTCTTGTCTTAACCCGGCGGCTGTGATAACGCCGCAGGTCTTGTTGAGAAACCGCCGACTGAGCCAAAGCCATGTCCCGTTTCTCATCTAACAGGTCCAGCGCCCCTTGGCGTGCTTGCTCGTTGTCCGCTTCAACATAATTCGCAACCCGGGGCGAGTCATGACGAATATCACTTGGGAGGACAGCCTCAGCCCCGTAAACCATGAAAAAATGTGTATAACCCGTAGATCGGTTTGGGGTGGTATTTATACTCCATAACACTGATGGCAATTCTTCCACCCAACAACCCGGCGTCCGCTTCAAAGGGACCATAAGCCAAGGCTTGATACCCTTTAGGATCTCTTGATTCGCCCTCTCAGCTTGACCATTAGACTGGGGGTGAGCCACGGACGCTACATCAAGCCGGATGTGCTCTTGTTGGCAAAACTCCTCCATCTCACCTTTAGAAAGGTTTGTACCATTATCTGTGATGATGCTGTGTGGAAAGCCAAAACGGAAAATAATCTTTTTGAGAAATTGAACCGCTATGGCTGCATCACATTTACTGATGGGCTCCGCTTCAACCCATTTGGTGAACTTGTCAACCGCCACCAACAGGTGGGCCTTCTTGTCCTTGGAGCGCTTAAAGGGTCCAACCATATCAAGCCCCCAAGTAGCAAACGGCCAAGTGATGGGAATCATGTGTAACTCCTGAGCTGGAACATGAGCTCGACGTGAAAATTTCTGACAAGCGTCACACCGCTTTACCAAGTCTTCCGCATCAGAATGAGCTGTCAACCAGTAGAACCCATGTCGGAAAGCTTTAGCCACCAAGGATTTTGAACCGGCATGGTGACCGCAATCCCCTTCATGGATTTCATGTAGAATCTCTTGTCCTTCTTCAGGAGAAACACAACGTCGGAATACGCATGAAACGCTAGAACGGTGTAACTCGCCATTGTGAACAACCATAGACTTGGATCGCCTGACTATCTGTCTGGCGAAAAGTTCGTCATCCGGTAATTCGCCCCGGTTCAGATACGCCAAATATGGAACCGTCCAATCCGGAGTGGCATGTAAAGCGGCTACCAACTGGGCCTCCTGATCAGGAACAGCTAAATCCTCCTCTGTAGGCAACTTTACAGATGGTTTATGCAAGATATCTAGAAAAGTATTGGGTGGTACCGGTTTACGCTGAGATCCCAGCCGGCTTAGAGCATCTGCTGCTTCATTCTTGCATCGGTCGATGTGTTCCACCTAATAACCCTAAAGTGACCTGCTACAATATCCACCTCGCGCCTATAAGCTGCCATGAGAGGGTCCTTAGAATCCCAAGTACCAGAAACTTGCTGAGCCACCAGATCAGAATCTCCAAAGCATCGAACCCGGCTTAAGTTCATTTCCTTAGCCACACGAAGGCCGTGGAGTAAGGCCTCGTACTCTGCTGCATTGTTAGTACAAGGAAACATTAAGCGGAGAACATAGCAAATCTTATCTCCTCGAGGGGAAGTGAGGACAACCCCAGCCCCCGAGCCTGCCAACTGCCTGGATCCATCAAAGTGAATGGTCCAGTATGTATTATCTGGTTTGTCCTTTGGTGCCTGTAACTCGGTCCAATCATTGATGAAGTCAACAAGCGCCTGAGATTTGATGGCTGTTCGGGGCATATACTTCAAACCATGGGGACCAAGCTCAATTGCCCACTTCGCAACCCGGCCAGTTGCTTCTCTATTCTGGATTATATCGCCTAAAGGAGTAGAACTAACCACTGTGATAGGATGGCCTTGAAAGTATTGCTTGAGCTTCCTACTTGCCATAAAAACTCCATACACTAGCTTCTGCCAATGCGGATATCTTTGCTTTGATTCGATTAGTACCTCACTGATATAATGAACTGGTCGTTGAACTGGATATTCTTTTCCAGCCTCCTTACGCTCAACCACAATCGCCACACTGACCGCTCGGGCATTGGCAGCCACGTACAACAATAGAGGCTCATTATCAACCGGAGCAGCGAGGATTGGCGGTTCAGCCAGCTGCCGCTTCAAATCCTCAAATGCTGCATTGGCGGCGTCACTCCAGACGAATTTATCTGTCTTCTTCAACATCTGATACAGGGGAATCGCCTTCTCTCCCAAACGGCTGATAAACCGGCTGAGGGCTGCAATCCGGCCCACCAGATGCTGAATATCATTGATACACGCCGGTTTAGCCAAGGATGTGATCGCTTTGATTTTTTCTGGATTGGCATCAATACCTCTGTTGGACACAAGAAAGCCCAAGAGCTTGCCTACCGGAACACCAAAAACGCATTTGTCTGGGTTGAGCATCATTTTGTAAACCCGAAGATTGTCGAACGTCTCCTTGAGATCATCTATCAAGGTTTCCTACTTCCTGGACTTCACCACAATATCATCCACATAGGCATGAACATTACGCCTGATCTGCTTGTGAAGACAATTTTGCACACAATGCTGGTAGGTTGCTTGGCACTCTTGAGCCCAAAGGGCATAGAAACATAGCAGAAGGCTCCAAAGGGAGTGATGAAGGCTGTCTTCTCCTGGTCCTTAACTTCCATTTTAATCTGATGATAACCTGAATAAGCATCCAGGAAACTCAGGTGCTCACAACCCGCCGTCGCATCAATGATCTGATCAATACGCGGGAGAGCGAAAGGATCTGTCGGGCAGGCCTTATTCAAATCAGTGTAGTCCACACGCATACGCCAAGTGTCGTTTTTCTTAAGGACAAGCACCGGATTAGCCAACCATTCGGGATGAAACACTTCGAGATAAAACCAGCTGCTAGTAGCCGGGCTACCTCTTCACCAATGGCCTTGCATCTTTCTTCATTAAAACGGCGAAGGAACTACTTGACCGGTTTAAACTTAGGATCAATATTGAGAGTGTGCTCAGCGAGTTCCCTCGGTACACCTAGCATGTCAGAAGGTTTCCATGCAAAGATGTCCCGGTTCTCACAGATGAACTCGATGGGCGCGCTTTCCTATTTCGGATCCGGATTGGACTGATACTAAACTGCTTGGATGAATCACCAGGGACGAAGTCAACGAGTTTAGTCTCATTAGCCGATTTGAACGTCAGGGCCGGGTCATGCTCAGTTGGGGGCTTCTTCAGAGGGGTCATGTCCACCGGATCAACATTGTCCTTATAGAATTTCAGCTCCTCTGTAGCACAAACCGATTCAGCATAGGCCGCTTCACGTTCCTCGCAATCCAAAGCAATCTTTCGACTTCCATGTACTGTGATCGTTCCCTCATAACCCGACATTTTGAGCTGTAAATAGACATAACAGGGTCTCGCCATGAATTTCGCGTAAGCCGGCCATCCAAATAGCGCGTGATATGGGCTCTGGATTTTCACCATCTCAAAGGTCAATGTTTCAGACCTAGAATCATGCTCATCTCCAAACACGACTTCCAAAGCAATCTTTCCAACAGGTATGACGATTTACCTGGTACTACACCATGAAAAATAGTGTTTGACGGTTTAAGATTCTTATCTGTAACCCCATGCGACGGAAAGTCTCATAGTTCAGGATGTTGATACTGCTCCCTCCATCCATCAGAACTTTGGTAAACATATAGCCCCCCACCTGAGGTGCCACCACCAAGGCTAGTTGACCCGGATTGTCAACCCGGGGCGGGTGATCCTCTCTGCTCCACACAATGGGCTGCTCCGACCATCATAGATAACATGGCACGACCGGTTCAACAATATTAACTGCCCTCTTGTGAAGCTTTTGATCCCGCTTGCACAGGCTAGTAGTGAACACATGATACTGTCCGCTGTTCAACTGCTTGGGGTGACTTTGGTAACCTAACTGTTGCTGATTCCCTTGGTTATTCTGTTGGTTATTACCATGGTTGTTCTGATGGCCCTGATTATTCTGAAATCCAGAGCTTGAACCGCCGCCCCCATGGAAACTTGGACCTGAACCGCCCGGCGGATCCTGATCATACCGGTATAGATCAGAGTTTTTGAACTCCCTCATTATGTGACAATCCTTCCAAAGATGTGTGGAAGGGGCCTCCTTGGTTCCATGCTTCGGGAAGGGTTGGTTTAACAAACGCTCCAGATTCATCCCTCCACCGCTCTGGGCGGTTTACCTTTGCGACGCTGCATATTTGTGTTAGCCACAAAGTCTGAACTATCCGCTTTACGCTTACCATTATTCCCATGGCCTCCTTGGTTGTGGTGCTGCCCTTTTGCACCGCCGTTCTTCTTTCCCTTCTCCGGTTTGTCCTCCTCTGAATCCAGATCCTTGGTATTATCTGAATCGGCATATTTAACCAAAGCGGCCATGAGTGTTGACATGTCGTGGCAGTGACGTTTGAGCCTTCCCAACTTCTATTTCAACGGCTTGAAATGGTAATTGCCCTCTAACGTTAACACTGCGGTGTCTGCATTGATACGATCTGATGAATGCAAAATCGCCGAGACCCGCTTGACCCAATGGGTCATGGACTCTCCTTCCTCTTGGACACAAGCGGCCAGATCTACAATCGACATTGGCTGCTTACACGTATCCTTGAAGTTCTGGATAACCGGTGCTTCAGTTCGGCCATGATCCAATAGAGTTGGTCGGCAAGCTCTTCAACCAAGTGCGAGCTGTTCCTTCCAACATCATATTGAACATCCACGGTGGGTGCCAACTGTCGTGGGTTTGTCACGGCAGATGTCCTCGTGAAAGGACTTAGTCGTGGAGCCATCACTACGGGTTAGCTTAAAGGGGTTTAAACCGGACAAAGGGACACGGGAGTTTATACTAGTTCGGCCCCTTCGACGAAGGTAAAAGCCTATGTCTAGTTGTGATTGGTATTGCTAGGGGTTCGAAGGCTAGGGAGCGAATCCGCTTTGTCTGGCTCTCGAGTTGTTGTTCTCTCTCCTTGAACCGCCGCCGGGTCACCCCTTTATATACTCAGGAGGACCCCGGCCGGTCTACAGAATCCCGAGGCTGGCTCATACAAGTGTCCGCCTCGGTCTCCTCTTTCCTATCTTACAATACAAGTTTATACAATCATGGCGGTTTACTACCATGGGCCCTAAATCGCCCACGGGCTCTGGGCCTCTAAGCCTTATCCGTAAAGCGCCATCTTCTGGGTTTCCTTGGGCTTCAGTATAGGTGAAGGTGAACCGGCCCCTCCTGGACGGTTTACCCTTAGTGGTTATATCCTCAACACTCCTGTTGTTCTATGTTGACACTCGAAATTTTTTGAAAGCAATAAGAGGCAACGGATATCGCTTCGTCCCCAAAGGTGGGACGTTCCCTACTGAAAACCATCATGCTTGTTGTGAGAAGCTCCGGTTTGTGAGAAGCATATACCCAAACCTGCCCCAGATGAGACAAAATTTGTACCACGGCATGTTGATGCTACTCCATGATAGCATGCCAAGTTTCATGAATTTCAGACGAGTTTTGGATTTACTAGAATTTAAAAACCAGGCATCTCAATGTTTTGCCGGAAATCAACGGTGCCCCGGTGTTTCAAATTCATTCCCATTTCATGCATGGGAGCTAAGCATGCACACAAGGACACGGATTTGATTTTTCAACCAATTTATATGCACTGGAGCATGTGCATGTAGTTCAAATTTGAATTATGCACATAAATGCATTGAAAACTCAGTTAATGCATAAAAATGTCCAAACGAACCCCGAAAAATGACAAAAATTCGCACAACACTCCTGTTGTTCTATGTTGACACTCGAAAAACTTTGAAAGCAATAAGAGGCAACGAATATCATTTCGTCCCCAAAGGTGGCACGTTCCCTACCGAAACCATCACGCTTGTTGTGCGAAGCTCTGGTTTGTGAGAAGCTTATACCCAAACCTACCCCAAATGGGACAAAATTTGTACCATGACATGGTGATGCCGCTACATGATACCATGCCATGTTTCATGAATTTCAGACGAGTTTTGGATTTACTAGAATTTAAAAACCAGGCATCTCAATGTTTTGCGGCTGAGTGACGGTGGAAGGGTGTTTGAAATTCATTCCCATTTCTTGCATGGGACCTAAGCATGCAACCAAGGACACATATTTGATTCAACAAGTTTATATGCATTGGAGCATGTGCATGTAGTTCAAATTTGAATTATGTGCATAAAATGCCTAGAAAACCCAGTTAATGTATAAAAATGTACAAACAAACCCTGAATCATTCCAATTTTTTTGACGACACACCTATAGTTGCATGTTCACTGCAGATAAAAGTTCTAACAATTCAAATACCATCCTTTGTAGCTGTGACCCCATTACGTAATTCAAATGATAAAGGTGATAAATCAAGTAGATCGCACACAGTTTATTATCACCAACCATGTGAGAAGCGACACAAAATATCTTGGAGCACCGTCGGTCTGATGACACTTTGCGCGCTAGTTTTTCGGCTGAACCAATTCCCAATTTTCGGCTTCTGTAGAAATATCTACCTCCCCGCCCCTCCCCCTTACCAAAAGCCACATTTCCCCTCTTTCCTCCTTCCTTTCCAAGTTGAAACCTTCAATCCTTGCTTGTAGCGCCGCCGCCTCCTCGCTGGCGACCCTCCTTCATGCTGCTCGGCCTCGCCTATCCAGGCAGGTAATCCACACCCGACCCCCATCCTCCTCCTCCTTCCACATCCCACATGCCCCGACCGCCGGCGACACACCTTCCACCCAAATCACCGACCCCTCCACTAAATAAGCGTCGGCCTAAGCCATGGTGCACGCGGTATAGCCAGGACGTCAAGGAGCATTTGGCAGCGGAGAAGCAAATCGCGGCCGCACGCGCGGATGAGGTCGCGATGGCTGCCATTCGTTCCGACCCCTAGATCTTGAAGGAGCACCTTGCCATTTTCTAGCTACGCCGGTTATGCATGCTGGGTTTACCCGTTGCGTGTGCTGCTCCTGCCTTTCCTTCACAAATTCTAGTGAATTGTGCTATCTAATTTTACCATGCAATCTGTTGTTCTAGTGTATATGTTCTATATGTCGTGCAGTGTGGTGCTCACTTATTAACTATTTTGTTAATTAGTTGTCGTCTTCAGTTAACTGTTTGGTTCAATTCTGCAAATGTGATATTCAATTCTTCAGGCTGCAATTTTGTATTGTCTTCCGTGTAATAAATAAATCGAATTTATCTTTACAAAATTGTGGGTGCATTCTGTTATTGTATACCATGTGAGGAATAAATTGAATTTGGCTGTAGTAAATACATGAGAAACAAATACAATTGCTACAAGTGGTTGTAGTTTACTATTTGGTTAACTGTCTGATCTTCTATTAGGAGTATGTTATATTGTGCAATGTGGTGCTCAGTTAATGTTTGGTTCATTCATTGTGGTGTTTAGTTAACTGCTTGGTTCAATGTTATATTGTGCAATGTGGCGCTCAGTTAATGTTTGGTTCATTTTTTGTGGTGTTTAGTTAACTGCTTGGTTCAATTCTGCAATGCGATGTCCAATTGTCGCGGGTAGAATTTTGTATTGTTGTGCATGTGAGGAATAAATTGAATTTGGCTGCACTTAATAAATGAGAAACATATACAAGTGCTATATTTCCTAGTTCTCAATCATGCTTGGTTTGGATAAATGGGTTTTCCATGTGGCTTGAATTAATCTGATGAATTTGCAATGTGATTATTTTTCATCAACATATTTTACTGATAGCATGCGAACCCTTACTTAACCTGATGACTAACTACCTTATATGTGTTGCAGGAAAACAATGGGAAGCACCGAGGTTTACAATCAAGGTTAGCATGTGCATGGTCCGTTGTCTAATAGCACATTATTGTGCAATTGCAGGAACCATTCTAATATTTAGGTTTTTAAGAATTTGGTCTTGCACATGTAGGTCCTGCTGTCAGAGGTTTTTACCCACTGTTCGACCCTTTTGGCATATGGGGAAATGAGTTGTCCATGAATATCAGTCAATTAAAGAAACTTAGAAAGATTGTTAGGATAAAGAAATTAGCGACAAAAAACAACAAGATCTTTGTCTGCACAATGAAGAAGACATCAGTTCACTACAGGATGGTACCAACTATTATACCTTGCCTTTTATTATTCCTTTTCCCCATTTCCAATATAGAGAAGATATTTATGCACATCCTTGTTTTCATGCCTTTCCAGAGCAGTTCACTGATTACCTCTCAAACCACCTGTATGGTCAGGAGGCAAGGAAGGAATTCATACAACACCCATAGTTCAATATTGAAGTGTTCCTAAAGAGGATGATGGACGGACAGTCAATCATCCACAGGAATTGGCCTAAAGTTACAAAGACCTTCAACATCAATGAAGGCTCAATATTTGCCTTCTGCTTCAGTAGTTTTCCAGATGAGATACATCTGTCTATGTACCGTCTATGATGCTAATTTCGAAAGGTTATAGATGTTGCATGTGAAACTTGGTCCTGGTGTAGTTGTGTAATGGGGTAGCTGAGTGTCGAAGCTATATGATCTTGTACTCTAATGTATTTCAATTATGAAAATGAAATATATTGTGTGCTTAATATGAACTATCTATTAGATTAATAAATGGATTATGAATAATCGGATAATTAGCCTGCTAGTGGCGAATTAGCCTGCTAATTGGGTTTTGCTATTGCAAATGGTTGTTAAGAAAATACCGTGGGAGATGACCTCAGGCAACGCACATAGTTTCTAGGAATAAACCGTGTTGGAGCAATGAACAATCACACACGACTTTCTCTTGAAAACTGTTTCCGTTAGGCCACCTTACGCAAACGTTTACCACATGAAAACTATGTGTGATGGACAACCTTTGCCACATAGTTTCTTCCATGGACCGTGTGTGATATATTCAATAATGCAAGCGATTTAACGGGAAAAATTGTGAGTGATGTACCTGTGAACGGAAACAGTTTCCTTCGAGCGACTATGTGGGATGTACATACGAACGGAAACGTTTAGCGGGGACTGACTATGTGGGATGTACTTGCGACCGGAAACAATTTCGCTGTATAATTGTATTTTCTTTAGCTCTACTATACGTATTTCCGTATTTGAGCGCTCGCCGGTCACACACGACCTCATTTTGCCGACCGTGTGTGCCCGGAGGGCATATCCCCGACGGTTTCTGGGTCGTGTGGGAAGGACCCCCTATCGCCCACATTCACTTGGTGACGGTTCCAGATATCGTCACGGAAAGGGGGTTTAAACCGTTTGTTTAGGAGCTCAATGTACTAGTGATTGTCAAGTTAAACCATCATTTGTATATTATCCTCACAATACACCACATGATTACTGTTGAGTTAGATATGAACTATGTGTACTATATAAACTCGAAGTTGATTTTTTAATCCACTTTATGTTGATTTAAAATCACAGTACATTTCAAGCTCTAGCTAGATCTTCATAATCTAAACCATGTCTCATATGTATAATGTGTTTATCACATAATGTATAGTGCCCCGCCCCCTACGCCTACAAGTATTTAGATGTGAGTTCCAAACGCCACACATTTTCACAAATTCAAATAAAATGTGAGATTGTTTGATATATAGTATGGTTTAGATTGTTTGATATTTAGTTGTGAGCTGCAAATGCCACACATTATCACAAATTCAAATAAAATGTGAGACTGTTCGATGTATAGTATGGTTTAGATTGTTCGATATTTAGCTGTGAGTTGCAAGCGCCACACATTATCACATTATGGTATAACATGTCCAAAACCACACCACACGTATCACCGCTATATTCATGCATGCATATGTTTATAATACCATGATCTCCTATTCAAATATACGAATCCACTTTCATATCGAATTATGATATTTGTTAGTCTCTTACACCAACACAATCTTCTAACCTTTGTAGCTAGCACTAACTTTCTCCCATGCATGCACATGCCCTCCTCGCCCTCCCCCTCCCTCAGCATTCTATCCATCGTGCACATTCATTTTTTCTTTAGGTCATTCTCCCACGGTCTCCATGAGGGAGTCCTGGATTAGGGTTCCCCGGGCGTCCGGGCTATGTGATATGGGTCGGACTGATGGACCGAGAAGATACAAGATCGAAGGCCTTCCCCCGTGTCCGGATGGGACTCTCCTTTACGTGGATGGCAAGCTTGGCGTTCAGATGTGAAGATTCCTTTCTCTGTAAACCAACTTTGTACAACCCTAGGCCCCTCCGGTGTCTATATAAACCGGAGGGTTTAGTCTGTAGAGGCAATCATAATCATACAGGCTAGACATCTAGGGTTTAGCCATTACGATCTCGAGGTATATCAACTCTTGTAACCCCCATACTCATCAAAGTCAATCAAGCAGGAAATAGGGTATTACCTCCATCAAGAGGGCCCGAACCTGGGTAAAACATCGTGTCCCCTGCCTCATGTTACCTTCAATCCTCAGACGCACAGTTCGGGACCCCCTACCCAAGATCGGCCGGTTTTGACACTGACATTTGTTCTTTCATTGAGAGTTCCTCTATGCTGTCGACAGAAGGTTCGATGGCTCGTTCGATCATCCACCACGATGCTGTCTCTAGAGAGACTTTTCTCCCCAGCCAAATTTTCGTATTCAGCGGCTTCGCACTACATGCCAACTCGACTGGCCACCTTGAGCAGATCGACAGCAATGCCCCTGGTCATCAGATCAGTTTCGGAAATTTAAACTATGTCGCTGATATCCGAGGAGATTTGATCTTTGAAGGGTTCACGGCCCCGACCGCCGCGCCAGCCTTAGATCCAGAGCAGACTACCAGGTCCGAAGACGGGGGTTTAGAGACCGCCGGACTCTCTGTGATTATGGAGCTTGCTACCAGAGATCTGGAGGGGGTTGCGTCATCGGCAAACCCGAAGATGAACCGGGCTCCCCTTGTCACTAAAGAACCAGACTCCCCCTCAGACTCCAGATCCGAATTCTCGAGGTCCATGTCAATCGAGCGTGGCCAAGAGGCTCTCACCCCAGCTGCCCCCGCGGACTCTCGCTTCCCTACCCAAACTTCGCTCCTAAACGAGGCTCTGGACTTAATGCGATCCCTCGCCATTATAGAGGAATTGCTACTGAATTACGCCCAGCCCGGACTAGGGGCTGAGAGCGGGGAATTTTATGTCCCACCCACCTCCCACTTCATAGCCACTGTCGAAGACTTAACCGACATGTTAGACTACGCCTCTGAAGACATCGATGACATGAACGACGATGCCGGAGACGAAAAAGGCCAAGACCCTCCGTTTACCGGAAGTTGGACGGCCACCTCCATGTATGACGTGTACATGGTAGACACACCCAAAGAGGATGATGATGACGCCAAGAAGGATCCGGTTGAGGATAAGCCTGCTGAAGCACCTCCAAAGCATCGACGTCAGCGGCGCCGCTCAAAATCGCGTCGCGAAGAAGACAGCAATATAGACACCGAAGACAATAACACTCTGGAGAATTCCAAAGACCCTGAAGCCCCTGTCGAGCCAACATCCGAACAAGATGATTGGGAGTATGGGAAAGTTAACCCCGACAATCCTGTCGGGAACGAGGACTCAGAGGATAGTAACTACCTACGATTCTCCGAAGAGGATGTGAGTGTCGGTAACGAAGACTTTATCGTGCCAGAGGAACCCCTCGAACAAGAGCGCTTTAAGCGCCGGCTAATCGCCACTGCGAGAAGCCTTAAAAAGAAGCAGCAGCAACTCCAAGCGGATCAGGATACACTCAATGACAGATGGACTAAAGTCCTGGCAGCCGAGGAATATGGCCTCGAGCACCCAGCCAAGAGCAATCCAAAGCACAAGCTGCTACCACAATTCAATGAGGAGGCCCTGAGCCAATACCGCCAAAGTATAAACCCGTTGGCGAATCTGACCGACCACCATGTGGACAGGACAGACCGGCCACTTATGCCGAACACCAGCCCGTGCCACCCCGCCGTCGAGGTAGGGAGGCAGCGGCCCCGGGCTATAACTATGACCTACGCAAGGACCTGGACAATAGAGCCGGTCAAACAAGATCAATCTATGGCTCACGGAGGCGTGCTCCAACGCGAGAGGACGGCCATCAGGCCTGGCGAGATAGGCACAGCTCCACCCCTGCTGAAAACCACATTCAGACCTCATCCGAGCTATGCCACGACATCACCCGATACAGAGGTGCCGCACACCCCTTATGCTTCACCGATGAGGTGATGGGGCACCAGTTCCCTGAAGGTTTTTAACCCGTGAACATTGAATCATATGATGGTACCACAGATCCTACAGTATGGATCGAAGATTTTCTTCTCCATATTCACATGGCCCGCGGTGATGATCCACATGCCATCAAATACCTCCAACTAAAATTAAAGGGACCAGCACGGCACTGGTTAAACAGCCTCCCAGAAAACTCTATTGGGAGCTGGGAAGACTTGAAAGATGCCTTTAGAGACAACTTCCAAGGAACCTATGTTCGGCCTCCAGACGCCGATGACCTTAGTCACATAGTCCAGCAACCCGGAGAATCAGCCCGGAAGCTATGGACCAGGTTCTTAATTAAAAAGAACCAAATTGTGGACTGTCCGGACGCTGAAGCCCTCGCGGCCTTTAAACACAGTGTCCGAGACGAGTGGCTCGCCCGGCACCTCGGCCAAGAAAAACCGAAGTCCATGGTATCCCTTACCGCACTTATGACCCGCTTTTGCATGGGAGAGATAGCTAGCTAGCTCGCAGAAGCAACAACACCAGTGACAAAGCAATAACGAAGATACCGAAGACACGACGGTTAACGCCGGATTCAGTGGCTCTAAACCCGGTCAGCGGAAGAAGCCATTCAAAGGAAACAAGGATGGTCCATCTAGTTTGGACAGAATACTCAATTAGCCCTGCCAGATTCATGGCACCCCTGATAAGCTTGCTAATCATACCAACAAGAATAGTTGGGTCTTTAAACAGGCCGGCAAGCTAAACATCAAACATAATGGGAAGGGGCAGCGAGGACGATGATGAACAGCCTTGCCCACCGAACATAGGGGGACAGAAGATATTTCCCCCCGAGGTAAAAACGGTGAATATGATATACGCTACACATATCCCCAAAGATCGCAAATGTGTACTAAGGGACGTCTATGCCATAGAGTCGGTCGCCCCAAAATTAAATCCATGGTCAGCCTACCCGACCACTTTCAATCACAGAGACCATCCGACCAGTATACGTCATGGAGGTCCGGCAGCATTGGTCCTCAACCCAATTATCGATGGGTTCCATCTCACACGCGTCCTTATGGATGGCGGCAGCAGCCTTAACCTGCTTTATCAGGACGCCGTCTACAAAATGGGTATAGACTCATCAGGGATCAAACCCACTAAAACTACCTTCAAAGGAGTAATACCCGGCGTAGAGGCCTATTGTATAGGATCAATAGCGCTGGAAGTAGTCTTCGGATCACTGGATAATTTCTGTAGCGAAGACTTGATCTTCGACATTGTCCCCTTCTGCAACGGTTATCATGCACTGCTCGGACAGACAACTTTCGCCCGTTTTAATGCAGTCCCGCACTACGCTTATCTAAAGCTCAAGATGCCTAGACCACGTGGCGTTATAACAGTCAATGGCAACACGGAGCGCTCCCTCCGTACTGAGGAGCACACCACGGCCCTCGCAGCCGAGGCGCAGGGTAGCCTCATTAAGCCGAATACTACATCGGTGATCAAGCCCCCGGACACTGTCAAACGAGTCCGGTCTACCCTACAGAATGATAGTCCGGCTCATCCTGAGCTAGATTAGCAATATAGCCTCCGTCAAAACCCCAACTTGATAGCGGCATATGTACCGCGCATACATAACTATGCACTAAAAATACCATCAGCAAGGACGGAGGCCTACTAAAAATAAGGTCCACAATACGGTTCGACCCTATCCGGACCATCATATTCTTCCCTTTTTTCCTTGCTTTTATTTTTCAGGTTCTTTACAACCCACACCACTCTTCGATGGTACTTAGGGCCCTTCACACTCGACCGTTGATCCTCTCAAAGGACCGTATACTACAAGGAAAAGCGGTGCAGACATGCGACAGAATGTCCAAAAGATCTTCAAGATCATCTTTTCAAATTTAGGACCTGTATACAGCTTTCCCTTGTTCTCGGCATGTAAAATGGCCTTGATACTTATGGCATCCTCTGTAAAAATATTCTTTGACGTACCAATCAGACAATAGTGGAAACAGTTTTGCCCAACCTTGCTTGGTATTGGCTTATTTCTTGATCCGTTTTCCAACTTTATGTCCAAATTGGCATATACACCTTGGTACGACTTAAATCTCCTGGGGCTCTATTTCAAACTATATATATTCTCAACAATAGAAAGTCTGAACACTCTCAGGGTATACTTTGGCGTCCCGAATACTGCATTATATGGATCAGCTCTGAATCACATCTTTGGTCAATAGTTGGGTTGCCCGGCTCCTGTGCTTGTCGCCTTATGTTCCGTTTTTTCTGCTAAGGTAGTAAAGGGAGAACTACTGCGATTGTGTTTTCGGCTGGCCCGGTAAAACACCTCAGTAGAGAAAGCCGAAAACTGATTGTCGTGATGCGGCGAGAGCTGGTCGGCGATTCGGTGACTCACTAAATCTCTCGCGATTTCTTCCATATTACATGAAGGACTGGCTTTTTCCAGTCAAGCGTTTAAAAGGCATCAAAGTTCGATAGCCGCATACGCAGTAGGGGCTACTCTATAGTCCCATTGTAAAACTCCTATGGCTAAGTGATAATGATAAAACCGTATATGTCGATTGCCTGGTTCGCCGCGCGGCCACCTCCTTTACAGACCAAGACGTTGGGTCAGGTGTGGTCACACGCTATTCCAAACACCCCCATAGTATCTACGTGGGGGCAGAAGCCGACAACTAGTAAATTCTCAAGAACTAAAAAATGGCCGCACAAGAGAAAACCACTTTAAAATACAAAACATCGTAAATATATTACAAATATTTGGTTTATGCAACATCCGGGCAGTTCGGACACATTCACTCGAACATGATGTCCTTTGAGCACTGGCCCTCTATCAAGCGGGCACCTTCCAGGACGTCTTCAAAGTAGCGCTCCGGCGTACGGTGGTCCTTGCCTCCGGGCGGACCTTCGACGGCCACAATGGCGGCCTTCATTTTGGCCCAATGCATCTTGACACGGGCAAAGGCCAGCCGCGCACCTTCTATGCATGAAGATCGCTTGACCGCGCCAATACGGGCCAATGCATCAACAAGTTGCTCCACTAGGCCAAAATAGCTGCCCGAAACGGGTTCGGCTAGCCACAGCCGGACTATGACGTCCTGCATGGCCAATCCGGACATCCTATGCAGCTCGGCCCACTGCGCCATCTGGTCATTCAACAGCGTTCGACGTTCCGATGCCGCGAACTGTGACCAGAATAGCTTCTCCGTTGTATGCCCCTCCGGGGCCCGGAAGAACTGTGCAGCATCAGCGGCACTCTTCGGAAGGTTCGCAAATGCGTCTGGAGCATTCCGTAGTCGAGTGAGCAAAACATACTTCTAATTGCCAAATTTACTCTGTAGGAGAAAGGGCTTACCAGCTGCTATCCGTCCGGCCTAATTGATCTCCTCACGCGCCGCTCGGGATTCAGCCCGCACCTCCTCGGCCTCTTGAAGGGCCTTGGTAAGGTCGGTCGCCTGGGCTTTCTCCTTCTCCTCCAGGGACTCGCATCTGCTAGCGGCATCCTTGAGTGCTTGCTCCACTTCGGTCACCCACTCCTCGTATCGATGGTGGACGACCTGCTCGGACTTCAACTCCTCGGCCGCTTTATCAGCGGCCACTTTGTTCACCCGGGCGTGCTCCTTGGCCTAGGCAAGTTCACCCCTAAGGGTCTCGACCGCAGCATCACTGCCTTCAATCACACACATAGCATTGCATGATCTTCGACTCAGAATCTACAGATTAAATGCAGGCATGCACGAAATATTCTGAAACATACCTTGCGCTTTGTCAAGCCTCTTGTTGATGCGGACGAAATCCTCAACGGCCAGCCGCAGCTTACGCTTGAGCTCGGACACTTCGGCGCCTGGGCGGTTGCCGCTAATAGTGAAGCTTGCTTCTCAAAATAGAAAAAGTACATTATCTCCTGCAAGTATTGATCCTCTATTCAGCCTCTTTTCAAAAACCGAACAGAGTCTCAGGGGCTACTATCTATATACAAGCATATTTTTTATGGAAAGCGGCCAAGAATATTACATCGCCTACCCTGAAGCCTGTTAGCAGGCTAGTGAAGGCTTCATTCAGCCCGCTCTTAGCGGATTGAACCTTCTCAACCAACACACCCATTAGGGTGCGGTGCTTCTCCACAATGGAAGCACGTTGCAGTGCCTCCATTAGTATGTTCGGCACCTCCAGATTAGAGGAGGTCGCCGCTGGAGTTGGCACGGCCCCCTCCAAAGGGGGCTGCTCATTTGGTTCTAGAGCCACTTGGGTTTCCGGAATGGTGTTCGGCTGGGGGCCGGACGGGTCAAGACTCCCAGTTTCCATAGGGGCGGTTCCCCCCGTGTTCTTGGCAACTAAGGTATTACCCTCTGGTGCCAACTTCCTGTGCCGCCCCATGCCCCGGAGAGGCCCTTCAGGACAACACCTCGGTGTCATCCGGGGCAATAGGCGGGGAGGCTCGCGAAGGTGACTCACTCTCCATCATCCTCGGATCTAAAGAATTCCCCTCCGATGATTGTTGGGGAAGATCGCGGGCCGGGCTACACCATACAAAAAACGTCAAATACCATAATCATCAAAATCGAACTTATGTACGGCATCTTCGGATACTTACGATTCGGCAAGGGGCTTCGGCCTGCGGCGCCACCTGGGGATGGCCTCAACGTCTGAGTCTGAGTCGTCTGGGAGGGATATTTTTCCCCTTTTGGGCACCTCCATCTCTGAGTCTTCGGAGGCTGCCTTTTCTTATTCTTCCCCTTCAGGGAAAGGTTGTTGTCGGCCTTCTCCTCCTCTTCGTCCTCATCCTCCTCGGAGGAGTGAGTTTCGGTTTCTCTAGACGCTGTGTCCGGGGTACCTTTGTGGTGGAGGCCCTCTTTGGCTTCCTTCTTTTTCTTCTGGACCCTTTTCTCCGGTTCCTGATAGGGCGCCGGGACCAACATCATCATTATAAGAGGATCTGCTGGGTTTTCGGGCAATGGAGCTGGACATCTGATCCGTTCTGCCTTATTCGTCCAGCCCTATTTTATAGGATGGAATTCTCACTGCACTCCCTCTTTTGATTTAAGAACTATGTTATGTTCGGAAATATAGTACTTACTGGGGAGGCTGGATGATTACAGTCGAGGCCGATGTCCTCGGACGTCCCTGGCCATGACTTTTGAGTCTTGAAAAGTAGCTTCTAGATTGCTTCGTGCATCATTCCGGAGAATTGCTTCAGGATACGTGGCCCTTCTGGATTGAACTCCCACATGCGGAGAGGCCGGCGTTGGCAGGGAAGGGACTGGCGGATAAGCATCACCTGGATCACATCTGTGAGGTTGGCGCCCTTCTCTTTGATATTTTTGATGCCCTTCTTCAGTGGCAGATAACTTTGGGAAGCTTGCTCACCATGGCACCGCCGCAATCTGTGTGTTGCCCATCAACCACCTTTGGCTTCACGTTGAAAATCTTAAGCCATAGACCAAAGTGTGGAGGGATGTGGAGGAATGCCTCACACACGACGATAAACGCCAAAATATGAAGGAAGGAGTTTGGGGGCAGATCGTGAAAATCCAGCCCATAGTAGAACATAAGACCACGAACAAAGGGGTGGAGGAGAAACCCTAGCCCACGGAGAAAGTGAGGGAGGAACATGACCCTCTCACCGGGCTCTGGAGTGGGGATGACTCTCTCCTTGGACGGGAGTCTGTCTGATTTCCGCTGTCAAGTACCACACCTCCTGTCGGATTTCGGGTTCCGGTAGACCCTTGAGGTTCGAACACTGGGGTGCGCGCGGAGATCTCTCCTCTACTGATCTACGTCCGATCCTCTCGTGCGAACTAAGATGAAAATGAAGAACAACACAAGAGACATGAGGTTTATACTGGTTCGGGCCACCGTTGTGGTGTAATACTCTACTCTAGTGTGTGGTGTGGTGGATTGCCTCTGGGCTGATGATGGATAGTACAAGGGAAGAACAGCCTCACGAGGGGTGTTCTTGAGCTGGTGCGGTGTGTTCTACTTAGTCTCTACTGGGTTTTCTCTTCCTGCCTTCCCTCCCTTTGTGGAGGCTAGCTCTATTTATAGAGGCCCTGGGCCTCTCCCTGAATAATTGAGCGGGAAGGGCGCCAACAATTGGCCATTTTGAAGGGGAACATCTAGTACAAGTTATCCTGACCAAAGGTGGTCTTCGGCTGCCAAAAGCACTGGTGATGACGTCGTCTTGGGCTCCACGGTGACCTTCGTCTGGCCGTCCGGCTAGTCTTGGTCTCGTTGCACCGGAATGGTAACCTTTGCCTGATACTTTGGCCTGTGCTTGCCCCCTTTGCACCAAAGGGGAAACAAGGACCCTGCGCAGGACGGCGCCCGCCCGGCCTTGATCATCATGGCTTGCGTCATGGGATCCTCGCAAGGTACCCTTGCATTGATCTCTCCACTTCCTCGCGAGCCTTCCTGATGAGGCCGCTCTTGAGGAAGCTTCCTGTCGTCCGCCCCGCGAGGCTTGGCCCCTCGCGAGGGTCTTGAGCTTGGGCTGATGAAGATGGGCCGTGCCGGGCCCCCACCTGAGCCACGCCGCAGGCCGCATGCAGGAAAGTCTGGGGATCCCCATTCCCAGAACGCCGACAGTAGCCCCCGGGCCCAAGGCGCACGCGGGCTTGGCTTAGCAGAGAAGTGAAGGGGCAAGCACGAGGCGCCGCGGGCCCTAACAGCCTGCGGCCTTGGGCGCCGCATGGTGGTTGATTGGACGTGGGCGTCTGCACTTCCCACGACGCCTCGGCAACTGCACGGCTGACAAAAGGGGGTGCCCGGGCCAGGCTTACTTGCCCTGCTATCGTCCGTCTTGCCCTAGATCCCCTTTCTCGCTTTCCTCCCTATTGCTCCCGAAATCCTCCAGATCCGTCTCAATCCTTCGCATCCGGCACGCCATGGCGACTCGGAAGTCCCCGGCTGATTCTTGGTACTCACCGGCCCTGGATTCCCCGAATTTTTTGGAGAAGAATCTCGCCCTCGCGCGCCTGATGACGGTGGCGCAGGGCAGCGAGGGTGCGACTGTGCTCAAGGTCGGCTCTGACCAGCCTGAGGGCAAGGGGAGCACCTTCTACCCGTTCTTCGTGAGAGCCATTATCGCCGGTCTGGTGCCTCCTTTCTCTGAGTTCTTCCATGCCGTTCTCCGCCAATACAACTTGCAGGCCCTGCATCTCCACCCCAACTCTGTCCTTCTCCTGGCGATTTTCGCCTACTATTGCGAGGCTCATGTTGGTGTGAAGCCCTCGGTGGCCTTGCTACGCCACTTTTTCTCCCTCCGGGTTTCTAGCGCTCAGTCTCCGCATGCGCGAGCTTCATTGCATATTCCAGCTCCAACGCCATCTCGAAGCCCGGGAAGAGGATCAAAGGCTACTGGAGCAACTGGGTCATGATGGATGTCGGGAGCCTCCACCCTCGTCTGGTATTGCCCACGGGGCAACCTAAGTCCGTTGACGCATGGTCCCGCGTGGAGCTCGTCGACCCTCGCGCGAAGGCGGTGTTGAGGAGGATGAACGCGGACCTGAGGCCAAGCAACTTGGGGGCGGCAAAGTTGACCGGGGCCACGCTCTTGAGGGAGTTCTTGGAGCACCGGGTGGCTCCGCTCCAGGAGCACTCGCTCCCACTGTGGAGGCTTGGAGGAGCAGACGCCGCCCTGCGCCTGAGCTCCGAGGCCCTGACCGATGAGGATCTGACTGCGGCCCTCCATTCCTTGGTTGGGGGAGACGTGGCGAGCCAGGTGGGCGCCCCCATCCCCCTGTTCCTTCGTGACGACTGGGAGCAGGTGGTGAACGCCATGCCCACCTTCAATGGTGAGGGGCTGGTGCCTGCGGCAGCTCCCGAAGATCTGGCAGTCCTGGCGACGGTGAACTTGTCCTCCGGTAGCTCCAGCGGGGGAAAGGGGGAAGAAGAGGCGAAGGAGGAAGCGTCCGACTCGGAGGAGACTGGCGAGGATTGGGGGGAGTCCTTCCCTCGGCGCAGGTCCTAGGCCCTCCGCTCCATGCCGGACGATGACGAGGCCAGCGCCAGGCGAGGAAGGGAGGGCTCTTCCTCGGTCACGAGGAAGGGCAGGTTGAGCCTGGTTCCCCCAGGGTCTGCTCTGGTCCCTGGGGGGTCCAAGGCCAGCTCCATCCCTCCTGACGCGCCTTCTGCTTCCGGGCCCCCCAAGGCTGACCCCCGCTGCAGGCTCTCGGGCTTCAAGTTTGGCCGGAGGTTGCTTGAGTCCACGAACAACGTCCAGTAAGTGCTCGATTCGTCCTCTGCTTGGTTTCTGCCGCTGAGGCTTGACGTTTGCGCTCTTTTACTAGGCCGGCACCTGCGGCTAAGAGGTTGGAAGAGGCTTCTGCGGCCCTGCTTGGGGCGAATCCGTCTGCCGGGGCGACGCCTTCGGCTGTTGGGGGAGAGGACGGTGAGGCCCGCGCCTCTCTGACCCAACCGCCTTCGTGAGGCCAACTAGGGCACCCCGGTGAGGAGTCAGCCCCCGTGGCCCCGCTGGACCTGGAGTCGACTGTGCCCGACGCTGCGGCCGTGGCAGCCAAGGATCAGGAGGTCCCTTCCTCCCAAGCCATGGTCACGCTGCCATCTTCTCTGCCTGCTCCACAGGTTCTCGTCTCTTCTGCTCCCTCCGCCGCTGTCCTGGACCAGGTTTCCAATGAGCTCAGCCAACTGCGGGAGGATCTCCCGAGTGCGGACCCTCGTCTTGTGGCCGGGCGCTTGGAGTTGGCCTCTGGCTGGGCCCGTTCTGCTGCTTCCGTCTGAGCGGTGCTGAGCCAGGCCGTGTCATCCTCCGACGAGGAGAAGCGGGCCGCTAACCAAGCCAAGGCCGCTCGCGACGCTGCCCTGGGCCATGCTGCAACTGCCCAGGGCCGCTGCAAGACGCTTGAGGCCGAGCTGCAAGGCCTGCGCGACGATCTCGCCAAGGAGGTGCACAGCCGCCAGGAGAAGGAGAAGGAGATGAAGGCTAGGGAGGCCGCCGCCAAGGACCGGGACGCCAAGCTTGATGACCGCCACAGCCGACTGGAGACGTTGGAGCGATCGCTAAAGGCGGAGAGGACCGAGCTGGACGCCACGGCGAAGGTCCTGACGGAGGACCGGGTGGCCTTCGCGAAGCTGGAGAAGAAGGCTCGTGGCATACTGAAGACGCTGTATGAGAGCGGCCTGGAGGAGCCGTTGGCTGGTGCGGAGGACGGCCCCGCCAAGCTGCTCCCCTTCCTGGTTGATGCGCTTAAGGACGTCGCAGATGACCCTGGCCCCACAGTCGAGGCCGAGGCATGTGCCCTGTCTTCTGCGGCGCTGACGCATGTCCTCAGCCATGTCTACCTACGCGACCCCAATGTCGACTTTGACAGCATGCTGGAGCCCGTGAGCGACGACCATGCCGCTGCCGCTGCTGAGGCAGTGAGAGGCCGAGCCGAGGTTTTGCTGGGGAAGTTCCGCTCCCCCAGCGTCCTGCCCGGGCGCGGTGCCGCCGGCCTCGCGACCTCGAGAGGTGAAGTCGTCCAGCGTGACTCCACCACCGGTAACGGCGTTACTGGGGAGTGATCCCTTCGCCACTTCCATCCTGTTTTATTCCTGCACATGCACCATGCCTCGCGGAGGCGTTTAAACTTGTGTTTGGCGTTGTGGAACAATCCTATGGCTTGTAATATTTGCTTTGAATTTCCTGGAATTTGCATTTTCCTCTCCTACTTGCTTACGCTCTGCGTCGGCAGGGCCCGGCCCTGTGCGTACCTCACCCAGCGTTAGCCCCGACCGGAAACCATGGACAGGACTAAGGAGTGAGGGGCTACGTGGCAAGTTAGGCTCCTGAGTCGCGATGCTCAGTAGTCCCCCTTGACGCGCAAGCAACAAGTAGGGAAGGGGGGAGCGAGGAGTGGATTGATCGTTCTGCATCGGTAGGGCCCGGCCCCGCGCGTACCTCACCCAGCATTAGCCCCAACCAGAAACCATGGACATGACTAATGAGTGAGGGCTACGTGGCAAGTTAGGCTCCTGAGTCGCGATGCTCAGGAGTCCCCCTTGACGCTCAAACGGGTTTCGTACCTTGGCTCCGCTCGGGGAGTGGCGACGACCAGGTCCAAGGGACCTGGCTGGGTGGCGTGCGCTCGGGCAAGGCCCGGGCGTAGCCCCTGTGTCCAGCCCCCTCGTGCGGCAATCCCGAGGGGAGGCGTTGCGATGGTGCCGGACACTGAGCTCTGGGCTCCCTGAGGTTGGTACGGTCGTGGGCTGCCCTTAGTTGTTTATCACCAGCGCGAAGCATAGCACTTCCGTATGTGTACGGGCATAGCCGCTCCTCGGCAGTGTCGTCAGCCAGCGCGGAGCATGGTGCTTCCACTGGTGCGTGGGAGGGGGCTCCTCTCCGGGAGGAGCCCCCGGGGCATGTACAGCCCCGCCCTGACATGTGGCCGACACATTAGGGCTAGGAGAGGTGTATCTAGGCACCCGTGAGCCAGCGCGGGACTCACGAGGCCCTACCTCGAGGCGGGTTGCTCCAGGCTCTGGGCCTTTATCAATTGGTGTGTTCCTGCAGGGTTGTTAGAATGCAAATGCTCTACGTCCTCAGGTGCCGGCCCTCGAGCGAGCTCAGCAGCCGCTGGTATGACAGGTCGCGATGCCGTGGGTCAAGGCCAGGGGGTGAGGGCTGGAGAGCCAGTGAGAGCCCATGAGTCGCGATGCTCAGGCGCCCCCTTTTAACGTGCAAGCGCTTTGCATGATGATAAGTAGTAGGTGATAATTATGGGAATCAGATTAAGCGTGAAAGAACAACTTCATCCTAAGGTAAATGCTAGAAAAGCAACTGCCGCTGTGTCGGGCCCGAGCGGCGTGGGGATGATGCAGCCCGAGGGGCGCCCCCAACAAGGTAAGTAAAGAGCATAAACAAAATGGATACATGCCGCGGGGACGGACCCACGCGGCCTAGGAATGGTGCAGCCCTGTGGGCGCTCCCAGCTGAAAGTAGAACTCTGAAAGATGTCACCTGGTGCTGTTGAAGATGAAGCGATGCTGAGGAAGTGAGCAATGCGCGGTGATGACGTCGGCCCTCATGAGCCCCCAGGCCCAGGGGCCTCGGGAGGCTCCGGTGGCACGTGCAGGTCTTCGAGGACCATCGCCACCTCCGCCAGGACCGCGCGATGCCTGACCTCCTGAGCCACCAGAATGCTCCTCAACAGGCGCTAATGTGCGGCGACCGCGCTCGGCAGGCCGAAGGGCATGCGAACGTAGCCGTGAGGTGGTCCCTCGCAGTGCCCTACGGCCGAAGGCCATAGGAGCTCCTGGGACGCAGCTCGGTTGAGCCCTGGTACGTCGACGCAGACGCAGTCCTCCATCCTTGCCTGGATGTGGGGCCATGGCAGGTAAGGGGCGGCTGCCGCACATGACTCTGGACTCTTGTAGCTCATGGGTGTTTGTTGCGATGAACTCCTGAGGGTTTGGTCTCCTTTGACTTGTACCTTCCTGAGGGAAGCGTGCTTGAAAGCACCCCTCCAAGTGGTGCCCGAGCGCCTCCCCCGTGACCTTGGCAAGGTCGGCGGCTCTCCAAGAGAGAGCCTCCGAGCCCTGCCTGAGGGGGGCGACGGGCGCGCCTTCCTATGCGTGAGAGGGTGGCGCTCCCTGATCGGGCACCACTCTAAGCTTAGGGATGCTGGGGAGTCATCCCCTCTTTCTTCAACAAATATCGGTATGTTTTCAGATTCGTTTCGTTCATGCGATATGTGCAATCTTGGAGCATCTTTTGCATTTAGGTTTTCATTTTTCTTTTATGCACCATGCTGGTATGAGATATTCCTTGGTTGATTTATAGAATGCTCTTTGCACTTCACTTATATCTTTTGAGTATGGCTTTATAGAATGCTTCATGTGCTTCACTTATATCATTTGAAGTTTGGATTGCCTGTTTCTCTTTACATAGACAACCGCCATTTGTAGAATGCTCTTTTGCTTCACTTATATTTGTTAGAGCGTGGGCATATCTTTTGTAGAAAGAATTAAACTCTCTTGCTTCACTTATATCTATTTAGAGAGATGACAGGAACTGGTCATTCACATGGTTAGTCATAAAATCCTACATAAAACTTGTAGATCGCTGAATATGATATGTTTGATTCCTTGCAATAGTTTTGCGATATAAAGATGGTGATATTAGAGTCATGCTAGTGGGTAGTTGTGGATTGTATAAATACTTGTGTTGAAGTTTGTGATTCCCGTAGCATGCACGTATGGTGAACCGTTATGTGATGAAGTCGGAGCATGATGTATTTATTGATTGTCTTCCTTATGAGTGGCGGTTGGGGACGAGCGATGGTCTTTTCCTACCAATCTATCCCCCTAGGAGCATGCGCGTAGTACTTTGTTTCGATAACTAATAGATTTTTGCAATAAGTATGTGAGTTCTTTATGACTAATGTTGAGTCCATGGATTATACGCACTCTCACCCTTCCACCATTGCTAGCCTCTCTAGTACCACGCAACTTTTGCCGGTACCATAAACCCACCATATACCTTCCTCAAAACAGCCACCATACCTACCTATCATGGCATTTCCATAGCCATTCCGAGATATATTGCCATGCAACTTTCATCATCATCATATACATGACTTGAGCATTCATTGTCATATTGCTTTGCATGATCGTAGGATAGCTAGCATGATGTTTTCGTGGCTTGTCTGTTTTTTGATGTCATTGCTACGCTAGATCATTGCACATCCCGGTACACCGCCGGAGGCATTCATATAGAGTCATATCTTTGCTCTAGTATCGAGTTGTAATATTGAGTTGTAAGTAACTAAAAATGTGATGATCATCATTATTAGAGCATTGCCCCAGTGAGGAAAGGATGATGGAGACTATGATTACCCCATAAGTCGGGATGAGACTCCGGACTTTACAAAAAAATAAAAGAGGCCAAAGAAGCCCAAATAAAAAAAAGAGGCCAAAGAAGCCCAAATAAAAAAAATAGGCCAAAGAAGCCCAAATAAAAAAAAGAGGCCAAAGAAGCCCACCAAAAAAATAAAAACAAAATAAAAAAATGAGAGAAAAAGAGAGAAGGGGCAGTGTTACTATCCTTTTACCACACTTGTGCTTCAAAGTAGCACCATGTTCTTCATATAGAGAGTCTCTTGAGTTATCACTTTCATATACTAGTGGGAATTTTCATTACAGAACTTGGCCTGTATATTCCGATGATGGGCTTCCTCAAAAGCCCGAGGTCTTCATGAGCAAGAAAGTTGGATGCACACCCACTTAGTTTCAGTTAGAGCTTTCATACACTTATAGCTCTAGTGCATCCGTTGCATGGTAATCCCTACTCACTCACATTGATATCTATTGATGGGAATCTCCATAGCCCATTGATACGCCTACTTGATGTGAGACTATCTTCTCCTTTTTTTCTTCTCCACCATCATATTCTATTCCACCTATAGTGCTATGTCCATGGCTCACGCTCATGTATTGCGTGAAAGTTGAAAAGGTTTGAGAACATCAAAAGTATGAAACAATTGCTTGGCTTGTCATCGGGATTGTGCATGATTTGGATATTTTGTGTGGTGAAGATGGAGCATAGCCAGACTATATGATTTTGTAGGGATAACTTTCTTTGGACATGTTATTTTGAAAATACATGATTGCTTTATTAGTATGCTTGAAGTATTATTGTCTTAATGTTAAAGGATAGTCTATTGCTTTGAATCACTCGTGTCTTAATATTCATGCCTTGATTAGATATGTGATCAAGATTATGCTAGGTAGCATTCCACATAAAAATTAATTTTTTTATCATTTACCTACTCGAGGATGAGCAGGAATTAAGCTGGGGGATGCTGATACGTCTCCGTCGTATCTATAATTTTTTTATTGTTTCATGCCAATATTATTCAACTTTCATATACTCTTTGGTAACTTTTTATATTATTTTTGGGACTAACATATTGATCCAGTGCCCAGTGCCAGTTCCTGTCTGTTGCATGTTTTTGGTTTCGGAGAATATCCATATCAAACAGAGTCAAAACGGGATAAAAATGGATGGGGCTTATTTTTGGAAAATATGGAAAATTCGGAAGGAAAATCAACGCGAACCAGTGCCTGAGGTGGTCACGAGGCAGGGGGGCGCCCCCCTTAGGTCGCGCCCCTACCCTCATGAGCACACCGTAAGGAGGTTGACGCTCTTATTTTGCCGCAAGAAAGCTAATATTCGGAAAAAAAATCACGGTGAAGATTTTAGGACAATCGGAGTTACGGATCTCCATATATATACGAAACGGTGAAACAGAGCCAGAGGAGAACGCAGAACCAGAGAGACACAGAGAGATAGATCTAATCTCATAGGGGCTCTCGCCCCTCCCATTCCATGGAGGCCAAGGACCAGAGGGGAAACCCTTCTCCCATCTAGGGAGGAGGTCAAGGAAGAAAAGGAATAAGGGGGCCCCTCTCCCCCTCTCCTCCGGTGGCGCCGGAACGCCGCTGTGGCCATCATCATCATCACCCCGATCTTCACCAACACCTCCGCCATCTTCACCAACATCTGCATCACCTTCCCCCCTCTATCTACAGCGGTCCACTCTCCCGCAACCCACTGTACCCTCTACTTCAACATGGTGCTTTATGCTTCATATTATTATCCAATGATGTGTTGCCATCCTATGATGTCTGAGTAGATTTTCATTGTCCTATCGGTGGTTGATGAATTGCTATGATTGATTTAATTTGCTTGTGGTTATGTTGTTGTCCTTTGGTGCCCATCATATGAGCGCGTGCGTGGATCACACCATAGGGTTAGTTGTATGTTGATAGGACTATGTATTGGAGGGCAAGAGTGACAGAAGCTTCAACCTAGCATAGAAATTGATGCATACGGGATTGAAGGGGGCCAATATATCTTAATGCTATGGTTGGGTTTTACCTTAATGAACATTAGTAGTTGCGGATGCTTGCTAATAGTTCCAATCATAAGTGCATAGAATTTCAAGTCAGGGATGACATGCTAGCAGTGGCCTCTCCCACATAATACTTGCTATCGGTCTAGTAAAGTAGTCAATTGCTTAAGGGACAATTTCGCAACTCCTACCAAGACTTTTCCACACTCGCTATATTTACTTTAGTTGCTTCTTTACCTTAACAGCCCCTAGTTTTATTTTCGTGCTATTTACTTTCTTGCAAGCCTTTCTGAAAACACCTACAAAGTACTTCTAGTTTCATACTTGTTCTAGGTAAAGAGAACGTCAAGCATGCGTAGAGTTGTATCGGTGGTCGATAGAACTTGAGGGAATATTTGTTCTACCTTTAGCTCCTCATTGGGTTTGACACTCTTACTTATTGAAAACTGTTGCGATCCCCTAAACTTGTGGGTTATCACCTCCCTAACCAGATGTACAGTTGTCACAACAACTGGAACTGGTCCAACAAATCCTTGTCCTCACCAAGCAACTGGCTCTATCCTTTACCTCTCTTTACTTACATTTTGTCTTCGTGATGTCATTGCCTGCTTGCGTGATCTGATTGACTTCATTGTGTGAAGACTGTTGTTGTTTGGCTTCATACTATCTTCCATCCTGATCCATACTACCTAGTTGCTGATAGTCTTTGTGATTTCACTTCATTGCTTACTTGACTATGGCTTGTCTAGTGTAGTCAACCTTCCGCTGCATATCAATAGGTTCATTTCTACTGTTTGTCTTCAAAGCCCCCGTGTTTTGAAGACTTTCATAAATATCGCCTATTCACCCCCCTCTAGTCGATAACTAGCACTTTGAATTGGTATCAGAGCAAGGTGCTCCCTTGTTTTGTGTGATTCGGTTTAACCACCTGGAGTTTTAGCTATGTTGACTGCAGGGATAATCAAAGTCTCCGCTGCGTGCCCTGTCTTCGATGGCCCTGATTATCTCTACTGGAAGAATAAGATGTGCATGCATCTTGAAGCCATTGACGTCAACCTCTAGTATGTCTTCAAGAACGGCATTCCCAAGGTCGGTGAAGGTGTCACTGCTCCTGATGTCAAGAGGTTCATTCAACTGGACTCGACTGCCAAGAACATCATCTATGGTCATCTGACCAAAGGACAGTATGGCCATGTGAGTGCTCTCGAAACTGCGAAGCTAGTCGGGGAATGGCTCTCTAAGGTCAACGAAGGCGTCTCAACCCAAAGAGACTCAAGGATTAGTGTTCTCCGCAACCTCTTCAACCGCTTCAAGAGAAATGCCAATGAGAATGTCCAGCTCACATTCGATCGCCTCATTGATATCACAAATGAGCTTCGTGCACTCGACGCCACTGAAATCACCAAGCACAAAATTGTCAAAACACTTCTGAGATTGCTTGATAGCTCATTCGACACCCTGGCCCTGATGATTGAAGAACGCCCTGACTTTGAGACTCTCGATCCGTCTGACATACTTGAGCGGCTCAACACACATGAGTTTCAGCAATCTGAGAAAAGATATATATATGGTCCCAACTATGGCCGAACTCGTGCTTTGAAGGCAAAAGGTTGTTTTCTAATCTGAAGAAGAACCTGACTGCAGTTCTAAGGATCTTGAAGAGATTGGAAAGGAACTTGCCATGCTAGTGAAGAAGTTCCAGAGGTTCACCAAGAAGAAAGGCTTCGGGTAGTCTTCGAGATCCAGCTCAAGAAATGATGAAGCTTCCTCCCGTGACTACAAGAAGAGAATGTGCCACAAGTGCAAGAAACCTGGTCACTACATCTCTAAATGTCCTCAATGGGACAATGAGAACAAGAAGAAGAAGAATAAGAAGAGCAAGGAATATGATTCTGATGACAAGAAGAAGAAGGAGAAATCCTCAAAGTCTTCTTCCAAGTCTTCGTCGAACTCTTCATCACACAAGAAGAGCTCATCCAGCAAGGCTTGTGCGTTTGTTGGCAAGGAGATGGATTTAGAGGAGGAGTCTGCATCTGAGGAGGCGGAGGTGGAGTCTGAAGAGGAATCTAATTCAGGCGTGGAAAGCCTGGCTCTAGCTTCAGCATATGTCGCCAAGTCCATCTTCAACACTGAAGACAATGGCCTCGACACCAACGCTGATGCTGATGATGAGGATGACTCTGCTCCCACTTACTGCTTCATGGCACGTGGTGCCAAGGTAAACTCACGAGATGCTTACTTTCAAAAATCAAGTGAAGATGACTTTGAATGTGAATCTAAACCCAGATACAAAACACTTGCTAAAATTGCAACTGAGCAACAGAATGTTATGGAACATATTCAAAAATTGCTAGACAAAAGCGATGACCTGTTGGATGCAAAAATGACCCGATCTTAGTCCTTGATGAAGACATTAAAAATCTTCATGTTAAGTACGAAGAACTTGAAAGTCGTCATGAAACGCTCTCAACTACTCATGAAAAGCTCTCCTGTCACTACAAAAAAAGACACATTTGTGACATTTTGGGCCAAACGAAAAAATTTATGTCATACTTATGACACTTCTATGACGATAATTGCGACAAAACCCGGTATCATCATAGATGTGGTGGGCTCCTACTTCTATGACAAAAAATCATGACAAAAAATGGGCTTTTCATCCTGGGCGGGCCGGAGACGCAGCTGCATGACATTCTTTGGGCCGTCCATTACGAAAAAACCGTGGTAGAAGCGAGGGCGAGGAAAATTTAGGGAGTTCCCGGTTACGGTGGGTGGTCGGGGGCCGAGCGATGCGTGTTTCTCTCGTACACATACGTGTGTGTGTGCGAGGCGTTGGGCTCTAACTGAACCCGAGCGATTGCACTGCAGGCTACATGTTACTGAATCTGAGTGATTCCTTCGCTACTGCTACTAACTAAAGCCGATCAATGCTGCCTCTGGATGAATAGTGAGCATTGCTAGGGGGGTTTGGATGAACAGTTCCCGATGGGGGTGGATGAACAGGACCCCATGGTGTTGCCTCTAGATGAACAGGACCCCGAACGATCGAGCTGGTTGGGGTTGGATGAACAGGACCCCGTGGAGGGCTGGATGAACAGGACCACCCCATGGTGGGCTGGATGAACAGTAGACGATGGAGGGCTGGATGAACAGTAGCCCATGGAGGGGTGGTTGAACAGGAGCCCGTGGAGAGGGCTGGTTGAACAGTAGCCGGTGGAGTAGCGCGCGGCGGAGGCTGGATGAACAGGAGCCCGTGGATGAACAGTCGCAGGTGGAGGCTGGAGGAGGTCGACGGTGGATAACAATAGCCCGTGGAGGCTAGAGGGGGTCGACGGTGGAGATGAATAGTATCCTGTGGAGTCCCGTTTTGCGGTATGCCACACCCCTACCGATGAAAAGGACCCCCGTTTCGACCATAGCGCTCCAGCACAAGTCTGTTTCCTCCACTTTGCGGTATGCCACACCCCTCCCGATGAACAGGACCCTCGTTTCGACCGTAGGAGGTCCGTTTCCTCCGTTTTGCGGTACGCCAGACCCCTCCCGATGAACAGGATCCCGTTTCGACCGTGGCCGGTTGAACACAAGGCCGTTTCCTCCGTTCCGCGGTACGCCAAGCCTCATTTCCATCGGCTGTTCTGTCCAAGCCCTCCCGATGAACACGACGACGCATTCCGTTCTGACCCAGCCGATTGGCTCCCCATGAACATGACGATGACACTGTTTCTCCGTTCCGACCCAGCCATGTACACGAGCCCTGGCCGTACGTATGCGCGAGTAGGCGTTCGAGACCCTGCCCGTATGTACGTACGTGGCCGTATTTTCTTTCTTGCACACCGGCCGCTATACATACGTGTACATGCTACATGCGTGCCTCTACTACAACACATGCGCGCCTTTACATGGACTAGTATGTACGTACACGTTCGCGACCAGAATGACAACGCTACATACTCTTCGACTAGGTGGGTCCCGACTGTCAGGCACTTCCTTGCGTGTGAAGATGTAGTTGGTGGGTCCCAGCAGTCAGGGGGGCGAATCGGTTTTTTTTGCCCGGACGCACTTCCTTGCGTGCGAAGATGTCGCTGGTAGGTCCCAACAATCAGGGGGAAACATTTTTTTTCACGAAATACGGTTGCCCGTCCGGTGGGTCCCTGCTGTCAGGTGGAGGAATCATTGTTTTCCGCTTAATAAGGAGGCACTTCCTTGCTGCGGCCATGGACCCAGCTGTCAGCCTCTCCACGTACAGTCCACGTCCGATGGAAGCTGTTCCTTGACCATGTTGACCACGCCACGCCGAGAGCACCAGGGCGGTGGACGATGGCGAGGCCTAGGAAGGGGACGACGCGGATCCAGGGAAGACGCAGCAGTGGATTGCCACACATAGAGGAGTATGAGGGTTCACTAGTTCGCTGCGGTGTGAGGCTGCCATCGCCGCAGAATAACAAGGGGTGTGGGTGAGTAGAGGGATGGCCTGGCCAGCGGTGGGAGTAGTACGGGGCGGTGAGGCCTCTACGGCATCGCAGCTGGCCACGGGAGGCAGGAGCACGAGGCATGACCGACGCTGGTTTGGGCGGCTGGAGCAAGAAGACCAGAGGTTCAAGAAGCACTACGGCTGTTGGATGGACATCGTACGATCACTGGAGCTATAATCGTTCATATTGACTAAGTTGACAAAGCCCTCCGTCCCCGTCAACTTAGTTGGCCCACAAGTCAGCCTCCCACTATTGTGGGTCCCAGCTAGCAGGGGTATTCATTTTTTTGTGCATAATAAGGAGGCACTTCCTTGCATGCAAAGATATAGCTGGTGGGTCCGACCTATCAGCGGTGGGAATGTTTTTTCGTGAAATACAGAGGCCCTTCCGGTGTGTCCCAGCTATCAGGTGGAGGAATCATTATTTTTCACGTAATAAGGAGGCATTTCCTTGCGTGCGACCGTGGACCCAGCTGTCAGCCTCTCCATGCACAGTCTACTTCCGATGGTGTCGTTCGTTGACCACGCTGACCACTCCACGTCGAGCGCATCCAAGGTGGAGGACGACGGCGAGGCCCCGGACAGCAACGAGCCGGAGATGGGAAGACGCGGGAGTAGAGTCACAGACGGAGAGGTATACGAGGGTTAACTGGTTCGGGTGCGGTGTGGTTCGGCAGTCGATGGAGAAGAACAGGAGGTGTGGAGGGGTGGAGGGATGGCCTGGCCAATGGTGGAGTAGCGCTTCACAGCGAAGCGTGCTAAGAAGAGCTGCTAGCAGCAGGAGGTGGGAGCAGGTGGTCCCAGCGGCGTTGGAGGAAGAAGACGAGAGATTGAAGATGGATGCCGGTAGTTGGATGTAAATCCAATGGCTAACGATGTTAGAATCATTTGTTGACTAAGTTGACAATGACTTGCATTGGCTTCGACCTATTGGCCCACATTTCAGACCCCAAAAATGTGGCTCGTATTCAACCCATTTTTTCAGAATTTACAGTCTTTTTTGTGGGGTAGAATTTACAGTCAATTTGATCTCTTTTTTTTGAATTACAGTCCATTAGCTGGGCTGGGTGAACAAATAATGTAGCGTCCATGCAGTCCATTTATGTTTTTCCTAAAAACTTACATGCCATTTGCACTTTCTCGAAATACATGATTTTGCTGGGCTAATTCTAATTATAATGTTGGGGTGGGCGCATCAATGTTATCAAAAAATAAACAGGGGCTGAGCATTTTGTTACATATATATATTTAAATAATAAGTGATTTATTATTATATTGTTCCTTAAATCTTACCAAGCTTTTGTACACAATCACTAGGATTTTCGTTGCCAAAAAAATCCAGGATTTTATTGTTAAGAAATTATTTTTATAAGTTAATAAGATGTAGGATATTGTTTTCTTTCATATGTAAGTATCTGTTAAATATATGATGACAATAACAATAATATATAATAACATATAAAATAATTTAAATATATATAATATAGTTAGAAGGGAAACATAAGTTGGACCAGGCATTCCTATTCTTATATAGAAAAAAAGAACAGACCTCTGTGTTTTCTTCCAAAAAATACATAAATTGGGTTGCTGATGTTTCAAGAAAAATAAAACCTCGGATGGGAGGTCCATAGGTCGGTCGATACATGACGACCCTCAAGAAAATACAAACAGGCCTCCCATCTGAGGTCGTGGGCTGCGCATGTTAAAAAAGAAAGCCTACACGGGGCAGCCCAAAACCCAACTGATACTTCCTGCCCCAGTGATAATAAATGATACCTGCCAGCTCCCCGGCTTCGTCGTGAATTTATCTCCTACTAGCAAGATGCTGATGTCTACTACACAACCTTCTTCTTGTAGACGTTGTTGGGCCCCCAAGTGCAGAGGTTTGTAGGACAGTAGCAAATTTCCCTCAAGTGGATGACCTAAGGTTTATCAATCCGTAGGAGGCGTAGGATGAAGATGGTCTCTCTCAAGCAACCCTTCAACCAAATAACAAAGAGTCTCTTGTATCCCCAACACACCCAATACAATGGTAAATTGTATAGATGCACTAGTTCGGCGAAGAGATGGTGATACAAGTGGTATATGGATGGTAGATAATAGTTTTTGTAATCTGAAAATATAAAAACAGCAAGGTAAAAAATGATAAAAGTGAGCGTAACCGGTATTGAAATGCTAGGAAACAAGGCCTAGGGTTCATACTTTCACTAGTGCAAGTCCTCTCAACAATAATAACATAATTGGATCATATAACTATCCCTCAACATGCAACAAACAGTCACTCCAAAGTCACTAATAGCGGAGAACGAACGAAGAGATTATGGTAGGGTACGAAACCACCTCAAAGTTATTCTTTCCAATCAATCCGTTGGGCTATTCCTATTCTTCGAAACACTGAAATAGGCAAAAAAATAGCAATTCTGGGCTGGGCCTCTGGTTAATAGGTTAGTCCCAAAAATAATATAAAAGTGGATAATAAAGCCCAATATTTTTCAAAACAGTAGATAATATAGCATGGAGTAATCAAAAATTATAGATACGTTGGAGACGTATCATGCATCCCAAGCTTAATTCCTGCTCGTCCTCGAGTAGGTAAATGATAAAAAAGAATTTTTGATGTAGAGTGCTACTTGGCATAATTTCAATGTAATTCTTCTTAATTGTGGCATGAATATTCAGATCTAAAAGATTCAAGATAAAAGTTCATATTGACATAAAAATAATAATACTTCAAGCATACTAACTAAGCAATCATGTCTTCTCAAAATAACATGGCCAAAGAAAGTTCATCCCTACAAAATCATATAGTTTAGTCATGCTCCATTTTCGTCACACAAGAATGCTCTCATCATGCACAACCCCGATGACAAGCCAAGCAATTGTTTCATACTTTAGTAATCTCAAACCTATAAACTTTTACGCAATATATGAGTGCGAGCCATGGACATAGCACTATGGGTGGAATAGAATATGATGATGGGGGTTATGTGGAGAAGACAAAAAAGGAGAAAGTCTCACATCAACGAGGCTAATCAATGAGCTATGGAGATGCCCATCGATTGATGTTAATACAAGGAGTAGGTATTGCCATGCAACGGATGCACTAGAGCTATAAATGTATGAGAGCTCAACAAAAGAATCTAAGTGGGTGTGCATCCAACTTGCTTGCTCACGAATACCTAGGGCACTTGAGGAGGCCCATTGTTGGAATATACAAGCCAAGTTCTATAATGAAAAATTCCCACTAGTATATGAAAGTGACAAAACAAGAGACTCTATCATGAGGATTATGGTGCTACTTTGAAGCACAAGTGTGGCAAAGGATAGTAGCATTGTCCCTTCTCTCTTTTTCTCTCATTTCTTTTTGGGCCTTCTCTTTTCATGGCATTTCTCCTTTTTTTGGCCTTCTCTTTTTTATGGCCTTTCTCTTCTTTTTTTTATTCCTCACTTGGGACAATGCTCTAGAAAATGATGATCATCACACTTCTATTTATTTACAACTCAATGATTACAACTCGATACTAGAACAAAAGATGACTCTATATGAATGCCTTCGGCGGTGTACCGGGATTGCGATGGAAAAATTATGAACGATGGCTTTGCCACAAATACAATGTCAACTACGTGATCATGCAAAGCAATATGGCAATGATGATGTGTGTCATAATAAACGGAACGGTGGAAAGTTGCATGGCAATATATCTCGGAATGGCTATGGAAATGCCATAATAGGTAGGTATGGTGGCTGTTTTGAGGAAGGTATAAGGAGGTTTATGTGTGATAGAGCGTATCATATCACGGGGTTTGGATGCACCAGCGAAGTTTGCACCAACTCTCAATGTGAGAAAGGGCAATGCACGGTACCAAAGAGGCTAGCAATGATGGAAGGGTGAGAGTGTGTATAATCCATGGACTCAACATTAGTCATAAAGAACTCACATACTTATTGCAAAAATCTACAAGTCATCAAAAACCTCGGCACTACGCACATGCTCCTAGGGGGATAGATTGGTAGGAAAAGACCATCGCTCATCCCCGACCGCCACTCATAAGGAAGACAATCAAATAACACCTCATGTTTCAAATTTGTTACATAACGTTTACTGTACGTGCATGCTACGGGACTTGCAAACTTCAACACAAGCATTTCTCAATTTCACAACTACTCAACTAGCACGACTTTGATATTATTACCTCCATATCTCAAAACAATCATCAAGCATCAAACTTCTCTTAGAATTCAAAACACTCATAGGAAATTTTTTACTAATCTTGAATACCTAGCATATTAGGATTATTTAAGAAAATTACCATGCTATTTAAGACTCTCAAAATAATATAAGTGAATCATGAGAGTTCATCTATTTCTACAAAATAAAACCACCATCGTGCTCTAAAAAGATATAAGTGAAGTACTAGAGCAAATGACAAACTACTCTGAAAGATATAAGTGAAGATCAATGAGTAGTCGAATAATTATGCAACTATATGAAGACTCTATAACATTTAATAATTTCAGATCTTGGTATTTTATTCAAACAGCAAGAAAAACTAAATAAAATAAATCGACGCTCCAAGCAAAACACATATCGTGTGGCGAATAAAAATATAGCTCCAAGTAAAGTTACCGATGAACGAAGACGAAAGAGGGGATGCCTTCCAGGGCATCCCCAAGCTTAGGATTTTGGTTGTCCTTGAATATTACCTTGGTGTGCCTTGGGCATCCCCAAGCTTAGGCTCTTTCCACTCCTTATTCCATAGTCCATCGAATCTTTACCCAAAACTTGAAAAGTTCACAACACAAAACTTAACAGAAAACTCGTGAGCTCCATTAGCGAAAGAAAACAAAACACCAATTCAAGGTACTGTAATTAACTCATTATTTATTTATATTGGTGTTAAACCTACTGTATTCCAACTTCTCTATGGTTTATAAACTATTTTACTAGCCATAGATTCATCAAAATAAGCAAACAACACACGAAAAACAGAATCTGTCAAAAACAGAACAGTCTGTAGTAATCTGTAACTAACGCAAACTTCTGGAACCCCAAAAATTCTAAAATAAATTGCTGGACCTGAGTAATTTATCTATTAATCATCTGCAAAAAAATTAACTAAATAGCACTCTCCAATAAAAAATGGCAGCAATTCTCTTGAGTGCTAAATTTCTGTTTTTTACAACAAGATCAACAAGACTTTCCCCAAGTCTTCCCAACGGTTCTACTTGGCACAAACACTAATTAAAACATAAAAACTCAATCATAACAGAGGCTAGATAAATTATTTATTGCTAAACCGGAGCAAAAAGTAAGGAACAAAAATAAAGTTGGGTTGTCTCCCAACAAGCGCTATGGTTTAATGCCCCTAGCTAGGCATGATGATTTCAATGATGCTCACATAAAAGATAAGAATTGTAACATAAAGAGAGCATCATGAAGAATATGGATAGAACATGTAAGTCTAACCCACTTCCTATGCATAGGGATTTTGTGAGCAAACAACTTGTGGGAACAAGAATCAACTTGCATAGGAAGGTAAAACACACATAACTTCATAACTTTAAGCACATAGAGAGAAAACTTGATATTATTGCAATTCCTACAAGCATATGTTCCTCCCTCATAATAATTTCCAGTAGCACCATGAATTAATTCAACAATATAACTATCACATAAAGCATTCTTTTCATGATCTACATGCACAGAAAATTTGCTACTCTCCACATAAGCAAAATTCTTCTCATTCATAATAGTGGGAGCAAACTCAACAAAATAATTATCATGTGAGGCATAATCCAATTGAAAACTAAAATCATGATTACAAGTTTCATGGATATCATTATTCTTTGTAGCATACAAGTCATCACAATAATCATCATAGATAGCAACTTTGTTCTCGTAATCAATTGGAACCTCTTCCGGAATAGTGGATTCATCACAAAATAAAGTCATGACCTCTCCAAACCCACTTTCATCAATATAATCATCATAAATAGGAGGCATGCTTTCATCATAATAAATTTGATCATCAAAACTTGGGGTACAAAAAATATCATCTTCATCAAACATAGCTTCCCCAAGCTTGTGGCTTTGCATATCATTAGCATCATAGATATTGAAGGAATTCATACTAACAACATTGCAATCATGCTCATCATTCAAATATTTAGTGCCAAACATTTTATAGATTTCTTCTTCTAACACTTTGGCACAATTTTCCTTTCCATCATACTCACGAAATATATTAAAAAGATGAAGCGTATGAGTCAAACTTAATTCCATTTTTTTGTAATTTTCTTTTGTAAACTAAACTAGTGATAAAACAAGAAACTAAAAGACTCGATTGCAAGATCTAAATATATACCTTCAAGAACTCACCTCCCCGGCAACGGTGCCAGAAAAGAGCTTGTGGTCTACTACACAACCTTCTTCTTGTAGTCATTGTTGGGCCCCCAAGTGCAGAGGTTTGTAGGACAGTAGCAAATTTCATTCAAGTGGATGACCTAAGGTTTATCAATCCGTAGGAGGCGTAGGATGAAGATGGTCTCTCCCAAGCAACCCTGCAACCAAATAACAAAGAGTCTCTTGTGTCCCCAACACACCCAATACAATGGTAAATTGCATAGGTGCACTAGTTCGGCGAAGAGATGGTGATACAAGTGGTATATGGATGGTAGATAATAGTTTTTGTACTCTGAAAATATAAAAAAGAGCAAGGTAATTAATGATAAAAGTGAGTGTAAATGGTATTGCAATGCTAGGAAACAAGGCAACAAAGAGTCACTCCAAAGTGACTAATAGCGGAGAACGAACGAAGAGATTATGGTAGGGTACGAAACCACCTCAAAGTTATTCTTTCCAATCAATCCGTTGGGCTATTCCTATTCTTCGAAACACTGAAATAGGCAAAAAACAACAATTCTGGGCTGGGCCTCCGGTTAATAGGTTAGTCCCAAAAATAATATAAAAGTGGATAATAAAGCCCAATATTATCCAAAACAGTAGATAATATAGCATGGAGGAATCAAAAAATATAGATACGTTGGAGACGTATCAGATGCCCATGCATTGCACGCATCAAGATGCATTTGTATGAGTAGTTTATCTTGTGGGAGAAAAGGATGAACGAGGGAAGGCCTTATTTGCAAATCTGGAGAGGGGTGTGGGTATCTTTTTGAAAAACTGCCATTGTTTCCTTCCTATCCGTTAGATATAAATTGGACGTCCTATATTGTAGGATGGCAGGCACACCATCATCACCAACTTCGTTTTTTATAAGAGTAGAGATAGTAACTACGTTGAAGCACCTAAAAAAATGTAACTATGTTGACAAACCCGTGGGCCCCAATGTCAGCATAGCATTAGGAGGAAGTATTTTTACGATGACGCACTTGCTTTCGTACAGCCATAGACCTGGTGGGTCCCGACTGTCTGCCTCTCCACGTACAGTCCTCTCCAGATTCCTCTTGTTTGTTCACCATGTTCACAACGGCAGACAGCGGCGTCACGGTGAGCGCACAAAGGCGCAGGAGGAGATCACCACCAGAGGAAGTGCCTTATTAGTAATGAAACAACTGAACTAGCCTAGTGGCCGAGTGACACTACCCGACAGCTGTTTCGCCTAGGTTCGATTCCACCTGTGCAGAGAAAATATCTCCAAAATTGACATGTGGGTCCCAATTGTCATCTACGCACACCACGTCCAACACTTGTCAAAACTTCGTCCCTTGTTTTCTCTGTTTTTCGCACACTCGACATTGTGTGGGCATTTTGAAAATAGCATATCTTTTTGACTGTGCATCATATGAAGATGTGATATGCATGAATGCTGATCAGCATGATGTTAACTGGCTGGTAGTTCCAATATTGACCATGAATAAAACTTCCAACATGATGTTAACACTATTTGTGAAAAGGTCGTGTTAATATAAATGCTCTGCCTCTGAAAGTTGCAGTTTCTTATCTGAAACTGAACTTGGAGTTTCTTATCTGAAACTGAAACTTGCAGTTTCTTCTCTGAGAATCACATTGTCTGCACTTCTATACTCCTATGAAACTACATTTTTAAGTGCTAAAAATATATCTCTAGAATTCATAAAATACTTCATATGCTCAATACTGCAAATCTGAAATTCAAAAGACATTCATATCTGAAAGTACTCTCAAAATACACAACACAAAACACAATTCACAACCTGCAAATACTAACAACCCTAAGCTCCTCCTGACAATTCACAACCTGCCCGACTATTGCGCTGGGGGGGGGGGGGCAGTCCCTCCTATTCCTCAGCGGCAGACAGCCGCCCCATGAGACGATGTGAAGAGCAAGGGAGAGGATGGCGGGGAAGCGTCATCGGGCCAACTGTTTTTCTCCTCTTGCAGTTGGGTTCGGTCGACGAAGACTCCACCGGCTCGCTCTGGCACGACACCCTCACAAACGGCACCGTGTAGATGCTCGATCCTTCAATCTCTGGTGGATGCTCAATCTGGGATCGATACTCCCACCACCGCGCCCTCACGATTGGATTCGGTGAATCTATTTGCTCCATGGCCCAGAGGAGCAGCTCTATGTACTCCCGCGCAACTCCCTCTGGGAGTATCGCCGCCCTTTCGCTCTGTTGCAGATATTTGGCCATGGATGTCGCCGCCGCCACTAGTTGGTCCTTTTGTCAAACCAAGACTGTATCTCCAACATCCTAGCTAGCTTCACGGGGTCGCCGTCTGCGATCCTCACGTATCGGTTGTACTCCTCCATCGATCTACTTCTCCACAGCACCTTCACTCGCCGGCGGTGGTTTTTGAATGGAAGAGGAGAGGAGCAGCACTGGTTTTGGATTAGAACGGGAGAGGAGCGACGCTGGTTTTGGATTGGAACAGGAGAGGAGGGGCGGTGGTTTTGAAATAGAGGAGGAGAGGAGCGGCACTGGATTTAGATTGGAACAGGAGAGGAGCGGCGGTGGTTTAAGAGGAGAAGAGCAGAAGAGCGGCGCTGGTCTTGGAAGTATTTTTTTTTGTTTTGTGTATTTTGGGTCAAATTTTGACCACGTATTGTATTTGACGAGCAAAATGTGAATGCATGTCACCAAAAATTGTATCATTTGGTTTGTATATGAATGTACTTTCAAATTATATTATTTTTGCAACGTATAACATATATTTTATTTGCGAAAATCATGGTCAATTATGACCTAGAATAAAAGGGAGACTAGTTAATGTGGGGTCGCTTTCTTAATTGAAGGGTAAATTGATTTTGATTTTGATCCAGTCACAGCGCGCCGGCCCTCTCGTCCAATCCTAAATCACTGTCGCACGCTCCACTCCCTCTTCTCCATTGCAAAACGACCTCCTCTCCTCTCCATCATCTCCATTCAAAAACCACAGTCTCGCCTCTCCCTCTTCTACATTGCAAAACTACCTCCTCTCCTCTCCATAATCTCCATTCCAAAACCACTAAGTCGCCTCTCCCTCTTCTCCATTGCAAAACCACCTCCTCTCCTCTCCATCATTTCCATTCCAGAACCACCTTCTTGCCTCTCCCTCTTCTCTATTACAAGACCACCATCTCTCCTCCCATCTTCCAAAGCTAGCACCGGACCACTTAGAAGGACATTTATGGAGAGGATGCAGCAGCGAATCAGGCAGATCGCCGGTGGCGACCAGGCATAGTTAGCCAGGTTGAAGGAGATCCTTACTTGGTTTGACAATGAGTGGGATATTTCGAGGACGGTGAGGGCCATGTGGCAATGTATGCGAAAGAGCGAGACGGCGGTGAAGAGGGTGGCGATGTACATGTACTCCTCAGCGGCAGTCACGCCGCAGTCCTTCGAGTTCATCGAGTATCAACTGTGGACGATGGAGCAGACAGATTCTCCCGAGGCGAAAGTCAGGCGGAGGTGGTGGGCATACAGGTCGAAGGTCGAGCACCCAAAGGATAACGAATCAATCGAGTATGGTGTGACATTCATGAGGGTGCAAAGCCAGCCGGAGCCACAGGAGTGTTCGTTCTCCCACCGCAAGAGGAGGTCGGATGGCGCGACATCACTTCCCCACCATTCTCCACGGTTCTCTCAACGCTCGCCTCGTTTCAACGGCGGCGGTAGGGTTTAAGGTAAGATTCGCACTAACCTAATCTTCCACCTACTCATGCTTACAATCAGTGTGACATCTAATGAAAATCATGCTTACAATCAGTCTCCGAGTACTACGCCAATCACCCTTAAATAGCTCTGGACCTCTGGGTCAAAGTTGTGACATTGTGTACAAATAAAGAAAAATAGATTGGTGCTTTTTTCAGAAAAGAGTACTCCCTAGAAAACTGCCAATATAAGCTACTGGTATTTGGTTAGAGGATTTGCTGCCGAGAAAGATCCGTCCACAGAGAGCACCACACATCCCACTGGTGGTAGTGGATGCCAATGCGTGCATGGAGCATGGTTGGTGTCGGTAATTTTTACTTGGCACACCTCGCACTCTACATATATGCCGGTTCCATCCGTACATTTGTGCAGTTCCACCAAAATGCAGCTGAATAACCCTGTTTGCACAGATAATGAAAAAGCGTGATTACATTATAGTGGCACTAGTTGATGAAACACACAAAATGAATAGAAGAAAATATTGCGGTAGTATCATGGTATGCCATGCTACGAGGGCGAGATGGGCCCTGCGATGCCTCATACGGTACGCCACGCCTCATACTGGAAATCGTCCCAAGTCTCACCGATACACCTTCTGCCAGTGATGAACATCAGTGTACAGTGGTAGTACAAGGAGGGGCTTTGAGACATTCAAATCTCTATTTTTGTGTAGATCAACTAAAATTAAGCACCCTAGTTTGCAGAAACGCTTAAACATTAACAATGCGACTAGTTGATGAAAATACATTAACAAAGAGAAGCACTTTCTTTATCTACATTGGAAATGAAATGATAGAGAGGACACTCGCTCTATTTTAACTGTATTATTACTTCATTTTATCAGTGACACTAGGGCCGAGCAGGTGGCAAACGAGGTGTACCGTGCGTCGCAAGGATGAAGGCTGGCGGTGCTTAGACTGGGATGTTGAAGCTGGCTCTTTCAGTCCCTATCTTCCCGCTGATGTTTCTGTTGTAGCATTTGGGTTGTAATCCAAACTTGGTCGAGCTGGTGCTGCGTCCCCCTACCTGCCTAGCTTATGTGGCGAACTTGTCTCCTGCTAGTACTCAGTCCGTTCTAGTAGTAGTTGCACAATTGCCCGTTTACACTGAGATGTTGTCGGATAATGGTTCTCTATGCTTGGGTTTCTTTAATGAAAACGGAGGGAACCCCCTCTTTCAATATATAAAAAACAGTGGCACTAGCGATGCCAAAACATTGCCTCAAATTAATAGTACCACTAGATTAAGGTGCAAAATAATAACATTACTGCTTTATCATGGCAGTGCCAAAATAGTAGCACAAGAGCAGGATCAACATGCATCAGCTTTGGCAAACGGTCGGACCAAAAAGGAACATAACTCGTGATGGGAACAATATCTGCAGTCAACGCCATCGTAGAAGGGATGACACCAGTCACTAACATGGATGATTCAATTCATGGGACCTTTTGGTGCAGTTCACCTAAAATGAAGCAATGTCCCATTGAGGGAGTCCTGGATTAGGGGGTCTCCGGACAGCCGGATTATATCCTTTGGCCGGACTGTTGGACTATGAAGATACAAGATTGAAGACTTCGTCTCATGTCCGGATGTGACTTTACTTGGCGTGGAAGGCAAGCTAGGCAATACGGATATGTATATCTCCTCCTTTGTAGTCGACCTTGTGTAACCCTAGCCCCCTCCGGTTTCTATATAGACTAGAGGGTTTTAGTCCATAGGACAACATACAATCATACCATAGGCTAGCTTCTAGGGTTTAGCCTCTTTGATCTCGTGGTAGATCAACTCTTGTAATACTCATATCATCAAGAACAACCAAGCAGGACGTAGGGTATTACCTCCATCAAGAGAGCCCAAACTTGGGTAAACATCGTGTCCCCTACCTCCTGTTACCATCTGTCTTAGACGCACAGTTCGGGACCCCTACCCTAGATCCGCCGGTTTTGACACCGACACCCATGAGCTAGCAGCTTCTTTTTTTCAAGAAAAGGGCTCCATCCCCGGTTTGATTTCCATCAGAAAACGAAACCCACAGAGCTTATTCTTCATTAGTTGCAATAAAATTGAGCAACATCAAGGTTCGTCGTGAAGCTCCTAGAATGTTCAACTATAATTTGGATATCATTTGTGCAGAGCATGAAATGTATATCTCTGTTTGCACAAAAAAGGTGGAAAGGAGGGTGACTAACAAGTGATGAAACGTGCATCAAATGAAAAAAGCATGTTCCTTATCTGAATGGCAATCGTACAAGGACATTAGCAATTTCTAGCAGAATTGCTAGATATTAGTGTGGGCATTAGGATTAACTACGACAACCGTTAAATATGACATTACTTTAATGGTGCCATTGCTTCATTTTACCAGCAACATTACATTAACAGCTGCTACAGAGTCGGTATTTGGGCACGGGAGAGTAGGCGGACCAGGACAGTTGCATCTCTATCGAAAAGAAGCAACTTATCTTAATGGGAAATTTAGTAGGACATGAAAAAAAGTGCCATTGATTCATATTAATGGAGGCATTACATTGAAAACAACATTGGTTTAACGTGTCCTTACTTTTAACAGTGCGACTTCTACATTTTACTAGTGGCATTACATAAGAGCGGCTCGAGGCAACAAACATCAGAAGAGGATATCTGGGTTGGTCCCATTTTTGTTCGGTATATAGCCACCTTATACTATGTGAGGCTAGCAAATCTAGTGCTGGACTTACTCTGTTGACTTGTCCCCCAGTCCCCACTTTATTTCCTTTTTCAACCAATAGATCGGGTTTATATTGAGTTTGTACTGCGTTCCCTTTATTTCCCTATTAGACCTAGAGACCAGTTGGATAGCCAGTCTCTGCTACTTTTCGCCCCCATTATTTCCTCTTTCGACCAAGTCCTAGATTCAGGTAACAAATCTTCCCCCACCCCCACCCCCTTTCTTCTTTGTTTGAACCAAGTACTACTAGATTCGAGTGCATGAACTAGTTTTACCTCTTAATAGTAAAAAATTAGGTGGTTTTCGAATAGCCGATCGATCCTATCTATGAGGGGGCCTGAGAAATAGTAAAAGATACAAATGCAGCGATGTCAGGAGCTCGGGAAGTAGAGCAAGGCCGGTTTCAAAGGAAGTTATACCTGAGGGTCGCCGGGATGTTGCTAGGTGGGCGGCGGGAGGCCGGATTTGCCCACACTACGGCAGCGAGAAAGAAGGGGTGGGAGGCCCTCCCTTGCCAGCGATGCTTGGGAGAGAATAGCAATGCACGCTGATCGGGACGCACCGGCAGTGGGTAAGAGCCGTCGCCGAGGATGACCGCGTGAACGTTGCATCTTCTCACCTTCCCCGATGGAGATGATCCGGCTGGATCTGTGACCAGCGGCGAGTAGAGAGAGAGTGTGGCCACCGATGTCGTGTTTAGATCTAGAGAGGACGAGACAGTGTGAAGAGAGCAACACTAGCAAGCAAGTGCGGAGGCTCCTGCCTATATAGTGGAGTACTAGTTTTCTTTTCTCAACCGGCAGGAGCCGGCTTGACCTCGGCAATGACTGTCGAGAAGTCTTCATGCACGTGCCCCGGAGGTGCAGTTGTCGTCATTTTGACCTGAAGCACCGGATTAAAACATATAGCATGAAAAAATGCCACATGACAAGAAATCATAACCTCACTGCCCAAAGGAGAGAAGATGAATCTCGACGGACAAACTAGACGAGGATCAAAGCTCAAATTAAAGATAAACTTGTAGAAAAGGGGTCCGTCGATAGATGTCCTAATTAACATAGCCGGCTTGACCTAGATGGCAGCCGAGTAGTCTTCGTGCATGTTCCCCCAATGACTAGCCCAACTCAGTTGTCGTTGTTTAACCCTCGCATTGATCCAAAGCACATGACACCTAATTTTGCGAGATGACAAGAAACCTTATTTTAGATTTCTCACCAGAACTACAGCCATTTACAACACAGCCTGCACGATATGTAGATGATAGCCGATCCAGGCATGTCTGCTGGTGTCTGGTCACATGCATGGATGAACTGATCTTCTGTGTCTTGCAGAGATCGTCCAGGTACCAAGGTATGTACTCCTACAATGCTTCTCTAGTAGTACTATCGCTCGTCTCTCTCTTCTATTAACTCACCTGACTTGCGGGGCCGGGGAGTGTGCCTATGGTCTGTTCTCAATTGCGGTCCCACATGTGTGTGCAAATGCAATATGACATGCGTTCCATTTGGAGAGCGGCGTGCCAGACTGACCGTCTGGGGTGCGACGCGAACGCGACGGGCGTGCTGTATACTCCGTACATGTGTACCACTGTTTTCTTGAGGCTTTGCTCCATGGCGCAATCCATGGATACAAAATTAGTATACTATACTATTTAAAATTCGAGGGCAGTGCTTTTCCCGCACGATAGGCGGGGCAGTTCCGCCTAGTCGGTTCGACAAAGACACGAGAAGATGATGGAGTAGACTGCTGCAAACATAGGGTTGTGTGATTTGACAGTGAGTTACTACTGGACAGGTGGGGCCCAGTGATTTGGCTTGCCATTATCATTTTAACTGCGGCGCTACGACCGGCGTGAGTCTCCCGATTCCTGACCACCTCCATACAGGTGCCTCTCCCGATGCTCCACCATGTAGAGGCCGGCTCTTGCTTGAGAGCCCACTCCTCCACTTTTTCCTTGCCTCTTTCCTCCAGATATGCAAAAATGCCATGTAAAGCGGGCTTATAGCCCACTATTGTTCTTGATCCTACATGTGCTAAGCCTGCCACATAGGCATAAAGTCTGATGTGGCAAGTTAATTAAGAAGAGAGAGACTAGTTTGGTGACCCCAGGAAGAAACGATGATAAGCACGTGTACCTAGATGAAGCAAACTTAGCAAAAAAACTAAGCACCTATGCATTGGGGACTTGAGTTGCTAAGACATTTAATGCCCATAGCACCTCATCTAAGCACCATTTCGTTAGAAGAGGTCACTCCTTGGAAAATGCAATAAATACTACGAAGAAAGAGATGGAGAGAAATAAACAAAAAAAATACTATTATAGCCAACCTTATAGCTAACCATGTTGTATGAGTGACTAAGTGATGACTATGTTAATATGACGTGCCAACATCAGATAGCCTAACTGTCGGATCATGGGTTCCGACAAAACCCTTAAGGTTCGAACACTGGGTTGTGCGCGAAGATCTCCCCCTACTGATCCACATCCTAGTTTTGCTAAGATCTTGCGGACTAACTCGACGAACTCGTAACACAAAGGACACAAGATTTATACAGGTTCAGGCCACCGTTGTGGTGTAATACCCTACTCCTGTGTGGTGGTGGTGGATTGCCTCTGGGGCTGATGATGAACAGTACAAAGGGAAGAACAGCCTCCTGAGGTTGAGGTGTTCTTGTGCTTGGTGGATGTGATTGTGGGGATGAACTAGTTCTAGTCTAAGATGAGGTCTCTCTTCCTCTCTCTTCTATCTCACCCCCTAGCTATGGTGGTGGCTAGTCCAATTTATAGAGGCCCTGGTCCTCTCCCCCAAATATTGAGTGGGAAGGGAGCCAACAACGGCCAATTTGAAAGGGGAAAACTAGTACAACATATCCTGACAAAAGTGGTCTTCGCCTGCAAAAGGCTCAGGTGGTGATGCCGTCTTGGGCTCCACGGTGACCTCCGTCTTGCCATCCTGCTGGTCTTGGTCTCATTGCACTGATATGGAAACCTTTTCTTGATGCCTCGGTACTCCGTGCCTGCGCTTTCCCCCTTAGCACCAAAGAGAAAACAAGGACGCTGCGCACTGGCGCCCGCGTGGTCTTGATCGTCATGGCTCATGTCACGAGAACCTCGCGAGGTTTGCCATGCCTTGATCTCTCCGCCCCTCACGAGCCAGCCTGGTGAGGCCGCTCCTGAGGAGGTCTTGCGTCATCCGCCTCGCGAGGCTTGGCCCCTCGCGAGGGTCTTGAATACCTTGCTGATGAAGATGGGCCCTATAGGCCTACTAGCAAAGCCACGTCGTGGGCCGCAGGCAGGCAAGTCTGGGGACCCCCATTCCTAGAACGCTGACAGTAGCCCCCGAGCCCAAGGCGTGCTTGGGCTTGGCTTCGAGGCGAAGCCATAGGTCAAGTGCGGAGCGCCACGGGCCCCAATAGCCTGCGGCCTTGGTCGACGCATGGCGGTTGATTGGACGTGGGCGTCTCCACTTCCCCATGCTGCCTCGTCCACTGCCCGACTGTCAAAAGGCTGGCGTAGACAGCGCTCGCCTTCACTGTTTCCCTTCGCCTGGCTCAGATCCCCTTTCTTGCTCCCCGCTTCCGAAATATTAACATCTGCTCCCATCCTTTCCTGCATTAGCGACCAATGGCGCCCCCGAGGGTCAAGCCCGCCTCATCGCCGGCTTGGTATGAGCCGTCCCTCGATGCGCCCAATGTTTTAGAGAAGAACATCACCGCCACGCGCTTGCTGACGGCAGGGGAAAGCAACGAGAAGGGGAAGACTGGACTCCGGGCCGGCTCCGACGTGCCTGAGCCTGAGGGAAGCACCTTCTACCCCTTCTTCATGAGCAGCATCGCCGCTGGGCTGGTTCCCCCCTTCTCCAACTTCTTTTACGAGGTCCTTGATCACTTCGGACTGCAAGTGCTGCATCTCCATCCCAACTCCATCCTTCTCTTGTCCATCTTCGCCTACTATTGTGAGGCGTATCTGGGGGTGATGCCGTCCGTGGCTCTGCTGCGCCACTTCTTCTTCCTCCGTGCCAGCGAGGGTCATATCTCCGGGTGCGCCAATTTCATCGCGGCTAGCAAGGCCAACTCGATCTCAAACACCAGGAAGAAGGCCGGCAACCTCAGGGCCAAATGGGTCATGATGGGCACCAAGTGCGTCCATCCGCGCTTGGCGCTGCCAACGGAGAGGCCCCAGTCCGACAAGGGGTGGTCCTGCGCGAAGCTCACCGACGAGCGGGCGATGTTGGTGCTGGAGCAGATGAAGTCCGACCTGAAGCCCGGGAACACGAAGGCGGCAAACATTACAGGGGCCATGCACCTGAGGGAATTCCTGGCGCTGCGCGTGGCCCCGCTTCAAGCCCGCACGCACCCCTTGTGGGAACTTGGGGATGAAGAGGACAAGGTTCGCTTGATCTCGGAGGCCTTCTCCGACGAGGAGCTGACCGCAGCTCTCCGCCTCCTGGTTGGGGACAATCAGGAGTATTTGCCGAATGTCTTTACCCCCTTGTTCCGCCACAAAGACGGGGCGCTGATCGTGGCCTCCAAACCGACCTTTGACGGGCGTGGACTGGTGCCGCTGGTGCTCACCGGGGCCCTTGCGGCGCCGATGTCGGTGGAGCTGTCTTCTGGTGAGTCCCGTGGGGGGGAAGAAGAGGAGGAGGAAGACTCGAAGGTGACCCCCGAAGGGACGGGGGAGACCCCCGCTGAGTAAGGCTGACATCCTCCGCGCCTTTCCCGACAATTATGAGGCCGACGCTCCCTAGGAGAAAGAGGAACTGGTCATGATCCCGACGAGGAGCAGGTCGGCGCTGATCTCCCGAGATTCTGTTGTTGCTTCAGTGTCGGCTAGAGCTACTTCCGGCTCAACCGCTTCTCCCGCTTTAGCTTCTGGGCTGGTGCGCCTGCGCCTCGAGTCACGATGCTCTCAGGCTTCAAGCTCACCAAGCGGAAGGTGGACTACGTTGTTGTGGACCAGTAAGTGCCCCGCCTCGCCTTGTTCCTGTTGTTGATGCTCGTTTCCGACTCTCTTTCCTTGTTGTGCAACCAGGCTGTCGTCTGCGGCGAAGAGGAGTAGGGAGAGCGAGGTGGTGCCACTTGAGTCCGTGTCACCTCCTGCGACTGCACCCCTCTCCATGAGCAAAGGTGGGGATGGTGCTTGTGCTTCTCCAGCCCAGTCATCCTCACGAGGCACGGTGGAGCATCCTCGGGAGGAGTCAGCCCCCGAAGCGCCGCTCGCTCAGGAGGTGCCGGTGTCTGTCCGGGCTGATCAGGTCTCGAAGGCTCAGGTGCCCTTGATCTCCCAGGCTCTGGTGACAACGTCGCCCCCTTCTCCTGCTGCACCCCTGGCCCCAGGTTCTTTTGCTTCCTCTGCCGTCTTGGAGCGCGCCCTTTTGGAGATGGCCTAGCTGCATGAAGATCTCCAGGGCATGAACCCGCGCTTGGTGATCGGGCGCCTGGTGGTCGGGCGCCTGGAGCTGGCCTCTGGCTGGCTTCACTGCGATTCGGCGGTTCGAGCGTCACTGAGCCAGGCCGCGGCGGCCTCCGAGAAGGAGAAGCAGGCTGCCGCCAAAGCTGCGGCCAATCGCGAGGCGGCACTAAAGGACGCTGAGGCCACCCGCGGCCGCTGCCGAGAGCTGGAGGACAAGCTGAAGGGCCTGCGCGACCAGCATCCGGAAGAAGCATGTGGCCGCCAGGCGAAGGAGGAGGAGATGAGGGCTCGGGAGGACGCTGTCAAGGGCCACGAGGCCGAGCTAGGGGAGCTGGCGAAGGTGCAGGCCACGGAGCACAGCTGGCTGGAGGAGTTGGAGCGGAAGGCGAGGGCAAAGGAGGTCGATCTTGACGCCAAGGCGAAGGTCCTGGCTGAAGACCGCATGGCCTTCTCACTCCTTGAGGAGAGGTCCCGCGTGGCACTGAAGTCACCGTTCGAGAAGGGCCACCGACGAGGATGGCCCTACTCAGCTACCTTCCCTTCTTGGTGAAGGCGCTCGAGGAAGTCGTGGAGGGCATCGATCCCATGGCGGAGGCAGAGGCTCGCGTCCTTTCCTCAGCCACGCTGACGCGGGTCTTCAGCCACGTGCACCTTCGTGACCCCAAAGCTCGTCTTGACGAGCTGCTGGAGCCTGTAGCTGATGAACACTATGCGGCTGCCACCGCAGCCGTGAAGGGTCAAGTGGAGGCCCTGCTGAAGAAGTTCGACGCCTTCGCCCCCATGTCCTTGACCGGTGACGCAGGTGAAGGCGACACTTCTCAGGAGGGGGCACCTCTTGAAGGTGTCGGTGGTTTTCATGGGTGACCTGCGACTGCTTTTCTGTTTTATTCCTGCAACATGCACCATGCCTCATGGAGGCGTTAAAATCGCGTTTGATATTCTGAGAACAATATGTCTTGTAATATTTGCTTTGAGATTTTGCGATTTTCTTCCTATTTGCTTTGTGTTCTGCGTCGGCAGAGCCCGGCCCCATGCATACCTCAACCGCCGTTGGGCCGACCGGAAACCAGGACGGACCAAGGAGTGAGGGGCTACACGACCAGTTAGGCTCCTGAGTCGCGATGCTCAGGAGTCCCCCTTGACGTGCAAATAGCCTATAGGAAGGATATGCGAGGATAGGTTAATGTTCTACGTCGGCAGAGCCCGGCCCCGCGCATAGGGTTTCGGCAAAACCCTTAAGGTTCGAACACTGGGGTGCACGTGAAGATCTCCCCCCTACCGATCCACGTCCTAGTTTTGCTAAGATCTTGTGGACTAACGCATTGAACTCGCAACACAAAGGACACAAGATTTATACTGGTTCGGGCCACCGTTGTGGTGTAATACCCTACTCCAGTGTGGTGGTGGTGGATTGCCTCTGGGGCTGATGATGAACAGTACAAAGGGAAGAACAGCCTCCTGAGGTTGAGGTGTTCTTGTGCTTGGTGGTTGTGATTGTGGGGATGAACTAGTTCTAGTCTAAGATGAGGTCTCTCTTCCTCTCTCTTCTATCTCACCCCCTAGATATGGTGGTGGCTAGTCCTATTTATAGAGGCCCTGGTCCTCTGCCACAAATATTGAGCGGGAAGGGAGACAACAACGGCCAATTTGAAAGGGGATAGCTAGTACAGCTTATCCTGACAAAAGTGGTCTTCGCCTGCAAAAGGCTCTGGTGGTGATGCCGTCTTGGGCTCCACGGTGACCTCCGTCTTGTCGTCCTACTGGTCCTGGTCTCATTGCACCGATATGGAAACCTTTGTTTGATGCCTCGGTACTCTGCACCTGCCTTGCCCCCTTAGCACAAAAGAGGAAACAAGGACATTGCGCGCGCTACCGCCCGCCTGGTCACGATCGTCATGGCTCACGTCACGAGAACCTGGTGATGTTTGCCGTGCCTTGATCTCTTCGCCCCTCATGAGCCAGCCTGGTGAGACCGCTCCTGAGAAGGTCTTGCGTCACCCGCCTCGTGAGGCTTGGCCCCTCGCGAGGGTCTTGAATACCTTGTTGATGAAGATGGGCCGTACAGGCCTGCTAGCAAAGCCATGCTGTGGGCCGTAGGCAGGAATTCTGGGGACCCCCGTTCCTAGAACGCCGACACTAACGCATCATGTTAAATCTCCAAGGGTGCGACCGCGCGAGCGAGGCGACGGTCGTGGTAGGCACGACCATGATACGGGCTGCTGGCAGCCCTTGGATCTAAGATCGAACGGTCGCATGCTAAGTTGCTGAAAATTTGCAGAATAACCCTCCAGGATAGGATATTCACCCATAGGTCTAGAATCACCCCATACAACCGTTCGATCTCAGATCCAAGGGCTCTCGGAAGCCCGTATCATGGGAGAATGGAAAGCTTTGTATCACCTGTAATTTTCCCGACGCTTGACATGACATCAAAAGCCATTTAATTGGGCGTCGAGTAGACATGACATCTAATTGGGCCCCCATAGTACTGTGCATGAATCCATTTATCCACCAGGCAAGCCACTACCCTGCCATTCGCATGCGCCCCCCACTCGACATTTTTACAATCGATAAACCGCTCCTAGTCGTCCCGTCCTTTCACATTATGGCAGTTCCACTAATCCTAACCCTCCTCCCAAATCCATGGCGTCCCAAATCTCCATGATCGGTGGTGAGTACAAGGTTAGAACCATCACTGGCGATCAGTTCTATGTCATCTACACCTGTTATTCTGCAAAGGTCAAAGAATGCCTTGCTCGCTTCAAACGCATGTTCAAAAACTCAAATGATGAGTGGGTCGCTCAACTAGATGTTTAGTACACCACAGTCCTGGGAAGCGAGAAGCATCTAAAGGAGGCATAGAAGAAGAAGCCCGCCATGATCTAGGTTTGCGTGCATGACTTATGCTTGGTCTACCACATATGCCATGCCGACGATGAGTGCCAGGATTTCAAGAATTTCCTCAAGGACGCCCGAGTCAAATTCATTACTGTATACTTTAGGAACGACAGGGATTTCCTGGATCGGATAGGCCTCGTTGTAGGCAACCCCTTCGACCTCCAGAAGACAGGGCTGGTGCCCTCCCGTGATCGGCCTTCAGTGCTGACCCTAGCAGGAGCCATGGTTCATCCTTCGTACAGTACACTGAAGAAACCTCCGTTCAAGTTTCATCATGCATGGGAGTGGAATGTACTAGATATAGACCACATCCACTATGCTGCAATGGATGGCTACCTTTGTTTCAATATCTACAAGGGTTGTATGAAGAGCAAGAGCCAAGTGTGCGGTTCAAGCAAAGAAGTATCGGCCAAGAGGAAGAGGAACAAGGACGAAGTTGAGGACGTGGATGAGGAGTCTGAGTAAGGTGGCAGTGCCGTTGCTCATGGTGGTTCTAATCCAGTGTCCACTAGATTAGTTGCTTAGTTTAATTTCAGGTGTGCTTAGTTTTATTTGAGGGGTGTGTTGTGCTGAGCCCCCAGAAGAACTATGTTATGTTTCTTATCGTTATATTTCGTACATTTCATCTTTTAGTTGGTATAGTACTACCACTCGTTTCTTCACATTATATACGTACAATATATATGGCGAACATCATATAGCCAGCAATTTAGTTGTCAAAGAGTTTTAGGGTGCTTAGTTTTTTCAAAGAATTCCAGGGTGCTTAGTTTTATTTGAGGGGTGTGTTGTGCTGGACACCATTAACTTATCATTGTGAGAATCGGCTTATTTTTGTCATGTAACATGGTCAACGGGTTTGACGTGAAAACAACAATGTCTAATGGCATTTCTGAGCGAACATCTAACTTAACGATGGCATTTTTTAGATATCTAATTGCATTTTGAGCAGGCATCTCACGGATCGATGGCATTTTTTGAGTAGTTGTAACTTCTAATGGCAAAACTGTGTAGTGATACACAACAAGTGGCATAAATAATAAGAACCCAAGAATTAAATAGGTATGCTAATTTCTTTATACTTTTGTGTGCGAAACAATATACGCTGCCTCCCCCCAGATTTTCTTTACAGAGGCAACATAGAACTATATGAGTACCCTGTTAAATTTTGTAATTATTCCGGCTTCGTTTGACCTTTTTATACATTAATTGAGTTTCTGGTCATTTAATGTGCGTAATTCAAATTTGAACTACAAGCACATGCTCCCGTGCATGAAAGTTGATTGAAAAATCACATGTGTGTCCTCGGGTGAATTTCTAGGTCCCATGGAAGAAATGGGAATGAAATTCAAACATCTAGGCATCGTGGTTCGGCCGAGAACATTGAGAATCTTGGTTTTAAAATTCTTGTAAATCCAAAACATGCCTGAAAATCATGAAACTTGGCATGGTGTCATGTCATGGTACTACCATGCTGTGGTAAAAAAATTGTAGAATAGGAACAAGTTTTGGTATAAGTTTCTTGCAAACCGGAGCTTCTCTCAAGAAGGGCCGTGGTTCTAAGAGGGAACGTGTCACCTTTGTGTGCATAATTCAAATTTTAAATACAAGCACATGCTCCAGTGCACCAAAGCTGGTTGAAAAATCACATGTGTGTCCTCGGGTAAATTTCTAGGTCCCATGCCAGAAATGGGAATGAAATTCAAACATCTGGGCGTCATGGCTCGGCCGGAAACATTGAGAAACTTGGTTTTTTAATTCCTGTAAATCCGAAACAAGCATGAAAATCATGAAACTTGGCTTGCTGTCATGACATGGCACCAACACGCTGTGGTAATTTTGCTGTCCGATTTGCGAAGGCGCACACATTAACAATCAACAAAGTCATTTTGGAACAAGTGATGTCACGTTACAATCGGAAACACAAGTATTATTGAAACTGTGGGCGTTCTATTTACCATTTATGTGCCGCCACGCGTCCCCATTTTTTATTAGCTAGGAGGCGCCGTGCAGGGTAGCTATTTGAGTACAGGATGTGTGCGAGCCCTTTGACGTCCATCTGTCGTCCACCGCTCTCCCAAGGTCTCCATTAATGGCGCCCGAGCCTCTGTTTAATGGCATGGCAATGTCTCACTCGACTGAGTTTTGAGATAGAAAAAAGAAAATCTGAAAAGAAAATTTTGCACGGATCATGATGTAAGATCCGATGGACCTATATAGCATCTACTGTGACTTATAGCAAGACTGATGAATATATATAAGGACGACGAGAGTGGATAATAATTGTCTTACATAATTAGGAAGATAATTAAAAAAGCCACATGTGGCTACGCCCGAAATACACAATTGCAAAAGAAGAAGGAAGACGCATACAATGATCTGGCTCGCTGATCTCTACTTTCTTTATGTGCTGCAGGTTGTGGAGACTAGTTCTCACGGTGGGTGATGATCTCTTTCATCAGTTTGATGTCCTTAATATGTTGCTTGGCAGCATCCATGGATTCCTCCAACAGCCTGTTGCGCTCGATGCGGAGCATGGCATTCTCATCCATAAGTTTCTTGATGATGACGCCGGTCGCGCTCAACAGTTCGCGCTCGCCCCGGAGCTTCGCATTGCCCTCCCCTAGTTGCCGGGTGACGCCGGTAGCCTCGTCCTGCAACCTCGCCCAGCCAGAGATCTGATCCATCTGGCTATGGACCATCCCATTCATGCGCCTGTAAGAGTCCTCGCCTGCCTACGAGAAATTTTCCCAGGCCGCCGCGGCACGGCGGGACCTCCGTGCTGCTTCGGTGGCGTGGCGGACATCTTTGCTGCTTTCGCGGCGTGGCCGGACCAGTCTGCTACATCGACAGCGCAGCGGGACCTCCATGCTGCTTCGGCGGCGCGGCGGGACCTCTATGCTGCTACTGCTACGCGGCTATACATGTCGGCTGCTTTCGTGGAGAGGCGGGACATCTCTCGTGCTTCCTCTTCCATGCTCACCTCTCCCTGGTGGAAATCTCTCGACCCAGAACTCACGCTGGCTATGGCTTGATTGACTTGATTGTTTTTTGTGAATGAGGAGTTGAGGAGGAATGTGCAGTCATCTTAGCATAGTAGTATTTATAACCGAGTACTACTAATACCTAATTGGGAAACCGTTTAGGTTGTGATTGGTGTGAACAGGTTTGCAATTAAATATAGCGTGGTAGTAGTAGTAATTTGGAATGTGACGAGACGTGCTCAAAATTTATTGACGGTTCTAGTTTTGAAGTGCGGCACTATTCCCGGATGGCGTAACATCGGCACGTTTTCTCGGCCGTGGTATAGCATATGCCATGATACTAGTTCTTTTTCTATTGCTGTGTACGTGCAAAAACTGGCACCGTCGGATGCATATCTTACGCTTGGCGTTCGACAGGAATAGCCTAGTGGCGAGCTATAGACTAGTCTTTTTTTCAGACGCATTACACCTATCTCTCAGGACTTCTCACACGCACCATCGCTGCTCCCTAGGTCGATGCCACCCACATACACTTGTACTCTGAGAAGAGGTGCACGCAGGCACTCATCCTCTCTCACACATGCATCTGTAGCTACGAATTGTAGTGTTCTCAACCATCCGATTGGCTCTATCATAGGTTTCACGTTGCTCCTTGGCCTTGAGATTGAGAAGTTTAAAACGTGGAGGCTAAGATGGAGGCACGGGGTTTTGGTTAATGTGCAGGCCGCACACGGCACCAACACGACACGAGCTTCGTCTGCCTGGTGTGCATGTAGTCAGGTGAGTTGTCCAAGTATATACACAACCAAGCCCTCGTTGGTACCCGTGCCTCGACTTTGGCTGGTCATAGTGGACAGTAACATAGACTAGTTACTAGTCTATGTTACTAGTACCTTCATAGTGGGTAGTGTCATATAGTATATGCATAATTTGGAGACCAGCGCTCTCTATATGTACCACCTTTTTTCTTTGATTCCATCTTGTTAGTTTTGCTCCATGGCGCAATCCATCGATACTACTACTATACAAATGTATACATTTTTTAAAAGGCTAGAGGGCGGGGCAGTCTAACTTGGTCCTTTTCACGAGAGGTGAGGGCCTTTGTGATTTGACGGCTCATTACTGTTGGAAGGCGGGGCCTTGTGATTTGACTGCTCATATAAATGTGTCGACGACCTGAGGAGGAGAAAATAACCGTGCGGTATACTCAAGTTTTCCACTAGAGTAGTACTAGTACGATGGAGGAGCACGAAACACGGCAGCCCAGTGCCATATGGCAATAAAAATGATCTAATTGGCTAGTCATCTCATTGTTAGCATTGTTCTATTCATGCCTCGCAGAGAACGTGACACGTGTGGCAAAACACCCGAAGCAAAAGAAGAAACACAGGAGCAAAAGGAGAAGGAAGATTATCACCCCAAATGATCTAATTCGCTGCAGAGTCGTAAATGCTTATTCATCGCCTCCACGACCTCCATCTCCTTGTGCGTCTCCTCCGCCATCTTCTTCATTCTGTCCATGACGCGGGATTTCTCGACGCGAGCCTTCATCATCTGTTCCACGGCCACATTACGTACCTTGACAGCAGTCGGGTGCTCAATGCGGAGCTTCGCCAACTCCTCCTTCTGTTCCATGACGAGGGCCTGCAACATCTTCATCGAGCAACTACTACTCTCGTGCAGCTTCTTCCAGCCCGCGTTCTTCTCCTTCGGCAGGTCGAGCTCGTGGAAGAGCTTCTCCTTGTCCTCCTGAAGTTGCAGGATTTTGTAGGTCGCCTTCTTCTCCGAGGCAATGCTCTTCTTCAGTAGCATCACCAAGCCGGTGGTCAACTCCCCATGCTTATTGAGCTCAGCGGGCATGTCGTCGAGGCTCTCCTTCAGCAGCTCCACCAAGCCATGGATGAACTCCTTCTGCTTATCGAGGTCCTTATTTAGCTGATCGGGCATGCCGTCGAGGGATAACGACTCCAGCGCCGCCAGCTCGGCATGTTCGTCTCCGCGGCTAGGGCGCTCCAGGGAGCCATCGCTAGCCCATGAGAGATCTTTCGAGGTCTCTGCATGGTGGCGAGCCCTCTTTTTTTTCCGCAACCTTGGTTGCCGCTCCCTTGTTATGAGTAGTTCTCGACCTAGAGCTCTGCGCACCAGACATGGCAAGGATGGACGAAGAAGAAGCACTTATGAGGAGGAAAGGTAGAGTAATTTTCGGTTAGGTAGTTCCCCTTTTTATAACCTAAGTACTAGCACTAGTACTAATACCTGCATAGTGGGAACACGTTCAGGTTTGGTACGTACTAGTAGGTGTGAGCAGGCTTGCACTTAATTGTAGCCCTAGTACTTTCAAATGTGATGGGAACAAGGTAAAGATAAATTGCTGGGTTTTGGTTTCGAGGCCCGAAACGGCTCCCAATGAGTTTAGTGGAACATAAATTTCAAGTAGACTACACTGCTCAGATGCGTAAATATTATGTTACTGTCAAAAACTGTCACAAAATACGAAGGAGACCAATGGAATTACTACTAGCAACCCATGATTTAACTACTCACATGCGCACAGTGGAGTAGTAATGTCTTTCTTCCGCCCTCACGTCCACTCAATTTGCATGCACTGTATTAATTGACCATCAATGAAGTGAAGGACTTTACACGCGTCAAATTATCACATGGGGTGGATCTTGGTACAAAATTGCGTCCGCCCGTGTACCCGCGTGTGCGTGCGAGGGAATGAGTGCGTGCGTGGCTTGTGTGCACATCTTCGCTTCGTGCATGTACCTCCAGTGTGGCTCAGGGAGGACGAGTACATTCTTCTTGAACCAACAGCACATCGCTGTGATCAATCCACACAAGGATGTCGCGACAATGCCTCCACATGTGCCACGTGGCTTCATGAACTGTAAGAGAGACACTGTGTAGCGTGCCATTGTGTTCTGCACATACTCAAAGTACTAGTAAGGTACACGTGCATTGCACGCATCAGATTTTGCAACCAAATTATGAATAAATACCACACTATAGCATGTAAGATCTGAGTCATATATGCCTGATATAGACCTTCATTTAATTCTTATAGTTCATCTCATTCAAAATCAATTACTTTTTATAAAAAACCTAGGGCCTCTTTGATTCGTAGGATTTCCAAAACACGGGAATAGGAAGAACATGGATAGAGTGGAATGTCGTCTTGAATCCTACAGGGTTGTACGAGTGTTTGATTGTGCATAGAAAAAACGCAGAATTTTTTCAAAGAGGTTTGAGTGGATGGGGTGTTTCCTATGAAATCTAGTGCAATGGAAAAAATCCTATGGTTTACAATCCTACGAATCAAACAACCAAGATAGGAAAAATTCCTAAGGATTAGAATCCTCCCAAATTCCTTTGAGAATCCTTTGAATCAAAGAAGCCCTTAATCTATTTTATGATTCATGGAATTGTGCATTTTAAAGCATAAAGTAAAAACAAATAATGGCAATTCAACTAGAAAAAAGTTTGGGCAGTTATGATACGGAAGATTCCAGAACAAAGGAGAACCACGGTTGTTTTGAGATTTGTGCATTATGCTTAAGTTCAACCATGGAGTCTTCTAGATAGTACATGTGGAAAAATCTGGTGGGGGGCTAGAAGATGGTGCGAGGGGCCGAGTGGAGGGAGACTATGAAGGAGTGCACAACTACGAGATCGATATTTAGAGAGAGGGGGCGAGAACATGCGTTGTTGCGCAGTGGCGGAGCCATGAAAAATGTCCCATGAGCTAGGGGGACAAGCATTGCTAATCCTTTACAAGGAGGGCCAATTCATCAACTTAAACCATTTTTACCAGCAATTGTCTAATGATCACATTCATATTAGCCTCGACATATAGTGATGTTAGGGGGGGCCTTGCTGCCCCCCTGTCTTCGCCATTGTGCGCGCGTCTCAGAGATGAAGCAGAAGGCATGGATGATGAGAGGGGGCGTTGGATATATAATTAATGTGAGTGTATTAGCTATATATGTAATCCTATATAGAGAGGTATAGATTGATCGATGTGGACGTGGGAAAGAGGGTGAGACCTCACTAGATATATAGATTGATTGGTTTATGCGGAAAACTATGAAAGACCTAGCTATACACACGCACACATAGAGGAACATCGATCGTTGCGCATGCACGTGAGAGATAAAGAATGCCCGATATGATGGAGAGGGGGATGTGTGTGTGTGCCTTCATGGGAGACCGGCCTGAAGAAAAGGATTGCATGTGTGCGATGGATAATGCCGACTGGCAGTGTGTGTGCATGCATGCATGAGAGAAAGTTAGTGGTACAATTATAAAGAGAATACCAATGTGTGGGTGTAAAAGACTAGGTGAGGTCATAATCAATGTAAAGTTGAATTCAAATATTTGAATAAGAGATCGGTGTGGTTTGGAAATGAGCATGCTGTAATGTATACACATTGAACAAGGTCAGACTTGTTTGAATTTGAGATACCGATGGCAGACATCGTTTGGCCACATTGCATCCGTGCATGGACACACTATTCTAATTGGAGATGATGTGTGGCTTTCGGATCACATATCTATATCTATACCCCTATATATATATTATATTTTATATTTTTATATAGTGTGTGGATAACTTTAACTTTGAAAGATAGTCGTTGGATGAGGCCAATCCGATGGTGCAGAGCTGGCAAATTTGAGCACTACTGGCCATTGGATATCATCTAGATTCCACCAGATTTTGCCACATGTACAATCTAGAAGACTCTATGGTTGAACTTAAGCATAATGCACAAACCTCAAAACACAAGCACTTCTTCTTTGTTCTAGAATCTTCCGTATCAAAATTTCCCAAATGTTTTTCGACATGATTTGTTTTTACTTTATGCCTTACAACGCACAATTCCATGAATCTTAAAATAGATTAGCTTTCTTATAAAAACTAGATGATTTTGAATGAAATGAACTATAAGAATTAAACGAACATCTACATCATGCATATATGACTCAAAGCTTACATGCTATAATGTGGTATTTATTCATGATTTGGTTGCCAAATCTCATGCGTGCAATGCACGTGTACCTTACTAGTCTAAATGGTGTCTCTGTGTGTGTTGTGCGTGTTAAACACATTGTACGTAGTATATCATACTAGTATAAATTGTCTTTTTTTGGGTACACGTTAAGCTTGTTCTCCCGAAATTTCAAGCCGCGCCTTGTTATGCCAAAATTTCAAGCTAGCGTCTCTGTCTATCGTGCTGCGAAACTCCCGCCTCTTCAACCCGCTCCTTGTTACCCCGAAATATTTAAGATAAATCTTTGTCTCGTTGTGCTCCGACAACTCCCTCCATCTCAACCCGCACCTTGCTATTCCAAAATTAAAACGCGCGCGGAAACTCCCACCTCCTGTGAAATCCTGACACGCGAAATGCCTGTGATACCCCGGAATCAGAAGAACCGCCTCAAATCGGTGGGGGTACTTTCGTAACTTACCCCACATTTCGGACAAGCGCGTCCCTAAGCCATGGTTCCCCACTCCCATCCCATCCGCCCACCCATTCGTACACCGAGGTCGGGAAAACCAGTGAAGCCCCACACCCTCCTCCGTCCGCCACCCGGCCGGAGCCTCTTCCCCGACGACGTCGTCCACAGCAACACCTCGATGACCCTCATCCACCGTGCCGGATGAGGATCCGTCGTCGATCTGGTCATCCCGCCGGTTAAACCACCCCGTCATCCACCTCCAAGGAGCTTCCCTGACGTTCCCCTCGTCTTTCGCGCCACCTCCATTCCCACACCGTTGTCTTCACCTACACCACCGGAAGAGCACCATCATCATCGTTTCCTCGGATGAAGCTGCGGCCTAATTGGCACCACAAAAGAGGTTGCACAGCAATCACCGCATTTTCTTCTTGATTCGATCTCACGGTGCTGCCGGCGCTCGGTCCCAAGCCAACACGGCGTGGCTCCATCCACAGCGGCGTCACAAGCCACTTCCTCCACGGTGTCGCTCCCTCGACGGTGATGTCCACGTCAGTAGGAGCTGCTGCTGCTTTAGCTCTCGCTCGCGTTGTTGCTCTTCTCTTACTCTCGGTCCCTTGCCTTGTCTGCTCTTGCTCTTGCTCTTTCCCGCGCTACTTCTCTCGCTCTTGCTTGCGATGCTGCTCCGATTTAGCTACACTTCAGTCGACTAAATCGACTTTTGGGTCAGTCGATTTTCAGGGGGTGGGGGGCTCGCCGGAGTTAAGGAAGAACCAGCCGCAGCAGGGAGGGGGGCTCACCGGAGAGGTACCCCACTATCTATCTTAGGGTTCAGGGTGGGGACGGTGGTCGCCGGCGATGGTGGGGCGGTGGCGTGGGGATCGCCGGAGAAAAAGCTCGGAACGGCGGGGGGGGGGGGGGGGGGGGGCTAGAGGGATGGCTGGGGCGGCGGCGGACCGGTGGTGGGGAGTGTTTTCTGGGCGAGCGGGGTGGCACATCGCCGGCCGCGGGCGGCTGTTTGGCCGGTGGTGGCTGGCGGCTCAGGGGGGTGGAGGTTGAAGATGAACTGCAAGCCCTTGATTTCGTATCCAACGGCTGCAAAATAGACTGACCAGAGATGAAAAAGTCAGTCGACTGACGTGTAGCCTCACCTCTAGTGCGTTCAGTTTCGACAGTAAAATTTAGTTTCGACGGCAAAATTCGGTTTCGACAGTCAAATTCAGTTTCGACAGTTAAATTCAGTTTCGACAGTTAAGTTCAGAGATGAGCGGCTGATGTACTTTACATCTAGCACTTTGTGGTTATGTATTTTACGTCATCTATTGGAGATGCTATCAGAATTCCACTCAGGTTAACAATGTCTCTCTTGTCCTGCTTCACCCTCGGCGTCGTACAACTCACCGGAGCTGCTCCAACGACGAAACCCTCCATCACAGCGGAGTAGTACCTCGGGCTCCGTCTCCAAACGCCTAAGATCTTCTTCCCCTCCTCCGACAGCCAAGTCAGCCGGAGCATCCTCACCGGCCAACCCAATCACACTGAGATCGACATGGCTTCGCCAAAGAGGTTGTACACTTGTTGCATATCTTTTTTACTCTACATGTTATATATATTGTCCACTGAGCACACAGAGTAACGGGAAATATGATTATTTTATCCTACTATATGACAAGCAGTGAGGTACCAGGCAACTTAGCTATCCGTGACGGACTCTCTTGAATGCCATCATTATTTATCTCTATGCGTTTGAGCTGTGCATTTGTCGATGGCCCTGGGAGATGAGCTAGTAGGGTAGTGTCCTGGGTCCAAAGTAATAGAAGTAGCACAAAAACATTTTTTTAGTGTAGGCTTTTCCTTGCTCAAGCCTGCCTACTAGAATCGCCAGTGCTTGAAAGGAAAAGTGAATGAAAAACATAGGAATTGGGAAGTTCCTATGGTACTACTTTTCATGAATTTGGTGCAAAGGAATGGAGCAAAGTAAAACTGTAGGATTTGTTCCTTTAGTGTCTCCTTGAAAGAAAAACCGTAGGAATTTTAATTTCCACTTGTCCTCCTTTTCAAATTCCTATTCATGAAGCACAAGACTAAGAGATAGTAGCACAATACCATTATAACTGTACATTTTCTTGTGGTTTGACTTAATCTCACCATGCTTCTTTGCATCCTTTGATCTTCCAATTCTTGTAAACCAAACACCCAGATTGGCAGAAATCCTATGTTTTTAAATTCTCTATTTTGCACGTGCATTCCTATCCTATTCATGTCTATTTCCTATCGGTGCATTGTTAGAATCCTCAAATTCAAACAAGCCCTTACACAATTACTTCTGTTACATATATGTGTCAAAGAAAACCTTGTGTGGTTTGTCCTGCTCCTGCGGTGTTGTGTTCCACCCCAGCTCAGCTGCTCCAACGACGGAAGGGTCACCACAGCAGGGATCCGCTCTCCAGACTGTCTTTCACCGCCTCAGATCTTCTTCCCCGCCGCCAGCGGCCACGACAACTACATTACCATCATAAACTGAGTAGATGACCTTGAGAACTACACGGGTCCGCAAGAGAGGTCGCACTCTTCCGTGTCTTCTTATGTTATGCATCGCTTAATATGATGACATGCTACTTTATCGCCGTGTTCACCTATTAGACTCTGAGTCAGGTCCAAACTTATGCTAAAACTTGACTTTTAAAATGGTTGTAGGGTACATATTGGGGTAGCAATCAGTACTATCTGTCTACTATCTGGTTGATCTCGGGTGTCTACTATGAGTTTCATGTTGGGTGCGAACAAACATTAAAGGAGCCATTATCTGTATTTTTTAACTAAAGCTATTATCTGCCTGCTATCATTTGTTTTGGGTCTATCCACAGTTCGCTACCATCACTCTGGATTTGTGCATGCACTCCTTACATAATCTCACTATGTTTATTCCTATGCATGTCAGTTATTGTACACAATGGAACTAAACATGTAGAGCAAAAGAGACGAGCCTTGCGTGGCAATAAAATTTCATGCAGACGTCGCTCCATGCTGGGCGCAAAGGCAGCCCCCTCCACCCAATTCAGATCATAATCTAGAGGAAGATAACTGTTTCGAGGGGGATTCAAAAGTAGAAGACCACTCCTATTTACCCCATGAGGTCTTTGCTCTAACTTGGCATGCTGATGTTGGTAATATCATGCATATGGTGCCTTGCATTGCTTACTGTATACATCAAAGATGTCATCTGCTTAGTTTAGACATGCTTTGTGTCAATTCCACCTGTTTAGTTTCTTTATCGTATATGTGAATCATGCAATGCCATCTTGTTTAGCCAGGCATTATATATGTGAATTTTGCAATGCCACCCTGGTTAGCCAGTCATCTTATATGTGAATTATATCATGACATCATTTTTTTATTACGTGTTAAATTTGTCAACAATTTTAGTACATTCAATTACTCTTCCTATGCATTAGCCATTCGGGGCGGTCATGCAAAAAATCTGGAGTGGAAACAAGGTCTTCAGAGCAGACAATGCTATGTGACGAAGCACATGTCTTGCTGGTTACAGATAGCTCCTCGGAGGAGGATTCAGAGACAGATGACCAGTCCTATCCCCCCCCCCCCCCGAGGTGCATGCTCTAACTTGGCAGGGTTATGTTGCTCATATCGTGCGTATGGTGTCTTGCATTGCCATGTCATTTGCTTAGTTTAGACATGCTTTGTGTGAATGCCACCTGTTTAGTGTCTAATTACCATATATGTGAATTATGCAATGCCATCTTGTTGCAAGACATTATATATGTGAATTATGCAATGCTATCTTGTTGCAAGGCATTATATATGTGAATTATGCAATGCCATGCTGTTTAGCCAAGTGTCGTATATGTGAATTATATCATGCCGTCCTTTTTTGTATTTCTCATTGCTTTTGTCGATAATGTTTGTATATTCAACTGCTCTTCCTGTGCATCAGCCATTTGAATTGGTGATGGAGAAATCTGGAGTGAAAACAAGGTCTTCAGAGTAGACAATGCTACCTGCTGAAGCAGATATCTTGCTGGTTACAGATAGCTCTTCAGAGGAGGATTCAGAGGCAGATGACCAGTCCTATTATCCCCCTAAGGTGTATTCTCAAACTTGGCAGGGTTATATTACTCATATCATGCATATGCTGTATTGCAATGCTTAGTTTTTACATCATATATACGATATTGAATGCCATCTCCTTAGTTGACACATGATATATGTGATTGCCCTCTGCTAACTTCCTTAGTATATAAATCATATATTTGAATTATATCATGCCATGATGTTTACATAGACAGCATGTTTCTGATTTATGGCATGCCAACCCATTTTCTAAAGACATAATATAGTTATATCACCTCATCCTGTTCACATAGTCATCATATTTTGAATTATGTCATTCTACCCATGAATTATATCATGCCACCATGTTTCCATCGACGGCATGTTTGTGATTTATGGCATGCCAACCACTTTAATAGACACATCGTATAGTTATATCATGTCGTCTTGTTTACATAGTCATCATATTTTGAAGTATGTCATTCTATCTTGTTTAGTTAGACATCATACATGTAAAATTGTGTCATGCTATATTGTTTAATTAGCCATCATATATGTGAAATTATGTCCTGCTATTCTGTTTGGTTAGACAACATAAAGGTGAATTATTTCATGCCCTGTTTTCTTCCCTACTATCCATTGCACCTGTCTATCTTACAATGTCTGTACATTCAATTGCTTTTCTTGTTTATCAGCCATTTCAATTGGAGGGGGTGATGGCAGTATCTGTGGGAGTAAAAGCACGGTCTTCAGAAAAGATTGTGCTACCTGTCGATGGAGATAGAACCACAGTTGTACTTGCCCAAGAACCAGCCCCACCACACATAACCTAGACTCACGCAGATTGTACCCCTACTCAATTGTACAGAGAACCAGCCACACCCCTTTTAACCCCAACCCCAGCAGATAGTAACCCAGTTCTCGTTGACACAGCACCATCTCCACCATAGAGCACCCAAACACAAGCAGTTAGTAAGGCAACTGATGTGCCCAAAGCACGAGGACCACCACTACGAACCCCAAGTCAACGCTTAAAGCAGAAGAAGAATTGTTCTCAGGTCAGGTTCTATAGCTATGGTTCATACTACTTTGCTCTTGCATCACTGTATTTACTCATACCAGCTAATTTCAAATTTGAAGGGTGCAATTGAAACTCCAATGGAGCAACAGGTATGTTTTAAACCTGTTTCTTTAATGTGTTTGCTGTTGTAACTTGCTCTATGTTGATTTCAGTTTCAATTGAATAAACAGTTATGTTCTTATGCCATGCACATTACAAGTGTTGTTATTGCTGTGTAGTTTCCCACACTTATATTCGAACTGTATCTATCATGATTTGGCAACATAAACTAGAATGATATAGACCATACAGTGACCATACTACATAGATATATGTTTGTTTCATGCTGTTATCTTGTCCACCTTACTACTGAAGTGGTTTACCAAAATGAGTTTCATATACTACATTGTAAACCTGTGATGTGTTTGTTTGTGTCTCTTTTAGAACACGGATAAATATTGGAGAAGAGTACCCCGTTATGCAATGGTAAATGAAGTAGTGCAGATAAGGTTCAAGATAGTGAGACATCCCTGTTGGTCTCCAAGAAAGCTGATAAAAACTAGAATGAAGACACTATGACAACCCCAAAGTCCTGTCTTGATGTAGTGTTCGAGTTACTGGCTACTAATGTTGGCACCAGCTCTTCGAACTCGCTGCCTGAATCAGTTCGGCTTCTTGAGTCTCAACGTCAAGTTGAAAGACATCAATCAAATGTTATGCGACAGGAAGCCGAAGGACTGAGGAAGTCCCTGCAGAATTCAGATGCATACTTTCTGGTGCAACAGCAAGTGCTGGAGGATTTAAGCGCCAAACAAGAGAAAGTTAATAAGCTTGCTAAGCATCTTGCCAGCATTATGGATACCCATGATATTGTTTCTTGAGCTCTTCTGAAGTGGTTTCAGTTCTGGACTTGTTTTGCTGCGGCGTTTATATGCTGCTTTGTTCCCTATATTTGCACTGGTGGCGAACTTTGATGCCCAGTGGATGTAATATGTGTAATAGCCGAGATAGCCTAGCGTAAGTTGCTTGCTTATTTATTTCCTTATTGTCTTGTTTATTTGTTTTCTTGTAGTCAGTGCAGTTCTTTTTCCGTGGTTTACTAGTGGCTGCAATAACCTATTTTTTTAAAACTAGGCCACATTAACCATGGGCTACATATTTACTACAGTTAACATGGGCCTCCTACGGGCCGTAGAAACAATGGGCCTCCTAAGGGACGTAGAAACAATGGGACATCTACGGGGCATAGAAACAATGGGCCTTATACGGGTCATAGACACAATGGGCCTTCTATGGGCCGTATCATCAATGGGCCTTCTACGGGTCGTATGATCGGTTTGCCAAACATGGACCAATAATAGACCACATTATGGTCGTAAATGGGCTAGAGTTGAAATCGTCCGTTCATGGGCCGACCATAACGGGCCATCGTTAATCATCCGTATTTGATGACGCTATGAAAATGGCCCAACGTATTAACGGGCCACAAATGGGCCGACTGTAACCACGGGCTGAATTTGGCCCACAAGCAAAAATGACAGTAACGGGCCAAAAGTAAACGAATGCTAGAAATGAGCCCAAGAATAAATGGGCCCTGGGAAGGCCGAAAGATAACATGATTTGGAAATGGCCCAACGAAATAATGGGCCGTTAATGGGTATAAAGTGATACACTGTTCATTACAGGCCAGTTTTACCATGGGCCATTAATGGGCTGAGGGTTACTAAGGGCCTCATATGTGCCGAAAGACGTCATGGGACATACATGGGCTGGAAGTTAAAATGGGCTGGAATTATATTGGACGGCCCAGATGATGCTACTGGGCCCAATTAGGAGAGGCCATAAACGGGCCCTGGGTTAGCGGGTTGTAAATGGGCTATATGCGACAGGCCGTTAACAGGCTTGCCGTGGGCCGGCCTGCCACCTTTTGACCAAGTCAAACGGGACGGCCTTTCACAGGAATGGGCCTCTGTTGGGCCGTGCCACATGTCGACGTATCATAGGCGCTTTGGGTCCAATGAGTGGATGACATCTATCCCAACGGTGAGTCGACATGTGTTTCCTCCAGCCAATGATGATTTTACACGTGGAAAATCCCTATTGGTCGGGGCTGTTAACGGGTTATCAGATCCAAAACCGGACCCGATAGATAAACGGCGTTCCGTTACGGTGGATGCCACGTGTCGGTCACCCTTGACGAAAGCACTTTTATGACGCGCGATTTATCGTCATGGAAGTGCACTTCCATGATGATAATTTTGCTAATGTCATGAAACACTTCTACGACAGCACAGGTATGACTATCTTGATTATGTCATAAAATTTTCATGGATGTACATGTATGACAGAAAACGTGACCTACTGTAACAAACACGTATCATCACGGAAGTGTATTTTTTTGTAGTGTATGATTATCTTCAAAGGAAGCAAGCACTTTAGAACTTGAGATCAGCTCATGAAGATCTTCAAAAGGAGAACGAGTCACTCCGCGCTCAACAGATCAGTTCCGCTCAGGAAGGATTTGAACCACCATGTCTAAAATGTCTTGATTGTGATAATGTTGTCTTTGTTGTTGAATGTTCTAATGCTGCTACTATTGCAATATCTTCAACTGCTGATATGGTAACTAACCCCTTTGTTGAGGATACCACTACTATTGCTGATGAGAATGCAAGGTTGAAGACATTGCTTGAGACAGGAATGTACAAAAGTCTCAAAGGGCATCAGAAACTATGTGATGTCCTCAAGAAACAGATTCTGAACCGAAACCCTAGGAAAGAGGGTGTTGGGTTTGAGAGGAAAATCAATGTTGATGGTTCTTACTGGAAGCCTGAGAAGTACCCCAAAACCACATGGGTTTCTGCAAAGGGACCTTCAGTGGATCCATCTACCTTATCTGGATTCACTTGTGCTAACCCGATTGTCATTGATGAATCCTTTGATGCAAACTATAGACTGTTTAAGAATCAGAATGGTGAAGTGTTTGCCAGGTATATTGGTACTAACTACAGGAATGGACCGCCTTTGAAGAAGATCTGGGTACCCAAAAGTTGTCTTGAAAATCTTCACGTGAATGTCATCATGACACCACCTGGGAAGAAGAAAAACCCCAGACCAAAGGCTTCATACGGTCCAAAGGCTTCATACAGACAAAGGACTCGACAGAATCACCCTAACGCCAATGTTTTGCAGGGAAACCATACTCAGGCATATGAATATGAGTGTGTTTCATCAAACCGCCATGTCCATAAGACCAAGAACTATTCTGCCTATTCTTATGAGTATTATTCACCTCCTGCGAGGCTATTTGCTAGGGCTCCAAAGCCAAAGTTCTCAGATGCTACACTTAGACTTATTGCTTCGAAGCCACCCCTGAGGATGTGGGTGGCTAAGAAAAATTAACTCTCTTTTGTAGGGAAAGGTCTCCAGTCTGAAATCAAAGGCGTCTGATGCTTATGCTGGGGACCTTAAACATCTTGTGGGCGCAAGATAAAATGCCCAAATGGTCTTATTATGTATTTCGTCCCAGGATTCCTTGACATACATCCTACTTATCCTAACCGTGATCTAAACTTTGATAATATGCTTGTTTGACAAATGTTTATGCTTCACACTTCCCTTGGTGAAGCCTATCCCCCAAACTGCACTGTAGGGTACGACACCAAAGGATTCTGAATGGATTATGGATAGTGGATGCACTAACTACATGACTTGTGATCGGAGTCTTCTCATGGACTCAACCTTACATCCATTTGACAAGAGTCACATCACATTTGCTGACACAGGTAAAAGCAAGGTATTGGGTCTAGGTAGAGTTGCAATCTCAAAGGATCAGCACATGGATAAAGTGATGCTTGTTGAATCCCTTGGTTTCAACTTAATGTCTGTCTCGATGCTTTGTGATTTGAACATGATTGTGATATTTGGAAAATATTGTTGCCTTGTTCTAATGGAATCTGACAAGTCTCTAGTCTTTGAAGCATATCGGAAGGACGATTGGTACATGGTAGATTTCTCAGCAGGACCACAGTTGTCCGTATGTCTTCTAGCAAAAGCTTCAGAGTGTTGGCTCTGGCATCAGAGGCTAGGGCATGCTCGCATGAGGAACCTGTACACTCTTGCGAAGAATAAACACGTCATAGGCATCGAGGGCGTCAAGTTCAAGAAGGATCATTTGTGTGGTGCCTGTGAAGCTGGAAAGATGACAAGGGCCAAACATCCCTCGAAGATAATCATGACGACATATGAACCCTTCGAGCTGCTTCACATGGACTTATTTGGCCCTACTCACTACTCTACTCTCACTATCACTGCTTGCCTCTATGGCTTCATCATTGTTGATGATTATTCAAGATACACATGGGTGCATATAATCCTTTACAAGAATGAAGTGTGGGATGTCTTCAGACAATTCGCCAATCGTGCCATGAATAACTATGACAACAAGATCAAGTACATCAGAAGTGACAACGGCACAGAGTTCAAAAACACCAGCCTCGACACTTATCTTGATACATTGGGCATCACGCATGAGTTCTCAGCTCCATACACACCTTAGCAGAATGGCATCATGGAGTGCAAGAACAGAACACTCATTGAGATGGCTCGCACGATGCTTGATGAGTACAAGACTTCAAGGAAGTTCTGGCCTGAAGCTATTGATACTGCATGCCACGTCATCAACCATGTTTATCTTCAGAAGCTTCTAAAGAAGACATCCTATGAGCTCCTAACTGGTAAGAAGCCAAATGTCAGTTACTTCAGAGTATTTGGTGCTAGGTGCTGGATCAAGGATCCACATCACACTTCAAAATTTGCACCAAAAGCACATGAAGGTTTTATGCTTGGCTACGGAAAGGATTCACACTCCTACAGAGTCTTCAACTTCTTTCACTATAAAGTGGTTGAAATCGTGGATGTGCGATTCGATGAAACTAACGGCTCGCAAAGAGAGCACCTGCCAAATGTGCTAGATGAAGTCCCACCTAGTGAATCGATCAAGCTTATGGGAACTGGAGAAATCATACCTTCAGAGGCATAGGCTGAAAAAGAACTTGTCATTTCTGCACCAAGTCAACCTGAAGATACTGCTCAGCCTGAAGCCAATGCTGAAAATAAAGACAATGATCAGCAAGGGCAAAATCTTTGTCCAGTTCATCCTCGTGTTGCAAATGAAGTACAGATTGACAAGATACTTGATAGCATTAATGCACCTGGTCCCCTCACTCATTCAAGAGCAACACATCTAGCAAATTTCTGTGGGCACTTTGCATTTATCTCTATATCTGAACCCAAGAAAGTTGCTAAAGCCTTCATGGAACTTGAATGGATTCAAGATATGCAAGAAGAGCTTCAACAGTTCGAGTTGAACAATGTATGGGAACTAGTCAAGCGTCCTGATCCTCGCAAGCACAATATAATAGGCACCAAATTGATCTATCGCAACAGACAAGATGAGCATGGTCAAGTTGTCAGAAACAAGGCTTGTCTCATTGCTCAAGGATACACTCAAGTTGAAGGCTAGGCTTGAAGCCATTCACATACTGCTATCCTATGCCAACCATCACAACATCGTCGTGTACCAAATGGATGTGAAGAGTGATTTTCTCAATGGGAAGATTGAAGAAGAAGTATATGTTGCACAACCACCTGGCTTTGAAGACCCAAATCATCCTGACAAGGTATACAAGCTCAATAAGGCACTGTATGGCCTCAAACAAGCCCCTCGCGCTTGGTATGACACACTCAAAGACTTCCTGAAGAGCAAAGGCTTCAAACCTGGTTCCCTGGATCCCACTCTCTTCACAAAGACATACGACGATGAACTGTTTGTGTGCCAGATCTATGTGGATGACATTATCTTCGACTGCATTGACAAGAGATACAGTGATGAGTTTGGCACATGATGCAAGAGCAATATCAGATGTCCATGATGGGTGAGCTTAAGTTCTTCCTTGGTCTTAAAATCCATGAGTAGAGCAACATCATCTTCATATCTCAAGAGAAATACCTCAAAGATTGCCTGAAGAAGTTTGGAATGCAAGACTATAAAGGGTACATGACGCCAATGCCAACCAAAGGTCCATTGGGTCCCAACGACAATGGTAAAGAGTTCGATCAAAAGGTATACCACTCCATGATTGGTTCTTTACTCTACTTATGTGCATCTAGGCCAGATATAATGCTTAGCATTTGCATGTGTGCCTGATTCCAAGCGGCACCAAAGGAGTCGCATCACTTAGCTGTGAAGCGAATTCTTCGATATTTGGCTTACACCCCAACACTAGGATTATGGTATCCAAAGGGCTCAGAGTTTGATCTAGTTGGATTCTCAAATGTTGATTATGTTGGTGACAAGGTTGATCACAAGTCTACATCAGGCACATGTCACTTTCTTAGACGATCTCTTGTCTGTTGGTCTTCAAAGAAGCAGAACTGTGTATCTCTCTCCACTGCTGAATCTGAATACATTGCTGCTGGATCTTGCTGTGCTCAGCTTCTATGGATGAAGCAAACTCTCAAGGACTATGGCATCCACCTGAAGCAAGTGCCACTTTACTGCGACAATGAAAGTGCCATCAAGATTGCCAACAACCCAGTCCAGCACTCGAAGACAAAGCACATTCAGATCTGTCATCATTTTCTTAGAGATCATGTCATGAAGGAAGATATTGATATCATTCACGTCAACACTAAAGAGAAATTGGCAGATATCTTCACAAAGCCCTTGGATGAGAAAAGGTTTTGCAAGTTGCGGTGTGAGCTAAATATCTTAGAATCCTCGAATGTCCTGTAATTGGACACACATCCTAACGCTTAGGTATGTTGATGACTTAGATGTGCAACACATGAAGTATCGTATATCTTCAGTCAATGAAGACATACACTCTAAGTGAATACATTAATGCGGAATTTGACTTCGGAGCGCCACGATAATTGTGCGTCGTGTCTGGGTCTAATACTTCATATATGGTGTGTAACGCCACCACCAAATTCTTGTTTGGTGTGTTTCAATGGCGTCCACATTGCATAGTCTTCGCATTTGGTTTGTCTTCAACACTGATTTGGTTTCATGTTTATCTTCACAAGGTTGAGTTGGTCTGATATATATATATATACACACACACACATACATACATACATACATACACACACACGTGTTCTGTCCTCTACATCATTCACTTATAGATATGTCTTCATGATTGAATCTTTTCTTGAACTAAGTGAATGTGATCGGACCCTAACCTCTTCTGTGCTTCTACCTCAAACTCTATCTATCCAAATCATATGCATTCTATTGAAACCTGTCGTTTGTCTTCTTTGAGTCCTTGTCAGCAGAAGACAAAAGGATAAACATTTAAATCTGTTTTTAATGTCACATCCTTTTTGCCTGAATACCGGAGAAGCCACAATGACCACCCTACCATCCAGGCATACGTGGGAACGTGGAAAAACTTCCGATATGTTGCATGCATGCCACGTGCCCTTCAGATGTGAACCGCCAGGGGCACCTGCGTAATAACACGGTGCCATCCCTATCCTTATAAATACACACCTCACCGTGGTCATTATATCTTCTTCCACCTCTTCTCCTCGCACCAAAACTGTAACACCCCGGATGTAACTTTCCCTATTTGTACTCCAACTCTTGCCATTTCCGGCGTTAAGTTATATTTATTTCCCGGGTTCGGGTCTTTGTCTCCGTGTGTTGTTTTCTTGTCATGCATCTCATATCATGTCATCATGTGCATTGCTTTTGCATACATGTTCATCTCATGCATTCGAGCATTTTCCCCGTTGTCCGTTTTGCATTCTGGCGCTTCGTTCTCCTTCGGTGGTCATTTCTAGCTTTCTTTCGTGTGTGTGGATTAAACATTTCCAGATTGGACTGAGACTTGCCAAGCGGCCTTGGTTTACCAACGGTAGACCGCCTGTCAAGTTTCGTATCATTTGGACTTCGTTTAATACTCCAACGGTTAACCGAGGGACCGAAAAGGCCTCGTGTGTGTTGCAGCCCAACACCCCTCCATTTTGGCCCAAAACCCACCAAACTCTGCTCCATGTCCTAGAGCGTTCGATCACGATCGCGTGGCCGAAAACCGCACCTCATTTGGACTCTCCTAGCTCCACTTATGCCTATAAATAGAACCCCCATTTTTCGGATCTCTCCTCCCCCCGAAACCCTAGCTAAAAAAACAGATCTCGGGCGAGCCGGACAACGTCCGACCCCCCCGGACAAATCGCCGCCGCCTACCGGGGCACGCCACATGGCGCGGGTGCCCCACTTCGCCGCCTCTCTCCCGCCGGCCCGGGAGGCCCAGGAAGGGCCCCCGAGGCCCGTTGACCCCGCCGAGGCACCGGGCCGCCGCCTTCTTCGTCTTCCTTCGCGCCGGGCGCCGCCATCGCCATCCGCCGCCGCCTGCGTCACCGGTCGCCGCCGCACCGGGCCGCCGCCCGCTCCACTCTGCCCCGAGCCGGCGCCGACCTCGCCGCCGCTCCCCTCCTTCCGCGGCGCCGCCTCCTCCGCCGAGCCGGACCACCGCCCCGGCCTCTCCCTCCTCGTCTCCTACTCCGGCCACGACGAACTCCGGCGAGAGATCCAAGTCCGGTCAACCTCGATGTCCGTGCCCGTGAACAGTGCCGGATCTCAGATCTGAGATATTTTGAATCTCGGTTGACTTTTTCCCTCCGAACCCTAAATTTTTATGCATACTTTGACGTGCCGTAACTTTTCATTCGTACCTCCGATTTGGGCATATAGCATATCCAAATGTTTGTCTCGATGAGTACATCATTTCATTCCATTGCATAATTTTCATTTGAGTTCATCTTGAGGCCCAAAATGCTGTTAGAAGGAGCCTTCATGAGTTAATTGTCAGATCTGCTAGTTCATCTTAGACTTTTGTCATTTTTGCCATGATTATTGTGTGCATGCTATGCCTGTGAGTCCTTCACATGTTTTGTTAAGCATTTTGTCTTCTTTACAGGGGTGCAACCCATGCATTTTTAGGATGTGTGTGGTGACTTGTGCAAGCTTGCAAAGAGAGGCACCCGGGAAATCTGTTTTCAGAGACATAGTAGTTTTCACTAAGTCTGGGATTATTTAGTTCATGATGCCATATGTTCAGCTTGTTTCCTAGTGATCCGTGCCTCTTTTGAGGATGACCAGTAAAGGAGTTTTGTTAATCATGTTATGATCTATCCATGAATGTCCTTGTTTGAAATTATGGAGCAACCTAGCTTGAGTCAATCGAGCTCTACTTTTGCTTCGTGGTGAATCTGGACAGATCGTCAACTTGTTTGCGATTTTGCCGATGTTATTGTAGTTGATCCGTGCATGCTATGCCATTGTTCTTTCCATGTCTATCTAGAATTTTGTTCCTTCTTAATGGATGTGTGCTTTCCTTGCCATTACTTTCACCATGGTGAGTGCATCGAGCTCGTTTACATGCCTTCGTGAGTTATATTTCAGCATGTCTCAGTTTTCACTAAGTCTGAAAACTGATTGTGTTTTAGCTATGTTCGTGTGCCCGTTAGTATATTTTGTGAACCCTTTTGGCCCCAGGTCACTTCGGGTCTTTTGTTAAGCTTGTTGAGTAGCTCCATGCCATGTTCTTACTTTTCTTAATCAGGTCATGTATCATGTTAGTTTGCTGCTCCGAAGAGGGCTTCGTGATCTGAAATTTCAGACAAGTGTTAATTTCACTAAGTCTGGAATCTGTTTTGCATTTGCGTTTTTGCCATGCTTGTTTGAACCTCATAATGGATGAATTGGCCGTGGCTCAGTGCTAGCCTTTTGTTAAGCATCTTGTGTGCATCCCTGCCATGTATTTTGTTGTCATGTTTGGTGGCTGTAGTATGTTCATTTCATTGCATGTAGATGCCTACTTGCTGTAAATCGCAGACCGGTGTCGTTTTTGAAACGCTTGCCATTTCCAAACCGTAACTCCGATTCCGATGATCTTTATATTGTTTTTAAGACATTTCATCTCATATTTCCAGTGGAACCCTTGAAATTCCAAGTTGAGGCCAGGTTCATGCATTTCCTGTCATATCTTGCATTTTGCATCCCGCATCGCATCCCGCATAACTCTAACAACTATGCAGGCAAGATGATCATACCCTCGAAATCACTACTATCTTTGCTATGCTAGTTTGCTCGCTCTTGCTATGCCAATGCTACGATGCCTACCTTTTGCTTGTCAGCCTCCCAATTGCCATGTAAAACCTCTAACCCACCATGTCCTAGCAAACCGTTGATTGGCTATGTTACCGCTTTGCTCAGCCCCTCTTATAGCGTTGCTAGTTGCAGGTGAAGATTGGAGGCCGCTCCTTGTTGGAACATCATTTATTTACTTTTTGGGATATCATTATATTGCCATGTTATCTTAATGCATCTATATACTTGGTAAAGGGTGGAAGGCTCGGCCTCTCGCCTAGTGTTTTGTTCCACTCTTGCCGCCCTAGTTTCCGTCATATCGGTGTTATGTTCCCGGATTTTGCGTTCCTTATGCGGTTGGGTTATAATGGGAACCCCTTGATATTTCGCCTTGATTAAAGATTTTCCAGCAACACCCAACCTTGGTTTTACCATTTGCCACCTAGCCTTTTCTTTCCCTTGGGTTCTGCAGACTCAAGGGTCATCTTATTTAATCCCCCCCCCGGGCCAGTGCTCCCTCTGAGTGTTGGTCCGAACTGGGCAGCCTGCGGGGCCACCTCGGGGAAACTTGAGGGCTGGTTTTACTCGTAGCTTGACCTATCTGAGTGCGCCCTGAGAAAGAGATATGTGCAGCTCCTATCGGGATTTGTCGGCACATTCGGGCGGTGTTGCTGGTCTTGTTTTAACCTGTCGAAGTGTCTTGAGTTACCGAGATAGCGAGTCTGATCGGAACGTCTTGGGGGGAGGTCTATTCCTTCATTGACCGTGAGAGCTTGTCATGGGCTAAGTTGGGACTCCCCTGCAGGGATTGCACTTTCGAAAGCCGTGCCCGCGGTTATGGGCAGATGGAAATTTGTTAATGTCCGGTTGTAGATAACTGAAACTTAATTAATTAAAATGAATCAACTGAGTGTGTTGCCGTGATGGCCTCTTCTCGGCAGAGTCCGGGAAGTGGACACGGTGTTGGAGTTATGTTTGCGCAGGTTGTTCCTTCTAGCTTCTCGCTCGCGCTTTGCCTCCTCTTCTCGCTCTCTTTTGCGTATAAGTTAGCCACCATACATGCTAGTCGCTTGCTGCAGCTCCACATATATATTTGCCTTTTCCTTCCTATAAGCTTAAATAGTCTTGATCGCGAGGGTGCGAGATTGCTGAGTCCCTATGGCTCACAGATACCAAAACTCCAGATGCAGGTCCAGGTGATTCCGCTCCAGGTGACGAGTACGAGCTCAAGTGGGAGTTCGACGAGGACTCTCAGCGTTACTACGTGTCTTTTCCTGATGATCAGTAGTGGTGCCTAGTTGGGGTTTGATTCGAGGCCTTGTCGCATGTTGGGCTTTCTTCGATTTCGGCGCCGTAGTCGGGCCATGAGTGTTTGTATGATGGATGCTATTTATGTACTTTGATGTGACGTGGCAAGTCTAAGCCAACTATGTATCTTCCCCTTTTATTATATATTACATGGGATGTTGTAACGATTGCCTGACTTGCGACATTGCTTTCAATGCGGTTATGTCTCTAAGTCGTGCCTCGACACGTGGGAGCTATAGCCGCATCGAGGGCGTTACAAGTTGGTATCAGAGCCTTCCCTGACCTTAGGAGCCCCATTGCTTGATCGTTTTTAGCGGCCGAGTTGTGTCTAGAAAAATGTTTTGAGTCATTTAGGAATTATATATCGGAGAGCTTAGGAATTCTCTTTACTTCACAGTCTCCTCATCGCTCTGGTAAGGCATCCTGACATAGAGCTTTGACTGTTCTCTTTTCAAATTTCACTAAAAAAAATTTTAGGATCACGCGAGTATATTGGAATCGTTCCGATGGCTTATGATGAGAACATTGTCTTGGTTCCTCCTGTCAGGGGTTTAGTGGAAGTGTCCTGGGGAGTTGAGCTCTGAGGTGTTGTCATCATAATTTTATCGTTGCAATTCTGGAATACTTGAGATATGTTCGCCGACATCGAAAATCTCTTTTATGCAGTTCGTTGGCGAGATAACCTCGACGCCACCCAGTACTGGGGCGGGAGTTCGGGAGTATCGCCATAACTTGTATAATGGATGCTTTTCGAAGGTTGAGGTAGATGGTTTCCGAAGTTTTCTTGGTTATGTGTTGAACGATGGATACAACTGGATGTAGGATTTGCTAGTTTGGGTGAGATATTATGCTTCCCCTGTATCCCCAACACCTGATTGCATAACCGGAAAGGTTCGGGAGTTTCATAGGTGGGAATTCTATTAGCTCTAGTTCTTCTTCCACGGATATTGGTTTGAGATTGGGATTTCTTACCGATTATTCGTTCTTGATCCGTACCTTGTTGATTTATTTCTCTACCTTAATTCTACGTGGCTTCTCAATTTATGGATATGTGACCATTTGAAGAGGAATGCATTCGTTCATTTTGTTCGGATGTGAAGACTATATGTTCCAATTTTCATTCCGTTGGATTCAGCTTCAATATTTATCTATCATGTGCTAATGGTGGTCAACCTCTTCAGGATGGCTCCCGCTAAGAGCACCAGTCAGAACCAGAATCAAGACTCGCCACCGCCTCGACCTCCTCTAGAGGCATGGCAAGCTGTGATGGCCGCAACCAATGCAAACACACAGCTGATCATGCAAATTCTTCAAGAGCGCAATCAAGGCAGTCAAGGGAATCAAGGCAGCAATCAGAGTCACTTTGCTACACTCAACCAGTTCCTTGCTAATGGGCCAAAGACTTTCAGCAATTGTGTTGAGGCAACCGATGCTGACGATTGGCTTGTGGATCTGTGTAAGCATTTCGAGTGCAGTAATGTCAGGCCTGAGGACTTTGTCAAGTTCGCTTCCTTCCAACTCAAAGATCAAGCTGCAGAATGGTTCCAGCAGTACAAGGACTCCAGAGGTGGACGTGTTATCACTTGGGATGATTTCCATCGAGATTTCCGAGCTCATCATATTCCGCAGAGCGTGGTTGAAAGCAAGCGTGAGGAATTCCGCAATCTGAGGCAAGGCTCTTTGTCTGTCTATGACTACAACAAGTTGTTCCAGAAGCTTGCCCGCTTTGCCAAGCAGGACGTGCCTGATGAGAAGAGCATGATATATCAGTTCAGGGATGGTCTCAGAGAAGAAATTCAGCTCGCTCTTGTTCTCTTTGAGCCCTTGAGATACGATGAGTTCTACAACATGGCACTGAAGCAAGAGGCTGCTCAGTTGAGGTGTGATGCTTCCAAGAAGCGAGTCAGAGATGCTACTCCTTCTTCCTCTACTCAAGTGGCCAAGCAGCAGAAGTTTTGGCTTCCTCCTCCTCCGTTCCGTCAGCCGTTCCAGCAGAAGAGCAAAGGTGGCAGTGGTTCTTCCCACCCACCCAACCCTGGCTTTCAGAACAAGACTTCGTCTCAACCTCCAAGATCGAGTGCTCCGTATCACCGTCCGCTTTCAGAGGTCACGTGCAACAAGTGCCAATAGAAGGTTCACTATGCCAACAAGTGTTTCAACCAGAGGCGTCTTCCTCCTCCTCCTCCTGTGAGATCGGCAAGTACAGCTGTGGTCAAGCATAACCCCAAGCACGCCAAGGTCAATTTGCTAAATGCAGCTCAGGCAGAGGACTCGTCAGATGTGATCATGGGTAACCTTCCTGTTAATGATATTCCTGCAAGATTTCTTTTCGACACGGGTGCATCGCATTGTTTCATGTCAAAGCCATTTTTTACCAAGCATGAGTTCGTTTCTTCTCATTTGGGTAAACAAATGGATATCGTTTCTCCTGGCAAACGTTTGAGTGCTAGTCTGGAGGTGCCAGATGTTTCTATCACATTGGGCGACTACAAGTTCGTTTCTTCTCCTATGGTGCTTGGTAACTCGGATATTGATCTTATTCTCGGGATGGATTGGCTTTCTAAGCACAAGGCTCAGCTTGATTGTGCAGCCAGGCAGATTCAATTAACTCATTCGTCTGAGGATGTAATTGTCTTTGCCGCTCGGGATAATACCATCCGCTTATTTTCTCTCAATGAGAAGGGTGAATTGGATGCCATCTCTCAAATTCCAGTCGTTCGCGAATATCAAGACGTCTTTCCAGAAGAGCTCCCAGGAATGCCTCCGCACCGGCCAGTTGAATTTGTTATTGAACTTGAGCCTGGCACGGAACCTGTGTGCAAACGTCCTTACAAGCTCGGACCTGAAGAGTTGAAGGAGCTGAAGAAGCAACTCGATGAGCAAGAAATAATGGGTCTCATCCAGCCTAGTTCTTCTCCGTGGGGTTGTGGTGTTCTTTTTGGGAAGAAGAAGGATGGAACGGACCGACTTTGTGTTGATTACCGTCCAGTGAACAAGAAGACCATCAAGAACAAGTACCCACTTCCCAACATCAATGAGCTGTTCGAAAAACTCAAAGGTGCTGAAGTATTCTCCAAGCTTGATCTCCGTATGGGTTATCACCAGATTCGCATTCGTGAAGAAGATATTCCCAAGACAGCATTCAGAACAAGCTTTGGTTCATATGAATACACTGTCATGTCTTTTGGCCTCGCCAACGCTCCTCCGACGTTCTCTCGCATGATGAATTTCTTCTTCAATGCCTACACCAATGACTTCGTTTTGGTCTATCTCGATGACATTCTGGTTTTCTCCAAGAACAAGGAAGATCATGCCAAGCACTTGCATTTGGTTCTCGATAAGCTCAGAGAACATCAGTTCTACGCCAAGTTCTCCAAGTGTGAATTTTGGCTCGATGAGGTTCTTTATCTTGGTCATATCATCTCTGCCAAGGGCATTTCCGTGAATCCCGAGAAGGTGTCCGCAATTGTGAATTGGGAACCTCCTTAGAACGTGAAGGAACTCCGCAGTTTTCTCGGTCTCGCAAGCTATTGCCGAAGATTCGTTGGAAACTTTTCTAAGATCGCGAAGCCTCTCTCTAATCTTCTTCAGAAGCACGTCAAGTACGTTTGGTCTCCGAAGTGTGATATTGCTTTCAACACTTTGAAAGAGAAGTTGATCACTGCTCCAGTTCTGACTCCGCCTGATGAATCCAAGCCGTACGAGGTCTTTTTGTGATGCCTCTCTCCAAGGTCTTGGCGCAGTATTGATGCAAGAGAAGAAAGTTGTTGCTTATACATCTCGCCAGTTGAAGCCTAATGAGAAGAACTACCCCACTCATGATCTCGAGTTGGCGGCAGTTGTGCATGCTCTGTTGACTTGGAGACATCTTCTATTGGGAAGAAAAGTGGATATTTTCACTGATCACAAGAGTCTCAAGTACATCTTCACTCGGCCTAATCTCAACCTCAGGCAAACTCGATGGGTCGAAATGATTCGAGAGTATAATCCGAGTATTGAGTATACTCCAGGCAAGGCCAATGTGATTGCTGACGCTTTGAGCAGAAAGGCCTACTGCAACAGTCTGATTCTCAAGCCTTATCAACCCGAGCTTTGTGAAGCTTTCCGCAAACTTAATCTGCAAGTTGTTCCTCAAGGTTTCCTCGCCAACCTTCAAGTCTCTCCTACCTTAGAAGGCCAGATTCGCCAAGCCCAGCTTCTTGATGCTATGGTGAAAAAGGTGAAGATTGGGATTGCCAAGAGTCAGTCCAAGTACAAGTGCTACCCCCTTGATGACAAGGACATTCTCTTCTTCGAGGATCATATTGTTGTGCCCAAAGGTGAACTTCGTAAAGTGATCATGAACGAGGCTCACAATTCTCTCCTCTCCATCCACCCTGGGAGTACGAAGATGTATCAGGACCTCAAGCAAGCTTATTGGTGGACTCGAATGAAGCGCGAGATTGCTCAATTCGTGAATGAATGTGATGTCTGCAGAAGAGTGAAGGCAGAACACCAAAGGCCAGCTGGTCTCCTCCAACCTCTTGCCATTCCAGAATGGAAGTTTGACCACATTGAAATGGACTTCGTAACTGGGTTTCCAAAGTCCAAGCGTGGCAATGATGCTATATTTGTTGTCATCGATAAACTCACTAAAGTGGCTCACTTTCTGCCTATCAAAGAGTCGATCACTGTAGCTCAATTGGCGGAACTCTATACCTCTCGAATTGTCTCTCTGCACGGTATTCCTCAAGTGATATCTTTAGACCGTGGCAGCATCTTTACCTCCAAGTTTTGGGATTCTTTCCAGAAGGCCATGGGCACTAACATCTGCTTCAGCACTGCTTTCCATCCTCAAACAAGCGGTCAAGTCGAGCGTGTCAACCAGATTCTTGAAGATATGCTCAGGGATTGTGTGATCTCCTTCGGTATGAAGTGGGAGGATTGTCTTCCTTATGCTGAATTCTCCTACAATAATAGTTTTCAAGCAAGTTCGGGCAAGGCCCCTTTTGAAATTCTGTATGGCAGGAAGTGCCATACCCCTCTCAACTGGTCTGAAACCGGTGAACGTCAGCTGCTGGGTAATGACTTAATCACAGAAGCAGAAGAAATGTGCAAAGTCATTCGTGATAACCTCAAAGCAGCCCAATCCCGCCAGAAGAGCTACTATGATAGTAAGCACCATGATTTGGCTTTCGAGATCAGAGATCATGTTTACCTCCATGTCTCTCCTATGAAAGGTACTCGTCGCTTCGGTATCAAAGGGAAGCTTGCCCCTAGATACGTGGGACCTTTCAAGATTGTCAGCAAGAGAGGCGACCTCGCCTATCAACTCGAGCTTCCTTCAAACTTTGCAAATGTTCATGACGTGTTCCATGTCTCTCAGCTTCGAAAGTGCTTCAAGACTCCTGACCGCACCGTCAACTTCGAGGACATTGAGCTCCAAGAAGATCTCTCTTATCGTGAGCACCTAGTTGCTATTCTTGAAGAGACTGAACGCAAGACTCGCAACAAGTCAATCAAATTTCTCAAAGTCAAGTGGTCACACCATTCCGACCGTGAAGCTACCTGGGAATGCGAGGATCACCTCCGTTCTGAGTACCCGGAGTTCTTTCAGTCCTAGATCTTGGGACGAGATCTTTTTGTAGTGGTGGAGTGTTGTAACACCCCGGATGTAACTTTCCCTATTTGTACTCCAACTCTTGCCGTTTCCGGCGTTAAGTTATATTTATTTCTCGGGTTCGGGTCTTTGTCTCCGTGTGTTGTTTTCTTGTCATGCATCTCATATCATGTCATCATGTGCATTGCTTTTGCATACGTGTTCATCTCATGCATTCGAGCATTTTCCCCGTTGTCCGTTTTGCATTCCGGCGCTTCGTTCTCCTCCGGTGGTCATTTCTAGCTTTCTTTCGTGTGTGGGGATTAAAAATTTCCGGATTGGACCGAGACTTTCCAAGCGGCCTTGGTTTACCACCGGTAGACCGCCTGTCAAGTTTCGTATCATTTGGACTTCATTTGATACTCCAACGGTTAACCGAGGGACCGAAAAGGCCTCGTGTGTCTTGCAGCCTAACACCCCTCCATTTTGGCCCAAAACCCACCAAACTCTGCTCCATGTCATAGATCATTCGATCACGATCGCGTGGCCGAAAACCTCACCTCATTTGGACTCTCCTAGCTCCACTTATGCCTATAAATAGAACCCCCGTTTTTCGGATCTCTCCTCCCCCCGAAACCCTAGCTAAAAAAACAGATCTCGGGCGAGCCGGACAACGTCCGACCCCCACGGAAAAATCGCCGCCGCCTACCGGGGCGCGCCACATGGCACGGGCGCCCCACTTCGCCGCCTCTCTCCCGCCGACCCGGGAGGCCCAGGAGGGGCCCCCGAGGCCCGTTGACCCCGCCGAGGCACCGGGCCGCCGCCTTCTTCGTCTTCCTTCGCGCCGGGCGCCGCCATCGCCATCCGTCGCCGCCTGCGTCGCCGGTCGCCACCGCACCGGGCCGCCGCCCGCTCCACTCTGCCCCGAGCCGGCGCCGACCTCGCCGCCGCTCCCCTCCTTCCGCGGCGCCGCCTCCTTCGCCGAGCCGGACCACCGCCCCGGCCTCTCCCTCCTCGTCGCCTACTCCGGCCACGACAAACTCTGGCGAGAGCTCCAAGTCCGGTCAACCTCGAAGTCCGTGCCCGTGAACAGTGCCGGATCTCAGATCTGAGATATTTTGAATCTCGGTTGACTTTTTCCCTCCGAACCCTAAATTTTTATGCATACTTTGACCTGCCGTAACTTTGCATCCGTACCTCCGATTTGGGCATATAGCATATCCAAATGTTCGTCTCGACGAGTACATTATTTCATTCCATTGCATCATTTTCATTTGAGTTCATCTTGATGCCCAAAATGCTGTTAGAAGGAGCCTTTGTGAGTTAATTGTCTGATCTGCTAGTTCATCTTAGACTTGTCATTTTTGCCATGATTATTGTGTGCATGCTATGCCTGTGAGTCCTTCACATGTTTTGTTAAGAATTTTGTCTTCTTTTCAGGGGTGCAACCCGTGCATTTTTAGGATGTGTGTGGTGACTTGTGCAAGCTTGCAAAGAGAGGCACCCGGGAAATCTGTTTTCAGAGACATAGTAGTTTTCACTAAGTATGGGATTATTTAGTTCATGATGCCATATGTTCAGCTTGTTTCCTAGTGATCCGTGCCTCTTTTGGGGATGACCAGTAAAGGAGTTTTGTTACACATGTCATGCTCTATCCATCCATGTCCTTGTTTGAAATTATGGAGCAACCTAGATTGAGTCAATCGAGCTCTACTTTTGCTTCGTGGTGAATCTGGGCAGATCGTCAACTTGTTTGCGATTTTGCCGATGTTATTGTAGTTGATCCGTGCATGCTATGCCATTGTTCTTTCCATGTCTAGCTAGCATTTTGTTCCTTGTTAATGTATGTGTACTTGCCTTGCCATGACTTGCACCATGGTGAGTGCATCGAGCTCGTTTACATGCCTTCGCGAGTTATATTTCAGCATGTCTCAGTTTTCACCAAGTCTGAAAACTGATTGTGTTTTAGCTATGTTCGTGTGCCCGTTAGTATATTTTGTGAACCCTTTTGGCCCTAGGTCACTTTGGGTCTTTTGTTAAGCTTGTTGAGTAGCTCCATGCCATGTTCTTACTTTTCTTAATCAGGTCATGTATCATGTTGGTTTGCTGCTCCGAAGAGGGCTTCGTGATCTGAAATTTCAGACAAGTGTTAATTTCACTAAGTGTGGAATCTGTTTTGCATTTGCGTTTTTGCCATGCTTGTTTGAACCTCATAATGGATGAATTGGCCGTGGCTCAGTGCTAGCCTTTTGTTAAGCATCTTGTGTGCATCCCTGCCATGTATTTTGTTGTCATGTTTGGTGGCTGTAGTATGTTCATTTCATTGCATGTAGATGCCTACTTGCTGTAAATCGTAGACCGGTGTCGTTTTTGAAACGCTTGCCATTTCCAAACCGTAACTCCGATTCCGATGATCTTTATATTGTTTTCAAGAGATTTCATCTCATATTTCCAGTGGAACCCTTGAAATTCCAAGTTGAGGCCAGGTTCATGCATTTCCTGTCATATCTTGCATTTTGCATCCCGCATCGCATCCCGCATAGCATATCATCATTTCATCATATTGCTTGTTCTTGCACGTGGTTGATTGTATCCTTGTTGCTTGTTTGTCTTGTTTGGTTAGAGCCGGGAGACGAGTTTGGTACCGAGGAGCCCGTTGAGTTTGCTTGTGAGGATCCAGTCAACTCTGACAACTGTGCAGGCAAGATGATCATACCCTCGAAATCACTACTATCTTTGCTATTCTAGTTTGCTCGCTCTTGCTATGCCAATGCTACGATGCCTACCTTTTGCTTGTCAGCCTCCCAATTGCCATGTCAAACCTCTAACCCACCATGTCCTAGCAAACCGTTGATTGGCTATGTTACCGCTTTGCTCAGCCCCTCTTATAGCGTTGCTAGTTGCAGGTGAAGATTGGAGGCCGCTCCTTGTTGGAACATCATTTATTTACTTGTTGGGATATCATTATATTGCCATGTTATCTTAATGCATCTATATACTTGGTAAAGGGTGGAAGGCTCGGCCTCTCGCCTAGTGTTTTGTTCCACTCTTGCCGCCCTAGTTTTCGTCATATCGGTGTTATGTTCCCGGATTTTGCGTTCCTTACGCGGTTGGGTTATAATGGGAACCCCTTGATATTTCGCCTTGATTAAATCTTTTCCAGCAACGCCCAACCTTGGTTTGACCATTTGCCACCTAGCCTTTTCTTTCCCTTGGGTTCTGCAGACTCAAGGGTCATCTTGTTTTAACCCCCCCCCCCCCGGGCTAGTGCTCCCTCTGAGTGTTGGTCCGAACTGGGCAGCTTGCGGGGCCACCTCGGGGAAACTTGAGGGCTGGTTTTACTCGTAGCTTGACCTATCTGAGTGCGCCCTGAGAAAGAGATATGTGCAGCTCCTATCGGGATTTGTCGGCACATTCGGGCGGTGTTGCTGGTCTTGTTTTAACCTGTCGAAGTGTCTTGAGTTACCGAGATACCGAGTCTGATCGGAACGTCTTGGGAGGAGGTCTATTCCTTCATTGACCGTGAGAGCTTGTCATGGGCTAAGTTGGGAATCCCCTGCAGGGATTGAACTTTCGAAAGCCGTGCCCGCGGTTATGGTCAGATGGGAATTTGTTAATGTCCGGTTATAGATAATTGAAACTTAATTAATTAAAATGAGTCAACTGAGTGTGTTGCCGTGATGGCCTCTTCTCGACGGAGTCCGGGAAGTGGACACGGTGTTGGAGTTATGTTTGCGCAGGTTGTTCCTTCTAGCTTCTCGCTCACGCTTTGCCTCCTCTTCTCGCTCTCTTTTGCGTATAAGTTAGCCACCATACATGCTAGTCGCTTGCTGCAGCTCCACATATATATTTGCCTTTTCCTTCCTATAAGCTTAAATAGTCTTGATCGCGAGGGTGCGAGATTGCTGAGTCCCTGTGGCTCACAGATACCAAAACTCCAGATGCAGGTCCAGGTGATTCCGCTCCAGGTGACGAGTACGAGCTCAAGTGGGATTTCGACGAGGACTCTCAGCGTTACTACGTGTCTTTTCGTGATGATCAGTAGTGGTGCCTAGTTGGGGTTTGATTCGGGGCCTTGTCGCATTTTGGGTTTTCTTCTATTTCGGCGCCGTAGTCGGGCCATGAGTGTTTGTATGATGGATGCTATTTATGTACTTTGATGTGACATGGCGAGTGTAAGCCAACTATGTATCTTCCCCTTTTATTATATATTACATGGGATGTTGTAACGATTGCCTGACTTGCGACATTGCTTTCAATGCGGTTATGTCTCTAAGTCGTGCCTCGACACGTGGGAGCTATAGCCGCATCGAGGGCGTCACAAAAACCCTAGCGCCTCAGCTAGCTCGCGTCGACGCCGGAGATGAAGTGCTTAGCTGTTTCGACATCTTCGACGTCGTCCTCACGCCGGCCGCGGACCTCGTCCTCTCCACTGCCGCAATAGGTGTCTTCCGCTGCCAAGTTAGGGCATGGAAGATTGAACTGCTCGGCCTCTCTATCTTCGACCTCATCTAGCAATTCATAAGCGATAAATAAAACCTACTTTTTACTGCCTTTTCGATCCGTAAAATCCATCCACTTCTACCAAAAGTAGTGTCTTCACTTTCATATCTGGATCTGTCCATGTCTGCATCTCATATCATGCCAAGTATATTCACTTATGCTTCACAACTAGTTAGATTCCTCACTTGTACTTATTCATGGATTCGTACAAATCTGGAACCGACTCTGATCAAATAAGTGAATGTCTTCACGCTATGAGATCAATGTCTTCAAACTGATTTATCTTCAAAATATTCTGAGAATGCATATGACCTCTTCCCCTTCCCTCGCACCTTAATGTTGTCATAGGTACATGTCCCTGGGAGAATCCCTTGGTTCTCATAGCCTGCATTTATTTGCAGATTTCTTGCAGCGTCACATCCACTCTCCTGAAGCCAGTTCCTGTCTGACCAGCAAGAGGAGGCCATCCACAGTCTTGAAGCCGTTCAGTCTGAATCCAATGGCCACTGAAAAGTCTGTAAGGAAGGGCAGCAGGTAGCGCCGTGGGGATACAACTAAGGATCTACCTCCGGATCTATTTGAAATGTACAAGACAGATCCTAAGGAAACCTACGGCGAGCGCAAGACCTGAATCCAATGGATTTGAAGATACTGGGCCAAAGAATGGTTCGAGTACATATTTGTGACTGTTGAATATGCTGAAAAGAACGTTATCAAGCGGCCATGGGGAGATATTTTGTACCGAAATCTGCAGCCCAAGTCCAAGCCCAAAGCCATTGCTCAAGGCTTCTATCCGTGCATGGTCCAAGGGCCACAGCCAGAAAACGCTGACCCATCATCTTTGTTATGGTGTCGTGACGACAATGTCATCAAGCGCAACTATCAGTTTGCAAAAGAGTCAGCTAAGAAGAACAAGAAGGACCTTGGACTCAATTTCAACCTTGGTCCGCCTGCTCCAAGGGCTGATGGCACCTGTGATGCCAATCCCAATGAAATCGGCCCCTTCTACAACCTCAAAGGCCTCATCACTCACATAATAGTATAGGGGGCTACGGTGGATCACTCTACTGACGACGTAGATTCTGAAGATGCGCCAGCACCACCAAAGCTGAAGCCAAAGAAGTCAAAAGCTTCGAAGCCCTCTGCTGCACCAAAATCTTCATGTATGAAGGCATTGGCCACCGCACCTCCTGAACCCAGTGTGCAATCTGAGGATCTGTACCGTGTCTCCAAAAAGGTCGTGAAGACAAATAAAACCAAGAAGCCCTAGAAGATTTCTAGACATGAACTGACTCCAGCTGCCATTCTGAGGAACGAAGAAGAAACCTTTGATCTCTCCAGCGATGAAGATCTTGGTGATGATGCCCTTGAGCTACTGATCAAGAGCAAGCAAGAGGCAGAGATCTTCAATGATCTTCCCCTCTTTGACGTGGATATTCTAAATAACTTCATTGACGAGTGGTTTGGAAATCCCAGCCTCAGCATTGATGATATTCAGCTGCCAGTTGACATCAGCGTCATGTTTCATGGAGCCATTACAAATGAACTGGTCGTGGCTCAGAAAATCATCGAGTTGACAAACAAGATTGATTTTGAGAAGGTGCGGTTCAAGAAGAAGATGGCAAAGCTCAGTGTGGCAGAAGTTCAATGCTTCAAGGTGATGATGAATGAGCTCAAGGAACAGTTTCACAAGAGGCGTGAAGAAGCTAAATCCTCAAGAGAGTGCATGAAGTACTTTGCACAGAAATGTGTTCAAGCTCACAATGAGGCTGAGAAGCGCAAGGCTCTAGGGCGTCCTGGTATCGACCCCAGAATGGCTGCCAAACAGAAGAAGAACTCTGCTGCGGCCCGAACTGAAGCACCAAGGTAGGAAGAACCTCGTATTGTCTTCCCTGCCAGCATGACAGGCTCGAAGCCTAAGGTCCCCTCAGCAGCTTCAGAGCTGAAAAAGACAAGGGCGGCTGAAGTCGAAGCTGAGAAGCGCAAGCACAGGAATACTTCTGATGATGCACCATCAAAGAAGAAATTGAAGAAGTCTTCCAAGAAAGGGCATGCTACGGCCTCTGAACCTCTTCTCGTCGACCCATTTCTGTTTCTCATCCTGCCTCCACCAACTAAGAGCGTCAACTTGTGATCCACGAGCCTGCTTTCACAGAGGCTCCTAAAAATGAAGAAGTACTAGCTATTGACCACATCATAGCTGAGGACATTGGTAATGAAGACAATGTTGAAGATGATGAAGTCCTTCCTCAAATCGAGCACCAACCGGTATCATCGCCTATTCTTACGAATAGTGAACTCATCAGCATTGGTCGTCCCTTGACGCCAATTGCTCAGGATGATTCATGGGCGGATCGCCCCCAACAAGACACCCCCATTCATGATGAGACTCCCAGAACTCCACCACCTCAAGTCACCACTCCGGTGCTTGATGACGACTATATGGTGTAGACCACTCCATCTCCACAGGCGTCGCCCGCTTTCTGCAGGCCTCACAAAGGCCCTAGGCCATAGGTCACCATGTAGAGCATTCCAGAAGGAGAAGTGCAACAAAGCTCAGTAGCACGCCAAGTGTTTCCTAAAGCCACTCCCACTGTGAATGTCTCTGGGTCTGAAGCTAAAGCTGTTGAAGACATTCTGGCTGCATCAGCCGAAGAAACTCAAGAACCAAGACAAGAAGAAGAAAGAGTTGCCACACCCCTTGCCACTGAAGAAGTCATTCTCGAGGAGAATGTGACTGTGCCCAGCCCTCCTGTCATTGAAGACATGGAGGTTGAGAACACTAAGGCTGCCACCAACAATGATACTGAAGCCAATGACGTTGTCATGGCTGAAGATAATGTGGCGCCTGAAGCTAATGTGATGCCTGAAGCTCAAGTACAACCTGAAGCCACTATGCATCCTGAAGCCATAGTTCCATCTTCAAGGCCTCACACAATTGAACAGGCCTTTGATCATGGACAACTGGTCACTATGAAATGGCCCATCATGGTGCCTCCCACTGCTCCCGGACCTCAATATGGCTATCATGTGGAGCAGCGGCGCCAAGCTCAGAAGCCAAAGCCAAGGCTGCCCAAGCTTCCAGGGACTACTCCATCGCCTGGATAGTTCAACGTCAATAGCTTTAGAGCCCACAACACCTTTGATAGCGCCAAGAATCCTTACTCAAAGCCAAAGATCTTATCTGATCGATTCTGGAGCTATCAGCAGTGCAGCTACTACTCTTGCATTCTATATAATCAAGGGCAAATATTTCCCCACATGCGCCTTGATTTTGAAGCTATTGCGGGGCTACCCTGTCTTGAAGAAGCCCTTGACTGTTTCAGGGAGGTTGGTCTTCTGCCCTTTGTCACTGACAATGAGCACTGGAATGAAGAATTGTTGTTGTAATTCTATGCCACACTTCATATTCGTGGCTACAACAGGGATCCGAAGACATGGGTTCTTGAGTGGATGACAGGTGATGTGCATCATGAAGCCAAAGCTCAAGACATCATTGAGCTCACTTCCCTTCCCACTCCAGGCAAATTCTATGAGCTTGGTTGTCAGCGTCATCACGAAGAACTGCAGAGCATCTTCCAGAGTCCTGAACCAAACATGAGCGAGATGCTCAGCATGATGAAGCCATTGCCCCAAGATGCTGAATATCCCAAGGAATTCTTCATCAAGGACCTTGAGTACCTGCCCTGCACAGTCTATCACATTCTGAGCCGTAATCTATGGCCAATCAAGGGATATATTGCTGAAGCCAAACTTGAGGGAGCCATGAAGACTTTGGTATTCTACATTGTCAATGGCATCAGATTCAACACCCAGAATTTCTTCATCAGACAACTTGCTGCATCTGGGATTGACCTGTTTGGCCTGAAGTTTTATGATCCATGGGTGATGCGTCTCATTAAGCTTCACTCCACTGTTGACTATCAACCCTAAACACGCAAATCATCTGGTATTTCTGCCTGATATTGATCTGTCTGTCGAAGCCTGATAAGTCTCCAATGTATCTATAATTTTTGATTGCTCCATGCTATATTATCTACTGTTTTGGACTATATTGGGCTTTATTTTCCACTTTTATATTATTTTTGGGACTAACCTATTAACCGGAGGCCCAGCCCAGAATTGCTATTTTTTTGCCTATTTCAGTGTTTCGAAGAAACAAAATATCAAACGGAGTCCAAACGGAATAAAATCTTCGGGAACGTGATTTTCTCACCGAACATGATCCAGGAGACTTGGACCCTACTCCAAGGAACAAAAGAGGCGGTCACGAGGGTGGGGGGCGCGCCCCCCTGCCTCGTCGGCCGCTCGTTGCTCCTCCTGCGTACTTCTTCCTCCTATATATATACACACGTACCACCAAACGATCAGAACATGAGCTAAAAACCTAATTCCACCGCTGCAACTTTCTGTATCCACGAGATCCCATCTTGGGGCCTGTTCCGGAGCTCCGCCGGAAGAGGGCCGTCATCACGGAGGGCTTCTACATCATCCTAGCCTCTCCGATGAAGTGTGAGTAGTTTACCTCAAACCTTCGGGTCCATAGTTAGTAGCTAGATGGCTTCTTCTCTCTCTTTGAATCTCAATACAAAGTTCTCCCCCTCCCTTGTGGAGATCTATTCGATGTAATCTTCTTTTTGCGGAGTGTTTGTTGAGATCGATGAATTGTGGGTTTATGAACAAGTCTATATATGAATAATATTTGAATCTTCTCTGAATTCTTCTATGTATGATTGGTTATCTTTGCAAGTCTCTTCGAATTATCTGTTTGGTTTGGCCAACTAGATTAGTAGTTCTTGCCATGGGAGAAGTGCTTAGCTTTGGGTTCGATCTTGCGGTGTCCTTACCCTGTGACAGAAGGGGCAGCAAGGCACGTATTGTATCGTTGCCATTGAGGATAACAAGATGGGGTTTATTTCATATTGCATGAATTTATCTCTCTACATCATGTCATCTTTCTTAAGGCGTTACTCTGTTTTTAACTTAATACTCTAGATGCATGCTGGATAGCGGTCGATGAGTGGAGTAATAGTAGTAGATGCAGAATCATTTCGATCTACTTGTCACAGACGTGATGCCTATATACATGATCATGCCTAGATATTCTCATAACTATGCTCAATTCTATCAATTGCTCAACAGTAATTTGTTCACCCACCGTAGAATACTTATGCTCTTGAGAGAAGCCACTAGTGAAACCTATGGCCCCCGGGTCTATTCTCATCATATCAATCTCCATTACTTTAATCTTGCTTTGCTTTTACTTTTACTTTGCATCTTTATACCAAAAATACCAAAAATATTATATCTATCAGATCTCACTCTCGTAAGTGACCGTGAAGGGATTGACAACCCCTAACTGCGTTGGTTGCGAGTAGCTACCGCTTTGTGCAGGTACGAGGGACTTGAGCGTGGCCTCCTACTGGATTGATACCTTGGTTCTCAAAAACTGAGGGAAATACTTACGCTACTCTGCTGCATCATCCCTTCCTCTCCGGGGAAAACCAACGCAAGCTCAAGACGTAGCAAGAAGGATTTCTGGCGCCGTTGCCGAGGAGTCTACACAAAAAGTCAACATACCAAGTACCCATTGCAATCCATATCTCTCGCATTACATTATTTGCCATTTGCCTCTCGTTTTCCTCTCCCCCCAATTCACCCTTGCCGTTTTTATTCACCCTCTCTCTCTCTATCCTCCCTCTCTATTTGCCTCTTTTTTCCCGTTTGCTCTTGTTTGCTTGTGTGCTAGTTTGTTTGCTTGTCGTCATGACTAGTCTCATATCTTCTCTGTTGTCTCCCGAGAGTGAAGTTCTAAATTTTAAACAAAGGGAGGGAGAAAATCTAAAAGATGCTTGGTATAGAATTTGCAATGCCCAAAATAGATCTACCAGGAAGCAATCTACCTTAGTTCTTCTCCGCAATTTTTATGTAGTTGTTAATCCTTGGTATAGATATATCCTCGATACCATTACCGGAGGGAACTTCTTGGGTAGCCATACTTTTGATTCTTATAATGCTATGCTAAATTTATTTGGCTCACCACCTCTTTTGGTTAATGGAACCATTTAACTTTGGAGCATGTTATGCAAAGACTTGAAATTATTGAAAATAAAGTTGCTACTATTGAATCAATTGAAAATCTAGATAAAAATATCCACAATCAAATTACTCAATATGGATCTAAGGTAGGAATGACTTTGAAAAATATAAGGAAAAAGAACCCATAGTTAATGAGAAAATGAACTTAGATTCTACTAGAATTGATAAACTTGAGGGTATCATTACAAACTTGGGAACCGCTTTTTCTTTCGTAAAGAATACTCCAAGTCCTCCTACTAAAATTGCCAAGCTTATGTATGTTCCTAAAAATAAGGGTGAATCATCTAAGGAAACTGCGGATCTTAAATCTATAAGTATTCATCCCAATCTTTTTGATATCATTAAGGAACCAATTGCTACACATGAATTTTTTGGTCTTGTGCCTAAAAGTTTAATAATCACTAGAAAGAAAGAAATCCCTAAGGGAAACAGATTCCTCATCAAAGAATTGCCTACCAAAGATGGCAATACCTAGATCTATCCTCGCTTTTATGCCTAGCTAGGGGCGCTAAACGATAGCGCTTGTTGGGAGGCAACCCAATTTTATTTTTATTCCTTGATTTTTGCTCCTTCTTAGTAATAAATAAATTATTTAGCCTCTGTTTTGGTTGTGTTTTTTTGTGTTTAATTAGTGTTTGTGCCAAGTAGAACCGTTGGGAAGACTTGGGGAAAGTCTTGTTGAACTTGCTGTAAAAACAGAAACTTTAGCGCTCACAAGAACTGCTGTCATTGTTATTTGAAGAGTGCTATTGTAACACCCCGAGAACGATGTGCCAGGTGTCTTCCAGTTATTCGTTGTTGTTGCCTTTTCATTGCTTGCGTGTCATGCATTGCATATCATGTCATCATGTGCATTTCATTTGCATACATGTTCGTTTCATGCATCCGAGCATTTTCCCCATTGTCCGTTTTGCAATCCGGCGCTCCGTTCTCCTCCGGTGGTCATTTCTACCTTCCTTTCGTGTGTGGAGGTTAAACATTTCCGGATTGGACCGAGACTTTCCAAGCGGCCTTGGTTTACTACCGGTAGACCGCCTGTCAATTTTCGTACCCATTTGGACTTCGTTTGATACTCCAATTGTTAACCGAGGGATCGAGAAGGCCTCATGTGTGTTGCAGCCCAACACCCCTCCAATTTGGCCCAAAACCCTCTCCATCACCTAGAGCGTTCGATCACGATCGCGTGGCCGAAAACCGCACCTCATTTGGACTCTCCTAGCTCCCTCTATGCCTATATAAAGACACCCCCGAAAATCTCCTTCTCCTTCCCCCCCGAAATCCCTAGGTCCATCTCCACCCGCTGCCGCGGACAAAATCCGCCGGGCCGGACATTGTCTGACCCGCACCACCGCAGCCACGTCAGCTCCCGCGAGCCCCACTTCACCGCGAATCGCGCCCGGCCCTTTAGCCCGCCGCAGGCCCTCCACGACGCCGACCGGGCCCGAGGCTCCTCGCCTCTTGCCGCCTCTCTTCCCCGAGGCCGGCCTCCCGGAGCACCGCGCCGCCATCTCCGATGGCTCCACCGCCGCCCGGCTTGCCGCACCGGGCCGCCGCCGCAAGCCCGCGCCGGAGCCGCTTCTGCCGACCGCCGTCGTCGCTCCATCCGCCTCGCGCCGCCATCTCCGGCTCCGCTGCTCGACCGCCGCCGACCTCCTCCTCCTCCGCTTGCTCCGGCCGCGCCCCGTCGCCGGTGAACAGTTGCCGGCCAACCTCGTAAAACGCACCTGGCCAGATCTAGATCTGGGATATTTGCCTCGGTTGACTTTCCTCCCGAAACCCTAATTATTTTGCCATGTTCATCGCATCGTAACTTTGCATCCGTAGCTCCGTTTTGGGCATATAACATATCAAATTGTTCTTCTCAGAGAGCACATCATTTCATCTCATTGCATAATTTTCATTTGAGTTCATCTTGATGCCCGAAATGCTGTTAGAAGAATGCTATTTGAGATAATTGTCAGATCTGCTGCTCCATATAGTTATTTGTCATTTTTGCCATGTTTATTGTGTGCATGATATGCCCCTGAGCTCTACATGAGTTTTGGTATATGCTTTGCCATCTTTCCAGAGGTGCAATCCATGTATTTTTGTGATGTGTGTGGTTACTAGCACAAGCTTGCAAAGTGGTGCATTCGTTAATGCTGTTTTCAGGGACTTAGCAATTCCAGTAAGTCCTTGATCTATTTTTATCAATATGCCATATGTTCATGCTGTTTCCTAGTGATCCGTGCCTCTTTTGAGGATGATCAGTAAGGATTATTTGTTAATCTTGTGGTGCTCTATCCATCCATGTCTTTGTTTGCAATTATGGAGCACCCTAGCTTGAGTCAATCGAGCTCTACTTTTGCTATTTTGTGAATCTGGGCAGATTGTCTACTTGTTAGCGATTTTGCTGATGATGTTGTAGTTGATCCGTGCATGCTATGTTATTGTTCTTGCCATGTCTATGTTGTATAATGTGTATTCTTGATGGGTGCATGCTTAGATTGTCATGACTTGCTCTGTAGTGAGTGCATACAGCTCGTAAACATGCCTACTTGATATCTGATTTTGCATGCTCCAGTTTTCACTAAGTCTGTGATCTGTTTATGTTTTTGCCATGTTCACATGCTTGAATTGTGTTTTCTTATCCCTTTTGGCTCAAGGTCACTAAGGGACTTTTGTTAAGCTCTTTGAGTAGCTCCATGACATGCTTTAATTTGACATGTTAAGTTCCTGTAGCTTATAGTTTTCATGCTCCAAAGTGTGCTATCTGATCCGGAATTCCAGGCAAGTGTTAATTTCACTAAGTCTGAGATCTGCTTACCAATTGCATTTTTGCCATGCTTGTTTGCACCTGTTAATGGATGAATTGGCCATAGCTCAGTGCTAGTCTTTTGTTAAGATTCATGAATGGATCCCTGCAATGTATTTTTTTGCCATGTTTGAGTGCTGTAGCATGTTTGTCTTGTTGCATTTAGATGGCTACTTGCTGTAAATCGCAGACCGGTGCCATATTTGAATTGCTCGCCATTTCCAAACCGTGACTCCGATTCCGGCGTTCTTTATATCATTTTCAAGCGAAATCATCTCACCTTTCCAGTGGCACACTTGGATTTCCAAGTTGAGTCCAGGTTCATTCATTCCCTTGCAAATCATGCATATGCATCGCATACCGCATCTCGCATATCATACCATGTTCATGCGTGATTTGTTTACTATGTTGTGTGATTTCTTTCTGGTGTTTGCTTCTTCGGGTTGGTTCCGGTAACGTCGTGATTGTGAGGACCCGTTCGACTACGTCCGTTTATCTCCTTCATGGACTCGTTCTTCTTCCTTGCGGGATCTCAGGCAAGATGACCATACCCTCAAAATCACTTCTATCTTTGCTTGCTAGTTGCTCGCTCTTTTGCTATGCCTATGCTGCGATACCTACCACTTGCTTATCATGCCTCCCGTATTGTTTAACCAAGCCTCTAACCCACCTTGTCCTAGCAAACCGTTGTTTGGCTATGTTACCGCTTTGCTCAGCCCCTCTTATAGCGTTGTTAGTTGCAGGTGAAGATTGAAGTTTGTTTCTTGTTGGAACATGGAGATGTTGTCCCTTGTTGGAATATGTTTATTTGTTGGGATATCACAATATATCTTATTTAATTAATGCATCTATATACATGGTAAAGGGTGGAAGGCTCGGCCTTATGCCTGGTGTTTTGTTCCACTCTTGCCGCCCTAGTTTCCGTCATATCGGTGTTATGTTCCTGGATTTTGCATTCCTTACGCGGTTGGGTAATAATGGGAACCCCTTGAAAGTTCGCCTTGAATAAAACTCCCCCAGCAAGGCCCAACCTTGGTTTTACCATTCGCCACCTAGCCTTTTCCCTTGGGAGTCGCGCATCCCGAGGGTCATCTTTATTTTAACCCCCCCGGGCCAGTGCTTGTGTAAGTGTTGGTCCGAACTAGAGTCCTTTGCAGCGCCACCTCGGGGAAACTTGAGGGCTGGTTTTAGTTGTACGGAGCGCTCATCGGTGTTGCCCTGAGAACGAGATATGTGCAGCTCCTTTCAGGATGTCGGCGCATCGGGCGGTCTTGCTGGTCTTGTTTTACCTGTCGAAATGTCTTGTAACCGGGATTCCGAGCCTGATCGGGTCTTCCCGCTAGAAGGAATATCCTTCATTGACCATGAGAGCTTGTGATGGGATAAGTTGGGACACCCCTGCAGGGATTTGAACTTTCGAAAGCCATGCCCGCGGTTATGGGCAGATGGGAATTTGTTAATGTCTGGTTGTAGAAAACCTAAAGTTGACCATAATTAAAATGAATCAACCGCGTGTGTAACCGTGATGGTCTCTTTCCGGCGGAGTTCGGGAAGTGAACACGGTGTTGGGAGTTATGTTTGGCGTAGGTTGCTATAGGATCACTTCTTGATCATAGTTTCTCGACCGTGCTTTGCCTTCTCTTCTCGCTCTCATTTGCGTATGTTAGCCACCATATATGCTAGTTGCTTGCTGTAGCTCCACCTCATACCTTTTACCTTACCCATAAGCTTAAATAGTCTTGATCGCGAGGGTTTGAGATTGCTGAGTCCCCGTGGCTCATAGATACTTTCAAAACCAGTTTGCAGGTGCTGATGTTACCAAGAAGGTGACGCAAACAAGCTCAAGGAGGAGCTTGATGAAGATCTTGTCCTTTGTGTTGTTCCATTCTAGTTGATCAGTAGTGGAGCCCAGTTGGGGTCGATCGGGGACCTTGTCGCATTTGGGGTTCTTCTTTTATTTTGGTTCCGTAGTCGGACCTTGATTGTTTTGGTTGATGTAATGTTTTATGCATGTAATTGTGTGAAGTGGTGATTGTAAGCCAACTATGTATCTCTTTCCCTTGTGTATTACATGGGTTGTGTGAAGATTACCTCACTTGCGACATTGCTTTCAATGCGGTTATGCCTCTAAGTCGTGCTTCGACACGTAGGAGATATAGCCGCATCGAGGGCGTTACAGCTATTTAGTTTATTATTTTTGCAGATGATTAATAGATAAATTCCTCACGTCCAGAAATTTATTTTAGAATTTTTGGGGTTCCAGATCTTGCGCTAGCTACAGATTACTACAGACTATTCTGTTTTCGACAGATTCTGTTTTTCGTGTGTTGTTTGCTTATTTTGATGAATCTATGGCTAGTAAAATAGTTTATAATCCATAGAGAAGTTGGAACATAGTAGGTTTAACACCAATATAAATAAATAATGAGTTCATTACAGTACCTTGAAGTGGTCTTTTGTTTTCTTTCGCTAACGGAGCTGACGAGTTTTCTATTTTGAGTTTTGTGTTGTGAAGTTTTCAAGTTTTGGGTGAATTCTTTTGATGGATCATGGAATAAGGAGTGGAAAGAGCCTAAGATTGGGGATGCCCATGGCACCCCCAAGATAATCCAAGGACACCAAGAAGTCAAAGCTTGGGGATGCCCCAGAAGGCGTCCCCTCTTTCGTCCACTTCCATCGGTAATTTACTTGGAGCTATATTTTTATTCACCAACATGATATGTGTTTTTCTTGGAGCGTCTTGTATTATTTGTGTCTTTGTGTCTTAGTATGCCACAATCATCCTTTCTGTACACACCTTTTGAGAGATCCATACATGAATTGAAATTTGATAGAATACTCTATTTGCTTCACTTATATCTTTTGAGCTAAGTAGTTTTGCTCTATGTGCTTCACTTATATCTTTTGAGCTAGATAATTTTGCTCTATGTGCTTCACTTATATCTTTTGAGCGTTATAATTTTGCTCTATGTGCTTCACTTAGATCTTTTAGAGCACGGTGGTGGATTTGTTTTAAAGAAACTATTGATCTCTCATGCTTCACTTAAATTATTTTGAGAGTCTCTTAATAGCATGGTAATTTGCTTAATAATAATATGCTTGTTATTCAAGATTTGTGAAACTTTCTTTTGATTGTGTTGAATACTAAGAAAAGATTGAAGCATGATAATTGTTTTGAGATATGGAGGTGATAATATTAAAGTCATGCTAGTTGAGTAGTTGTGAATTTAAAGAATACTTGTGTTAAAGTTTGTGATTCCCGTAGCATGCACGTATGGTGAACCGTGACGAAGTTGGAGCATGATTTATTTATTGATTGTCTTCCTTATGAGTGGCGGTCGGGGATGAGCGATGGTCTTTTCCTACCAATCTATCCCCCTAGGAGCATGCGCGTAATACTTTGCTTTGATAACTTCTAGATTTTTGCAATAAGTATATGAGTTCTTTATGACTAATGTTGAGTCCATGGATTATACACACTCTCAACCTTCCACCTTTGATAGCCTCTATAATACCGCGCACCTTTCGCCGGTATCATACACCTACCATATACCTTCCTCAAAACAGCCACCATACCTACCTATTATGGCATTTCCATAGCCATCCGAGATATATTGCCATGCAACTTTCCACCATCTAGTTCATCATGACACATTCATCATTGTCATATTGCTTAGCATGATCATGTAGTTGACATAGTATTTGTGGAAAATCCACTGTTCATAATTTCTTCATACTTGTCACTCTTGATTCATTGCATATCCTGGTACACCGCCGGAGGCATCCATATAGAGTCATACTTTGTTTTAGAATCAAGTTGTAATCATTGAGTTGTAAATAAATAAAAGTGTGATGATCATCATTCAATAGAGCATTGTCCCAATAAAAAAACAGAAAAAAAGGCCAAAGAAAAAAGAAGGCCCCAAAAAGAAAATAAATAAAAAGGGGCAATGCTACTATCCTTTTTTCCACACTTGTGCTTCAAAGTAGCACCATGATATAGCGAGTCTCATATATTGTGCTTCAAAGTAGCACCATGTTCTTCATATAGAGAGTCTCATATGTTGTCACTTTCATATACTAGTGGGAATTTTACATTATAGAACTTGGCTTGTATATTCCAATAATGGGTTTCCTCAAAATTGCCCTAGGTCTTCGTGAGCAAGCAAGTTGGATGCACACCCACTAGTTTCTTTTGTTGAACTTTCATACATTTATAGCTCTAGTGCATCCGTTGCATGGCAATCCCTACTCACTCACATTGATATCTATTGATGGGCATCTCCATAGCCCGTTGATACGCCTAGTTGATGTCAGACTATCTTCCCCTCCTTTTTGTCTTCTCCACAACCACCATTCTATTCCACCTATAGTGCTATATCCATGGCTCACGCTCATGTATTGCGTGAAGATTGAATTTTTTTGAGAAAGTAAGAGTATGAAACAATTGCTTGGCTTGTCATCGGGGTTGTGCATGATTTAAATACTTTGTGTGGTGAAGATGGAGCATAGCCAGACTATATGATTTTGTAGGGATAACTTTCTTTGGCCATGTTATTTCGAGAAGACATAATTGCTTTGTTAGTATGCTTGAAGTATTATTATTTTTTATGTCAATATAAACTTTTGTCTTGAATCTTTCTAATCTGAATATTCATACCACAATTAAGAAGATTTGCATTGAAATTATGCCAAGTAGCACTCCGCATCAAAAATTCTCTTTTTATCATTTACCTACTCGAGGACGAGCAGGAATTAAGCTTGGGGATGCCTGATACGTCTCCAACGTATCTATAATTTTTGATTGCTCCATGCTATATTATCTACTGATTTGGACTATATTGGGTTTATTTTCCACTTTTATATTATTTTTGGGACTAACCTATTAACCGGAGGCCCAGCCCAGAATTGCTATTTTTTCCTATTTCAGTGTTTCAAAGAAACGGAATATCAAACGGAGTCCAAACGGAATAAAATCTTCGGGAACGTGATTTTCTCACCGAACGTAATCCAGGAGACTTGGACCCTGCTCCAAGGAATAAAAGAGGCAGTCACGAGGGTGGGGGGCGCCCCCCCTAGGGCGCGCCCCCCTACCTCGTCGGCCCCTCGTTGCTCCTCCGGCGTACTTCTTCCTCCTATATATACACACGTACCCCCAAACGATCGGAACAGGAGCCAAAAACCTAATTCCACCACCGCAACTTTATGTATCCACGAGATCCCATCTTGGGGCCTGTTCTGGAGCTCCGCCGGAAGAGGGCCGTCATCACGGAGGGCTTCTACATCATCCTAGCCTCTCCGATGAAGTGTGAGTAGTTTACCTCAGACCTTCGGGTCCATAGTTAGTAGCTAGATGGCTTCTTCTCTCTCTTTGAATCTCAATACAAAGTTCTCCCCCTCTCTTGTGGAGATCTATTCGATGTAATCTTCTTTTTGCGTGTATTTGTTGAGACTGATGAATTATGCGTTTATGATCAAGTCTATCTATGAATAATATTTGAATCTTCTCTGAATTCTTTTATGTATGATTGGTTATCTTTGCAAGTCTCTTCGAATTATCCGTTTGGTTTGGCCAACTATATTGGTAGTTCTTGCCATGGGAGGAGTGCTTAGCTTTGGGTTCGATCTTGCGGTGTCCTTACCCAGTGATAGAAGGGGCAGCAAGGCACGTATTGTATCGTTGCCATCGAGGATAACAAGATGGGGTTTATTTCATATTGCATGAATTTATCTCTCTACATCATGTCATCTTGCTTAAGGCATTACTCTGTTTTTAACTTAATACTCTAGATGCATGCTGGATAGCGGTCGATGAGTGGAGTAATAGTAGTAGATGCAGAATCGTTTCGATCTACTTGTCACAGACGTGATGCCTATATACATGATCATGCCTAGATATTCTCATAACTATGCTCAATTCTGTCAATTGCTAAACAGTAATTTGTTCACCCACCGTAGAATACTTATGCTCTTGAGAGAAGCCACTAGTGAAACCTATGGCCCCCGGGTCTATTCTCATCATATGAATCTCCATTACTTTAATCTTGCTTTGCTTTTACTTTTACTTTGCATCTTTATACCAAAAATACCAAAACTATTATATCTATCAGATCTCACTCTCGTAAGTGACCGTGAAGGGATTGACAACCCCTAATCGCGTTGGTTGCGAGTAGCTATCGCTTTGTGCAGGTACGAGGGACTTGAGCGTGGCCTCCTACTGGATTGATACCTTGGTTCTCAAAAACTGAGGGAAATACTTACGCTACTCTGCTGCATTATCCCTTCCTCTTCGGGGAAAACCAACGCAAGCTCAAGACGTAGCAAAGCCATCTACCGAGAGCCTGCCAAAACGCCTCTATGTCTTCAAAATGCTGATCATCAAAGCTTCATGCAACCAATGGAGGGGATTCATGTTCCTAATGTTGCAACTCCTGCTTATCCTCTTGCTGGAAATATGTGTGTGCCCCATCGTGCAAATACTGAAGCCACTAAGAGTACAATTTCTCAAAGGCCTCGCAAGCATTCTCCTGCACTCAATGACCGAGAGCTTCTTGTGGCCTTACATCAGAAGCAGGATAAGCATCAGGACTGGCTAAAGCATCAGATGTAGAGTATCTTGGTGGACGTCAATCACATCAGAAACTTGGCCACCAAGAACTCATTTGTTGCCCATGAAGCCTGTCGGAGGTCCTGGAAGAGTCTCACACTACTATGCCCTGAAGAAGATCTTCGCGAATAATGCTTCGCTGAGGGTTCCAAATTTGACTCCACTCCTCCTCGCAATGCAAGCTGGCGCCGCACTCCATCCATTGAAGATTCTGAGTATTCATCTTCGGCTGCAACTATTGTTGCGAGAGTCGTCGATGAAGAAGATGATGCCACTTCACCAACCATGGTTTCACTGCATCTCGACACTGCACCAGGCCCTTCAGCACCACCAAACTCCAACATCGACCTTGCACCTGCATCTACTCCTCAAGGGAACGAGTAGATACTCTATGTCTTCAAACCTTTTTGGTCCTTGTTGACAAAAGGGGGAGAAGCATATGAGTTGATAGTCTTCAAGCAGATCCTTATGGGTGGTTGCACTATTTAGTTTGCCAAGTGTTTACAACTCTCGTCTTTTGATACATTTGGTTCTTTGGGTTGTAACACTTAAAGTCGATGGTCGTCTACTACTTTTCCTGATACTCTGTGATGTGATGATAAATCCCGCATGAAGTCATTTCGCAGATGTCCATTTTTCATTATGCATGTCATTATCATCGTTATATCTTTATATGCATGATGAATTTTCTTCGTAAGTTGAAGAGGATCTCCACAAAGCAAAACCTGCCATGTGCATTTGCATTCGAAAGCAAATTACTTATATGCACATCTTCAGGGGGAGACTTTTGCTACTTATGAAGACAATGCCTAAATTCTCAAACTTTCACATACTTTTATCCCCGTTCAAAACTTCAACCAGTTTGTCATCAATCACCAAAAAGGGGCAGATTGTAAGTGCATCTAGTGCCACCCTAGTTGGTTTTGGAGTATTGACGACAAACTTGGTTGAGGGACTAATGTGTTTGTGAGAATTGCAGGATAACACAGGTAGTAGTCCCTCATTGATTAGGTTTACCTACCAGAGATGACCCCTAAAAATGTGTGAAGACATTGAAGACAATGGTGGTCTGTGAAAATATTCACGACGAAGATTATGACTCGAGAAGACATTCACGTGAAGACTATGGAGTGCGAAGACATAGTTGTTTTGTAGTTTCCTTTTCTTCTTTGTTGAGTCATAGGAACCACCGCACTGTTAAGTGGGGTCCAAGTGAACAAAGTCAGAGTGACTAAAGTGATGCTCAACCAAATCCTATGTCTTCGAGCGAAGACAGTGAGAATAAATCTTATCCAGAGCTGGATGAGTCAGCTTCACTTGTAGCCCAAGTCAAGCTGCCGCGTGTGTTTGAAATCTGACTGTTGGACACGTGTCAGTTCCATAGTGACCCAGGGTCATTTTGGACAAATCAGGTCGGGTTGCCTCCTGGCTATAAATAGCCCACCCCCTACACCATAAATTGGTGGCTGCTCAGAGTTAGTGCACGGCTTTTGTCGTTTGAGAGCACCCCACCTCCGAAGCATTTGAGAGAGAAATCCTTGCGAGGACGAAGCCCTAAACACCCAGAGCCAAAGAGTGTTATGCATCACTGAAGTCTTTTTGTCTACATGATCTGAAGACTTGTTACACTTGAGGACTGTGAATCCTCCAGCCGGTTAGGCATCGCGTTCTGAGCATCCAAGAGTCATTGTGGATTGCTGGTGAATGAAGTCTGTGAAGGTTTGGAAGTCTACCTTGAAGACTTACCAGAGCGATTGGGCGAGGACTGTGTGTCCTTAGTTCAAGGGGAATAAGGTGAAGACACGGTCTTCTGAGTTGAATCTCAGCCTCCCTAACCAAACGTACAGTTGTCACAGCAACTGGAACTGGTCCAACTAATCCTTGTCCTCACCAAGCAACTAGTTCTATCCTTTACCTCTCTTTAGTTAAAGTTTGTCTTCGTGAAGTCATTGCCTGCTTGCATGATCTGATTGACTTCATTGTGTGCAGACTGTTGTTGTTTGGCTTCATACTATCTTCCATCCTGATCCATACTACCTAGCTACTGATAGTCTTCGTGCTTTCACTTCATTGCTTATTTGACTATGGCTTGTCTAGTGTAGTCTACCTTCCGTTACATATCAATAGGTTCATTTCTACTGTTTGTCTTCAAAGCCCCCGTGTTTTGAATACTTTCATAAAATCATCTATTCACCCCCCTCTAGTCGATAACTAGCACTTTCAAGTACTCCCTCCGTCTAGGTGTTAAGTCATCTTACTAAAATCAGATATTCCCAAAATGTTTAGGCGTCGTCCATTAACTTCACATCTCAATCGCCTCCTAGCCTCATTTCTAGCTAGCGTTAATTACTCTGCCATGTTATCTCCCCCGGAAACCCAATGCATGGAGTGCAACTACGCGTTGATTAGTCAAGGAATCAAAGTCGGCTTGCATGCGAGTTAATACGTGGCCATGCATGGTAGCTAAAATGGCATCTCTTAATTGTTGTGATTAATTGTTGCATTTAGAGAGAGAATTCAGGGCTTTGATTGGAGGAAGGACCGGTCAAGTTTCTCCTTCTCCTCCAATCTGCTTGCACCTTGGTCCCGCTGCACCTTCTAACATGACTTATACACCTAGAAGGAGGGAGTAGTATGAGATATGGTGGCACATTGACTTAGGTCGAATACAAGTGCCTAAAATTATTGGAAGAGAGCAAAGTGTACAAACTAAATAATTGAAATTGAATTTCTCATTTTTTTTCTGAAACAGAGGCAAAAGATTTGCCTCATCCACTAAGTAAGACGAGAATAGAGTTTCACAGCTTGCAAGTGACCCTACAAATAAACGGCATGACAGTTACTCTCAATACGCCCTAGTTTCTTAGCACCCGCTATAACCCTTAGTACATACGGTGGCACACTGACTTGAGCTGAATACAAGTGCCCAAAATATTTAAAATTGGAGGATGGTGCAGCCCACCTTTCCGATATTTTGACCGTGTGTGGTCCAGTTGTTGTTCACTTCGGAGGGTCGTGTACCACATGTGAATGTTAGTAAGCGCGACAAGGAGGCGTGCTGCGTTAATTGCGAGTTGACTCCTTTGAGCATTAAATTTTCTTCACGTATTAGCATTGCCCCCAGTGTTTTTCTTCACTACGTTAAATAAAGTGTTCGTTTCGTGCACAATTTAAAACAATTTTTATTGAGAGAAAAAGAAAACCACTCCATCTATATACACTGCAGCCTCGTCGCTTGTTTTCTAGGGTTTGCTCTCTTCACACTCTCTCTCCAGTATATATATAAACGTTGGAGCCACAACGCTTGTAGTTGCTCTCTTCACACTCTCTCACCCTCTCCAGATCTAAACAAGACTTCATTGGCCTCTCCCCCCCCCCCCTCACTGCTGGTCAAAGAGCCGACATGATCCGTCCACTGGGAAGGGAAGGAGGCTTAACGCTATCACTGTTGGCGAGGGAGGGAACTCACTACCGGTGCAGCTGTTATCTTTCACCCAGCGGCGGCACGGGAGGGCCTCCGGCCCCTTCTTCCTCGCTTCCGTACATAGTGTGGGCATATTGGCCTCCGACCGCCCACTGAGCCACACCCCGAGAACCTTAAGGTATAATTTACTTATTCCACATGCATTGCTCTAGCTGCATGTGGATTTTTTTTTGCTTCTACACTCGAATCTAGGTGTCGGATCAAACAGGAAAGTAGTGGGGAAAGTTTGCATGAATCTAGGATGTGGTTCAAAGAGGAAAGGAAGGGGAAGTAGTACAGACTGGCTATCCAGCACCTACGTTGGTCGAAAAGGGAAAACAATGACAAACATAGTACACACATCTGTAATGAAGTGATCTTTCTGTTGGTGGGGGACAAGGCTGTAGAGTTTGAGCATGACTAGATTTGCTGCCCTCACATAGGGAAAGGTGTCTAAAGATAACAAAACTGGGACCAACACAAATACGCTCCTTGGTTGTTTGTTCTTTGTTGCAATAGACTGTGCATCACCCCTTTATACATCGGTAGATGCACATGGTGTTGGTGCGTCCACTGTCCCGTACAACTCTTTAGCTGTTGTTAATCTAATAATGCCGCTGGAAAATTAAAGCAATGCCACAATTAAAAGCAAATTACATGTTAATATGAATCAATGCCACTGTTCGAGAAATGCTACTGTCTTGCTTTGTTTCCCATTTAGATAAGTTAGATGCTTCTTTTGTGGGCTTATGTGTCATCCATTATTGACCAGTAGTTGTTTCCTTTGCACCTCTGTGTAAAAAGGGTTATCTACTTCACCTCGTTGCTATTGCAACCTTTTTTGCACTGCATAAAACACTTTTGTTTTAAGAGTGTTTTGTGCGGTTCAACCAAAATGTCACACCGACAATGTTGCTTGATTGCTTGATCTTAGTGGAACTGCACAAGAGGAGATCTGACTTCCTATCCGTGTTGGCAAATTTGTTTCAGATCTTCTTCTTGTGAGTTGTTTGAATACTACATCATGAGAGGTCAGTACTAGCCTTTTTTCACATGATTGTGCAGTGTGCTTTCATTTGTTGTGCTACTTATACGGTACTATTGCTTTATTTTAGTGAACTGCAAAAATGGAGAAAAGACTTCCAATCTGTATGTGCACCGTAATATCCCATTGAGGTAAGATAATGATATTTCACAACTGTTGGCCTATATTTTGCTACTGTCATCAGAAAATTAATGTCATTGTTTAGTGCTATACTTGTGCTCCCTAATTGACATGCAAAATCTTACATTGAAGGCGAAGCTTGTCTATTATTGAACCAAGTGATGAAGGAGAAGAAGAAGCAGAAGAAAAACAAAAATCAACTCTCGGTGCTGTAATGAAGCACCGGAACTATGATGACACAAGTAATGTTATAGTTTTGCATCTTAATTTACTGCTATGGCTGGAACGAGCAATTGTTTTGCCACTCATTTGATGCCACTCTTAATGTAATATGTAGATCTTCTTTGAAGATAACATATTTTAGTGGAACTGCACAAGAAGATGTTGGAAACATTAAACTAATCGAGGAGTATATAGTAAGCATAGCAACCATAGTAGATAAAATAGATGGTTCCCGAGGAGTGCTTCATCTGTATGCTCTACACAATAAGTCTCTTGACAAAGGTTGGTACTGGCCCATGGATTTCATCCATATTATTGAGCTTTGTCATCTCTATTGGTGTTGTGCTACTGTTTAGATACTGTCATGAGAAAGTGGTATTGTCCTCGAGAAGTGCTTCATCTGTGTTGTTTTAATTATTTCCTTTCCTTTTTTTCGAGTAAACAAGGATGCAGCATTTAGTTGTTCTCTTGCCTTTGCACAACAGGATCATCCTCTTCATATCATAAGGAAGCAGTTGAAGGATGGTTACGTTACTGCCCACAATAACAAACTAACTTCAGCTCATAAGGACTCACGGATCTCCATCTTTGTTGCTGTGATGACCAATACAATGTTGTTTTAGGATTCTTTCCTGTGAGTTCCATTTTTTAAACGTGTGCTCTACATGGATCATGTAGGTTGCCTGTTTAAACTGTCAATTCATAGTACATTTTGTTTTATACTAATCACTTTTTTCTATTTATGTAAACATGGGTGCTCAACTTGATTTCAATGGGAACTGCACAAAATGTTCTCGAATACATCGAATATTCTCAAATCATTCATTTCCACCACAAGAAAGGAGGTGCTGATATGTTGAAGGCGTTGCAACATATAAAGGCGAAATCATACAAGCTACGCATGAATTTGGTTGATTTTCGTGGAACTGCACAAAAAGGACAGCTGGTTTATTTAGCACAAGGTGCCATGTCAATGTCCAGACTGATGGCAAGCCCTGCCCATTCCACAATCGTAGGCATTTGATATTTTGGAATGGGAAAACCTTGTTAAAGTTTGATCATTGATGTACGCAAAACAACACACATTTGACATTTTGGAATGGGACAACCTTGTCAAATTTTGCTCAATGATGTTAGCAAGAAGACATGCGTTTGATTTCGAATGGGATGCCCTTTGCTGTCAGCAGCATCGATCAATTTTTCTTTATTCTTTAGTTGTGAAGTAAATATTGGCTCTGACATGTGAATCGCTGAGATGCATAATCATCGATTGTTTTGAATGTTCTCTGTGAATTGCCAGTCCTGTGTGTTTGATTGCAATTTACAGGAACGCTAAAAAGGTGCTCAAACTTTTTGTACTCCCTATGTTCCTTTTTACTTCGCATATTATATTTCTTTCAAGTCAGTTGATTTTACATTGTGAATATTGATACTTTTTTATATAATGTTGTTTAAAGTAGAGATACTCTGACTTCAGACAAAACTTATATGCAGACTAAAAGGGCCAGAGGGAGTATGTGTGGAACTGCTACAAATGAGGTGATCACCCTGGGAATAATGCTAGTATGTATTGTTTTGCATGTTCATCCAGTGCCAGTGATACAAGAATATGAACTAACCGAACAAAATTCATTCATACACTACCGTATTTCATATAAACATGCTGGATTTCATTACATTTCATACATTCTTCAACTAAAAAGGGGTGTCCTAGAGGTATAATTAATTAACCGAAGCTACCCACCCGTGTCCGGCTGAGCCGAACAGAAGCTTCTTCTCCAGCACAGCTCTCCGACTCCACATCGCCGACAAGAAGCTAATCCGCCGTCAATGGTCAACCCTCCAAGCTTGGCTTCAACCGGAGGGTAGCAGCGATGGCCTTACTTGGACCCGAGCGGCGGCGACCTACCGTGTTCTACTCTTCCTCATTTTCTGTGTGCGCGGCCTCGTTGGCAGCGGGGCGGGGCCTCGACAGAGCCAGCGATGTCCTCTGCCTCGTTGTCGGCGGGGCGGCGCCTCGGCGGAGCGGGGGAAATCCTCCCCCTCGTTACCGGCAGGGCGGGTGTCTATGTCAAAACCGGTAGATCTCGGGTAGGGGGTCCCGAACTGTGTGTCTAAGGACCGAAGGTAACAAGAGGCAGGGGACATGATGTTTACCCAGGTCCAGGCCCTCTTGATGGAGGTAAAACCCTATGTCCTGCTTGATTGACTTTTATGAGTATAGGGGTTTCAAGAGTTGATCTACCTCGAGATCGTAATGGCTAAACCCTAGATGTCTAACCTGTATGATTATGACTATTATCGCCTCTACGGACTAAACCCTCCGGTTTGTATAGATACCGAAGAGGGCTAGGGTTTGTACAGAGTCGGTTTACAGAGAAAGGAATCTTCATATCCGAACGCGAAGCTTTCCTTCCATGCCAAGGAGAGTCCCATCCGGACACGGGAGGGAGCCTTCTATATTGTATGCTCTCGACCCACCAGTCCGGCCCACGTCACATAGCCTAGACGCCCGGGGACCCCCTAATCCAGGACTTCCTCAGTAGCCCCTGAACCAGGCTTCAATGATGATGTGTCCGGCGCGCAGATTGTCTTTGGCATTACAAGGCGGGTTCCTCCTCCGAATACTCCAAAGTAGTTGATCAAAAGGACTATATCCTGCTCTGTACAATAGTTACAACCCTGGACCACGAAGGCAAAATACTTCAAACAAAAAATAGGTTATGTCTTCTGACAACTTTTTCGGCGAGGTATTGTGTTTCGGAATTATTATTATTTCGAACCGTTTTCCAGCCTCCCGCTTCGCGTTTCGAGACGCAGTATTCATTGACATGTCTTGTGATGTAGGGTAGAACCCTAATCGCCCGATCTTTCACGAAAGGAGAGGATCCCGCGAAGAACACGAGGAACACAACGTGGGGAATGAGGCAAATCACAAGGGGAAACACGAGAGGAACACTCAAACTAACGAGAACAAGTCACACATGGGCTAGATCCTCGAGTACATAAAGTAAGATACACGATCCACGGTCAACTAGGGATGATACAATAGGGTAACCGGTTCTTCTCCAGGAGGAGGTCTTGATGTTCTTCCCTAAAGAGGGGTCTTGAATCCGCTTGGGGGATCTTCTCTGGTGGAGGATCGGATCTCCGAGGAGAAGGTAACCAAGTGGATGACCAAAGCTCTCACACAAAATATGAGCTAATCCTTTGTTGACCCTAGAAAGTTGTACACAGTGGAGTATATATAGTCTAGGGGGTAGAAGGGATACATGGGCCTCGGCCCTTCAATGTGCGCAGACAGGGGAGGCCGGATGTCCGGGCTGGTCGGGCCGGATGTCCGGGCTTTCAGGCGACGCCAGATGTCCGGGCTCGGGGGGCGGATGTCTGGGCTGGAGCGGTGGCATTTGTTGCTCTTGGGTTTGGAGGGGCCGGATATCCAGGCCGGTGGCCGGATGTCCGGGGGCTTGGGAGAGGCCGAATGTCTAGGCTGCCGGGGCCGGATGTCCGAGGCCTGTAGCCTTCTGTGGCTGGGCTGCTGTAGTGGAAGACGCTCCAGCGGCTGGACGTCCGGGGCCTTGGCCGGATGTCCGGGGCTTGGGAGATGCTCTTGGCTCCTTCCGTTGGTTCTCCTCTTCCATGGACTTTGGGACTTGTACATCTTCGTGCACATCTTCGGGAGGACCCTCTTCGTACCTAATCATGCACAACACCTTGGACTTAGGTAGTAGCCATGTCTCATGCATAGAAAGTGGAAGTTCAGAGAGGAGTGAGTTCACCTTATCTTCGATAGCTTTGGCTCGGGCTCGTGTCATTGGTCCAAGTGGTGTCGTTGGAGGTGTGGGTGCATCCATGGGGATGATCTTGGGATGCTCCGCATCATCTCCCCTCCCTTGGGGAAGATCCGTCCTCGGATCGAAATCCTCATCACCATGGTAGGGCGAGAGATCTTTGATGTTGAAGATGTCGCTCACGGAGTACTTGTCACGAGGGATGTCGATCTTGTATGCGTTGTTGTTGTAGCGTGCAAGCACCTTGAATGGTCCATCTATGCGTGGTCGAAGTTTGGACTTGCGTTCTTGGGGAAAGCGGTCCTTGCGAAGGTGTAGCCACACGAGGTCTCCAATGTTGAATATCATAGGGTGCTTGTTGATATTGAGCTTGGTCGCAAGGCGTTGTACTTGGCGCTCGATGGTGTTTCTTGTATCTTCATGCACCTTCTTGAGATGGGTCGCTCGTGCACTTGCGTCCAAATTGATGCGCTCTTGGAGTGGTAGAGGGAGAATATCCAATGGTGACAAAGGGTTGAATCCGTAGACGACCTCGAAAGGGGACTTGCCGGTTGTTGAGTGTCTTGATCGGTTGTAGGCGAACTCGGCGATGGGTAGTCACTCCTCCCACTCCTTGATGTTTTCCTTGATGACTACTCGAAGGAGAGCGGAGAGTGTGTGGTTTGTCACCTCCGTTTGGCCATCGGTTTGAGGATGGTACACCGTGGAGAAGAGTAGCTTGATTCCGAGCTTGGCGCATAGGGTCTTCCAAAAGTAGGTAAGGAACTTGACGTCGCGGTCCGAGACGATAGTCTTTGGCACACCATGGAGACGCAATATTTCCTGACAAAAGAGATTAGCAACATGTGAAGCATCGTCTATCTTGTTGGAAGGAATAAAATGTGCCATTTTTGAGAAACGGTCCACAACGACAAATATGGAATCTTTCCCATTTTGAGTCCTAGGCAAACCAAGTAAAAAGTCCATGCTAATGTCTTCCCATGGTTGGTATGGAATTGGTAAAGGCATATAGAGGCCATGAGATTGAGCTTTGGACTTAGCTTTGCGACATGTAGAACATCGGTTGGTGAAACGATTGACGTCCCGAAACATCTTTGGCCAAAAGTAGTTCTTTGAGAGCGTGGAGAACGTCTTGTCGCGTCCGAAGTGTCCCATTAAGCCTCCTCCATGAGATTCCTGCAAAAGCAACAAACGAAGAGAGGACTCGGGAATGCAAAGTTTGTTAGATCTCATAAGATATTCGTCTTTAATGTAATAGCGTTTCCAAGATGTATTCGACAAACACTTGGCATAAGGAGTAGCAAAAGTGGCATCATGCTCATACAAGTCTTTGATATGCTCGAAGCCAATGACATCTAACTCAAGTTGCGTGACAAGCATGCATATGCGGGAAAGAGCATCCGCTACAATGTTTTCTTTTCCCTTGATGTACTTTATGACATAGGGAAAAGACTCAATAAATTCACTCCATTTAGCATGACGCTTGTTCAACTTTGTTTGTCCCTTAAGATACTTGAGAGTCTCATGATCGGTATGAATGATAAACTCATGGGGACGAAGGTAATGTTCCCATTCATGCAAAACACGGACTAAAGCATATAGCTCTTTGTCATAGATGGGATAATTGAGTTGCGCTCCGGAAAGTTTCTCACTAAAGTAAGCTATGGGGCGCTTCTCTTGCATTAACACACCTCCTATGCCATTACCACTAGTATCGCAATGAATTTCAAAAGGTTTGTCAAAGTTGGGTAAAGCAAGCACGGGAGCATGAGTAAGCAAATTCTTAAGCTCATTGACTGCAGTATCTTGGGATGGTCCCCAAACAAAAGGCGCATTCTTCTTGCTCAAAGCATGCAAAGGCGAAGCAATGGTGCTAACATCCTTCACAAAGCGACGATAGAAACCCGCAAGGCCAAGAAAACTACGCACTTGATGCAAGTTGGTTGGTTGCGGCCAAGTCTTAATAGCATTGATCTTCGACTCATCAACATGAACACCCTTGGAAGAAACATCAAAACCCAAGAAAACGAGCTTATCAACACCAAAAAGGAATTTCTCCATATTAGTATAGAGGCACTCTTTTCTAAGAGTTTGTAAAACGGTGCGGACATGGGTGACATGCTCTTGGATAGATTTGCTAAACACAAGAGTGTCATCAAAGTAGACCACAACAAATATACCAATGTAAGGTCGAAAGACATGATTCATAAGGCGCATAAAAGTGTCTGGTGCTTCCGAAAGACCCATAGGCATGACTAACCACTCATACAAACCAAACTTGGTTTTGAAGGCGGTTTTCCATTCATCACCCTCTTGTATGCGGATTTGATAGTAACCACTCTTAAGATCAATTTTGGAAAATATAGTGGCACCGCTAAGCTCATCAAGCATATCATCTAGGCGTGGAATGGGGTACCTATAGCGAACAGTGATAGCATTGATAGGTCTACAATCAGCGCACATGCGAAAGCTACCGTCACGTTTTGGCACAAGAATGACCGGAACGGCACAAGGGCTCAAACTTTCACGCACATGTCCATGGTCGATAATGTGCTTTACTTGCCTTTGTATTTCTTTTGTTTCGTCGGGGTTGACATGGTATGGAGCTTTGTTCGGAAGAGGTGCTCCAGGGATGAGGTCGATTCGGTGCTCAATGCCTCGTAGAGGAGGTAGACCCGGAGGTAGCTCATCGGGGAAAACATCTTGAAATTCCTGCAAAAGAGAAGATAACACTAGAGGAAGAGTGTGAGACGTGTTAGTTTGTGGTGCATTGTCCTTGCACACGAGGACATAGTGTAGAACACTAGATGGGTTCTCACACACTTCTCTAATCTCACGTTTGGTGGCAAATAGAACTAGGTTTTTGTTTTCGCTCATCGTGGAGGCACTCGATTTTGGCTTGTGGCGCTCACTCTCTTTTTGGTGGCTCGCTCTCTCACTATGATCTCCACGATGGGTGGCTTTCTTGTCGGCGATCACTTGGCTTGGCGACATTGGACGGAGGACATACTCCTTGCCCTTCATCTTGAAGATGTAGTGGTTTGTTCAGCCGTTGTGGACGACTCCTCTATTAAATTGCCATGGCCGTCCAAGGAGAAGATGACAAACGGTCATTGGAATGACGTCGCACTCCAAGGTGTCTTCGTAGGCGCCGATTTTGAATGATACTTGTACTCGGTGCTCGACTTGGATGGTCCCGGAGTCACTAAGCCATTGCACTTTGTATGGATGTGGATGCTTCGTCTTGGGCAATTGGAGCTTGTAGCAAAGTTCTTCACTTGCGAGATTATGACAATTCCCTCCATCGATGATGACCTTGAGGGACCGTCCATTGATGCCGGCCTTGGTGTGGAATATGTGGCATCGTTGGTCTTCTTCTTGGTGGTGTTGGAGAGTCAAGACTTTGGAGACAACAAGTGCGGGGCTTGAGTCTTCATCGCAAAAGACTTGTTCTTCTTCATTGTTCACTTGGCAGTGCATGGCGACTTGCTCAAGGGCTTCCATTTCGCCTTCACTCATGGAGTCATAAGTGCCATTGTCGTTGAAGACCATGGTTCGCTTGTTGGTGCACTCGTAGGACTTGTGGCCTCGGCCTCCGCAAGTGAAACACTTGAAGGAACTCGTCTTGACGGTCTCATCGGTTGGGGTTGATGATGATGAAGCTCTCGGCTTGAAGTTGATCGTAGGAGGATGGCTTGTAGTTGACGAAGCTTTCTTGGAAGTTGACTTGTCGATGTTGGAAGTAGAAGGCTTTGTAGTCGGTGTTGGAGTCGTTGAAGCTTGGTTGTTGGAGAAGCCGTAGGACTTGGATGAGAACTTGGCATACTTGAAATCATCTTGCACTTAGCGTTCCGCTTTGGTAGCTTGGTGCACTAGCTCGATGAGATTGGAGTATGGTTGGAAGTCGGCGATCTTCTTGATGGGATGATTGAGTCCATTCAAGAAAAGTGCCATTGTTTGCTCATCATCTTCCATGACATTGGCTCTTATCATTGCAATCTCCATCTCCTTGTAATATTCTTCAACACTCTTTGTTCCTTGCTTGAGTTGTTGGAGTTTCTTGAAGAGGTCGCGGTTGTAGTAGGTAAGTACGAAGCGTGCTCTCATGACATCCTTCATATGCGCCCAAGTAGTGATGGGTGGTTCACCTCTTGCCTCTCGACACTCTATGATTTGTTCCCACCAAATGAGGACATAGTCTTGGAACTCAAGGGATGCCATCGCGATCTTCTTCTCTTCTTCATAATTGTGTAAACGGAGGATCTTGTCAACCTTCAATGCCCATGAAAGGTACTCTTCGGGGTCGTTGCTACCGTTGAACTTGGGCATGGTGAACTTGAGTTTGCCATAATGTTGCTCTTCATTGTGTTGGGGTCGGGGATGATGACGCCCATGTTGTTGATGATTGTGCAACTCGTGGTGCTCTTGGCGCGGAGGGTTGTTATCGTCATGTTGTTCTTGTCATGGAGGATCTCCATTGTCTTCATGATCTTGATTGACTTGTTGTTCTTGGCGAGCTTGTGGAGGAGCTTGTCAAGCTCGAGGAGGAACTTGTCGATGCACGCGAGCTTGAAATCTTCGTTCTTGAATTTCTTCGCGAAGTGCTTCCTCTTGTTCACGGGCTTGTCGGCTTCGGTCGGCAACGGCTCGACTCGAATCGTGTAGACCTTGTTGCGCCGCAAGTGCTTGAGCATCACGGAGTTGTTGTTCTTGACATTGTGCCTCGGCATCTTGAGCATTTTGGTGTAGACGCGCTTGCTCTTCCTCTTCATGTTGGCGTTGGCGTTGCCGTTCTCGGGCTAGTGCAGAGGCATCTTGAGTTTGACGTTGTCGACGCTCTTGAGAGTCGGTGTCACATAGCGGATTGAGGCTTGCTTGACGATCGGTGCGCGCGGCCCAGCAAAGAGTGTTTGATGTCGGTGTACTTGAGTCGGAGAGGGTGAAGTCGGAGTGGCGGCTTGAACAGCTCCTTCTTGAAGTGGAAGACGAATGGTTGAGCAACAAAGCACGAATTTCGTCCATACTTGTGTCATTCTCTTTCTTGTGATCGTCGAGCTTGTGGTCTAAGTAGTCCCTTTTACGTTGCTCAGAAATTTGCAAGTCGGCGGCAAGGTTGTCGATGCGTTCACTCATAGCTTGTTGCTCTTGATGCAAAGCACGTTGTGCACCAAAGAGGTGACTCTTGGTGATGAAGGAGTTCATGTTGTCGTCTTGCTCCATGAAGAGTGGGTTGGTAGAAGTACTTGGCCTATCCATCATTCCAAGACAAATGTGAGTGGTAGAAAGAGAAGAACGAGTACCAAATGTACCTTGACCAAAGTTGAAAGTGGATCGAGGATCACTCCAATGTAGGACAAGGAAATAGCACAATTGGTACTAGTTCTTGTCGGTTTCTCACACCTACACAAGTAAAAGCTTTTGGTGGAGCTTGGTTAGTATGGTGGCACAAAATTTGATGCAATTGTAAGTGAGCTTCAATAATGTTGGAAAAGATTCGCAAGATGCAATGTAACAAGTAGACCAAGCATATAAGGTACACGGAAACACACACGCAAAAAGATAAGTGGGGTTGTGCAACCAAGGGTGATCCAAAATGTGGAATCCACAAAAATGCTCTTGTTGCACAACACTAGAGAGACGCTAGCACGATTGCACAATAGGCGGATACAAGAACTTGTGCACAACCTACTTAGCAAAAATGCAACGACTTCTATCCCAAATATTTTTTATGCAAGGTGTTGCTATGATATGATCCAAGATGATCGAGTATGACAATCTTAATGTTGTAAGATGCTATGGTTCTTGCTTAATAACTCTTTGCTTATCTTTTCTCTTTGCTTAAAATCTTGTTTGGCTCTTTGATGTTTGAGCTCTTTTCTCATGCAATGCTTGACGAACCAAGATAGCAAATGAGTATGCGATGACAACTTTGTGACACAAGAGATGATACCAATATATGCAACAAGGATGTATGTATGCTATGGGAAGTATGATGGGTAAGCAACACAAAGGAGTAAGGCTATGATGGCTATCAATGTAATGGCAAGAGTGATATGTCCAATACCAAGATGAGGTTACCGGTCTTGCTTCCGGTATGGTGTCAAAATGGTGGCACGAATACGAAGATGTAGTCGAGGTGGTCGTTGTTGATCACGATGTAGGACGGCGGTGATGATGTAGGACACGTCCGTGGCGAAGATGAGCGGCGGTGATGTCGATGTCGAACCGTACGTAGATAGCCGAAACACAAAAGGATACGATACCGCAACTCAAATTCTCAAACCTCGAAGTAGCAAATGTGTCGGAGAGCGAAACGGTCCAAAAATGGTTGGGTTATGCGGAAGTGGTGGAGGTATGCGGAAGTATATATGGTATATGGTGAGCACCGGAACAATATTTGGTGAAAAAAATGGACGGAAAATGGGGCGATGGATGGAGATGTTGCTGCCAGGGGTCGGATGTTCGGGTAGAAGGCCGGATGTCTGGGTGGGGCCGGATGTCCAAGCTCTGGATCCGGGGACGAACGGGATGAACACCGCGTGGAGAGGTTAAATCCGGGCGAAATTCGGAGAAATTTATGGATGGAAATTTGGGGGAAAAGGAAGGGAAGCTAGATCAACTCAAAACAAAGCATATCCATGGATCTAAACCAATAAAATCTCAACACACCAATAAATCACAAAAAAAATTGGCGCTATTTTCGGCGGGGAATTTTCGAATTAGGACGAAAAACAACAAAATAAGGCTAGAAACACAACGGGGGGCTCCGAAATTGTGATCAACGTGGCTCTTGATACCAAGATGATGTAGGGTAGAACCCTAATCGCCTGATCTTTCACGAAAGGAGAGGATCCCGCGAAGAACACGAGGAACACAAAGAGGGGAACGAGGGAAATCACAAGGGGAAACACGAGAGGAAGACTCAAACTAACAAGAACAAGTCACACATGAGGTAGATCCTCGAGTACATAAAGTAAGATACACGATCCATGGTCAACTAGGGACGATACAATAGGGTAACCGGTTCTTCTCTATGAGGAGGTCTTGATGTTCTTCCCTAAAGAGGGGTCTTGAATCCGCTTGGGGGATCTTCTCCGGTGGAGGCTTGAATCTCCGAGGAGAAGGTAACCAAGTGGATGAGCAAAGCTCTCACACAAAATATGAGCTAATCCTTTGCTGACCCTAGAAAGTTATACAGGGTGGAGTATATATAGTCTAGGAGGGAGAAGGGATACACGGGCCTCGGCCCTTCACTGTGCGTAGACAGGGGAGGCCGGATGTCCGGGCTGGTTGGGCCGGATGTCCGGGATTTCAGGCGACACCGGATGTCCGGGCTGGCGGGCGGATATCCGGGCTGGAGCGGTGGCATTTGTTGTGCTCAGGTTCGGAGGGGCCTGATTTCCAGGCCGGTGGCCGGATGTCCGGGCTGCCGGGGCCGGATGTCCGAGGCCTGTAGCCTTCTGCGGCTGGGCTGCTGCAGTGGAAGACGCTCCAGGGGCTGGACGTCCGGGGCCTTGGCCGGATATCCGGGGCCTGGGAGATGCTTGTACATCTCCATTGGTTCTCCTCTTTCGTGGACTTCGGTACTTGTACATCTTCATGCACATCTTTAGGGGGACCCTCTTGGTACCTAATCATGCACAACACCTCGGACTTAGGTAGTAGCCATGTCTCATGCATAGAAAGTGGAAGTTCAGAGAGGAGTGAGTTCACCTTATCTTCGATAGCTTTGGCTCGGGCTCATGTCATTGGTCCAAGTGGTGTCGTTGGAGGTGTGGGTGCGTCCATGGGGATGATCTTGCGATGCTCCGCATCATCTTGTCAAAGCAGAGATGGTGTCCCCTTATTGTGGGATTCTCATCAATGTGGATTTGGGTAACCCAACCATGCCACTCGCACGACTCCTAGGGAATAAGCGAGTTTTAAGGCTTCGTGGGGGGACGTTCGACATTCACTGCCTTTATAAGAAGATAAAGATCCACCTTTTTACCCCACGCCTTCTTCTTCCTCAGCCCATCTACTCTCGAGCTCCAGTGCCCAAGTTTCAATCCATTCCATTCGTAGCAAACGCTTCCAACCATGTCCAGATCTGGAGCGCAGGGCATGTGGATGGCCTCCTCCGTCATGGAGGAGCACATCAAAGAACTCCGGGAAGTGGGGTATTTATCCAAGAAAATCGCCCATCGGCTTCCTGCCAAAAAGCAGATCATTCCCACACCAGAGCCTAATGAGAGGGTAGTATTCATTCCCCACTTTCTTCGCGGGCTAGGGTTTCCTCTTCACCCTTTCTTCTACAGACTCATGTACTATTATGGGCTAGATTTCCATGATCTAGCCCCAAATTCGTTCCTCAACATCTCGGCATTCATCCTCGTGTGCAAGGCGTTCCTACGCATCCCCCCACTTCAGCCTATGGCTCAAGGTCTTCAACGTGAAGCCGAAGGTGGTCGAGGGTCAACACGCGGAGTGCTGCGGCGCCATGGTGAGAAAGCTCCCTAACGTCACCTTGCCCAAGGGGACCTTCGTGGAGACCATGAAGGGGTGGCAACAGGAGTGGTTCTACGTTACGGAACCTCGCGACGCCTCATGGGCTGCCACTCCTGAGTTCAAAACCGTTCCACCAATGCGGGTCACATCATGGCTCAAGAAGGGCCTAGATTGGGCGTCATCCGATGAGGTGATGATGCTGCAAAAGCGCGTGAAGAGCATGGTGGACAAGAACACCAGCCTTGCCAGCATGATCCAGGTGATGTTGTTTCGCCGGATTCTCCCCTGCCAACGCCGGACTATCCATATGTGGGAGTTTGATCCGGCAAGTCCCTGAACCTTGCAGCGGTTCTTCGGCACGAAGCACGAAGATATATGGAAGCTGCTTTTTAAGACCGAAAAGACGTGGTGATGTCTACTACACAACCTTCCTCTTGTAGACGTTGTTGGGCCTCCAAGTGCAGAGGTTTGTAGTACAGTAGAAAATTTCCCTCAATTGGATGACCTAAGGTTTATCAATCCGTAGGAGGCGTAGGATGAAGATGGTCTCTCTCAAGCAACCCTGCAACCAAATAACAAAGAGTCTCTTGTGTCCCCAACGTACCCAATACAATGGTAAATTGTATAGGTGCACTAGTTCGGCGAAGAGATGGTGGTACAAGTGGTATATGGATGATAGATAAAGGTTTTTGTAATCTGAAAATATAAAAAAGCAAGGTAACTAATGATAAAAGTGAGCACAAATGGTATTGCAATGCGTTGAAACAAGGCCTAGGGTTCATACTTTCACAAGTGCAAGTTCTCTCAACAATAATAACATAGTTGGATCACATAACTATCCCTCAACATGCAACAAAGAGTCACTCCAAAGTCACTAATAGCGGAGAACAAATGAAGAGATTATGGTAGGGTACAAAACCACCTCAAAGTTATTCTTTCCAATCAATCCATTGGGCTATTCCTATAAGTGTCACAAAAAGCCCTAGAGTTTGTACTAGAATAACACCTTAAGACACAAATCAACCAAAACCCTAATGTCACCTAGATACTCCAATGTCACCTCAAGTATCCGTGGGTATGATTATATGATATGCATCACACAATCTCAGATTCATCTATTCAACCAACACATAGAACCTCAAAGAGTGCCTGACGGTGTCCAGGACTAGGGGGTACTCACCACGTCGTCTCCCGGTTAGTTAGATTGGGCCGAAGACCCCCATGGCTGTATACTCATGGGCCAGTTCAGACAGCTGCCGCATACAAGGAAGATTCCACAAGACTTGGTGGTCAAGACAAGGACTCCTCCCCCACCGGCGTATTCGGCTAGGACTCTTGTTATAATAGGCCTCTAGTGCAGTATATAAACCAGGGCCAGGCTAGTCGATAGATATACAAACAATCAGAATCATAGGCTAGCTTCTAGGGTTTAGCCTCTATGATCTCGTCGTAGATCAACTCTTGTAATACTCATATCATCAAGATCAATCAAGCAGGAAGTAGGGTATTACCTCCATCGAGAGGGCCCGAACCTGGTTAAATATCGTGTCCCCTATCTCCTGTTACCATCGACCTTAGACACACAGTTCGGGACCCCCTACCCGAGATCCGCCGGTTTTGACACCGGCATTGGTGCTTTCATTGAGAGTTCCGCTGTGTGATCGGCAAAAGGATCGATGGCTCGTCTGCAGATTAACTACGACGTCGACATCTTCGTCACCGGCTCAACTGGTCACCTTGGCTTGACCGAGGACTGTGCCCTGCCTCCGATCGTCATGTTCGGACGAGGGCCTTCTTCACCACCAACTCCGATCTCTATCAAGATCATGGAGGAATCGTCCATGGAGCCCGGGGGCTCAATGTCAACATTGCCCTCGGGCGACCGTCCTGTTTTTCTGGACAGCAAATGCGTATCCACCACCACCGCCTCCTCGAGTGTCGTTTTAACGATCTCTTCGGTGTAATTGTGCGGAATCAAGTCTACAACAACCGTGAAAAATTTTGTCGAGTTCCGATGGAGGAATCTCGGACAATCTACGATATACCGGAGCCCTATAAAATCCAGACGGGAATCTGGACGAGTTTAGGGCGTGGTCTTCAGAGCCCAGATTGGAAGTCCTTTGGAAGATCCAATAGTTCATCTGCTGCGGAATTCTCATATCTACCACCCCTCAAAATTTCAGCTCCATCCAACCATCCAAACTCTGGGAACTTTTCGATTAGTGCATCACTTTTTAGATCTGTTTCCTGCGCGAATGCAGATCCGACCCGAATTCATGTTTCTTTATGAACGTGATATTTGACAACCTTTTCAAAAGGAATTTTCTTCTAAGGTATTGTGCGTTGTTTTTAACACGCGTCCATAAAATTTTAATCCTCCTCTGAGGTAATCTTCGCCATCAGGCTGGTGTCAAACCAGTCCGGCAATATAGCTCCACGACTGCCGACCTGCGCTAGACATGTCGTCGCTTTTTAAGCCGAGCTCAACTTCTTCGGATCCTCACCTCTGCGACCGAATAAGAGTTTGGAATCACCAAGGATAAATCATCACCAACATCACCGCCCCATGGATTACACGGAGCATGCACACCGGCATCGCCGCATGGTCACTTCATCAAACCAGCATTGGCCGCGTCACAAGTTACGATCTGGGTCAGCATGGCCGCACTATTGTTTCTTTTTGCCAATGTACATCACGCCGAACTACTTCAACACCTCGGCTGACATGGGATCTAAAACAACTCCTCATCGGCCTGCTCCGTCACCTCGGCTAGACCGGATACTTGGCTATTTCTTCATCAACATACTCCGATGACTTCGACGTCACTAGCCGACCAGCTTCGTCACGTTAGCTGGACCGAGGGCTTCGCCTCGGCAAGCCTACCTTTGCCAGTATCACCAGGCCATCGCTTTATTGCCATCAGGCAATGGGTGTGCGGATCGATTCCCAATTTTGGGAGTCTCTTTTCTTCGGAATGCTACAACAAATAAACCATGTTCTATTAATCCTAACAATTTTTGCTTGTTGGGTTTATTTTTCTTAAGGAATTATTACTCTAGTTTGTTCCATCATCTATACCCAGGTCTATCAAACGGCGGCCATATTAAAAATGGTCGCGTGGTGGTTCGGTCAGTTTCCATACATAGTTCGGCGAACGCCGCATCCGGAGCCCGGACCGCCGTGCAAATTCAGGCTTTGTCATGCCTTCACTGCGTCACGCTGACGCCCTGCATTGACATTGTCTTCGGCACCAGGCCACATTTCTTTAAATAAATTATTTTTGCATAAAGCAATTATGCAAGGATTATATATATATATATTATTATTTCCTAGACCGCACTGTTTTATGTGTGCAGGTAATCGATTTTGACTACGTTAGGTGGTCACTACTCCGGAGTGCCGAACTCCTTGCTCGTACACCTCGGGCCTGGGGGCTGGGACCTTGGCCATGCTGAGGACTGCGAACCTTGTCGGATCTGTCACAGATCAATGGGCGTCTTCGTCCCGCCACAAGCCCGAATCGCATGATCAACACCGAGCACATTAACCAGCTAAGTTGCTTTCATGCTAAAAAACTTTCAGTTTTAAATTTTGTTCGGTTCGACCAAGCATTATACTTTTTGGCACAAAGTTGTTTGTGACAAAGTTCCTTGTCAAAACTTTGTTTGTGACGCGCATATTCAAATACCCCGTTTATTTGGGGGCTCCCTTGATGGAACTTTTCCTCTTGCATATGATTATACTTGTACGGCTTCATTCCTTGTTCGTGTATTACGCCACAATATGCACCATTTTGACCTAAGCGATTTGCAAGCTGGGTTGCCTCGCTCCTGTGTTTACCCCTACATTCCCGATTGTTCGGCCAGGGAGTAAACAGAGAACCTTTGCGATTGTTACTACCGGGTCATCCGAGTTAGTACCTCAGACTGGGTGAAGCCGAAAGCTAGCGCTCTTATTGTTTTCAATTATGGTCGGCACACAACGGAACTCATGAGTACAAAAAATCTATTGCACAAGTCTCATAGTAACAATGAGCAACCGAAGAAAGGTATCGGTGGAGGTACTATTTCTTCGAAGATGCTTCTTACACTTTGTTAGTAATATAGCATAAGTTCCCTGAGCGCGCTTTGTCTGTTACAGCCTTATAGCCTGATTGCCTGGTCATCGGAAACACCATCGATACTCTCGACAGGTGGAGTACATGACACTTTTTGGCCCTTGGCCGAAGAGGGAGAAGCCGACGGTCGGTTAAGACGCGTTTAAAGTTCGGGTGAACACAAATATGATATAAGTACTTCGGTACATACAATCATTATACATAAAATTCGTTTACCCAAGTCACATGGGGGCTCTTAAAATTTATATGAGTTGTTTAATAGTAAATGTGTTTTCTTCTTGGTCCTTGCAAAGTCTTTTTCTACCGCTCCTTTTTCGACTCGAGTGTATGGGCAATAGCCGGATAGCCTGTCTTCTCTCTAAAAAGCCGCTCGAGTTTAGTTCGCTAAACTGGCCTCAAAGAAGTACTCTGCCTTTGGGATAAGGAGCTCGAAGCCGTAGGCTAGCCCGCTTGAAGTGTTGAGATCGGGTGTGTCATATTAAAGCACGACAGAAGCACAATTTTTTATTTTTTTTTCCAATTTTCGGATTGGCACCGAACACTTGATCTTGTTTGGACGTCAAGTTTTTACTGACGTTTTTTGGTTTCCCAAGCTTATGGCACTTTTAAACTATTTGTGAGTTTTCAGCACAAGTCTCGGAGTGCAACGCCGAACACCTTTAGAGATTCGGCAAAAACATTCTCGGATATTGCTATATATGCATCGGTTTCGAATTGTGTCTTCGGTGAATAGTTGGGTTGCCCGGCTCCTGTGCTTGACTCCTATGTTCCGCTTTGTTCGGCTAGGTGTGCAACGGGAGAACCACTGCGATTGTGCTTCCAGCTCGCATGGTTAAGCACCTCAGTGGAGAAAGCCGAAAACTGACTGTCACAATAAGCGCAAACTGGTCAGCGATCCGATGGCCATGTTAAATGATGGGCCGTTCATAACATTGGACGAAGTGTTTACGGCTCGACCTCGGATGTCGCCAAACACTGACCGGGGGTGTAACATTCCAAATTTTCAATTTGGAATGTTATACATTAGATCATCAATGCATATCATATTTTTATTTGCTTCTGGCTTGATCCTAGAAATTCTACGCAACTCAAGGACCCTCGGAGAGAGTTAGGGATTTCATGATTTTCATATTTGAGTTTTCTCAAATTTTGAAAATAGGATCATTTGATTTTATTTATTTTATCTTCAATTATTTCTGTTACAAAAATATGAGAGAGGGAGTAAAATGACTTTCCCAAAATAAAGAAATATTGAGGATTTAATAATAAAATCAAATAAGATTTTGTTTTCGAGTTATTTGATATTTTATTTGAATTTAGGAAAAATGCGCGTTTTTCAAAATTGCATTAAGGCCCCAAATAAATGGTCATCCTGTTCGGCCTGATTTTAGAAGCCGGGGAAATTTTATTTCGGGATTATTGGAGTCCGTTTAGTATTTCTTTTATTTGTTTTTCTGCGCGTAACTATTTAAAAAAACGAAACCGACTTTGGGCCGTGTTCGGCCAGGACTCCTTCGGCCGGGCCTTTATATAGCGCCGCCCAGAGCCCGTAAGCCCACCCAGCGCCGAAACCCTAACCCTAGCCGCCCCAAGCCGCCGCCGCTGCCGCCCCGCCGCCCCGTGTCGCCGCACCACCGCCCCGCCCGCCGCCGCCTGGAGCCGCCCCGCTGCCCTGCCGCCGCCACCGGAGACGCCGCCGTCGCCAAGGTTGACCCCGCCGCCGCCGCCGGTTTTTCCTAGAAAACCGTTCGGTTTTCACCGGTTTTTCGATCGGTTTTTGTAGATCCATTTTTTTAGATAGATCGTTTTTTTTCGGTTTATTTAGCGAGCGTTCGCTCGATCGTTCGTTTTAATGAACGCGTTCATCATTTAGTTCCAGATAACAAACGTTCATTCGTTAATCTATTTGTCGTTTTTCTTTTTCTCGGATTTTCCGCGATTATTTCTGATCGCGATTCCTGGTCTGACTTTCGTTCTAGTATAACTTTTTGCTCGTTTATCGGAATCAGGCGATTCGAGCGCCTGGAGTTTCGTCTCGAAACCCTCTTTCCGTTTAACCAACTCAAACAAGTTTTTGCCTCTGTAAAATTTGACTTGGATCCAGATTAGTAAACGAAGCTTATTTCTTTCGCTGTTTGACTTTTGTTGCTTCATTCGATTTGATTCTTTTTGCAAACCGGAGTTCTTAAGTTGAACTTTCTGGTTAGTTGAGTACTTATTGTATGCTTGTTTGTTTGCGATAGAGTACCCGGAGTTTTACCTGTGCATTAGTTGAGTACTTATTGTATGCTTGTTTGTTTGCGATAGAGTACCCGGAGTGTGCCGCTTGCTACTTCAAATCGTTAGGTTTCGTGGATCATCAGCAAGGCAAGTAACACTTTGATCATACCTCCTACTACCAGTTTTTATTGCATTAGATCAATCCTCAAACATTGCATGTTTAGGATCTAATTAAATTGTGGGTTGGGAAGTAGATGAGGTAGTACATATTACCTGTTTTATTATCAAACACTTGGGAGTTAGTGATACGTTGCTTATATTGCCATGCTATGCTAGTAGACGTGGATTGGGTGAGTGTATCCATGACAGATGTGAGATTGTTAAATTAATCGTTTATTTAAGGTGGCAACTTTAACACACATCTGGGTGGATTGAGGCACCTGGGTATTCCAGCGATTGCCTGTTTTCCTTTATGGACCGCCACCCAGGCTCAAAGGGATCATGAGATCGTTCATACTAGAAACTTTCGTGTGCAGCCACAAGCTACTATGGGCTCTAGCATAGTTGATTAAGTCGTGCGAACTCTTACAGTGGTAGACTAGCCGATGTAGGGGAAAGTAGGTGTAACGGTCTACCCGTTCGTAAGGTGCTAGCGCTTCTGAAAGACTATGTCTCGGTCATCCGTTTCTCAAACATCATGTAGTGCGAGAATCCCAACGGAGGAGATCGAGTCTTGTGGGGAAAAGTGCTCAAACCTCTGCTGAGTGTATAAACTAATCATGGTTAGCCGTGTCCCCGGTTATGGAAACTTAAGTGTCTAGTACTTGGATTATCACATGAATCTCATCATGTTACTCTAATTAATATTGTTGGATTTTATATATGATGCTTAATTGGGATTGAGAGGGGGTCTACACTCTCAATGTTTAACAACTACCATGATAGTTAAATAAAATTTATTCCTTTGCAGCAGGAATTAATTGGCTTTACGCAAAACTGTAACCATAGAGCTTTCCACCAGCCAAATATGCATGTAGTATAGCCTTATTCTTTCATTACTCTATATGTGTTACATTGCCAACTTATTCCATGTGCTGTCTCGTTTCGGGCTGCAATGTTCATGTTGCATACTTTTCAAACGACGAGTAAGGTGCCTTTTAGGTCGTGGTTCTATACTCAGTGATGTCGTTGGAGTTGATGGAATCACTTATCTTCCAAGCCTTCCGCTGTTATCGTCATTAGATGGGCTTAAGCAATATTTATTGTCATAAGTTCTCTTTTGAGACATTCGATGTACAAAGTGTGTGATTGCTACTCTGTTATAAATACTTCAAGTATTGTGCGTGTCAGCATTACTGATCCAGGGATGACACTGAAGCACAGAGATTGGACCGTTTGAGGTCTGGTCGCTACAAGATGGTATCAGAGCACACGCTGACTGTAGGACACGACCACTAAGCTAAAGCCCTGGATCACTACTCACTCTTCTCATTTCTGACTTCTCATATTTTCTACTCTTTTAGGATGGTGGATGCAAGGAACAAGTTCATGCAACCGGATGAAGATACACCCTTTGGACGTCACTTGAAGGAAGTCACTAGATACCTGAACATCGGAGTACCAAGCTTTCCCGGAACCTACAACGCCACTTTACCTGAAGAGGAGCACTGGATGATTCAAGTTCAAGTTCCAGGAAGGACGTTCATGCCAGTCACTGAGCCCATAGAGTTTTCCTTTGATGCACCAACCTGGAGTCTAGGAAAGTGCATGGCAGCTCACATCGCCATGGGACATATTGGAGAAGTTTACCGTAATGATCTCAAGGATACTATCTACCAGATTTGTGGGCGCCGAGATGAGCACTGGGAGATGATCAGCACCAAGAAGGATAGATCAATCGCAGCTTTCATCCAGGAGTTAAACCAGCACATTCGACGTCAGGAGAACCAGATGTGCGCAGAGATGATAGATCTGAAGAAGGCGAGGACAAGAATCACGGAACTGGAGGATGAACTCAAGGCCACACGTGAAGATTACATGGAGGAAATCGAAGTATTAGTGGAGAAGAATGACGACCTGATCAAGAAGATCGGAATATTCATGGGAGACCCTACACTAGTAGAAGAAGACAAAGAACCCAAGGAGATTCACCCGGAAGACTACATCATCATCGACGACACCGACTCGGACCCAGACGATAGCGATGATGACTATGTTGATGAAGCTGGAGCAGATATCATGGAGTATGCAACCGAAGAATATTTCTAGTAGACCACCCCATTAATAGTAGTATTCCCCCATGTAAATAGAGTAGTCCGAGCACTTTTGCGGTAGTTAGACCGATTGTATGCCCTTGTTTGATTGAATGAAGTGAATTGTTTGCAATTGCCTCATGTGCATATGGGTAGTGTTTTCTCTCTAAACCTCTCTCTATTCTTAAATCTCATCTTATCTAAACCCATCAGATGCCTCTGAGACGTGACCCCGGATTTACCTTCCCACCGGAGCTCACTCAGTTGATCCAGCAGCAGAATACGTTGATGCGGTTGCTAGTCCAGAATCAGAATCAGGGGAACAACAACAACAACCCACCACCACCACCACCTGTTGATCACTTAACCCGTCTTCTTCGGTTGAATCCGCCGGTGTTCTCAAGTAGCACCGAGCCTATAGTAGCAGATGATTGGCTCCGCAAGACAGCAAGGGAGTTGACCACGACAGGATGCACAGATGCGGAAAAGGTGAAATTTGCCGCACATCAGTTGGATGGACCCGCAACATCATGGTGGGAGAATTTCACAGCCACTTACCCTATCGACAATGTCACGTGGGACTAGTTTCAGCAGGCTTTCCGTACTACCCATGTTTCAGCAGGAGTTATGGCCATGAAGAAGCGTGAGTTTCGCAACTTGCTCCAAGGAGGACGGACAGTTGGCCAGTATGTGGATGACTTTAGTAAGCTAGCACGTTATGCCCCAGATGACGTTGCTACGGATGCAGCTAAGCAGGAGAAGTTTCTGGAAGGACTGAATGATGAGTTGAGCATGCAGTTAATGGTAGCAAGCTTCAACAACTACCAGGAGTTGGTAGATCGTGCTCTTATGATTGAAGGGAAGCAACAGCAGATTGAGAACCGCAAGAGGAAGTATGGACAAGGGAAGTACAATTCTGGAGCGCAGCAGAAGCCACGTTTTACCCCTAAACCAGGAGGACATTTTCAGCATACCCATGGAGGAGGAAGTTCGCATAATCATAATGGCCCCAACAATGGTAATGGGACTGGAGGAAGCAACGGCCAGAACCGTACCAACCCATCAACCCCAGCCAAGAGAGACCTGAGCCAAGTCACTTGCTTTAAGTGCCAGAAGACCGGACATTATGCCAATGAATGTCCTGAATCCTAGAATGGAAATGGAAATGGAAGCTCGGGGAAGAAGCCAAACCCTTTCAACAGGGGACTGGTGAACCACGTTAACATGGAGGAGGCTGAAGAACAGCTGGATGCACTAATCGGTAAGTTTTTGGTTAAGTCTTTTATTGCAATCGTCCTTTTTGATACTGGTGCATCGCATTCATATATATCATGGGGATCTATGGATAAGTATAACCTACCCACTAAGGTTCTTAGAACACCTATGCTAGTAAGCTCACCAGGAGCGGAGTATATGGCCAGCCGAGGGTGTTTTCAAGTGCCATTGAGTATAGGTAGGCATGTATTTCCCTCGGATTTGATCATTTTGGAATCACAAGGTTTGGATGTAATTCTGGGTATGGATTGGCTGTCGATGTATGGAGGAAACATCGATTGCGCCAGTAAGTCGATTTTTCTTACCACCCCAGAAGGAAGAAGGATCAAGTATGTATCCCGACATGTTCCTAAGAGGACTCAAGTAAATTCCCTAACAGGAGTTGTACAGGAGGAAGTACCGGTGGTAAAGGATTTTCCTGATGTATTTCCAGAGGAGTTGCCAGGCATGCCACCGGATAGAGACATTGAGTTTTTAATTGAGCTTTTGCCAGGCACAGGGCCAATATCTAAGAGACCATATAGGATGCCCCAAAGGATTTGGAGGAGATTAAGAAGCAGATTAAGGAGTTACTGGATAAAGGTTATATTCACCCAAGTTCTTCGCCTTGGGGATCGCCGGTACTTCTAGTGGAAAAGAAGGATGGATTGTTAAGGATGGTTGTTGATTATCGAGGATGGAATGAAGTAACAATCAAGAACAAGTACCCGCTACCCATGATCAATGATCTGTTTGATCGATTGCAAGGAGCTAAGGTATTTTCCAAGATCGATCTGCGATCAGGATACCATCAGTTCAAGATTCGAGAGCAGGACATACCTAAGATGGCTTTTACCACCAGGTATGGGTTGTACGAGTACACCGTTAGGTCATTTGGTCTGATTAATGCACCTGCCTATTTTATGAACATGATGAACAAAGTGTTTCTGGAGTTTTTGGATAAGTTCGTCGTAGTGTTCAGTGATGATATTCTGGTTTACTCGAAGAATGAAGAGGAGCATAAGGAGCATTTGCGTTTGGTACTTGGGAAGCTCAGAGAACATCAGTTATATGCCAAGTTTAGCAAATGTGAGTTTTGGTTGAAGGAAGTTGGATTCCTCAGAGACATTATATCCGGAGAAGGTATAGCAGTAGATCCCAACAAGGTTGACACTGTGTCAAATTGGGAAGCCCCAACAATAGTTGGTTAAATCCGGAGTTTTCTGGGACTCGCAGGATACTATCGGAGATTCATTGAAAATTTCTCGAAGATTGCGAAGCCCATGACGGAGTTGTTGAAAAAGGATACCAAGTTCATATGGACTGAGGAATGTGAGGCTAGTTTCCAGGAGTTGAAGAAACATTTGGTTACATCACCAGTGTTGATTTTGCCGGATCAGAACAAGGATTATGAGGTGCATTGCGACGCTTCACGTCGAGGACTTGGAGCAGTGCTTATGGAGGAGGGAAGAGTTGTTTCATATACCTCACGACGGCTCAAGCCTCATGAGTTGAATTATGCCATGCATGATTTGGAGTTAGCAGCCGTAGTGCATGCATTAAAGACTTGGAGACATTTTCTCATTGGAAACCATTGTGAAGTGTACACGGATCACAAGAGTTTGAAGTACATTTTCACGCAGAAGGAGCTGAATCTCAGGCAAAGGAGATGGTTTGAGCTCATCAAGGACTACGATGCGTTGAGCTGTAAAAGCCATGTCAACACACTAATGACGGGAGATCTACTGAAGGAGTTAGCCGAGGACCTTCGTGAGTTATGTTTGGAGATAGTTCCGAGAGGCTATGTAGCAGCATTGGAGATTCAGTCTACTTTGATGGATAAGATCAGATAAGCTCAGAAGACTGACAAGGAGGTTGCCTCTATAAAGGAGAAGATGAGCAAAGGAAAGGTTAAAGGATTTCGTGAGGATGAGCACGATACCTTATGGTTTGAAGACAGTATTTATGTGCCCAATGACCCGGAGATCAGGAAGTTAATTCTGCAAGAGGCCCATGATTCACCATATTCGATTCATCCAGGAAATACCAAGATGTATTTGGATTTGAAGGATACTTTCTGGTGGACTGAAATGAAGAAGGATATTGCGTAGTATGTAGCAATTTGTGATGTATGTCACAGAGTAAAGGCAGAGCATCAGAAGCCATCAGGATTGTTACAGCCATTGCCGATACCCGAATGGAAGTGGGATAAGCTAGGCATGGATTTTATTACGATATTTCCCAGAACTCGTTCAGGCTATGAATCGATTTGGGTTGTAGTCGATCGTTTGACAAAGGTAGCTCATTTCATCCCAGTGAAGACTACCTACACCAGTGCTAAGTTGGCAAAGATATACATGACCAGGATAGTATGTCTGCATGGAGTTCCAAGGAGTATTGTATCAGATAGAGGAACCCAGTTTACCTCAAAGTTCTGGAATCAGTTGCACGAAACTTTGGGTACCAGGCTAGAGTTCAGTACAGCTTTTCATCCGCAGATAGATGGACAGACCGAGAGAGTCAATCAGATTTTGGAGGATATGCTGAGGGCTTGTGCGCTAGATTACGGATCTAGTTGGGACGAGAATTTGCCATACGCAGAGTTCTCCTACAACAACAGTTATCAATCCAGTTTAAAGATGGCCCCTTTCGAAGCCTTGTACGGAAGGAGGTGCAGGACCCCATTGTCGTGGGATGAGGTTGGAGACCGCCAGTTGTTTGGACCGGATTTGATTAAGGAGTTTGAACAGAAAGTGAAATTGATTCGTGATAGGCTCAAGGTAGCCCAGTCTAGGCGGAAGAGCTACGCAGATTCTAAACGCAAGGAGACAGTTTACGAAGTCGGAGACCGGGTTTATCTTCAAGTATCTCCACTTCGAGGAGTTAAGCGCTTTGGAGTTAAGGGAAAGTTAGCGCCATGTTTTGTAGGACCATACAAGGTTTTGGAGCGTATGGGAGAAGTAGCCTACAAGTTGGAATTGCCCGAAGGATTGTCAGGAGTTCACGATGTATTCCACGTTTCCCAGTTGAAGAAGTGCCACGCAGAGATGGCTGATATACCGCTAAGAGATACAGTGCCGCTGGAAGCGATTCAGTTGGACAGTGATTTGACCTATGAGGAGATTGCTACTCTGTTATACATCCTTCAAGTATTGTGCGTGTCAGCATTACTGATCCAGGGATGACACTGAAGCATAGAGATTGGACCGTTTGAGGTCTGGTCGCTACAGGGGGATCATAGCTAGCTTCCCCAGTTTAAAGCTCCTATGACTAAGTGAAAGTTATAAAGCCCGCATATCTGATTGCCTCGTTTCTGCTAACACAACCGCCTTTGGGCACCAAGACGTTGGCTAAGGGTTGTCTTGTTATTGCAGAGACACCCTGCGTAGTATCTACAAAGGGGTAGAAGCCGATGATGGGCCACTTTCAAATGATAAACGGTCACAACGGAGTCAAAATAAACATATATCATCAGCCTTTGTATTCAATGTACAAACTGCTGCCTTCCGTAATCATCGTTATAAAGCCATAAATATGCATCAATTTGACTTAAGATTTTGGCCAAGCTGGGTTGCCGGGCTCCTGTGCTTACCCCTACATTCCCGATTGTTTGGCTAGGCGGTAAAGGGAGCACCTCTGTGATTGTTACAACCGGGTAATCCGAGTAAGTACCGCAGACTGAGTGAAGCTGAAAGCTAGCAATCTTAAAGGATCACATTGGTCGGCAATGACGGAAGTGAAAATTTTGGTTCATTAGTACCATAGAGTTCGGGAACTTTCCCCGAACTAAATCCTCAATATTTTCCTCCCACATTGATCGGAGGTGAGGTTTCATGATCATGATAAGCATGACGACCCAAAGAAAGGAACCAATAGCGGGACTATTTTCTTTGGAAGATGTTTCTTACGTTAAAACGTAATATAACATATCTCTCCATGTACCTTTGTTTATAAAACCGTATGGCTGGATTGCCTTGTTTTCCATAAATCTTTGCCCTTATAACGGCTTTATAAAGTAGGAAAAAACTCCTCGGCTACTGGCCGAAGAGGTTGAAGCCGATGGTCGGTCAACAAAGTTTTGTACAATGCGAATCTGAGCATTAATGATGTAAAGTACATGGATACATAGAGTCATTACACATAATTTGTGATTTTACTATGGATATTGATCCTCAATTCGGCCACCCGTGCCCGCATTAAGGCTCGGGGGCTACTGGGCTTCGGGCTTATCATTTACTAATATTAAAGGGGCACATCGATCCCCTGATCTGGTGTTGCCACCCGACCAGTGTCTCGGGGGCTACTGCATTGGCAATCCAGTGCAGAAAATTTCAATGCAATATAGTTTTCAAGGAGATTATGATCCTCAGGTTGGTCGGCCGCACCCAACCTAAGTCTCGAGGAGTTTGCACACCGCCTTTTGTGTCCCGAAGTATTCTGCCGAGCTAGGAGTTGATCCTCAGGCCGATTTTGCAAATCAACCCGAGTCTCAGCGGCTACTGGGATCAGCGGTCTTATGTCATCCTTCAGGTGCATCTGGGATTCTAGACCGACACACACCTTGAGGGCTACTGGTTATATATCTCGGCAGAGAATAAATTGCACCAATCAAAAATATTGACAAAAAATTGGCCCATAGTCGGGGTGGTGCACCACCTCGGAAGCAGTCTGGCATAAAGCTCGGGCGCCAGTGGCTGGCTCCATAGCGGGCATTTCCGACATTAAGCTCAGCTAAGCTCCTTCAAACTTTTTTGAGCCAAGGTGATCTATGACACCTCAGATATAGTCTGGCGTTGAAGCTCGGATACATTCTGGTGTTGGAGCCCGGATGCAGTTTGGCGTTGGAGCTCGGCTATAATAATACTCGTATGCAATCCAGCGTTGGAGCTCGGATACATTCCGGCGTTGGAGCTCGGAAGCAGCCCGACGTTGGAGCTCGGCTGCGAAAGATACCTCGAATGTAGTCCGGCGTTGGAGCTCGGACGCAAGAGGACACTGCCGCCCGGGAACAACTTCAAACCCGAGGTGTGGCATAAAAATAACAAGGCATTGATAAAGGCCGGAAACTTAAAGGGGCTCCTCGGATACCCGACGCATAAACTCTTTGGATGCACGTTGGTGATCCTCAAGATTGAAGAAGATTTGTTGAACCAGTTTTCAAGACCGACAACCAAAGATGAAGAACAATTTACAAGAATCGAGGAGCGTCCCCAACTTGAAGACCAGTTCAGTGGGCTACTGACAGTGTCCTGGACTAGGGGGTACTCACCACGTCGTCTCCCGGTCAGTTAGATTGGGCCGAGGACCCCCATGGCCGTATACTCATGGGCCAGTTTGGACAGCTGCCGGATGCAAGATTCCACAAGACTTGGTGGTCAAGACAAGGACTCCTCCCCCACCGGCGTATTCGGCTAGGACTCTTGTTATCCTAGGCCTCTAGTGCATTACATAAACCAGGGCCAGCCTAGTCGATAGATATACAAACAATCAGAATCATAGGCTAGCTTCTAGGGTTTAGCCTCTACGATCTCGTGGTAGATCAACTCTTGTAATACTCATATCATCAAGATCAATCAAGCAGGAAGTAGGGTATTACCTCCATCGAGAGGGCCCGAACCTGGGTAAATATCGTGTCCCCTGTCTCCTGTTACCATCGACCTTAGACGCACAGTTCCGGACCCCCTACCCGAGATCCGCCGGTTTTGACACCAGCGGTGCCCCAAAGATTCTACCAGAGAGTCAAGATGAAAACGTGTGCCAACCCCTATGCATAGGTTCATGGGAGGAACCCGCAAGTTGATCACCAAAACATACATCAAGTGGATCAATAGAATACCCCATTGTCACCACGGGTATCCCACGCAAGACATACATCAAGTGTTCTCAAATCCTTAAAGACTCAATCCGATAAGATAACTTCAAAGGGAAAACTCAATCCATTACAAGAGAGTAGAGAGGGGAGAAACATCATAAGATCCAACTATAATAGCAAAGCTCACGATACATCAAGAGCGTACCATGTCAAGAACACGAGAGAGAGAGAGAGAGGTCAAAAACATAGCTACTGGGGGGTGGGCGCGCCCCCCTGCCTCGTGGCTTCCTCGTTGATCCCCTGACGTGCACTCCAAGTCTCCTTTATTGCTTTCTTTCCAAAAATAACTTTTCTGAAGGTTTCATTCCGTTTGGACTCCGTTTGATATTCCTTTTCTGCGAAACACTGAAACAAGGGAAAAACAGAAACTGGCACTGGGCTCTGGGTTAATAGGTTAGTCCCAAAAATCATATAAATTAGCATATAAATGCATATAAAACATCCAAGGTTTATAATATAATAGCATGGAACAATCAAAAATTATAGATACGTTGGAGATGTATCAGCATCCCCAAGCTTAATTCCTGCTCGTCCTCAAGTAGGTAAATGATAAAAACAGAATTTTTGATGTGGAATGCTACCTAACATATTTCTCTAAGTAATTCTCTTCATTTTGGTGTGAATGTTCAGATCCATAAGATTCAAGACAAAAGTTTAATATTGACATAAAAATAATAATACTTCAAGCATACTAACTAAGCAATCATGTCTTCTCAAAATAACATGGCCAAAGAAAGTTCATCCCTACAAAATCATATAGTTTGGTCATGCTCCATTTTCGTCACACAAGAATGCTCTCATCATGCACAACCCCGATGACAAGCCAAGCAATTGTTTCATACTTTAGTAATCTCAAACTTTTTTCAACTTTCACGCAATACATGAGCGTGAGCCATTGATATAGCACTATGGGTGGAATAGAATATAATGAGGGGGTTATGTGGAGAAGACAAAAAGGAGAAAGTCTCACATCGATGCGGCTAATCAATGGGCTAGGGAGATGCCCATAAATTGATGTCAATGCAAGGAGTAGGGATTGCCATGCAACGGATGCACTAGAGCTATAAATGTATGGAAGCTCAACAAAAGAAACTAAGTGGGTGTGCATCCAACTTGCTTGCTCACGAAGACCTAGGGCACTTGAGGAGGCCCATTGTTGGAATATACAAGCCAAGTTCTATAATGAAAAATTCCCAGTAGTATATGAAAGTAACAAAACAAGAGACACTCTATCATAAAGATCATGGTTCTACTTTCAAGCACAAGTGTGGAAAAAGGATAGTAGCATTGTCCCTTTTATTTTTATTTTTATTTTTTTATTTGGCCTTTCCCTTTTTTTGCCCTTTATTTGGCCTTTCTTTTTTTTGGCCTTTCTTAGTTTTTTGGGACAATGCTCTATTAATGATGATCATCACACTTCTATTTATTTACAACTCAAGAATTACAACTCGATACTTAGAACAAGATATGACTCTATATGAATGCCTCCTGCGGTGTACCAGGATTGCGATGAATCAAGAGCGACATGTATGAAAAATTATGAATGGTGGCTTTGCCACAAATACTATGTCAACTACATGATCATGCAAAGCAATATGACAATTATGAATGTGTCAAGATAAATAGGATGGCTATGGAAATATATCTCGGAATGGCTATGGAAATGCCATAATAGGTAGGTATGGTGGCTGTTTTGAGGAAGATATAAGGTGGTTTATGTGTGAAAAAGCATATCATATCACGGGGTTTGGATGCACCAGCAAAGTTTGCACCAACTCTCAATGTGAGAAAGGGCAATACACGGTATCGAAGAGAATAGCAATGATGGAAGGGTGAGAGTGCGTATAATCCATGAAATCAACATTAGTCATAAAGAACTCACATACTTATTGCAAAAATCTAAAAGTCATAAAAAACCAAGCACTACGCGCATGCTCCTAGGGGGATAGATTGGTAGGAAAAGACCATCGCTCGTCCCCGACCGCCGCTCATAAGGAAGACAATCAAATAACACCTTATGCTTCAAATTTGTTACACAATGTTTACCATACGTGCATGCTACGGGACTTGCAAACTTCAACACAAGTATTCCTCAAATTCACAACTACCCAACTAGCACAACTTTGATATCACTATCTCCATATCTCAAAACAATCATCAAGTATCAAACTTCTCTTAGTATTCAATGCACTTATATGAAAGTTTTTATTATACCCATCTTGGATGCCCATCATATTAGGACTAAATTCATAACCAAAGCAAACTACCAAGATGTTTAGGACTCTCAAAATTATATAAGTGAAGCATGAGATTTCATCTATTTCTATAAAATAAAACCACCACCGTGTTCTAGAAAGATATAAGTGAAGCACTAGAGCAAATGATAGACTACTCCGAGAGATATAAGTGAAGATCAATGAGTAGTCGAACAATTATGCAACTATATGAAGACTCTCTAACATTTAATAATTTCAGATCTTGGTATTTTATTCAAATAGTAAGCAAAACAAAAGAAAATAAAATGACGCTCCAAGAAAAACACATATCATGTGGAGAATAAAAATATAGCTCCAAGTAAAGTTACCGATGAACGAAGACGAAAGAGGGGATGCCTTTCGGGGCATACCCAAGCTTAGGATCTTGGTTGTCCTTCAATATTACCTTGGGGTGCCTTGGGCATCCCCAAGCTTAGGCTCTTGCCACTCCTTATTCCATAGTCCATCGAATCTTTTACCCAAAACTTGAAAACTTCACAACACAAAACTTAACAGAAAACTCGTAAGCTCCGTTAGTATAAAAAAATAAATAATCACTTAGGTACTGTTGTGAACTCATTCTAAATTAATATTGGTTTAATATCTACTGTATTCCAACTTCTCTATGGTTCATACCCTCCGATACTACTCATAGATTCATCAAAATAAGCAAACAACACACAAAAAACAGAATAGTCTGTAATAATCTGGATCAAACGTATACTTATGGAATTCATAAAATTCTAAAATAAATTGGTGGACCTGAGTAATTTGTCTATTAATCATATGCAAAAAGAATTAACTAAATAGCACTCTCCAATAAAATGGCAGCAATTCTCATGAGCGCTAAAGTTTCTGTTTTTTACAGCATGATCGCAAAGACTTTACCCAAGTCTTCCCAAAGGTTCTACTTGGCACAAACACTAATTAAAAGCATAAAACCACATCTAAAAAGAGGCTAGATGAATTATTTATTACTAAACAGGAGCAAAAAGCAAGGAACAAAAATAAAATTGGGTTGCCTCCCAACAAGCGCTATCGTTTAACGCCCCTAGCTAGGCATGATGATTTCAGCGATGCTCACATAAAAGATAAGAATTGTAACATAAAGAGAGCATCATGAAGAATATGACTAGCACATTAAAGTCTAACCCACTTCCTATGCATAGGGATTTTGTGAGCAAACAACTTATGGGAACAAGAATCAACTTGCATAGGAAGGTAAAGCAAGCATAACTTTAAAACTTTAAGCACATAGAGAGGAAACTTGATATTATTGCAACTCCTACCAGCATATATTCCTCCCTCATAATAATTTTTAGTAGCATCATGAAAGAATTCAACAATATATCTATCACATAAAAGCATTCTTTTCATGATCTACAAGCATATAAATTTTATTACTCTCCACATAAGCAAAATTCTTCTCATGAATAATAGTGGGCGCAAACTCAACAAAATAATTATCATGTGAGGCTTAATCCAATTGAAAACTAAAATCATGATGAAAAGTATCATGGATATCATTATTCTTTATAGCATACAAGTCATCACAATAATCATCATAGATAGCAACTTTTTTCTCATAATCAATTGGAACCTCTTCCGAAATAGTGGATTCATCACTAAATAAAGTCATGACCTCTCCAAATCCACTTTCATCAATATAATCATCATAAATAGGAGGCATGATTTCATCATAATAAATTTGCTCATCAAAACTTGGGGGACAAAAAATATCATCTTCATCAAACATAGCTTCCCCAAGCTTGTGGCTTTGCATATCATTAGCATCATGGATATTCAAGGAATTCATAATAACAACATTGCAATCATGCACATTATTCAAATATTTAGTGCCAAACATTTTAATGCATTCTTCTTCTAACACTTCTAACTAACCACCTCGAAGTTATTCTTTCCAATCAATCCGTTGGGCTATTCCTATAAGTGTCACAAACAGCCCTAGAGTTCGTACTAGAATAGCACCTTAAGACACAAATCAACCAAAACCCTAATGTCACCTAGATACTCCAATGTCACCTCAAGTATCCGTGGGTATGATTACACGATATGCATCACACAATCTCTGATTCATCTATTCAACCAACACATAGAACCTCAAAGAGTGCCCCAAAGATTCTACCGGAGAGTCAAGACGAAAACATGTGCCAACCCCTATGCATAGGTTCATGGGCGGAACCTGCAAGTTGATCACCAAAACATACATCAAGTGGATCAATAGAATACCCCATTGTCACCACGGGTATCCCATGCAAGACATACATCAAGTGTTCTCAAATCCTTAAAGACTCAATCTGATAAGATAACTTCAAAGGGAAAACTCAATCCATTAGAAGAGAGTAGAGAGGGGAGAAACATCATAAGATCCAACTATAATAGCAAAGCTCGCGATACATCAAGATCGTACCACCTTAAGAACACGAGAGAGATACAGAGAGATCAAACACATAGCTACTGGTACATACCCTCAGCCCCGAGGGAGAACTACTACCTCCTCGTCATGGAGAGCGTCGGGATGATGAAGATGGCCACAAGTGAGGGTTCCCCCCTCCGGTAGGGTGCCGGAACGGGTCTAGATTGGTTTTCGGTGGCTACGGAGGCTTCTGGCGGTGGAACTCCCGATCTATTCTGTTCCCCGATAGTTTTTAGGGTATATGGATATATATAGGCGGAAGAAATACATCAGGGGAGCCACGAGGGGCCCACGAGGGTGGAGGGCGCGCCCTCCTACCTCGTGGATTCCTCGTTGATCCCCTGGCGTGCACTCCAAGTCTCCTGCATTGCTTTCTTTCAAAAAATAACTTTTCCGAAGGTTTCATTCCGTTTGGACTCCATTTGGTATTCCTTTTCTGCGAAACACTGAAACAAGGGAAAAATAGAAACTGGCACTGTGCTCTGGGTTAATAGGTTAGTCCCGAAAATCATATAAAATAGCATATAAATGCATATAAAACATCCAAGGTTGATAATATAATAGCATGGAACAATAAAAAATTATAGATACGTTGGAGACGTATCACGTGGCCGCCGACGACCGAAGACCTCGGCCACGACTATGCTCATCCAGCCACTCCAGTGAGTTTTTCAGCTTTCTCATCATGTCCTTGATCCACAGGTCCAAGGAGTAAGTTTAAATATTTCTTCTTGTCCCCCAGGGCTGGACGAAGAAGGCAGAGTGGATCAAGTGTCCGGCTCCCCTGCCCGAAGACCCAGCCATTCCTCTTCTGACGAAGATGCTCGTTCTGGCGTCATACCAGGCGCCAGAAAAGAAGGCTAAGAAGAAGGGCAAGGAGGTCCGGAGTTGACTTCACCGAAAAGGCGGTTCGGATATATCATCTGAAGACACCGGAGCTCTCTCCTCCCATGATGAAGACGAGGAGGAAGGGGAGGAGCACAATTCTCCACGCAAGGGGGGGAAAGAAGAAAAGGGGAGCTTCCACAGATTTAGAGGCGGAAGCGTCCAAGAAGAGGAAACTCTCCCTTTCAGATGATTCAGAGTCGGATGCCGAAGTCGTCCATGAATGGAACCCCAGGCCGAAGCCTTTGGCCGAATCATAAGTATTTAAGGATGATGTATGTATCCGGCTTTATGCCTTGTGTCCTAATACACAGAATCATGTATTGTAGTCCGGCTCGCGATCTCCTCCGGCAATCATCGCCTTTTGGGAATTCGCTGGGCTCACACATGATGGAGAGCGAGTCGCCTCCACCGGCGTCCCCACCCGCTACTACGGACAAGACCGAAGTGGTGTCTCGAGGGACCTTTCCAGGCCGTGGAGAGGTGCAGGAAGCTGTAAAGGCGGTGCCAGAGGGTAATACCTATGCTGCTGAGAACATGGGGGAACCGACCCCCATGCAGGCCGGCGACGGGGGCCATGCCCAATTCGATCCCCAACCGAATATCATTTCGGAGGCCGATACGGCTCCGGAATCAGGCGAGCAGCCTCCTTCGAAAGAAGGGGGTGCATCAACTCCACCGGCGACCTCGGTCAATCCGAAGGTGCCGGACACTCTGATGGAAGCGCTTCAGAGCACCTCCATTGTTGAGGAACATCGTGCCCTTATGGGTATGGTGGTTGAAAAGGAGCGGTCCGCTAAAAGCGGATTGAATGAGGCCTATACTAGCCTTCTAACAGGTTTTGAGGTATGTGATGTAATATTTATTAACTATAAAAAGAATGCCCATGCATAGTCAATAGCCCCTGAGACTCTGTTCGGCGTTTGCGAAGAAAAGCCGAACAGAGGATCGAATATTTCACAGGAGATGACCATATATGTCTATTTGAACAAACAGGCTTCGAAGTTAGCGGCCACCGCTCATTCCATCAAGATATCCGAACTAAAGCGGAGGCTGGAGCAGGCCGATGAAGAGCTCATCCGTACCAACAAATAGTTGGAGAAACAAGGTATGTGGTACTTGTTCGCATCTGAAATGATACGACTTGCTGGTTTATTATCTTGCTGATTTTTGTGATTATACTTATAGTTCGCGCGTCTAAGGTAGATGCCCTAAAGAACACGCTGGTCGAGGCCAAGAAGGAGGGGGAACGAGCTGCCCGCTAGAAGCATGAATCACGGGTGGAGGAAGTCCAGTAAGAGCTCCGGGGTGCCATAAAAAATTGTGAGTCCTTGGAGCGCAAGATTACGGATCAAGATGCCAAACTTGCTAAGGCCCTCCAGAGCACGCAAGAGGCCCGGGTTGAAGCCCAAGGCGCCTGCCGGGAGATTCAAGAGGCCAAGAAAATTGTGGTGGGTAAGGCCTTTATTATGCAGAGCAAATTTGTGAGGAGAAGGTACCTCTTACTGACCCGGGTTTGGAGTTCTCCAGGAGCATTTGCGGATCTGCGCCGAAGTATTGCTGATGCTGCAGAGTTCTTCCAAGCTGAAGAGGGGACCTCAACGACGAAGCTCTTTTGGTCGCAATACCTTGCGCCAGAGCATCCGGTACCCCTCATCGATCAGCTAAAACAGTTAACCGAACTAGATAGGGTGGCCAGATTAGCTATGAGGGATATTATAATCCATCTCCAGCCTGCCGAGCCCATACCCGACAGTTACTTTGGGCTCGTGAATCGGCTTGTCGGTGCCTGCCCCCAGTTGGATGCCATAAAGCGATCGGTCTGTATCGGTGGTGCCCGAATGGCCTTCGCCCGTGTTAAGGTACAGTGGGCGAAGATGAACGCCGTCAAGCTAGCAACCAAGGGACCGCCTACACGCAAGGAGCACCGCACGCCGAAGCGGTATTTTGATGAAGTCTTGGAAGGTTCCCGCATTGTAGAGGGCCAGTGTTCGAAGGACATTATCTTCGAATGAATGTATTCGTGCTGCCCGAACTTTGTATTGTGAAACAAGGCTTATGTATAATATGTTGCTTGTTTTACTTCTAAGTCTTTTCCTCCTTTGAGGCTGTTTACGATATCTGAGAGTCGGCCAATCGTCGGCTTCAGCCCCCACGTGAGTAGCACGGGGGTGTTCGGAATAGCTAATGATCCAAAGTAGTTCAGATTATAAACATTAAATGATGCAACCACCAAAAAACACAAAATGCAACATGGTGTACAAGGACTACAAACATGGTCTATACATGCTTGAATTATTCGTTCTCTGGCTGAAAATATCGAAGTGTAATTGCACGTATAACCAGTGCGCAAACTGCATATCAATATATCTATCCTGCACAAGTATGCCAATAGTTTCAAACAACAGATTAGAAAAGTATTTATGCTGTGTTGTCATGATACAGGGACTTTCTGGTAGATGGCCTCGACATTTCCTCAAGCTATGAAAATGCACTATAATTTGCTTGTCATCAATGCCTGCAAATCTCTGTCTCTCTCAACATAGTAGATCATCATTAGACACTAAATCCTTCAATGAGCTTGCAAAATTCTTGCATTAGATCCCTCATTAGACACTATATGTTCATCACCAGGAGCATGTAAAATGTTTGCATTAAATCCTTCATTAGCAGTCTGTTCATTAGACACTTCAGGCTCAAGAACAACATGAGCTTGTATGTTTGCACCAGAAACTTGATTAGATACATCAGATTCAGTCATTTCAGTATTGATTGGGGGAGTTATAAAATAAGTAGAAATTGGTTTCATTTTCTCATAGATTCCCTACATACAAGCAGTTTTACAACACCGTCAGGTTTAACTATTGGCCAGAAATTGAAGAGTTGAATTAGATATAATCAGGGATGTACCTGCTCGTTGCGCATGCTACTCTTGCAAGCTGCGACTATCCGTTTGCGCAAGCTCGATGCCATGCCCGTGCTGCCGCTGCTGCCTCCCACGCAGGCTACACCCAGGGTTGGATCTTCATCTTCTTGTCCTTCTGTTCGCTTGAAGCCCGGCGACCGCCCTCCAACGAGGGCGTGAGGAAGTGCTGTGTCGGTCTGTCCAGCGGCAGCTAGGTTAGGAGCGAACCAAACTAGAGGCTGGAGCGAATGAATTGGGATTTTTCCTGCTGTCGATCGATATGGGAGGCGCTCGTTTGGGCCACGAGCCCGCTATAAGGCCTGCCTTGCACTTATGTTATTGGCCCATCCAAATTGAAACATTTTTCTTCATTTTTTACATTGTCTGCTCGTGCGTTGGGACGAACAAAACTAGCATGGGCCAACCTGCACGACTCAAACTAGGTGCACACTTTCCAGCCACCTGAGGCGGCCGCCCATACCAACCCCTATGGTGGCGTCGCCCCTTTTTGCGTGTATGATTGGATAGTGAAAAATATTCCAGTGGCGCTTTTGATTTACCCACAGAATGGTTGAATTGCTTGTTTCTATGAACTGAGTTCGCCAATAATGTGAAGGATGCCAGTCTTTTCATCCTATTGTAGATTGCTTAGATCTTGATTTGCAAAAGTAATCGCATCAAATATACAGTAAAAGCCAGTGTGATGTGTTTGGCTACAACTAGTCTGACTACACGTCCTCATATAACATATCAAGGACGCACCATCTTACCAGATTAACCATTCTACTTACCCATGCAGTGTGGGAAGAAAGAAGTATTGGGACTGTGTATCCAAGCAATTGATGCAATGGACTCCTTCGTACAACCTTGTAAGCAAAAAAGAAGTTGCAATGTGCCTGTACAAAGAACTAGCGTAAGTTCAGTTACCTGCTTCTTGAAATTTTAGTTAGCCACTTATTGCAAAATTGTTCAATTACGTTGCTTGGCTTAATTTAGTTTGCTACTGATTACATAAAGGCATAGCCTATTAATCATATTGTAGACTGCACCTATCTATGTGTTTGATACTTACTATTAAGAATTACCTGTTTGCCTTAACTTAAATATCTACTTGTTTGTTTAACTGCTTTGCTGCTGCAACAACGGGTTACAATGATGTTAATAACTAATTTTCAGCATCCACTTGAAACTCTTTAATTCCTTGTTTGTTTAACTGGTTTGTTGTTATAACTCTCAGTTGAGATGTTTTGCTAACTTCAACTTTTCTGAATCCAATCGGAACTTTAATGCCAAAACAGGTCAGCCCAAGATCAAAGAGCGAGGTCCCCATGGACGTTGCATCATCCCACAGCAGTGGCACCGGCCCTATCATGCATTTTGAATTGCCAACTGCTGATGCTCTAGAGGCTAAACTAGTGGTAGAAAGAGATTCTGCTTCTGCACTTAGAGATGAAGTTGACATGTTGAGGAAGCAAACAGCACAATCACAAGCAGTACTCAAGACAACCATTAAATATTTGGTGGATTTCAAAACGAAGCTGAGACTGACCAGATTGTTAAGGTCCTGAAGGAAAAAAGGAAATTAAATTCCTACCTGGTAAATCATAGGTGAAATGTTCTTTCCATAGTTGAATAAACTTTGTGTTGTCTGCTCATGTAATCAATCAAACCATTTGTTTTAGAGATCATGTAATAATTGTTTTTTTGTTTGTAATTTTATTTGAGCACAAGTCTGTATTAATTGATAAGACTTGGAGACATTTCATTTGGATTGCTGTGCCAGACCTACAAATATGCCAATCGGGCTGAATGTGCATTCAGCAATAGTAGTATAGATGGACCATAAGTGGCACGCATCGGAAAGGGCCAAGATGCTGGCTAAAAAAAGGATGCTGTTGTAGCCAAAAAAATTACAGCGGCCTGGCTTATGTATGTTAGTTGATATTATTGATCCATATACTCTATAAGTGTTTATATGTCTGTTAGTTCCGTACATTCTTGGTTGATTGACTCGGTATTTGAATCTTGATACATCGCTTGTGTACATATCTAAATGGGAGTACACATTATGCTGCGTGTGACATTTGAGTTGGACATGAAGTGTTCCAAATATTCCAATTCACCTTAAACTGGATTCTAGTTTCTGAATTTGAGTATCGGCATTTGTAAACCATATTCATATATGACAGTGTAATACATCTTTGTCGTCCTTTTGAAGATATATAAAAACACATAGAATGATTTATAAAGATTCATATAGGAATACAAAATGGATTCGTATTTAGTTGCTAGGGTAAACGTGGATGCTTATTGTCCCAAAATTCGAAAGAAACAGCAAAATGTCCACTCCCACATCGGCTGCCCGAAGCCAAGTGTTTGGGAGATGGAAATTACTGTCTACCCAATACACGGACAATCCATCGGCCCGATTTCCACTACTCTAAATAGGGGTAGGTTAGTAACTTCAATTAGATGTGACACGACCACCTCTGAGCCCATTCCGACATGGTGGACGTCAAACATGGGTGGCAAAACTCATTTGATTCAAGCTCGTCTGAAAGACCTCTGTTTCTCCCTCCATTCCCCATTCATACACGGTGGGCGGCAAAACACCCTCTCCTCGTCCGAAATAGATGTAGGCTAATATTTTAAATAGGGGCAGATGTGTAACTTCCATCAGACGTGACATAACCGCCCTACCTGTCAGCCCCGTTCATATACCATGGGCGCCAACCGTGGGCGACAAAACACCCCCTCCTCGCCCGAAATAGTTGCCGGCAAATATTTGGGAGATGCGAGGTTACCGTCCTATCCCCAACCGACGAGACGTCCAAATTTGAAACGGGGGATAAGTTCGTAACTTTCCCATATTTCCGACAGGCGCGTCCCAAAAACATGGTTCCCCGTACCTCTCCCTCCATTTTCCCATTCACACACCATCCGCGCTAGAACACCCCATTCCCACACCAGCCTCCATCCGCCACCCCATCCATCGCCGCCGTCCTCCACCACGTCCATCGCCACCATCCTCCACCATGCCGGAGCGCCTACCAAGACCGCGTCATCCACTGCTAGAGATGGACGTTTCTCATCCACGGCGACGGACCAATAGCCTTGCATCGCATCCTCTCGCTTCATCGGCACCGTCGTCCTCTTTGTCGGGGCCGCTCACACGACCTTCTCTTCCACCGCAATGGGACTTATCCCCCGATGCACCCGTCTACCGTCGCAGATCTACTTCAACGCCACCGACAGCCATCGCACCCCTGATGCCTAGACGGCGCCGCAAGAGAGGCGGTACTTCATATCTCCTCAACTTTTTGATCTCAACTAGAAAATAGATCTTAGCTTGGTTACTCTACTTTATTTTCAGGTCTTAGAATTTAGTTCTTAGTTCGAAGCAAACAATGGATGCTAAATATCATTTCTCCAGTTTGCAGCTTCAAATCTGCCATGGCACAGCCATAATACGGTTTAATTGATCATGCTTAGGGTTTAATTGATCATGTTGGTTCCGTGGTGGTTTCTTTAATAGAAATTAGAAGGGAAACCCTCTTTTACTAAAAAATATATGCTTAGAGTTTCCCACTTTTATGATCACTATACGGTCAGAATACATGCTTCGTGTCATAATAACACTGCTCCACCCATCAAGTTAAACAAGCTTAGTTGTTGAAATACGAATCTGATATTATTAAAACAGAGTTGTTTAATTGGTCAGATAAATGTTCCTAAATTAGTTTCAAAAATGCATGTTCGCCGCTTTGGTGTGTATCTCTGTGTGTGGTCTGGTCAGCATGGTTGGGGAGGTGAACTTTGCATATGCAGGGGTTTATAGGGAGACACTCACTGAGTTGAAACCACAATGCATTCCATAGATAATCTGACTACTTTTTATGTTTTCATGAATCTCAGATTCTGAACAGCATCGTAATGATTATGAGCTTGCGCGCATGAAAAGAATAAAGCAGAACAATGCCATGGCTATCAAACTTGGCATTCAGGGACTGAAATCAAGTCTGGATGCAATGCAATGCAAACACTCTCCACCTACAGATTCATGCTCACAATATGATCCTAACAGTGATTCTGAGCTAGAGGGAGACGAAAGTCAATGTAGCTCCCTAGTGGAGGAGTCAGAGGAAGATGCCCTATCTTATTCACCCATCAAGGTACTTGCTCTAACTTTCCAAGGTTACATTGCTCGCACATATCTTGCAACTGATGCTTTGCATTGCTTCTACTTTCTTGAACTGCCATTAGCTTAGTTTACACATCGTGTATGTGAATACGCCCTGCCTATCCATTTTCAGTACATATTCCATCTGTCATCATACCATATTTATCCATTCAAATGTTGTTCTTGTGTATCAGACGTTCAAAAGGAAGAGGGCGATTGCTGATCGTGGAGGAGCACAAGCAAAGTATTTGGAAAAGGTAGTGGCACCTAATAAATCAAATAGCCCATTAGGTGTAGTTGCAATATCACCTGACCCACAAAATACCCCAACTCTAGCAGACTCTAGCCCTACTACACTGGTCATTTCTGATGCCCCAACTCAGCAGACCCCAACTACAGCAAACAGTATGATTATGCCAGTTGACATAGCACCAGCTGTACGACACAAAACCCCCATTCCAGCAAAGAGTACACCAAATCCAGTTGCCAAATCCCTTTTCGAACCAGAGAGAGCCCCAATTGCAGCAAATAGGACCCCTGTTCCATTTCTTCCCAGTTTAGAAGACGAATCTTATGTTGTTGTCAGGAACTTTGTGCGCATCTTTCCTTCATGGAAAGATTATACCGCAGACACAGAACAATTTCCAGTCTTCCTCCGCAACTTACGCATAAGTAATGTACTAATGTTATTCCTAGTCATTACTGCATATGTTTCTACTGATAGAAGACACAAGATTTCATTCTTTTAAATGGGCGAGGCGCAAACTAGATTGTGATGACGAGCAAGGGTTGGTTGCACTTTTCAAGCACTCGTTGATGAAGTATCGTTCCTACCTGAGGCAAGCGCACTTCGCTGGCAAGCCTCTGAACGAAATTTCTGTAAAGTCTCCAGTGCTACATTTATCCGATGGTGACTGGAATAATCTTGTTACACATTGGTCTCGGCTGCAGCGTAAGGTACTGTCTATGATATCACATCACAATTTGAACTACATTTCTGCATTTGCCGTAATGTCTCACTTGTACGAAAACTGTTAGCAGAAGAACATTCGTTCTCAAGGGATCATAGAATCTCGCAACTATACTGCACACTGCATTGCTCTTGTGAGTACCTCTTGCCCTCTATGACCATACTTACTTTCATAGTTGTTTGATTATGTAGCATCACTGCACATGTTAGCCTCATAATCGTCCATTTGGTGGACATTATAAGATCTGTATGGACTCTTACATAAATTTAGAATCAACCCAATGCTTTTGAAGAGGTTTAGCTATGCAGTCCTCTTGTAAGGACTAAACATGGTCTATCACTGTACTTACATTAACAGCTACTCCCTCCGTCCCATAATATAAGAACGTTTTGTACAGTACACCAGTGTTCAAAACACTCTTGTATTATGGGAAGAGGGATTGGTTCATTTTGTAGCATTCTGCATCTTATCTCCCTCGCCCACCATTTACTAAAAAAGATCATATCTATATTTAATCTTACCAACAAGTATAATACACAGACAATGCCAGTGCAAAAGTGTAGCCCATTGCTCTTGTCAGTACATTTTGTCCTGTAAGGCTTGTACTTCCAGGGATTGGTAGTTGATTATGTAGCATCAATCTGCATCTTATCTTCATTATCCTCTATCCCTTCCAATATTATCATATCTATAATTACTCTCTACAAAATGTAGAGTACAGGCAATGCTTATGAAGAAGATTTTGTGCTGAAATTCTTGAGTTATCCTTCCCTTGCCATGGAGAAGGGCATTATAGAGCCGGTGTTAACTGTTAATGTAAGTCAGTCCTTCTAAAGCCTTTATCCTCAAATGTTGTTTAATTTGCTCATACTCCCTATCGTTTACTGTTGTTTAGTCTGCTATTTCTACCAAAATGCATGTTCGTAAGAACTGTAAGTTCTAAGTTTTACTTGTAAAACCAAATTCCTTATTCATACCATGCACATTACTTAATACTCCCTATATGTATGCTTGTTTTTGTGGATCTAGAATCCAGTGTGTGGTGAAGCAGCCCACGTTTGCACCTTGTCATCTCCTGTTTTATCTTACTGATGTGGCTGATGATATGAACAACATGCCATGCACATTATCCAAAATAGATACAATGATTTTCTTTGCCCTTCATCTATGCTTGTTATGTTGACATGGTAATCCAGTAGTGTGGTAAAGCTCCCCGCATTATGAAAAATGCCAAAGTATGCTATTGATATTTTGAACATACCCTTTATTTTCTAATTTGAAATTGGATAGAATTGACAGAACAGTTATCATCTTTGTTTATACACGTGCAAAACATATCATCTCTCTGCTTTGTTTCAGGGTGATATGCCTGATGGCATGCACAAGTCTGCTGAAGGCTGTGAGACAAACCCAACATATATTGCAGCAAAGAAGGCAAAACATCATGAAGATAGCGAGACAACCCCAAAGTCTTGTCTTGATGCAGTGTTCAAGTTACTTGAGACTAACAGTCACACAAGCTCACAGAATTCGTTGTCTGAATCAATTCGACTTCTTCAGTCCCAAGTTCTAGCAGAAAGGCATTCTGCAACTCAACTTCGAGTTGAAGTCCTATCTCCAAGAAAGATTGCGGAGAACACCAATGAGAAACTCATCGCTAAATAGCTACACCTGGAAGCTATGACCGACATGCTAGGCTGGTCTCACAGCTTTGCTCAGCAGCTTGCACAGCAGTTCCCCCGCAAGGCTAACCTTTCTTGAACTGTCTTGGAAATGGTCTCGGTTCAGTATTATTTTGTTACACTGGAATGGTGCCCAGTTTTTGTAATCTGCTTCTTCGTTGCGCTTTACGATCACTGGTGGCGAACTTTGATGCCCACTGGATGTAATATACCTTAAATCCTTTATTGTGTAGTCTAGGTTTATTCTTAGTTACTATGTTGTAATTTCTTTATTGTATAGAGTAGGTTTGTTCTTAATTCCTACTAGTTACGCAACAGCCCGAAATGAACCCTGTCCCCTGATTGTGCGAATCAAATCACGAGCTTTTAATGGGCCAAAATTGTCTGGGTCCTTGTTTGGCCTAATCAGATATCGGCTGTGAGCAGGCCGGATGCAAACCGGGCCGTAGTTAGGCCCAACTATATGACGGGGTTTTAACAGGACGAAATTAATATAGGGCCGAAATGTTAAACGGGCCCTTAACAGGCCAAAACTAATATCAGGCTGAATTACTAAGTGGGCCTTTAGCAAGTGGGCCCAGTTGACGGGCCGAATCTGATATGGGCCATAATTGAGCCCAAAGCCTCTTAAAGGGCCGGACCTGATCTGGGCCGTAATTTGGCCCAGAACGTGGTAGGATTTTAATGGGACGGATCTTATATGGGCCACTATTAGCCCGGAGCGTGGTAGGCCATTAATGGACCGGATCAAATATGGGCCGACATTTGGCCCAAAACATGGCAGCCAGTTAAAGGGCCGGCCTACTAGGGTCCTCAAAATCTTGTGGGCCTACAGCTGGGCCGTCCCATTAATGTTGGCGAAATCTCGTGGGCCTTTAGCTGGGCCGGCGCATTGTGTCCCGCAAGAATCTTGTGGTCCTTTACCTGGGCCGGCCCATTATGGCGCACAAAAATCTTGTGGGCCTTTACCTGGGCCGGCCCATTATGGCCCGCAAAATCTTGTGGGCCTTTAGCTGGGCCAGCCCACTATGGTCCACAAAATCTCGTGGGCCTTTAGCTGGGTCGGCCCATTATGGTCCGCAAAATCTTGTGGGCCTTTAGTTGGGCCGGCCCATTTAAACTTGTTGGGTTGTGCCATGTGTCGACGTATCATAGGCGCCTTCTGTCCAGTGAGTGGATGACATCTGTCCCGACGATGTCCCGACACGTGTTTCCTCAAGCCAATGATGATTTTACACGTGGAAAATCCCCAGTGGTCGGGGCTGTTAACGGGTTATCGGATCCAAAACCCGACCCGATAGCTTAACGACGTTCTGTTTCGGTGGATGCCACGTGTCGGTCACCCTTGACGAAAGCACTTCTGTGACGCGCGATTTATTGTCATGGAAGTGGACACTTCCATGATGATAATTTTGGTAATGTCATGGAACACTTCTACGACAGCACAGGTATGACTATCTTGATTCTGTCATAAATTTTTCATGGATGTACATGCATGACAAAAAAGCGACCTACTATGACAAACACGTATCATCATGGAAGTGTATTCTTTTTGTAGTGTAGGCAAGCCATAGTCAAGTATTCAATGAAGTGAAAGCACAAAGACAAATAGCAACTAGGCAGTATGGATCAGGATGGAAGATAGTATGAAGCCAATCTGAACAAGCAGTCACACAATGAAGACAAAAGGATAATGCAAATAGGCAATGACTTCAAAAGGACCAACTTCAAACAAAGAGATGGGAAGGATAGAACCAGTGGCTCGTTGAAGACAATGATTTGTTGGACTAGTTCCAGTTGCTGTGACAACTGTACGTCTCGTTAGGGAGGCTAAGATTTAACTCAGAAGACCGTGTCTTCACCTTATTCCCCTTGAGCTAAGGACACCCAGTCCTCGCCTAATCACTCTGGTAAGTCTTCAAGGTAGACTTCCAAACCTTCACAGACTTCGTTCACCGGCGATCCACAATGACTCTTCGATGCTCAGAATGCGACGCCTAACCGGCTGGAGGATTCACAGTCCTCAAGTGTAATAAGTCTTCAGATCACACAAACAGGAATACTTAAGTGATGCCTAACACTCTTTGGCTCTGGGTGCTTAGGGCTTTGACCTCGCAAGGATTTCTCTCTAAAAGGCGTCGAGGTGGGTTGCTCTCAAACGACAAAAGTCGTGCACTAACTCTAAGCAGCCAACCAATTTATGGTGTAGGGGTGGGCTATTTATAGCCACTAGGCAACCTGACCTGATTTCTCCGAAATGATCCTGGGTCACTAAGGAACTGACACGTGTTCCAACGGTCATATTTCAAACACACACGACAACTTTACTTGAGCTACAAGCAAAGCTGACTTATCCAACTCTGGATAAGATTTGCTCTCATTGTCTTCGCTCGAAGACATAGGATTTTGGTTAAGCATCACTTCAGTCATTCTGATTGGTTCACTTGGACCCCACTTAACAGTACGGTGGTTCCTATGACTCAACAAAGAAGAAAAAGAACGACGAAACAACTAAGTCTTCGCGCTCCATAGTCTTCATGCGATGTCTTCTCTTGTCATAGTCTTCAATGTGAATGTCTTCACATACCACATTTGACTTCAATGTCTTCATACATTTAGGGGTCGTCTCCGGTAGGAAAACCGAATCAATGAGGGACTTCTACCTGTGTTATCCTGCAATTCTCACAAACACATTAGTCCCTCAACCAGGTTTGTCGTCAATACTCCAAAACCAACTAGGGGTGGCACTAGATGCACTTACAATCTCCCCCTTTTTGGTGATTGATGACAAACTGGTTGAAGTTTTCAACGGGGATTAAAGTACGTGAAATTGTAAAGGATTTAAGTATTGTCTTCATAAGTAGCAGAAAGGCTCCCCTGAAGATGCGCATATAAGTATTTGCTATTGAATGCAAATGCACATGGCAGGTTGTACTTGCGGAGCTCCTCTTTTACTTATGAAGACAATTCATCATGCATGAAAGGATATATCAAAGATAATGACATGCATAATGGAAAATGGACTTCCGCCAAATGACTTCGTGCGGAATTTATCGTCGCACGTGCAGAATTTATCATCGCATCACATAGTGTCGAAAAAGTAGCAGACGACCATCAAGTTTAAGTGTTACAACTCAAAAACGAACCAAATGTTTCAAAAGCGAGAGTTGTAAGCACTTTGCAAATGTAGCAAAAAGTAAAGCAACCACCCATATGGACCCGCTTGAAGACTATCAACTCATATGCTTCTCCCCCTTTTGTCAGTAATGACCAAAAAGGTTTGAAGACATAGAGCTTCTACTCGTTCCCATGAGTAGTAGGCAAAGCAGCAGGGTCGTCGTTGAGGTTCGGTGGTGTAGAAGAACTCGGTGCAGTGTCGACACGCGCTGAAGTTGGAGGTGGTGAAGTGGCATCATCTTGGTCATCGATGACTCTGGCATTCACCGTCGCAGCTGAGGACGAATAGTCAGTGTCTTCAAGTGAGGGAGTCCGACGCAAGTGAGCATTCCTTGGAGGAGTTGAGTCAAACTTGAATCTTCCTGTGAAGCCATCGTCTTGCAGATCAGCTTCAGCACTAAGCAATGTCAAACCCTTCCAAAACCTCCGACAGGTTTCATGGGTAACAAAGGCATTCTTGGTGGCAAGATTGCAAATGTGATTGACGTCCACCAAGAGGCTTTGCATCTGACGCTTAAGCTAGTCATGATGCTTATCATGTTTCTGATGTAGCGCGACGAGAAGCTCTCGGTCATTGAGAACACGAGATCACTTCCGAGGCCTTTGGGCCATGGTGCTTCCAGTTGCGTCAGTTTGGGCGTGAGGGGCATGTGTGTTACCAGCCAAGGGATAAACACGAGAGACTTCCTGAACTCCTTCAATGGGCTGGGTGAAGCTTTGACGATCAACGTTGTGAAGATAGATTGGATCCTTAGCAGGCTCTGGGTAAATAGCTTCAACAGGCAGATCAACCTCTGGCAAGAATACAAGATGATTGCACACAGACAGCTGATAGTTGAAGGCAGAGTGAAGCTTGATAAGGCGCATGACCCATGGAGCATAGAACTTCAGACCAAAAATGTCGGAGCCAGATGCAGCCAACTGCCTGATGAAGAAGTCTTGAGCATTGAAGCTTATGTCATTGAAGATATAGAAAACTAAAGTCTTCTTTGCTCCTTCAAGCTTCGCTGCAATGAATGTCCTTTGACAAGCCATAGAGTTTTTTTGATGATGTGGTAAATGGTGCGGGGCAGATACTCTAGGTCTTCAACAAAGAATTCGGTTGGGTATTCAGCGTCGTGAGGCAAAGGCTTCATCATGCTCAGCATTTGGCTCATGTTGGGTTCTTGCTTCTGGAAAATGCTCTCCAAAGCATTCTGGTGTTGTTGACAACCTGGTTCATAATATTCGCCAGGAGTGGGCAAGGCTGTGAGCTCAATGATGTCTTGGGCTTTAGCTTCATGATGAACATCGCCTGTCATCCACTCAAGGATCCAAGTCTTCGGATCCCTATTGTATCCACGAATGTGGAGGGTAGCATAGAATTGAAGCAGAAGTTCTTCATTCCAGTGTTCCTTTGCAGTCACAAAGTTGAGAAGACCCACTTCACGGAAGCAGTCAAGGGCTTCTTCAAGGCGTGGCGGTCCAGCAATGGCTTCACAATCGAGATGCATATGAGGGAAGATGCATCCCTGATTGTACAAGATGCATGAATAATAGCTTCGCTGCTGATAACTCTAGAATCGGTCTGAAGAGATTCTTGGCCTTGTGTAGGGGTTCTTGTCACTGTCGAAGAATGTGTTGTGTGCCTTGAATCCATTCAGATTAAATGATCCTGGTGACATTGCAGTATCTGGAAACCGTGGTAGCCTGGGCATTGGCTTCTGGACCTGAGGCATGTGCTCCACATGATAGGCAAACTGAGGTCTGGGAGCAGGCGGAGGAACCAGGATTGGCCAGCGAACGGTAACAAGCTGTCCACGATCATACGATTGCTCGACGGTGTGTGGCCTTGGAGGAGGTACAGGAGCAGAGGCATTGGCATTGGCTTCAGGCAGCAGATTTGCTTCGGGTGCTGCATTTGGCTTCAGGTGCATTCACTTCTGGCACCACATTAGCTTCAGGTGCCACATTAGCTTCAGCCATGACAACGTCATTGGCTTCAGTGTTGATGTTGGTGGCCGCCTCACTTCAGGAGTTGGTGGGTCGGACACGTTCTCCTCGAGAACAACTTCAGGGTTGGACGGGGGTGTACCAACACGTTATTCTTCTCTTCATTCTTATTCATGGGCATCGGCTGTTGCATCCGGAATATCTTCAGCCGCTTTGGCTTCAGATTCAGGGATGTTCACAGTTGGAGAGGCTTCAGGAAAAACTTGGTGTGAAACAGATTGGCGCTCTTCTCCTTCTGGAACACTTGACAGAGAGATCTGTGGCCTTGGTCCTTTGCGAAGCCTGCGGAACGCTGGCGACACTTGTGGAGATGGAGTTGATTGGGCCACGAAGTCTTCATCTTCAATCACCAGAGTGGTGACTTGAGTTGTGGGAGTAATAGGTGTTTCTGCTTGACGGGGGGAGTCTTGTGGGTGATCAGCCCATGAGTCATCCTGAGCAATTGGCGTCAATGGACGACCAATGCTAATGAGTTCGCTGTTCGTGAGAACAGGCGATGATACCAAATTGAGCTGGATCTGAGGAAGGACTTCATCATCTTCAACATTGTCTTGATGACCAATGTCTTCAGCTGCGGTGGGGTCAACAGCCGGATTCTCTTCAGCTTCAGGAGCCTCTGTGGAAGCAGGCTCATGAACTATCATTCGATGTTCTTGTTGTGCAGATTCAGGGCAAGCAATAGAAATTGGCTCGACAACAAGAGGCTCTGTGGAAGCAGCCCAGTCTCTCTTCTTTGTTTTTCTTTTCTTGGTTGGGGGAGCATCATCAGTGGTGGCTTTGGTCTTGCACTTTCTGGCTTCGGCTTCAGCTACTTTAGTTTTCTTGAATTCTGAAGCCATTATGGGGACCTTAGGCTTCGATCCTGTCATACTGGCTGGGAAGACAATGCGAGGTTCTTCCTGCCTTGATGCTTCTGGTTCGGCCACAGCTGGCTTCTTCTTCTTGGCAGCCATTCTGGGGGCGATGTCTGGTCGCCCCAAAGCCTTGCGCTTTTCAGCTTCATTGTAGCCTTGAAAACATTTGGCAGCAAGATTCTTCATGCGCTCACGAGAACATTTTGCTTCTTCTCGTTTCTTGTGGAATGCCTCCTTGAGCTCATGCATCATGACCTTGAAGTTTTGAATGTCTTCAACATTGAGCTTGGCCATGTGCTTCTTGAACTGAGCCTTTTCATAGTCAATCTTGTGCTTCAGCTCAACAATCTTCTGGGCAAGAGCCAGCTCAGGAGCAATGGCTCCGTGGAAGGAGACGCTGAGGCCAATTGGGAGCTGAAGATCATCAAAACTGAGGTCTGGGCTGTCAAACCACTCATCAATAAACTTGTACAGGATCTCCACATCAAAGATATGAAGATCATTGAAGATTTCCGCCTCTTTCTTGCTCTTTATCAATTGCTCTAGAGCGTCATCGCCAAGATCGTCGTCGCTGGACAGATCAATGGCGTCATTCTCGTTTCTCAAAACAGTAGCACGAGTTAGTGCTTGACTAGTGGGTTGCATGGGCTTTTTCAACTTGTCAGACTTGGAGATGTGTGAGAGATCTTCAGACTGCACACTGACTTCAGGAGGTGCAGTGGCCAGAGGCTTCGCCCGTGAGACCTTCAGTGCAGAGGAGGGCTTTGAAGCCTTTGGTTTCTTTTACTTCACATGCTTCGGTAGTGCAGGCGCTTCGTCAGAATCAGCGTCATCTGCAAAGTGGTCCACGGCTGCCCCTTGAACCTGAATGTGAGTGATGAGACCTTCTAGGTTGTAGAAGGGCCCAACAAGATTGGGTTCAGCTTTGCGTGTGCTGTCAGCACGTGGCGCAGAGGGGCCTGGGTTGAAGTCTAATCCCAATGACTTCTTGTTTTCCTTGGCCGAGTTCTTTGCAGACTGATAGTTGCGCTTGAAAAGATTGTCATCTTGACACCATAGCAATGACGATGGGTCGGCATCAGTAGGTTGTGGCCCTCGGACCATGCAAGGGTAAAATCCTTGAGCAATGGCTTCAGTTCTAGTCTTGGGTTGAAGATTTTTATAGAGAATATCTCCCCAAGGACGCGAGAGAGCATTCTTTTCAGCATACTCCTTGGTGACAAATCTGTACTTGAACCATTGCTCGGCCCAATATCTTCGAATCCATTGGATTCGTGTCTTGCGCTGACCATAGCTTTCTTCGGGGTCAGTTTTGCATAGTTCATAGAGATCTTCGGGCAGGTCCATTGATGTACCCCCAGGGCGCTGTCTGCCACCCTTCCTTGCTGATTTCTCTTTTGCCATGAAGTTTAGACTGAAGGGCTTCAACACTGTCAAAGTCTTCCGTCTACTGGCTTCATTTACAAGAACTGGCTTCAGGAGAATTTATGTGATGCTGTAAGGACTCTGCAAATGAATGCAGACTTTGAGAACGAAGGGATTCTCCCACGGACATGTACCTGTGACAGCATTAGATATGCGAGGGAAGGGGAAGAGCTCATATGCATTCTTAGAAGATTTTGAAGATAAATCAGTTTAGAAGACATTGACCTCATAGTGCAAAGACATTCACTCATATGTAGAGAGTTGGTTCCAGATTTGTATGAATACACGAATAAGTACAAGTGAGGAATCTAACTACTTTGTGAAGCATAAGTTAACATACTAGGCATGCTATGAGATGCAGAACAGGATAGATCCAACTTTGTAGCAACAGAAACCACTTGTGGTTGAAAAGGATGAATCTATCGGATCAAAAGGACTGTAAAAAGAGTTTTTATTTACCACACGAGGAACTGCTAGACGGAGTGGGAGAGGAGGTCGAGCAGTTCGATCTTCCGTGCCCTAACTTGGCGACGGAGGACACCTACGGCGATGGCGGAGAAGACGATGTCCGCGGCCGGCGTGATGATGGCGTCGGTGAGGTCGCTGTAGCTAAGCGCTTCGTCGCCGGCATCGTCGAGGGCTAGCGGTGGCGCTAGGGTTTGTGCGAGAGTGGAAGGAGAGATAATGACTGGGGTGAGGCGTGTATTTATAGGGACAGGAGCGGCACATCGTTATTACACAGGTGCCCCCTGGCGGTTCACATCTGAAGGACATGTGGCAATCATGCAACCCATAGGAGGTTGTTCCACGTTCCCACGCACACCTGGATTGTCGGGTGGTCGTTCCCGCTTCTTCAGGTTTCAGGTAAAAAGGATTGAGCATTTAAAACATATTTAATGTTTGTTTGTGTATCTTCTGCTGACAAAGACGCAGCGAAGACATTCGACAGTTTCAATAGAATGCATATGATTTGGATAGATAGACTTAAGATGGGAGCATAGAAAGGTCAGGGTCTGATCACATTCACTTAGTTCAAAAGATTCAACTAGAAGACATAGCTATAAGTGAATGATGTAGAGGACAGAAACCAAATCAGTACATTGAAGATAAACATGAAGACATGTTAACATAGAAGACAAAAAAATGCGAAGACTTTGCAAATGTAACGCCAACAGAAAGTATTCCAAACACAAGTTTGGTGGTGGCGTTACCCACCGTATAGGAAGTATTAGACCCAGACACGGCGCACAATTATCGTGGCGCTCCGAAGTCAAATTCCGCGTTCATGTATTCACACTTAGAGTGTAAGTCTTCATTTGTTGAAGATATACGTTACTTCGTGTGTTTGCACATCTAAGTCATCAACATGCATAAGTGTAAGGATGTGTGTATGATCACAGGACATTTGAGGATTCCAAGATATTTAGCTCACACCGCAACTTGCAAAATCTTTTCTCATCCAAGGGCTTTGTGAAGATATCTGCCAGCTGCTCTTCAGTGTTGACGTGAATGATATCAATATCTTCCTTCATGACATGATCTCTGAGGAAGTGATGACGGATCTGAATGTGCTTTGTCTTCGAGTGCTAAACTGGGTTGTTGGCGATCTTGAAGGCGTTTTGATTGTCGCAGTAGAGTGGCACTTGCTTCAGCTGAATGCCATAGTCTTTGAGTGTTTGCTTCATCCATAGAAGCTGAGCGCAGCAAGATCCAGCAGCAATGTATTCAGATTCAGCAGTGGAGGGAGATACACAGTTCTGCTTCTTTGAAAACCAACATACAAGTGATCGTCCCAGAAAGTGACATGTTCCTGATGTAGACTTGCGATCCACCTTGTCACCAGCATAATCAGCGTCCGAGAATCCAACTAGATCAAACTCTAAGCCCTTTGGATACCATAATCCTAGTGTTGGGGTGTGAGCCAAATATCAAAGATTTGCTTCACAGCTAAGTGATGCGATTCCTTTGGTGCCGCTTGGAATCGGGCACACATGCAAACACTAAGCATGATATCTGGCCTAGATGCTCATAAGTAAAGCAAGGAACCAATCATGGTGCGGTATACCTTTTGATCGAACTCTTTACCATTGGCGTCAGAATCTAGATGATTCTTGGTAGGCATTGGCGTCGTGTAACCTTTGCAGTCTTGCATTCCAAACTTCTTCAGGCAATCCTTGAGGTATTTCTCTTGAGATATGAAGATGTCGTTGCGTTGCTATCGTATTTGAAGACCAAGGAAGAACTTCAGCTCACCCATCATGGACATCTGATATTGCTCTTGCATCATGTATCCAAACTCATCACTGTATTTCTGATTAGTGCAGCCGACGATAATGTCATCCACATATATTTGGCACATAAATAGTTCACCATCATATGTCTTCGTGAAGAGTGTGTGGCGGTGTCCTGGACTAGGGGGTACTCACCATGTCATCTCCTGATCTGTTAGATTGGGCCGAAGACCCCCATGGCCGTATACTCATGGGCCAGTTCGGACAGCTGCCGCATACAAGGAAGATTCCGCAATACTTGGAGATCAAGACAAGGACTCCTCCCCACCGGCGTATTTGGCTAGGACTCTTGTTATCCTAGGCCTCTGGTGCATTATATAAACCGAGGCCAGGCTAGTCGATAGATCATATACATACAATCAACTCTTATACTACCCATGTCATCAATATTAATCAAGCAGGACGTAGGGTTTTACCTCCATCAAGAGGGCCCGAACCTGGGTAAAATTTCGTGTCCCCTGCCTCCTGTTACCATCGAACCTAAACGCACAGTTCGGGACCCCCTACCCAAGAGCCGCCGGTTTTGACACCGACATTGGTGCTTTCATTGAGAGTTCCGATGTGTGATCGGCAAAAGGATCAATGGCTCGTCTGCAGATTAATTGCGACATCGACATCTTCGTCACCGGCTCGACTGGTCACCTTGGCTGGACCAAGGACTGTGCCCTACCTCCAATCATCATGTTCGGTTGAGGGCCTTCATCAACATCAACTCCGATCTCTATCAAGATCATGGAGGAATCATCCAGGGAGCCCGGGGGCTCAACGTCAACATTGCTCTCGGGCAGCCGTGCTGTTTTTCTGGACAGCAAACTTGTGATCGCCGCCACCGCCTCCTCAAGTGTCTTTTTAACGATCGCTTTGGTGGAATTGTGCGGAATTGAGTCTACAACAACCCTGGAAAATTTCGTCGAGTTCCGAGGGACGAATCTCTGGCAATCCACGATATACCGGAGCCCTGTCAAATCTGGACGGGAATCTGGATGAGTTTAGGGCGTGGTGTCCAGCTTCTAGCTCGGACGTCCTTTCGAAGACCCAACCGTTGATCGGCTGCGGAATTCCTATATCTACCACCACCCAAAATTTCAGCTTGATCCGACCATCCAAACTCCGGGAACCTTCCGATTAGTGCATCACTTTTCGGATATGTTTTCTGCGCGAAAATGAATCCGGCCCGAGTTTGTCTTTTTTATAAACGGGATTTCGGACATCCCTTTTGAAGGAAGTTTTGTGTGGGGTATTGTGTTTTGTTTCAGAACACATCCCACTAACTTTAAGATCTTTTGAACATGATCTTCAACATCATGCTGGTGTCAAACCACTCCGGCAATATTGCTCCACGGCTGCCGACCTGTGCTAGACACATCGTCACTTTGTTGAGCCGAGCTCAACTTCTTCGGATCATCATCTCGGCAAGCCGAACAAAGAGTCCAACATCGCGAAGGATAAATCATCACCAAAATCGCCGCCCCACGGATTACACGGAGCGGGCATGCCGGCATCGCCGCACGGTCGCTTCATCAAGCCAGCATCGACCACATCATGACCTGCATCGGCAGGGCCGAACTATTGCTTGTTCAAGCTGGTGTCCATCACGCCGACCTACTTCGACTCATCGGCTGACATCGAGGCTCCGTCACCTCGGCTAGACCGAGGACTTGGCTATTTCTTCATCAACATACTCCGGTGACTTCGGCATCACCTGCCGACCAGCTTCGTCACGTTAGCTGGATTGAGGGCTTCGCCTCGGCAAGCCAACCTTTGCCAGCATCACCGGGCCATCGCTTTATCGCCCATCAGCCAATGGGTGTGCGGATTGATTCCCGATTTTGGGAGTCGCTTTTCTTCGGAATGCTACAGCAAATAAACCAGGTGCTATTAATCCTAACAATTTTTGCTTGTTGGGTTTATTTTTCTTAAGGAATTATTACTCTGGTTTGTTCCATCATCTATACACAAGTCTATCAAATGGCGGCCACATTAAAAACGGTCGCGTGGTGGTTCGGTCAGTTTCCGTACATTGTTCTACGAAAGCCGCATCCGGAGCCCGGACTGCCCTGCAAATTCAGTCTTTGTCATGCCTTCACTACATCACGCCGACGCCCTGCATCGACATTGACTTCGGCGCCAGGCCCTATTTCTTTTATTACTCACTTTGCATAAATTATTTATTATGCAACATTTTTTTATTATTATCATTACTATTATCTCCGGTTTGCACTATTTCTTGTGCACAGGAAAATGATCCGGGTTGGGCAGTATCGTCAACTCGGCGTACTGACATACCACGTCACCTCGGCTGGACGGGGGGCTTCGTCAACACTTCATTAACCCATGCCGGGGACTTTGGTATCACTCTGCCGCCCTGCATTGGCCGTGCTATGTCACCACTTTGTCGTGCCGAGCTCTTTGCTCCGCCACCTCGGGACCGGCTTGGGGGATGGAACCTTGTCCCGCATCAAGCTCGGACCACGTCGTCAATACCGAACACATTAACCAGCTAAGTTGCCTTCATGCTCCAAGTTTTAAATTTTTTACTTGTGTTCGGTTCGACCAAGAATTATACTTTTTTGGAAAAAAAGTTGCTTGTAAAAAATCTCCTTGTCAAAACTTTGTTTGTGACACACAAATACAAGGACCCAATTCACTTGGGGGCTTCCTTTATGAAGCTTTTCCTCTTGCATGTGATTATACTTGTACGGCTTCGTTCCTTGTTCGTGTATTATGCTACAATATGCACCATATTGACTTAAGCGATTTGCAAGCTGGGTTGCCTCGCTCCTGTGTTTACCCCTATGTTCCCGATTGTTTGGCTAGGGAGTAAAGGGAGCACCTCTGCGATTGTCACGATCAGGTCATTCGAGACGGACCTCAGACTGGGTGAAGCCAAAAGCTAGCGCTCTTATAGTTTTCAATGATGGTCGTGACACAACGGAACTCATGAGTACAAAAATTCTATTGCACAAGTCTCATAATAACAATGAGCACCGAAGAACGGTATCGGTGGGGGTACTATTTTCTTTGAAGATGCTTCTTACACTTTGCAGTAATATAGCATAAGTTCCCTGAGCGCGCTCTGTCTATTACAGCCTTATGGCCTGATTGCCTGGTTATTGGAAACACCATCGATATTCTCGACAGATGGAGTACATAACACTTTTCGGTCCTTGAACGAAGAGGGAGAAGCCGACGGTCGGTTGAACATAGATATGATATAAGTACTTCGGTACATGCAATCATTCTTTTACCCAAGTCACTTGGGGGCTCTTAAATTTATTTGAGCTGTTTTATAATAAGTGTTCTTCTTCTTAGTCATTGCAAAGTTTTATTATTATTATTATTATTATTATTTATCACTCCTTTTTTTCGACACGAGTGTGTGGTCACTAGCCGGGGAGCCTAATTTCTCTCTCAAAGCCTCTAGAGTTTAGTTTGCTAAGCTGGCCTAACGAGAAGTACTCCGCCTTCGGGATAGGAGGTTGAAGCCGTAAGCTGACCCGCTTGAAGTCTTGAGACAGGATGTGTCATGTTAAAGCACGATAGAAGCACTTTTTTTCTAAAGCCAATTTTCGGATTGGCACCGGACACTTGATCTTGTTCGGACGTCAAGTTTTTACTGACGTTTTTTGGTTTTCCAAGCTTGTGGCACTTTTAAACCATTTGTGTGTTTTCAACACAAGTCTCGCAGTGCAACGCCGGACACCTTTAGAGATTCGGCAAAAACATTCTCGGATATTGCTATATATGCATCGGTTTCGAATTGTGTCTTCGGTCAATAGTTGGGTTGCCCGGCTCCTGCGCTTGCCTCCTACGTTCCGCTTTGTTTGGCTAGGTGTGCAAAGGGAGAACCACTGCGATTGTGCTTCCAGCTCACATGGTTAAGCACCTCAGTGGAGAAAGCCGAAAACTGACTGTCACAATAAGCGTAAACTGGTCAGCAATCCGATGACGGTGTTAAATGACGGGCCATTCATAACAATGGCCGAAGTGTTTACGGCTTGACCTCGACTATCGCCGAACACTACCGGGGGCTATTAACTGTCCTCCCAAACTAAATTCTCGATATTTTGCTCTTACATTGGAGCTGAGGTTTCATGATCATGCTTAGCATGACAACCCAAAGAAAGGCACCGATAGCGGGACTATTTTCTTTGGAAGACATTTCTTATGTTAAACTGTAATATAACATATCTCTCTGCGTACCTTTGTTTATAAAACCGTATGGCCAAATTGCCTTGTTTGTCGTAAATCTTTGCCCTCATAAAGGCTTTATAAAGTAGGACAAACACTCCTCGGCTACTAGCTGAGGAGGTGGAAGCCGATGGTCGGTCAACAAAGTTTTGTACAATGCGGATCCGAGCATTAATGATGTAAAGTACTTGGATACATAGAGTCATTACACATAATTTGTGATTTTACTATGGATATCGATCCTTAATTCGGCCACCCATGCCCGCATTAAGGCTCGGGGGCTACTGGGCTTCGGGCTTATTATTTAAAAAATATTAAAGGGGCACATCGATCCCCTGATCTGGTGTTGCCACCCGATCAGTGTCTCGGGGGCTACTGCATTGCCTGTTCAATGCAGAAAATTTTAAGTGCAATACAGTTGCCGAGGAGATTTTGATCCTCAGGTTGGTCGGCCGCACCCAACCTGAGTCTCGAGGATTGAGAACGCCGCTTTTTGTGTCTCGAAGTATTCTGCCAAGCTAGGACTTGATCCTCAGGCCGATTTTGCAAATCAACCTGAGTCTCAGCAGCTACTGGGATCAGCGGTCTTACGTCATCCTTCAGGTGCATCTCGGGTTTTAGACCGATACACACCTTGAGGGCTACTGGCTATATATCTCGGCAGAGAATAAATTGCACCAATAAAAAATATTCACAAAAATTGGCCCACATTCGGGGTGGTGCACCACCTCGGAAGCAGTCCGGCATAAAGCTCGGGCGCTAGTGGCTCGCTCCATAGAGGGCATTTCCAGCATTAAGCTCGGCTAAACTCCTTCAAACTTCTTTGAACCAAGGTGATTTACGACACCTTGGATATAGTCCAGCGTTGGAGCTTGGATACATAGTCCGGCTTTGGAGCTCGGATACATAGTCCAGCGTTAGAGCTCGGATACATAGTCCGGCATTGGAGCTCAGATGCAGTCCGGCGTTGGAGCTCGGACGCAAGAGGACACTGCCTCCCGGGAACAACTTCAAACCCGAGGTGTGTCATAAAAATAACAAGGCATTGATAAAGGCCGGAAACTTAAAGGGGCTCCTCGGATACCCGACGTGTAAACCTGTCGAATGCATTTCGGCGATCCTCAAGATCGAAGATGAGAAGATTTGTTGAACCAGTTTTCAAGACCGACGACCGAAGATGAAGAACGGTTCGGAAGAATCGAGGAGCATCCGTAACTTGAAGACCAGTTCAGGGGGCTACTGACAGTGTCCTGGACTAGGGGGTACTCACCATGTCATCTCCTGATCTGTTAGATTGGGCCGAAGACCGCCATGGCCGTATACTCATGGGCCAGTTCGGACACCTGCCGCATACAAGGAAGATTCCGCAAGACTTAGCGATCAAGACAAGGACTCCTCCCCACCGGCGTATTCGGCTAGGACTCTTGTTATTCTAGGCCTCTGGTGCATTATATAAACCGAGGCCAGGCTAGTCGATAGATCATATACATACAATCATACCATAGGCTAGCTTCTAGGGTTTAGCCTCTACGATCTCGTGGTAGATCAACTCTTGTACTACCCATATCATCAATATTAATCAAGCAGGACGTAGGGTTTTATCTCCATCAAGAGGGCCCGACCCTGGGTAAAACATCGTGTCCCCTGCCTCCTGTTACCATCGATCCTAGACGCACAGTTCGGGACCCCCTACCCGAGATCCGCCGGTTTTGACACCGACAGCGTGGGATCCAGGGAACCAGGTTTGAAGCCTTTGCTCTTCAGGAAGTCCTTAAGTGTGTCATACCAAGCACGAGGGGCTTATTTGAGGCCATACAGTGCCTTGTTGAGCTTGTAAACCATGTCAGGATGTTTTGGATCTTCAAAGCCAGGCGGTTGTGCAACATACACTTCTTCAATCTTGCCATTGAGAAAAGCACTCTTCACATCCATTTGATACAAAAGTATGTTATGATGATTTGCATAGGCTAGCAGTATGCGTATGGCTTCAAGCCTAGCCACAGGAGCAAATGTTTCATCGAAGTCAATTCCTTCAACTTGAGTGTATCCTTGAGCAACGAGACAAGCCTTGTTTCTAACAACTTGACCATGCTCATCTTGCTTGTTGAGATATCTGCATTTAGTGCCTATGATATTGTGCTTACGAGGATCAGGACGCTTGAGCAGTTCCCATACATTATTCAGTTCAAACTGTTGAAGCTCTTCTTGCATAGCTTGAATCCATTCAGGTTCCATGAAGGCTTCATCAACTTTCTTGGTTTCTGATATTGAGACGAATGCAAAGTGTCCACAGAAATTTGCTAGTTGTGTTGCCCTTGATCGAGTGAGTGGACCAGATGCATTGATGCTATCGATTATCTTCTCAATTTGTACTTCATTTGCAACACGAGGATGAACTGGACGAAGATTTTGCTCTTGCTGTTCATTGTCATCGTTTGAAGGATTGTCTTCAGGCTGAGCATTGTCTTCAGGTTGATCAGGTGCAGATATGATAAGTTCCTCTTCAGGCTATACTTCAAACGGTATGATTTCTCAAGTTCCCATAAGCTTGATGGATTCACTGGGTGGAATTTCATCTAGCACATTTAGCAGGTGATCTCTTTGCGAGCCGTTAGTCTCATCGAACCGCACATCCACACTTTCAACCACTTTATAGTGAAAGAGGTTGAAGACTCGGTAGGAGTGTGAATCCTTTCCGTAACCAAGCATAAAACCTTCATGTGCTTTCGGTGCAAATTTAGAAGTGTGATGTGGATCCTTGATCCAGCACCTAGCACCAAATACTCTGAAGTAATTGACGTTTGGCTTCTTACGAGTGAGGAGTTCATAGGATGTTTTCTTCAGAAGCTTGTGAAGATAAACACGGTTGATGACATGGCATGCAGTATCAATAGCTTCAGGCCAGAACTTCCTTGGAGTCTTGTATTCACCAAGCATCGTCCAAGCCATCTCAATGAGTGTTCTGTTCTTGCGTTCCACGATGCCATTCTGCTGAGGCGTGTACGGAGCTGAGAACTCATGAGTGATGCCCAATGTATCAATATAAGTGTCGAGGCTGGTGTTCTTGAATTCAGTGCCATTGTCACTTCGGATGTGCTTGATCTTGACGCCATAGTTGTTCATGGCTCGATTGGCGAAGGGTCTGGAGACATCCTGCACTTTAGTCTTGTAGAGGATTATATGCACCCATGTATATCTTGAATAATATCAACAATGATGAAGCCATAGAGACAAGCAGTAGTAGTAAGGGTTGACTAGTGAGTAGGTCCAAAGAGGTCCATGTGTAACAGTTCAAAGGGTTGAGTCGTTGTCATGATTGTCTTCGAGGGATGCTTGGCCCTCGTCATCTTTCCAGCTTCGCAGGCACCGCATAAGTGATCCTTCTTGAACTTGATGCCCTCTATGCCTATGACGTGCTTCTTATTTGCAAGAGTGTGCAAGTTCCTCATGCCAGCATGCCCTAGCCTCCGATGCCAGAGCCAGCATTCAGAAGCTTTTGCAAGAAGACATACGGCAAGCTGTGGTCCTGCTGAGAAATCTACCATGTACAAATCATCTTTCCGATACCCTTCAAAGACTAGAGACTTGTCGGATTCCATTAGAACTAGGCAATGATACTTTCCAAATATCACAATCATGTTCAAATAACAAAGCATTGAGACAGACATTAAGTTGAAACCAAGGGATTCAACAAGCATCACTTTATCCATGTGCTGATCCCTTGAGATTGCAACTCTACCTAGACCCAATACCTTGCTTTTACCAGTATCAGCAAATGTGATGTGACTCTTGTCAGATGGACGTAAGGTTGAGTCCATGAGAAGACTTCGATTGCCAGTCATGTGATTAGTACATCCACTATCAATAATCCATTCTGAAGCAGCTAGTGTCATACCTTACAGTGCAGTTAGGGGGATAGGCTTCACGAAGAGAATTGTGAAGCATAAACATTTGACGAGCAAGTGGATTATGAAAGCTTAGATCGAGGTTAGGACTGATAGGGCAAGTAGCAAGCGACTCAGGAACAAAATACATTATAAGACCATTTGGGCATTTGATCTTGCGCCCTACAAGATGTTTAAGGTCCCTAGCAATAGCTTCAGACGCATTTGATTTTCGGCTGGAGACCCTTCCCTGCAAAAGAGAGTTAAGCTTTCTTAGCCACCCACATCTTCAAGGGTGGCTTCGAAGCAATGAGTCTAAGTGCAGCATCTGAGAACTTTGGCTTTGGAGCCCTAGCAAATAGTCTTGCAGGTGGACAATAGTACTCATAAGAATAAGCAGAGTAGTTCTTGGTCTTATGAACATGGCGGTTTGATGAAACACGCTCATATTCATAGGCCTGAGTATGGTTTCCCTGCAAAACATTTGCGTTAGTGCGACTCAGGTGAGTCCTTTGTCTGTATGAAGCCTTTGGACCATATGAAGCCTGTGGTCTAGGGTTTGTCTTCTTCACTTATGGTGTCATGACGAAATTCACAGGAAGATTCTCCAGACACTTCTTCGGCACCCAGACTTTCTTCATAGGTGGCCCATTCCTGCAGTTAGTACCAATATACCTGGCAAACACTTCACCATTCTGATTATTAAACAGTTTATAGTTTGCATCAAAGGATTCATCAATGACAATGGGATTAGTACAAGTGAAGCCAGATAGGGTGGATGGATCCACTAAAGGTTCCTTTGCAGCAACCCATGTGGTTTTGGGGTACTGCTCAGGTTTCCAGTAAGAGCCATCAGCATTCATTTTCCTTTCGAACCCAACACCCTCTTTCCTAGGGTTTCGGTTCAGGATCTTCCTTTTGAGGACATCACATAGTGTCTGATGCCCTTTGAGACTTTTGTACATCCCTGTTTCAAGCAATGTCTTCAACCTAGCATTTTTCATCAGCAATAGCAGTGGTATCCTCAGCAGAGGGGTTAGTTACCACATCAACAGTTGAAGATATTGCAACAGTAGCAGCAGTAGAACATCCAGCAACAGAAGTAGCGTTATCACGCTCAATGCATTTAAGACATGGTGGTTCAAATCCTTCCTGAGCAGAACTGATTTGTTTGGCGCGAAGTGACTTGTTTTCCTTTTGAAGATCTTCATGAACCGCTCTCAATTTCTCAAGATCTTGCTTCCTTTGAAGATAATCATAGGAAAGCTTCTCATGAGTTGTTGAGAGCGTTTCATGACGACTTTCAAGTTCCTCATACTTAACATGAAGATTTTTAATGTCTTCAATTAAGGACTGAGATCGAGTCATTTCAGTGTCTAACAGGTCATCGCTTTTGTCTAACAGTTTTTGAATATGTTCCATAGCTTTCTGTTGTTCAGTTGCAATTTTAGCAAGTGTTTTGTAGCTGGGTTTGGAACCACAATCAGAGTCATCTTCACTGGATGTTTGATAGTGAGTAGTGCGTGATTTTACCTTGGCACCACGTGCCATGAAGCAGTAGGTGGGAGCGGAGTTGTCCTTGTCATTAGCATCGGCGTCGGTAACGAAGTCATTGTCTTCATGTTGAAGATGGACCTGGCAACGTAGGCTGTAGCCAGACTTGCAACGCCAGAATTGGACTCCTCCTCAGACTCCACCTCTACCTCCTCAGAAGCATACTCCTCCTCTGAATCCATTTCCTTGCCGACAAATGCACGGGCCTTGCCAGATGAGCTCTTCTTGTACGATGAAGACTTTGAGGAAGACTTGGAGGAAGACTTTGAGTATTTCTTCTTTTTCTTGTCGTCAGAATCATTTTCCTTACTCTTCTTCTTGTTGTTGTTCTCATTGTCCCACTACGGACACTCAGAGATGTAGTGACCAGGTTTCTTGCACTTGTGGCATGTTCTCTTCTTGTATTCATGAGCAGAAGCTTCATCATTCCTTGAGCTGGATCATGAGGACTTTCTGAAGCCTTTCTTCTTGGTGAATTTATGGAATTCTTCACAAGCATAGCAAGCTCCTTTCCAATGTCTTCAGGATCATCAAAACTGTAGTCAGATTCTTCTTCAGATGAGGAAACAACTTTTGCCTTCCAAGCACGAGTTCGCCCATAGTTGGGACCGTAGATCTCTCTTTTCTCAGAAAGCTGAAACTCATGTGTGTTGAGCCTTTCAAGTATGTCAGAAGGATCGAGGCTTTTGAAGTCAGGGTGTTCTTGAATCATCAGGGCTAGGGTGTCAAATGAGCTATCAAGTGATCTCAGGAGTGTCTTCATGATTTCATGTCTGGTGATCTCAATAGCACCGAGAGCTTGAAGCTCATTTGTGATGTCAGTGAGTCGATCAAACGTGAGCTGAACATTCTCATTGTCGTTTCTCTTGAAGCAGTTGAAGAGGTTGCGAAGGACACTGATCCTTTGATCTCTCTGGGGTTGAGTCGCCCTCGTTGACCTTGGAGAGCCAGTCCCAGACTAGCTTAGATGTTTCCAGAGCACTCACACGGCCATACTGCCCTTTGGTCAGATGACCACAGATGATGTTCTTGGCAGTGGAGTCCAGTTGAATGAACTTCTTGACATCAGCAGTGGTGACACCTTCACCAGCCTTGGGGACGCCATTCTTGACGACATACCAGAGGTCAACATCAATGGCTTCAAGATGCATGCGCATCTTATTCTTCCAGTAGGGATATTTAGTTCCATCAAAGACAGGGCACGCAACGGAGACTTTGATTATCCCTGCAGTCGACATAGCTAAAACTCCAGGTGGTTAAACCGAATCACACAGAACAAGGGAGTACCTTGCTCTGATACCAATTGAAAGTGCTAGTGATTGACTAGAGGGGGGTGAATAGGCGATTTTTATGAAAGTCTTCAAAACATGGAAGTTTCAAAGACAAACGATAGAAATAAACCTATTACCATACAGCGGAAGGTAGACTACACTAGGCAAGCCATAGTCAAGTATTCAATGAAGTGAAAGCACAAAGACTAATAGCAACTAGGCAGTATGGATCAGGATGGAAGATAGTATGAAGCCAATCAGAACAAGTAGTCACACAGTGAAGACAAAAGGATAATGAAAACATGCAATGACTTCAGAAGGACCAACTACAAATAAAGAGATGGGAAGGATAGAACCAGTGGCTCGTTGAAGACAATGATTTGTTGGACCAGTTCCAGTTGCTGTGACAACTGTACGTCTGGTTTGGGAGGCTGAGATTTAACTCAGAAGACCGTGTCTTCACCTTATTCCCCTTGAGCTAAGGACACCCAGTCCTCGCACAATCACTCTGGTAAGTCTTCAAGGTAGACTTCCAAACCTTCACAGACTTCATTCACCGGCGATCCACAATGACTCTTGGATGCTCAGAACGCGACGCCTAACCGGCTGGAGGATTCACAGTCCTCAAGTGTAATAAGTCTTCAGATCACATAGACAGGAAGACTTAAGTGATGCCTAACACTCTTTGTCTCTGGGTCTTTAGGGCTTTGTCCTCGCAAGGATTTCTCTCTAAAAGGCTTCGAGGTGGGTTGATCTCAAACGACAAAAGTCGTGCACTAACTCTAAGTAGCCAACCAATTTATGGTGTAGGGGGTGGGCTATTTATAGCCACTAGGCAACCCGACCTGATTTGTCCAAAATGACCCTGGGTCACTAAGGAACTGACATGTGTTCCAACGGTCAGATTTCATACACACACGACAACTTTACTTGAGCTACAAGCAAAGCTGACTTATCTAGCTCTAGATAAGATTTGCTCTCATTGTCTTCGCTCGAAGACATAGGATTTTGGTTAAGCATCACTTCAGTCATTCTGACTGTTTCACTTGGACCCCACTTAACAGTACGGTGGTTCCTATGACTCAACAAAGAAGAAAAAGAACGACGAAACAACTAAGTCTTCGCGCTCCATAGTCTTCACGCGATGTCTTCTTCTCTTGTCATAGTCTTCAATGTGAATGTCTTCACATACCACCTTTGACTTCAATGTCTTCATACATTTTTAGGGGTCAACTCCGGTAGGAAAACCAAATCAATGAGGGACTTCTACCTGTGTTATCCTGCAATTCTCACAAACACATTAGTCCCTCAACCAGGTTTGTCATCAATAGTCCAAAACCAACTAAGGGTGGCACTAGATGCACTTACACTCCCCCTGACAGCCGGGACCCACCAGCTATATCTTCACACGCAAGGAAGTGCATCCTTATCCTCCCTAACATCTGGGACCCACCCGGTCGAAGCGTACGTAGTGTTGTCACGAATGTGTACGTACATACTGGTCGATCGATCTCTCTGCAACGATGAACCGTGGCCGAGCAACCAGTGGCACATGAAGTAGTAGATGACCTCGAGTTGGTGGCGAAGGAAGAATCGGCATGCCCCCGACATAGCAGTTTAGGCAGTCCCTTCTAAACTGTGTACACGTACGTATAGCCAGATACCAAAAAATACGGCAACCTACGTACATACAGGCGGGGTCTCGAACGCCTACTCGCGCATACATACGGCTAGTGCTCATGTACATGGAGAGGCAGCAGACGGCAGCAACGGCGTCATGTTCATCGGGAACCAACCGGCTTGGACAGAACAGGCAGAACGAAGTCTGGCGTACCGCAGAACGGAGGAAACGGGCCTTATGTTCGACTGCGTGCGGTCGAAACGGGGTCCTGTTCATCGGGGAGAGTCTGGCGTAGCGCAAAACAGAGGAAACGGACATGTGTTGGAGTGCGTACGGTCGAAACAGGGTCCTGTTCAATGGGAGGGGTGTAGCGTACCGCAAAACGGAGGAAACGGACTTGTGTTGGAGCGCCTACAGTTGAAACGAGGTCCTGTTCATCCACTGTCTACTGCCTCACTCCAGCCTCCACTGACTATTGTTCATCCACCGTCGACCTCTTCCAGCCTCCACGGGCTACTGTTCATCCACGGGTACTGTTCATCTAGCCTCCATCGGCTGCTGTTCATAGAGCCTCTACAGGGTCCTGTTCATCCACCCCCAACCGTGTGGGATGCGGCGGCCTCCTAGGGGTCCTGTTCATCCAACGGCAACGGCCTACTACCATGGGGTTGTAACGCCCCGGATGTAACTTTCCATAATTGTAACTCCAACTCTTGCCATTTCCGGCTATGTGATATGCTATATCCTTCGTGGTTGAATTTTTTGCCTTTCGTTTTGCATTTTGTTCATGTCATGTATTTCATCTCATGTCATCATGTGCATCTCATTTGCATCGTGTTTGTCTCATGCATCCGGTCTTTTTACCCGCTGTCCGTTTCAGAATTCAACACTCCCACATGCACCCGTTGCACCTCTCAGATCTCGCTTCGTGAGCGCGAGAAAAACATTCTCGGAATGGGACGAGATTTGTCGAGTGGCCTTGGTACATCACTGGTAGGCCGCCTGTCAAATTCCGTTCCATTTGGAGGGTAGTTTGATGCCCCAACGGTTAACCTGGTAACCGCAAAAGCCCTTCTCTCTTTGCTTCCCAACACCTCTCCAAATATCCCACTAGCCCATCTAAACCCCCTCCATGCTCTCCGTCGTTGTATCACGATCGTGTGGGCAAAAACTGCACCTCATTTGGACTCTCCTAACTCCCCCTACCTATAAATATGCCTCCCCCTCCTCATTTTGCGGATGAAACCCTAGCTCCCACCACCTCCGCATCGCCGGACGCACCCGCCGACGGCCGGACACGTCCGCCGCCACCGCCTGGACCTATCGCGCCTCGCCACATGTGGCCCCGCCGCCTCCACCGCCGCCAGCCCGCCCGAGCCCGTAGCGGCCCCCTCCGGCCCATCGCCCGCGCCGCCGCCTCCCGTGCTCGCCGCCCGCTGTCACCTAGCACCGCCGACGACACCGCCTATCGCCGCCGTTGCGCCAGCGCCGCTCCTCGCCCCGCCGCCGACGCGCACCGCGCAACCGGACGCCGCCACCGGATCCAGCACCGACTGGCCAGATCCGGCCAGCCCCTCACCGGCGACCTCTTCCCCGGCCATCTCCGGCGTTCGCCGTCGACTCCGGCCACCTCTCCGGCGACTTTTCCGGCGACCTCGGTTCATGTGCCCCGGACAAACCCTAGATCCGCGAGGTGATATTTCCGTCCAAGTCCCTAGGATCCAACATTATATGCACCCCTTTGACATGCCATATCTCCATGCTTGTAGCTCCATTTTGCGTGCATGATATATCGAAATGTTCGTCTCGTGATGCTCTTCATGTTAGTGTCATTTCCATGCATGTTACTATCAATATCGATGCCCTAATCCTTGTTGCAAAAGTGCAATATGATGTTGTCTACTGGGATTTATCATAACTTGTTGATTTATCATTTTCATTGCATTTTGTGTGTGCATCCTATGAGGATGATGTCTGCATGTTTCTGGAGCATCTCCATGCCATCTTTAAAGTGGTGCAAGCCTTGTATTTTTATGTGCTCTGTGGTGACTAGCACAAGCATGCAAAGTAGGCTATATGATGTTGCTGATTTCAGGCACTTAGTATTTTTGCGAAGTCCTTTCCTGTCAGATTATGATGCTATGTTGTCTTGCTGCTACAAGTAGATCCATGCACATTTTGAGGTAGTTCAGTAAGAGTGTTGTGAAGATATGGTTATGCTCTATTCGTTCATGCCTCTGGTTGCAATTATGGAGTCCTCTAGATTGTCATTACCATGCTCTACATTTGCTAAATATTGTTACTTGCAGATTGTTAACATGAAGTTCATTTTTGCCATGTGTTTTGCTATCGATCCATGCACCCTATGAACTTGCTCTTGCCATGTTTAGCTTCATAAATGTGTCTACTTACTGTTGGTTACTGAGGGAGTCCTGGATTAGGGGCTGTCCGGATGGCCGGACTCCTGGACTATGAAGATACAAGATTGAAGACTTCGTCCCATGTCCGGAAGGGAGTTTCCTTGGCGTGGAAGGCAAGCTTGGCGATACGGATATGTAGATCTCCTACCATTGTAACCGACTCTGTGTAACCCTAGCCCTCTCCGGTGTCTATATAAACCGGAGAGTTTTAGTCCGTAGGACGAACAACAATCATACCATAGGCTAGCTTCTAGGGTTTAGCCTCTCTGATCTCGTGGTAGATCTACTCTTGTACTACCCATATCATCAATATTAATCAAGCAGGACGTAGGGTTTTACCTCCATCAAGAGGGCCCGAACCTGGGTAAAACATCGTGTCCCCTGCCTCCTGTTACCATCCGACCTAGACGCACAGTTCGGGACCCCCTACCCGAGATCCGCCGGTTTTGACACCGACATTGGTGCTTTCATTGAGAGTTCCTCTGTGTCGTCACTTTTAGGCCCGATGGCTTCTCCGATCATCAATAGCGATGCAATCCATGGTGAGACTTTTCTCCCCGGATAGATCTTCGTATTCGGCGGCTTTGCGCTGCGGGCCAATTCTCTTGGTCATCTGGAGCAGATCGAAAGCTACGCCCCTGGCCATCAGGTCAGATTTGGAAGTTTGAACTACACGGCCGACATCCGCGGAGACTTGATCTTCGACGGATTCGAGCCACAGCCGAGCGCGCCGCACTGTCATGATGGGCATGATTTAGCTCTGCTGCCGAACAGTGCCCTGGAGGCCGCACCTGTGTCCGCTCCGACCCCTAGCTCGGAGCCGATCACACCAACCGAGGATGGTTGGTTAGACACCACCTCGGGGGCTGCAATTTCTACGGCAATCGAGCAGAACACCAGCCCTTTTCTCTGCGAAGCCTGTGACTCCAAGGAGCCGGACTCCTCTCCAGACTCCGAGCCCTCCGCATCCCGACCGATCGAACCCAATTGGGTGCCGATCATGGAGTTCACCGCCGCGGACATCTTTCAGCACTCGCCCTTCGGCGATATTCTGAAGTCACTAAAGTCTCTCTCTTTGTCAGGAGAGCCCTGGCCGGACTATGGTCGGCAAGGTTGGGATGTGGATGATGAAGAAATTCAAAGTCCACCCACCACCCACTTCGTAGCCACTGTCGATGATTTAACCGACATGCTCGACTTCGACTCCGAAGACATCGACGGTATGGACGCCGATGCAGGAGACGATCAAGAACCAGCGCCTATAGGGCACCGGAAAGCCACCTCGTCATATGATATATACATGGTGGACACCCCAAAAGAAGGCAATGGCGATGGAACAGCGGAGGATGACCCCTCCAAGAAGCAGCCTAAGCACCGGCGTCAGCGACGCCGCTCTAAATCCCGCCAAAACAAAAATGGTGATTCCGGCACGGTGGATAATAACACCCCGACAGTGCCGAAGACAACCACCTCCAGCAAGATTCAACACAGGAGGATAGAGAAGCCAGCCCTCATGAGAGAGCGGCAGACAGAGAGGTCGAGGACGATAATTATATGCCTCCCTCCGAAGACGAGGCAAGCCTCGACGACGATGAATTTGTCGCGCCGGAGGATCCCGTCGAACAAGAGCGTTTCAAACGCAGGCTTATGGCCACGGCGAGCAGCCTCAAGAAAAAACAGCAACAGCTTAGAGCTGATCAAGATTTGCTAGCCGAAAGATGGACTGAAGTCCTTGCGGCCGAAGAGTATGAACTCGAACGCCCCTCCAAGAGCTACCCAAAGCGCAGGTTGCTACCCCAATTAGAGGAGGAAGCACCTAAACCTACATCACCAACACATGATGCGGCCGACCGGCCACCCCGTGGCCGCGACAGAGAGGCCTCTCGGCCCTCCACTCAAGTCGCACCTCGGCGCCGCTCTACAACTACCAAGGCATGGGAAAATGCGCCAGACCTGCGAGATATATTGGAGGACAAGGCAAGGCAAAAAAGATCGATCTACGGATCACGTGGGCACCCCACGGCACGAGACGGTACTCGTCACGCCAGATACAGTAAATCCGGCCGGGCTGAACACAGTAGACAAAGCTCGTTTGAGCTGCGTCGTGATGTAGCCCAATACAGAGGCGCCGGGCACCCACTATGCTTCACAGATGAATTAATGGATCATCAAATCCCCGAGGGTTTCAAACCCGTGAACATCGAATCATACGATGGCACAACAGATCCTGCGATATGGATCGAGGACTATCTCCTTTATATCCCCATGGCTCGCGGTGATGACCTACACGCCATCAAATACCTCCCGCTCAAGCTTAAAGGACCAGCCCGACATTGGCTTAACAACTTGCCAGCAGAATCAATTGGTTGTTGGGAGGACCTAGAAGCTACATTCCTCGACAATTTCCAGGGCACTTATGTGCGACAACCAGACGCCGATGACCTAAGCCACATAATTCAGCAGCCAGAGGAATCGGCCAGACAATTCTAGACACGGTTCCTAACCAAGAAAAATCAAATCGTTGATTGTCCGGACGTAGAGGCCCTAGCAGCCTTCAAGCATAACATCCACGACGAGGTCTTGCACGGCACCTAGGACAGGAAAAGCCGAAATCTATGGCAGCCCTCACGACACTTATGACCCGCTTTTGCGCGGGAGAAGAGAGATGGCTAGCTCGTAGCAATAACATGACTAAGAGCCCTGGTAATTCAGATACCAAGGACAGCAGTGGCAGGACGCGTCGCAACAAGCAAAAGCCCCGCATTAACGGCGACAATGCTGAGGATACGGCAGTTAATGCAGGATTCAAAGGCTCTAAACCCGGTCAGCGGAAAAAGCCATTCAAAAGAAATACTCTGGGCCCGTCCAGTTTGGACCGAATACTCGACCGCTCATGCCAGATACATGGCACCCCCGAAAAACCAGCCAATCACACCAACAGGGATTGTTGGGTGTTCAAGCAGGCAGGCAAGTTAAATGACGAAAGCAGAGACAAGGGGCTGCATAGCGATGACGAGGAGGAGCCCCGGCTGCCGAACAACAACGGACAGAAAGGTTTTCCCCCACATGTGCGGACGGTGAACATGATATACGCAACCCATGTCCCCAAGAGGGAGCGGAAGCGTGTGCTAAGGGACGTATACGCGATGGAGCTAGTCGCCCCAAAGTTCAACCCATGGTCTTCCTGCCCAATCACTCTTGATCGAAGGGACCACCCCACTAGCATCCGTCATGGCAGATTCGCCGCATTGGTTCTAGACCCAATTATTGACGGATTTCACCTCACTAGAGTCCTTATGGACGGCGGCAGCAGCCTGAACCTGCTTTATCAGGATACAACGCGGAAAATGGGCATCGATCCCTTGAGGATTAAACCCACCAGAATGACCTTTAAAGGCGTCAAACCAGGTGTAGAAGCCAACTGTACAGGCTCAGTTACACTTGAAGTGGTCTTCGGATCTCCGGATAATTTCCGAAGCAAGGAGTTAATCTTCGACATAGTCCCGTTCCGCAGTGGCTATCACGCACTGCTCGGGCGAACCGCATTTGCCAAGTTCAATGCGGTGCCGCACTACGCATATCTCAATCTCAAGATGCCAGGCCCTCGAGGCGTCATCACGGTCAATGGAAACACCGAACGCTCTCTCCGAACGGAGGAGCATACGACGGCTATCGCAGCGGAAGTACAAAGCAGCCTCTCAAGGCAATTCTCCAGTCCGGCCATTAAACATCCAGACACCGTCAAGCGCGCCCGGAGTAACCTACATCAAGACCGCCTGGCAGGTTCCAAGCAAGCGTAGCAATGCGGCCCCAACCCTAGCCCTCGCGAACTTGCGAAACCAGTGTTGCACGTACATAACTACGCTCTAGAAATACCATGGGCACAGGGGGAGGGGCACCATCACGACACGCCCGAAACGCGGCTTAAACCGCACTAGGGGCTGCCAATTTCTTAATTTTCTCTTATTTTCAAGACTCCATTCTTCGGAAGGCTTGTCCGGCAGTACAATTGCCGCACAAACGATACAACCAGGGAAGCAGAAAGCCACGCCGCACTACGGAACTCTAAGGTGGTCTCTATAACGAGCAGTATACCTGTTTCGCATAACATTCCGCAGCTCGCCCCTGGAAAGGACATATTTGATAGTCCCATCTTTTGCTTATCGCACTATTTGTATCGTTCTGCTTTGATCGCAGCTTTTTTAAATAAACAATGCATAGCTTCCGTCTATTATCGCATTACCTCTTTTTTTATGAATATATGTTCATTAATGACATGTTGCACCCGTACACTTTTGTACGGCCAATACGCCAGGGGCTTAAGTACCCCACAACATGGTGTGAGAAGTCCGAACACTTTCACAAGTGCGGCACCCCGAACTTATAGCATTATATGCATCGGCTCCAAATCATGTCTTGGGTCAATAGTTGGGTTTGCCCGGCTCCTATGTTTTGGTACCTTACGTTCCGTCATATCGGCTAAGGTAGCACTAGGAGAACAACTACGATTGTGCCCCAGTTGAGCTAGGCTAAGCACCTCAGTAGAGAAAGCTAAAACTGACCGTCATGATGAGGCGAGAGCTGGTCGCTGTTCGAGAGGTTTTCGAGTCCCTAAAGACTTATGCCGCTTAGAGCGAGGAGTCGGCTTTGTCTGGCCTAGGCGTCAATAGCGCCCCGAACTCGGTCTTCCGAACACTAGGGGATTCGCCAAAACTTAAAATTATAGGATTCTATGGCTAAGTGAGAGTGTTCAAGCATTATAGTCTGATTGCCTTGTTCGTTGTGTTGAGCGCCTCCCTCGAAGGACCCAAGAATGGGAAAAAGAGCGCTCATGTTTATCCCGAACACCCCAGCACTCGTGGCATGGGGGCAGAAGCCGACGACTCGCCATCTCTCAAATTTGATAAACGGCCGCACAGAAGGTAATACTTTAAATTCAAAAGTGTTGCTTAGCGCATATGAACAAGTTTTCAGCGTACAGGATCACAAATGCAAGTTTACTCAAAAATTACATCTTTGGAGCATTTATCCGCTATAAGGCGGGCACCCTTCAGGACGCCCTCATAATACGCTTCGGGGACGCGATGCTCCTTGCCCGGCGGCGGCCCGTCCTTCACCATCTTCTCCGCATCCATCTTGCCCCAGTGCACTTTAGCACGGGCAAGCACCCTACGGGCACCTTCGATGCAGACGGAGCGCTTGATTACTTCAAGCCGTGGACAGGCATCCACCAGCCGCCTCACCAGCCCGAAGTAGCTCCCAGACAGAGCCTCTCCAGGCCACAGCCGAACTATGAGGCCCTTTACGGCCTGTTCAGCAACCTTGTGGAGCTCGACCATCTGCTTCAGCTAGTCGCTCAAAGGCACCAGGTGTCCGGCCTCAGCATACTGAGACCAGAACACCTTCTCCGTCGAGCTCCCCTCCTCGCCTCGGTAGTAGGCGGCGGCATCAGACGCACTGCGGGGCAAATCTGCGAATGCTCCTGGAGAGCTCCGGACTCGGGTAAGTAACAAATAATTCACTTTCACGTGCTTGCTTTGCATAATGAATGCCTTACCCGTCGCTATCTTCTTCATCGCGTCAATTTCTTTGAGGGCTTTCCGGGCTTCGGCCTTGGCAGACTTCTCGCTTTTGAAGGCTGTCACAAGCTCGGACACTTGCGTCTTTGAGTCAAGCTCCAAACTCTCGTGTTTTTTCACGAGAGCCTCGAGCTCTTTCTGCACCTCCTCCACCCGCGCCTCCTATTTCTCACTCTCCGTGCGCTCCGCGGCCGCCCTGTTTTCGGCCTCGGTGAGCCCTTGCTTAAGGGTTGCCACCTCGGCCGTGGCCCCTATAATAGCACGTTGATCCTGTCATTTTTTGCAACCAAATCTTCTCTCTATAATTGCGCAAGGTATTACTTACCTTCCTTCTCCTCGAGTTGCCTCTTGGCATGGCCGAGCTCGTTCTCGGACCGCGTGAGGTTCTGCTTCAGCGTATCCACCTCCGCAGTCAGTGCGGCGGAGGCCAGCAGCGAAGCCTGCATAGGCATATTGACTTGATTATGTTAGACTCATGCGATTATTAGATCCTCTATTTGGCTCTTCTTTCCGAACGCCGAACAGAGCATCAGGGGCTACTATCTATGCAGTAATATTTTTACATATTCTTTACCTACCTCAAAGCCTGTTAGAAGGCTGGCACATGCTTCAGTCAGTCCGCTCCTGGCAGACTGAACCTTCTGGATCACCGCACTCATAATAGTGTGGTGCTCCTTGTTGATGGAGGCGCCGTTAAGTGTCTCCAGCAAATTGTCAAGTGCCTCCGGTTGGACGGAGGTCACCGGCTCGGTAGGCTCGCTCCTCTTGGAAGGAGGCCGCCAACTGGAGTCCGGAACCATTGAAGGTTCCGGCGCAGTGTCTGGCTCAAGGCAGGACTCGGAGCCCTTGGGGGTTTTATCCCCTTTGCGCCTGGAGTCCGGGAGGTCGCCTTGCGGCGCCTCCAGGACCACCTCCTCCTGGCTTGGAACCTGTTGGGACAGCACCTCGGCGTCGTCCGTAGGGTGGGGGGAGGTAGCCGTCGGAAGAGAATTCACATCCGACGAATCCAGGGAACCGCTCGACGACACGTCGAGCTGGTCTTTGGGTGGACTGCATAAACATGTTCGACATGAGGAAAAGTTGTGCAATGGAAGAATACTATGAATCACTCTGGTATCCGGACACTTACGATCTCGCCAGGGGCTTGGCCCTGTGCGTCCACTCCTCTTCACCGTCGTCGGCGTTTGTGGAGCCGTCCGGAGGAAGGGTATTCCCCTTCTTGGACCCTTCGGCCTCCCCAGTTGGGGCGGCCTTCCTTTTCTTCTCTCCCCCCGCTGGAGGGGGAGAGGTCTCTTCTTCCTCCTCCTCGTCTTCATGGGAGGAGTGCGTCTTGGAGTCGTCGGATGATGAATCCGACACCCCCAGGCGCCGGGCACTCTTCCGAGTCCCCGTGGCCTTCTTCTTGGCCTTCTTCTCCGGCACCACATAGGGTGCCAGAACTAGCAGCTTCGCCAAGCGAGCGTCCGCTGGGCCTTCGGGCAAAGGAGCCGGACAGTTGATCTCTCCGGACGTCTCCTGCCAATCCTGTCAAAGGTAAGGGAGCTTAAGATCCCGCATGGAGTCAAACTATGAAAAACTAATACCCTATAAAGATAAAAACAGCTTACCGCACGAGCGCGACGCTGCGTGCTGAATCCGCGATCCTCGGTAGCGGATGCGGGGGCCTCGGCGCCCTTGAAAAGCACCCTCCAGGCATCTTCGTACGTTGTGTCGAAGAGCCTGCTTAGAGTTCGGTGCTGCACCGGGTCAAACTCCCACAGGTTAAAAGCCCGTTGTTGACACTGGAGGATCCGGCGGATGAGCATAACCTGGACTACGTTGACAAGTTTGAGCTTCTTGTCCACCAGGGTTTGGACGCATGTTTGGAGTCCAGTTAGCTCTCCTTATTTACCCCACGACAAGCCCGTCTCTTTCCAGGAGGTGAGCTGTGTTGTGATGCCCCAAGACCGGACCTTCAGATGCCTTCCATGTTTTCCGAGTTCCGTCGGGTGTTTTGTTTTGTCTGTTGCATGCATCATTGCATATTTTGCGTTGCATCATGTCATCATGCCATCATGTCATTTCTTTTCATTACTCAACTAAATAAATGGCATGGATCTTTGATCCATTTAAATCGAGGGAAGGGTGACTTCTCTTTATAACATATCCTCCCGATATTAGGGAGCTATAGTAAATATTTCTTTAATTTGGAATTCACCTTAACACAGTTGCATATTAAATCCCTTGGCCTTTTTCTTCTTCAACTGTTGACTCTCTAACCTTGCCATTTATTCTTTCATCATTTTCCGGAGCTCTACAAAAATTCTCAATATTTTTTGGAAACTCCTAAAACCTCGTCCTAGTTCAAACCCATTTGAATAAAATTCAAATGAGTTTGAATTCTTATCGTTCGATCTGGCATTTTCTAATTTTCTCGGACCAAGCATTTTTTTGTGAGTCCAAGAAAATTAGCCACATGCCCTAATTCTTCTTCCAACCTTCTCTTGTCTTCTTTCCTTCTAGTTCTCTGTTAATGTAAAGAGAAAGGAGGAAGAGAGAAACCCAGCCGCCACTTGTGTCCAGTCGGACCAATTTGGCCCAAGGCCTAGGCTACTGCAAGCCCTTTAGCCAGGCCGGCCCATTCTGCTTCACGGCCTGCTAGACCCAGCCGCCTCCCACTAGTGTCGCAACCCTAGGCCGACCGAAACCATCTCCTTCTCGATCCCTCTCTCCCTCCTAGCGCCGTCACCAGGAGACCCATGCTCGACCCCCTCCTCTCGCCGTGATCCTTTCTCCCTTTCTCGATCTCCCACGCCCGAACCTCCCATCTCCCTCTCGTGCCCTATGATGCAACCCCGTCGTCGTGCACCACCTTTCGCACCTCCCGCCGCCTCCCATGGCGCCCTCACCCGCGCACGAGACCTCCCCGTCGCCAGCACCGCTGCCTTGCCGCGCCTGAGTCCTCGTGCGCCTCCCTGCTTCGTCCGGCCGCAGCGCCGCCAAGCTCCTCCAACTGCCACTGCCGGAGACCGGCAGGTCGCTTCCGTCCGTCTCCTCCACATGGAGCATGCGCAGCCACGCGCCCAGAGGCCGCCGCCCACTCCTCCCTCGATCCCGCCGGATTCAAGCGCCGCGAAGCAGCTCCCTCTCCTGCGCATCTCGCTGCCGTCTCCCCGCATCAGACCTGGCCTCCACCACCTCGCCTTCATCTGCCTCCCCACCAGGGTCCCTCGCAGTCTCCACCTTGTCGCCTTGCCTCGTCGCTGGCCCTGCTCCACCTCGTCGCCTCGCTTCCCCAGAACCAGGCCACGGCCGCGCCATGGCCGCCTCCCTGCTTTGCACCCGGCCTCGACTGGAGTCGCCCCTGTCATCAACCAGCACGACCACGAGGCTGCACTCTCCTTCCCCTGCACAGGAGCTCGCAGCTACCACCATCGCCTCCTTGTTGTTGGCATCCTGAGGCCCTTTTGTTGTTTTGTGTTGGACGCGGCAAGATCGACTACAACGACGCCAAGTTCCACCACCGACAAGACCCGGACTCTGAATGCAAGTACAACTACAAACCTGAAGAACTCAGATGCATCATGTCCCCGAGGAGACCCGTTTTTTCGTCAAGTTCGACTACATTGTGACGCGTCAAGTACCTATGCCGTGTCTCCGGAATCGCCAAGACCGTCCTGAATATTGCCAAGTACCACTTCGATTCCAGAACGCGACAAGTACCATGACGCCCGGAGTCCTCTGATCCGTCAAGTTCCATTATGAGATATACAACTACCGTCGACCTCGAAGACCTCGGATTCACCAAGTTCTCGCGACGACAAGTGGGACCCTTAGGATGCGCCAAGTTCGTCCACAAAAAATGCCAAGTACCACTCATGTCAGCAAGACCCGCAAGTCGGACCCCGAATGATTGACGTCTCGTGGACCGTGTACAACTACCGTCGCCCCGAAGACGTTGGAGTCATCAAGAACCTCTCCAAACGAACGTGAACGACTACCGTCGCGAGATCGCGAGAACCTCTACCGTCGACCCTAGAGCGTGCAAGAACGACTACTTCCACTACCGTCGTCGCGAGAACGTCTACTTCCTCTGCTTTGCACCAAACAAGAACTGTCCCGCTTGCACGCTTCGAAGGTATAACCCTGAGACGACCGCCCGTGAACGAATGCATGTGTGATGCATGAGATGCTCGTGTTTGCTCCGTGCTCGAATTGCCGGTGCACGTTGCCCCTCTTTTGCCTGTCACCATCGTCGACTCATGGGACACCCGGTATCCGGGAGTGCCCCACCATATTTTGCACGCATCCGCACACTTCTCCTTTGCATCGGTATCTCAATCGAGTTACCGGAACCAGGACATTGTCGTGGCACCGTTTCGGTATCGTTGCCGTGGCACCCCTTTCCTTTCCACCATGGTGACAAATGCTTCATAATGCTCTTGTCAACTTGTAATATAAATTGCATAAACTTGTTCATGTCATCAGCATCATGATAACAACAATTAAAATGTTTAGATTGTTGTTGCAATAAATTACTAAGGGATATGGGGATTTACCGGATTCGTTATTTGTTATATCCGGCCCCATTTAAATTGTTAGATGGTATAGTTTTGTTATGCTTCACCTCTTGCCATGTTAATCAACATTTAATATTGTTGAGTACCTAAATGAGAGAGAACTAAATAATTGATGTGGTGTTTCGTCAATATGCAACTCGTTGCATATTGAGCTCCACTTAACTTGTAGTTTTGTTTGTGCCCATATTGACATGTCATGCATATTTAAACCAAACATGCATCATACTTGATTGTGCATCATGCCATGATTCTGTGGTGGTTGTTTACTATGTTGTTAGTATCTTTCCGGTGTTGCTTCTTCTGGTCGTTTCCGATAACGTCGCGTTTGTGAGGATTCGTTCGACTACGTCTGTTTGTCTTCTTCATGGACTCGTTCTTCTTCCTTGCGGGATCTCAGGCAAGATGATCATACCCTCGAAATCACTTCTATCTTTTCTTTCTAGTTGCTCGCTCTTTTGCTATGCCTATGCTGCGATACCTACCACTTGCTTATCATGCCTCCCCTCTTGTTGAACCAAGCCTCTAACCCACCTTGTCCTAGCAAACCGTTGTTTGGCTATGTTACCGACTTTCTCAGCCCCTCTTATACCGTTGTTAGTTGCAGGTGAAGATTGAAGTTTGTTCCTTGTTGGAACATGGAGATGTTGTTCCTTGTTGGAACATGTTTACTTGTTGGGATATCACAATACCTCCTATTTAATTAATGCATCTATATACTTGGTAAAGTGTGGAAGGCTCGGCCTTATGCCTGGTGTTTTGTTCCACTCTTGCCGCCCTAGTTTCCGTCATATCGGTGTTATGTTCCCGGATTTTGCGTTCCTTACGCGGTTGGGTTATAATGGGAACCCCTTCACAGTTTGCCTTGAATAAAACTCCTCTAGCAAGGCCCGACATTGGTTTTACAATTCGCCACCTAGCCTTTTTTCCCTTGGGTTAGGCCATCCCAAGGGTTATCTTTATTTTTAACCCCCCCCCCCCCGGGCCAGTGCTTGTCTAAGTGTTGGTCCAACCGAGCGATGTCCGGAGCTACCAGGGGCAACTCTGGGCTGGTCCACCCGATGTCTTGCTCATCCGGTGTGCCCTGAGAACGAGATATGTGCAGCTCCTATCGGGATTTGTCGGCACATCTGGGTAGTCTTGCTGGTCTTGTTTTACCATTGTCGAAATGTCTTGTAACCGGGATTCCGAGTCTGATCGGGTCTTCCCGCTAGAAGGAATATCCTTCGTTGACCGTGAGAGCTTGTGATGGGCTAAGTTGGGACACCCCTGCAGGGATTTGAACTTTCGAAAGCCGTGCCCGCAGTTATGGGCAGATGGGAATTTGTTAATGTCCGATTGTAGAAAACCTGAAGTTGACCTTAATTAAAATGCACCAACCGCGTGTGTTACCATGATGGTCTCTTCTCGGCGGGGTCCGGGAAGTGAACACGGTGTTGGAGTTATGCTTGACGTAGGTTGTTCTAGGATCACTTCTTGATCATAGTTGTTAGACCGTGCTTTGCTTTCTCTTCTCGCCCTCTTTTGTGAATAGGTTAGCCACCATATATGCTAGTCGCTTGCTGCAGCTCCACCCCATACCTTTACCTTACCCATAAGCTTAAATAGTCTTGATCGCGAGGGTGTGAGATTGCTGAGTCCCCGTGACTCACAGATACTTCCAAAACCAGCTTGCAGGTGCCCATGAGTTCGTGAAGATGACGCAACCAAGCTCAGGAGGAGCTCAATGAAGATCTTGTCCTTTTTGTTGTTGTGTTTTCCATTTGATTAGTAGTGGAGCCCAGTTGGGATGATCGGGGATCTGTGTAGCATTTGGGGTAGTCTTCTTTTATTTTGATTCCGTAGTCGGACCTTGAGTGTATCTGGATGAATGTAATGCTTTATTCATGTAATTGTGTGAAGTGGCGATTGTAAGCCAACTATTTATCTCTTTCCCTTATGTATTACATGGGTTGTGTGAAGATTACCTCACTTGCGACATTGCTTTCAATGCGGTTATGCCTCTAAGTCGTGCTTCGACACATGGGAGATATAGCCGCATCGAGGGCGGTACAAGTTGGTAATCAGAGCCTTCCCCGACCTTAGGAGCCCCCTGCTTGATCGAATTAGCTGACGAGTTGAGTCTAGAAAAATGTTTTTAGTCATTTAGGAATTATATATCGGAGAGTTAGGAATTCTTTTACTCCTCAGTCCCTTCATCGCTCTGGTAAGGCATCCTGATGTAGAGTTTTGACTCTTCTCTTCTCAAATTTCACTAAAAAAATTTAGGATCACGCGGGTATCTTGGAATCGTTCCGATCGATTTGTGACGAGAACATTGTTCTTGGTGCCTCCTGTCATTTAGGGGTTGTGGCAGTGTCCCGGGGAGTTGAGCTCCGAGGTGTTGTCGTCACAATTTTATCGTTGCAGTTCTGGAATACCTGAGTTTAGTTTCGCCGACATCGAAAATCTCTTTTATGCAGTTGTTGGTGAGATAACCTCAACGCCACCCAGTACTGGGGCGGGAGTTCGGGAGTATTTCCATAACTCGTATAACGGATGCTTTTCGAAGGTTGAGGTAGACGATTTCTGAAGGTTTCTTGGTTATGTGTTGAAGGATGGATACAGCTGGATGTAGGATTTGCTAGTTTTGGGTGAGATATTATGCTTCCCCTGTATCCCCAACACCTGATTGCATAACCGGAAAATTTCGGGAGTTTATAAGTGGGAATTCAAGTAGCTCTTAGGATATCTTTCCGACAGATGTATGATACAAAATTGGGGTTCGACGTCTAGTGGTCCGCCTATTCACGGTTGGTTTTACAGTGGTCTCGTTGTGTCTTAAAGAGTCCTTGGCTATGCCGACTCGGGGACGCTTCGTATGTCATGTGCACTGCCTTGTACATGATGGTGCTGTACGATCGAGCCCGTGTAGGCCCCACCACGAAAACTTCGGACGAAATCTCTATCATATGTTTGTTCAGGCTTATTCTGCAAGCCAATCCTTTGTTTGTTTTGAGTTGTGGTATTTGAGTTGCTTCGAAGTCAAATGTTAATTTCATACCTTCTCTACACGGTGTTCTCATACTCCGATGTGAATACCAATCCTTCATGATCATCGATATTGTCATGTCAATCCTTTTCAACCGGCGTGTTTTCTTTTCAAGTGGATCGAACATTTCAACGTCCGCAAGATCAAGTATCAGTTCTTCTCAACGGTGTTCATTTCTTCCGTCTCCAAGTTGCCTTTGTTTTTCCCACCCTCCCTCCCTTTGTTTTCTTCAAGGACTCTCCATTCTTTTTCGTTAATGTTCTTACCTGGTGGATCTCACGAAGATTCTAATGGAGCTTCAAGTTCTTCATTCTTCATTCTTTTCTTCTCCGGTGGATTCAATTCAATTTTTTGGTGTTGATCATATCCTTTCCTCGTTTCAGAAGTTTTATCATACCGGTGCACCTCTTAATCATCCACTTCTCGCTCTTCAATTATTTCGGAGTGCTCAAGATATCCCGAAGATTCGTGTTTCCACTCTAGATTCGTTCAAGATCTTTCGAGGATGTTACCTCTTTCAAGCCATTTATTTCAAGCGGCGCAATCTATCTTCTAAATCATTCAACAATGTATCTTTTCAGTGGGCCCTAACCCACAGGTCTTTTTTCCAGGATCTTACCTGACTCTTCTTATTTTCCGGAGCTATCCTCAAATTTCATTTCGAAGTTTGACGTAAGAATGAATTATCATCAGTCAAATGTCTTTCTCCAAGATCGGTTAAATTCTTTTCATCGTTGGCTCAACATTCCATTTTTCATCCCGGAGTATCTCAATAATTTGGTGGTGTTTTTCATCGTCATTCTCAGATTTTGAAGACCGAAGAAGAGTTCCTCCTAAGTCCTTATCCGTTCTCTTGAAGATTCATGGTGCTAGCTTGTTGCCATCCTCTCATAATTATTTTTGATGGTGAGAATCCTTTTCACCCATCAGGAGATATTCAAGGGTATTTTCAGTTCGATTATCCAGAGCCCATCATTTCAGAAGACTTGTTCATTCTCATCTTTCAGCTCTCGTTCCCCAAATCTCACCGGTGCATCATTCAATATTCTTTAACCAACGCATGATCTCTTCGTTCTCATGTATCTAAATCCTAGCAAGTATTTTTGTTCATTTGCTAATTCCTCCCGGTATTTCTTTATCTTCTCTTCGTTCATTTTTAATTCTTACGGTGGTTCGTTCAAGATTTCTCTTCCTTATCAATTCATTCGTGGTTTCAATTCTACCGGTGGTTCGTTGAAGACCTTCCTCAAGTTTGCGCTATATCTATATTAATCCTTTTTACGAGAATAAGTAGTATGCCAATTCCATTGCTTGTCATCAATTTAAATTGGTGAAGGATAAGCATAATGTAATTCTTATTCTTGTTTCATCCAGATGTTAATCTTTTCTTCCGGAGTTTGTTCACGATGATTATATTCTTGGTTTCAAGTGCTCGTCTTTCTTTCCCTAAGTTCCAAGCTCTAATTATCACGGAGATCCATCTAAATCATTACAAGGTGTCACCTTGTGTTTCCGACTTCTCTTTATTTTCGTTATTCTTTTTTGTCTACCGGAGTTCTTCATGAAGGTTCTACATGTTGGTTCATCAAGGATTTATATCCCTTCTCCAAGTGTTCATTGAGATTCTTTTCTGAGGAGCTCAAGCATTCTTCATCTTGCTATCTGGAGTGCAATTCTTTCTATCGTATCATTGGAGGTGGTATTATGTCATTCTTGATAATTTGAGTTCATGTTTCATGATTCACACGTTGTTAAGAATGAGATATTTTAAATCCATCAACCTTTTCGTTGGAGTTATCTTGGGTTATATTTCACCTAAAGCCTTCCCTAAGGATTGTTGCTATTTATGGTGCTCATAAAGGACCCAAGTTCGTCTTTTATCCTCCCGGTGAAATAAGTTTTCTCGTCTCCTTGTTCATACCAGTCCAATTCTTCTTCCCGTGAGTGGCAGGGTGTCACCTCATAATTTGAGATGTATTCCATAAGACCATATCAAGATTATTCTTTTCGTTGTTTGGTTTTTTTCCAACAACTCTGTTTGACCCTTCTCCTAAGGATACCTTCTCAAGCTCTTTTGTGGCAGAAGTTGTTTTTTTATTCTCCATTCTTTTATTTAAATTATCTATCTTCTATCTTTTTGTTCCGGAGGCATTGTGTTGTTGCTCTCTTCAACCCTTCTTCTTGTTCTTGTCAGGACCTTGTTCTTTTCATGCTTATCTATTTAACCAGAGTGTCGCGTCCTCTTTTCAAGTATCCTCTCATCTTGTCAAGATCATGTTCAACTCCTTTCTTTTCCAACTAGAGTGTTGTCGTATTTGATCTCTATTCTTCTGTGTGCTCCTTCTTTCAACAAGAGTGTTTGCATGTACTTCTTTTTCATTGCAACCTTTTTCTTATGCCTTTCAACCTACAAGGTTCTAGTATTGTTCCTTGTTTCTCTTTTCTAACGGAGGTTTTCAACTTTATTCATCTTAGTTGTTTTCTTCCTTTCAATTTGGCTTAACCTTTTCAAGGTTCTTTGGTTTCACTCGTTTGTCAAAGGAGCAACTTAGTTTTTACCTCTTCTCTTCCTTTTCCGTTTCCGTCCGGTGCCATTCTAGATCTCGGGACGAGATCCTCTTGTAGTGGTGGAGTGTTGTGACGCCCCAAGACCGGAGCTTCAGATGCCTTCCATGTTTTCCGAGTTCCGTCGGGTGTTTTGTTTTGTCTGTTGCATGCATCATTGCATATTTTGCGTTGCATCATGTCATCATGCCATCATGTCATTTCTTTTCTTAACTCAACTAAATAAATGGCATGGATCTTTGATCCATTTAGATCGAGCGAAGGGTGACTTCTCTTTATAACATATCCTCCCGATATTAAGGAGCTATAGTAAATATTTCTTTAATTTGGAATTCACCTTAACACACTTGCATATTAAATCCCTTGGCCTTTTTCTTCTTCAACTGTTGACTCTCTAACCTTGCCATTTATTCTTTCGTCAAATTCTGGAGCTCTACCAAAATTCTCAACATTTTTTGGAAACTCCTAAAACCTCGTCCTAGTTCAAACCCATTTGAATAAAATTCAAATGAGTTTGAATTCTTATCGTTCGATCTGGCATTTTCTAATTTTCTCGGACCAAGCATTTTTTTGTGAGTCCAAGAAAATTAACCACATGCCCTAATTCTTCTTCCAACCTTCTTGTAACGCCCTCGATGCGGCTATATCTCCCACGTGTCAAAGCACGACTTAGAGGCATAACCGCATTGAAAGCAATGTCGCAAGTGAGCTAATCTTCACACAACCCATGTAATACATAAGGGAAAGAGATAGATAGTTGGCTTACAATCGCCACTTCACAAAAATACATGAATAAAGCATTACATCATCCAAATACAATCAGGGCCTGACTACGGAGCCAAAATAAAAGAAGAACCCCAAATGCGACAAGGTCCCCGATCAACCCCAACTAGGCTCCACTACTGATCAATTAGAACGAAACAACACAAAGGACAAGATCTTCATCGAGCTCCTCTGTGAGCTTGGTTGCGTCATCTGCACGGTTCAACGACACCTGCAAGCTGGTTTGGAAGTATCTGTGAGCCACAGGGACTCAGCAATCTGTGAGCCCATATAAGGGGATAAGGATCCACCTTTTCATCCACGCCTTCTTCCTCCTTTTCCTATCCATTTCCGCGCACTCGAGCTCCAGCGCCCAAGTCCACACACCCCACCTCAACCTTCTCCAGCCATGTCCAGAGCGGGAGGCAAGTGGATGGTCTCCTCCGTCACGGAGGAACACATCAAAAAACTAAGGAAGGCCGGATACTTGTCTAACGACATTGCGCACCGGCTTCCCGAAGAGGGGCAGCTCATCCCCACCCCCAGGCCCCATGAGAGGGTGGTGTTCCTCCCCCATTTCCTCCGCGGACTGGGCTTCCCTCTCCACCCATTTGTCCGGGGGCTCATGTTCTAATATGGCCTGGATTTCCACGATCTGGCCCCAAACTTTGTCCTCAATATCTCGGCGTTTACCGTCGTATGCGAGGCTTTCTTCTGCATCCGCCCCCATTTCGGCCTATGGCTCAAGACTTTGATTGTCAAGCCGAAGGTGGTGCGCGGCACTCAGGCGGAGTGCGGAGGCGCCATGGTGGGCAAGATGCCCAACGTCCTATGGCCCGAGGGCTCCTTCGTGGAGTCCCTAAAGGGGTGGCAATCGGGGTGGTTTTACATCACCGAGCCGCGCGACCCTGGATGGGTCGCAGCCCCTGAGTTCCGAACCGGACCCCCTATGCGTGTAACTCCCTCGATGCGGCTATATCTCCCACGTGTTGAAGCACGACTTAGAGGCATAACCGCATTGAAAGCAATGTCGCAAGTGAGGTAATCTTCACAGAACCCATGTAATACATAAGGGAAAGAGATAGATAGTTGGCTTACAATCGCCACTTCACACAAATACATGAATAAAGCATTACATCATCCAAATACAATCAGGGCCCGACTACGGAGCCAAAATAAAAGAAGAACCCCAAATGCGACAAGGTCCCCGATCGACCCCAACTGGGCTCCACTACTGATCAACTAGAACGAAACAACACAAAGGACAAGATCTTCATCGAGCTCCTCTGTGAGCTTGGTTGCGTCATCTGCATGGTTCAACGGCACCTGCAAGCTGGTTTGGAAGTATCTGTGAGCCACAGGGACTCAGCAATCTGTGAGCCCATATAAGGGGATAAGGATCCACCTTTTCATCCAGGCCTTCTTCCTCCTTTTCCTATCCATTTCCGCGCACTCGAGCTCCAGCGCCCAAGTCCACACACCCCACCTCAACCTTCTCTAGCCATGTCCGGAGCGGGAGGCAAGTGGATGGTCTCCTCCGTCACGGAGGGACACATCAAAAAACTAAGGAAGGCCGGATACTTGTCTAACGACATTGCGCACCGGCTTCCCGAAGAGGGGCAGCTCATCCCCACCCCCAGGCCCCATGATAGGGTGGTGTTCCTCCCCCATTTTCTCCGCGGACTGGGCTTCCCTCTCCACCCATTTGTCCGGGGGCTCATGTTCTAATATGGCCTGGATTTCCACGATCTGGCCCCAAACTTTGTCCTCAATATCTCGGCGTTTATCGTCGTGTGCGAGGCTTTCTTCTGCATCCGCCCCCATTTCGGCCTATGGCTCAAGACTTTGAATGTCAAGCCGAAGGTGGTGCGTGGCACTCAGGCGGAGTGCGGAGGCGCCATGGTGGGCAACATGCCCAACGTCCTATGGCCCGAGGGCTCCTTCGTGGAGTCCCTAAAGGGGTGGCAATCGGGGTGGTTTTACATCACCGAGCCGCGCGACCCTGAATGGGCCGCAGCCCCCGAGTTCCAATCCGGACCCCCTACGAGTGTAACGCCCTCGATGCGGCAATATCTCCCACATGTCGAAGCACGAATTAGAGGCATAACCGCATTGAAAGCAATGTCGCAAGTGAGGTAATCTTCACGCAACACATGTAATACATAAGGGAAAGAGATAGATAGTTGGCTTACAATTGCCACTTCACACAAATACATGAATAAAGCATTACATCATCCAAATACAATCAGGGCCCGACTATGGAGCCAAAATAAAAGAAGAAATCCAAATGCGACAAGGTCCCCGATCGACCCCAACTGGGCTCCACTACTGATCAACTAGAACGAAACAACACAAAGGACAAGATCTTCATCGAGCTCCTCTGTGAGCTTGGTTGCGTCATGTGCACGGTTCAACGGCACCTGCAAGCTGGTTTGGAAGTATCTGTGAGCCACAGGGACTCAGCAATCTGTGAGCCCATATAAGGGGATAAGGATCCACCTTTTCATCCACGCCTTCTTCCTCCTTTTCCTATCCATTTCCGCGCACTCGAGCTCCAGCGCCCAAGTCCACACACCCCACCTCAACCTTCTCCAGCCATGTCCAGAGCGGGAGGCAAGTGGATGGTCTCCTCCGTCACGGAGGAACACATCAAAAAACTAAGGAAGGCCGGATACTTGTCTAACGACATTGCGCACCGGCTTCCCGAAGAGGGGCAGCTCATCCCCACCCCCAGGCCCCATGAGAGGGTGGTGTTCCTCCCCCATTTCCTCCGCGGACTGGGCTTCCCTCTCCACCCATTTGTCTGGGGGCTCATGTTATAATATGGCCTGGATTTCCACGATCTGGCCCCAAACTTTGTCCTCAATATCTCGGCGTTTATCGTCGTGTGCGAGGCTTTCTTCTGCATCCGCCCCCATTTCGGCCTATGGCTCAAGACTTTGAATGTCAAGCCGAAGGTGGTGCGCGGCACTCAGGCGGAGTGCGGAGGCACCATGGTGGGCAAGATGCCCAACGTCCTATGGCCCAAGGGCTCCTTCGTGGAGTCCCTAAAGGGGTGGCAATCGGGGTGGTTTTACATCACCGAGCCGCGCGACCCTGAATGGGTCACAACCCCCGAGTTCCAATCGGGACCCCCTACGCGTGTAACGCCCTCGATGTGGCTATATCTCCCACGTGTCGAAGCACGACTTAGAGGCATAACCGCATTGAAAGCAATGTCACAAGTGAGGTAATCTTCACACAACCCATGTAATACATAAGGGAAAGAGATAGATAGTTGGCTTACAATCGCCACTTCACACAAATACATTTATAAAGAATTACATCATCCAAATACAATCAGGGCCCGACTACGGAGCCAAAATAAAAGAAGAACCCCAAATGCGACAAGGTCCCCGATCGACCCCAACTGGGCTCCACTACTGATCAACTAGAATGAAACAACACAAAGGACAAGATCTTCATCGAGCTCCTCTGTGAGCTTGGTTGCGTCATCTGCATGGTTCAACGGCACCTGCAAGCTAGTTTGGAAGTATCTGTGAGCCACAGGTACTCAGCAATCTCGCACCCTGGCGATCAAGACTATTTAAGCTTATAGGCAAGGTAAAGGTCTGAGGTGGAGCTGCAGCAAGCGACTAGCATATATGGTGGCTAAACATATGCAAATGAGAGCGAGAAGAGAAGGCAAAGCACGGTCGATAAAAGTATGATCAAGAAGTGATCCTATAGCAACCTACGTCAAGCATAACTCCAACACCGTGTTCACTTCCCGGACTCCGCCGGAAAGAGACCATCACGGTTACACACGCAGTTGATTCATTTTAATTAAGTTAAGGTTCAAGTTATCTACAACCGGACATTAACAAATTCCCATCTGCCCATAACCGCGGGCATGGCTTTCGATAGTTCAAATCCCTGCAGGGGTGTCCCAACTTAGCCCATGACAAGCTCTCGCGGTCAACGAAGGAATAGACCTCCTCCCGAGACATTCCGATCAGACTCGGTATCCCGGTTCTACAAGACATCCTCGACAATGGTAAAACAAGTCCAGCAAGACCACCCGTTGTGCCGACAAATCCTGATAGGAGCTGCACATATCTCGTTCTCAGGGCACACCGGATAAGCTAAGCGTACAGGAGCCGACGTAACCCAAGTTGCCAAGGGATGACCCTTCACGGTGCTCTGGGTCGGACCAACACTCAGAGGAGCACTGGCCTGGGGGTTTAATAAAGATGACCCTTGGGCTGGCCGACCCAAGGGAAAGAAAAAGGCTAGGTGGCAAATGGTAAAACCAATGTTGGGCCTTGCTGGAGGAGTTTTATTCAAGGCGAACTATCAAGGGGTTCCTATTATAACCCAACCGCGTAAGGAACGCAAAATCCGGGAACATAACACCGATATGACGGAAACTAGGGCGGCAAGAGTGGAACAAAACACCAGGCATAAGGCCGAGCCTTCCACCCTTTACCAAGTATATAGATGCATTGATTAAAATAAGATATATTGTGATATCCCAACAAGTAAACATGTTCCAACAAGGAACAACATCTCCATCTTCCAACAAGGAACAACCTTCAATCTTCACCTGCAACTAACAACGCTATAAGAGGGGCTGAGCAAAGCGGTAACATAGCCAAACAACGGTTTGCTAGGACAAGGAGGGTTTGAGGCTTGGTTCAACAATATGGGAGGCATGATAAGCAAGTGGTAGGTATCGCAGCATAGGCATAGCAAAAAAGCGAGCAACTAAGCAAGCAAAGATAGAAGTGATTTCGAGGGTATGATCATCTTGCCTGAGATCCTGCAAGGAAGAAGAACGAGTCCATGAAGAAGACAAACGGACGAGGTCGTATGGATCCTCACAAACGCGACATTAACGGAACTAACCCGAAGAAGCAACACCAGAAAGAAGCAAACAACATAGTAAACAACCAACACATAAGCATGGCATGATGCACAACCAAGTATGATGCATGTCCGGTTTAAATATGCATGACATGGCAAGTGCAACAACCAAAACTACAAATTAAGTGGAGCTCAATATGCAACGGGTTGCATATTGACGGAACACCACATCCATTATTTAGTTCTCTCTCGGTTATGTACCCACCAATATTAAATGTTGTTAAACATGGCAAGAGGGTGAAGCAAAAGAAAACTACCCATCTAGTCCAATTTAAACGAGGCTAGGAACAACAAACAACAATTCCGGAAACTCCTCATGTGCATATGTTAGGTTAGGTCCTGTTCTGCCCAAAACCATATTTTAGAGTTATTACGCATGCAAAACAAAGTCAACATGATAAACTAGGCAAAATCCTACCCCATTTACATATAAAGTTTGTTAGGTTTGGAGCTACGGTTAAATAGTTATGAATTAAATCATTTTAGCATGGCATAGGGGCAAATTAAAACAAACAACATTTTAAACATTTTAAACATGGATGAAAAAGACATATTATTAAACTAGACACAATTCTAAGCAAGTTTCATATATAAAAGATTTTAATCCGATGCACGGTTAGTGAGTTATTAAATGCATGAACTAGGGGGACTTTTCTGTAAAACTGTAGTCTGAGGAAATTAGCAAAATTCGCAAGACCAGGAAAAAAACACAACGGGCCAAATCTAGATCAGAGCGTGGGCGCAGGATAGTATGCAGCACACAATGCGAGGGAAAAAGGTGGCTTCTCACACTGGGCCAACGGGCCGAAGGGGAAGCAGAGCGGCGGGCCGGCGGATCTGGCGAAGAGGAGCTGGGCCTTGGAGACCGAGCGGGGAGCTGGGCCAGGCCAGGGCGCTTCCCAAAATCCGAATCCCGCGACATTTGCGGGCCACAAAACAACTTGTCAAAACAGAAGACCCCGATCGCGCCGGCGCTCGGTATGTCACAAGCAAAGAAATTCACTCGACGAAAGGCCTGGAATGGATCAAGGCGACTGAAAAAGGTTGGCAACGTCATCCGTGACGATTGACCCAAAACGAGGCGCTCACGTAGCCCGAAGAACCAGTCAGAAAGATCTCCAACTCTTTCCCCACTCTAACCTCGATCCATTCGGGGGCTAATGATGAAGACATGTACCTAGGGTAGGGACACGGACCTGACCAAAGAGTCCTACCCTAGGACATCCCTAGGAGAAGTCACCTTTCAATCGACTTAAAGGTATCCCACTCGACGGGCTCAAGACACTCGACTAGAAAGCTATCACTCGACCATGAAGCCAACCAGACGACCGCCAGGAGACCCACAGTCACTCCGCAGGCAAACGGTCAGCTGTTAAGTTGTCTTTATGGTCATCATAGCACTTTATTAGGGGCGTTACCAGTAACGCCCAACCTTAAATGTACCTTAAACCCTGCATTACTGAGGGCAGGAGGGGGCCAGCGAACTCTATATAAGCCACCCCCCTCCTCAGTATGAAGGGTTCGCACCCCAATTATTCACACGCCAGTAATCCAATCGACCGCCTCCGGGCACCGAGACGTAGGGCTGTTACTTCCTCCGCGAAGGGCCTGAACTCGTACATCTTGGTGTGTTTACAACTTCCCAATAGCTGAGATCTAGCCTCTCCATACTTACCCCCCTACATCACTGTCAGAGTTAGAACCACGACAGTTGGCGCCCACCGTGGGGCAGGAATCTTAGCGCCTGGTTGGGGAAGTTGCGGTTTCTCCGATCCCTCTGATCATGGTTTCGTGCGGAGTTTTGGTGGAGGGCCGCGAGATCCGTCTCGGCGTGCTCACGTTCATCGCCAACGACTCCGCCTGGCTTCAAGAGGCGCCACTCGACGTCGACGCGCTCCCCGTCCGCGGTGCGACGCATTTCCGCGCATTCGTTCGTGCCGTCCTCCTGCGGCAACCGTCGACCCAGTATCGGTCGGCCCCCGTATCGTCTCCCCGCTCTGTCTCCCACCGGCGCAAGCGCTCCAGTCGGTCGAGACTTCAGAGGTGGGTGAGGCATGCCGTGGCTCGCCAGTCGGCCACCCCGCAAGTCGCGGCAATCGAGCCCGACGAATCCCTCTGCGGCCTGTTCGACTTGTCGACTGGCTCCGCGGAGACCGCATCCGAGTGCGACAGCAGCGACCCAGCGGCTGAGATCCTGGCGGTCGATGGAACGCATAGTCCTCCCGGTTTCCCTCGCGCTGATGGAGGCGCGGGCGGGGGCGGCCCGTCGCATCCCCACGATGAGTATCTCCCCGAACCTCTCACGTCATCACAGCGAGAGGAGCTTCGCCGCCGGAACACGGACGCCCTCCGCACCCCTATTGTCGGAGAGTCCCCCGAGGCCCGGGCCTTGGAGGACGCACGTTTGGCTAATTTGGCCGAGCGCACTCGACTAGAGAATCTCCAGCGAGCACTCGACGAGCGAGTGCGTCAGCGGGCTCCCGAGTCTAGTCGACGCCAGCTCTTCCCGCCGACGCAGGTATATCAACCCCAGTTCAGAATTTGGCCGCTGCGGCCCGTATAGCAGAATCAATTCAGCCCTCCCAGTCGGAGGCTGGCAGGGGCTTGTTACAGATGAGAGCGTTGCTCCGGGCGGCGGGAAACCAGAATTCCGCTATTTCTCAGTCGCGGAACAGGATCCACAGTCGATCTGTTGCAACCGATACAGTCCAGTCGTCTCACAGCCCGCGGTCGCCCCCGAGGCGTGAGGGACATGGCGACCGGCATGATCAGTACGGAAGGAACGAGCAGTATGATCACCGATCCGATCGTGATGATCGACGTCGAGTGCCAACCCCTCCCCCATGGAGTGGGTCATATGCGCCTCGACATCGAGATGACAGACGCCCTCGTAGCGTTGGGCAAAGGGTTCCCGTCGACCCCAGGGACCCAGGCTTTGACGCGAGATCTGTCCTCGTTCAAGGCTTGGTTGACAGGAACAGGGCTCATCGGGAAGGCCAGAACAGAGATGCGCCCGCCAGCAGCAGAGTACATGCTTCAGGGCCAGAGTGTTTCAGTCGAGCCATCAGAGCCGCAGTGATTCCTCCCAATTTCAGGCTGGCGACTGGAATCAGCAAGTTCACCGGTGAATCTAAGCCTGACACTTGGCTCGAAGATTACCGAGTGGCTGTACAGATTGGCGGTGGCAATGATGAGGTGGCCATGAAGCATTTAGCTCTCATGTTAGAGGGCTCAGCCAGAGCGTGGCTAAATCAGTTGGCGCCCAGTAGCATTTACACTTGGGAGGATCTCTCACGAGTGTTTATCACAACCTTTGAAGGAACATGCAAGCGACCTGCAGGCCTTACAGAGTTGCGGTCTTGCGTGCAGAAGCCGAATGAAACCCTGAGGGAATACATCCAGAGGTGGATCACACTGCATCACTCGGTTGAGAATGTGCCAGACCATCAAGCAGTCTGTGCCTTCAAGGAAGGCGTTAAATACAGAGAGTTGAATCTGAAGTTCGGTCGAACTGGAGAGATTTCTCTAAATCGGATGATGGAGATTGCCACCAAGTACGCTAATGGTGAAGATGAGGACCGACTCCAGAGTGGCAAGCACAAGGCAGTCGCCCAAGAAACCGGAGGAAATTCTAGTCGGAAACAGAAGCGGAAGGCCGAGCCAGCCGCTCCTGGGGAGGCCCTGGCCATAGCCCAGGGAAACTTCAAGGGAAAACCCAAGGGCACCTGGAAGCCCAAGAAAGTCAAGTATCAGGATGGAAACGATGTTTTGGACCTGCCGTGTCACATCCACACCAAGAAAGATGAAGAGGGTAATTTTATTTACCCAAAGCATACCACTCGACAGTGCCGGCTCCTAATCCAGCAGTTTCAAGGAAAACAGTCCAAGGATAAGGAAAAAGAGTCAGACAGAATCGAGGACAAGGAAGATAGCGACGATGGATACCCCCAAATCAATTCCACCCTGATGATTTTTGCTGATGTCGAAAGCAAAAGTCGACTGAAAGTCATCAACCGTGAGGTGAATATGGTTGCTCCGGCAACACCCAGTTATCTGAAGTGGTCTCAGACTGCCATCACGTTCGACCAGTCTGATCACCCTACGCACATTGCCACCCCTGGGAGGCAAGTGTTGGTGGTCGATCCAATTGTCGAAGGCACTCGACTGACCAAAGTCTTGATGGATGGTGGCAGCGGCCTGAACATACTGTACACTGAAACTTTGAAAGGAATGGGCATTCCGATGTCCAGACTAAGTACCAGTAACATGAGCTTCCACGGAGTCATTCCTGGCAAGAAAGCCGAATCACTCGGCCAGATTGCTCTTGATGTGGTTTTCGGTGATTCAAAGAATTACCGCAAGGAAAAGTTGACATTCGAGGTTGTGGACTTCCAAAGTGTTTATCATGCCATTTTGGGCAGGCCAGCTTACGCACGCTTCATGGCTCGACCATGTTACGTGTACCTCAAACTGAAGATGCCTGGCCCTAAAGGGGTAATCACTGTTATAGGCAATCAGAAGAAGGCAGAAGAGTGCTTTCAGAAAGGCTCATAGATTGCAGATGCTTAGATGGCAGTGGTCGAGCTGTAAGAGTACCAAAAGACTGCCGATCCGAGTGAATTGCTACGGGCCAAGAAGCCTGCTTCAGAGTTAGCTTTTCAGTCGTCCGGTGAAACAAAGACAGCTCACATTCACCCGACCGACCCCGACGCTGCTCCGACTCACATCTCGATGATGCTCGACTCCAAATAGGAAGAAGCGCTCATCCAGGTCCTCCGTGAGAACTGGGACGTCTTCGCATGGAAGCCTTCTGACATGCCTGGAGTTCCCAGGGGGCTGGCTGAGCACCGTCTACGAGTCGACCCGAAGTTCAAGCCTGTGAAAGAACATCTTTGACGGTCCGCCGTCCAGAAGAGGAAAGCCATTGGCGAGGAGGTGGCTCGGCTCTTAGCAACGGAGTTCATCCGAGAGATTTACCACTCCGAGTGGCTCGCCAATGTCGTCATGGTCCCCAAGAAGGACAAGTCACTTCGCATGTGCATTGATTTCAAACATATCAATCGGGCCTCCCCGAAAGATCATTTCCCTCTCCCCCACATCGACCAGATAGTGGACTCGACCGCGGGATGTGAGCGTTTGTCTTTTCTAGATGCCTATTCCGGGTACCATCAGATCCGTCTGTATGGGCCCGACGAGATCAAAACAGCTTTCATCACTCCATTCGGATGCTTCTGTTACGTCACCATGCCGTTCGGCCTCAAGAACGCCGGAGCCACGTTCATGAGAATGATTCAGAAGTGTCTACTCACTCAAATCAGTCGGAATGTGGAGGCATACATGGATGATATTGTGGTCAAGTCACGGAAAGGTTCCGACCTGTGGGCTGACCTTGCTGAAACCTTTGCCAACCTCAGGAGGTATGATATTAAGCTCAATCCATCAAAGTGCACGTTCGGAGTTCCAGGTGGAAAGTTACTCGGTTTTCTCGTTTCCGAACGGGGGATCGATGCCAATCCTGAAAAAGTTGGCACCATACTCCGGATGAAGCGTCCTGTATGCGTGCACGATGTCCAAAAGCTTACAGGCTACTTGACCGCTCTAAGTCGATTCATTTCTCATCTCGGTGAAAAGGCGTTGCCCCTTTACCGGCTGATGAAGAAGTCTGACAAGTTCGAATGGACTCCAGAAGCTGACGCAGCATTTGTAGAGCTCAAAGCTCTGCTCTCCACCCAGCCGGTGCTTGCTGCCCCAATCAGCAAAAAGCCTTTGCTGCTTTACATTGCAGCCACAGGACAAGTTGTCAGCACAGTACTTACGGTCGAGCGGGAAGAAGAAGGAAAGGCCTTTAGAGTTCAGCGCCCAATCTATTATCTGTCCGAAGTTTTGACCCCTTCAAAACAAAGATACCCTCACTACCAGAAGCTTGTATATGGGATTTACATGACCATGAAGAAGGTTGCACATTACTTCTCTGACAACTCCATTACAGTCGTCAGTGATGCCCCACTGTCAGAGATTCTGCATAACAGAGATGCAACTGGTCGAGTGGCCAAGTGGGCGATTGAACTCCTTCCCTTAGATATCAAGTTTGAAGCAAAGAAGGCTATCAAGTCCCAAGCAATCGCAGATTTCATCGCCGAGTGGATTGAACAGCAACTTCCGACTCAAGTTCACTCGGAGCACTGGACCATGTTCTTCGATGGATCTAAGATGCTGAATGGTTCCGGTGCTGGGGTAGTTCTAGTCTCTCCCCGAGGAGATAAGCTCAGATATGTTCTCCAGATTCTCTTCGATTCCTCCAATAATGAAGCAGAGTATGAAGCACTTTTGTATGGGTTGCGCATGGCAATTTCACTCGGCGTCCGTCGCCTCATGGTCTATGGCGACTCAGATTTGGTGGTTAATCAGGTGATGAAGGAGTGGGACGTCAGAAGTCCAGCTATGACTGGTTATTGCAATGCAGTGAGAAAGCTAGAAAAGAAATTCGAGGGGTTAGAGCTTCATCACATCCCCCGACTGAAAAATCAAGCAGCTGATGATCTGGCAAAGATAGGCTCCAAGAGAGAAGCCATTCCCAGCAATGTGTTTTTGGAGCACATCCGTTCGCCGTCAGTCCAGGAGGATCCTTTCACAGAAGAAGCCCCACAACCGAAAAGTGCCACAGATCCGACTGAAGTCGAAGTTCCTGCTGTGGTCGACCTAATCATGGAAGTCTTGGCAATCACTCCCGACTGGACGATACCGTACATCATGTATATCCTAAGGAAAGAGCTCCCAGAAGACGAGGAAGAGGCTCGACAGATCGTCCGCCGATCCAAGGCCTTCACAGTCATAAAGGGGCAGTTGTATAGAGAAAGCGCGACTGGAATCGGTCAGAAGTGCATAACACCAGAAGAAGGTCGGATAATCCTTGATGATATCCACTCGGGGACCTGTGGCCACCATGCGTCCTCTCGGACCATTGTGGCTAAAGCATACCGAGCGGGATTTTACTGGCCTAGAGCAAATGAGATGGCAAAAGAGATAGTCGACAAGTGTGGAGGCTGCCAGTTCTACTCCAACATGTCACACAAGCCTGCATCAGCCCTGAAGACCATTCCACTCGTCTGGCCCTTTGCTGTCTGGGGACTGGACATGGTTGGTCCACTGAGAACAGGCAGGAGCGGATTCACGCATGTGCTTGTGGCATTCGACAAGTTCACCAAATGGATTGAAGCCAAGCCTATCAAAAATCTTGATGCTAGCACTGCTATCGGTTTCATCAGAGAGTTGATATTCAGGTATGGGGTCCCACATAGCATCATCACTGACAATGGGTCAAACTTCGATTCAGACAAGTTCAGAGCTTTTTGCGCCTCTCAAGGCACACGAGTCGACTACGCGTCGGTCGCGCATCCTCAGTCGAATGGACAAGCTGAAAGAGCAAATGGTCTGATTCTCAAAGGACTGAAGCCTCGACTGATGCGTGATCTCAAGCACGCGGCAGGTGCTTGGGTCGACGAGCATCCGTCAGTTCTGTGGGGATTGAGGACCACCCCTAACCGGTTGACTGGAAGAACTCCATTCTTTCTGGTTTATGGAGCCGAAGCGGTTCTGCCAAGTGATCTTCTTCACAACGCGCCCCGAGTCGAGCTTTACACCGAAGATGAAGCAGAACAGGCCCGGCAAGACGCAGTCGACCTCCTAGAAGAAGAGAGGGAGATGGCCATGATCAGATCGACCATATATCAGCAAGACTTGCGTCGATTCCATGCCCGGAATGTGAAGAGTCGGGCCTTCCAAGAAGGAGATTTGGTCCTCCGAGTGGATCAACAGAAACCACACAAGCTTGCTCCTACTTGGGAAGGCCCCTTCATCATCACCAGAGTCCTCCACAATGGAGCGTATCACCTCTACAATGTTGATCGCCAGATCGATGAGCCACGAGCTTGGAATGCGGAACTACTCCGCCCCTTTTACACTTGAGCTCTCCCTTGGACGAGATGTAATAAGAAAAATTCTTGCAGTTCGTTTTTATCAAAGGCAAGAGTGTTCCATTAATTGTTGTCACTTTTGTTTACATACGAAATCCCCCAGTGGGTGACTTAGCTACGAATCCGTTTCGCCTAAGTTTGAAAAAACCCTACCGAGTGGAGAGCAAACCTCCCACTCGGGGGCTTAGCTGCAGCCCAGTGCTCGCCTAAGTATTGAAAAAAATCCTACCGAGTGGAGAGCAAACCTCCCACTCGGGGGCTTAGCTGCAGCCCAGTGCTCGCCTAAGTGTTTAAAAATCCTACCGAGTGGAGAGCGATCCTCCCACTCAGGGGCTTAGCTGCAGTCTAGCACTCGCCTAAGTTCTCTCACTTAGAGACTTAGCTGCAGTCCGGCACTCGCCTAAGTTTGAAAAAATCCTACCGAGTGGAGAGCGATCCTGCCACTCGGAGGCTTAGCTGCAGTCCAGCACTCACCTAAGTTCTCTCACTTAGAGACTTAGCTGCGGTCCGACACTCGCCTAAGTTTGAAAAAATCCTACCGAGTGGAGAGCAAACCTCCCACTCGGGGGCTTAGCTGCAGCCCAGTGCTCGCCTAAGTTCTCTCACCTAGAGACTTAGCTGCAGTCCGGCACTCGACTAAGTTTGAAAAAATCCTACCGAGTGGAGAGCAAACCTCCCACTCGGGGGCTTAGCTGCAGCCCAGTGCTCGCCTAAGTGTTTAAAAATCCTACCGAGTGGAGAGCAAACCTCCCACTCGGGGGCTTAGCTGCAGTCCAGCACTCGCCTAAGTTCTCTCACTTAGAGACTTAGCTGCTGTACGGCACTCGCCTAAGTTTGAAAAAATCCTACCAAGTGGAGAGCGATCCTCCCACTCGGAGGCTTAGCTGCAGTCCAGCACTCACCTAAGTTCTCTCACTTAGAGACTTAGCTGCGGTCCGGCACTCGCCTAAGTTTGAAAAAATCCTACCGAGTGGAGAGCAATCCTCCCACTCGGGGGCTTAGCTGCAGTCCAGCACGCTCCTAAGTTCTCTCACCTAGAGACTTAGCTACAGTCCGGCACTCGCCTAAGTTTGAAAAAATCCTACCGAGTGGAGAGCAAACCTCCCACTTGGGGGCTTAGCTGCAGCCCAGTGCTCGCCTAAGTGTTTAAAAATCCTACCGAGTGGAGAGTAAACCTCTCACTCGGAGGCTTAGCTATAGCCCAGTGCTCGCCTAAGTACAAGACTCGACCCAATCCGCGAGTCGACCGCTACCTTCTCCCTCGGAGCTGCGTCGCAAATACAAGATTATTCCGAGTGAAGATCAAGTTCCACTCGACGAATCAAACCGTGAAGATATCCAACGAGAAATCAAGTTCAGAAAAAGCCCAAAAGGTCCCAGACCTCAAAGTACTCAAGCCCTCGGCTCGGCGGAGTTTAAACGGTTACAAATCCACTCGGCATCCCGAGGTAAATTCAAAGTTTTTCACTCCTCGGGAGGAGGACTGGAAGGGGCGACGAACTCATCCAAGTCGATCCCGTCGGCAATGCGGGTGGCAGCAGCGATGAAGGTCTCCATGAAGTCTTGAAAGCTATGCTTCCTGGTATTGGCAACTTGGATGGCCGCCAGCTTTTCTTCTTGCGCCTCCTTGCAATGGACGCGGACCAGAGACAGAGCGACATCAGCACCACATCTAGCAGAAGATTTCTTCCATTCCGCCACTCGACCTGGGACTTCGTTAAGTCGAGCCATCAGAGACTCGAGGTGTCGATCCGCGACATCGCCACTTTCAGTCGAGCCAGATAGTCAACGACGTTGGCAGTACGAGACTCCAGACGGAGCTCGTTCATTGCAGCCTCGTCCTTCACAAGAGAGTTAACAGGGTCCAAGCTTGGCTCCACTCGACTGGTCTCCTCTTAAAAATTCTGGCAAAGCTCTACATACACGATCCAAGGATAAGTCAATTTTCATAGACTGAGTCGACACAAAAACCAGTCGGAACTGAATGTGCTTCAAGCTTAAGGTACAACTTCTTGGCGAGGCTCCCCAAGTAGCTCTCCAGGTCGTCCCTCCTGCGAGCGATGCCTTCCAGCTTCTCGCTCAGGGTGAGGTTCTCCTTCTTCCAACGTGAACACTCCCTGTTGGCTTCATTCAGAGCGGTCTTCAGCTTGGTATTCTCTTCTTCTAAGTGGTCGGCCGAAGCCAGCTTCTGTGTGGCCAGAGCGGTCTTGTCATCAGCCTCCTTACGGGCAACAGCCAAGTCCTGATCCTTCTTCGCCAGAGCTTCGTTCCGTTTTTTTCTGCGAAGAAATGATGATTGAATCGGAAATAACAAAAGGGTACTCAAGCCCAAAGACTAACCAATCGACAAAGTCGTCTTACCTGCGGCGCCGTCTCTGACCTTCTGCAGCTCTGTTCTGGCCAGCTCCAGATCAAGGTTCAGTTGAATCTTCTACTTCTCCAACTCAGTATAGTGAGCTACGAGTTCGTAGGATTTCTGTAAAAGCAAAATCAGTCGACAGACGTCCAAGATAAGTTGCTTCCGAGTAACTAAGGGACAATGACGACGTTTCTAAGACCACAGCCGAATCAAAAACATTCGACAGTAGTCTCGGGGACTACAACCAGTGGGTGCACTCAGCGTGCCCCCACTGGTTTGACCAAAAAAAGTTCCACTCGACCTGGCCCGACCAAACCGAGTGAAGAAATATAGCTACAGCAACACAATGTAAAGACTACAGTCGACTGCCAGCAGTCCACCATAGTCTCGGGGACTACACCCAGTGGGTGCACTTAGCGTGCCCCCACTTGTCCAAGGATTGGCAGACAGACCCAGTGGGTGTACAGATACAAAGATCTTCGGGAAAGAGACTCTCCAAGCAGCATATCATAACAGACCAAGTGTTGAGTCGACTGACCTGGACGTTGCTCTGAAGAGCCGAACTCGCGTCATAGGCTGCTTGGCTGGCCTCCTGAGCCATCTTCACTTGCTCCATCATGATCCCCGCCTGGCGTATAGCCTCCTTTGCAGCAGCCGCTTGGTCCTTAGGGACGGGGTATGTGGCAAAAAGCAAAGACGGATCCGCAGTCGACGACGAGGGCCGCGCACTCGCCAGAGGAACGGCGAAGGTCACTGAAGCCCGAGTGGTGTCACCACCATCCCGAGCCTCGGCCTCGGACGCCGGAGTGGATTGGGGGGTCTTGTCAGCCGACGCCCTCTTGTGCCTCCTCACTCTCAACGGACCGTTGTCATTGTCATCCGGGAGGTCGAGAACATGAGGAGGGGCTACAAAGGAAAGGTTCAATCGACCAGGGTTGCAATAAATGATCAGTCGACTCAAAGCAGAACGTGAGTAACCGTACCAGGGTTGGAGGTAACAGCATCCTCCATCTCTTGGTCACTGTCCTTGGCGGAGACCTCAGAAGTAGCAGCGCTGCAAATCTCGGAAGTCAGTCAGTTGGCTCAATGAATCGACCAAGGATCTGTCCATGGTCGACGAAGGAAAGCAAGTTTTATTATTACCCGGAAATGGTAGGGACAGCTATCTTCATCTTGGGCAGAGCCTTGGGCGGCTTGGACAGCGTCGTGCGTGGGTGCTTGGGAACCTTCCCAATCGGCGTAGGAGAAGAGGTCCGAGGGCGTTTCGACGACTGCCCAACAGAATCAGTCGCCTTACCACGTTCCCGCGCTGGGTCATGTGCGTGCTTGGACCGCCCCTCTGGGCGAGGGGGCTCGACCTCCTCCTCCTCCTCTTCGCTGGAGTCGACGTCGTCGTCTCCCTCTCCTTCCCCGTTGGACTCCCACTCGCCTTGGTCGTCCCCACTCTCACCTCCGCTCGCCTCCCCTTCCTCAGTTGGCTCCTGAGCCCCGTTGGGCGTCGAGTACATCTCGGTGGTCGCCTAGAAGATAATAGACAAGACGAAAGTCAATCGACCAACTCAAAGAAGACCAATGCAGAAAACAAGATTTCAGTCGGGAACATAAAGACATACCTGGTCCACCTCATACGAATTGTCGAGTGGAACCACCCTCCTGGCTCCTCGGGGGTTTTCTTTGTTCCCCGTAATGCTCGACAGCCACCCCTCCAGCATCTCGTCGGTGACCTCCTCCGGGTGGACCCGAGTGGTGTCGTCAAGGCCCGCGTACAGCCACATCGGGTGATCACGGGCCTGGAGCGGTTGGATACGCCTCCGGAGGAAGACCTCCAGCAGGTCCATGCCAGTCACACCCTCACGGACGAGCTCAACCACTCGACCCGCCAACACTTTGACCTGGGCCCTTTCCTCCGGCGACACTTTCAGAGAAGCAGGCTTTTCAGCTCGGTCGAGAGAGAATGGAGGAAGTCCAGTCAACTGCCCTAGGGTCGCCTGGTCTTGACAGTAGAACCAGGTTGCCTGCCAACCGCGGACCGACTCCGGGAAAGTGATGGAAGGAAAACAACTCTTCCCCCTCGCCTGGATCGCCAGACCCCCGCACAGCTGGATCACCTGCGTCCTCTCGTCACTCGACTTGGCCTTCTTGACCGATTGAGAGCGACAGGTAAAGATGTGCTTGAAGAGTCCCCAGTGGGGGCGGCAACCCAAGAAGGCCTCGCACATAGAAATGTAAGCGGCGAGGTAGACGATGGAGTTGGGAGTGAAGTGATGGAGCTGCGCTCCGAAGAAGTTCAGAAAACTCTGGAAAAAGGGATGGGGCGGCAGAGAAAACCCTCGGTTGATGTGGGTGGCAAGGAGCACGCACTCACCGTCACGGGGTTGAGGTTCGATCTCTCCCCCCCGGAAGACGCGCGGCTTGGTGGGGGATGACTCCCCCCTCGACCATGTCGTCGAGATCCTCTTGACGGAGCACCGACGGCATCCAGTCGCCCTGAATCCAACCTTTGGGCAGAGCGGTCCTAGAGGAGGATCCGCCCCGAGCCAATCTTCTTCCCTTCCCCTGCGTTGCCGCCTTCTCCGCGCGCTCCAGAGCGGAGGTCTTGCCCTTCGTCATCGTCGCCGGCGAGGTCTCGCATGAGCCTGCTGCGTTAGGGTGAGAATGGAGGTGGCGGAAGGACTTGCGAAGGGAGAGAGGAAGAAGAAAGGAGGAGAAGAGAGCGCACTGCTGGGAAACCCCGAGCCGGCGATTTATAAGGGACCGCTTCCGAGTGGCTGACTGGTAGGCCCAGGCCATCCAGTCAAATCCCGCAGCAGATGCGCACGTAGTACGTGGCGAAAAAGGCAACACGGGGATCGAGGAGCTTCCGCTTTATCGCTTCCGATTACTGCGGCCGCTCCCGTCCCATGCGCTTCCCAAAATCCGAATCCCGTGACATCCGCGGGCCACAAAACAACTTGTCAAAACAGAAGACCCCGATCGCGCCGGCGCTCGGTATGTCACAAGCAAAGAAATTCACTCGATGAAAGGCCTGGAATGGATCAAGGCGACTGAAAAAGGTTGGCAACGTCATCCGTGACGATTGACCCAAAACGAGGCGCTCACGTAGCCTGAAGTACCAGTCGGAAAGATCTCCAACTCTTTCCCCACTCTAACCTCGATCCATTCGGGGGCTAATGATGAAGACATGTACCTAGGGTAGGGACACGGACCTGACCAAAGAGTCCTACCCTAGGACATCCCTAGGAGAAGTCACCTTTCAATCGACTTAAAGGTATCCCACTCGACGGGCTCAAGACACTCGACCAGAAAGCTATCACTCGACCATGAAGCCAACCACTCGACCGCCAGGAGACCCACAGTCACTCCGCAGGCAAACGGTCAGCTGTTAAGTAGTCTTTATGGTCATCATAGCACTTTATTAGGGGCGTTACCAGTAACGCCCAACCTTAAATGTACCTTAAACCCTGCATTACTGAGGGCAGGAGGGGGCTAGTGAACTCTATATAAGCCACCCCCCTCCTCAGTATGAAGGGTCCGCACCCCAGTTATTCACACGCCAGTAATCCAATCGACCGCCTCCGGGCACCGAGACGTAGGGTTGTTACTTCCTCCGCGAAGGGCCTGAACTCGTACATCTTGGTGTGTTTACAACTTCCCAATAGCTGAGATCTAGCCTCTCCATACTTACCCCCCTACATCACTGTCAGAGTTAGAACCACGACAGGCGGCAGCGGGCACCTGTGAGAGAGAGGGAGAATTTAGAGGGAGAGGCCGAAGCAGGGAGGAGAAGGAAGTAGAGAGGCGGGGCGACGAGGCTGTCTTTCTGGAGGTCTCCGGCGATGGGCGGCGCTCGTCGCCGGCGAGCGCGGACGACGGGTCAACGCGGCGGAGGATCTCGGATCGGGATCTCCTCTCCTGATCTGGAGCTCGGGGAGCAGGGGCGGCGCGGTGCGGGCCTCAGAGCCCAGATCGGGGCCCGGGCGGGCCTGGAGCGGGCCTGGCGGCGCGGGGCGATGTGGGGCGCGGGGAGGCGACGTGGCGGCTTCCCGTTGGCTGCGGGCGTCCTGGGTGGTGGCGGCTGGCCACCAGGATGGCGCCAAGTGGCAGGGACGAGGTGGCCGGCGGTGGAAATAGAGGAGAGGAGGTGGGAGGCGGCTGGCTAATGATTGGGGCCCGGATTTCGAGGAGGAGGAAGGAGAAGGCCAAAAATGGCAAGGGAGGCTGCTATATATAGCAGCAGGAGCTAGGGTTGGGGGTTTTAGTCCGTTCCGGAGCCGTTCGATCTCGATCGGACGACCCGGAGTGGAGGGGTGTTAGATAGGTGGGCTTGTGGGCTGTGAAGAGAGGTTGGGGTGAGATGATAGGAGAGGAGTGCAGCCCGGCAACTGTTTCCGGAGACTGAAAACGTCCGATGTTAGACCGACTATATTGTCACTATAGTTTAACGGTTGGGCTATCAAACGAACTCTGAATGCGATGAAACTTGACACGCGGTCTATCTACACTATAATAAGACCGCACGCCAAATTTCGACCCATTCCGAGAACATTTTTCTGGCCACTTATAAAATGCTATTTCGGACATGCCGCGAGCGCGTGCAAGTGTGTCTGGGCTCAGAACGGACAACGGAGAGAACGAGGAGGCCGGGACGCATGCAAGTTTTAAAACATGATGATGCAATGCACATGATGACATGATAAGATGCAACACGCAAGCAAATGACATGGCAACGTCAGCGAATAACTGGAAGACACCTGGCACATCGGTCTCAAGGCGTTACACTTCTCTTGTCTTCTTTCCTTCTAGTTCTCTGTTAATGTAAAGAGAAAGGAGGAAGAGAGAAACCCGGCCGCCACTTGTGTCCAGTGGGACCAATTTGGCCGAAGGCCTAGGCTACCGCAAGCCCTTTAGCCAGGCCGGCCCATTCTGCTTCAGGGCCTGCTAGACCCAGCCGCCTCCCACTAGTGTCGCAACCCTAGGCCGACCGAAACCATCTCCTTCTCGATCCCTCTCTCCCTCCTAGTGCCGTTACCAGGAGACCCATGCTCGACCCCCTCCTCTCGCCGTGATCCTTTCTCCCTCTCTCGATCTCCCACGCCCGTACCTCCCATCTCCCTCTCGTGCCCTATGATGCAACCCCGTCATCGTGCACCACCTTTAGCACCTCCAGCCGCCTCCCATGGCGCCCTCACCCGCGTGCGAGACCTCCCTGTCGCCAGCACCGCTGCCTTGCCGCGCCTGAGTCCTCGTGCGCCTCCTTGCTTCGTCCGGCCACAGCGCCGCCAAGCTCCTCCAACCGCCCCTGCCAGCGACCGGCAGGTCGCTGCCGTCCGTCTCCTCCACTTAGAGCCTGCGCAACCACGCGCCCAGAGGCCACCGCCCACTCCTCCCTCGATCCCGCCGGATTCAAGCGCCGCGAAGCAGCTCCCTCTTCTGCGCGTCTCGCTGCCGTCTCCCCGCATCGGACCTGGCCTCCACCACCTCGCCTTCATCTGCCTCCCCGCCAGGGTCCCTCGTAGTCTCCACCTCGTCGCCTTGCCTCGTCGCTGGCCCTGCTCCACCTCGTCGCCTCGCATCCGCAGAACCAGGCCACGGCCGCGCCATGGCCGCCTCCCTCCTTTGCACCCGGCCTCGACTGGAGTCGCCCCTGTCATCAACCAGCACGACCACGAGGCTGCACTCTCCTTCCCCTGCACAGGAGCTCGCAGCTACCACCATCGCCTCCTTGTTGTTGGCATCCTGAGGCCCTTTTGTTGTTTTGTGTTGGACGCGGCAAGATCGACTACAACGACGCCAAGTTCCACCACCGACAAGACCCGGACTCTAAATGCAAGTACAACTACAAACCCGAAGAACTCAGATGCATCATGTCCCCGAGGAGACCCGTTTTTTCGTCAAGTTCGACTACATTGTGACGCGTCAAGTACCTATACCGTGTCTCCGGAATCGCCAAGACCATCCCGAATATTGCCAAGTACCACTTCGATTCCAGAACGCGACAAGTACCACGACGCCCGGAGTCCTCGGATCCGTCAAGTTCCATTATGAGATATAAAACTACCGTCGACCTCGAAGACCTCGGATTCACCAAGTTCTCACGACGACAAGTGTGACCCTTAGGATGCGCCAAGTTCGTCCACACAAAAACGCCAAGTACCACTCATGTCGGCAAGACCCGCAAGTCGGACCCCGAATGATCAACGTCTCGTGGACCGTGTACAACTACCGTCGCCCCGAAGACGTCGGAGTCATCAAGCACCTCTCCGAACGAACGTGAACGACTACCATCGCCGAGATTGCGAGAACCTCTACCGTCGACCCTAGAGCGTGCGAGAATGACTACTTCCACTACCGTCGTCGCGAGAACGTCTACTTCCTCTACTTTGCACCAAACGAGAGCTGTCCCGCTTGCACGCTTCGAAGGTATAACCCTGAGATGACCGCCCATGAACGAATGCATGTGTGATGTATGAGATGCTCGTGTTTGCTCCGTGCTCGAATTGTCGGTGCATGTTGCCCCTCTTTTGCCTGTCACCATTGTCGACTCATGGGACACCCGGTATCTGGGAGTGCCCCACCATCTTTTGCACGCATTCGCACACTTCTCCTTTGCATCGGTATCTCAATCGAGTTACCGGAACCGGGACATTGCCGTGGCACCGTTTCGCTATCGTTGCCGTGGCACCCCTTTCCTTTCCACCATGGTGACAAATGCTTCATAATGCTCTTGTCAACTTGTAATATAAATTGCATAAACTTGTTCATGTCATCCGCATCATGATAACAACAATTAAAATGTTTAGATTGTTGTTGCAATAAATTACTAAGGGATATGTGGATTTACCGGATTCGTTATTTGTTATATCCAGCCCCATTTAAATTGTTAGATGGTATAGTTTTGTTATGCTTCACCTCTTGCCATGTTAATCAACATTTAATATTGTTGAGTACCTAAACGAGAGAAAACTAAATAATTGATGTTGTCTTTCATCAATATGCAACTCGTTGCATGTTGAGCTCCACTTAACTTCTAGTTTTGTTTGTGCCCATATTGCCATGTCATGCATATTTAAACCGGGCATGCATCATACTTGATTGTGCATCATGCCAAGATTCTGTGGTGGTTGTTAACTATGCTGTTTGTTTCTTTCCGGTGTTGCTTCTTCCGGTCATTTCCGATAACGTCGCGTTTGTGAGGATTCGTTCGACTACGTCCGTTTGTCTTCTTCATGGACTCGTTCTTCTTCCTTGCGGGATCTTAGGCAAGATGATCATACCCTCAAAATCACTTCTATCTTTGCTTTCTAGTTGCTCGCTCTTTTTCTATGCCTATGCTGCGATACCTACCACTTGCTTATCATGCCTTCCCTCTTGTTGAACCAAGCCTCTAACCCACCTTGTCCTAGCGTTGTTAGTTGCAGGTGAAGATTTGCTCAGCCCCTCTTATAGTGTTGTTAGTTGCAGGTGAAGATTGAAGTTTGTTCCTTGTTGGAACATGTTTACTTGTTGGGATATCACAATACCTCTTATTTAATTAATGCATCTATATACTTGGTAAAGGGTGGATGGCTCGGCCTTATGCCTGGTGTTTTGTTCCACTCTTGCCGCCCTAGTTTCCGTCATATCGGTGTTATGTTCCCGGATTTTGTGTTCCTTACGCGGTTGGGTTATAATGGGAACCCCTTGATAGTTCGCCTTGAATAAAACTCCTCCAGCAATGCCCAACATTGGTTTTACCATTCACCACCTAGCCTTTTTTCCCTTGGGTTAGGCCAGCCCAAGGGTCATATTTATTTTTAACCCCCCCCCCCCGGGCCAGTGCTTATCTAAGTGTTGGTCCAACCGAGTGATGTCCGGAGCTACCAGGGGCAACTCTGGGCTGGCCCACCCGACGTCTTGCTCATCCGGTGTGCCCTGAGAACGAGATATGTGTGCAGCTCCTATCGGGATTTGTCGGCACATCTGGGTGGTCTTGCTGTTCTTGTTTTACCATTGTCGAAATGTCTTGTAACCGAGATTCTGAGTCTGACCGGGTATTCCCGCTAGAACGAATATCCTTGATTGACCATGAGAGCTTGTGATGGGCTAAGTTGGGACACCCCTGCAGGGATTTGAACTTTCGAAAGTCGTGCCCGCGGTTATGGGCAGATGGGAATTTGTTAATGTCCAGTTGTAGAAAACCTGTAGTTGACCTTAATTAAAATGCACCAACCGCGTCTGTTACCGTGATGGTCTCTTCTCGGCGGGGTCCGGGAAGTGAACACGGTGTTGGAGTTATGCTTGACGTAGGTTGTTCTAGGATCACTTCTTGATCATAGTTGTTCGACCATGCTTTGCTTTCTCTTCTCGCTCTCTTTTGCGAATAGGTTAGCCACCATATATGCTAGTCGCTTGCTGCAGCTCCACCCCATACCTTTACCTTACCCATAAGCTTAAATAGTCTTGATCGTGAGGGTGTGAGATTGCTGAGTCCCTGTGACTCACAGATACTTCCAAAACCAGCTTGCAGGTGCCGATGAGTTCGTGAAGATGACGCAACCAAGCTCAGGAGGAGCTCGATGAAGATCTTGTCCTTTGTGTTGTTGCGTTTTCCATTTGATCAGTAGTGGAGCCCAGTTGGGACGATCAGGGATCTGTGTAGCATTTGGGTTAGTCTTCTTTTATTTTGGTTCCGTAGTCGGTCCTTGAGTGTATCCGGATGAATGTAATGCTTTATTCATGTAATTGTATGAAGTGGCGATTGTAAGCCAACTATGTATCTCTTTCCCTTATGTATTACATGGGTTGTGTGAAGATTACCTCACTTGCGACATTGCTTTCAATGCGGTTATGCCTCTAAGTCGTGCTTCGACACGTGGGAGATATAGCCGCATCGAGGGCGTTACACGCGTAGGGGGTCCGGATCGGAACTCGGGGGCTGCAACCCATTCAGGGTCGCGCGGCTCAGTGATGTAAAACCACCCCGATTGCCACCCCTTTAGGGACTCCACGAAGGAGCCCTCGGGCCATAGGACGTTGGGCATCTTGCCCACCATGGCGTCTCCGCACTCCGCCTGAGTGCCGCGCACCACCTTCGGCTTAACATTCAAAGTCTTGAGCCATAGGCCGAAATGGGGGCGGATGCAGAAGAAAGCCTCGCACACGACGATAAACGCCGAGATATTGAGGACAAAGTTTGGGGCCAGATCGTGGAAATCCAGGCCATATTAGAACATGAGCCCTCGGACAAATGGGTGGAGAGGGAAGCCCAGTCCGCGAAGGAAATGGGGAGGAACACCACCCTCTCATGGGCCCTGGGGGTGGGGATGAGCTGCCCCTCTTCAGGAAGCCGGTGCGCAATGTCGTTAGACAAGTATCCGGCCTTCCTCAGTTTTTTGATGTGTCCCTCCGTGACGGAGGAGACCATCCACTTGCCTCCCGCTCCGGACATGGCTGGAGAAGGTTGAGGTGGGGTGTGCGGACTTGGGCGCTGGAGCTCGAGTGCGCGGAAATGGATAGGCAAAGGAAGAAGAAGGCGTGGATGAAAAGGTGGATCCTTATCCCCTTATATGGGCGGACGCGACTATGCGCCCCCACCAGCCTGGTAAAACTATCTTATCTCCCAAGCGCCGTAGTCAATGGCGCAGTTGGGTTACCCACACCCGTATTGATGAGAATCCCAGAATAAGGGGACATGATCTCTTCTTTAACAAGACGTGCCGAGGAAACCGCCTCGCTAAACACGCTGAGGTGGGATAATAAAACAATTCGAATAAAGACTTGGCCGTGGTGTGATGTCACGCTACGGAATACGCCAGCAGATTAGATTTGTGTAAATATTATTCTCTCTATGGAAATATGTGGAAACTTATTTTTGCAGAGCCGGACACTACCTTTGTGTTCAAAATCTTCTATGAAGTACTTGGAGGAGGAACCTGCCTTGCAATGCCGAAGACAATCTGCGCGCTGGACTCGTCGTCATTGAATCCTGGTTCAGGGGCTACTGAGGGAGTCCTGGATTAGGGGGTGTCCGGATGGCCGGACTATACCTTCGGCCAGACTCCTGGACTATGAAGATACAAGATTGAGGACTTCGTCCCGTGTCCGGAAGGGACTTTCCTTGGCGTGGAAGGCAAGCTTGGCGATATGGATATGTAGATCTCCTACCATTGTAACCGACTCTGTGTAACCCTAGCCCTCTCCGGTGTCTATCTAAATCGGAGAGTTTTAGTCCGTAGGACGAACAACAATCATACCATAGGCTAGCTTCTAGGGTTTAGCCTCTCTGATCTCGTGGTAGATGTACTCTTGTACTACCCATATCATCAATATTAATCAAGCAGGATGTAGGGTTTTACCTCCATCAAGAGGGCCCGAACCTGGGTAAAACATCATGTCCCCTGCCTCCTGTTACCATCCGACCTAGACGCATAGTTCGGGACCCCCTACCCGAGATCCGCCGGTTTTGACACCGACAGTTACCTTGTGATGCCATGTAATGTCTTGTGGTGAGTGGCATGAGCTTGCAAAGTTGCTATCATGAATCTGTTTCTGCCATGTCATGTTTTTCTTCCAAGTCTGAAACTGATCATATCACTTGTCATGTTTGCATGGGTGCTACCTCATTTTCCATGCATCTTTGGTTAAAGTTCAGTAAGGGAGTTTTGTTCTTTGTCTTTATTACTAGCGTGCCATGCCTTTGTTTGCCATGATATGTTCCTATAACATATTGTTTTCTAGCTCTTAACATTGCTACCTGATGTTGTTTATACCATGTTTAGTATTTTCTCTAAGTCTATGAAGTTGTTATCATTTGCAATTTTGCCATGCTATTTTAAGCTTGTTCTAGTGAGTTCTAGCAGGAGCTCAGTGTTCATGATTTGTAGAGCTTCACTTGTACTTTACTGTCGTGTGCTTTGTTGCTATGTTGGAGTGTTGTAGCATAGTTTCTTATTGCATCTTAAGTGTTATGATGTTGTTAAGCGCAGTTTTGCATCATTCTTGTTTTGCTTGTGATTTGCAAATCGTGCATCCGTTTCCAGTGATCCTTATATCGATTTTGAGCGAAATCACCCCATCTTTCTAGCGGCATGCTTGGTTTGCCAACTTGATTCCTTTATCATATTTTCCCTTCCGGAGTACCCTTATGCATTGCACATCATACCTTGCATTCCATGCCATGTCTTGCATCTTGTTGCTTGTGCATTGCACCGCGATTGATTGTTGTTCTGTTGCTTGTGTTCTTGCTTTGGGTAGAGCCTAGAGACGAGTTCATGAATGAGGAACCTGTTGATTATGTTTCCAAGGAGCAAGCTTTCGACATCTCTGAGAACTCTGTAGGCAAGATGATCATCACCCTCGATATCACTTCTATATTTGCTTCCTAGTTGTTCGTTCTATCGCTATGTCGCGCTACCTACCACTTGTTTATCATGCCTCCCATATTGCCAAGTCAAACCGCTAACCCACCTTCCTAGCAAACCGTTGTTTGGCTAAGTTACAGCTTTTGCTCAGCCCCTCTTATAGCGTTGCTAGTTGCAGGTGCCTTGCAGGTTGTTCCATGTTAGAACATGGATATGTTGGGATATCACAATATCTCTTATTTTAATTGATTCATCTATATACTTGACAAAGGGTGGAAGGCTTGGCCTTGTGTTCGGTGTTTTGTTTCACTCTTGTCGCCCTAGTTTCTGTCATACCGGTGTTATGTTCCTTGATTTTGCGTTCCTTATGCGGTTGGGGTTATGGGACCCCCTTGACAGTTCACTTTGAATAAAACTCCTCCAACAAGGCCCAACCTTGGTTTTAACATTTTTCTAACAACAACCTAAAATTTTTCCTAGGGAGTAATTAACCCGATGCCCTCTATGCGGCTATATCTCCCACGTGTCGAAGCACAACTTAGAGGCATAACCGCATTGAAAGCAATGTCGCAAGTGAGGTAATCTTCGCAAACAACCCATGTAATACAATAGGGGAAAAGATACATAGTTGTCTTAAAATCGCCACTTCACACAATGACATGAATAAAGCATTACATCAACCAGATACAATCTAGGTCCGACTACGGAACAAAAATAAAAGAAGAACCCCAAAAGCGACAAGGTCCCCGATTGACCTCAACTGGGCTCCACTACTGATCAACTAGAACGAAACAACACAAAGGACAAGATCTTCATCGAGCTCCTCCTTGAGCTTGGTTGCGTCACCTGGAATGGCATCATCGGCACCTGCAAGCTGGTTTTGGAAGTATCTGTGAGCCATGGGGACTCAGCAATCTCGCACCCTCGCGATCAAGACTATTTAAGCTTATGGGTTAGGTAAAGGTATGAGGTGGACTGCAGGAAGCGGCTAGCATATATGGTGGATAACAAACACAAATGAGAGCGAGAAGAGAAGGAAAAAGCACGGTCGAACAACTATGATCAAGAGGTGATCCTAGACAACCTACGTCAAACATAACTCCAACACCGTGTTCACTTCCCGGACTCCGCCGGAAAGAGACCATCACGGTTACACACGCGGTTGATGTATTTTAGTTAAGATAAACTTTAGGTTTTCTACAACCGGACATTAACAAATTCCCATCTACCCATAACCACGGGCACGGCTTTTGAAAGTTCAAATCCCTGCAGGGGTGTCCCAACTTAGCCCATCACAAGCTCTCACGGTCAACGAAGGATATTCCTTCTAGCGGGAAGACCCGATCAGACTCGGAATCCCGGTTACAAGACATTTCGACAAGATAAAACTAAACCAGCAACACCGCCCGAATGTGCCGACAAATCCCGATAGGAGCTGCCCATATCTCATTCTTAGGGCACACCGGATTATCTAAACTTCCGGTAGGCCAGCCCAGATTTGCCCCTGGTGGCCACCGGCGGCTGACGAGGTGGACCAACACTCAGAGGAGCACTGGCCTGGGGGTTTAAAATAAAGATGACCCTTGAGTCCGCGAAACCCAAGGGAAAAAGAGGCTAGGTGGCAAATGGTAAAACCAATGTTGGGCATTGCTGGAAGAGTTTTATTCAAGGCGAACTATCAAGGGGTTCCCATTATTACCCAACCGCGTCAGGAACGCAAAATCCGGGAACATAACACCGATATGACGGAAACTAGGGCGGCAAGAGTGGAACAAAACACTAGGCATAAGGCCGAGCCTTCCACCCTTTACCATGTATATAGATGAATTAAGTAAATAAGCGATATTGTGATATCCCAACATGTAAACAATGTTCCATCAAGGAACGATCTCCATGTTCCAACAAGGAACAAACTTCAGTCTTCACCTGCAACTAACAACGCTATAAGAGGGGCTGAGCAAAGCGGTAACATAGCCAAACAACGGTTTGCTAGGACAAGGTGGGTTAGAGGCTTGGTTCAACAATATAGTAGGCGGGGTAATCAAGTGGTAGGTATCGCAGCATAGGCATAACAAAAGAGCGAGCAACTAGCAAGCAAAGATAGAAGTGATTTCGAGGGTATGATCATCTTGCCTGAGATCTCGCAAGGAAGAAGAACGAGTCCATGAAGAAGACAAACGGATGAAGTCGAACGGATCCTCAAAAACGCGATGTTACCGGAACCAACCGGAAGAAGCAAATACCGGAAAGAAGCACACAACATAGTAAACAACCAACACATGAACATGGTATGATATGCGAGATGCGGTATGCGATGCATATGCATGATTTGACAAGGAATGATTGAACCTGGCCTCAACTTGGAAATACAAGTGTGCCACTGGAAAGGTGAGGTGATTTCGGTTGAAATCGATATAAAGTTCACCGGAATCGGAGGCACGGTTTGGAAATGACAAGCAAAACAAATATGGCACAGGTCTGCGATAAACAGAAAGTAGCCATCTAAATGCAACAAGATAAACATGCTACAGCACACAAAAAGACAACAAAATACATGGCAGGGATCCACTCATGATGTGTGACAAAAGATGAACACTCAGCTATGGCCAATTCATCCATTAATAGGTTCAAACAAGCATGGCAAAAGTGCAATTGATAAACAGGTTTCAGACTTAGTGAAATTAACACAAGCCTGGAATTCATATCAGGTAGCACACTTTGGAGCAATAAAACTATATGCTACAGGAACATAACATGGCAAAGTAAAGCATGGCATGGAGCTACTCAAATAGCTTAACAAAAGTCCCTTAGTGACCTTGAGCCAAAAGGGACCAGAAAATACAATTGCAAGCATGTGAACATGGCAAAAACATAATCAGATCTCAGACTTAGAGAAAAACTGGAGCATGCAAATCTGTTAACGAGTAGGCATGTTCGCGAGCTCGATGCACTCACTACAGAGAAAGGCATGACAACCTAAGCATGCACCCATCAAGAATACACATTGTATAAGCTAGACATGGTAAGAGCAACAACATAGCATGCACGGATCAACAACAACATCCTCGGCAAAATTGCTTACAAGTAGATAATCTGCCCAGATTCACGAAATAGAAAAAGTAGAGCTCGATTGACTCACGCTAGGATGCTCCATAAATGCAAACAAATACATGGATGGATAGAGAACCACAATACTAACAAATCACCCTTACTGATCATCCTCAAAAGAGGCACGGATCACTAGGAAACAACATGAACATATGGCATATTGATAAAAACAGATCAAGGACTTAGTGAAATCCTAAGTCCCTGAAATCAGCATTAACGAATGCACTAGTTTGCAAGCTTGTGCTAGTCACCACACACATCACAAAAATACATGGATAGCACCTCTGGAAAGATGGCAAAGCATATAACAAAACACATGTAGAGCTCAGGAGCATATCATGCACACATTAATCATGGCAAAAATGACAAATAGCTATTTGGAGCAGCAGATCTGACAATTAACTCAAATAGCACTCTTCCAACAGCATTTCGGGCATCAAGATGAGCTCAAATGAAAATGATGCAATGAGATGAAATGAGATGCTCTCTGAGTCGAACATTTTGATATGCTACATGCTCGAAACGGATCTACCGATGCAAAGTTACGACAAGATGAAGATGGCAAAATAATTAGTGTTAGGGATGAAAAAGTCAATCGAGGGGGGATTTCAGATCCAGATCCAGCGCGGGTACTGTTCACGCACGCAGCACGAGGTTCGATGGAGACGGATCTCAACGGAGAAAAATTCGCCGGAGTGAGGGAGCTTGTCGGGGCGGCTCGCCGGCCGGGAGAGGAGGGCGGTGTCGTGGAAGCCGGGCGGTGGCGCGGCGTTCGGCGGACGCCGGCGAGGCGGCGGAGGAAGCGGGTGGAACGGCAGAGGTCGGCGACGGCGACCACGGCGGTGAGGTACCGGCGATGGCGCACGGCGGCGTTCCTTCGGGCGTGGGCGGAGCTCGGGGGAAGAAGGAGCCGGGCGCGGGCGGCAAAGGAACGGGCTGGGAGGGCCGGATCTGGGCCCGTCGGGCCTCGACGGCGCGCGGATCGGCGGCGGTGACGTGGCGGCGCGGGAGTGGCTGAGGTGGCGGGGTGGACATCTCCGGGCGGCGAGGTTTTTGTCCGGTGGCGCGGGGAAGAAGAGGCTAGGGTTTGGACCCAAACTCGTAACTCAAATATTCTCCTCCACGATCAGATCGTAGAAACTTTATTTCTTGTCACGATGATTTTCCACTTCACTCTGAAATTCTTTGAACTTTTCAAATGTTTCAGACTTATGTTTCATTAAGTAGATATACCCATATCTTCTTAAATCATCTGTGAAGGTCAGAAAATAACGATACCCACAGCGAGCCTCAACACTTACCGGATCGCATACATCAGTATATATTATTTCCAATAAGTCAGTTGCTCGCTCCATTGTTCCGGAGAACGGAGTCTTAGTCATCTTGCCCATGAGGCATGGTTCGCAAGCATCAAGTGATTCCAAAAGTCCATCATCATGGAGTTTCTTCATGCGCTTTACACCAATATGACCTAAACGGCTGTGCCACATTGTAACGCCCTTGATGCGGCTATATCTCCCACGTGTCGAAGCACGACTTAGAGGCATAACCGCATTGAAAGCAATGTCGCAAGTGAGGTAATCTTCGCAAACAACCCATGTAATACAATAGGGGAAAAGATACATAGTTGGCTTACAATCGCCACTTCACACAATGACATGAATAAAGCATTATATCAACCAGATACAATCTAGGTCCGACTACGGAACAAAAATAAAAGAAGAACCCCAAAAGTGACAAGGTCCCCAATCGACCCCAACTGGGCTCCACTACTGAACAACTAGAACGAAACAACACAAAGGACAAGATCTTCATCGAGCTCCTCCTTGAGCTTGGTTGTGTCACCTGGAATGGCATCATCGGCACCTGCAAGCTGGTTTTGGAAGTATCTGTGAGCCACGGGGACTCAGCAATCTCGCACCCTCGCGATCAAGACTATTTAAGCTTATGGGTTAGGTAAAGGTATGAGGTGGAGCTGCAGCAAGCGGCTAGCATATATGGTGGATAACAAACACAAATGAGAGCGAGAAGAGAAGGAAAAAGCACGGTCGAACAACTATGATCAAGAGGTGATCCTAGACAACCTACGTCAAACATAACTCCAACACCGTGTTCACTTCCCGGACTCCGCCGGAAAGAGACCATCACGGTTACACACGCGGTTGATGTATTTTAGTTAAGATAAACTTCAGGTTTTCTACAACCGGACATTAACAAATTCCCATCTGCCCATAACCATGGGCACGGCTTTTGAAAGTTCAAATCCCTGCAGGGGTGTCCCAACTTAGCCCATCACAAGCTCTCAAGGTCAACGAAGGATATTCCTTCTAGCGGGAAGACCCGATCAGACTCGGAATCCCGGTTACAAGACATTTCGACAAGATAAAACTGAACCAGCAACACCGCTCGAATGTGCCGACAAATCCCGATAGGAGCTGCACATATCTCATTCTTAGGGCACACCGGATTATCTAAACTTCCGGTAGGCTAGCCCAGATTTGCCCCTGGTGGCCACCGGCGGCTGACGAGGTGGACCAACACTCAGAGGAGCACTGGCCCGGGGGTTTAAAATAAAGATGACCCTTGAGTCCGCGAAACCCAAGGGAAAAAGAGGCTAGGTGGCAAATGGTAAAACCAATGTTGGGCATTGCTGGAAGAGTTTTATTCAAGGCGAACTATCAAGGGGTTCCCATTATTACCCAACCGCGTAAGGAACGCAAAATCCGGGAACATAACACCGATATGACGGAAACTAGGGCGGCAAGAGTGGAACAAAACACTAGGCATAAGGCCGAGCCTTCCACCCTTTACCATGTATATAGATGAATTAAGTATATAAGCGATATTGTGATATCCCAACATGTAAACAATGTTCCATCAAGGAACAATCCCCATGTTCCAACAAGGAACAAACTTCAGTCTTCACCTGCAACTAACAATGCTATAAGAGGGGCTGAGCAAAGCGGTAACATAGCCAAACATCGGTTTGCTAGGACAAGGTGGGTTAGAGGCTTGGTTCAACAATATAAGAGGCGGGGTAATCAAGTGGTAGGTATCGCAGCATAGGCATAACAAAAGAGCGAGCAACTAGCAAGCAAAGATAGAAGTGATTTCGAGGGTATGATCATCTTGCCTGAGATCCCACAAGGAAGAAGAACGAGTCCATGAAGAAGACAAACGGACGAAGTCGAACGGATACTCACAAACGCGATGTTACCGGAACCAACCCGAAGAAGCAAACACCGGAAAGAAGCACACAACATAGTAAACAGCCAACACATGAACATGGTATGATATGCGAGATGCGGTATGCGATGCACATGCATGATTTGACAAGGAATGATTGAACCTGGCCTCAACTTGGAAATACAAGTGTGCCACTGGAAAGGTGAGGTGATTTCGGTTGAAATCGATATAAAGTTCACCGGAATCGGAGGCACGGTTTGGAAATGGCAAGCAAAACAAATATGGCACAGGTCTGCGATAAACAGAAAGTAGCCATCTAAATGCAACAAGATAAACATGCTACAACACTCAAAAAGACAACAAAATACATGGTAGGGATCCACTCATGATGCGTGACAAAAGATGAACACTGAGCTACGGCCAATTCATCCATTAATAGGTTCAAACAAGCATGGCAAAAGTGCAATTGATAAACAGGTTTCAGACTTAGTGAAATTAACACAAGCCTGGAATTCATATCACGTAGCACACTTTGGAGCAATAAAACAATATGCTACAGGAACATAACATGGCAAAGTAAAGCATGGCATGGAGCTACTCAAATAGCTTAACAAAAGTCCCTTAGTGACCTTGAGCCAAAAGGGACCAGAAAATACAATTGCAAGCATGTGAACATGGCAAAAACATAATCAGATCTCAGACTTAGAGAAAAACTGGAGCATGCAAATCTGTTAACGAGTAGGCATGTTCGCGAGCTCGATGCAATCACTACAGAGAAAGGCATGACAACCTAAGCATGCACCCATCAAGAATACACATTGTATAAGCTAGACATGGTAAGAGCAACAACATAGCATGCACGGATCAACAACAACATCCTCGGCAAAATTGCTTACAAGTAGATAATCTGCCCAGATTCACGAAATAGAAAAAGTAGAGCTCGATTGACTCACGCTAGGATGCTCCATAAATGCAAACAAAGACATGGATGGATAGAGAACCACAATATTAACAAATTACCCTTACTGATCATCCTCAAAAGAGGCACGGATCACTAGGAAACAACATGAACATATGGCATATTGATAAAAACAGATCAAGGACTTACTGAAATCCTAAGTCCCTGAAATCAGCATTAACGAATGCACTAGTTTGCAAGCTTGTGCTAGTCACCACACACATCACAAAAATACATGGATAGCACCTCTGGAAAGATGGCAAAGCATATAACAAAACACATGTAGAGCTCAGGAGCATATCATGCACACATTAATCATGGCAAAAATGACAAATAGCTATTTGGAGCAGCAGATCTGACAATTAACTCAAATAGCACTCTTCCAACAGCATTTCGGGCATCAAGATGAGCTCAAATGAAAATGATGCAATGAGATGAAATGAGATGCTCTCTGAGTCGAACATTTTGATATGCTACATGCTCGAAACGGATCTACCGATGCAAAGTTACGACAAGATGAAGATGGCAAAATAATTAGGGTTAGGGATGAAAAAGTCAATCGAGGGGGGATTTCAGATCCAGATCCAGCGCGGGTACTGTTCACGCACGCAGCACGAGGTTCGATGGAGACGGATCTCAACGGAGAAAAATTCGCCGGAGTGAGGGAGCTTGTCGGGGCGGCTCGCCGGCCGGGAGAGGAGGGCGGTGTCGTGGAAGCCGGGCGGTGGCGCGGCGTTCGGCGGACGCCGGCGAGGCGGCGGAGGAAGCGGGTGGAACGGCAGAGGTCGGCGACGGCGACCACGGCGGCGGGGCGGCGAGGTACCGGTGATGGCGCGCGGCGGCGTTGCTTCGGGCGCGGGCGGCGCTCGGGGGAAGAAGGAGCCGGGCGCGGGCTGTAGAGGAACGGGCCGGGAGGGCCGGATCTGGGCCCGTCGGGCCTCGACGGCGCGTGGATCGGCGGCGGTGACGTGGCGGCGCGGGAGTGGCTGAGGTGGCGGGGCGGACATGTCCGGGCGGCGAGGTTTTTGTCCGGTGGCGCGGGGAAGAAGAGGCTAGGGTTTGGACCCGAAAATTCGGAGGAGTGCACCTATTTATAGATAGAGGGAGCTAGGAGAGTCCAAATGAGGTGCGGTTTTCGGCCACGCGATCGTGATCGAACGTCTAGATGATGGAGAGGGTTTTGGTGGGTTTTGAGCCAAATTGGAAGGGTGTTGGGCTGCAACACACACGAGGCCTTTTCGGTCCCTCGGTTAACCGCTGGAGTATCAAACGAAGTCCAAATGGTACGAAACTTGACAGGCGGTCTACCGGTAGTAAACCAAGGCCGCTTGGCAAGTCTCGAGCCAATCCGGAAATGTTTAACACCCGCACATGAAAAAGAGGTAGAAAGGGACACCGGGTGACATAGGAGCGTCGAATTGCAAAACGGACAACGGGGAAAATGCTCGGATGCATGAGACAAACATGTATGCAAATGAAATGCACATTATGACATGATATGCAATGCATGACACGCAAGCAATGACAACGCAACAACAGCAAATAACAGGAGGACACCTGGCACATCGGTCTCGGGGCGTTACAACACTCCACCACCACGAGAGGATCTCGTCCCGAGATATAGAATGGCACCGGAGGGAAAACGGAAGAGAGAGAGAAGAGGTAAAACTAAGTTGCTTCTTTGACAAAGGAGTGAGACCAAAGAACCTTGAAAAGTTTAAACCATATAAAGAAAGAATGCAACGAAGAAGAAACAAAGTTGAAAGCACTCCGGTAGGGAAGAGAAACAAGGAATTACCAATTCGGACAGCACTTCAGTTGAAAAGAGATGAAAGACTTGATAAGATGAAAAGAACTAGAAGAGATGACACAACACTCCGGTTAGATGGATAAGCACGGGAAAAAACATGATCTTAGATGAAACGAGATGATGGTTGAAGAAAGCAACATCGCAATGCCTCCGGAACAAAAGAATAGAAGATAGATAATTGAAATAGGATAATGGAGAAGAAAAGCCAACTTCTGCCACAAAAGAGCTTGACAAGGCATCTTTTAGGAGAAGGGTCGAACGGAATTGTTGGAAAGCCAACAACGGAAGGACAAGATTGAAGTGGGCTTATAGAAGGCATCTCAACATTATGGGGTGACAACTTGTCACTCACGGAAAAGATTTGATTGGATTGATATGAACAAGGAGATGAGAAGTTTATCTCACCGGAAAGGATAAATGGAGAAATTGGATCATATATGAGCACCATGAGAGCGACAATCCTTAAAGGAAAACCTTTAGGTGAAATATAACCCAAGATAACTCCAACGAAAAGGTTGATGGATTTAAAATACCCCATTCCTGATAACTTGTGAAACATGAAACAAGAACTCAAATTATCAAGAATGACATAATACCACCTCCAAAGATACGGTAGAAAGAAATTGCACTCTGGATTGCAAGATGAAGAAAACTTGAGCTCCTCTGAAAAGAACCTTGATGAACACTTCGAGAAGGAATTAAATCATTGGTGAACCCTCCTGTAGAACCTTCATGAAGAAATCCGGTAGTAAAAGAATGATCAACCGAGAGAAAAGACAAGTTGAAAACACAAGATGAAGACTTGCAATGATTAGATGGATCTTCGTGATAAATTAGAGCTCGGAACTCCGGGGAAGAAAAGACAAGGCATCTCGAACTAAGAATATGATATGATGAACCACTCCGGAAAAAGGAATTAATCACTTGGATGGAACAAGAATAAGAATTATGTTATGCGTATCCTTCACCAACTAAATTGATGACAAACAATGGATTGAATACAACTTACTCTTGTAGAAAGGATTAAGATGGATATAGCACAAACTTGAGAAAGGTCTTCAATGATCCACCGGTTGGATTGAAAAGAATGAAAGGGTTGATATGATAAACGAATGATGAGAAGTCTTGAACGAACCACCGTAAGAATTGGTTATGAACGAAGAAAACATAAGGAAGACACCGGGAAGAATTTAGCCAATACACGAAGGTGCTTGAGAGGATTTAGATACATGAGAACGAAGAGATCACGAGCCGATTAAAGATCACTTGAACGAAGCACCGGTAAAATTTGAGAATGATAACTGACAGCTGAGAATGAATAAACCTGAATTGATGGACTCCGGATAATCAAACTGAGAAGACTCTTGAATTTCTCCAGATAGGTGAAAAGAAATTCTCACAACCGAAACAATTATGAGAGGATGGCAACAATCTCGAATGACGAGTCTTGAAGAGAATGGAGCAAGGTTGAACGAAGAATCTTCTTCGGTCTTCCAAACTGAAAATGACGACGAGAAATACCATCATGACTTATTTAGGCACTCCGGAAGAATCAAAACAAAGAGGTTGAGCCAACGATGAAAAGAATTTGAAAGATCTTGGAGAAACCCTCTGACTGATGAAAATTCATTCTTACGTCAAACTTCGAAAATAAAATTTGAAGATAGCTCCAGGAAAATAAGAAGAGTCGGGTAAGATCCTGGGAAAAGACCTGTGGGTTAGGGCCCACTCAAAAGATACACCGTTGAACGATTTAAAAGAGAGAAAGCACCGGTTAAATAAAATTGCTTGAATGAGATAACAACCTCGGATTAGGTTTGAACGGATCTTGAAGGAAAAAACAAGCCTTCCGAGATATCTTCAGCACTCCGGAACAACTGAATAGCGAGAGGTGAATGATTAAGAATTGCACCGGCATGAGAAAGCATTGAAATGAGGAAAAGGGTATGATCAACACCAAAAGCTTGAATAGAATCCACCGAGAAGAAAAAGAATGAAGAATGACGAACTTGAAGCTCCAATAGAATCTTCCTGAGAATCATCGGATAAGAACATTGACGAAAAAGGAATGGAGAGACTTCCATCAATAAAATGGATACTTGAATAAGAAATCTGGGTCCTTGAAGAAACAAGGGTGGGAGGGTGGGAAAAACAAAGGCAACATGGGATGGATGAAAACAACCAACGTTGAGAAGAACTGATACTTGACTTTGCTGATGTTGACATGATCGGAACCACTAGAAGAGAAACACACCGGTGAAAAGGATTGACACGACAAACTCGATGATCGAGAAGGATTACTATCCACATAGAAATATGAGAACACCACTTAGGAAAAGGTATGGAATCAACATTTGACATTGAAGCAACTCGAATACCACAACTCAAAACAAAACAAGTATTGGCTTGCAGAATAAGCCGGAACAAACATATGATAGAGATTTCGTCTGAAGTTTTCGTGGTGGGGCCTACGCGGGCTCGATCATACAACACCATCATGTACAAGGCAGTGCACATGACATATGAAGCATCCCCGAGTCGGCATAGCCAAGGACTCTTTAAGACACGACGAGACCACTGTAAAACCAACCGTGAATAGGAGAACCACTAGATGTCGAACCCCAATTTCATATCATACATCTGTCGGAAGGATATCCTAAGAGCTACTTGAATTCCCACTTATGAAACTCCCGAACCTTTCCGGCTCTGCAATCAGGTGTTGGGGATACAGGGGAAGCATAATATCTCACCCAAATCTAGCAAATCCTACATCCAGCTGTATCCATCCTTCAACACATAACCAAGAAACCTTCAGAAATCATCTACCTCAACCTTCGAAAAGCATCCGTTATACAAGTTATGGCAATACTCCCGAACTCCCGCCCTAGTACTGGGTGGCGTCGAGGTTATCTCACCAACAACTGCATAAAAGAGATTTTCGATGTCGGTGAAACTAAACTCAGGTATTCCAGAACTGCAACGATAAAATTATGACGACAACACCTCGGAGCTCAACTCCCCGGGACACTGCCACAACCCCTAAATGACAGGAGGCACCAAGAACAATGTTCTCTTCACAAATCCATCGGAACGATTCCAAGATACCCGCGTGATCCTAAATTTTTTTTAGTGAAATTTGAGAAGAGAAGAGTCAAAACTCTACGTCAGGATGCCTTACCAGAGCGATGAAGGGACTGGGGAGTAAAAAGAATTCCTAAACTCTCCGATATATAATTCCTAAATGACTCAAAACATTTTTTCTAGACTCAACTCATCCACTAATTCGATCAAGCAGTGGGGGCTCCTAGGGTCGGGGAAGGCTCTGATACCAACTTGTAACGCCCTCGATGCGGCTATATCTCCCACATGTCGAAGCACGACTTAGAGGCATAACCGCACTGAAAGCAATGTCACAAGTGAGGTAATCTTCGCAAACAACCCATGTAATACAATAGGGGAAAAGATACATAGTTGGCTTACAATCGCCACTTCACACAATGACATGAATAAAGCATTACATCAACCAGATACAATCAAGGTCCGACTACGGAACAAAAATAAAAGAAGAACCCCAGAAGCGACAAGGTCCCCAATTGACCCCAACTGGGCTCCACTACTGATCAACTAGAACGAAACAACACAAAGGACAAGATCTTCATCGAGCTCCTCCTTGAGCTTGGTTGCGTCACCTCGAATGGCATCATCGGCACCTGCAAGCTGGTTTTGGAAGTATCTGTGAGCCACGGGGACTCAGCAATATCGCACCCTCACGATCAAGACTATTTAAGCTTATGGGTTAGGTAAAGGTATGAGGTGGAGCTGCAGCAAGCGACTAGCATATATGGTGGATAACAAACGCAAATGAGAGCGAGAAGAGAAGGCAAAAGCACGGTCGAACAACTATGATCAAGAGGTGATCCTAGACAACCTACGTCAAACATAACTCCAACACCATGTTCACTTCCCGGACTCCGCCAGAAAGAGACCATCACGGTTACACACGCGGTTGATGTATTTTAATTAAGATAAACTTCAGGTTTTCTACAACCGGACATTAAAAAATTCCCATCTGCCCATAACCGCGGGCACGGCTTTCAAAAGTTCAAATACCTGCAGGGGTGTCCCAACTTAGCCCATCACAAGCTCTCACGGTCAACGAAGGATATTCCTTCTAGCGGGAAGACCCGATCAGACTTGGAATCCCGGTTACAAGACATTTCGACAAGATAAAACTAAACCAGCAACACCGCCTGAATGTGCCGACAAATCCCGATAGAGCTGCACATATCTCGTTCTCAGGGCACACCGGATTGTCTAAACTTCCGGTAGGCCAGCCCAGATTTGCCCATGGTGGCCACCGGCGGCTAACGAGGTGGACCAACACTCAGAGGAGCACTGGCCCGGGGGTTTAAAATAAAGATGACCCTTGAGTCCGCGAAACCCAAGGGAAAAAGAGGCTAGGTGGCAAATGGTAAAACCAATGTTGGGCATTGCTGGAAGAGTTTTATTCAAGGCGAACTGTCAAGGGGTTCCCATTATTACCCAACCGCGTAAGGAACACAAAATCCGGGAACATAACACCGATATGACGGAAAGTAGGGCGGCAAGAGTGGAACAAAACACCAGGCATAAGGCCGAGCCTTCCACCCTTTACCAAGTATATAGATGCATTAAGTAAATAAGTGATATTATGATATCCCAACATGTAAACAATGTTCCATCAAGGAACGATCTCCATGTTCCAACAAGGAACAAACTTCAGTCTTCACCTGCAACTAACAACATTATAAGAGGGGCTGAGCAAAGCAGTAACATAGCCAAACAATGGTTTGCTAGGACAAGGTGGGTGAGAGGCTTGGTTCAACAATATAGGAGGCAGGGTAATCAAGTGGTAGGTATCGTAGCATAGGCATAGCAAAAGAGCGAGCAACTAGCAAGCAAAGATAGAAGTGATTTCGAGGGTATGATCATCTTGCCTGAGATCCCGCAAGGAAGAAGAACGAATCCATGAAGAAGACAAATGAACAAAGTCGAACGGATACTCACAAACGCGATGTTACCGGAACCAACCCGAAGAAGCAAACACCGGAAAGAAGCACACAACATAGTAAACAACCAATACATGAACATGGTATGATATGCGAGATGCGGTATGCGATGCATATGCATGATTTGACAAGGAATGATTGAACCTGGCCTCAACTTGGAAATCCAAGTGTGCCACTTGAAAGGTGAGGTGATTTCGGTTGAAATCGATATAAAGTTCACCGAAATCGGAGGCATGGTTTGGAAATGTGAAAGTGCAACTATCCCTAGGTGGTTTTGGTAATTCATAACAACATATAGCTCATTGAGCTAATGCTATTCCAAGATGATTATTTCAGGAAAGCTCAATGATTGGCATGGCATGGATGTGAAAGTGGAACCCTCAAAATGCTAAGGACAAAGGGTTGGCTCAAGCTCAAAATCTCAAGACTCTTGATTTTATATTTTAGTGATCCAAGATCACATTGAGTCTTTAGGAAAAGCCAATACTATCAAGGAGGGATGAGGTGTTGCTTAATGAGCCTCTTGCTTCATGTGCTTAGTGATATGCTCCAAAACCCTCAACTACTTTCCCATATCCACATCTGAACTAAACCCTAAGCCAAACTCGGTCCTACCGATTCTTCCTATCCGGCGCCACCGAGTTTTCACTTGTCATAAGCCACTGCCAAACCCTTGCAATTCGGTTCTACCGATAAGGATCTCGGTCTCACCGAGATAAGGTTGCAAACTCTCTGTTTCCCTTTCGTAACTTTTCGGTCTCACCGAAAGAGCGAATCGGTCCCACCGAGATTGCAATGTAAACTCAGTGTTTCCCCTTTGTAACTTTTCGGTCTCACCGAGTTCCACTCGGTGTCACCGAAAGAGCAAATTGGTCCCACCGAGTTTGCCTGACCAACTCTCTGGTTAGCTAATTACCAAATTCGGTCTCACCGAGTTTGTGCAATCGGTCTCACCGAGATTACGTTATGCCCAAACCCTAACCATATCGGTCCTACCGAGTTGCATGTCAGTCCCACCGAAAATCACTAACGGTCACTAGGTTTACATTTTCGGTCCGACCGAGCTTATTGATTCGGTCCCACCGAGATTGGAAAACTGTGTAACGGTTGGATTTTGTGTGGAGGCTATATATACCCCTCCACCTCCTCCTCATTCGATGAGAGAGCCATCAGAACATATACACCATTCCAACTCATATGTTCTGAGAGAGAACCACCTACTCATGTGTTGAGACCAAGACATTCCATTCCTACCATATGAATCTTGATCTCTAGCCTTGCCAAGTTGCTTTCCACTCAAATCTTCTTTCCACCAAATCCAAATCCTATGAGAGAGAGTTGAGTGTTGGGGAGACTATCATTTGAAGCACAAGAGCAAGGAGTTCATTACCTACACACCATTTGTTACTTCTTGGAGAGTGGTGTCTCCTAGATTGGCTAGGTGTCACTTGGGAGCCTCCGACAAGATTGTGGAGTTGAACCAAGGAGTTTGTAAGGGCAAGGAGATCGCCTACTTCGTGAAGATCTACCGCTAGTGAGGTAAGTCCTGTGTGGGCGATGGCCATGGTGGGATAGACAAGGTTGCTTCTTCATGGACCCTTTGTGGGTGGTTGCTTCTTCGTGGACCCTTCGTGGGTGGAGCCCTGTGTGGACTCGCGCAACCGTTACCCTTGGGTGGAGCCCTGTGTGGACTCGCGCAACCGTTACCCTTCGTGGGTTGAAGTCTCCATCAACGTGGATGTAGGATAGCACCACCTATCCGAACCACGGGAAAAACATCCGTGTCTCCAATTGCGTTTGAATTCTCCAAACCCTTCCCTTTACATTCTTGCAAGTTGCATGCTTTACTTTCCGTTGCCAATATACTCTTTGCATGCTTGCTTGAATTATGTGATGATTGTTTGACTTGTCCTAAATTAGCTAAAATCTGCCAAGAACTAAAATTGGGAAAAAGTTAAGTTTTTATTTGGTCAAGTAGTCTAATCACCCCCCTCTAGACATACTTTCGATCCTACAAAATGGCAAGCAAAACAAATATGGCACCGGTCTGTGATAAACAGCAAGTAGCCATCTAAATGCAACAAGATAAACATGCTACAGCACTCAAACAAGACAACAAAATACATGGCAGGTATCCACTCATGATGCTTAACAAAAGATGAACACTGAGCTACGGCCAATTCATCCATTAACAGGTTCAAACAAGCATGGCAAAAGTGCAATTGATAAAGAGGTTTCAGACTTAGTGAAATTAACACAAGCCTGGAATTCATATCAGGTAGCACACTTTGGAGCAATAAAACTATATGCTACAGGAACTGAACATGGCAAAGTAAAGCATGGCATGGAGCTACTCAAAGAGCATAACAAAAGTGCCTTAGTGACCTTGAGCCAAAAGGGATCAGAAAATACAATTGCAAGCATGTGAACATGGCAAAAACATAATCAGATCTCAGACTTAGAGAAAAACTGGAGCATGCAAATCTGTTAACGAGTAGGCATGTTCGCGAGCATGATGCACTCACTACAGAGCAAGGCATGACAATCTAGGCATGCACCCATCAAGAATACACATTGTATAAGCGGAGTCCTGTTCAATCACGGTCGAAACGGGGTCCTGTTCAATGGGAGGGGTGTAGCGTACTACAAAATGGAGCAAACGGACTTGTGTTGGAGCGCCTACAGTCGAAACGAGGTCATGTTCATCCACCGTCTACTGCCTCGCTCCAGCCTCCACTGGCTATTGTTCATCCACCGTCGACCTCTTCCAGCCTCCACGGGCTACTGTTCATCCACGGGTACTGTTCATCTAGCCTCCACCGGCTGCTGTTCATAGAGCCTCTACAGGGTCCTGTTCATCCACCCCCAATCGTGTGGGATGCGGCGGCCTCCTAGGGGTCCTGTTCATCCAACGGCAACGGCCTACTACCATGGGGTTGTAACGCCCCGGATGTAACTTTCCATAATTGTAACTCCAACTCTTGCCATTTCCGGCTATGTGATATGCTATATCCTTCGTGGTTGAATTTTTTATCTTTCATTTTGCATTTTGTTCATGTCATGTATTTCATCTCATGTCATCATGTGAATCTCATTTGCATCGTGTTTGTCTCATGCATCCGGTCTTTTTACCCGTTGTCCATTTCGGAATTCGACACTCCCACATGCACCCGTTGCACCTCTCAGATCTCGTTTCGTGAGCGGGAGAAAAACGTTCTCGGAATGGGTCGAGATTTGTCGAGTGGCCTTGGTACATCACTGGTAGGACGCCTGTCAAATTCCGTTCCATTTGGAGGGTAGTTTGATGCCCCAACGGTTAACCTGGTAACCGCAAAAGCCCTTCTCTCTTTGCTGCCCAACACCCCTCCAAATAGCCCACTAGCCCATCTAAACCCCCTCCATGCTCTCCGTCGTTATATCACGATCGTGTGGGCGAAAACTGCACCTCATTTGGACTCTCCTAACTCCCCCTACCTATAAATATGCCTTCCCCTCCTCATTTTGCGGATGAAACCCTAGCTCCCACCACCTCCGCATCGCCGGACGCGCCCGCCGACGGCCGGACACGTCCGCCACCACCGCTTGGACCTATCACACCTCGCCACATGTGGCCCCGCCGCCTCCACCGCCGCCAGCCCGCCCGAGCCCGTAGCGGCCCCCTCCGGCCCATCGCCCGCGCCGCCGCCTCCCGTGCTCGCCGCCCGCTATCGCCTAGCGCCGCCGACGACACCGCCTGTCGCTGCCGTTGCGCCAGCGCCGCTCCTCGCCCCGCCGCCGACGCGCACCGCGCCACCGGACGCCGCCACCGGATCCGGCGCCGACTGGCCAGATCCGGCCAGCCCCTCACCGGCGACCTCTTCCCCAGCCATCTCCGGCGATCGCCGTCGACTCCGGCCACCTCTCCGGCGACTTTTCCGGCGACCTCGGTTCACGTGCCGCGGACAAACCCTAGATCCGCGAGGTGATATTTCCGTCCAAGTCCCCAGGATCCAACACTATATGCACCCCTTTGACATGCCATATCTCCATGCTTGTTGCTCCATTTTGCGTGCATGATATATCGAAATGTTCGTCTCATGATGCTCTTCATGTTAGTGTCATTTGCATGCATGTTACTATCAATATCGATGCCCTAATCCTCATTGCAAAAGTGCAATATGATGTTGTCTACTGGGATTTATCATAACTTGTTGATTTATCATTTTCATTGCATTTTGTGTGTGCATCCTATGAGGATGATGTCTGCATGTTTCTGGAGCATCTCCATGACATCTTTAAAGTGGTGCAAGCCTTGTATTTTTATGTGCTCTGTGGTGACTAGCACAAGCATGCAAAGTAGGCTATATGATGTTGCTGATTTCAGGCACTTAGTATTTTTGCGAAGTCCTTTCCTGTCACATTATGATGCTATGTTGTCTTGCTGCTACAAGTAGATCCATGCACATTTTGAGGTAGTTCAGTAAGAGTGTTGTGAAGATATGGTTATGCTCTATTCGTTCATGCCTCTGGTTGCAATTATGGAGTACTCTAGATTGTCATTACCATGCTCTACATTTGCTAAATATTGTTACTTGCAGATTGTTAACATGAAGTTCATTTTTGCCATGTGTTTTGCTATCGATCCATGCACCCTATGAACTTGCTCTTGCCATGTTTAGCTTCATAAATGTGTCTACTTACTGTTGGTTACTGAGGGAGTCCTGGATTAGGGGGTGTCCGGATGGCCGGACTCCTGGACTATGAAGATACAAGATTGAAGACTTCGTCCCGTGTCCGGAAGGGACTTTCCTTGGCGTGGAAGGCAAGCTTGGCGATACGGATATGTAGATCTCCTATCATTGTAACCGACTCTGTGTAACCCTAGCCCTCTCCGGTGTCTATATAAACCGGAGAGTTTTAGTCCGTAGGACGAACAACAATCATACCATAGGCTAGCTTCTAGGGTTTAGCCTCTCTGATCTCGTGGTAGATCTACTCTTGTACTACCCATATCATCAATATTAATCAAGCAGGACGTAGGGTTTTACCTCCATCAAGAGGGACCGAACCTAGGTAAAACATCGTCTCCCCTGCCTCCTGTTACCATCCGACCTAGATGCACAGTTCGGGACCCCCTACCCGAGATCCGCCGGTTTTGACACCGACATTGGTGCTTTCATTGAGAGTTCCTCTGTGTCATCACGTTTAGGCCCGATGGCTTCTCCGATTATCAATAGCGATGCAATCCAGGGTGAGACTTTTCTCCCCGGATAGATCTTCGTATTCGGCGGCTTTGCGCTGCGGGCCAATTCTCTTGGTCATCTGGAGCAGATCGAAAGCTACGCCCCTGGCCATCAGGTCAGATTTGGAAGTTTGAACTACACGGCCGACATCCGCGGAGACTTGATCTTCGACGGATTCGAGCCACAGCCGAGCGCGCCGCACTGTCACGATGGGCATGATTTAGCTCTGCCGCCGAACAGTGCCCTGGAGGCCGCACCTGTGTCCGCTCCGACCCCTAGCTCGGAGCCGATCACACCAACCGAGGATGGGTGGTTAGGCACCACCTCGGGGGCTGCAATTTCTACGGCAATCGAGCAGAACACCAGCCCTATTCTCTGTGAAGCCCGTGACTCCAAGGAGCGGGACTCCTCTCCAGACCCCAAGCCCTCCGCACCCCGACCGATCGAACCCGATTGGGCGCCGATCATGGAGTTCACCGCCGCGGACATCTTTCAGCACTCGCCCTTCGGCGATATTCTGAAGTCACTAAAGTCTCTCTCTTTGTCAGGAGAGCCCTGGCCGGACTATGGTCGGCAAGGTTGGGATGCGGATGATGAAGAAATTCAAAGCCCACCCACCACCCACTTCGTAACCACTGTCAATGATTTAACCGACATGCTCGACTTCGACTCCGAAGACATCGACGGTATGGACGCCAATGCAGGAGACGATCAAGAACCAGCGCCTATAGGGCACCGGAAAGCCACCTCGTCGTATGATATATACATGGTGGACACCCCAAAAGAAGGCAATGGCGATGGAACAGCGGAGGATGACCCCTCCAAGAAGCAGCCTAAGCACAGGCGTCAGCGGCGCCGCTCTAAATCCCGCCAAAACAAAAACGGTGATTCCGGCACGGCGGATAATAACACCCCGAACAGTGCCGAAGACAACCACCTCCAGCAAGATTCAGCACAGGAGGATAGAGAAGCCAGCCCTCATGAGAGAGCGGCAGACAGAGAGGTCGAGGACGATAATTATATGCCTCCCTCCGAAGACGAGGCAAGCCTCGACGACGACGAATTTGTCGCGCCGGAGGATCCCGTCGAACAAGAGCGTTTCAAACACAAGCTTATGGCCACGGCGAGCAGCCTCAAGAAAAAACAGCAACAGCTTAGAGCTGATCAAGATTTGCTAGCCGAAAGATGGACTGAAGTCCTTGCGGCCGAAGAGTATGAACTCGAACACCCCTCCAAGAGCTACCCAAAGCGCAGGTTGCTACCCCAATTAGAGGAGGAAGCACCTAAACCTACATCACCAACGCATGATGCGGCCGACCGGCCACCCCGTGGCCGTGACAGAGAGGCCTCTCGGCCCTCCACTCAAGCCGCACCCCGGCGCCGCTCTAAAACTACCAAGGCATGGGAAAATGCGCCAGACCTGCGAGATATATTGGAGGACAAGGCAAGGCAAACAAGATCGATCTACGGATCACGTGGGCGCCCCACGGCACGAGACGGTACTCGTCACGCCGGATACAGTAAATCCGGCCGGGCTGAACATAGTAGACAAAGCTCGTTTGAGCTGCGTCGTGATGTAGCCCAATACAGAGGCGCCGGACACCCACTATGCTTCACAGATGAAGTAATGGATCATCAAATCCCCGAGGGTTTCAAACCCGTGAACATCGAATCATACGATGGCACAACAGATCCTGCGATATGGATCGAGGACTATCTCCTTCATATCCACATGGCCCGCGGTGATGACCTACACGCCATCAAATACCTCCCACTCAAGCTTAAAGGACCAGCCCGGCATTGGCTTAACAGCTTGCCAACAGAATCAATTGGTTGTTGGGAGGACCTAGAAACTACATTCCTCGACAATTTCCAGGGCACTTATGTGCGACCACCAGACGCCGATGACCTAAGCCACATAATTCAGCAGCCAGAGGAATCGGCCAGACAATTCTAGACACGGTTCCTAACCAAGAAAAATCAAATCGTCGACTGTCCAGACGCAGAGGCCCTAGCAGCCTTCAAGCATAACATCCACGACGAGGGCTTGCACGGCACCTAGGACAGGAAAAGCCGAAATCTATGGCAGCCCTCACGACACTTATGACCCGCTTTTGCGCGAGAGAAGACAGCTGGCTAGCTCGTAGCAATAACATGACTAAGAGCCCTGGTAATTCGGATACCAAGGACAGCAGTGGCAGGACGCGTCGCAACAAGCAAAAGCCCCGCATTAACGGTGACAATGCTGAGGATACGACAGTTAATGCCGGATTCAAAGGCTCTAAACCCGGTCAGCGGAAAAAGCCATTCAAAAGAAATACTCTGGGCCCGTCCAGTTTGGACCGAATACTCGACCGCTCATGCCAGATACATGGCACCCCCGAAAAACCAGCCAATCACACCAACAGGGATTGTTGGGTGTTCAAGCAGGCAGGCAAGTTAAATGACGAAAGCAGAGACAAGGGGCTGCATAGCGATGACGAGGAGGAGCCCCGGCCGCCGAACAACAACGGACAGAAAGGTTTTCCCCCACAAGTGCGGATGGTGAACATGATATACGCAACCCATGTCCCCAAGAGGGAGCGGAAGCGTGTGCTAAGGGACATATACGCGATGGAGCTAGTCGCCCCAAAGTTCAACCCATGGTCTTCCTGCCCAATCACTCTTGATCGAAGGGACCACCCCACTAGCATCCGTCATGGCAGATTCGCCGCATTGGTTCTAGACCCAATTATTGACGGATCTCACCTCACTAGAGTCCTTATGGACGGCGGCAGCAGCCTGAACCTGCTTTATCAGGATACAGCGCGGAAAATGGGCATCGATCCCTCGAGGATTAAACCCACCAGAACGACCTTTAAAGGCGTCATACCAGGTGTAGAAGCCAACTGTATAGGCTCAGTTACACTTGAAGTGGTCTTCGGATCTCCAGATAATTTCCGAAGCAAGGAGTTAATCTTCGACATAGTCCCGTTCCGCAGTGGCTATCACGCACTGCTCGGGTGAACCGCATTTGCCAAGTTCAATGCGGTGCCGCACTACGCATACCTCAAGCTCAAGATGCCAGGCCCTCGAGGCGTCATCACGGTCAATGGAAACACCGAACGCTCTCTCCGAACGGAGGAGCATACGGCGGCTATCGCAGCGGAACTACAAAGTAGCCTCTCAAGGCAATTCTCCAGTCCGGCCATTAAACGTCCGAACACCGTCAAGCGCGCCCGGAGTAACCTACAACAAGACCGCCTGGCAGGTTCCAAGCAAGCGTAGCAATGCGGCCCCAACCCCAGCCCTCGCGAACTTGCGAAACCAGTGTTGCGCGTACATAACTACGCTCTAGAAATACCATGGGCACAGGGGGAGGGGCACCATCACGACACGCCCGAAACGCGGCTTAAACCGCACTAGGGGCTGCCAATTTCTTAATTTTCTCTTATTTTCAAGACTCCATTCTTCGGAAGGCTTGTCCGGCAGTACAATTGCCGCACAAACGATACAACCAGGAAAGCAGAAAGCCACGTCGCACTAAAGAACTCTAAGGTGGTCTCTATAATGAGCAGTATACCTGTTTCGCATAACATTCCGCAGCTCGCCCCTGGAAAGGACATATTTGATAGTCCCATCTTTTGCTTATCGCACTATTTGTATCGTTCTGTTTTGATCGCAGTTTTTTAAATAAACAATGCATAGCTTCCGTCTATTATCGCATTACTTCTTTTTTTTACGAATATATGTTCATTAATGACATGTTGCACCCGTACACTTTGGTACGGCCAATACGCCAGGGGCTTAAGTACCCCACAACATGGTGTGAGAAGTCCGAACACTTTCACAAGTGCGGCACCCCGAACTTATAGCATTATATGCATCGGCTCCAAATCATGTCTTGGGTCAATAGTTGGGTTTGCCCGGCTCCTATGTTTTGGTACCTTACATTCCGTAATATCGGCTAAGGTAGCACTAGGAGAACTACTGCGATTGTGCCCCAGTTGAGCTGGGCTAAGCACCTCAGTAGAGAAAGCTAAAACTAACCGTCATGATGAGGCGAGAGCTGGTCGCTGTTCGAGAGGTTTTCGAGTCCCTAAAGACTTATGCCGCTTAGAGCGAGGAGTTGGCTTTGTCCGGCCTAGGCGTCGATAGCGCCCCGAACTCGGTCTTCCGAACACTAGGGGCTTCGCCGAAATTTAAAATTATAGAATTCTATGGCTAAGTGAGAGTGTTCAAGCATTATAGTCTGATTGCCTTGTTCGTTGTGTTGAGCGCCTCCCTCGAAGGACCCAAGAATGGGAAAAAGAGCGCTCATGTTTATCCCGAACACCCCAGCACACGTGGCATGGGGGCAGAAGCCGACGACTCACCATCTCTCAAATTTGATAAACGGCCGCACAGAAGGTAATATTTTAAATTTAAAAGTGTTGCTTAGCGCATATGAACAAGTTTTCAGCGTACAGGATCACAAATGCGAGTTTACTCAAAAATTACATCTTTGGAGCATTCATCCGCTATAAGGCGGGCACCCTTTAGGACGCCCTCATAATACACTTCTGGGACACGATGCTCCTTGCCCGGCGGCGGCCCGTCCTTCACCAGCTTCTCCGCATCCATCTTGCCCCAGTGCACTTTAGCACGGGCAAGCGCCCTACGGGCACCTTCGATGCAGACGGAGCGCTTGATTACTTCAAGCCATGGACAGGCATCCACCAGCCGCCTCACCAGGCCGAAGTAGCTCCCAGGCAGAGCCTCTCCAGGCCACAGCCGAACTATGAGGCCCTTTACGGCCTGTTCGACAACCTTGTGGAGCTCGACCATCTGCTTCAGCTGGTCGCTCAAAGGCACCAGGTGTCCGGCCTCAGCATACTGAGACCAGAACACCTTCTCCGTCGAGCTCCCCTCCTCGCCTCAGTTGTAGGCGGCGGCATCAGACGCACTGCGGGGCAAATCTGTGAATGCTCCTAGAGAGCTCCGGACTCGGGTAAGTAACAAATAATTCACTTTCACGTGCTTGCTTTGCATAATGAATGCCTTACCCACCGCTATCTTCTTCATCGCGTCAATTTCTTTGAGGGCTTTCCGGGCTTCGGCCTTGGCAGACTTCGCGCTTTTGAAGGCTGCCACAAGCTCGGACACTTGCGTCTTTCAGTCAAGCTCCAAACTCTCGTGTTTTTTCACGAGAGGCTGGAGCTCTTTCTGCACCTCCTCCACCCGCGCCTCCTGTTTCTCTCTCTCCGTGCGCTCCGCGGCCGGCCTGTTTTCGGCCTCGGTGAGCGCTTGCTTAAGGGTTGCCACCTCGGCCGTGGCCCCTATAATAGCACGTTGATCCTGTCATTTTTTGCAACCACATCTTCTCTATATAATTGCGCAAGGTATTACTTACCTTCCTTCTCCTCGAGTTGCCTCTTGGCATGGCCGAGCTCGTTCTCGGACCGCGCGAGGTTCTGCTTCAGCGTATCCACCTCCGCAGTCAGTGCGGCGGAGGCCAGCAGCGAAGCCTGCATACGCATATTGACTTGATTATGTTAGACTCATGCGCTTATTAGATCCTCTATTCGGCTCTTCTTTCCGAACGCCGAACAGAGCATCAGGGGCTACTATCTATGCGGTAATATTTTTACATATTCTTTACCTACCTCAAAGCCTGTTAGAAGGCTGGCACAGGCTTCAGTCAGTCCGCTCTTGGCGGACTGAACCTTCTGGATCACTGCACTCATAATAGTGTGGTGCTCCTTGTCGATGGAGGCGCCGTTAAGTGTCTCCAGCAAATTGTCAAGTGCCTCCGGTTGGACGGAGGTCACCGGCTCGGTAGGCTCGCTCCTCTTGGAAGGAGGCCGCCTACTGGAGTCCGGAACCATTGAAGGTTCCGGTGCAATGTCTGGCTCAAGGCAGGACTCGGAGCCCTTGGGGGTTTTATCCCCTTTGCGCCTGGAGTCCGGGAGGTCGCCTTGCGGCGCCTCCAGGACCACCTCCTCCTGGCTTGGAACCTGTTGGGACAGCACCTCGGCATCGTCCGTAGGGTGGGGGGAGGTAGCCGTCGGAAGAGAATTCACATCCGGCGAATCCAGGGAACCGCTCGACGACACGTCGAGCTGGTCTTTGGGTGGACTGCATAAACATGTTCGACATAAGGAAAAGTTGTGCAATGGAAGAATACCATGAATCACTCTGGTATCCAGACACTTACGATCTTGCCAGGGGCTTGGCCCTGTGCGGCCACTCCTCTTCGCCGTCGTCGGTGTTTGTGGAGCCGTCCGGAGGAAGGGTTTTCCCCTTCTTGGACCCTTCGGCCTCCCCAGTTGGGGCGGCCTTCCTTTTCTTCTCTCCCCCCGCTGGAGGGGGAGAGGTCTCTTCTTCCTCCTCCTCGTCTTCATGGGAGGAGTGCGTCTTGGAGTCGTCGGATGATGAATCCGACACCCCCAGGCGCCGGGCACTCTTCCGAGTCCCCGTGGCCTTCTTCTTGGCCTTCTTCTCCGGCACCACATAGGGTGCCGGAACTAGCAGCTTCGCCAAGCGAGCGTCCGCTGGGCCTTCGATCAAAGGAGCCGGACAGTTGATCTGTCCGGACGTCTCCTGCCAATCCTGTCAAAGGTAAGGGAGCTTAAGATCCCGCATGGAGTCAAACTATGAAAAACTAATACCCTATAAAAGGTAAAAACAGCTTACCGCATGAGCGCGACGCTGCGTGCTGAATCCGCGATCCTCGGTAGCGGATGCGGGGACCTCGGCGCCCTTGAAAAGCACATTTCAGGCATCTTCGTACGTTGTGTCGAAGAGCCTGCTTAGAGTTCGGTGCTGCACCGGGTCGAACTCCCACAGGTTGAAAGCCCGTTGTTGACACGGGAGGATCCGGCGGATGAGCATAACCTAGACTACGTTGACAAGTTTGAGCTTCTTGTCCACCAGGGTTTGGACGCATGTTTGGAGTCCGGTCAGCTCTCCTTCTTTACCCCACGACAGGCCCGTCTCTTTCCAGGAGGTGATCTGTGTTGTGACGCCCCAAGACCGGAGCTTCAGATGCCTTCCATGTTTTCCGAGTTCCGTCGGGTGTTTTGTTTTGTCTGTTGCATGCATCATTGCATATTTTGCGTTGCATCATGTCATCATGCCATCATGTCATTTCTTTTCTTAACTCAACTAAATAAATGGCATGGATCTTTGATCCATTTCAATCGAGGGAAGGGTGACTTCTCTTTATAACATATCCTCCCGATATTAGGGAGCTATAGTAAATATTTCTTTAATTTGGAATTCACCTTAACACACTTGCATATTAAATCCCTTGGCCTTTTTCTTCTTCAACTGTTGACTCTCTAACCTTGCCATTTATTCTTTCATCATTTTCCGGAGCTCTACAAAAATTCTCAACATTTTTTGGAAACTCCTAAAACCTCGTCCTAGTTCAAACCCATTTGAATAAAATTCAAATGAGTTTGAATTCTTATCGTTTGATCTGGCATTTTCTAATTTTCTCGGACCAAGCATTTTTTGTGAGTCCAAGAAAATTAGCCACATGCCCTAATTCTTCTTCCAACCTTCTCTTGTCTTCTTTCCTTCTAGTTCTCTGTTAACATAAAGAGAAAGGAGGAAGAGAGAAACCCAGCCGCTACTTGTGTCCAGTCGGACCAATTTGGCCCAAGGCCTAGGCTACCGCAAGCCCTTTAGCCAGGCCGGCCCATTCTGCTTCACGGCCTGCTAGACCCAGCCGCCTCCCACTAGTGTCGCAACCCTAGGCCGACCGAAACCATCTCCTTCTCGATCCCTCTCTCCCTCCTAGCGCCGTCACCAGGAGACCCATGCTCGACCCCCTCCTCTCGCCGTGATCCTTTCTCCCTCTCTCGATCTCCCACGCCCGAACCTCCCATCTCCCTCTTGTGCCCTATGACGCAACCCCGTCGTCGTGCACCACCTTTCGCACCTCCCGCCGCCTCCCATGGCACCCTCACCCGCGCGCGAGACCTCCCCGTCGCCAGCACCGCTGCCTTGCCGCGCCTGAGTCCTCGTGCGCCTCCCTGCTTCGTCCGACCGCAGCGCCGCAAAGCTCCTCCAACCGCCCCTGCCGACGACCGGCAGGTCGCTGCCGTCCGTCTCCTCCACTTGGAGCATGCGCAGCCACGCGCCCAGAGGCCGCCGCCCACTCCTCCCTCGATCCCGCTGGATTCAAGCGCCGCGAAGCAGCTCCCTCTCCTGCGCGTCTCGCTGCCATCTCCCCGCATCAAACCTGGCCTCCACCACCTCGCCTTCATCTGCCTCCCCACCAGGGTCCCTCGCAGTCTCTACCTCGTCGCCTTGCCTCGTCGCTGGCCCTGCTCCACCTCGTCGCCTCACATCCGCAGAACTAGGCCACGGCCGCGCCATGGCCGCCTCCCTCCTTTGCACCCGGCCTCGACTGGAGTCGCCCCTGTCAGCAACCAGCACGACCACGAGGCTGCACTCTCCTTCCCCTGCACAGGAGCTCGCAGCTACCACCATCGCCTCCTTGTTGTTGGCATCCTGAGGCCCTTTTGTTGTTTTGTGTTGGACGTGGCAAGATCGACTACAACGACGCCAAGTTCCACCACCGGCAAGACCCAGACTCCGAATGCAAGTACAACTACAAACCCGAAGAACTCAGATGCATCAAGTCCCCGAGAAGACCCGTTTTTTCGTCAAGTTCGACTACATTGTGACGCGTCAAGTACCTATACCGTGTCTCCGGAATCGCCAAGACCGTCCTGAATATTGCCAAGTACCACTTCGATTCCAGAACGCGACAAGTACCATGACGCCCGGAGTCCTCGGATCCGTCAAGTTCCATTATGAGATATACAACTACCGTCGACCTCGAAGACCTCGGATTCACCAAGTTCTCACGACGACAAGTGTGACCCTTAGGATGCGCCAAGTTCGTCCATAAAAAAACGCCAAGTACCACTCATGTCGGCAAGACCCGCAAGTCGGACCCCGAATGATCGACGTCTCGTGGACCGTGTACAACTACCATCGCCCCGAAGACGTTGGAGTCATCAAGCACCTCTCCGAATGAACGTGAAGGACTACCGTCGCCGAGATCGCGAGAACCTCTACCGTCGACCCTAGAGCGTGCGAGAACGACTACTTCCACTACCATCGTCGCGAGAACGTCTACTTCCTCTACTTTGCACCAAACGAGAACTTTCCCGCTTGCATGCTTCGAAGGTATAACCCTGAGACGACCGCCTGTGAACGAATGCATGTGTGATGCATGAGATGCTCGTGTTTTCTCCGTGCTCGAATTGCCGGTGCACGTTGCCCCTCTTTTGCCTGTCATCATCGTCGACTCATCGGACACCCGGTATCCGGGAGTGCCCCACCATCTTTTGCACGCATCCGCACACTTCTCCTTTGCATCGGTATCTCAATCGAGTTACCGGAACCAGGACATTGTCATGGCACCGTTTCGGTATCGTTGCCGTGGCACCCCTTTCCTTTCCACCATGGTGACAAATGCTTCATAATGCTCTAGTCAACTTGTAATATAAATTGCATAAACTTGTTCATGTCATCCGCATCATGATAACAACAATTAAAATGTTTAGATTGTTGTTGCAATAAATTACTAAGGGATATGGGGATTTACCAGATTGGTTATTTGTTATATCCGGCCCCATTTAAATTGTTAGATGGTATAGTTTTGTTATGCTTCACCTCTTGATGTGGTGTTTCATCAATATGCAACTCGTTGCATATTGAGCTCCACTTAACTTGTAGTTTTGTTTGTGCCCATATTGCCATGTCATGCATATTTAAACCAGACATGCATCATACTTGATTGTGCATCATGCCATGATTCTGTGGTGGTTGTTTACTATGTTTGTCTTCTTCATGGACTCGTTCTTCTTCCTTGCGGGATCTCAGGAAAGATGATCATACCCTCGAAATCACTTCTATCTTTGCTTGCTAGTTGCTCGCTCTTTTGCTATGCCTATGCTGCGATACCTACCACTTGCTTATCATGCCTCCCCTCTTGTTGAACCAAGCCTCTAACCCACCTTGTCCTAGCAAACCGTTGTTTGGCTATGTTACCGATTTGCTCAGCCCCTCTTATAGCGTTGTTAGTTGCAGGTGAAGATTGAAGTTTGTTCCTTGTTGGAACATGGAGATGTTGTTCCTTGTTGGAACATGTTTACTTGTTGGGATATCACAATACCTCTTATTTAATTAATGCATCTATATACTTGATAAAGGGTGGAAGGCTCGGCCTTATGCCTGGTGTTTTGGTCCACTCTTGCCGCCCTAGTTTCCGTCATATCGGTGTTATGTTCCCGGATTTTGCATTCCTTACGCGGTTGGGTTATAATGGGAACCCCTTGACAGTTTGCCTTGAATAAAACTCCTCTAGCAAGGCCCAACATTGGTTTTACCATTCGCCACCTAGCCTTTTTCCCTTGGGTTAGGCCATCCCAAGGGTCATCTTTATTTTTAACCCCCCCCCCCCCCGGGGCCAGTGCTTGTCTAAGTGTTGGTCCAACCAAGCGATGTCTGGAGCTACCAGGGGAAAATCTGGGCTGGCCCACCCGATGTCTTGCTCATCCGGTGTGCCCTGAGAACGAGATATGTGCAGCTCCTATCGGGATTTGTCAGCACATCTGTGTGGTCTTGCTGGTCTTGTTTTACCATTGTCGAAATGTCTTGTAACCGGGATTCCGAGTCTGATCGGGTCTTCCCGCTAGAAGGAATATCCTTCGTTGACCGTGAGAGCTTGTGATGGGCTAAGTTGGGACACCCCTGCAGGGATTTGAACTTTCGAAAGCCGTGCCCGTGGTTATGGGCAGATGGGAATTTGTTAATGTCCAGTTGTAGAAAACCTGAAGTTGACCTTAATTAAAATGCACCAACCGCGTGTGTTACCGTGATGGTATCTTCTCAGGGGGGTCCGGGAAGTGAACACGGTGTTGGAGTTATGCTTGACGTAGGTTGTTCTAGGATCACTTCTTGATCATAGTTGTTCGACCGTGCTTTGCTTTCTCTTCTCGCTCTCTTTTGCGAATAGGTTAGCCACCATATATGCTAGTCGCTTGCTGCAGCTCCACCCCATACCTTTACCTTACCCATAAGCTTAAATAGTCTTGATCGCGAGGGTGTGAGATTGCTGAATCCCTGTGACTCACAGATACTTCCAAAACCAGCTTGCAGGTGCCGATGAGTTCGTGCAGATTACGCAACCAAGCTCAGGAGGAGCTCGATGAAGATCTTGTCCTTTGTGTTGTTGCGTTTTCCATTTGATCAGTAGTGGAGCCCAGTTGGGACGATCGGGGATCTGTGTAGCATTTGGGGTAGCCTTCTTTTATTTTGATTCCGTAGTCAGACATTGAGTGTATCTGGATGAATGTAATGCTTTATTCATGTAATTGTGTGAACTGGCGATTGTAAGCCGACTATTTATCTCTTTCCCTTATGTATTACATGGGTTGTGTGAAGATTACCTCACCATCGACATTGCTTTCAATGCGGTTATGCCTCTAAGTCATGCTTCGACACGTGGGAGATATAGCCGCATCGAGGGCGTTACAAGTTGGTAATCAAAGCCTTCCCCGACCTTAGGAGCCCCCCTGCTTGATCGAATTAGCTGACGAGCTGAGTCTAGAAAAATGTTTTGAGTCATTTAGGAATTATATATCGGAGAGTTAGGAATTCTTTTACTCCTTAGTCCCTTCATCGCTCTGGTAAGGCATCCTGACGTAGAGTTTTGACTCTTCTCTTCTCAAATTTCACTAAAAAAATTTAGGATCACGCGGGTATCTTGGAATCGTTCCGATCGATTTGTGACGAGAACATTGTTCTTGGTGCCTCCTGTCATTTAGGGGTTGTGGCAGTGTCCCGGGGAGTTGAGCTCCGAGGTGTTGTCGTCATAATTTTATCGTTGCAGTTCTGGAATACCTGAGTTTAGTTTCACCGACATCGAAAATCTCTTTTATGCAGTTGTTGGTGAGATAACCTCGACGCCACCCAGTACTGGGGCGGGAGTTCGGGAGTATTGTCATAACTCGTATAACGGATGCTTTTCGAAGGTTGAGGTAGACGATTTCCGAAGGTTTCTTGGTTATGTGTTGAAGGATGGATACAGCTGGATGTAGGATTTGCTAGTTTTGGGTGAGATATTATGCTTCCCCTGTATCCCCAACACCTGATTGCATAACCGGAAAATTTCGGGAGTTTATAAGTGGGAATTCAAGTAGCTCTTAGGATATCTTTCCGACAGATGTATGATACGAAATTGGGGTTCGACGTCTAGTGGTCCGCCTATTCATGGTTGGTTTTACAGTGGTCTCGTTGTGTCCTAAAGAGTCCTTGGCTATGCTGACTCGGGGACGCTTCGTATGTCATGTGCACTTCCTTGTACATGATGGTGATGTATGATCGAGCCCGTGTAGGCCCCACCACGAAAACTTCGGACGAAATCTCAATCATATGTTTGTTCAGGCTTATTCTGCAAGCCAATCCTTTGTTTGTTTTGAGTTGTGGTATTCGAGTTGCTTCGAAGTCAAATGTTAATTCCATACCTTCTCTACACGGTGTTCTCATACTCCGATGTGAATACCGATCCTTCATGATCATCGATATTTTCATGTCAATCCTTTTCAACCGGTGTGTTTTCTTTTCAAGTGGATCGAACATTTCAACATCCACAAGATCAAGTATCAGTATTTCTCAACGGTGTTCATTTCTTCCGTCTCCAAGTTGCCTTTGTTTTTCCCACCCTCCCTCCCTTTGTTTTCTTCAAGGACTCAGATTTCTTAATCAAGTATCTTTTTATTCGTGTGAAGTCTCTCCATTCTTTTTCGTTAATGTTCTTACCTGGTGGATCTCACGAAGATTCTAATGGCGCTTCAAGTTCATCATTCTTCATTCTTTTCTTCTCCGGTGGATTCAATTCAAGTTTTTGGTGTTGATCATATCCTTTCCTCGTTTCAGAAGTTTTATCATACCGGTGCACCTCTTAATCATCCACTTCTCGCTCTTCAATTATTTTGGAGTGCTCAAGATATCCCGAAGATTCGTGTTTCCACTCTACATTCGTTCAAGATCTTTCGAGGATGTTACCTCTTTCAAGCCATTTATTTCAACCGGCGCAATCTATCTTCTAAATCATTCAACAATGTATCTTTTGAGTGGGCCCTAACCCACAGGTCTTTTTTCAGGATCTTACCTGACTCTTCTTATTTTCCGGAGCTATCCTCAAATTTCATTTCGAAGTTTGACGTAAGAATGAATTATCATCAGTCAAATGTCTTTCAATAAGATCGGTTAAATTCTTTTCATCATTGGCTCAACATTCCATTTTTCATCCCGGAGTATCTCAATAATTTGGTGGTGTTTTTCATCGTCATTCTCAGATTTTGAAGACCAAAGAAGAGTTCCTCCTAAATCCATATCCGTTCTCTTGAAGAATCATGGTGCTAGATTGTTGCCATCCTCTCATAATTATTTTCGATGGTGAGAATCCTTTTCACCCATCAGGAGATATTCAAGGGTATTTTCAGTTCGATTATCCGGAGCCCATCATTTCAGAAGACTTGTTCATTCTCAGCTTTCAGCTCTCGTTCCCCAAATCTCACCGGTGCATCATTCAATATTCTTTAACCAATGCGTGATCTCTTTGTTCTCATGTATCTAAATCCTAGCAAGTATTTTTCGTTCATTTTCTAATTCCTCCCGGTGTTTCTTTATCTTCTCTTCGTTCATTTTTAATTCTTACAGTGGTTCGTTCAAGATTTCTCTTCCTTATCAATTCATTCATGGTTTCAATTCTACCGGTGGTTCGTTGAAGACCTTCCTCAAGTTTGCGCTATATCTATATTAATCCTTTTTACGAGAATAAGTAGTATTCCAATTCCATTGCTTGTCATCAATTTAAATTGGTGAAGGATAAGCATAATGTAATTCTTATTCTTGTTTCATCCATATGTTAATCTTTTCTTCCGGAGTTTGTTCACGATGATTATATTCTTGGTTTCAAGTGCTCGTCTTTCTTTCCCGGAGTTCTAAGCTATAATTATCACGGAGATCCATCTAAATCATTAGAAGGTGTCACCTTGTGTTTCCGACTTCTCTTTATTTTTGTTATTCTTTTTTGTCTACCGGAGTTCTTCATGAAGGTTCTACATGTTGGTTCATCAAGGATTTATATCCCTTCTCCAAGTGTTCATTGAGATTCTTTTCTAAGGAGCTCAAGCATTCTTCATCTTTCTATCTGGAGTGCAATTCTTTCTATCGTATCATTGGAGGTGGTATTATGTCATTCTTGATAATTTGAGTTCATGTTTCATGATTCACACGTTGTTTAAGAATGAGATATTTTAAATCCATCAACCTCTTCGTTGGAGTTATCTTGGGTTATATTTCACCTAAAGCCTTCCCTAAGGATTGTTGCTATTTATGGTGCTCATAAAGGACCCAGGTTCGTCTTTTACCCTCCCGGTGAAATAAGTTTTCTCGTCTCCTTGTTCATATCAGTCCAATTCTTCTTCCCGTGAGTGGCAGGGTGTCACCTCATAATTTGAGATGTATTCCATAAGACCATATCAAGATTATTCTTTTCGTTGTTGGGGTTTTTTTCCAACAACTCCGTTCGACCCTTCTCCTAAGGATACCTTCTCAAGCTCTTTTGTGGCAGAAGTTGTTTTTTTATTCTCCATTCTTTTATTTAAATTATCTATCTTCTATCCTTTCGTTCCGGAGGCATTGTGTTGTTGCTCTCTTCAACCCTTCTTCTTGTTCTTCTCAGGACCTTGTTCTTTTCATGCTTATCCATTTAATCAGAGTGTCACGTCCTCTTTTCAAGTATCCTCTCATCTTGTCAAGATCATGTTCAACTCCTTCCTTTTCCTACCGGAGTGTTGTCGTATTTGATCTCTATTGTTCTGTGTGCTCCTTCTTTCAACCAGAGTGTTTGCATGTACTTCTTGTTCATTGCAACCTTTTTCTTATGCCTTTCAACCTACAAGGTTCTAGTATTGTTCCTTGTTTCTCTTTTCTAATGTAGGTTTTCAAATTTATTCATCTTAGTTTTTTTCTTTCTTTCAATTTGGCTTAACCTTTTCAAGGTTCTTTGGTTTCACTCGTTTGTCAAAGGAGCAACTTAGTTTTTACCTCTTCTCTTCCTTTTCCGTTTCCCTCCGGTGCCATTCTAGATCTCGGGACGAGATCCTCTTGTAGTGGTGGAGTGTTGTGACGCCCCAACACCGGAGCTTCAGATGCCTTCCATGTTTTCCGAGTTTCGTCGGGTGTTTTGTTTTATCTGTTGCATGCATCATTGCATATTTTGCGTTGCATCATGTCATCATGCCATCATGTCATTTCTTTTCTTAACTCAACTAAATAAATGGCATGGATCTTTGATCCATTTAGATCGAGGGAAGGGTGACTTCTCTTTATAACATATCCTCCCGATATTAGGGAGCTATAGTAAATATTTCTTTAATTTGGAATTCACCTTAACACACTTGCATATTAAATCCCTTGGCCTTTTTCTTCTTCAACTCTTGACTCTCTAACCTTGCCATTTATTCTTTCATCATATTCTGGAGCTCTACCAAAATTCTCAACATTTTTTGGAAACTCCTAAAACCTCGTCCTAGTTCAAACCCCCATTTGAATAAAATTCAAATGAGTTTGAATTCTTATCGTTCGATCTGGCATTTTCTAATTTTCTCGGACCAAGCATTTTTTTTGTCAGTCCAAGAAAATTAACCACATGCCCTAATTCTTCTTCCAACCTTCTTGTATGGCCCTCGATGCGGCTATATCTCCCACGTGTCGAAGCACGACTTAGAGGCATAACCGCATTGAAAGCAATGTCGCAAGTGAGGTAATCTTCACACAACCCATGTAATACATAAGGGAAAGAGATAGATAGTTGTCTTACAATCGCCACTTCACACAAAACATGAATAAAGCATTACATCATCCAAATACAATCAGGGCCCGACTACGGAGCCAAAATAAAAAAAGAACCCCAAATGCGACAAGGTCCCCGATCGACCCCAACTGGGCTCCACTACTGATCAACTAGAATGAAACAACACAAAGGACAAGATCTTCATCGAGCTCCTCTGTGAGCATGGTTGCGTCATCTGCACGGTTCAACAGCACCTGCAAGTTGGTTTGGAAGTATCTGTGAGCCACAGGGACTCAGCAATCTCGCACCCTCGCGATCAAGACTATTTAAGCTTATAGGCAAGGTAAAGGTATGAGGTGGAGCTGTAGCAAGCGACTAGCATATATGGTGGCTAAACATACGCAAATGAGAGCGAGAAGAGAAGGCAAAGCATGGTCGATAAAAGTATGATCAAGAAGTGATCCTATAGCAACCTATGTCAAGCATCACTCCAACACCGTGTTCACTTCCCGGACTCCGCCGGAAAGAGACCATCACGGTTACACACGCAGTTGATTCATTTTAAGTAAGTTAAGGTTCAAGTTATCTACAACCGGACATTAACAAATTCCCATCTGCCCATAACCGCGGGCACGGCTTTCGAAAGTTCAAATCCCTGCAGGGGTGTCCCAACTTAGCCCATGACAAGCTCTCGCGGTCAACGAAGGAATAGACCTCCTCCCAACACATTCCGATCAGACTCGGTATCCCGGTTCTGCAAGACATCCTCGACAATGGTAAAACAAGTCCACCAAGACCACCCGCTGTGCCGACAAATCCCGATAGGAGCTGTACATATCTCGTTCTCAGGGCACACCGGATAAGCTAAGCGTACAGGAGCCAACGTAACCCAAGTTGCCAAGGGATGGCCCTGCACGGTGCTCTGGGTTGGACCAACACTCAGAGGAGCACTGGCCCGGGGGTTTAATAAAGAGGACCCTTGGGCTGGCCGACCCAAGGGAAAGAAAAAGGCTAGGTGGCAAATGGTAAAACCAATGTTGGGCCTTGCTGGAGGAGTTTTATTCAAGGCGAACTGTCAAGGGGTTCCCATTATAACCCAACCACGTAAGGAACGCAAAATCCAGGAACATAACACCGATATGACGGAAACTAGGGCGGCAAGAGTGGAACAAAACACCAGGCATAAGGCCGAGCCTTCCACCCTTTACCAAGTATATAGATGCATTAATTAAAATAAGATATATTGTGATATCCCAACAAGTAAACATGTTCAAACAAGGAACAACATCTCCATGTTCCAACAAGGAACAACCTTCAATCTTCACCTGCAACTAATAACGCTATAAGAGGGGCTGAGCAAAGCGGTAACATAGCCAAACAACGGTTTGCTAGGACAAGGTGGGTTTGAGGCTTGGTTCAACAATATGGGAGGCATGATAAGCAAGTGGTAGGTATCGCAGCATAGGCATAGCAAAAGAGCGAGCAACTAAGCAAGCAAAGATAGAAGTGATTTCGAGGGTATGATCATCTTGCCTGAGATCCTGCAAGGAAGAAGAACGAGTCCATGACGAAGACAAACGGACGAGGTCGAACGGATCCTCACAAACGTGACGTTAACGGAACTAACCCGAAGAAGCAACACCGGAAAGAAGCAAACAACATAGTAAACAACCAACACATAAGCATGGCATGATGCACAACCAAGTATGATGCATGTCTGGTTTAAATATGCATGACATGGCAAGTGCAACAACCAAAACTACAAATTAAGTGGAGCTCAATATGCAACGGGTTACATATTGACGGAACACCACATCTATTATTTAGTTCTTCTCAGTTATGTACCCACCAATATTAAATGTTGTTAAACATGGCAAGAGGGTGAAGCAAAAGAAAACTACCCATCTAGTCCAATTTAAACGAGGCCGGGAACAACAAACAACAATTCCGGAAACTCCTCATGTGCATATGTTAGGTTAGGTCCTGTTCTGCCCAAAACCATATTTTAGAGTTATTAGGCATGCAAAACAAAGTCAACATGATAAACTAGGCAAAATCCTACCCCATTTACATATAAAGTTTGTTAGGTTTGGAGCTATGGTTAAATAGTTATGAATTAAATCATTTTAGCATGGCATAGGGGCAAATTAAAACAAACATCATTTTAAACATTTTAAACATGGATGGAAAAGACATATTATTAAACTAGACACAATTCTAAGCAAGTTTCATATATAAAACATTTTAATCCGATGCACGGTTAGTGAGTTATTAAATGCATGAACTAGGGGGACTTTTCTGTAAAACTGCAGTCTCAGGAAATTAGTAAAATTCGCAAGACCAGGAAAAAACACAACGGGCCGAATCTGGAACAGAGCATGGGCGCAGGATAGTATGCAGCGCACAGGGCGAGGGAAAAAGGTGGCTTCTCACACTGGGCCAACGGGCTGAAGGGGAAGCAGAGCGGCGGGCCGGCGGATCTGGCGAAGAGAGCTGGGCCTTGGAGACCGAGCGGGGAGCTGGGCCAGGCCAGGGCGTGCGATGGCCCATGCGGGCGAGAGGGGCGAGCGTCGGCGTCGTCCTTCTTCCATGCGCCTCACGGGCAGAAGAACAAGACGGCGGCGGCGTGACAAAACTCCGGCGAAGGCGGGTTTCGGCGAAGCTGGAGAGGCCGGGAACGGGTCGCAGGGCCCCGGATCCGGTGGATCCCGGCCGGATCTGGCGAAGACGGGGCCAACGACGAGCTCCCTGGGCGGCGGCAGCGGGCACCTGCGAGAGAGAGGGAGAATTTAGAGGGAGAGGCCGAAGGAGGGAGGAGAAGGAAGTAGAGACGCGGGGCGGCGAGGTTGTCTTTCTGGAGGTCTCCGGCGATGGGCGGCGCTCGTCGCCGGCGAGCGCGGACGACGGGTCAACGCGGCGGAGGAGCTCGGATCGGGATCTCCTCTCCTGATCTGGAGCTCGGGGAGCAGGGGCGGCGCGGTGCGGGCCTCAGAGCCCAGATCGGGGCCCGGGCGGGCCTGGAGCGGGCCTGGCGGCGCGGGGCGATGTGGGCGCGGGGAGGCGACGTGGCGGCTTCCCGTTGGCTGCGGGCGTCCTGTGTGGTGGCGGCTGGCCACCAGGATGGCGCCAAGTGGCAGGGACGAGGTGGCCGGCGGTGGAAATAGAGGAGAGGAGGTGGGAGGCGGCTGGCTGATGATTGCGGCGTGGATTTCGAGGAGGAGGAAGGAGAAGGCCAAAAATGGCAAGGGGGGCTGCTATATATAGCAGGAGGAGCTAGGGTTGTGGGTTTTAGTCCGTTCCGGAGCCGTTCGATCTTGATCGGATGACCCGGAGTGGAAGGGGGTTAGATAGGTGGGCTAGTGGGCTGTGAAGAGAGGTTGGGCTGAGATGAGAGGAGAGGAGTGCAGCCCGGCAACTGTTTCCGGAGACCGAAAACGTCCGACGTTAGACCGATTATATTGTCGCTATAGTTTAACGGTTGGGCTATCAAAGGAACTCTGAATGCGATGAAACTTGACAGGCGGTCTATCTACACTATAATAAGACCGCACGCCAACTTTCGACCCATTCCGAGAACAGTTTTCCGGCCACTTATAAAATGCTATTTCGGAGATGCCGCGGGCGCGTGCAAGTGTGTCTGGGCTCAGAACGGACAACGGAGAGAACGAGGAGGCCGGGACGCATGCAAGTTTTAAAACATGATGATGCAATGCACATGATGACATGATAAGATGCAACACGTAAGCAAATGACATGTCAATGACAACAAATAACTGGAAGACACCTGGCACATCGGTCTCGGGGCGTTACAACACTCCACTACGAGAGGATCTCGTCCCGAGATCTAGAATGGCACCGGAGGGAAAAACGGAAGAGAAAGAGAAGAGATAAAACTAAGTTGCTTCTTTGACAAACGAGTGAGACCAAAGAACCTTGGAAAGGTTAAGTCATAACGAGAAAAGAATACAACAGAGATGAACGAAGTTGAAAACAATCCGTTAGGAAAAGGAACAAGGAAGAAGAAATTCGAACAGCACTCCGGTTGGAAAGATATGCAGGGCTTAATAAAATGAAGAACTTGAGCAGAGGGCACACACTCCGGTTAAATTGATAAGCATGAAAAGAAAACAATCCTCGCAATCCAAGATGATGATTGAAAAGAGCAACATCACAAAGCCTCCGGGAGAAAGAATAGAAGCTAGATCGTTTGGAAATGAAAGAATTGAGAAGAAAATGACAACTTCTGCCAACAATTGAGCTTGGAAAACACCCTTCCAAGAAAATTATAACGGAGTTGTTGGAAAACAAACAACGAAACGAATAAGCTTGTAGTGGGCTTATGGAAAACATCTCAACACTGAAATGAACTTCTGCCATTAACGAAAACAAGATTGGATTGATAAGAACAAGGAGACGAGAAACTATTTCACCGGGAGGACAAAAGAAAAACTTGGGTCAAATATACGCCTCACACTAGGAAAATCCTTAGGGAAGGCTTTAGGTGAAACATGACGCAAGCTAACTCGAACGAAAATATTGGTGGATTTAAAATACATCATTCTTAACAACATGTGAATCATGAAACATGAACTAAAATTATCAAGAATGACATAATACCACTTCCAATGATACGGTAGAAAGAATTGCACTCCGGATTGCCAAATGAAGAATGATTGAGCTCCTCTAAAAATAATCTTGATGAACACTTGGAGAAGGAATTAAATCCTTGATGAACCGTCATGTAGAACCTCCATGAAGAACTCCGGTAAAAAAAAGAATGAACAAACGAAATGAAGGATGAAAAGAATAAGGTTGAAGCCTTGAAATGATTTAGATGGATCTTCATGATGAAAAAATTGAGAGAGCTTGGAACTCCGGGAAAAGAAAGATGAATCAAATGAAACCGAGAATTTGAAGAGCCTCCGGAATAAGGAATTGAATTCACTCAATGAAACAAAAATAAGAATTACATAATGCTCATCCTTCACCAATTAAATTGATGACAAGCAATGGATTTGGCATACTACTTATTCTCGTAGAAAGGATTAAAAGAGATATATCAAAACTTGAGAAGGTCTTCAACAAACCACCGGTAGAATTGAAATAACGAATAAATTGATGAGGAAGAGAAGTCTTGAATGAACCACCGTAAGAATTAAAATGAACGAAGAAAAGATAAGGACAACACCGGGAAGAATTAGCAAATGAATGAAGAAGCTTGAGAGAATTTAGATACATGAGAACGAAGGGATCACGAACTGATTCGAGATCACTTGAACGAAGCACTGGTAAAATTTGGAGTATGAGAGCTGAAAGCTGGAATGAATAATTCTGATATGATGGCCTCCAGAGAATCAAACTGAAATGACTCCTGAATTGCTCCGGATAGGTGAAAAGAAATCTCACATTCGAAAACAATTATGAGAGGATGGTCTCGAACTAAAACCACGAATCCCTGAGAGAACGGATAAGATATGGAGGAAAAACTCTTCTTCGGTCTTCAAATGTTGAGAATGACGACGAGAAACACCACCAAGAATTATTTAAACCCTCCGAAAGAATCAAAAGCGAAGAGGTTGAACCAACAATGAAAAGAATTTGAAAGATCTTGGAGAAATACATTTGACTGATGATAATTCATTCTTACGTCAAACTTTGACAAGAAATTTGAGGATATCTCCGGGAAATAAGAAGAGTCAGGTAAGATCCTGGGAAAAGACCTGTGGGTTAGGGCCCACTCAAAAGAAACATCGTTGAAGTATTTAAAAGATAGATTGCACAAGTTGAATTACATAGCTCAAAAGAGATAACATCCTCGAAAGAGCTTGAATGAAAGCAGAGTGGAAACACGATTCTTCTAGATATCTTGAGCACTCCAGAACAATTGAGTAGCGAGCGGTGAAAGATTATTAGAATTACCATTATGAGAAGGCATTGAAATGAGGAAAAGGATATGACCAACAAAGCTTGAATTAGTTCCACCGGAGAAGAAAGAGAATGAATAATGATAACTTGAAGCTCCATTAGTATCTTCTTGAGAATCACCGGATAAGAACATTGGCAAAAAGAATGGAGAGACTTCACACGAATAAAAAGATACTTTATTAAGAAATCTGAGTCCTTGAAGAAAACAAAGGGAGGGAGGGTGGGAAAAACAAAGACAACTTGGAGATGGATGAAACAAACACCGTTGAGAAAACTGAGATTGAATCTTGCAGATGTTGAAAATGAAAGGATCCACTTGAAGAGAGACACGCCGGTGAGAAGAATTGACATGACAATCTCAATAAACGAGAAGGATTAGTATTCACATAGGAATATGAGAACACCATTTGGGGAAGGTATGGAATCAACATTTGACTTCGAAGCAACTCGAATACCACAACTCAAAACAAAAACAAAGGATTGGCTTGCGGAATAAGCCGGAACAAACATATGATAGAGATTTCGTCCGAAGTTTTCATGGTGGGGCCTACACGGGCTCGATCATACAGCACCATCATGTACAAGGCAGTGCACATGACATACGAAGCGTCCCCGAGTTGGCATAGCCAAGGACTCTTTAAGACACAACGAGACCACTATAAAACCGACCGGACCGTGAATAGGCGGACCACTAGGCGTCGAACCCCAATTTCATATCATACATCTGTCGGAAAGATATCCTAAGAGCTACTTGAATTCCCACCTATGAAACTCCCGAAACTTTCCGGTTATGCAATCAGGTGTTGGGGATACAGGGGAAGCATAATATCTCACCCAAACTAGCAAATCCTACATCCAGCTGTATCCATCCTTCAACACATAACCAAGAAACCTTCGGAAATCGTCTACCTCAACCTTCGAAAAGCATCCGTTATACGAGTTATGGCAATACTCCCGAACTCCCGCCCCAGTACTGCGTGGCGTCGAGGTTATCTCACCAACGAACTGCATAAAAGAGATTTTCGATGTCGGCGAAACTATCTCAGGTATTCCCGAACTGCAACGATAAAATTGTGACGACAACACCTCGGAGCTCAACTCCCCGGGACACTTCCACAAAACCCCTAACAGGAGGCACCAAGACAATGTTCTTGTCACAAAACCATCGGAAGGATTCCGAGATACCCGCGTGATCCTAAAAATTTTTTAGTGAAATTTGAGAAGAGAAGAGTTAAAACTCTACGTCAGGATGCCTTACGAGAGCGATGAGGAGACTGGGAAGTAAAAAGAATTCCTAAACTCTCCGATATATAATTCCTAATTGACTCAAAACATTTTTCTAGACACAACTCGGCCGCTAATAACGATCAATCAATGGGGAGCTCCTAAGGTCGGGGAAGGCTCTGATACCAACTTGTAACGCCCTCGATGCGGCTATATCTCCCACGTGTCGAAGCACGACTTAGAGGCATAACCGCATTGAAAGCAATGTCGCAAGTGAGGTAATCTTCACACAACCCATGTAATACATAAGGGAAAGAGATAGATAGTTGGCTTACAATCGCCACTTCACACAAATACATGAATAAAGCATTACATCATCCAAATACAATCAGGGCCCGACTACGGAGCCAAAATAAAAGAAGAACCCCAAATGCGACAAGGTCCCCGATCGACCCCAACTGGGCTCCACTACTGATCAACTAGAACGAAACAACACAAAGGACAAGATCTTCATCGAGCTCCTCTATGAGCTTGGTTGCGTCATCTGCATGGTTCAACGGCACCTGCAAGCTGGTTTGGAAGTATCTGTGAGCCACAGGGACTCAGCAATCTCGCACCCTCGCGATCAAAACTATTTAAGCTTATAGGCAAGGTAAAGGTATGAGGTGGAGCTGAAGTAAGCGACTAGCATATATGGTGGCTAAACATACGCAAATGAGAGTGAGAAGAGAAGGAAAAGCACGGTCGATAAAAGTATGATCAAGAAGTGATCCTATAGCAACCTACGTCAAGCATAACTCCAACACCGTGTTCACTTCCCGGACTCCGCCGGAAAGAGACCATCATGGTTACACACGAAGTTGATTCATTTTAATTAAGTTAAGGTTCAAGTTATCTACAACCGGACATTAACAAATTCCCATCTGCCCATAACCGTAGGCACAGCTTTCGAAAGTTCAAATCCCTGCAGGGGTGTCCCAACTTAGCCCATGACAAGCTCTCACGGTCAACAAAGGAATAGACCTCCTCCCGAGACATTCCGATCAGACTCGGTATCCCGGTTCTACAAGACATCCTCGACAATGGTAAAACAAGTCCAGCAAGACCACCCGCTGTGCTGACAAATCCCGATAGGAGCTGCACATATCTCGTTCTCACGGCACACCGGATAAGCTAAGCGTACAGGAGCCGGCGTAAACCAAGTTGCCAAGGGATGGCCCTGCACGGTGCTCTGGGTTGGACCAACACTCAGAGGAGCACTGGCCCGGGGGTTTAATAAAGATGACCCTTGGGCTGGCCGACCCAAGGGAAAGAAAAAGGCTAGGTGGCAAATGGTAAAACCAATGTTGGGCCTTGCTGGAGGAGTTTTATTCAAGGCGAACTATCAAGGGGTTCCCATTATAACCCAACCACGTAAGGAACGCAAAATCCGGGAACATAACACCGATATGACGGAAACTAGGGCGGCAAGAGTGGAACAAAACACCAGGCATAAGGCCGAGCCTTCCACCCTTTACCAAGTATATAGATGCATTAATTAAAATAAGATATATTGTGATATCCCAACAAGTAAACATGTTCCAACAAGGAACAACATCTCCATGTTCCAACAAGGAACAACCTTCAATCTTCACCTGCAACTAACAACGCTATAAGAGGGGCTGAGCAAAGCGGTAACATAGCCAAACAACGGTTTGCTAGGACAAGGTGGGTTTGAGGCTTGGTTCAACAATATGGGAGGCATGATAAGCAAGTGGTAGGTATCGCAGCATAGGCATAGCAAAAGAGCGAGCAACTAAGCAAGCAAAGATAGAAGTGATTTCGAGGGTATGATCATCTTGCCTGAGATCCCGCAATGAAGAAGAACGAGTCCATGAAGAAGACAAACGGACGAGGTCGAACGGATCCTCACAAACGTGACGTTAACGGAACTAACCCGAAGAAGCAACACCGGAAAGAAGCAAACAACATAGTAAACAACCAACACATAAGCATGGCATGATGCACAACCAAGTATGATGCATGTCCGGTTTAAATATGCATGACATGGCAAAGTGCAACAACCAAAACTACAAATTAAGTGGAGCTCAATATGCAACGGGTTGCATATTGATGGAACACCACATCCATTATTTAGTTCTCTCTCGGTTATGTACCCACCAATATTAAATATTGTTAAATATGGCAAGATGGTGAAGCAAAAGAAAACTACCCATCTAGTCCAATTTAAACGAGGCCGGGAACAACAAACAACAATTCCGGAATCTCCTCATGTGCATATATTAGGTTAGGTCCTGTTCTGCCCAAAACCATATTTTAGAGTTGTTAGGCATGAAAAACAAAGTCAACATGATAAACTAGGCAAAATCCTACCCCATTTACATATAAAGTTTGTTAGGTTTGGAGCTACGGTTAAATAGTTATGAATTAAATCATTTTAGCATGGCATAGGGGCAAATTAAAACAAACAACATTTTAAACATTTTAAACATGGATGGAAAAGACATATTATTAAACTAGACACAATTCTAAGCAAGTTTCATATATAAGACATTTTAATCCGATGCACGGTTAGTGAGTTATTAAATGCATGAACCAGGGGGACTTTTTTGTAAAACTGCAGTCTCAGGAAATTAGCAAAATTCGTAGGACCAGGAAAAAAACACAACGGGCCGAATCTGGAATAGAGCATGGGCGCAGGATAGTATGCAGCACACAGGGCGAGGGAAAAAGGTGGCTTCTCACACTGGGCCAACGGGTCGAAGGGGAAGCAGAGCGGCGGGCCAGCGGATCTGGCGAAGAGGAGCTGGGCCTTGGAGACCGAGCGGGGAGATGGGCCAGGCCAGGGCGAGCGGTGGCCCATGCGGGCGAGAGGGGCGAGCGTCGGCGTCGTCCTTCTCCCGTGCGCCTAACGGGCAGAAGAACAAGACGGCGGCGGCGTGACAAAACTCCGGCGACGGCGGGGTTCGGCGAAGCTGGAGAGGCCGGGAACGGGTCGCAGGGCCCCGGATCCGGTGGATCCCGGCCGGATCTGGCGAAGACGGGGCCAACGACGAGCTCCCTGGGCGGCGGCAGCGGGCACCTGCGAGAGAGAGGGAGAATTTAGAGGGAGAGGCCGAGGGAGGGAGGAGAAGGAAGTAGAGAGGCGGGGCGACGTGGCTGTCTTTCTGGAGGTCTCCGGCGATGGGCGACGCTCGTCGCCGGTGAGCGCGGACGACGGGTCAACGCGGTGGAGGAGCTCGGATCGGGATCTCCTCTCCCGATCTGGAGCTCGGGGAGCAGGGGCAGCGCGGTGCGGGCCTCAGAGCCCAGATCGGGGCCCGGGCGGGCCTGGAGCGGCCCTGGCAGCACGGGGCGATGTGGGGCGCGGGGAGGCGACGTGGCGGCTTCCCGTTGGCTGAGGGCGTCCTGTGTGGTGGCAGCTGGCCACCAGGATGGCGCCAAGTGGCAGGGACGAGGTGGCCGGCGGTGGAAATAGAGGAGAGGAGGTGGGAGGCGGCTGGCTGATGATTGGGGGCGCGGATTTCGAGGAGGAGGAAATAGAAGGCCAAAAATGGCAAGGGGGCTGCTATATATAGCAGGATGAGCTAGGGTTGGGGGGTTTTGTCCGTTCCGGAGCCGTTCGATCTCGATCGGATGACCCGGAGTGGAGGGGGGTTAGATAGGTGGGCTAGTGGGCTGTGAAGAGAGGTTGGGCTGAGATGAGAGGAGAGGAGTGCAGCCCGGCAACTGTTTCCGGAGACCGAAAACGTCCGACGTTAGACCGAATATATTGTCGCTATAGTTTAACGGTTGGGCTAGTAAACGAACTCTGAATGCGATGAAACTTGACAGGCGGTCTATCTACACTATAATAAGACCGCACGCCAACTTTCGACCCATTCCGAGAACATTTTTCTAGCCACTTATAAAATGCTATTTCGGACATGCCGCGGGCGCGTGCAAGTGTGTCTGGGCTCAGAACGGACAACGGAGAGAACGAGGAGGCCGGGACGCATGCAAGTTTTAAAACATGATGATGCAATGCACATGATGACATGATAAGATGCAACACACAAGCAAATGACATGGCAACGACAGCGAATAACTGGAAGACACCTGGCACATCGGTCTCAGGGCGTTACACTTCTCTTGTCTTCTTTCCTTCTAGTTCTCTGTTAATGTAAAGAGAAAGGAGGAAGAGAGAAACCCGGCCGCCACTTTTGTCCAGTCGGACCAATTTGGCCCAAGGCCTAGGCTACCGCAAGCCCTTTAGCCAGGCCGGCCCATTCTGCTTCACGGCCTGCTAGACCCAGCCGCCTCCCACTAGTGTCGCAACCCTAGGCCGACCGAAACCATCTCCTTCTCGATCCCTCTCTCCCTCCTAGCGCCGTTACCAGGAGACCCACGCTCGACTCCCTCCTCTCGCCGTGATCCTTTCTCCCTCTCTCGATCTCCCACGCCCGTACCTCCCATCTCCCTCTCGTGCCCTATGATGCAACCCCATCGTCGTGCACCACCTTTAGCACCTCCAGCCGCCTCCCATGGCGCCCTCACCCGCGTGCGAGACCTCCCCGTCGCCAGCACCGCTGCCTTGCCGCACTTGAGTCCTCGTGCGCCTCCCTGCTTCGTCCTGCCGCAGCGCCGCCAAGCTCCTCCAACCGCCCCTGCCGGCGACCGACAGGTCGCTGCCGTCCGTCTCCTCCACTTGGAGCCTGCGCAGCCACACGCCTAGAGGCTGCCGCCCACTCCTCCCTCGATCCCGCCGGATTCAAGCGCCGCGATGCAGCTCCCTCTCCTGCGCGTCTCACTGTCGTCTCCCCGCATCGGACCTGGCCTCCACCACCTCACCTTCATCTTCCTCCCCGCCAGGGTCCCTCGCAGTATCCACCTCGTCGCCTTGCCTCGTCGCTGGCCCTGTTCCACCTCGTCGCCTCGCATCCGCAGAACCAGGCCACGGCCGCACCATGGCCGCCTCCCTCCTTTGCACCCGGCCTCGACTAGAGTCGCCCCTGTCAGCAACCACCACGACCACGAGGCTGCACTCTCCTTCCCCTGCACAGGAGCTCGCAGCTACCACCATCGCCTCCTTGTTGTTGGCATCCTAAGGCCCTTTTGTTATTTTGTGTTGGACGCGGCAAGATCGACTACAACGACACCAAGTTCCACCACCGGCAAGACCCGGACTCCGAATGAAAGTACAACTACAAACCCGAAGAACTCAGATGCATCAAGTCCCCGAGGAGACCCGTTTTTTCGTCAAGTTCGACTACATTGTGACGCGTCAAGTACCTATACCGTGTCTCCGGAATCGCCAAGACCGTCCCGAATATTGCCAAGTACCACTTTGATTCCGGAACGCGACAAGTACCACGACGCCCGGAGTCCTCGGATCCGTCAAGTTCCATTATGAGATATACAACTACCGTCGACCTCGAAGACCTCGGATTCACCAAGTTCTCACGACGACAAGTGTGACCCTTAGGATGCGCCAAGTTCGTCCTCACAAAAATGCCAAGTACCACTCATGTCGGCAAGACCCGCAAGTCGGACCCCGAATGATCAACGTCTCGTGGACCGTGTACAACTACCATCGCCCCGAAGACGTCGGAGTCATCAAGCACCTCTCCGTACGAACGTGAACGACTACCATCGCCGAGATCGCGAGAACCTCTACCGTCGACCCTAGAGCATTGAGAATGACTACTTCCACTACCGTCGTCGCGAGAACGTCTACTTCCTCTACTTTGCACCAAACGAGAACTGTCCCGCTTGCACGCTTCGAAGGTATAACCATGAGACGACCGCCCATGAACGAATGCATGTGTGATGTATGAGATGCTCGTGTTTGCTCCGTTCTTGAATTGTCGGTGCACGTTGCCCCTCTTTTGCCTGTCACCATCGTCGACTCATGGGACACCCGGTATCCGGGAGTGCCCCACCATCTTTTGCACGCATCCGCACATTTCTCCTTTGCATCGGTATCTCAATCGAGTTACCGGAACCGGGACATTGCCGTGGCACCATTTCGGTATCGTTGCCGTGGCACCCCTTTCCTTTCCACCACGGTGACAAATGCTTCATAATGCTCTTGTCAACTTGTAATATAAATTGCATAAACATGTTCATGTCATCCGCATCATGATAACAACAATTAAAATATTAGATTGTTGTTGCAATAAATTACTAAGGGATATGAGGATTTACCGGATTCGTTATTTGTTATATCTGGCCCCATTTAAATTGTTAGATGGTATAGTTTTGTTATGCTTCACCTCTTGCCATGTTAATCAACATTTAATATTGTTGAGTACCTAAACGAGAGAAAACTAAATAATTGATGTGGTGTTTCGTCAATATGCAACTCGTTGCATATTGAGCTCCACTTAACTTGTAGTTTTGTTTGTGCCCATATTGCCATGTCATGCAAATTTAAACCGGACATGCATCATACTTGATTGTGCATCATGCCATGATTCTGTGGTGGTTGTTTACTATGATGTTTGTTTCTTTCCGGTGTTGCTTCTTCCGGTCGTTTCCGATAACGTCGCGTTTGTGAGGATTCGTTCGACTACGTCCGTTTGTCTTCTTCATGGACTCGTTCTTCTTCCTTGCGGGATCTCAGGCAAGATGATCATACCCTCGAAATCACTTCTATCTTTGCTTGCTAGTTGCTCACTCTTTTGCTATGCCTATGCTGCGATACCTACCACTTGCTTATCATGCCTCCCCTCTTGTTGAACCAAGCCTCTAACCCACCTTGTCCTAGCAAACCGTTGTTTGGCTATGTTACCGATTTGCTCAGCCCCTCTTATAGCATTGTTAGTTGCAGGTGAAGATTGAAGTTTGTTCCTTGTTGGAACATGTTTACTTGTTGGGATATCACAATACCTCTTATTTAATTAATGCATCTATATACTTGGTAAAGGGTGGAAGGCTCGGTCTTATGCCTGGTGTTTTGTTCCACTCTTGCCGCCCTAGTTTCCATCATATCGGTGTTATGTTCCCGGATTTTGTGTTCCTTATGCGGTTGGGTTATAATGGGAACCCCTTGACAGTTTGCCTTGAATAAAACTCCTCCAGCAATGCCCAACATTGGTTTTACCATTCGCCACCTAGCCTTTTTTCCCTTGGGTTAGGCCAGCCCAAGGGTCATCTTTATTTTTAACCCCCCCCTCGGGCCAGTGCTTGACTAAGTGTTGGTCCAACCGAGTGATGTCCGGAGCTACCAGGGGCAACTCTGGGCTGGCCCACCCGACGTCTTACTCATCCGGTGTGCCCTGAGAACGAGATATGTGCAGCTCCTATCGGGATTTGTCGGCACATCTGGGTGGTCTTGCTGGTCTTGTTTTACCATTGTCAAAATGTCTTGTAACCGGGATTCCGAGTCTGACCGGGTCTTCCCGCTAGAAGGAATATCCTTCGTTGACCATGAGAGCTTGTGATGGGCTAAGTTGGGACACCCCTGCAGGGATTTGAACTTTCGAAAGCCGTGCCCGCGGTTATGGGCAGATGGGAATTTGTTAATGTCTGGTTGTAGAAAACCTGAAGTTGACCTTAATTAAAATGCACCAACCGCGTGTGTTACCGTGATGGTATCTTCTCGGCGGGGTCCGGGAAGTGAACACGGTGTTGGAGTTATGCTTGACGTAGGTTGTTCTAGGATCACTTCTTGATCATAGTTGTTCGACCGTGCTTTGCTTTCTCTTCTCGCTCTCTTTTGCGAATAGGTTAGCCACCATATATGCTAGTCGCTTGCTGCAGCTCCACCCCATACCTTTACCTTACCCATAAGCTTAAATAGTCTTGATCGCGAGGGTGTGAGATTGCTGAATCCCTGTGACTCACAGATACTTCCAAAACCAGCTTGCAGGTGCCGATGAGTTCGTGCAGATTACGCAACCAAGCTCAGGAGGAGCTCGATGAAGATCTTGTCCTTTGTGTTGTTGCGTTTTCCATTTGATCAGTAGTGGAGCCCAGTTGGGATGATCAGGGATCTGTGTAGCATTTGGGGTAGTCTTCTTTTATTTTGGTTCCGTAGTCGGACCTTGACTGTATCTGGATGAATGTAATGCTTTATTCATGTAATTGTATGAAGTGGCGATTGTAAGCCAACTATGTATCTCTTTCCCTTATGTATTACATGGATTGTGTGAAGATTACCTCACTTGCGACATTGCTTTCAATGCGGTTATGCCTCTAAGTCGTGCTTCAACACGTGGGAGATATAGCCGCATCGAGGGCGTTACACGCATAGGGGGTCCGGATCGGAACTCGGGGGCTGCGACCCATTCAGGGTCGCGCGGCTCGGTGATGTAAAACCACCCCGATTGCCACCCCTTTAGGGACTCCACGAAGGAGCCCTCGGGCCATAGGACGTTGGGCATCTTGCCCACCATGGCGCCTCCGCACTCCGCCTGAGTGCCACGCACCACCTTCGGCTTGACATTGAAAGTCTTGAGCCATAGGCCAAAATGGGGGCGGATGCAGAAGAAAGCCTCGCACACGACGATAAACGCCGAGATATTGAGGACAAAGTTTGGGGCCAGATCGTGGAAATCCAGGCCATATTAGAACATGAGCCCCCGGACAAATGGGTGGAGAGGGAAGCCCAGTCCGCGGAGGAAATGGGGGAGGAACACCACCCTCTCATGGGGCCTGGGAGTGGGGATGAGCTGCCCCTCTTCGGGAAGCTGGTGCGCAATGTCGTTAGACAAGTATCCGGCCTTCCTCAGTTTTTTGATGTGTCCCTCCATGACGGAGGAGACCATCCACTTGCCTCCCGCTCCGGACATGGCTGGAGAAGGTTGAGGTGGGGTGTGCGGACTTGGGCGCTGGAGCTCGAGTGCGCGAAAATGGATAGGCAAAGGAGGAAGAAGGCGTGGATGAAAAGATGGATCCTTATCCCCTTATATGGGCGGACGCGACTATGCGCCCCCACCAGCCTGGTAAACCTCACTTATCTCCCAAGCGTCGTAGTCAATGGCGCGGTTGGGTTACCCACACCCGTATTGATGAGAATCCCGAAATAAGGGGACATGATCTCTGCTTTAACAAGACGTGCCGAGGAAAATGCCTCGCTAAACACACTGAGGTGGGACAATAAAACAATTCGAATAAAGACTTGGCCGTGGTGTGATGTCACGCTACGGAATACGCCGGCAGATTAGATTTGTGTAAATATTATTCTCTCTATGGAAATATGTGGAAACTTATTTTTGTAGAGCCGGACACTACCTTTGTGTTCAAAATCTTCTATGAAGTACTTGGAGGAGGAACCCACCTTGCAATGTCGACGACAATTTGCTCGCCGGACTCGTCGTCATTGAATCCTGGTTCAGGGGCTACTGAGGGAGTCCTGGATTAGGGGGTGTCCGGATGGCCGGACTATACCTTCGGCCAGACTCCTGGACTATGAAGATACAAGATTGAAGACTTCGTCCTGTGTCCGGAAGGGACTTTACATGGCGTGGAAGGCAAGCTTGGCAATACGGATATGTAGATCTCCTACCATTGTAACCGACTCTATGTAACCCTAGCCCTCTTCGGTGTCTATATAAATCGGAGAGTTTTAGTCCGTAGGACGAACAACAATCATACCATAGGCTAGATTCTAGGGTTTAGCCTCTCTGATCTCGTGGTAGATCTACTCTTGTACTACCCATATCATCAATATTAATCAAGCAGGATGAGGGTTTTACCTCCAGCAAGAGGGCCCGAACCTGGGTAAAACATCATGTCCCCTGCCTCCTGTTACCATCCGACCTAGACGCACAGTTCGGGACCCCCTACCCGAGATCCGCCGGTTTTGACACCGACAGTTACCTTGTGATGCCATGTAATGTCTTGTGGTGAGTGGCATGAGCTTGCAAAGTTGCTATCATGAATCTGTTTCTGCCATGTCATGTTTTTCTTCCAAGTCTGAAACTGATCATATCACTTGTCATGTTTGCATGGGTGCTACCTCATTTTCCATGCATCTTTGGTTAAAGTTCAGTAAGGGAGTTTTGTTCTTTGTCTTTATTACTAGCGTGCCATGCCTTTGTTTTCCATGATATGTTCATATAACATGTTGTTTTCTAGCTCTTAACATTGCTACATGATGTTGTTTATACCATGTTTAGTATTTTCTCTAAGTCTATGAAGTTGTTATCATTTGCAATTTTGCCATGCTATTTTAAGCTTGTTCTAGTGAGTTCTAGCAGGAGCTCAGTGTTCATGATTTGTAGAGCTTCACTTGTACTTTACTGTCGTGTGCTTTGTTGCTATGTTGGAGTGTTGTAGCATAGTTTCTTGTTGCATCTTAAGTGTTATGATGTTGTTAAGCGCAGTTTTGCATCATTCTTGTTTTGCTCATGATTTGCAAATCATGCATCCGTTTCCAGTGATCCTTATATCGATTTTGAGCGAAATCACCCCATCTTTCTAGCGGCATGCTTGGTTTGCCAACTTCATTCCTTTATCATATTTTCCCTTCCGGAGTACCCTTATGCATTGCACATCATACCTTGCATTCCATGCCATGTCTTGCATCATGTTGCTTGTGCATTGCACCGCGATTGATTGTTGTTCTGTTGCTTGTGTTCTTGCTTTGGGTAGAGCCTAGAGACGAGTTCATGAATGAGGAACCTGTTGATTATGTTTCCAAGGAGCAAGCTTTCGACATCTCTGAGAACTCTGTAGGCAAGATGATCATCACCCTCGATATCACTTCTATCTTTGCTTCCTAGTTGTTCGTTCTATCGCTATGTCGCGCTACCTACCACTTGTTTATCATGCCTCCCATATTGCCAAGTCAAACCGCTAACCCACCTTCCTAGCAAACCGTTGTTTGGCTAAGTTACAGCTTTTGCTCAGCCCCTCTTATAGCGTTGCTAGTTGCAGGTGCCTTGCAGGTTGTTCCATGTTGGAACATGGATATGTTGGGATATCACAATATCTCTTATTTTAATTGATGCATCTATATACTTGGCAAAGGGTGGAAGGCTTGGCCTTTTGTTCGGTGTTTTGTTTCACTCTTGTCGCCCTAGTTTCTGTCATACCGGTGTTATGTTCCTTGATTTTGCGTTCCTTACGCAGTTGGGGTTATGGGACCCCCTTGACAGTTCACTTTGAATAAAACTCCTCCAACAAGGCCCAACCTTGGTTTTAACATTTTTCTAACAACAACCTAAAATTTTTCCTAGGGAGTAATTAACCCGAGGATCATCTTTATTCAACCCCCCCCCCCCCCGGGCTAGTGCTCCTATGAGTGTTGGTCTGAACCGAGTAGACTACGGGGCCACCTTGGAGAAACTTGATGGTTGGTTTTACTCGTAGGATGTCTCATCCGGTGTGCCCTGAGAACGAGATATGTGCAGCTCCTATCGGGATTTGTCGCCGCATTGGGCGGTCTTGTTGGTCTTGTTTTACCATTGCCGAAATGTCTTGTAACCGGGATTCCGTGACTCATCGGGTCTCTTCGGGAGAAGGAATATCCTTCGTTGATCGTGAGAGCTTGTGATGGGATAAGTTGGGACACCCCTGCAGGGTATAAACTTTCGAGAGTCATGCCCGCGGTTATGTGGCAGATGGGAATTTGTTAATATCCGGTTGTAGAGAACTTGACACTTGACTTAATTAAAATGCATCAACTGCGTGTGTAGCCATGATGGTCTCTTTTCGGTGGTGTCCGGGAAGTGAACATGGTTGGGTTATGTATGATCGTAAGTAGTTCAGGATCACTTCTTGATCGCTTCTAGTCTTACGACCGTTACATAGTTTCTCTTCTTACACTTATACTCGTATGTTAGCCACCATATTTTCTTAGCGCTTGCTGCAACTCCACCTCATAACCACATCCTACCCATTAGCTTAAATAGTCTTGGTCTCATGGGTTTTGAGATTGTTGAGTCCTCGTGACTCACAGATACTACCAAAACAGTTGTAGGTGCTGATGATAACAGCGCAGGAGATGCTACTGAACTCAAGTGGGAGTTCGACGAGGACCTTGGCCCTTACTACGTGTCTTTTCCTGATGATCAGTAGTGGTGCCCAGTTGGGACGATCGGGGATCAAGCATTTGGGGTTATCTTCTTTTCATTTGGGTTTGTCCATAGTCGTACTATGTGTGTACTCTGAATGATATATGAACTATTTGATCATTGTGTGACATGGCGATTGTAAGCCAACTATCTATTTATCCCTTTCTTGTTCATTACATGGGATTATGTGAAGATGACCCTTCTTGCGACAAAACCAACATGCGGTTATGCCTCTAAGTTGTGCCTCGGCACGTGGGAGATATAGCCGCATCTTGGGCATTACAAGTTGGTATCAGAGCCATCCCCGACTTAGGAGCCCCCTGCTTGATCGAATCGCTAACGTTGTTGAGTATAGAACAAAATGTTTGAGTCTTAGGATTATATATATTGGAGAGTAGGATTATTTTTACTCCTTAGTCCCCTTCATCGCTCTGGTGAGGCCTCCTGATGTAGATGTTTTGACTTTCCTCTCCTCATTTTTGCTATAAAAAAATTAGGATCACGCGGGTATCTGGGAATCATTCCGGTATTCTTGTGATGAGAACATTGTTCTTGGTGCATCCTGACATTTAGGGGTTGTGGCAGTGTCCCGGTGAATTGAGCTCCGAGGTGTTGTTGTCTCAATTTTATCGTTGCAATTCTGGAATACCTGAGTTCGCCGACATTGAAAATCTATTTTATGCAGTTAGTGGTGAGATAACCTCGATGCCAACCAGTACTGGGGAGCGAGTTCGGGAGTATTGCCATAGCTTGTATAAAGGATGCTTTTCGAAGGTTGAGGTACATGATTTCCGGAGTTTTCTTGGTTATGTGTTGACGGATGGAAACAGTTGGAGCGTAGGGCTTGTTAGTTGTGTAGGGGTACGCAGTCATTTCAAAAATTTCCTACGCACATGCAAGATCATGGTGATGCATAGCAACGAGAGGGGAAGAGTGTTGTCCATGTACCCTCATAGACCGTAAGTGGAAGCGTTATGACAATGCGGTTGATCTAGTCGTACGTCTTCACAATCGACTGATCCTAGTACCGAAAGTATGGCACCTCCGCGATCTACACACATTAGGCTCGGTGACGTCCCATGAACTCTCGATCCAGCTGAGTGTCGAGGGAGAGCTTCGTCAGCACGACGGCGTGACGACGGTGATGATGATGCTACCGTCGCAGGGCTTCGCCTAAGCACTACGATGATATGACCGACGTGGATTATGGTGGAGGGGAGCACCGCACATGGCTAAGGGATCAATGATCAACTTGTGTGTCTTTGGGGTGCCCCCTGGACACGTATATAAAGGATGGAGGGAGGAGGAGGCCGGCCCTCATAGGGCGCGCCCAAAGTGTGGAGTCCTACTAGGACTCCCTAGTCCTAGTAGGATTCCACCTCCCACATGGAATAGGAAAAAGGGAAGGGAGAAGGAAAAGGAAGGAAGGGGCGCCCCCTTTCCCTAGTCCAATTCGGACCAGTCCATGGGGAAGGGGTGCGGCCAGCCTTGAGGCCTTTCTCTCCTTTCCCGTATGGCCCATTAAGGCCCAATACGAATTCCCGTAACTCTCCGGTACTCCGAAAAATACCCGAATCACTCAGAACCTTTCCGATGTCCGAATATAGCCTTCCAATATATTGAACTTTACGTCTCGAACATTTCGAGACTCCTCGTCATGTCCCCGATCTCATCCGGGACTCCGAACAAACTTCGGTCATCAAATCACATAACTCATAATACAAATCGTCACAGAATGTTAAGCGTGCGGACCCTACGGGTTCCAGAACTATGTAGACATGACCGAGACTCATCTCCTGTCAATAACCAATAGCATAACCTGGATGCTCATATTGGTTCCTACATATTCTACGAAGATCTTTATCGGTCAAACCGCATAACAACATACGTTGTTCCCTTTGTCATCGGTATGTTACTTGCCCGAGATTTGATCGTCGGTATCTCAATACCTAGTTCAATCTCGTTACCGGCAAGTCTCTTTACTCATTCCGTAATGCATCATCCCGCAACTAACTCATTAGTAACATTGCTTGCAAGACTTATAGTGATGTGCATTACCGAGATGGACCAGAGATACCTATCTGACAATCAAAGTGACAAATCCTAATCTCGATCAATGCCAACTCAACAAGTACCATAGGAGACACCTGTAGAGCACCTTCATAATCACCCAGTTACGTTGTGATGTTTGGTAGCACACAAGGTGTTCCTCCGGTATCCGGGAGTTGCATAATCTCATAGTCATAGGAACATGTATAAGTCATGAAGAAAGCAATAGCAATATACTAAATGATCAAGTGCTAAGCTAACGGAATGGGTCAAGTCAATCACATCATTCTATAATGATGTGATCTCGTTAATCAAATGAAAACTCATGTTTATGGCTAGGAAACTTAACCATCTTTGATTCAACGAGCTAGTCAAGTAGAGGCATACTAGTGACACTCTATTTGTCTATGTATCCACACATGTACTAAGTTTTCGGTTAATACGATTCTAGCATGAATAATAAACATTTATCATGAAATAAGGAAATAAATAATAACTTTATTATTGCCTCTAGGGCATATTTTCTTCAGTCTCCCACTTGCACTAGAGTCAATAATCTAGTTCACATTGCCATGTGATTTAACACCAATAGTTCACATCACCATGTGATTAACACCCATAGTTCACGTCGCCACGTGACCAACACTCAAAGGGTTTACTAGAGTCAGTAATCTTAGTTCACATCGCCATGTGATTAACACCCAAAGAGTACTAAGGTGTGATCATGTTTTGCTTGTGAGAGAAGTTTAGTTAATAGGTCTGCCATATTCAGATCCGTATATATTTTGCAAATTTCTATGTCAGCAATACTCTGCATGGAGCTACTCTAGCTAATTGCTCCCACTTTCAATATGTATCCAGATTGAGACTTAGAGTCATCTGGATCAGTGTCAAAACTTGCATCGACGTAACCCTTTACGACGAACCTTTTGTCACCTCCGTAATCGAGAAACATATCCTTATTCCACTAAGGATAATTTTGACCGTTGTCCAGTGCTCCCTTGCCAAAATCAGTGTAGGGCATACAATAGATCTGGTAGACAGCATGGCATACTTTATAGAACCTATGGCTGAGGCATAGGAAATGACTTTCATTCTCTTTCTATCTTCTGCCGTGGTTGGGCTTTGAGTCTTACCCAATTTCACACCTTGCAACACAGGCAAGAACTCCTTCTTTGACTGTTCCATTTGAGCTACTTCAAAATCTTGTCAAGGTATGTACTCATTGAAAATATATCAAGCATCTTGATCTATCTCTATAGATCTTGATGCTCAATATGTAAGTAGCTTCACCGAGGTCTTTCTTTGAAAAACTCCTTTCAAACATTCCTTTATGCTTTCCAAAAAATTCTACATTATTTCCGATCAACAATATGTCATTCACATATACTTATCAGAAATGTTGTAGTGCTTCCACTCACTTTCTTGTAAATACAAGCTTCACCGCAAGTCTGTATAAAACCATATGCTTTGATCAGTTCATCAAAGCATATATTCCAACTCTGAGATGCTTGCACTAGTCCATAAATGGATCGCTGGAGCTTGATCACTTTGTTAGCACATTTAGGATCGACAAAACCTTCTGGTTGCATCATATACAACTCTTCTTTAAGAAATCCATTAAGGAATGCAATTTTGAGATCCATTTGCTAGATTTCATAAAATGCGGCAACTGCTAACATGATTCTGATAGACTTTTAAGCATCGATACGAGTGAGAAAATCTCATCGTAGTCAACACCTTGAGATTGTCGGAAAAAAATTGCGACAATTCAAGCTTTGTAGATAGTAACACTATTATCAGCGTCGGTCTTCCTCTTGAAGATCCATTTATTCTCAATGACTCACCGATCATCGGGCAAGTCAATCAAAGTCCATACTTTGTTCTCATACATGGATCCCATCTTAGATTTCATGGCCTCAAGCCATTTTGCGGAATCTGGGCTCAACATCGCTTCCTCATAGTTCGTAGGTTCGTCATGGTCTAGTAACATGGCTTCTAGAACAGGATTACCATACCACTTTGGTGTGGACCGTACTCTGGTTGACCTACGAGGTTCTGTAGTAACTTGATCTGAAGTTTCATGATCATCATCATTAACTTCCTCACTAATTGGTGTAGGAATCACTGGAACTGATTTCTGTGATGAACTACTTTCCAGTTTTGGGAGAAGGTACAATTACCTCATCAAGTTGTACTTTCCTCCCACTCACCTCTTTCGAGAGAAACTCCTTCTCTAGAAAGGATCCATTCTTAGCAACAAAATATCTTGCCTTCGGATCTGTGATAGAAGGTGTACCCAACAGTTTCTTTTGGGTATCCTATGAAGACGCACTACTCCGATTTGGGTTCGAGCTTATCAGTTTGAAACTTTTTCACATAAGCATCACAACCCCAAACTTTAAGAAACGACAGCTTTGGTTTCTTGCCAAACCATAGTTCATACGGTGTCATCTCAATGGATTTAGATGGTGCTCTATTTAAGTGAATACAACTGTCTCTAATGCATAACCCCAAAACGATAGTGGTCAATCGGTAAGAGACATCATAGATCGCACCATATCCAATAAAGTATGATTACAACGTTCGGACACACCATTATGTTGTGGTGTTCCAGGTGGCGTGAGTTGCGAAACTATTCCACATTGTTTCAAATGAAGACCAAACTCGTAACTCAAATATTCTCCTCCACGATCAGATCGTAGAAACTTTATTTTCTTGTCACGATGATTTTCCACTTCAGTCTGAAATTCTTCGAACTTTTCAAATGTTTCAGACTTATGTTTCATTAAGTAGATATACCCATATCTGCTCAAATCATCTGTGAAGGTCAGAAAATAACGATACCCACCGCGAGCCTCAACACTTACCGGATCGCATACATCAGTATATATTATTTCCAATAAGTCAGTTGCTCGCTCCATTGTTCCGGAGAATAGAGTCTTAGTCATCTTGCCCATGAGGCATGGTTCGCAAGCATCAAGTGATTCCAAAAGTCCATCATCATGGAGTTTCTTCATCCGCTTTACAGCGAAATGACCTAAACGGCTGTGCCACATTGTAACGCTCTCGATGCGGCTATATCTCCCACGTGTCGAAGCACGACTTAAAGGCATAACCGCATTGGAAGCAATGTCGCAAGTGAGGTAATCTTCACAAACAACCCATGTAATACAATAGGGGAAAAGATACATAGTTGGCTTACAATCGCCACTTCACATAATGACATGAATAAAGCATTACATCAACCAGATACAATCAAGGTCCGACTACGAAACAAAAATAAAAGAAGAACCCCAAAAGCGACAAGGTCCCCGATTGACCCCAACTGGGCTCCACTACTGATCAACTAGAACGAAAGAACACAAAGGACAAGATCTTCATAGAGCTCCTCCTTGAGCTTGGTGCGTCACCTGGAATGGCATCATCGGCACCTGCAAGCTGGTTTTGGAAGTATCTGTGAGCCACGGGGACTCAGCAATCTCGCACCCTCGCGATCAAGACTATTTAAGCTTATGGGTTAGGTAAAGGTATGAGGTGGAGCTGCAGCAAGCGGCTAGCATATATGGTGGATAACAAACGCAAATGAGAGCGAGAAGAGAAGGAAAAAGCACGGTCGAACAACTATGATCAAGAGGTGATCCTAGACAACCTACGTCAAACATAACTCCAACACCGTGTTCACTTCCTGGACTCCGCCGGAAAGAGACCATCACGGTTACACACGCGGTTGATGTATTTTAATTAAGATAAACTTCAGGTTTTCTACAACCGGACATTAACAAATTCCCATCTACCCATAACCGCGAGCACGGCTTTCGAAAGTTCAAATCCCTGCAGGGGTGTCCCAACTTAGCCCATCACAAGCTCTCACGGTCAACGAAGGATATTCCTTCTAGCGGGAAGACCCGATCAAACTCGGAATCCCGGTTACAAGACATTTCGACAAGATAAAACTAAACTAGCAACACTGCCCGAATGTGCCAACAAATCCCGATAGGAGCTGCACATATCTCGTTCTTAGGGCACACCGGATTGTCTAAACTTCCGGTAGGCCAGCCCAGATTTGCCCCTGGTGGCCACCGGCGGCTGACGAGATGGACCAACACTCAGAGGAGCACTGGCCCGGGGGTTTAAAATAAAGATGACCCTTGAGTCCGCGAAACCCAAGGGAAAAAGAGGCTAGGTGGCAAATGGTAAAACCAATGTTGGGCATTGCTGGAAGAGTTTTATTCAAGGCGAACTGTCAAGGCGTTCCCATTATTACCCAACCGCATAAGGAACGCAAAATCCGGGAACATAACACTGATATGACGGAAACTAGGGCGGCAAGAGTGGAACAAAACACTAGGCATAAGGCCGAGCCTTCCACCCTTTACCAAGTATATAGATGAATCAAGTAAATAAGCGATATTGTGATATCCCAACATGTAAACAATGTTCCATCAAGGAACGATCTCCATGTTCCAACAAGGAACAAACTTCAGTCTTCACCTGCAACTAACAACGCTGTAAGAGGGGCTGAGCAAAGCGGTAACATAGCCAAACAACGGTTTGCTAGGACAAGGTGGGTTAGAGGCTTGGTTCAACAATATAGGAGGCAGGGTAATCAAGTGGTAGGTATCGCAGCATAGGCATAACAAAAGAGTGAGGCACGGTTTGGAAATGGAGGCACGGTTTGGAAATGGCAAGCAAAACAAATATGGCACAGGTCTGCGATAAACAGAAAGTAGCCATCTAAATGCAACAAGATAAACATGCTACAGCACTCAAAAAGACAACAAAATACATGGCAGGGATCCACTCATGATGCGTGACAAAAGATGAACACTGAGCTACGGCCAATTCATCCATTAACAGGTTCAAACAAGCATGGAAAAAGTGCAATTGATAAAGAGGTTTCAGACTTAGTGAAATTAACACAAGCCTGGAATTCATATCAGGTACCACACTTTGGAGCAATAAAACTATATGCTACAAGAACTGAACATGGCAAAGTAAAGCATGGCATGGAGCTACTCAAAGAGCTTAACAAAAGTCCCTTAGTGACCTTGAGCCAAAAGGGATCAGAAAATACAATTGAAAGCATGTGAACATGGCAAAAACATAATCAGATCTCAGACTTAGAGAAAAACTGGAGCATGCAAATCTGTTAACGAGTAGGCATGTTCGCGAGCTCGATGCACTCACTACAGAGCAAGGCATGACAACCTAAGCATGCACCCATCAAGAATACACATTGTATAAGCTATACATGGTAAGAGCAACAACATAGCATGCACGGATCAACAACAACATCCTCGGCAAAATTGCTAACAAGTAGATAATCTGCCCAGATTCACGAAATAGAAAAAGTAGAGCTCGATTGACTCACGCTAGGATGCTCCATAAATGCAAACAAAGACATGGATGGATAGAGAACCACAATATTAACAAATCACCCTTACTGATCATCCTCAAAAGAGGCATGGATCACTAGGAAACAACATGAACATATGGCATATTGATAAAAACAGAGCAAGGACTTAGTGAAATCCTAAGTCCCTGAAATCAGCATTAACGAATGCACTACTTTGCAAGCTTGTGCTAGTCACCACACACATCACAAAAATACATGGATAGCACCTCTGGAAAGATGGCAAAGCATTTAACAAAACACATGTAGAGCTCAGGAGCATATCATGCACACATTAATCATGGCAAAAATGACAAATAGCTATTTGGAGCAGCAGATCTGACAATTAACTCAAATAGCACTCTTCCAACAGCATTTCGGGCATCAAGATGAGCTCAAATGAAAATGATGCAATGAGATGAAATGATGTGCTCTTTGAGTCGAACATTTTGATATGCTACATGCTCGAAACGGATCTACCGATGCAAAGTTACGACAAGATGAAGATGGCAAAATAATTAGGGTTAGGGATGAAAAAGTCAATCGAGGGGGGATTTCAGATCCAGATCCAGCGTGGGTACTGTTCACGCATGCAGCACGAGGTTTGATGGAGACGGATCTCAACGAAGAAAAGTTTGCCGGAGTGAGGGAGCTTGCCGGGGCGGCTCGCCGTCCAGGAGAGGAGGGCGGTGTCGTGGAAGCCGGGCGGTGGCGCGGCGTTCGGCGGACGCCGGCGAGGCGGCGGAGGAAGTGGGCGGAACGGCGGAGGTCGGCGATGGCGACCACGGCGGCGAGGTACCAGCGATGGCACGCGGCGGCGTTGCTTCGGGCGCGGGCGACGCTCGGGGGAAGAAGGAGCCGGGCGCGGGCGGCAGAGGAACGGGCCGGGAGGGCCGGATCTGGGCCCGTCGGGCCTCGACGGCGCGCGGATCGGCGGCGGTGATGTGGCGGCGCGGGAGTGGCTGAGGTGGCGGGGCGGACATGTCCGGGCGGCGAGGTTTTTGTCTGGTGGCGCGGGGAAGAAGAGGCTAGGGTTTGGACCCAAAAAATCGGAGGAGTGCACCTATTTATAGATAGAGGGAGCTAGGAGAGTCCAAATGAGGTGCGGTTTTCGGCCACGCGATCGTGATCGAACGCTCTAGATGATGGAGAGGGTTTTGGTGGGTTTTGAGCCAAATTGGAAGGGTGTTGGGCTGCAACACACACGAGGCCTTTTCGGTCCCTCGGTTAACCGCTGGAGTATCAAACGAAGTCCAAATGGTACGAAACTTGACAGGCGGTCTACCGGTAGTAAACCAAGTCCGCTTGGCAAGTCTCGGTCCAATCCGGAAATGTTTAACACCCGCACATGAAAAAGAGGTAGAAAGGGACACCGGGTGACATAGGAGCGTCGAATTGCAAAACGGACAACGGGGAAAATGCTCGGATGCATGAGACGAACATGTATGCAAATGAAATGCACATGATGACATGATATGCAATGCATGACACGCAAGCAATGACAATGCAACAACAGCGAATAACAGGAGGACACCTGGCACATCGGTCTCGGGGCGTCACAACACTCCACCACTACGAGAGGATCTCGTCCCGAGATCTAGAATGGCACCGGAGGGAAAACGGAAGAGAGAGAGAAGAGGTAAAACTAAGTTGCTTCTTTGACAAAGGAGCGAGACCAAAGAACCTTGAAAAGTTTAAACCATATAAAGAAAGAATGCAACAAAGAAGAAACAAAGTTGAAAGCACTCTGGTAGGGAAGAGAAACAAGGAATTACCAATTCGGACAGCACTTCGGTTGAAAAGAGATGAAAGACTTGATAAGCTGAAAAGAACTAGAAGAGATGACACAACACTCCGGTTAGATGGATAAGCACAGGAAAAAACATGATCTTAGATGAAACGAGATGATGGTTGAAGAAAGCAATATCGCAATGCCTCCGGAACAAAAGAATGAAAACTGACAGCTAAGAATGAATAAACCTAAATTGATGGACTCCGGATAATCAAACTGAGAAGACTCTTGAATTGCTCCAGATAGGTGAAAAGTAATTCTCACAACCGAAACAATTATGAGAGGATGGCAACAATCTCGAATGACGAGTCTTGAAGAGAATGGAGCAAGGTTGAAAGAAGAATCTTCTTCGGTCTTCCAAACTGAAAATGACGACGAGAAATACCATCATGACTTATTTAGGCACTCCAGAAGAATCAAAACAAAGAGGTTGAGCCAACGATGAAAAGAATTTGAAAGATCTTGGAGAAACCCTCTGACTGATGAAAATTCATTCTTACGTCAAACTTCGAAAATAAAATTTGAGGATAGCTCCGGGAAAATAAGAAGAGTCAGGTAAGATCCTGGGAAAAGACCTGTGGGTTAGGGCCCACTCAAAAGATACACCGTTGAACGATTTGAAAGAGAGAAAGCACTGGTTAAATAAAATGGCTTGAATGAGATAACAACCTCGGATTAGGTTTGAACGGATCTTGAAGGAAAAACGAGCCTTCCGAGATATCTTTAGCACTCCGGAACAACTGAATAGCGAGAGGTGAATGATTAAGAATTGCACCGGCATGAGAAAGCATTGAAATGAGGAAAAGGGTATGATCAACACCAAAATCTTGAATAGAATCCACCAAGAAGAAAAAGAATGAAGAATGACGAACTTGAAGCTCCATTAGAATCTTCCTGAATCATCGGATAAGAACATTGACGGAAAAGGAATGGAGAGACTTCCATCAATAAAATGGATACTTGAATAAGAAATCTGGGTCCTTGAAGAAACAAGGGTGGGAGGGTGGGAAAAACAAAGGCAACTTGGGATGGATGAAAACAACCAACGTTGAGAAGAACTGATACTTGACTTTGCTGATGTTGAAATGATCGGAACCACTAGAAGAGAAACACACTGGTGAAAAGGATTGACACGACAAACTCGATGATCGAGAAGGATTACTATCCACATAGAAATATGAGAACACCACTTAGGAAAAGGTATGGAATCAACATTTGACATTGAAGCAACTCGAATACCACAACTCAAAACAAAACAAGTATTGGCTTGCAGAATAAGCCGGAACAAACATATGATAGATATTTCGTCCGAAGTTTTCATGGTGGGGCCTACACGGGATCGATCGTACAACACCATCATGTACAAGGCAGTGCACATGACATACGAAGCGTCCCCGAGTCGGCATAGCCAAGGACTCTTTAAGACACAACGAGACCACTATAAAACCAACCGTGAATAGGAGGACCACTAGACGTCGAACCCCAATTTCATATCATACATCCGTCGGAAGGATATCCTAAGAGCTACTTGAATTCCCACTTATGAAACTCCCGAACCTTTCCGGTTATGCAATCAGGTGTTGGGGATACAGGGGAAGCATAATATCTCACCCAAATCTAGCAAATCCTACATCCAGCTGTATCCATCCTTCAACACATAACCAAGAAACCTTCGGAAATCATCTACCTCAACCTTCGAAAAGCATCCGTTATACAAGTTATGGCAATACTCCCGAACTCCCGCCCCAGTACTGGGTGGCGTCGAGGTTATCTCACCAACAACTGCATAAAAGAGATTTTCGATGTCGGCGAAACTAAACTCAGGTATTCCAGAACTGCAATGATAAAATTGTGACGACAACACCTCGGAGCTCAACTCCTCGGGACACTGCCACAAGCCCTAAATGACAGGAGGCACCAAGAACAATGTTCTCGTCACAAATCCATCGGAACGATTCCAAGATACCCGCGTGATCCTAAAAAAAAATTTAGTGAAATTTGAGAAGAGAAGAGTCAAAACTCTAAGTCAGGATGCCTTGCCAGAGCAATGAAGGGACTGGGGAGTAAAAAGAATTCCTAAACTCTCCGATATATAATTCCTAAATGACTCAAAACATTTTTTCTAGACTCAACTCGTCCACTAATTCGATCAAGCAGTGGGGGCTCCTAGGGTTGGGGAAGGCTCTGATACCAACTTGTAACGCCCTCGATGCGGCTATATCTCCCACGTGTCGAAGCACGACTTAGAGGCACAACCGCATTGAAAGCAATGTCGCAAGTGAGTTATCTTCGCAAACAACCCATGTAATACAATAGGGGAAAAGATACATAGTTGGCTTACAATCGCCACTTCACACAATGACATGAATAAAGCATTACATCAACCAGATACAATCAAGGTCCGACTACGGAACAAAAATAAAAGAAGAACCCCAAAAGCGACAAGGTCCCCGATTGACCCCAACTGGGCTCCACTACTAATCAACTAGAGCGAAACAACACAAAGGACAAGATCTTCGTCGAGCTCCTCCTTGAGCTTGGTTGCGTCACCTGGAATGGCATCATCGGCACCTGCAAGCTGGTTTTGGAAGTATCTGTGAGCCACGGGGACTCAGCAATCTCGCACCCTCGCGATCAAGACTATTTAAGCTTATGGGTTAGGTAAAGGTATGAGGTGCAGCTGCAGCAAGCGACTAGCATATATGGTTGATAACAAACACAAATGAGAGCGAGAAGAGAAGGCAAAAGCACGGTCGAACAACTATGATCAAGAGGTGATCCTAGACAACCTACGTCAAACCTAACTCCAACACCGTGTTCACTTCCCGGACTCCGCCGGAAAGAGACCATCACGGTTACACACGCGGTTGATGTATTTTAATTAAGATAAACTTCAGGTTTTCTACAACCGGACATTAACAAATTCCCATATGCCCATAACCGCGGGCATGGCTTTCGAAAGTTCAAATCCCTACAGGGGTGTCCCAACTTAGCCCATCACAAGCTCTCACGGTCAACGAAGGATATTCCTTCTAGCGGGAAGACCCGATCAAACTCGGAATCCCGGTTACAAGACATTTCGACAAGATAAAACTAAACCAGCAACACCGCCCGAATGTGCCGACAAATCCCGATAGGAGCTGCACATATCTCGTTCTCAGGGCACACCGGATTGTCTAAACTTCCGGTAGGCCAGCCCAGATTTGCCCCTGGTGGCCACCGGCGGCTGACGAGGTGGACCAACACTCAAAGGAGCACTGGCCCGGGGGTTTAAAATAAAGATGACCCTTGAGTCCGCGAAACCCAAGGGAAAAAGAGGCTAGGTAGCAAATGGTAAAACCAATGTTGGGCATTGCTGGAAGAGTTTTATTCAAGGCGAACTGTCGAGGGGTTCCCATTATTACCCAACCGCGTAAGGAACACAAAATCCGGGAACATAACACCGATATGACGGAAACTAGGGCGGCAAGAGTGGAACAAAACACCAGGCATAAGGCCAAGCCTTCCACCCTTTACCAAGTATATAGATGCATTAAGTAAATAAGCGATATTATGATATCCCAACATGTAAACAATGTTCCATCAAGGAACGATCTCCATGTTCCAACAAGGAACAAACTTCAGTCTTCACCTGCAACTAACAACGTTATAAGAGGGGCTGAGCAAAGCGGTAACATAGCCAAGAAACGGTTTGCTAGGACAAGGTGGGTTAGAGGCTTGGTTCAACAATATAGGAGGCAGGGTAATCAATTGGTAGGTATCGCAGCATAGGCATAGCAAAAGAGCGAGCAACTAGCAAGCAAAGATAGAAGTGATTTCGAGGGTATGATCATCTTGCCTGAGATCCCGCAAGGAAGAAGAACGAATCCATGAAGAAGACAAACGAACGAAGTCGAACGGATCCTCACAACCGCGATGTTACCGGAACCAACCCGAAGAAGCAAACACCGGAAAGAAGCACACAACATAGTAAACAACCAACACATGAACATGGTATGATATGCGAGATGCGGTATGCGATGCATATGCATGATTTGACAAGGAATGATTGAACCTGGCCTCAACTTGGAAAACCAAGTGTGCCGGTTGAAAGGTGAGGTGATTTCGGTTGGAATCGATATAAAGTACACCAGAATCGGAGGCACGGTTTGGAAATGGCAAGCAAAACAAATATGGCATCGGTCTGTGATAAATAGCAAGTAGCCATCTAAATGCAACAAGAAACATGCTACAGCACTCAAACAAGACAACAAAATACATGGCAGGTATCCAGTCATGATGCTTAACAAAAGATGAACACTTATCTACGGCCAATGCATCCATTAACAGGTTCAAACAAGCATGGAAAAAGTGCAATTGATAAAGAGGTTTCAGACTTAGTGAAATTAACACAAGCCTGGAATTCATATCAGGTACCACACTTTGGAGCAATAAAACTATATGCTACAGGAACTGAACATGGCAAAGTAAAGCATGGCATGGAGCTACTCAAAGAGCTTAACAAAAGTCCCTTAGTGACCTTGAGCCAAAAGGGATCAGAAAATACAATTGAAGGCATGTGAACATGGCAAAAACATAATCAGATCTCGGACTTAGAGAAAAACTGGAGCATGCAAATCTGTTAACGAGTAGGCATGTTCGCGAGCTCGATGCACTCACTACAGAGCAAGGCATGACAATCTAAGCATGCACCCATCAAGAATATACATTGTATAAGCTAGACATGGTAAGAGCAACAACATAGCATGCACGGATCAACAACAACATCCTTGGCAAAATTGCTAACAAGTAGACAATCTGCCCAGATTCACGAAATAGCAAAAGTAGAGCTCGATTGACTCAAGCTAGGATGCTCCATAAATGCAAACAAAGACATGGATGGATAGAGCACCACAATATTAATAATATCACCCTTACTGATCATCCTCAAAAGAGGCACGGATCACTAGGAAACAACATGAACATATGGCATATTGATAAAAACAGATCAAGGACTTAATGAAATCCTAAGTCCCTGAAATCAGCATTAACGAATGCACTACTTTGCAAGCTTGTGCTAGTCACCACACACATCACAAAAATACATGGATAGCACCTCTGGAAAGATGGCAAAGCATTTAACAAAACACATGTAGAGCTCAGGAGCATATCATGCACACATTAATCATGGCAAAAATGACAAATAGCTATTTGGAGCAGCAGATCTGACAATTAACTCAAATAGCACTCTTCCAATAGCATTTCGGGCATCAAGATGAGCTCAAATGAAAATGATGCAATGAGATGAAATGATGTGCTCTCTGAGTCGAACATTTTGATATGCTACATGATCGAAACGGATCTATCGATGCAAAGTTACGACAAGATGAAGATGGCAAAATAATTAGGGTTAGGGATGAAAAAGTCAATCGAGGGGGATTTCAAATCCAGATCCAGCGCGGGTACTGTTCACGCACGCGGCACGAGGTTCGCCGGAGACGGATCTCGCCGGAGAAAAGTTCACCGGAGTGAGGGAGCTTGCCGGGGCGGCTCGCCGGCCGGGAGAGGAGGGCGGCGGAGGGCGGTGTCGTGGAAGCCGGGCGGTGGCGCAGCGTTCGGCGGACGCCGGCGAGGCGGTGGAGGAAGCGGGCGGAACGGCGGAGGTCAGCAACGGCGACCACGGCGGCGGGGCGGCGAGGTACCGGCGATGGCGCGCGGCGGCGCTGCTTCGGGCGCGGGCGGCGCTCGGGGGGAGAAGGAGTCGGGCGCGGGCGGCGGAGGAACGGGCCGGGAGGGCCTGATCTGGGCCCGTCGGGCCTCGGCGGCGCGTGGATCGGCGGAGGTGACGTGGTGGCGCGGGAGTGGCTGAGGCGGCGGGGCGGACATGTCCGGGCGGCGAGGTTTTTGTCCGGTGGTGCGGGGAAGAAGAGGCTAGGGTTTGGACCCGAAAATTCGGAGGAGTGCACCTATTTATAGATAGAGGGAGCTAGGAGAGTCCAAATGAGGTGGGGTTTTCGGCCACGCGGTCATAATCGAACGCTCTAGATGATGGAGAGGGTTTTGGTGGGTTTTGGGCCAAATTGGAAGGGTGTTGGGCTGCAACACACACGAGGCCTTTTCGGTCCCTCGGTTAACCGTTGGAGTATCAAACGAAGTCCAAATGGTACGAAACTTTACAGGCGGTCTACTGGTAGTAAACCAAGGCCGCTTGGCAAGTCTCGGTCCAATCCAGAAATTTTTAACACCCGCACATGAAAAAGAGGTAGAAAGGGACACCGGGTGACATAGGAGCGCCGAATTGCAAAACGGACAACGGGGAAAATGCTCGGATGCATGAGACGAACATGTATGCAAATGAAATGCACATGATGACATGATATGCAATGCATGACAACGCAACAACAGCGAATAACAGGAGGACACCTGGCACATCGGTCTCGGAGCGTCACACACATATAAGTTGCACTATCATTATTAACTTTGCATCTTTTGGCTTCAATATTATGAATATGTGTATTACTACGATCGAGATTCAATAAACCATATATTGTGTGTATGACCATAGAAGGTTTTATTCTTGTAAATAGAACAACAATTATTCTTTGACTTAAATGAATAACCGTATTGTAATAAACATGATCCAATCATATTTATGCTCAACGCAAACACCAAATAACATTTATTTTAGGTTCAACGCAAACATCTTATCAACCTTGGAATCACTTCCAACTCTCATCATCACCTCGTCCTTAACTAGTCTCTGTTTATTTTGCAACTCCCGTTTCGAGTTACTACTCTTAGCAACTGAACCAATATAAAACACTGATGGCTTGCTATAAACACTAGTGAAGTACACATCAATAACATGTATATCAAATATACCTTTGTTCACTTTGCCATCCTTCTTATCCGCCAAGTATCTAAGGCAGTTCCACTTCTAGTGACCATTTCTTTTGCAATAGAAGCACTCAATTTCAGGCTTGGGTCTATCTTTGGGCTTCTTCATGGGAGTGGCAACTTGCTTGCCATTCTTGTTGAAGTTCCCTTTCTTTCCCTTGCCCTTTTACTTGAAACTAGTGGTCTTGTCAACCATCAACATTTGATGCTTTTCTTGATTTCTACCTTCGTCTATTTTAGCATCACGAAGAGCTCGGGAATCGTTCTCGTCATCCCTTGCATATTATAGTTCATCACGAAGTTCTAGTAACTTGGTTATAGTGACTAGAGAACTATGTCAATCACCATCTTATCTGGAAGATTAACTCCCACTCGATTCAAGAAATGTAGTACTCGGACATTTTGAGCACATGCTCACTGGTTGAGTTGTTCTCCTCCATCTTGTAGGCAAAATACTTGTCAGAGGTCTCATACCTCTCGACTCGGGCATGAGTCTGAAATACCAATTTCAGCTCTTCGAACATCTTATATGCTCCATGGCGTTCAAAACGTTTTTTGAAGTCCTAAGCCGTAAAGCATGGTGCACTAAACTATCAAGTAGTCATCATACCGAGTTTGCCAAACGTTCATAACGTCTGCATCTGCTCCTGCAATAGGTCCGTCACCTAGAGGTGCATCAAGGACATAATTCTTCTCTGCAGCAATAAGGATAATCCTCATATCACGGACATAGTCCGCATCATTGCTACTATCATCTATCAACATAGTTTTTCTCTAGGAACATATAAAAAATAAACGGGGAGCTACATCATGAGCTATTAATCTACAACATAGTTATGCAAATACTATCAGGACTAAGTTCATGACAAATTAAAGTTCAATTAATCATATTACTTAAGAACTCCCACTTAGATAGACATCCCCCTAGTCACCAAAATTATCACGTGATCCAAATCAACTAAACCATGTCGGATCATCACGTGAGATGGAGTAGTTTTCAATGGTGAACATCACTATGTTGATCATATCTACTATATGATTCGCGCTCGACCTTTCAGTCTCCAGTGTTCCGAGGCCATATCTGCATATGCTAGGCTCATCAAGTTTAACCCGAGTATTCTGCGTGTGCAAAACTGGCTTGCACCCGTTGTATGTGAACGTAGAGCTTATCAGACCCGAGCATCACGTGGTGTCTCGGCACGACGAACTTTCACAACGGTGCATACTCAGGGAGAACACTTGTACCTTGAAATTTAGTGAGAGATCATCTTATAATGCTACCTTCGAACTAAGCAAAATAAGATGCATAAAGGATAAATATCACATGCAATCAAAATATGTGACATGATATGGCCATGATCATCTTGCGCCTTTGATCTCCATCTCCAAAGTACCGTCATGATCTCTATCATCACCGGCCTGACACCATGATCTCCATCATCTTGATCTCTATCAACGTGGCATCACATGGTCGTCTCGCCAACTATTGCTCTTGCAACTATTGCTATCGCATAGCGATAAAGTAAAGCGATTATTTGGCGCTTGCATCTTATGCAATAAAGAGGCAACCATAAGGCTTCTGCCAGTTGCCGATAACTTCAAAAAAACATGATCATCTCATACAACAACTTATATCTCATCACGTCTTGACCATATCACATCACAACAAGCCCTGCAAAAACAAGTTAGACGTCCTCTACTTTGTTGTTGCAAGTTTTACGTGGCTGCTACGGGCTTAGCAAGAACCGTTCTTACCTATGGCCTAAAAACCACAACGTGGTATAGTGATTGCTTTTTGATCTTCAGAAAGAACCTTGTTCATTGAATCCGATTCAACTAAAGTTGGAGAAACAGACACCCACTAGCCACCTGTGTGAAGCACGTCGGTAGAACTAGTCTCGCGTAAGCGTACGCGTAATGTCGGTCTGAGCCGCTTCATCCAACAATACCACTGAATCAAGAATCAACTAGTGACAGCAAGCAATATGTATATACCCACGCCCACAACTCCTCTGTGTTCTACTTGTGCATATAACATCTACGCATAAACCTGGCTCGGATGCCACTGTTGGGGAACGCAGTAATTTCAAAAAATTCCTACGCACATGCAAGATCATGGTGATGCATAGCAACGAGAGGGGAAGAGTGTTGTCCATGTACCCTCGTAGACCGTAAGTGGAAGCGTTATGACAACGCGGTTGATGTAGTCGTACACCTTCACAATCGACCGATCCTAGTACCGAAAGTATGATACCTCTGTGATCTACACACGTTTGGCTCGGTGACGTCCCACGAACTCTCAATCGAGCTGAGTGTCGAGGGAAAGCTTCATCAGCACGACGGCATGATGACGGTATTGATGATGCCATCGTTGCAGGGCTTCGCCTAAGCACTATGATGATATGACCGAGGTGGATTATGGTGGAGGAGGGCACCGCACACGGCTAAGGGGTCAATGATCAACTTGTGTGTCTTTGGGGTGCCCCCTGGCCACGTATATAAAGGATGGAGGGAGGAGGAGGCCGTCCCTCATAGGGCATGCCCAAAGTGTGGAGTCCTACTAGGACTCCCTAGTCCTAGTAGGATTCCACCTCCCACATGGAATAGGAAAAAGGTAAGGGAGAAGGAGAAGCAAGGAAGGGGGCGCCCCCTTTCCCTAGTCCAATTCGAACCAGTCCATGGGGAAGGGGCGCGGCCACCCTTGAGGCCTTTCTCTCCTTTCCCGTATGGCCCATTAAGGCCCAATACGAATTCCTGTAAATCTCTGGTACTCCGAAAAATAGCCGAATCACTCGGAACCTTTCTGATGTCCGAATATAGCCTTCCAATATATTGATCTTTATGTCTCGACCATTTCGAGACTCCTCATCAAGTCCCCGATCTCATCCGGGACTCCAAACAAACTTCGGTCATCAAATCACATAACTCATAATACAAATCGTCACAGAATGTTAAGCATGCGGACCCTACGGGTTCGAGAACTATGTAGACATGACCGAGACTCATCTCCGGTCAATAACCAATAGCGGAACCTGGATGCTCATAATGGTTCCTACATATTCTACAAAGATATTTATCGGTCAAACCGCATAACAACATACGTTGTTCCCTTTGTCATCGGTATGTTACTTACCCGAGATTCGATCGTCAATATCTCAATACCTAGTTCAATCTCGTTACCGGCAAGTCTCTTTACTCGTTCCGTAATGCATCATCCCGCAACTAACTCATTAGTCACATTTCTTGCATGTGCATTACCGAGAGGGCCCAGAGATACCTCTCCGACAATTGGAGTGACAAATCCTAATCTCGATCTATGCCAACTCAACAAGTACCATCGGAGACACCTGTAGAGCACATTTACAATCACCCAGTTACGTTGTGACGTTTGGTAGCACACAAAGTGTTCCTCCGGTATCCGGGAGGTGCACAATCTCATAGTCATAGGAACATGTATAAGTCATGAAGAAAGCAATAGCAATATACTAAACGATCAAGTGCTAAGCTAACGGAATGGGTCAAGTCAATCACATCATTCTCTAATGATGTGATCCCGTTAATGAAAAAACAACTCATGTTTATGGCTAGGAAACTTAACCATCTTTGATTCAACGAGCTAGTCAAGTAGAGGCATACTAGTGACACTCTGTTTGTCTATGTATGCACACATGTACTAAGTTTCCGGTTAATACAATTCTAGCATGAATAATAAACATTTATCATGAAATAAGGAAATAAATAATAACTTTATTTTTGCCTCTAGGGCATTTTTCCTTCAAGTTGTGTGATATATATTGTGCATCCCTGTATCCCCAACACCAGATTGCATAACCAGAAAGTTTCGGGAGTTAATAGGTGGGAATTCAAGTAGCTCTTAGTTTATTCTTCCGGCAGATATTTGGTTTGTGATTGGGTAATCCTTACCACTTATTTGTTCCAGTTGTACCTTGTTGTTTCATTCATCAACCTTTATCTAAGTGGCTTCTCACCCTAATGGTAGTGTAATGTTAAGTTTGGAATTCATTCGTTCATTATCTGTTCGAATGTTTTTTGTGAAGACTATATGTTGTGATTTCTATACGTTGATTCAGCTTGTCTATCTGTCTATCATGGTTCTAACAGATGTCACCCTCTTCAGGATGGCTCCTCCAACATGTCTGAATCCGCAATGCAATGATGGGGAACAGGCAAACCCTCCACCTTCGCCACCTCCTCTGCCTTCGGAGGCATGGCAAGCTGCCATGGCAGCCACCAACGCGAACACTCAGATGCTTTTGCAACTCTGGCAAGACCGCAACCAAGGTCCAGGCAACCAAGGGAATCAAGGTCAAGGGCAATTCAACAATCAACCTCAGTTTGCTACCCTCGACCAGTTCCTTGCAAATCAGCCAAAGTCTTTCAGCAACTATGCAAAGGCCACGGATGCCGATGATTGGCTCATGGACATCAGCAAGCATTTTGAATGTAGCAATGTCAGGCCTAAGGACTATGTCAAGTTTGCTTATTTTCAGCTCAAGGACCAAGCAGTTGATTGGTATCAGCAATACAAAGATTCTAGAGGAGGTCGAGATTACCTGGGATGACTTCTGCTGGGATTTCAAATCTTGTCATATTCCAACAAGTGTTGTTGAGAGCAAGTGCAAGTAATTCCGCAATCTCAAGCAAGGAAGCATGTCTGTGTACCAATACAACATCTAGTTTCAGAAACTTGCTCGCTTCGCAAGGCAGGACATTCCTGATGAAAAGAGCATGATCTATCACTTCAGAGGTGGCCTCAGAGAGGATCTGCAGTTAGCGCTCATTCTTGTTAAGCCTACTAAGTTCGATCAATTCTATAACATGTCCCTCAAGCAAGAAGGTGCTCAGCTCAAGTGTGAGACTTCAAAGAAGAGAATCAGGGATGCAATTTAGTCTTCCTCTTCCTCACAAGTGGCAGCTAAGCAACAAAAGTTCTGGCTTCCTCCGCCCCCTCTTTTTCATCAGCCCTACCAGCAGAAGAACAAAGGTGGCCATGGATCTTCCCACCCACCCAACCCGGGCTATCAAAACAAGTCTCAGACTCAAGCTCCCAGGACAAGTGCTCCTACTTCTTATCATCGTCCGCTCTCAGAAGTTATTTGCAACAAGTGTCAGCAAAAAGGCACTACAAAAAAAAGACACATCTGTGACATTTTGGGCCGAACGAAAAAAAAATTCTGTCATACATATGACACTTCTATGACGATAATTGTGACAAAACCCGGTATCATCATAGATGTGGTGGGCTCCTACTTCTATGACAAAAAATCATGACAGAAAATGGGCTTTTCGTCCTGGGCGGGCCGGAGACGCAGCTGCATGACATTATTTGGGCCGTCCATGATGGAAAAACCATGGTAGAAGCGAGGGGGAGGAAAATTTCGGGGAGTTCCCGGTTACGGTGGGAGGTCGGGGCCGAGCGATGCGCGTTTCTCTCGTACATGTACGCGTGTGTGTGTGAGGCATTGGCTCTAACTGAACCCGAGCGAGGCGTTGGGCTCTAACTGAACCCGAGCGATTGAACTGCAGGCTACGCATTACTGAACCCGAGCGATCGATCGATGGATGTTAACTGAACCCGATCGAGCGATTCCTTTGCTACTGCTGCTAACTAAAGCCGATCGATGCTGCCTCTGGGATGAACAGTGAGCGTTGCGGGGGGGTTTGGATGAACAGTGAGCGGTGGCGTTGCCTCTGGATGAATGGGACCCCGTGGTGTGGTGGAGGGCTGGATGAACAGTAGACGGTGGAGGGGTGCCCATGGAGGGGTGGTTGAACAGGACCCCGTGGTGTGGAGGGCTGGATGAACAGTAGACGGTGGAGGGGTGCCTGTGGAGGGGTGGTTGAACAGGACCCCGTGGTGTGGAGGGCTGGATGAACAGTAGACGGTGGAGGGGTGGTTGAACAGTAGTCGGTGGACTAGCGTGCGGTGGAGGCTGGATGAACAGGAGCCCGTGGAGGCTGGATGAACAGGAGCCCATGGAGGCTGGATGAACAAGAGCCCGTGGAGGCTAGAGGAGGTCGACGGTGGAGATGAACAGTATCTCGTGGAGTCCCGTTTTGCGGTACGCCACACCCCTCCCGATGAACAGGACCCCCGTTTCGAATGTAGCGCTCCAACACAAGTCTGTTTCCTCCATTTTGCGGTACGCCACACCCCTCCCGATCAACAGGACCCCCGTTTCGACCGTAGGAGGTCTGTTTCGTCCGTTTTGCGGTACGCCACACCCCTCCCGATCAACAGGACCCCCGTTTCGACCATAGGAGGTCCGTTTCCTCCGTTTTGCAGTACGCCACACCCCTCCCGATGAACAGGATCCCATTTCGAACGTGGTCGGTCGAACACAAGGCCATTTCCTCCGTTCTACGGTACGCCAGGCCTCGTTTCCATCGCATGTTCCGTCCAAGCCCTCCCGATGAACACGACGCATTCCATTGCCTCCCGATGAACATGATGCATCCCGTTACCTCCCCATGAACACGATGCATTCCGTTGCCTCCCCATGAACACGACGCATTCCATTGCCTCCCCATGAACACGACGACGACGCTGTTTCTCCGTTCCGACCCAGCCATGTACACGAGCCCTGGCCGTACGTATGCACGAGTAGGCGTTCGAGACCCCGCCCGTATGTACACATACGTGGCCGTATTTTCTTTCTTGCACCCTGGCCTCCTCTACTACGACACGTGCGTGCCTCTACATCGACCAGTATATATGTAAGTACACGTTCGCGACCAGAATGACAATGCTACATACACTGCGACCAGGTGGGTCACGACTGTCAGGCACTTCCTTGCGTGCGAAGATGTAGATGGTGGGTCCCAGCAGTCAGGGGGCGAAATACGGTGGCCCGTCCGGTGGGTCCCGCTGTCAGGTGGAGGAATAATTATTTTGCACGTAATAAGGAGGCACTTCCTTGCTACGGCCGTGGACCCAACTGTCAGCCTCTCCATGTACAGTCCACGTCCGATGAAAGCCGTTCCTTAACCACGTTGACCACGCCACGCCGAGAGCACCAGGGCGGTGGATGACGGCGAGGCCTAGGAAGGGGACGACGCGGAGCCGGGGAAGACGCAGCAATGGATGCCTATGCATAGAGGAGTGCAAGGGTTCACTGGTTCGCTGCGGTGTGAGGCTGCCGTCACCGCAGAATAACAGGGGGTGTGGGTGAGTAGAGGGATGGCCTGGCCAGCGGTGGGAGTAGTAGGGGGCGGTGAGGCCTCCACCGCATCACAGCCGGCCACGGGAGGCAGGAGCACGAGGCACGACCGGCGCTGGTTTGGGCGGCTGGAGCAAGAAGACCAGAGGTTGAAGAAGCACTACGGCCGTTGGATGGACATCGTACGGTCACTGGAGCTAGAATCGTGCATATTGACTAAGTTGACAAAGCCCTTCGTCCCCGTCAACTTAGTAGGCCCACAAGTCAGCCTGCCACTATACTGGGTCCCAGCTAACAGGGGGAGTATTCATTTTTTTGTGCGTAATAAGGAGGCACTTCCTTGCTTGCGAAGATATAGCTAGTGGGTCCGAGCTATCAGCGGCGGTAATGTTTTTTTTGCGAAATACAGAGGCCCTTTCGGTGGGTCCCTGATGTCAGGTGGAGGAATCATTATTTTGCGCGTAATAAGGAGGCATTTCCTTGCGTGCGGCCGTGGACCCAGCTGTCAGCCTCTCCACGTAAAGTCCACTTCAGATGCATGTCGGTCGTTGACCACGTTGACCAGGCCGCGCCGAGAGCACCAGGGCAGTGGACGATGGCGAGGCCTAGGAAGGGAACGACACGGAGGCAGGGAAGACTCGGCAGTTGTTTCCCACACGGAGGGGAGTATGACTGTATGAGGGTTTACTGGTTTGTCTGCCGTCGCCGGAGAATAATAGCAGGTGTGGGTGAGTAGAGGGATGGCGAGGCCAGCGATGGGAGTATGGTGGGGCGGTGAGGCATGTGCGGCAGCAGAGCCGGCCGTGGGGAGGAGGGAGCAGGCAGTCCCGTCGGCGCCTGTTTGAGCGGCTGGAGCAGGAAGAGCAGAGATTGAAGAAGGACGACGGTCGTTGGATGGCCATCCAACAGTCACTGTGTAATGCCCCGGACACACCCGCCGGTGGTCGTTACTCCAGGCGGGATCTAGACTGGCCCCACAGATCAATACTAGTCCTTTCTGCACACTTTGTCCTCACTCGTGCGCACCCGGGAGCAACTTCCCGGTCGGTCACCCATCCTGACACTACTCCAAGCTGAGCACGCTTAACTTTGGAGTTCTGTCTGAATGGTCCCGGAAAAGAAGGAATTCCTTATTGATATGAGTAATCTATCATCCCTATTAAGCCAGGCTATCACATACACCCCCACTCAGAGGAACCAACGTCCTCGTCGGGCCACAAGAACGTTCCCTCTTGGCACATACGTCTGTGCATCCAATCCGGTACATGTGCCATGCCGGGTGCCACGACGGGTCACAAACGTCATGAACAACATGACCGCGAACCTGTCCGCAAACATCCGTGTAACCGCGAGGGTCGGCTCTGATACCAACTTGTAACGCCCTGGACACACCCGCCGGTGGTCGTTACTCCTGGCGGGATCTAGACTGGCCCCACAGATCAATACTAGTCCTTTCTGCGCAATTTGTCCTCACTCGTGCGCACCCGGGAGCAACTTCCCGGTCAGTCACCCATCCTGACACTACTCCAAGCTAAGCACGCTTAACTTTGGAGTTCTGTCTGAATGGGCTCCCGGAAAAGAAGGAATTCCTTATTGATATGAGTAATCTATCATCCCTATTAAGCCAGGCTATCACACACTGCTTGTGCGTCAACCTTTTTTTAGGAAAGCCTCAAATCTATGGAAAACAGCATACAGCCCATCTGCCATTATTTCTAATAATTTACAGCCCATTTGCTAATTATTAAGGTTTTTTGGAGCCCATATTCTTTTTGTTAGCATTACAGGCCATATTGTGGCCACGGTTAAAAAATTATACGGAATTTTGCATATTTCGGTGCGGTCCGAACTGTTTTTAATCCCGAAATTTCGACTCACATTCAAACTGGTTTTAAAAATAAATTTATATCAATATAAAATCCAACAAATTCTCCACGCATAAAAATTAATGTAATTTCAAATCTCGAAATGAAAAAAAAGATATTTGAAACTAATTGCCGGTTTGATGTGTTTTAAAAATGTACAGCCCATTTCTCATTACTGATGGGCCATTTTCTCGGCCAGCCGAATGAAAGCTCTCCTTTTCTTGAAAGATTTGCAGCCCAACAGGCCTGACAAAGATTTGCAGCCCAATAGCCCAACTTGGCAAATCACAAAAAAACTAGGCTGTGGCCATGGACCTAGCTATCAGCCTCTCCACGTACAGTACTCTTCCGATGGAATGTTGTTGACCACGTTGACCATGCCACGCCGAGAGCACCAAGGCGGTGGATGACGGCGAGGCCTAGGAAGGGGACAACGCGGAGCCGAGGAAGACGCGGCAGTGGATGCCCATGCGGAGAGGAGTACGAGGGTTCACTGGTTCGGCTGCGGTGTGAGGCTGCCGTCGCCGCAGGGCCTGGCTAGCGGTGGGAGTAGTAGGGGGTGATGAGGCCTCATCGGCAGCAGAGCCGGCCACTGGAGGCAGGAGCAGGCGGTCTCCCCGGCGCTGGTTTGGGCGGCTGGTGCAAGAAGAGCAGCGATTGAAGAAGCAGCAGGACCGTTCGATTCAAATCCAACGGTTACTGCTGCTAGAATCGTTTGTTGACTAAGTTGACAAGCCATGTGTACGTGTCAACTTAGTAGGCCCATAGGTCAGCCTCCCAACCGGTGTGCCCCAGATGTCAGTGGGAGGAATCATTTTTTCACGTAATAAGGAGGCAGTTGATTGCGTGTGGCCAGGCCAGCGGAGGGAGTAGGGTGGGCCGGGGAAGCCTGCGCGGCATCACAGCAGGCCACAAGAGGAGGGAGCAGGCAGTCTCGCCGGCGCTAGTTTAGGCGGCTGGAGCAGGAAGATCAGAGATTGAAGAAGCACGTCGGCCGTTGGATGGACATCCAACACTAACTGCTGCTCGAATCGTGTGTTCACTGACAAAGCCTTGTGTGAACAAGTCAGCCTCGAAATCGGTGGCGTGTACAGCCCATTTGCTATTATTTTTATAATTTTTACTCATTTTCTAATTCATATGGAATTTATTGCAGCCCTTTTTTCCATTTTTAGAATTGTTGGCCTTTTTCTGGTTAGTACCAGGGTCAAACAATTCACTAAATATGTGGGAAATTTTGAAAATTCGCAAATTTTTGCTGGGGAACGAAATATTCTTAATCCAAAAATTAATAGCCATACTAAAACAAATTTAAAAATAAATTAGTACTATGTCATGTTAAATCCAATGAAATACGTATAAGATATCAGTGAAGAACAAAAACAAAAAAAGAAACTTATATCCCATTTGCTATAATTTTTTTGGAATTTTCAACCCCTTTTGATATTACTTTTAACAGACATTGACCATACTCTTAAGCCAGGCCGGAATGCATCCCTCCTCCTCTTGAAAGATTTGCAGCCCAGTAATTCGGAGAAAACAAATAGGCCTAGCTTGGGTATTCTTCAAAAAGAAATACTGGGCTACCTATTTTCCCAAAGAACTGGTGCATGAGCATTTAGCTTTATTTATTTATTTATTTACTTATTTATGTTTAGGGGACCATGAGCATGTACCTGGGCCGGATTCATGTTGTCAAAGAAGAGATGGAAGAAGCCAGAAATAAGCTAGCAGAGGCAGAGCAGGCTAGGCGTCTCCTGCTATCCAAAACTGTTGTCAATACAAAATTTCCTTCATAATAGCTAGGTTCAAATGTTTATCCAGTCAGCATGCCTGTTGTGATGTCCGTGCATCTACTGATGTGGCACAAAATGTTTTTTTTCGGGTCATGTAATAACAGCAATTACTTTCCAAACAGTAACAGACGAAGCATTGGACATGGTATAGTTCACGCGCAAGCCCGACATTCCAAGTTCAACTTCCACATCAAACTCATGTTCACATATATCTGCACATTCATACATAATGTTCACAACCATGATTCACTTCAAAGCCAAAAAAATGTGAGGAGAGTTATAAATAAAGAAAATCCTCTACTAGTTCCTGCTACCAGTGCGAGCACAACAAGTCAAGACCATGCGTAAATTAATTATATTTTAGTCATTTTTTGTGTTCTAAAATGCCTGTCGGCTCGCGGAAGGACGTGTTGCCGGCACACGCGCGGATTCAATGAAGGCAGGTGGGGCAGTCTTAAGCTGGTTGCACGCGGCGAGGAGGCATGCTCAGCCGGGCCTGCAGCGAGTGCGGCCCTCTTGGCCGGCGCGCCGGTTCAATGCCTGCGCTATGAGAGGTCGCGTCCGTGTCAGAGCAATCACTCCCTCCAGTCCTTTTTTGTTTGGGTATAACAAAATCTCGTTTTCCATTCACATTTTACAAGTAAAGTTCATGGACAAACTTTGACCCAAAGTACGATGGGGACTAGTAAACCAGAATAGAGGTAGTAGTTTTTTTTAATCGAAGAAGGGTTTCCCCTTCCGATTTTCATTAAAGAAAATCAGCATCTAAATCTAAACCATAGTATTTGCCCTAGAACTACCAGGTTCAACATCTCACAACATAAACCCATACAACCTCCATTGCAAAAAAACAAACCATACAACCATACGCCAAGGAGGTACGTAGTACTATGAATTCCATTTTCGCTCCATACCAATCATTCTAAAAACGACTTACTACTTATAACGCGCCATTGCAAATCAGAACTCTTAACCCCGCTAAAAAACGATATTTCAAACACGGTTACTCGATCTTTGGCAACTGGCGAGCCACCGCGCTCCAAGTCGTTCACCTATGGTCCCGACCATCAAATCCTACAGATCAAATTATCACGCGAGCCGACTATTCCTACAAAGGTGCTCCACCACGTACCCGGTACCCGCGAATGCAGCAATCGTGCCCCTAGGGTTTTTGGGTTTATTTGTTAACATCGCCTTTACGTAACACTCATGCGTGTGAGACAGCGAGAGGCCGACTATGTGTGTGCGCCTCTTCTCTTCGTATATGTACTCCACCGTTTGTCTGGTGTCCAAAAAATTATAATAACTACTAGCAATGTGCCAATGCGTTGCCCCACGATCAAAGTAGATTAATACAGTGGCGGAGCTAGATGCAGACTACGCCTGGGGTTGTGCTATGTTGAGTGATAAACTTCTATGATTTTCTATGCTTTCATGAAGAAATTACAAAGGAAGTTGTTTCTAGGCCTGGGGCTATAGCCCTAGCTGCCCCAGGCCTATCTCCGCCACTGGATTAATACATATTCACCGATTCGATAGAGAGAAAAAAGTCTAGCTTTGAAATACATATATCACTAAAAGTATGTTATGTTTCACTCAAAATATATTCCTTTGGCGGTTTTGATGAGATAAGGGAGGAATGTTGTTGGTTTCAAGATTCGAGAAGTGGTATATGTCTAATTTCTACTCTTACTAGCAAGATGCCCGTGCGTTGCATGGAACATCAAGATCTTGTGGGAGAAAAGGATGAACGAGGGAAGGCCTTATCTGCAAATGTGGTGAAGAGTGCGGGTAAATTGCCATATTTTCCTTCCTATCCGTCAGATATAAATCAGACGACCTACATTGTAGGATGGCAGGTGTGGGAGTCCTGGATTAGGGGGTCCCCGGACAGCCGGACTACATCCATTGCCAGACTGTTAGACTATGAAGATACAGGATTGAAGACTTCGTCTCGTATCCGTATGGGACTCTACTTGGCGTGGAAGGCAAGCTAGGCAATACGGATATGTGTATCTCCTCCTTTGTAACCGACCTTGTGTAACCCTAACCCCTCCGGTGTCTATATAAACCGGAGGGTTTTAGTCTGTAGGACAACATACAATCATACCATAGGCTAGCTTCTAGGGTTTAGCCTCTCTGATCTCGTGGTAGATCTACTCTTGTACTACCCATATCATCAATATTAATCAAGCAGGACGTAGGGTTTTACCTCCATCAAGAGGGCCCGAACCTGGGTAAAACATTGTGTCCCCCGCCTCCTGTTACCATCTGCCTTAGACGCATAGTTCGGGACCCCCTACCCGAGATCTGCCGGTTTTGACACCGACATTGGTGCTTTCATTGAGAGTTCCTCTATGTCGTCGCCGTTAGGCTTGATGGCTCCTACTATCATCGATAGCGATGTAGTCCAGGGTGAGACTTTTCTCCCCGGATAGATCTTCGTGTTCAGCGGCTTTGCACTGCGGGCCAATTCGCTTGGCCATCTGGAGAAAATTGAAAGTTACGCCCCTGGCCACCAGGTCAGGTTTGGAAGCTTAAACTACACGGCCGATATCCGTGGAGACTTGATCTTTGACGGATTCGAGCCTCTGCCTTGTGCGTCATGCGGTCACGATGAGTATGACTTAGCTCTACCATCGGACGATGTTAAGGAGATCGCACCGGCAGCTGCTTCGACCCTCAATTTAGAGCCAGTTGCGCCTTCCGCGGACGGGTGCATGGACCCCGCCACGGAGGCCTTACCCTCAGCGGCGATCGAGCCGAACATCAACTTTACCTTGCACGAGAGCCGTCTTGTTAAACTGTCGGATACTTCTCCGGCCATGGACTTTGAACCACCTGCGCCCGTTCTGATCGAATCTGGTTGGGCGCCAATCGTGGAGTTTACCTCCGCGGATATCTTTCAACACTCGCCCTTTGGCGATATACTGAATTCATTAAAGTCTCTCTCCTTGTCAGGAGAATCCTGGCCGAACTATGCCCGGCAGGATTGGGATGCGGATGACGAAGAAATTCGTTGCCCACACACCACCCACTTAATAGCCACTGTCGATGACTTAACCAACATGCTCGACTCCGACTCCGAAGACATCGACGGTATGGACGATGATGCAGGAGACGAACAGGAACCACTGCCCCCAGGGCACTGGACGCCCACTTCACCACATGACGTATACATGGTGGACACACCAAAGGAAAACGACGATGAGGAACGGAAGGACGCAATGAAGGGTTGTTCCCTCGAAACGCGGTCAAAACGGCAGCGTAAGCACCGCCCCAAATCCCGCCTCGGTAGAAACAATGATCATACAGACCCAGCGTTAGAGCAGGGGGAACCATTGTTGGACCACGGCAACACGGAGAATCAAGCCGAACAACCCGACTCTGTCAAAGATCATAGTCTAGATGACGTCACACCGGACAGACATCCGGAGCAACAGAATGCCCATCAAAGGCTCGTTGCCACCGCGAGAAGTCTAAAAAAGGAGAAGCAAAGGCTCAAGGCTGCGCAAAACACACTCCAAATTAGATGGAACAAAGTACTCAACACAGCAGCGAAGTACAGCGGTAATCTCCCTACCAAGAGCTACCCGAAGCGGAAGTTGCTACCTGAATTCGATGAGGAGGCCTTAGATCCCCCACAACCAAAAATCAAAACAGCCATCTGGCCGGATAGGCGACCTCACGGCCAACATAGAGCGGCAAACAACGCTGCACATAAGCCAATACGCGATCCATGCGAGGACTCGCATCAAAAGGATAGCACAACCAGATCCATCTATGGACCATGTAAGCGCGCTCCAGCATACAACACAACACAACAAACATCCGAAGAACGCGGTACACCCGGATACAGGGGTGCCGCACACCCCCTATGTTTCACCGATGAGGTGCTGGATCATGAATTTCCAGAGGGATTCAAACCCGTAAATATAGAGGCATACGACAGAACAACAGACCCTGGTGTCTGGATTGAGGATTATATCCTCCATATCCATATGGCTCGAGGAGATGACCTCCACGCCATTAAGTATTTACCCCTCAAACTCAAAGGGCCAACTCGGCACTGGCTTAAGAGCCTCCCCGAAAGTTCCATTGGAAGCTGGGAAGATCTCGAAGATGCTTTTCGGGCAAATTTTTAGGGGACTTATGTCCGACCTCCGGACGCGGACGATTTGAGTCATATAACTCAACAGCCCGGAGAGTCAGCCCGAAAACTTTGGAATAGGTTTCTTACTAAAAAGAACCAAATAGTCGATTGTCCGGACGCCGAAGCCTTGGCAGCTTTTAAGCATAGCGTCCGTGACAAATGGCTTGCCAGACACCTCGGCCAAGAAAAGCCGAGAACAATGGCAGCATTAAAAAGCCTCATGACCCGCTTTTGCGTGGGTGAGGATAGCTGGCTAGCCAGATGCAGCATCAGCGACCCAAGTACATCCGTAGTTAGAGATGGAAACGGGAAATCACGGTGCAACAACAATAACAAACGCCGGAATAAAGAAGACAGCACGAAGAGCACGATAGTAAACACCGGATTCAGAAGCTCTCGGCCAAGTCAGCAAAAGCAGCCCTCTAAAGGTGCCAGAGACGAACTGTCCAGCCTAAACAAAATTCTGGACCAAGTATGTCAGATCCATAGCACCCCCGGTAAACCCGCTAATCATACCCACAGAGAATGTTGGGTCTTCAAGCAGTCCGGCAAGCTCAACGCCGTACGCAAGGGGGAGGATACACCAAGCGAAGACGAGGATGAGCCTCCCAAGCAAGACACTGGGGAACAAAAGAAGTTTCCACCATAAGTCAAAACAGTCAACGTGCTACACGTGATCAAGGGGAGAAACAAAGCGGCACTCCCAGAAAAATATGCCCAAGGGCCTATCACCGCGGAGTCCTGCCACTGGTCGTCTCAACCGATCACCTTCGACCATCGTGATTACTCAGTAAGTATCCAGCATGCAGGATGGGCTGCCCTGGTATTAGACCCAGTAAATAACGGATACCACTTTACACAAGTCCTGATGGACGGTGGCAGCAGTCTAAACCTGATATACCAGGATACAATCCGTGAAATGGGGATAGACCCAACGAAAATTTGCCACAGCAACACTACCTTTAAAGGAGTAACGCCTGGCCCAGGGGCTCACTGCACGGGTTCCCTGCTACTAAAGGTTATATTCGGCTTCCCCGATAACTTCCATAGCGAACATTTAACCTTCCACATTGCTCCGTTCCAAAGTGACTATCAAGCACTACTTGGACGCGAAGCTTTTGCTCGCTTTAATGCAATACCGCATTACGCCTCCCTCACGCTCAAGATGCCCGGTCCACGTGGCATCATTATAGTGAATGGAAATATTGAGCGATATTTGCGCGCCGAGGAGAGTGCGGCCGCCTTGGCAGCCGCACACTAAAAACGGCCTCACCAACTAAAGCACTTGATAGGTCGTCAAGACCATGGACACGGTTAGACGAGTCCGGCGCAGCTACATGTAATTCATACCGGATTGATGGCCACACCCCTATTACAAATACAAGGGGCTCAAAACACGCAGACAAGTGGCAATTTTTACTCATCTTTAATTATACATGGTTTCTTTAAAAACTACCTTTTTCACGACAACTTTTCACCTAAGTTCCTCTCTTTTACAGATGACCATCGTGCTACACCCGTCCAGGATACGGCACAACGGAGACACAGGCGCAGACATGCAGCAGGGACCCGATCCAAGGATTCTTTTTAGATTAAGACCCTGCATAAACCTTTTTTACTGTCTCTTGTTGATATACATCCCTAGGATTCTCAGTATAATTGAGAAGGATGCTGACGTCTTGGCATGTGGCCACGTCAGAATAACGCACGTACCCGGACACAAGGGGCTTCTTACAAAGGGCACTATTTAGGCCCGGTTTATACCATAAAGACCGAATACCTAAGGGAGTGTTCGGCGTCGTGAGTTTGGCCTTATATGCATCAGCTCTAAATCATGTCTTTGGTCAAATGTTGGGTTTGCCTAGCTCCTGTGTTTTGGTGCCTTATGTTCCGTTCTATCGGCTAAGGCAGCACCAGGAGAACTACTGCGATTGTGCCCTGGTTCGTCCGGACGAGCACCTCAGTAGAGAAAGCCGAAAACTGACTGTCATGATATAGCGCGAGACTGGTCAACCACTCGATGACCTATTGGAATATTAGAATTCCTCCACTTTAACGAAGGGCCGTTTCCCGGCCAGGCATATACGCACCCCGAGTTCGGGAGAGTGCGGAGCCACCAGGGGCTATATAGTAGCCCCACCGTCAAACTCCTATGGCTAAGTGAAAGTGTTAAAGCATCATAGTCCGGTTGCCTCGTTCGCTGTGCTATCACCTCCTTAATAGGACCAAGACATTGGGTTAAGTGTGAACATGTGTTTTCTGCGAGCACCTCCGCATTATATGCGTGGGGGTTGAAGCCGACGACTGCAATCTTTCAGGTTATATACATATATACATAAACGGTCGCACAGGAGGCAACATATTACTTTCCTGCAAAAGTATAAATACAGCCTTACTACATTTCATAAAAACATTGTGCTTACAATGGGAATACATGTCACTCAAACATAATATTCTTTGAGCACTGGGACTCTATCAAACGAGCACCCTCAAGAACCTCTTCAAAATAGTGCTCGGCAGCCACTCGGCCTATGGCCGAACCTTGCGCCGCAACAGTGGTAGCATCCATCTCCGCCCAGTATACCTTGACACGGGCAAAGGCCATCCGCGAGCCTTCTATGCACGCCGACCTCTCCATCGCATTGATGCACGGCACCACACCAAGGAACTGATGCACTAAGCTGAAATAGTTGTTCGGCTTCGGCTTCTCCGGCCACAAATGATCTACGACGGACCTCATGGCAAGTCCGGACAACCTATTAAGTTTGGCACATTCGGCTAGCTGATCAGTCAAGGGAACCGGACGCTCTGGAACGTTAAACTGCGACCAGAACAGCTTGTCCACTTCACGATTTGTCTGATCTCAGAAGTATTCGACCGCATCGACAGCGCTTGCCGCCAAGTCCATATATGCGTCTGCCGAACTCCACAGCCGATCCAGAGGGGCATACCGCGGATCCCCGAACTTCCTCTGCAGCAGAAAGGGCTTCCCAGCCGCAATGCCCCCGGCTTCGCGTAGCGCCTCCTTCTTCGCCCTCATAGCAGAGCGAGTGTCTCTGGTCACCATCGTGGCCTTTTCAAGGTCTGCTGCCTTCACTAGGTTCACTTTTTCAAGGAACTGGCAACGGTCGGTAGTGTATTTTAATTCTACGGCCATCTTGGCCATCTTCTCTTTGCTTTCTCAATGAGCGGCCTTCTCGGCTCTTAACTCTTCGACCGCCTTCAAAGCAGCCGCATTACTAACTCTTTCTTGTTCCTTGGCTCGGGCAAGTTCCGCCCGAAGGGTCTCCACGGTGGCAGCTCCGTCTACAGTCACAACATATTAAAGATATTGGCATCATGCTCTCTTATTATGTGACATTCCCCAGGAAAACATTACTTACCCTGCGACTCATCAAGCCGCTTGTTAACAAGCTAGATGTCGGCGTCTGCCGCATCTAGTTGTCACTTTAGTTCGGCAAACTCATTAGTCTGGCTAGCCACCGGAGCTTCCACCACCTGCATATAAAGGCAGTCTGGTTATTACCTGGGACTATGATCCTCTGTTCGCCGCTGTTCTCAACGACAACCAGAGTCTCAGGGGCTACTATCTACATAGGGCACACCTAACATGTGCAGTACTATCAAAAAGTATGTCATTTCACGTACCTCAAAGCCCGTCAGTAGACTCATAAAGGCTTCATGTAATCCGCTTTCGGCGGACGAAATTCTTTCCATCACCGTACCCATCAACGTACAGTGTTCTTCTGAGATGGCCGCTCGCTCCAACAGCTCCCTCAGAACGTCCGACCGCATACCAGACGGTGCCGGACACTTTTGTTTGCTCTCTTTGAGAGCCGGACGTTGGGGACTTCGGGTGACTATGGGATTATCTTCTGGCCTCACCAGAGCCGGAGAGGCCCTCCGTGACGACACTTCGAGGTCGCCCGCTTCTTGAGCGGGGGAGTCCGGGGGAGGCGTCTCGCTCTCCATCATCTCCGGAAGAAGATCCCTCGAATACGAGCTCGACTGAGAAGGGCTAAGATCCGAACTGCAAGATATATTCTTCGGTTATTTTTCTTAGAGGAAACGTAGTATACCTTCACTATTAAAGTATTTTTTGATTACTTACAACTCGTTGGAGGGTTGATCCCCGCGCGGACTTTGTGTGGCAAGAGCACCCCCCGAGGCAGGACCCTCTGTTGGAGACTTCTTCTCCCATTTGGAGGCCTCGGTTTCCAGATCCACAGAGGCAGTCCTCTTCCTCCCCCGTAGCGAGAGAAGGCCAAAATCTTCTCCTTGGTTATACTCCCTTATGGAGGCGCTCATTCCCTCGGTTGGAACTGGCAGCGACGGGGGCCCGCTTTTGCCCATATTATCCCCCCCCATGTCTTCCTTCGAGGGCTCCGGGCAAGGTGCGAGCTCGAGCATCTTTTCCAGTACCGAATTTTCCAAACCCTCAGGGAGGGGGGCCGAACACCGAATCATCTTCGCCTTTGTTATCCAGTCCTGGTCAGAGGGCGATTTCTCAGAAATGACGTCATGGTAAATAAAAGATGGTGTGTTCGGCTAGAGGATTACTTACTTGTTCGGCGGTGCGGTTGCTACTCAGGCCCACGTCCTCGGTAGTGTCCGGACACTCTGTTTGAGGTCCGAAGAATGACTTGTACATCTCCTCGTGCGTCAGGCCGAGGAAACTTTGAATAGCGCGCGGTCCTTCTGGGTTGAACTCCCACAAGCGAAGGGGCCGGCATTTGCATGGCAGGACTCGATGAACCAGCATGACTTGCATTACCATAACCAAATTAAAATCTCCCTCGAAGATATCTCGAATGCGGCTTTGCAGTATAGGCACGTCCTTGGCTGGACCCTAGCTCAGCCCTCTGCTAATCCATGACATCAGTTGTGGTGGGGGGGCCCGAGCGGAAAGCGGGGGGAGCCACCCACTTGGTACTTCTGGGGGATGTGATGAAAAACCACTCTTGTTGCCATAATCCGGACACCTCTGGAAAGGAACCTTTTGGCCACGGAGCTCCCGCAATCTTGCTTATTAATGCTCCTCCGCACGCTGCGTGCTGTCCCTCGATTGTCTTCGGCTTCACATCAAAGGTCTTGAGCCACAGGCCGAAGTGAGGGGTAATGCGGAGGAAGGCCTCACACACGACAATAAATTCCGAGATGTGAAGAAAGGAATCAGGGGTTAGATCGTGGAAGTCTAGCCCGTAGTAAAACATCAAACCCCTTACGAAGGGATCCAGAGCGAGGCCTAGACCTCGGAGGAAGTGGGAGATGAACACGACGTCTTCGTTGGGTTCAGGAGTAGGGATGACCTGCCCTCGGGCAGGCAGCCGATGCGAAACCTCGGCGGTCAGGTATCTGGCCTCCCTCAACTTCTTAATATCCTCTTCCGTAACGGAGGAGGGATCCATCGGCCTTGAAGGCTGGATCCGGACATGGTTGAATATCCGGAGCACCTGACCTGGGCTTTGGGTGTTAGAACTCGAGGCGGGGGAAGGATTCAATTGAGCATGGGAGGGAAAAAGTGAAAGCATTGGCCCTTTATAAAGAGGGTGAATACCAAGCGTCCTCTCCGTGGCCGTTTGGGGCTTGCCTATAATCTAGGAGTCCTAGACGCGGTTGGGTTACCCATGCCCGTATTGATGAGAATCCCGTGATAAGGGGACATGATCTTTGCTTTGACGAGACATGTCAAAAAATTGCCTTGCGTCATGTGCGGGGCTAGTTAAAAGAAACGGTTTGAATAATCGTCGGGCCGTGACATAATGTCATGTTGCCAAAACAAGTCAGCAAATTGAATCTGTGGAAATATTGTTCTCTCTACGGTGGTATGTGGAACTTATTTTGCAGGGTCGGACACTATCCTTGAATTCAAATTCTTCCGTGGTATATTCAGAGGAGAACCCGCCTTGCAATGCCGAAGACAATACTGCGCGCCGGACTCATCGTCATTGAAAGCCTGGTTCAGGGGCTACTGTGGGAGTCCTGGATTAGGGGGTCTCCGGACAGCCGGACTATATCCATTGGCCGGACTGTTAGACTAAAGATACAGGATTGAAGACTTCGTCTCGTGTCTGGATGGGACTCTACTTGGCGTGGAAGGCAAGCTAGGCAATACGGATATGTGTATCTCCTCCTTTGTAACCAACCTTGTGTAACCCTAACCCCTCCGGTGTCTATATAAACCGGAGGGTTTTAGTCCGTAGGACAACATACAATCATACCATAGGCTAGCTTCTAGGGTTTAGCCTTTCTGATCTCGTGGTAGATCTACTCTTGTACTACCCATATCATCAATATTAATCAAGCAGGACGTAGGGTTTTACCTCCATCAAGAGGGCCCGAACCTGGGTAAAACATTGTATCCCCCGCCTCCTGTTACCATCTGCCTTAGAAGCACAGTTCGGGACCCCCTACCCGAGATCCGCCGGTTTTGACACAGACAGCAGGCCCACCATCATCACCAACTCTATTTTTTATCCCTACCCTTATAATAAGCATTGTCGGTGATGATCATGTGCATGCCATCCTGCAATATAGGCTGTCCGATCTATATCTGACAGATAGGAAGGAAACTATGGCAATTTTTCAAAAGGATACCCACACCCCTCTTCACATTTGCAAATAAGGCCTTCCCTCATTCATCCTTTTCCCCCACAAGATAAACTACTCATACAAATGCATCTTGATGTTCCATGCAACGCATGGGCATCTTGCTAGTTGTTGCAAAAAGCCCATGTGTGTGTGAGAGAGAGGGCGAGTGGAGGAGGACGTAGTGCATGTGTGACAAAGACACAAGGAGTGTGTGTGTGATAGGTATCAGCTTAAAATGAGGCAATAGTGTGTGTGTGCACGATCGAGAGGGCGTGTCTCAAGAAGGGAAGAAAAATCTACATAGATACAAGGAACGGGAGAGAGACATGTATGCAATGGTGGAAGCACGAGTGTGCGGGTGTATAAACCTATCTAGAGGCTAGCTAGTCGATAAATGTTTGTGAGAGAAATATGAGTCGGGGTGCGAAAGCGAGAGTTTTGTGTGTGAGAGAGAGAGACGGTAGTCGGGAAGGGGAGTGGAAGCAGGAGTTGTGCGTGTGTGTCTGTGAGAGAGAGAGAGGAGACGGTACTCGGGGTTGTCTGATCGGTAAACAAATGAATAATGTCAGTCTGGGATGGAGACGAAAAGGAGACCGCAACAAATGTTGTGTCTACAGGAGAGATGGAGAGAGTAATTTTAGTGGTATGAGTCATATGTAGAGACATATAGGGTGTGTGAGAGAATCCCATAGAGAGAAAGACAAAGTGAAAGACGAGTGGAGACTGTGTGTTTGGCGGTGAAAAAGAAAGCTTAGGTATCGAGTGATACCAGAGAACAGTAGAGACATGAGAGATAATGAAAACCGTGTAATTTATAATGATAGGGAGAGTGTGACACTTCTCAAGGGAGACGTCGAGAGACCATGTTTGCGAGAATAGGAGCAACATGAAGTGAGCGTGCAGGTGAGCTGGAGAAAAGAGAGTGATAGCTACCTGAAGGAGCATGCATGCGAGAGAGATGGGCATGAAAGGAGTGAACAAAAAAGGGATTCAAATATTTGAATTCGAGATGATGATACATGTAATCCATACTCAAACCAAAATTGATCTATCAAACATGCATACTCATATGAATTCACGCACATCTATGTTATTTAATATGTACATATTACTGATCCATACATTTTAGTAGAACATAATTTGGTTAAAAAAATTCGAATTCAACCTTAAGATTTCGAGATCGTTGTATTTGTAAATCATATTATACATATAAAGGAGCAGAATTCTTTGTTGTGCTTTTGAAAGTATATATAAAAAATGATGTATATAGAATGTAATTCCAATTGAAAATGGATCCCGTCCGAAAAAAATAGAATACAAACAGGATTCGAATTGAGTTGGCACGGTAAACATGCACTCTGCAAAATTTGAATGAAGCGGGGAAAGTCGCAGTAACCGCCCGAAACCAAAATCTGCAAGATGGAAATCGCTACTGCCTATCCCTGCCACGCAAAGCCTGTATGCTGGATTTCTATAGGTTTCGATAGGGGTAGGTTTGTAATTTCACCCAAACATGACGTAACCGCCTCACCCGGATTCATACATGGTGGGCGCCAAAACACAGTGTGTCCTCGGCCGAAATCGACTCCCTCCCTGATTCATATTCATACACAGTGGGCGCCAAAAACAAACTCTCGTCGGCAAATATTCGGTGTATGCGAGATTACCGTCCTATCCCCAACCGACTAGTGTTGCTGTGATGTAGTAGAAATTTGAAACGGGGGCTAAGTTTGTAAATTTCCTCGCATTTGAGACAAGCGTGCCCTGAATACATGGTTCCCCCTTCCTCTCTACCTCCCTTTTCCCCATTTGTACTCCGTGGGCGCCAAAACACCCTCTCCACCCCACCCTCCTCCGTCCGTCGCCGTCCGCCACCCCATCCACCGCTGTCCTCCTCCACCATGCTGGAGCTGATACCCCGACGCCGTCGTCCATTACAAGAGATCGACCTCTCTCATCCACGGTTCGGACCGGGATCCTTGCATCCTGTCCTCTCGCTTCATCCCCACCGTCGTCCACCTTGCCAGCGCCACTCCTATGACCGTCTCGTCCACCGCGCCCCGCCGCCACCATCTACCCTCCTAGATCTGCTTCCATGCCGCCGACAGCCATCGCTACCGCAGCACCATCAAATTCTCAGCAGATGCATACACGGCGCCGCACCAGAGGCGGTACTCTTTCGTATCTGCTCAACTTATTTATCGCAGTAAGAAAATAGATCACCACTGCTTTACTCTGATTTCTTGTCTTGGTTGCGAAGTTGCCTTTGTCCGGTTTAAACCTTCAGATCCGCCATGGCACGCTCAACACCATACTCGCAATGCTTATGGTTTTCCCCTTTTATATTCCACACTAGTTAAATCACAGTAGACTAAATTTCAAAATTGGGTCAGTCGATTTTTCAGAGCTCGCCGGAGTTCGCCGGTGCGATCGAAGGGGCTCGGGTGGGGACGGTGGTTGTGGGGGCGGTGGTGGGGCCTCGTCGAATGAAGAAAACTCGACGCGGGTGGGGGTGGCGGAGGAACACGGGCGGTGGGGCTGGTGGTTCGGCCGGCGGCCCGTGCGGTGTTCTGTATGGGAAGCACAGCATGTTCCTTGTCAGGAAGGGGAGCAGGGACATTTGCAGTCAACAGCTGATAGAGCTGGCCTGTACGTGATCGATAGGCTTTCAATTACTAGCGGCGATACAACACCGTAATTTCCAGCCAGTTCCACTTTCCCGATTTATATATCCTGGTTATGGTGTACCCCTGTTATTGTACACTATGATCTGCCTAGTTGTTGTGTGCTCTTGTTATCATGGTTTGGCAATAAACTCTCTATACAGTATATTATGAACCTATCATCTGCCAGCTATCCTTACTTCTGGAGCCTATTTTTTTGTGTACTTGTGCCAGATTATATAAATGCACGCACCATATTACAGCACACATGAGCTCTCTCATCAGAATCCAGTGATAGCACACAAGTGTCTACAGGGGTGCCCCTATATTAGAATATCATCTGCATTACAAAGATAATCTCACAACTATTTATGTTTTCATGGTTCTCAGATATTATATGCAATTATAGTAAATATCAGAATCCGCGCATCAAAAGAATATTGTGGAACATTGCAATGACTTACAAAATTGGCAGCAAGGCATTGAGTGCCATTCTGGAAGCAATGAAACTCGTCCGCTCCCCACCTGTTGATTCTTGTTCAGAATATCATCCTAATGACTATTCTAACCTCGAGGAGTCAAAGGCAGATGGCATGTCCTGTTCACCCATCAAGGTGTCTGTTCTAATTTGGCAAGGTTTTATTGATTGTGCGTATCTTGCATATGTTGTCTTACATTTCTTCTACTTTGTTGCACCGCCATCTGCTTAGTTTACTCATCATATATGTCAAGATGCCATGCCCATCCATTATCAATACATATTCCATCTGTCATCATACCATGTTTTTCACTCAAATGTTGTTCTTGTGCATCAGACATCAAAAAGGAAGAGGGTGATTGCCGAACCTGAAGGAGCACCGGCAAAGTCCTTGAAAAATGTGGTGGTGCCGGAGAAATCAGACAACACCCCACTTATATTGGCTGTACAACCAGTGACACAAAACATAGGACCGACTCCAGCAGACTATACCCATACTTCACTGGCCACACCACTAGCCCCACCACACAGGACCTGCACTCCAGCAAAAGGTATACCGATTTCATTTGCCATAGCACCAGCTGTACCACAGAAAAATCCCACTCCGGCAAAAAGTACAGTAAGTCCACCGGCCGAAGACCTATCCCAATTGCAGAGACGGCCAATTCCTGCAGATTGGAACCCCATTCCATGTATTCCCAGTTTAAAAGACAATGCTTTCAATGTTGTTAGGGACTACGTGCATATATTCCCATCATGGGAAGATTATTGTGAAGACAAACACCATTTTCACATCTTCCTGTCCAACTTACGTGTAAGTGCTATTATTCATGGTTATTATTTTCCTATTTTCTGCTGATTGAACACATCAATGATTTACATTACATTGTTGTAAATAGGCGAGGGTCAATCTGGATAGTCATGACGAGCAAAGCTTGCTTGTGCTTTTCAAGGAAGCATTGCAGCAGTATCGGTGTTACCTGAGGAAATCACACTTTGATGGCAAGTCTATAAACGAATTTCTGGTGAAGTCTCCTGTGCTAAATTTAGAAGACATTGAATGGAAAAACCTTGTTATGCACTGGTCTCGTTCCCAGGATGAGGTACTGTCTATGAAATCACATGACAATTTGAACTTCTACTTTTCCGCATGTGCCTTACGGATCTTTTTTGCAGGAAATCTGCTCGAAGAAGAATTCCGGTTTGACAAGAACGACAGGATATCGCAAATATGATGCCCGTTGCTTTGCTCTTGTTAGTACCTGTTGTCCTATATCAATGTACTTGCATACATACCTGGTTCATTATGTGACAGCAGTATGCATGATAGCTTGCTTATCAATTGTTCACTCCAAATTATCTGATCTGTATGAATGGTTACATTAGTGTGGAATATATCCAATGCCAATGTTTTTTTAGCTCTGCATTGTTCTTGTAAGTACATGCTGTCCTTTATCAGGGTACTTATAATGACAGGTAGTTGTTCATATACCATCACTCTGCAGCTTATTTTCCTTTGCCCTCCATTTTCTACACATCAGATATATATTTACTCTTACCATAAGGTTGGTACTGAAGAAGTTTAGCTGTGCATTGCTCTTGGTTGTACCTTTTGCCTATATCCCTGCACTTACATTTATAGCTACTTGGTTATGTAGCATCACTCTTCATCTTATCTTAAATATTCTCCATTTTTTCGTATATTATCACATCTATATTTACTCTTAACAAAATGTAGAATAAAGGCAATGCTTCTGAAAAATATTCTGTGGTAAACTTCTTGAATTCCCCCCCCCCCATCAGCATGGACAAGGCCTTTATAGAGCCTGTCTTCACCAATAATGTAAGTTTGTCCATCTCAAGCCTTCAAACTTTGTTGTATATATTTGGTTAGGCATGATTGCAACAACTGTTTATTTTTTGGTGTTTGCATCAAATTGCTTGTTTAAAGTTTATTGTATGTAGTTCATAAACAAAAGTTCGTCCTTTCTCAATTTAAGTTTTCAGTTGTACAACCAAGTTCCTTCTTCATACCATGTAAATTAAACTATACAGAGCAAGTGATCTTCTTTTACACTGCATGTATGCTTCTGTTCTTCATTTGTAATCCAGTGGTGTGGTAAACCTACCCACTACAGCACAATGTCATATTCTGCAATGTATGAACTATGAAAAATGTCATATCATTCTACTATTATTTAAATCGTCTCTTTATTTGCCAATCTGAAATGGTATAAATTGACAGAACACTAACCATTGATACTTATGAGTTCTTGATCTGTAATCCAGTGGTGTCGTGAAGCTGCCAACTCCTTCACAATGTCATTTCCTGCCATGTCTTAACCTGAACAATACCATATTGTGAATTTAAACTGTTTTACTTTATTCGTCAGTAAGAAATGTGATGAATTGTCAGCACTGATACTTTTATGTGCAAAACCTATCATCTGTCTGCTTGTTTATCTTTCAGAGTGAGGAAGATATAAGTGTTGAACAAGCGCAGTCTCATCATCTTGCTCAGCTGCTTGCGCTGCAGCTCCCCAGCAGGGCTAACCTTTCTTGAACTCTATTGAAGTGTTGTCGGTTTTATATATTATTTTGTCGGCGTGTTTATTTGCACTGGTGGCGATCTTTGATGCCCAGTGTATGTAATCTGCTATCTGCTTGTGCTTTATTATCATAGTGGCGAACTTTGATGCCCAGTGGATGTAATATGTCGTAATTTCTTTATTGTATTGTATAGGTTTTTTCTTATTCACGATGCTGCAGTTATTTTACTGTATATATATCATGTCTTCGCAGTAAACCGGCTAAACCGTAAAATTACGGTACATAATCGGGCCGTCATGCAATCACGATGTAGGTTGGGCCTGAAACGTGCCGACCAGCTCACGGGCCGGCAGCAGCCCGAAATGAACCCCGGCCCATGATTGTGTGAATCAAATCACGGGCTTTTAATAGGCCAAAAAATTGTCTCGGTCCTTGTTTGGCCCAATAAGATATCGGCTGCGAGCAGGACGGATGCAAACCGGGCCGTAGTTAGGCCCAACTATATGACGGGCTTTTAACAGGCTGAAATTAATATAGGGCCAAAATGTTAAACAGGCCCTTAACAGGCCAAAACTAATATCAGGCCGAATTACTAAGTGGGCCTTTAGCAAGTGGGCCCAAAAGCATAGTGTCCAGTTGACGGGCCGAATCTGATATGGGCCATAATTAGGCCCAAAACCTCTTAAAGGGCCAGACCTGATCTGGGCCGTAATTTGGCCCAGAACGTGGTAGGCTTTTAATGGGCCGGATCTCATACGGGCCACTATTAGGCCCGGAGCGTGGCAGGCCATTAATAGACCGGATCAAATATGGGCCGGCATTTGGCCCAAAACATGGCAGCCAGTTAACGGGCCGGCCTACTAGGGTCCTCAAAATCTTGTGGGCCTACAGCTGGGCCGGCCCATTAATGTCGGCGAAATCTCGTGGGCCTTTAGCTGGGCCGGCCCATTATGATCCGCAAGAATTTTGTGGGCCTTTATCTGGGCCGGCCTATTATGGCACACAAAAATCTTGTGGGCCTTTACCTAGGCCGGCCCATTATGATCCGCAAGAATTTTGTGGGCCTTTATCTGGGCCGGCCTATTATGGCACACAAAAATCTTGTGGGCCTTTACCTGGGCCGGCCCATTATGGCCCGCGAAATCTTGTGGGCCTTTAGCTGGGCCAGCCCATTATGGTCCGCAAAATCTCGTGGGCCTTTAGCTGGGTCGGCCCATTATGGTCCGCAAAATCTTGTGGGCTTTAGTTGGGCCGGCCCATTTAAACTTGTTTGGCCGTGCCACGTGTCGACGTATCATAGGCGCCTTCTGTCCAGTGAGTGGATGACATCTGTCCCGACGATGAGCTGACACGTGTTTCCTCTAGCCAATGATGATTTTACATGTGGAAAATCCCCATTAGTCGGGGCTGTTAACGGGTTATCGGATCCAAAACCCGACCCGATAGCTTAACGGTGTTCCGTTACGATGGATGCCACGTGTCGGTCACCCTTGACGAAAACACTTTTGTGACGCGTGATTTATCATCATGGAAGTGGACACTCCGTGATGATAATTTTGGTAATGTCATGGAACACTTCTACGACAGCATAGGTATGACTATATTGATTCTGTCATAAATTTGTCATGGATGTACATGCATGACAAAAAAGCGACCTACTGTGACAAACACGTATCATCACGGAAGTGTATTTTTTTGTAGTGAGGTCACTATGCGAACAAGTGCTTCAACCAAAGGCGCCTTCCGACTCCTCCTCCTGTGAGATCTTCTAGCAGTGCAGTGGTCAAGCATAATCCCATGCATGCTAAGGTGAACATGATGAATGCAGCTCAAGCAGAGGATTCTTCAGATGTGATCATGGGCAACCTTTCAGTTAACTCCATTCCTGCAAAACTATTGTTTGATTCTGGTGCATCGCATTCTTTCATGTCATACCCATTTGCATCGGAGCACAATGTTGACACAGAGGTTTTTTCCAAAGTTATGCAAGTTGTTTCTCCGGGAAAGCTTATGACTTCTAGTTTGGTAGCTCTCGATGTCTCTATCAAGTTGGGCAACTATAAATTTCTGGCTTCTCCAATTGTTCTTGGCGACTCGGATATTGATCTAATTCTCGGCATGGACTGGCTTTCTAAGCACAAGGCTTTCCTTGATTGTGCTGCCAGGGAGGTTAGGTTGACACACTCTTCTGAGGATGTGATCATATATGCCGCTCGTGATGAAACCATTCGGTTGTTCTCTCTCAATGAGAAGGGCGAGCTAGACGCTATCTCTCAGATTCCAGTTGTTTGTGAGTACCAAGATGTTTTTCCAGAAGAGCTTCTGGGTATGCCTCCTCACCGGCCAGTTGAGTTCGTTATCGGTCTGGAGCCTGGTACTGAACCCGTTTGCAAATGTCCATACAAGATTGGACCAAAGGAGCTGAAGGAATTGAAGAAACAGCTCGATGAACAAGAGCATTTGGGTCTGATCAGACCGGATTCATCTCCGTGGGGTTGTGGTGTTCATTTTGTCCAGAAGAAGGATGGCATGGACTGACTTTGCATCGATTACTGTCCATTGAACAAGAAGACAATCAAGAACAAGTATCCACTTCCCGACATCAATGAGCTATTCGAGCAACTTAAAGGTGCAAAGGTGTTTTCCAAGATTGACCTCCGTATGGGTTATCATCAGATTCGCATCCGTGAAGAAGATATACCCAAGACAGCATTCAGAACAAGCTTTGGTTCTTATGAATATACTGTCATGTATTTCGGTCTTGTCAATGCTCCTCCAACATTCTCTCATATGATGAACTTCATATTCAACCTCTACACAAATGAATTCGTCCTGGTGTATCTCGATGATATCTTGGTGTTCTCCAAGAATAAGAAGGATCATGCCAAACATTTGAGATTGGTGCTCGACAAGCTCAGAGAGTATCAATTCTATATGAAGTTTTCTAAATGTGAGTTTTGGCTTGATGAAGTTCTTTACCTTGGCCACATCATCTCCACCAAGGGCATTGCTGTTAATCCGGAGAAGGTTTCTGCCATTGTGAATTGGGAACCTCCTTAGAATGTCAAGCAGCTCCATAGTTTCCTTGGGCTTGCAAGCTATTGTTGAAGATTCGTTGAGAATTTTTCGAAGATTGATAAGCATCTTTCCAACCTCCTCCAGAAGGATGTCAAGTATGTCTGGACTCCTGAGTGTGACATTGCTTTCAAAACTCTCAAAGAGAAGCTAATCTCAGCTTCTGTCTTAACTCCTCCTGATGAATCCCAGCCATTCGAAGTTTTCTGTGATGCCTCATTGCAAGGTCTCGGTGCTGTGTTAATGCAAGAGAAGAAAGTTGTGGCCTATACCTCTCGTCAGTTGAAGCCCAACGAAAGGAACTACCCCACTCATGATCTTGAGTTGGTGGCAGTTGTCCATGCATTAATAACATGGAGACATCTCTTGTTGGGAAGGCAAGTGGACATTTTCACCGATCACAAGAGCCTCAAGTATATCTTCACTCAACCCAACCTCAACCTCAGGCAAACTCGTTGCGTTGAAATGATTCAAGAGTACAATCTGAGTATTGAATATACTCCAGGCAAGGCCAATGTGATTGCAGATGTTTGAGAAGAAAGGCTTATTGTAACAGCTTAATTCTCAAGCCATTCCAACCGGATCTTTGTGAAGCTTTCCGCAAGCTCAACCTCCAAGTTGTTCCTCAAGGTTTTCTTGCCAACCTTCAAGTCACTCCAACTTTGGAAGACCAAATTCATGAGGCACAACTCCTTGATACCATGGTGAAGAGGGTGAAACACGGTATTGCCAAGGGCTTACCCAAATAAAAGTGCTGTCGCATTGATGACAGAGACACTTTATTCTTTAAGGACCGGATGGTGGTTCCTAAAGGTGATCTAAGGAAGGTCATAATGAATGAAGCGCACAATTCTCTTCTTTCCATTCATCCAGGTAGTTCAAAGATGTACCATGACCTCAAGCAGTCGTATTGGTGGACTCGAATGAAGCGAGAGATCACTCAATTCGTGAATGAATGTGATGTCTCTCGAAGGGTGAAAGTAGAACACCAGCGACCAGCTGGTCTCCTCCAACCTCTTGCTATTCCAGAATGGAAGTTTGATCATATCAAAATGGACTTTGTCACTGGCTTTCCAAATTCCAAGCGTGGGAATGACACTATCTTCGTTTTCATTGACAAGCTTACAAAAGTGGATCATTTCCTTCCAATCGAAGAATCTATCATGGCAGCTCAGTTGGCAGAGCTATACACCTCCAAAATTGTCTCCTTGCACGGTATTCCGCAATTGATCTCTTCATACCGCGGAAGCATTTTCACTTCTAAGTTCTGGGACTCCTTCCAATAGGCCATGGGCACCAACATTCGCTTCAGTGCGGCTTTCCATCCTCAAACAAGTGGCCAAGTCGAGCGAGTCAATCAAATCCTCGAAGACATTCTCATGGCTTGTGTCATCTCTTTCAGTATGAAGTGGGAAGATTACCTTCCATATGCTGAATTCTCCTACAACAACAGCTTCCAAGCAAGTTCTGGCAAGGCCCCATTTGAAATTCTATATGGCAGAAAGTGTCGTACTCCTCTCAATTGGTCCGAGACTGGTGAACGCCAACTTCTTGGCAATGACTTGATCATAGAAGCTGGAGAAATGTGTAAAGTCATCCGTGAAAATCTCAAAGCCGTGCAATCACGCCAGAAGAGTTACTATGATAGCAAGCACCGTGACTTGGCTTTCGAGATCGGAGACCATGTCTACCTCCGCATCTCTCCAATGAAAGGCACTCGACGCTTCGGTATCAAAGGGAAGCTTGCCCCTAGATATGTGGGTCCTTTCAAGATCATTGGCAAAAGAGGCGACCTCACCTATCAACTCGAGCTGCCGTCCAACTTTGCAAGTGCTTCAAGACCCCCGAGCACACTATCAACTTTGAAGATATTGATCTCCAAGAAGACTTGTCTTATCATGAGCATCCCATTGCCATTCTTGAAGAAACCGACCGCAAAACTCGCAACAAGTCGATCAAATTCCTGAAAGTTAAGTGGTCGCACCATTCCAACCAAGAAGCCACCTGGGAGCGTGAGGATCACCTCCGTTCCGAATATCCGGAGTTCTTTCAGTCCTAGATCTCGAGACGAGATCCTCTTGTAGTGGTGGAGAGTTGTAACGCCCCGGATGTAACTTTCCATAACTGTAACTACAACTCTTGCCATTTCCGGCTATGTGATATGCTATATCCTTCATGGTTGGGGTTTTGTCTTTCGTGTTACATTTTGTTCATGTCATGCATTTCATCTCATGTCATCATCTGCATCTAATTTGCATTCGTGTTCGTCTCATGCATCCGGTCTTTTCCCCGTTGTCCGTTTCGGAATCTGACACTCCCACATGCACCAGTTGCACCTCTCAGATCTTGTTTCGTGAGCAGGAGAAAAATGTTCTCGGAATGGGTCGAGATTTGTCGAGTGGCCATGGTACATCACTGGTAGGCCGCCTATCAAATTCCGTTCCATTTGGAGGTCGTTTGATGCCCCAACGGTTAACCGGGTAACCGCAAAAGCCCTTGTCTCTTTGCAGCCCAGCACCCAAAACAGCCCACTAGCCCATCTAAACTCTCTCCATGCTCTCTATCGTTGGATCACGATCATGTGGGCGAAAACTGCACCTCATTTGGACTCTCCTAGCTCCCCCTACCTATAAATATGCCTCCCCCTCCTCATTTTATGGACGAAACCCTAGCGCCCACCACCTCCGCGCCACCGGATGCGTTCGCCGCCGCCGCCCGGATCTATTGCGCCTCGCCATGTGTCGCCTTGCCGCCTCCACCTCGGCCAACCCGCCCGAGCCCGTAGCGGGCCCCCTCCGGCCCATCACCCGTTGTTGCCCGCCGCCGACGACGACCACCACCCGCCGCTGCCGTTGCGCCAGCGCCGCTCCTCGCCCCGCCGCCGACGCGCGCCGCACCACCGGACGCCGCCACCGGATCCGGCACCGGCCGGCCAGATCCGGCCAGCCCCTCGCTGGGGACCTCTTCCCCGGCCATCTCCCGCGATCCCCGTCGACTCCGGCCACCTCTCCCTCGACTCTGGCGACTTTTCTGGCGACCTTGGTTCGCGTGTCGCGGACAAACCCTAGATCCGCGAGGTGATATTTCCGTCCAAGTCCCTGGGATCCAACATTATGTGCACCCATTTGACATGCGATATCTCCATGCTTGTAGCTCCATTTTGCGTGCATGATATATCGAAATGTGCGTCTCGTGATGCTCTTCATGTTAGTGTCATTTTTATGTATGTTACTGTCCATATTGATGCCCTAATCTTCGTTGCAAAAGTGCTATATGATGTTGTCTGCTGGAATTTATCATAACTTGATGATTTGTCATTTTCATTGCATTTTGTGTGTGCATCCTATGAGCATGATGTCTACATGTTTTTGGGGCATCTCCATGACACCTTTACAGTGGTGCAAGACTTGTATTTTTATGAGCTCTGTGGTGACTAGCACAACCATGCAAAGTAGGCTATATGATGTTGTTGATTTCAGACACTTAGTATTTTCACAGTCCTTTCCTGTCACATTATGATGATATGTTGTCTTGCTGCTACAAGTAGATCCATTCACATTTTGAGCTAGTTCAATAAGAGTGTTTTGAAGATATGGTTATGCTCTATCCGTTCATGCCCCTGGTTGCAATTATGGAGTACTCTAGCATGTCATTACCATGCTCTACATTTGCTAAATATTGTTGCTGGCAGATTGTTAACATGAAGTTCATTTTTGCCATGTGTTTTGCTATGGATCCATGCACCCTATGAACTAGCTCTTGCCATTTTTATCTTCATAAATGTGTCTACTTACTGTTGGTTACCTTGTGATGCCATGTAATGTCTTGTGGTGAGTGACATGAGCTTGCAAAGTCTGAAACTAATCATATCACTTGCCATGTTTGCATGGGTGCTACCTCATTTTCCATGCATCTTTGGTTAAAGTTCAGTAAGGGAGTTTTGTTTTTTTCTTCAGTACTAGCATGCCATGCCTTTGTTTGCCATGATACGTTCCTGTAGCATGTTGTTTGCTAGCTCTAAACATTGCTACCTGATGTTGTTTATACCATGTTTAGTATTTTCTCTAAGTCTGTGAAGCTGTTATCATTTGAATTTTTTCCATGCTATTTTAAGCTTGTTCTAGTGAGTTCTAGCAAGATCTCAGTGTTCATGATTTGTAGAGATTCACTTGTACTTTACTACTGTGTGCTTTGTTGCTATGTTGGAGTGTTGTAGCATAGTTTCTTGTTGCATCTTAAGTGTTATGATGTTCTTAAGCACAGTTTTGCATCATTCTAATTTTGCTCATCATTTGCAAACCGCGCATCCGTTTCCAGTGATCCTTATATCGATTTGGACCAAAATCACCCCATCTTTCTAGCCGCATGCTTGGTTTTCCAAGTTGATTCCTTGATCAGCTTTTCCCTTCCGGAGTATCCTTATGCATTGCACATCATACCTTGCATTCCATGCCATGTCTTGCATCATGTTGCTTGTGCATTGCACCGTGATTGATTGTTGTTTCGTTGCTTGTGTTATTGCTTTGGGTAGAGCCGGGAGACGAGTTCATGAACGAGGAACCTGTTGAGTACGTTTCCAGGAGCAAGCTTTCGACAACTTTGAGACTCTACAGGTAAGATGATCATTACCCTCGATATCACTTCTATCTTTGCTTACTGGTTGTTCATTCTATCGCTCTGTCGCGCTACCTACCACTTGTTTATCATGCCTCCCATATTGCCATGTCAAGCCTCTAACCCACCTTCCTAGCAAACCGTTGTTTGGCTAAGTTACCGCTTTTGCTCAGCCCCTCTTATAGCGTTGCTAGTTGCAGGTGCCTTGCAGGTTGTTCCATGTTGGAACATGGATATGTTGGGATATCACAACATCTCTTATTAATGCATCTGTATACAAAGGATGGAAGGCTTGGCCTTTTGCTCGGTGTTTTGTTTCACTCTTGCTGCCCTAGTTTCCGTCATGCCGGTGTTATGCTCCTGGATTCTGTGTTCCTTACGCAGTTGGGGTTATGGGACCCCCTTGACAATTCGCTTTGAATAAAACTCCTCCAGTAAGGCCCAACCTTGGTTTTAACATTTGTCTAACAACAACCTAAAATTTTGCCTAGGGAGTAATTAACCCGGGGATCATCTTTATTCAACCCCCCCCCCCCCGGCCAGTGCTCCTCTGAGTGTTGGTCCAAACTGAGTAGACTACGGGGCCACCTCGGGGAAACTTGAGGGTTGGTTTTACTTGTAGGATGTCTCATCCGGTGAGCCCTAAGAACGAGATATGTGCAGCTCCTACCGGGATTTGTCAACGCATCGGGCGGTCTTGTTGATTTTGTTTTACCATTGCCGAAATGTCTTGTAACCGGGATTCCAAGACTGATCGGGTCTTTCTGGGAGAAGGAATATCGTTCGTTGATCGTGAGAGCTTGTGATGGGCTAAGTTGGGACACCCCTGCAAGGTATAAACTTTCGAGAGCCGTGCCCGTGGTTACGTGGCAGATTGGAATTTGTTAATATCCAGTAGTAGAGAACTTGACACTTGACTTAACTAAAATGCATCAACCGTGTCTGTAGCCATGATGGTCTCTTTTCAGCGGTATCCGGGAAGTGGACATAGTTGGGTTATGTATGATCGTAAGTAGTTTAGGATCACTTCTTGATCGCTTCTAGTCTTACGATCGTTGTGTAGTTTCTCTTCTTACTTTTGTACTCGTATGTTAGCCACCATATTTGCTTAGCACTTGCTGCAAGTCCACCTCATAACCACATCCTACCCATTAGCTTAAATAGTCTTGATCTCATGGGTTTTGAGATTGCTGAGTCCTCATGACTCGCAGATACTACCAAAACAGTTGCAAGTGCCGATGATACCAGCGCAGGTGATGCTATTGAACTCAAGTGGGAGTTCGGCAAGGACCTTGGCAGTTACTACGTGTCTTTTCTTGATGATCAGTACTGGTGCCCAGTTGGGACGATCGGGGATCTAGCATTTGGGGTTATATTATGTTCATTTGGATTTGTCCGTAGTCGGATGTGTGTACTCTGAATGATGTATGAACTATTTGATCATTGTGTGACGTGGCTATTGGAAGCCAACTATCTATTTATCCCTTTCTTATTCATTACATGGGATTGTGTGAAGATGACCCTTCTTGCGACAAAACCAACATGCGGTTATGCCTCTAAGTCGTGCCTTGACACGCGGGAGATATAGCCACATCTTGGGTGTTCCAGAGGTCCTGTTCATCCAAATCCCACTGGGAACTGTTCATCCACAGCCAACCAACTAGCTCGACTCACCATGTTTCGACTCATTCTACGTAACGCGTGCATGGTAGCAACAGTCACTCTTCATAGAGATGCAACCCAACACCGACTGGCTACGTCTCACACGGGGGCTCGATCGGCTTCAGTAAGCGCAGCAGTAGTGATCGATCGCTTGGGTTCAGTTAGCAGCAGCAGCGCAGGAATTGCTCGGATTCAATCAGCAGCGAATGGATCGCTCGGGTTCAGTTAATAGCCAAGGGATCGATCACTCGGGTTCAGTTAGCCAATGCCTCGCACATACGCGCGTACATGAGAGACACGCGGAAACCTCTGTGCATCGCTCGTCCCTGACCACCCACCGTAACCGGGAACTCCCCGATATTGTCCTCGCCCTCGCTTCTACCACGATTTTTTCCATCATGGACGGCCCAAAGAATGTCATGCAGCTACGTCTCTGGTCCGCCCAGGACGAAAAGCCCATTTTCTGTCATGATTTTTTATCATGGAAGTAGGAGCCCACGACATATATGATGATACCGGGTTTTGTCATAATTATTGTCATAGAAGTGTCATAAGAATGATAGAAAAAAATGTGTTCGGCCCAAAATGTCACGGATGTGTCTTTTTTTTAGTGCTAGCTTGGCAGTGTGATATTGTCTTGCATGTTGCATATGGTGTCTAGCTTGTATTGCTTCTAATTTGATTAAAATACTTCTACTTAGTTTACACAAATAGTTGTGAATATGCCATGCCGTCCTGTTTTTCGTACATATTCCATCCTCGTATCATGTGTTTGCCTTACATCAAAGTAATGATTGTCGGTATCATGCATGAATGAGTTCTGATGAGTGAAATTTATTGTTTTTTCTTGTTGGTTTTACTTGAAAATGCAAAATCAATACAGCAGAAGGAAATTAGTAAGGCAGTGTATAATGTGTACCTTCCAACCAACTGAAATAGAAGGCCTCTACAGATTCTACTCCGCCACCCCCCCCCCCCCAACAAGATTTGGAAGACAACACATGCACAGACACTCAATGTAGCTATGTTGATGATGAGCACATCTTCCCTAGTCCACCATCACAGGTGCTCCCTCTAACTTGGCACTGTTATATGTGGTTGCATGTTATGTATGATGTCTAGCTTGTATTGCATCTAATTTCGTTGAATTTCATCTGCTTACTTTACACATTATACTTGTGAATAAGACATGTGTTCCTATTTCTAGAATATACAATATATGTCTATCACACCATGTTCATACATCAAAGAACTATTGTTGTGTAACTTGCAACAATAATTTATCATAAGACACGTTTAACTTGGGAGTGTGATATAGGTTACATCTCGCATTCTTTCCTAGCTTGTACTACTTCTAATTTGTTGAAATGGTGATGTGGGGTGGAACCCTAATCGCCCGATCTTTCACGAAAGGAGCGGATCCCGCGATGAACACGACGAACGCGAGGGAAAACACGAGGGGAAACACGAGAGAATCACTAAACCAGTAAGAAATAGTCACACATATGCTAGATCCTCGAGTACATAAGAGATCACACGATCCATGGACAACTAAGGACGATACAAATGTAGCCGGTCTTCTCCATGAGGAGGTCTTGATGGTCTTCTCCGCAAGGAGGTCTTGAATCCAAAGGGATCTTCTCCGAAGAGGGGCCGCAGTCTCTCTCGTGGAGTAGATCCAATGTGGATGAGAAATGCTCTATCTCTAATATGAGCTAAACCAATGCTAACCCTAAAACGTAGGTAGGAGAAGAGTATATATAGTCTAGGTGGGCGAAGGGGTACACGGGCCTCGGCCCTTACACTGTGTGCAGACAGGGGAGGCTGGATGTCCGGGCGTCGGGCCGGATGTCCGGGCTGTGGAGGCCGGATGTCCGAGCTGTGGGGGCTGGATGTCCGGGCTGGTGAAGCTGGCCATGTCGCTCTCGGGTTCGGGGGTGTCCGGATTTCCGAGCTGGAGGCCGGATATCCGGGAGCTCGGGAAGGGCCGGATGTCCGGGCTGGCGGGGCCGGATGTCCGGGGCCTATAGGCACTTGGTGGTTGAGCAGCTGTAGTGGACGACGCTCCAGGGGCCGGATGTCCGGGGTCACGGCCGGACGTCCGGGGCCTGGGAGGTGTTCTTGTCTCCTTCCGTTGGTTCTCTTCATCCGTGGACTTGGGGGCTTGTCCGTCTTCACGTGCATCTTCGGGAAGGTCCTCTTGGTACCTAATCATGCACAATGTCTCGGACTTAGGTAGTAGCCATGTCTCGAGAGGATCATATGTAGTATCACTAAGGAGAGAAGTCACCTCGGTATCGAGAGCTCTAGCTCGAGTCATGGGTCCTTGGCACTTCGTTAGACGATGGTAGGTACATGGGGATGACCGTAGGATGATCCGCATCATCTCCCCTCCCTTGGGAAAGATCCGACCTTGGATTGGAATCCTCATCGCCATGGTAGGGCGAAGATCCCTGATGTTGAAGATGTTGCTGACGGAGTATTTGTCGCGCAAGAGGTCAATCTTGTAGGTGTTGTTGTTGTAGCGTTCAAGCACCTTGAAGGGTCCATCCGCTCGTGGTCGAATTTTGGACTTGCGTTCATGGGGGAAGCGGTCCTTGCGAAGGTGTAGCCACACAAGATCTCCAATGTTGAATACCATGGGGTGCTTGTTAATGCTCCGCTAGGTCGCAAGTCGTTGTACTTGGCGTTCGATGGTGTGCCTTGTATCATCATGCACCTTCTTGAGATGGTTCACACGTGCACTTGCGTCCATATTGATGAGCTCTTGTAGTGGTAGAGGGAGAATTTCCAATGGGGAGAATGTGTTGAATCCGTAGACGACCTTGAAGGGGGGCTTGCCGGTTGTTGAGTGTCTTGCTCGGTTGTAGGCGAACTCGGCGATAGGTAGACACTCCTCCCACTCCTTGATGTTCTTCTTGATGAGCACTCGAAGTAGAGCGGAGAGTGTGCGCTTGGTCACCTCCGTTTGGCCGTCGGTTTGAGGATGGTAAGCCATGGAGAAGAGTAGCTTGATTCCGAGCTTGGCGCATAGGGTCTTCCAAAAGTAGCTTAGGAACTTGATGCCGCGGTCTGAGACGATCGTCTTTGGAACTCCGTGTGGACGTGATATTTCCCTACAAAAGAGATTTGCAACATGTGAAGCATCGTCTATCTTGTTGCAAGGAATGAAATGTGCCATTTTAGAGAAACGGTCCACAACGACAAATATTGAATCCTTTCCATTTCGAGTTCTAGGAAAACCAAGTACAAAATCCATGCTAATGTCTTCCCATGGTTGTTATGGAATTGGGAGAGGTATGTAAAGGCCATGGGATTGAGCTTTAGACTTAGCTTTGCGACATGTAGAGCATCGGTTGGTGAAGCGGTTGATGTCGCGAAACATCTTGGGCCAATAGTATTTCTTGGAGAGCGTAACAAAAGTCTTGTCGCATCCGAAATGTCCCATTAGTCCTCCTCCATGGGATTCCTGCAAAAGCAACAAACGAAGAGAGGACTCGGGGATGCAAAGTTTGTTAGCTCTCATAAGATATCCATCTTTGATGTAATAGCGTTCCCAAAAGGAATGCTTCAAACATTTTGCATAAGGAATAGCAAAAGTAGGATCATGCTTATACAAGTCTTTTATGTGCTCAAAGCCAATGGCATCCAATGCAAGTTGAGTAACAAGCATGCATATGCAAGAAAGAGCGCCCGCCACAATGTTTTCCTTACCTTTGATGTACTTGATGACATAAGGAAAAGACTCTATGAATTCACTCCATTTAGCATGACACTTGTTCAACTTGGTTTGGCCCTTAAGATACTTGAGTGTTTCATGATCGGCATGAATGATGAATTCATGAGGGTGAAGATAGTGTTCCCATTCATGCAAAACGCGCACTAAAGCATATAGCCCTTTGTCATAGATGGGGTAATTGAGTTGCACTCCGGAAAGTTTCTCACTAACGTAAGCTATGGGGCGCTTCTCTTGCGTTAACACGCCTCCTATGCCATTACCACTAACATCATAATGAATCTCAAAGGTTTTGTCAAAGTTGGGTAATGCAAGCACGAGAGCACAAGTAAGCAAATTCTTAAGCTCATTGAAAGCGGTATCTTGGAATGGTCCCCAAACAAAAGGCGCATTTTTCTTTCTCAAAGCATGCAAGGGCGAAGCAATGGTGCTAAAATCTTTCACAAAGCGATGATAGAAACCCACAAGGCCAAGAAAACTTCGCACGTGTTGCAAGTTGGTTGGTTGGGGCCAAGTCTTAATAGCATTGATCTTGGACTGATCTACATGAACACCTGTAGAAGATACAACAAAACCCAAGAAAACAAGCTTATCAACGCCGAAAAGGCACTTTTCCATGTTAGCAAAGAGATGCTTGTTTCAAAGAGTTTGCAAAATGGTTCGAACATGGGTGACATGATCTTGAAGAGATTTGCTATAAACAAGGATATCATCGAAGTAGACCACAACAAACACACCAATGTAAGGGCGAAAGACATGATTCATAAGACGCATAAAAGTACCCGGTGCTTCCGATAGACCCATAGGCATGACTAACCACTCATACAACCCAAACTTGGTTTTGAAAGCGCTTTTCCATTCGTCACCCTCTTGTATGCGGATTTGATAGTAACCACTTTTAAGATCAATCTTGGGGAATATAGTGGCACCACTAAGTTCATCAAGCATATCATCAAGGCGTGGAATGGGATACGTATAGCGAACGGTGATAGCGTTGATAGGTCTACAATCGGAGAACATGCGAAAGCTACCATCTTGTTTTGGCACAAGAATGACCGGGACGGCACAAGGGCTCAAACTTTCACGCACATGTCCACGGTCTATGAGATGCTTTACTTGCTTTTGTATTTCTTTGGTTTCTTTGGGGTTGACGCAGTATGGAGCTTTGTTCGAAAGAGGTGCTCCGGGGATGAGGTTGATGCGGTGCTCGATGCCTCGTAGTGGAGGTAGTCCCGGAGGTAGATCATCGGGGAAAACATCTTGAAATTCCTGCAAAAGAGAAGACAACAGTAAAGGTGTTAGCTTGTGTTGCATTGTCCTTGCACAAAAGGACATAGTGTAGGACACTAGATGGGTTCTCACACACTCCTCTTATCTCACTTTTGGTGGCAAATAGAACTAAGTTCTTCTTGCCGCTCATCGTGGAGGCACTCGATTTGGGCTTGTGGCGCTCACTCTCTTTTTTGTGGCTCGCTTTCTCACTATTCTCTCCACGATGGGTGGCTTGCTTGTCGGCGATCACTTGGCTTGGAGACATGGGGCGAAGTACATACTCCTTTCCCTTCATCTTGAAGATGTAGTGGTTTGTTAGGCCGTTGTGGATGACACCTTTATCAAATTTCCATGGGCGTCCAAGAAGAAGGTGGCAAACGGTCATTGGAACGACGTCGCACTCCAAAGTGTCTTCGTAGGCACCAATTTTGAAGGAGACTTGTACTCGATGCTCGACTTGGATAGTGTCGGAGTCGCTAAGCCATTGAACCTTGTAGGGATGTGGGTGCTTCGTCTTGGGCAATTGGAGCTTGGAGCAAAGTTCTTCACTTGCGAGGTTATGACAACTCCCTCCATCGATGATGACCTTGACGGATCTTCCATTGATGCCAGCCTTTGTGTGGAATATGTGGCATCTTTGGTCTTCTTCTTGTTGATGTTGAAGAGTCAAGAACTTGGAGACAACAAGAGCGGGACTTGAATCTTCATCGCAAAAGAATTGTTCCTCTTCGTCGTTCACTTGCCAGTGTATGGCCACTTGCTCAAGGGCTTCCATTTCTCCTTCACTCATTGAGTCATAGGTGTCGTCGTCGTTGAGGATCATGGTCCGCTTGTTGGTGCACTCATAGGACTTGTGGCCTCGGTCTCCGCATGTGAAGCATTTGAAGTAACTTGTCTTAACTGGCTCATCGGTTGAGGTAGATGATGATGAAGCTCTCTGCTTGAAGTTGCTCGTTGTAGGAGGATGACTTGGAGTTGACGAAGCTTTCTTGGAACTCGACTTGTCGATGTTGCTTGTGGAAGGCTTGCTAGACTGTGTTGGATTTGTTGAAGCTTGGGTGTTGGAGAAGCCGTATGACTTGGATGAGAACTTGGCATACTTGTAATCGCATTCCACTTGACGTTCCGCTTTGGTAGCTTGATGCACTAGCTCGATGAGGTTCGAGTATGGTTGGAATTCGGCAATCTTCTTGATAGGATGGTTGATTCCATTCAAGAAACGTGTCATTGTTTGCTCATCATCTTCCGTGACATTGGCTCTTATCATGGCAATCTCCATCTCCTTATAGTACTCTTCAACGCTCTTGGTTCCTTGCTTGAGAAGTTGAAGTTTCTTGAAGAGGTCGCGGTTGTAGTAGGTAGGCACGAAGAGTGCTGTCATGACATCCTTCATTTGCGCCCAAGTAGTGATGGGTGGTTCTCCTCTTGCCTCGTGGCGCTCGATGACTTGTTCCCACCAAATGAGGACATAGTCTTGGATCTCAAGGGATGCCATCGCGATCTTCTTCTCTTCTTCATAGTTGTGCAAGCGGAAAATTTTGTCGACCTTCAATGCCCATGAAAGGTACTCTTCTGGATCGTTGCTTCCATTGAACTTGGGCATGGTGAAGTTTAGCTTGCCATAGCGTTGCTCTTCATTGTGTTGGGGTCGGGGATGCTGACGCCCGTGTTGTTGATGATTGTCAAGCTCATGTTGCTCTTGGTGAAGAGTGTTGTAAACCTCATGTTGCTCTTGTCGTGGAGGATTTCCATTGTCTTCATGCTCTTGGCAAACCTCGTGTTCTTGGCGAGCTTGTGGAGGTACTTGTAAAGCTTGATGTTGCACGCGAGCTTGAAATCTTCGTTCGTGAGCTTCTTCGTGAAGTGCTTCTTCATGTTCACGAGCTTGTCGACCTCGGTTGGCTATGGCTCGACTTGAATCTTGGAGGGCTTGTTGCACCTCACGTGCTTGAGCTTCACGGAGTTGTTGTTCTTGACGTTGTGAATCGGCATATTGTGCATCTTGGCGTAGACGCACTCGCTCTTCCTCTTCATGTTGGCGTTGTTGTTGCCGTTCTCGTGCTAGCGCAAAAGCCGCTTGGGTTTGACGTTGTCGGTGCTCTTGAGAGTCGGTCTCGCGTAGAGGATTGAGGCCTGCTTGACGATCGTTGTGCGCGGCATGTCGAAGAGTGTTCGATGTCGGTGTACTTGAGCCGGAGAGGGTGAAGTTGGAATGTCGACTTGAACGGCTCCGTCTTGATGAGGACGAAGTGGAAGAAGAGCGATTGAGCAACAAAGCACGAATCTCGTCCATTCTTCCGTCGTTCTCTTGCTTGTGTTTGTCGAGCTTGTGGTCGAAGTAGCCCATTGTACGTTGCTCGGAGAGTCGCAAGTCGGCGGCGAGGTTCTCAATGCGTTCACTCATTGCTTGTTGCTCTTGATGAAAAGCACGTTGTGCACCAAAGAGATGGCTCTTGGTGACGTAGGAGTTCATGTCGTCGTCGTGCTTAATGAAGAGTGGGTTGGTAGAAGTACTTGGCCTATCCATCATTCCAAGAGAAAAATGTGAGTGGTAGAAAGATAAGAACGTATACCAAATGTACCTTGACCGAAGTTGAAGGTGGATCAATGATCACTCCAATGTGGAACAAGGAAATAGCACAATTGGTACCAATTCTTGTCGGTTTATCACACCTACACAAGTAAAAGCTTATGGTGGAGCTTGGTTAGGATGATGGCACAAAATTTGATGCAATTGTAAGTGAGCTTCAATAATGTTGGAAAAGATCCGCAAGTTTGCAATGCAACAAGTAGACCAAGCAATATACGGTACACGGAAACACACACGCAAAAGGATAAGTGGGGTCGTGAAACCAAGGATGAGCCAAAATGTGGAATCCACAAAAATGCTCTTGTTGCACAACACTAGAGAGACGCTAGCACGATTGCACAATAGGCAGATACGAATACTTGTGCACAACCTACTTAGCAAAAATGCAACGACTTCTATCCCAAGTATGCTCTATGCAAGGTGTTTCTATGATATGATCCAAGATGAAATGTTGTATGATGTTATGGTTCTTGCTTAAAAGCTCTTTGCTTATCTTTCCCTTTTGCTTAAAAGCTTGTTTGGCTCTTTGTTGTTTGAGCTCTTTTCTCATGCAATGCTTCACGACCCAAGATAGCAATTGTGTATGTGATGACAACCTTGTGACACAAGAGATGATACCAAGATATGCAACAATGATGTATGTATGCTATGGGAAGTACGATCACTAATGTGCACAAGTCTCATTGCCGGCAATACTCAAAAGCTAGTCTCGATGGGTAAGCGACGCAAAGGAGTAAGGTTACGATGGCTATCAATGTAATGGCAAGAATGATATGTCCAATACCAAGGTGAGGTTACCGCGTCTTGCATACGTTATGGTGTCAAAATGGTGGCACGAATACCAAGAAGTAGTCGATGTGGTCGTTGTTGATGACACGTCCATGGCGAAGATGAGTGGCGGTGATGTTGATGTTGAGCCGTACCTAAATATCCGAAACACAATAGGACACGGAACCGCAACTCAAATTCTCAAAGCAAAATTGGACCAAAATAGTCGGAGTTGGGAATGGTAAGCGATGGTGGTGTATGTGGTATAAAGCGGTGCTATGCGGAAGTGGTGGTGGCATGCGGAAGTATATTTGGGCACCGGAACAAAATTTGGCGAAATATGGATGGAAAATAGGGCGGTGGATGGAGATGTTGCTGCCAGGGGCCGGATGTCCGGGCTTGATGGCCGGATGTCCAGGGTGCCGGATGTCCGGGCTATCGGGTTGGATGTACGGGCTCTAGATCCGGACAAACTCTGCGTGGAAGGAGGCAAATCCGGGCAAAATTCGGAGGAATTTGTGGATGGAAATTGGGGAAAAGTGGATGGAAGGCTAGATCTACATGCAACACACAAAAACCGCAGATCAAATCCAACAAAACTTCATCACACCAACAAATGACAAAAAAATTGGGGCTATTTTGTGGGGAAATTTTTTAATTAGGGACAAAATCAACAAAAACCAGGCTAGAAACACAACGGGGAGGCTCCAAAACCATGATCAACGTGGCTCTGATACTGCTACCTCTTGAGCACTGCGTTGGATTTCCCCGAAGAGGAGAGGATGATGCAGCAAAGTAGCGTAAGTATTTCCCTCAGTTTTTGAGAACCAAGGTATCAATCCAGTAGGAGGCCACGCACAAGTCCCTCATACCTACACAAAAACAATAGCTCAACGCAACCAACGTGCTTAGGGGTTGTCAATCCCTTCACGGTCACTTACGAAAGTGAGATCTGATAAAGATGATAAATAATATTTTTGGTATTTTTGGTATAGAGATGCAAGGTAAAAATTAAAAGGCAAAGTAAAAGAAAAGCAACAATAAAGTGATGGAGATTAATATGATGAGAAAGAGACCCGGGGGCCATAGGTTTCACTAGTGGCTTCTCTCAAGAGCATAAGTATTCTACGGTGGGTGAACAAATTACTGTTGAGCAATTGACAGAATTGAGCATAGTTATGAGAATATCTAGGTATGATCATGTATATAGGCATCACGTCCGAGACAAGTAGACCACAACTCCTGCCTGCAACTACTACTATTACTCCACTCATCGACCGCTATCCAGCATGCATCTAGAGTATTAAGTTAAAAACAGAGTAACGCCTTAAGCAAGATGACATGATGTAGAGGGATAGTTTCATGCAATATGATAAAACCCCCATCTTGTTATCCTCGATGGCAACAATACAATACGTGCCTTGCTGCCCCTTCTGTCACTGGGAAAGGACACCGCAAGATCGAACCCAAAGCTAAGCACTTCTCCCATGGCAAGAACAACCAATCTAGTAGGCCAAACCAAACTGATAATTCAAAGAGACTTGCAAAGATAACCAATCATACATAAAAGAATTCGGATAAGATTCAAATATTATTCATAGATAGACTTGATCATAAACCCACAATTCATCGGTCTCAACAAACACACCGCAAAAAGAAGATTACATCGAATAGATCTCCACGAGAGAGGGAGAGAACATTGTATTGAGATTGAAAAAGAGAGAAGAAGCCATCTAGCTACTAACTATGGACCCGTAGGTCTGAAGTAAACTACTAACACTTCATTGGAGAGGCTTGGATGATGACGTAGAATCCCTCCGTGATCGATGCCCCCTCCGACGGAGCTCCGGAACAGGCCCCAAGATGGGATCTCGTGGATACAGAAAGTTGCAGCAGTGGAATTAGGTTTTTGGCTCCGTCTCTGATTGTTTGGGGGTACATGGATATATATAGGAGGAAGAAGTACGTCGGTGGAGCAACAGGGGGCCCACGAGGGTGGGGGCACGCCTGGGGGGGTAGGGCGCGCCCCCTACCTCGTGGCCTCCTGTTACGTGCCTTGACGTAGGGTCCAAGTCTCCTGAGTTGTATTCGGTGAGAAAATCACGTTCCCGAAGGTTTCATTCCGTTTGGACTCCGTTTGATATTCCTTTTCTTCGAAACCCTAAAACAGGCAAAAAGCAGCAATTCTGGGCTGGGCCTCCGGTTAATAGGTTAGTCCCAAAAATAATATAAAAGTGGATAATAAATCCCAATAATGTCCAAAACAGTAGATAATATAGCATGGAGCAATCAAAAATTATAGATACGTTGGAGACGTATCAAGCATCCCCAAGCTTAATTCCTGCTCGTCCTCGAGTAGGTAAATGATAAAAACAGAATTTTTGATGCGGAGTGCTACTTGGCATAATTTCAATGTAAATCTTCTTAAGTGTGGTATGAATATTCAGATTCAAAAGATTCAAGACAAAAGTTCATGTTGACATAAAAATAATAATACTTCAAGCATACTAACAAAGCAATTATGTCTTCTCAAAATAACATGGCCAAAGAAAGCTATCCCTACAAAATCATATAGTCTGGCTATGCTCTATCTTCACCACACAAAGTATTTAAATCATGCACAACCCCGATGGCAAGCCAAGCAATTGTTTCATACTTTTGACATTTTCAAAACTTTTTCGATCTTCACGCAATACATGAGCGTGATCCATGGATATAGCACTATATGTGGAATAGAATGGTGGTTGTGGAGAAGACAAAAAGGGAGAAGATAGTCTCACATCAACTAGGTGTATCAACAGGCTATGGAGATGCCCATCAATAGATATCAATGTGAGTGAGTAGGGATTGCCATGCAACGGATGCACTAGAGCTATAAGTATATGAAAGCTCAACAAAAGAAACTAAGTGGGTGTGCATCCAACTCGCTTGCTCATGAAGACCTAGGGCATTTTGAGGAAGCCCGTCATTGGAATATACAAGCCAAGTTCTATAATGAAAAATTCCCACTACTATATGAAAGTGACAGAATGGGAGACTCTCTACAATGAAGATCATGGTGCTACTTTGAAGCACAAGTGTGGTAAAAGGATAGTAACATTGTCCCTTCTCTCTTTTTCTCTCATTTTTTTGTTTGGGCCTTCTCCTTTTTTATGGCCTCTTTTTTTCGTCCGGAGTCTCATCCCGACTTATGGGGGAATCATAGTCTCCATCATCCTTTCCTCACTTGGGACAATGCTCTAAAAATGATGATCATCACACTTCTTATTTTTCGTACAACTCAACAATTACAACTCGATACTTAGAACAAGATATGACTCTATATGAATGCCTTTGGCGGTGTACTGGGATATGCAATGAATCAAGAGTGACATGTATGAAAGAATTATTAACGGTGGCTTTTCCACAAATACGATGTCAACTACATGATCATGCTAGCAATATGACAATGATGGAGCATGTCATAATGAACGGAACGGTGGAAAGTTGCATGGCAATATATCTCGGAATGGCTATGGAAATGCCACGATAGGTAGGTATGGTGGCTATTTTGAGGAAGGTATTTGGTGGGTGTATGATACCGGCGAAAAGTGTGCGGTATTAGAGAGGCTAGCAATGGTGGAAGGAAGGAAAGTGCATATAATCCATGGACTCAACATTAATCATAAAGAACTCATATACTTTTTTGCAAAAATCTAGAAGTTATCAAAGCAAAGTATTATGCACATGCTCCTAGGGGGGTAGATTGGTAGGAAAAGACCATCGCTCATCCCCGACCGCCACTCATAAGGAAGACAATCAATAAATAAATCATGCTCCGACTTCATCACATAACGGTTCACCATACGTGCATGCTACGGGAATCACAAACTTTAACACAAGCATTTCTCAAATTCACAACTACTCAACTAGCATGACTCTAATATCACCATCCTCATATCTCAAAACAATTATCAAGCATCAATTTTTTCTTAGTATTCAACGTACTCAAAAGAAAGTTTTACAAATCTTGAATGCCAAGCATATTATTAATCAAATTACCATGCTATTAAGACTCTCAAAATAATCTAAGTGAAGCATGAGAGATCAATAGTTTCTATAAAACAAATACACCACCGTGCTCTAAAAGATATAAGTGAAGCACTAGAGCAAAATTATATAACTCAAAAGATATAAGTGAAGCACATAGAGTATTATATCAAATTACAAATTATGTATGGCTCTCTCAAAAGGTGTGTACAGCAAGGAGGATTGTGGTAAACTAACAAGCAAAGACTCAAATCATAAAAGACGCTCCAAGCAAAACACATATCATGTGGTGAATAAAAATATAGCTCCAAGTAAAGTTACCGATAGAAGTAGACGAAAGAGGGGATGCCTTCCGGGGCATCCCCAAGCTTTGGCTTTTAGGTGTCCTTAGATTATCTTGGGGGTGCCATGGGCATCCCCAAGCTTAGGCTCTTGCCACTCCTTGTTCCATAATCCATCAAATCTTTACCCAAAACTTGAAAACTTCACAACACAAAACTTAAAGTAGAAAACTCGTGAGCTCCGTTAGCGAAAGAAAACAAAAGACCACTTCAAGGTACTGTAATGAACTCATTATTTATTTATATGGGTTTTATACCTACTGTATTCCAACTTCTATATGGATTATAAACTATTTTACTAGGCATAGATTCATCAAAATAAGCAAATAACACACGAAAAACAGAATCTGTCAAAAACAGAACAGTCTGTAGTAATCTGTAGCTAGCGCAATATATGGAACTCCAAAAATTCTAAAATAAATTGCTGGACGTGAGTAATTTATATATTTATCATCTGCAAAAAGAATTAACTAAATAGCACTCTTCAAATAAAAATTACAGCAGTTCTCGTGAGCGCTAAAGTTTCTGTTTTTTACAGCAAGTTCAACAAGACTTTCCCCAAGTCTTCCCAACGGTTCTACTTGGCACAAACACTAATTAAACACAAAAAACACAACAAAAACAGAGGCTAAATAATTTATTTATACTAAACAGTAGCAAAAAGCAAGGAATAAAAATAAAATTGGGTTGCCTCCCAACAAGCGCTATCGTTTAACGCCCCTAGCTAGGCATAACAAGCAAGAATAGATCTAGGTGTAGCCATAATAGTAAGATAGATTACTATAACTCATTTCATATTCTCTACGTTTGGCAGAAAGTTTTCTTTGAGGCAAGAAAAAGTAATCAAAAGGGCTAAATTTAACAGGACAAAAGTCCCCAAGATCAACCTTGGGAGGTATAGGTTCCTCCTTTGGTCCTTCATAATGCACAACCAATTCATCATTAGAAGCATTCTTTTGACAGAACTTTGTGAGCCTATATTCAAGAGAATATCCTAGTTAATTATTTCGAATAGCCAAATCATCATTAAGTTCAGAAATTCTATCAACTAAAACATTGGTAGGAACCCTTTTTCTAAGATTTTCATTGAAAGCAGCATAGTCTAAAGATTGAAAACGCATTATTTCTTCTTGATCAAAGAGGATAGCCTCTATGGGAGGACGGCAAGCGTACACCCTATAATGCGCAAAGATTTCTTTGGCTTCTTTTATTATGAATCTAAACTCATGAGCCAAAAAGATAGTAGCGGCACGCTTAAAAGAAGAATGCTCAATATTAGAAAATTCCAGAAAAATCCTTTGTTTGGAAGGATGCATGTGCATGAATTGTCTTTCAAGTTCAACTACAAGCATGGCAATAGCGTCCGCAAGACTACTAGTTCTGTGAAGGATAGAACTACCCATAGAAGGTAAAGCACCGGCACAAGTAAAGAAATCTTGAATGACTCCTTTTCCAATAATATTACCACTACCAACATGGAATTTTTTGTATGAAAGATGGTAGGTTCTTTAGCAGGAGCATAAGAATTTTTCATGATATTATTATTGCCCATATCGACAATAATTTCCCCAATTTCAGACATAGAGGCAGAAGGTAAAGGACTCGACATAACGACAAGCAAGCAAACTAACACATGAGCAAACAAAGGCAAAAAGAGAGGGAGAGGGAGGAAAGAGAGAGAGAGGGCGAATAAAACGGTGAGGGTGAATTGGCGGGAGAGGAAAACGAGAGGCAAATGGAAAATAATGTAATGCGGGAGATAGTGATTGTGATGGGTACTTGGTATGTTGACTTTTGTGCAGACTCCCCAGCAACGGCGCCAGAAATCCTTCTTGCTACCTCTTGAGCATTGTGTTGGATTTCCTCGAAGAGGAGAGGATGATGCAGCAAAGTAGCGTAAGTATTTCCCTTTTTGAGAACCAAGGTATCAATCCAGTAGGAGGCCACGCACAAGTCCCTCGTACCTACACAAAAACAATAGCTCAACGCAACCAACGCGCTTAGGGGTTGTCAATCCCTTCACGGTCACTTACGAAAGTGAGATCTGATAGAGATGATAAATAATATTTTTGGTATTTTTGGTATAGAGATGCAAGGTAAAAAGTAAAAGGCAAAGTAAAAGCAAAGCAACAATAAAGTGATGGAGATTAATATGATGAGAAAGAGAACCGAGGGCCATAGGTTTCACTAGTGGCTTCTCTCAAGAGCATAAGTATTCTACGGTGGGTGAACAAATTACTGTTGAGCAATTGACAGAATTGAGCATAGCTATGAGAATATCTAGGTATGATCATGTATATAGGCATCACATCCGAGACAAGTAGACCGACTCCTGCCTGCATCTACTACTATTACTCCACTCATCGACCGCTATCCAGCATGCATCTAGAGTATTAAGTTAAAAATAGAGTAACGCCTTAAGCAAGATGACATGATGTAGAGGGATAGTTTCATGCAATATGATAAAAACCCCATCTTGTTATCCTCGATGGCAACAATACAATACGTGCCTTGCTGCCCCTTCTGTCACTGGGAAAGGACACCGCAAGATCGAACCCAAAGCTAAGCACTTCTCCCATGGCAAGAACAACCAATCTAGTAGGCCAAACCAAAATGATAATTCGAAGAGACTTGCAAAGGTAACCAATCATACATAAAAGAATTCAGAGAAGATTCAAATATTATTCATAGATAGACTTGATCATAAACCCACAATTCATCGGTCTCAACAAACACACCGCAAAAAGAAGATTACATCGAATAGATCTCCACGAGAGAGGGGGAGAACATTGTATTGAGATTCAAAAAGAGATAAGAATCCATCTAGCTACTAACTATGGACCCGTAGGTCTGAAGTAAACTACTCACACTTCATCGGAGAGGCTTGGATGATGATGTAGAAGCCCTCCATGATCGATGCCCCCTCCGGCGAAGCTCCGGAACAGGCCCCAAGATGGGATCTCGTGGATACAGAAAGTTGCAGCGGTGGAATTAGGTTTTTGGCTCCGGCTCTGATCGTTTGGGGGTATGTGGATATATATAGGAGGAAGAAGTACGTCGGTGGAGCAACAGGGGGGCCCACGAGGGTGGGGGCGCGCCTGGGGGGTAGGGCGCACCCCCCTACCTCGTGGCCTCCTGTTATGTGCCTTGACGTAGGGTCCAAGTCTCCTGAGTTGTATTCGGTGAGAAAATCACGTTCCCGAAGGTTTCATTCCGTTTGGACTCCGTTTGATATTCCTTTTCTTCGAAACCCTAAAACAGGCAAAAAGCAGCAATTCTGGGTTGGGCCTCCGGTTAATAGGTTAGTCCCAAAAATAATATAGAAGTGGATAATAAAGCCCAATAATGTCCAAAACAGTAGATAATATAGCATGGAGCAATCAAAAATTATAGATACTTTGGAGACATATCAGATACCAAGATGATGTAGGGTGGAACCCTAATCGCCCGATCTTTCACGAAAGGAGCGGATCCCGTGATGAACACGACGAATGCGAGGGAAAACACGAGGGGAAACACGAGAGAATCACTAAACCAACAAGAAATAGTCACACATATGCTAGATCCTCGAGTACATAAGAGATCACACGATCCACGAACAACTAAGGACGATACAAAGGTAGTCGGTCTTCTCCGTGAGGAGGTCTTGATGGTCTTCTCCGCAAGGAGGCCTTGAATCCAAAGGGATCTTCTCCTAAGAGGGGTCGCGGTCTCTCTCCTGGAGTAGATCCGATGTGGAGCAATGCTCTATCTCTAATATGAGCTAAACCAATGCTAACCCTAAAACATAGGTAGGAGAAGAGTATATATAGTCTAGGTGGGCGAAGGGGTACACGGGCCTCGGCCCTTACACTGTGCCCAGACATGGGAGGTCGGGCGTCGGGCTGGATGTTCGGGCGTTCGCGGAGGGCCGGATGTTCGGGCTGGTGAAGCTGACCATGTCGCTCTCGGGTTCGGGGGTGTCCGGATTTCCGGGCTAGAGGCCGGATATCCGGGAGCTCGGGAAGGGACGGATGTCCGGGCTGGCGGGGCCGGATGTCCGGGGCCTGTAGGATCTTGGTGGTTGAGCAGCTATAGTGGACGACGCTCCAGGGGCCGGATGTCCGGGGTCACGGCCGGATGTCCGGGGCCTAGGAGGTGTTCTTGTCTCCTTCCATTAGTTCTCTTCATCCGTGGACTTGGGGGCTTGTCTGTCTTCACGTGCATCTTCGGAAGGTCCTCTTGGTACCTAATCATGCACAACGTCTCGGACTTAGGTAGTAGCCATGTCTCGAGAGGATCATATGTAATATCACTAAGGAGAGAAGTCACCTCGGTCTCGAGAGCTCTAGCTCTAGCTCGAGTCATGGGTCCTCTTGGCACTTCGTGAGGCGATGGTAGGTCCATGGGGATGACTGTAGGATGCTCCGCATCAAATGGCACTTATGACGAGACAGTTTTAACTAGGTAGAGTGATATTCGTTGCATCTTTCATATGGTGTTTAGCTTTCATTGGTTCTAATTTGTTGAAATGCTTTCTGCTTAGTTTACTTATCATAGCTGCGAATATGAAATGTTGTCCTTTTTCTTACACATTCAATCGTCCTATCATGCGGTCGCCTTACATTAAAGTAGTTCTCGTCAGCATCCTGCATCAATGAGTTCTAAAAGTGAATTTTTATTCATGTTCTTGTGGGTTTGACTTGACACGGCAATAAAATTAAGTAAGAGGAAGGAAAACATTAAGGCAGGGACTGATGGCAGTCTTCCGGCGAAACCGGCATCCCAGGTGCTTTCTCCAGATTGGCAGTGTGGTATTGTCTTGCATGTTGCATACGGTGTCTAGCTTGTATTGCTTGTAATTTGATTAAATTACTTCTGCTTAGTTTACACAAAAAGTTGTGAATATGCCATGTCGTCCTGTTTTTCGTATATATTTCATCCTCGTATCATGTGTTTGCCTTACATCAAAGTAGTGATTGTCGGTATCATGCATGAATGAGTTCTGAAGAGTGAATTTTATTGCTTTTTCTTGTCAGTTTTACTTGACAATGCTAAATCCATAAAGCGGAAGGAAATTAGTAAGGCAGTGTATAATGGTGCTCCTTCCAACCAACTAAAAAGGAGGGCCTCTACAGATTCTACTCCGCCACCCCCCCCCCCCCCCAACAAGATTTGGAAGACAACACATCCATAGACACTCAACATAGCTGTGTTGATGATGAGCACATCTTCCCTAGTCTACCATCACAGGTGCTCCCTCTAACCTGGCACTGTTATATGTGGTTGCATGTTATGTATGATGTCTAGCTTGTATTGCATCTAATTTCGTTGAATTTCATCTGCTTACTTTACACATTATACTTGTGAATAAGACATGTGTTCCTGTTTCTAGAACATACAATATCTGTCTATCACACCATGTTCTTATATCAAAGTACTATTGTTGTGTAACCTACAACAATCACTTATAATAAGACATGTTTAACTTGGGAGTCTGATATAGGTTACGTCTCGCATTATTTTCTAGCTTGAACTACTAATTTGTTGAAATGGCATTAATGACAAGATAGTTTTAACTTGGTAGTGTGATATTCGTTGCATCTTACAAATGGTGTTTAGCTTTCATTGCTTCTAATTTGTTGAAATGCCTTCTGCTTAGTTTACACATCTTAGCTATGAATGCAATGCTGTGAATATGCAATGGCACTAATGACGAGAGACCTTTAACTTGGTAGTGTGATTTTGTTTGCATCTTGCATATGATTTATTTACTGCTTCACATTTGTTTAAATGCCAGTTATGACGAGACACTATTAACTCGGCGTCTCTCCTTTTCTTTTTATTTTATTTGCTGTTTTGTTTTATTATTTTTGTTTTGTATTTATTTTTAATAGCAATTTACTTTTGTAAAATATGGAACTTGGTCCAAAACTATTGTTGCAGTTTTAGACACTGCCACAAAAAAGTTTGGGAGGCAATTGAAATAGTTTGATTTTTTTCCTAATTTAGAAAAGCATTTAAAATATTGTTTTGGCACTATTTTAAAATCTAGGGCTCATTTTAGCAAACAAGTGATGTTGTTTTCCTCAACCATAATTTGTTTTGGAATATTTGCTAAATGGTGAACTATTTCCCCACCATGTTTGTGAATTTAGATTCCCACTTTAAATTTGAATTGATTTCATAGGTGGAATTTGAAATGAGATTTGAACCAAAGTGATCAAGCATTGTTTAGCAAAGTGTCTTAGCATAATCAGAGAGGGTTACTATAGCTTAATACATGGGGATGTTACAACAACCAGCATGAAATTAGTAACTCAACGGTGGTTGTAGCTAAATTCATGAGGGGTGATTTGTCAATTGCTCAATGAACGCCTATGGCATGGCTTTTACATTCATTTAAATGACAAAAAGAACTGGAGACCTTCATATAATAAAATTGGTGAATAATATGAAACAACTAATCTCGGCGAGCTCATTCATATATCATAACCTGCTCCTCGTAGAAATCAACCAATCAATGAACAACTGAAAGTAATCACAATTGAAGAAGCCCACAATGGAGCACTAGGACTGACATAAGTGAAGGATAACCAGTGAGTAAGAAATTCTAAAATTCCATGAGAAAATTCTTAGCATGCAAGACAAAATCTCAAATTACCAGCTGAAAAAAATCATGATAGTCCATGCTAGACTTTTGTTTGAACCATGCATGAGGCTCGCATGTGTAATATTAAAGAGAGAAGATAGAAGGTTTACATGACCTAAACTAGTTCATTCCAAAGACCATGAATGCGACCTGGACATCATTCTTTGATATAGGAAAAACCACGCTAGACTAACTTCAGTTCACATACTCAAGAAACTATAGTTCAGATTTTGAAAGAACAAAGGAGAGGACATAACCGTATCATGAGTTTTTTTTTGCGAATAACCATATCAAGAGGTTTATTGGTTTTTCGCACAATGCATGATAGCACTATGTGGAATCTTCATTAGATGCTCGGAAATAAAGAGGGATGAAGAGTCAAGGGATGGTCGGGCTCGCCGAGATTTAGGCACCGTCGACTTGGATGTGAAGAGGCCAACTGTTGCTAGTGCGAGATTTGAGGTGAGCGCAAGGCGATGTGCATAGGGGACAGAAATATGGTGAACAAATAGAACCTGGTATGCTCTTCAAAAAAAGAATGGAACCTGGTGTGTTGTTGCTTCAGTATGGCGTTACTACGACGGGGAGCCATCGACCTCCTTCCTACTAGCTCTGAGAAACAACATTTCCATTGTAGGAGCGCCGACGTCTCAACACGATAGCCTCCCTCCCTCTGATTCTTGCCGTCTGCAGCAGTGCCAGCATCAAAGAACTATCCACCCCTGGCCTTGGCGAGTGTGTTGCATGGGCAACAGTAGAGTGAGCGGTGGGCATGAAGATGTTTTCACAGGCCTTGGTGATCATGTGATGCCGACCTTGAGCGGCCGGTGATGAGGCGACGGAGGATCTGCTCTGGGTCAGCACGCCATGCAGGCGCAACCCACGCGGCAATGTGGCATACACCACATGGTGCCTCCAGAACACACGCATGATGGTCGTCGGGCTTGTCACGTGCGAGTGCGTCTCCCAGATCACGAGCCGCCACCGAGCTGGCCTCTTCCCAAATCTGTGCCATGCAAGTTGAGTCCACGCCAGCGCCACACACGCCTCCTAGTGCATCCGCCTCTACATCCACATCGACATCATCTTCTGTAGGTTCACCGCATGCAACCGCATCCCGTCGTCTTCACCAGACACAACACCGAAACCTAGTCCACCCTGGCCCCGGCGAGCACGCTGGACGCCACCAGCACCACCACGGCCGGAGGACCGTTTGTGTGGTACGACTAGACAATTGCAATAGAAGAGGGCTAACAAACATATTAGAAGGCGAGGCAGCAGGGATGAGGAAAGGGGATCGGTGGGAGCTGCGGTGGATTGGATAAAGATTGATTTGTGAAATCTGTGCCGGTCAAGGCAAGGCATGTTTTGATCCTGTTATGCTTTTCCAAGGAAACGGTAGGTTGGTGAGGGATCGGCTTGTTTGGAAACAACCAAACGAGGTGTGCAGTTTGTTTTGAAAAGAATCGGTGGGAGATCCTTTGATTAATGGAGCGCTGAGGGGGACAAAGTGAACTATACCAACGACGTACGAACATGACTACAGACTCCTCCTTTAGGAGTAGACATGTAGTTGTGCCAGCTGACTGTGGAGTCCCCCTCTTTTTTTCTTTTTTTCCTGTGGAAAACCCGGAGACTGCCTTGACGCGATTAGAGTTACTCACAAGGATGCCTAAGGCGCCGACCGATCAGATCGGTGGGTGCAATGTATTCTGTCGGGATCTCGATGGCTGAACAATTAATACATGGCGGAGCGAGCGGGACGGGTGCCTTGTCACCCAAAACAGCTACGGCTCGGCTCTCAGAAGCACTTGGGAAACTCGATATTGCTACCTCTTGAGCTTGTGTTGGTTTTTCCCTTGAAGAGGAAAGGGTGATGCAGCGAAGTAGAGTAACTATTTCACTCAGCTTTTGAGAACCAAGGTATCAATCCAGTAGGAGACAACGCAACAAGCCACCGAATACCTACACAAACAAACACCAACTTGCACCCAACGCGACAAAGGGGTTGTCAATCCCTCACTACAAGAAATATGTCAACTAGTGACCTTCTGTCAATGACCCTGGAAGAATTGGTCATAGATCTATGACCATTTCAGACCAATTGGTCAAAAGCTGTTCGGGGGGCTCCAAACCCTAAACCATTGCAACCATTTTGGTCAGAAAGGTCGTAATTTCCTTACATGAAATGGTCATAAAGCAAACAGCGCTAGTCCGCTGCCTTATTTCTAGTTGTTAACAACCAATATAGATGGTCATAGCCTTGTAAATTGTGGTGGGTTGCTATGACTAGGCGCCACCTCATCAGTTTTGCCTATGTGTCATGTCCATGTGGCAGTTTTTGCCCTAGGTTGTGAAGCAACCTATATTTCTGTCATTCCCAAAATTCCCAAAAAAATCTCATAAATTCTTTGGGTCATATCTTTGTCAAATATGTAAAAAACCTTCCTTGCCTAGTTCAAAAATAATTCAACAATATTCATTTTCCTATTTTGTTCAGAACAACAGTTTGTGAAGGAAGTACCACTTTGGCATGTCCAAATAGTATCCATTTTCTACAGTGCTTTCCTATGCCCAAATAACCATCCTCCACCAAATGCCAGCTCAATCCATTCATCATTTTGAGCCCAGCTTCAACATTCATATTTATATCCAGTGTGGTACTTTGCAAAGCAAGTACCACCTAGGCTCCTCCTTTTGAGCTGAAAATTTTTTAAGACGGTCTTCTTAGTAACTTATCATCCTCAGCCAAAACTCACGCCCATTAGCCATGTACATTTCCCGCACCGCTAATCAAACACTTGGCTGCTAATTCATGTTTGAGCATCGATCAGTCTCCTCATAAGAATCTTATGTTGTAATTTTAATTTTCTTCCTAGCACCTAACTGGGGAGTGCCCAACCCACTAGACATGCCTAGGCTGCCTAGAACACATGGCAACGCCACGGTCACGCGGTGACCATGCGGCGGGCATGCGAGTTCACGCGCTCTAGAGTTGGGGGCCTTGGCCACCGCCCAAACCTCGACGTATCGCCACCAAAACATGTATTTATGATTAAATAGGTACTTATGTAACTATAAATGATTTTTTGAAAAAATAAATAGTAAACTATGAGGCAGCTGCAGTTCAAATTTGACCCGCTTTCAGCTGAATCGGCAGGAATTTGTCTTTTTCACCAGAGGTGGATCAAAACTTTTGACACCCAACCATTTTGTCAATTGTTCATTAAATATGTCCTAGTATTTTATAAAATTGATTTGGTCCAATTTTGCAACAAATATATGGTAGGTCCTTCACAAAAAAACTCATTTCGGGCACTCGGTAAATGGAAAATGTATTTTCCGTGCAAAGAAAATGAAAACTCCCGTAGGCAACATTGTTTGGAATTCCAAGATGCACCCTTGTGCACAATATGAGATCATTTGAACAAACTATGCCAAGAATGTGGCCATAAGATTGATCATTTGGCTTGAAAGCCATGAATATTCACGCATGATAGCTCATTTCTGAGAACACTTTTTAAATTATTGCCGTATTACAAGTTTATTATTTTTCCTGGAAACATGGTCACATATAATGACACAATGCGAAGGTTTTCCAATTTTTTGATTTTTTTTAAAAATTTTATGCCCGTTTCAAAATGCGGTCAAAACGGCGGGCTTGACCGTTCCTAGCTAGTGGTCGAATCTTGGAATTTTTTTTTGTTTCTCTGATTAAATAGATACTTATGTACCTAGAATTGATTTTTGGAAAAAATGAAGAGCAAACTACGAGGTAGCTACAGTTCAAATTTGACCTGCTTCCAACTAAATCGGCGAGAATTTGTCTTTTTCACGAAAGGTGGATCAAAACTTTTTACACCAAACCATTTGGTCAATTGTGCATTAAATATGTCCTAGTATTTTAGAAAATTGATTTGGTACAATTTTGCAACAAATATATGGTAGGTCCTTCACAAAAAACTCTCATTTCGAGCACTCGAAAAATAGAAAATGAATTTTCCATGCAAAGAAAATGAAAACTCCCTTAGGCAACATTGTTTGGAATTCCAAGATGCACCATTGTGCACAATATGAGATCATTTAAACAAACTATGCCATGAATGTGGCCATAAGAGTGATCATTTGGCTTGAAAGCCATGATTCTTCACGCATGATAGCTCATTTCTGAGAACACTTTTTCAAAATAATTACTGTATTACAAGTTTATAATTTTTGCTGGTAACTTGGCCACATATGATGACACAATGCGGAGGTTTTCCAATTTTTTGATTTTTTTTGAATTTTTTATGCCCGATTCAAAATGCGGTCAAAACGGCAGGCTTGACCGTTCCTAGCTAGTGGTTGAATCTTTGAATTTTTTTGGTGTTTCTCTGATTAAATAGATACTTATGTACCTAGAAATGATTTTTGGAAAAATTAAAGAGCAAACTATGAGGCAGCTGCAGTTCAAATTTGACCTGCTTCCTGCTGAATCGGCATGAATTTGTCTTTTTCACGAGAGGTGGATCAAAACTTTTTACACCCAACCATTCAGTCAATTGTGCATTAAATATGTCCTAGTATTTTGGAAAATTGATTTGGTACAATTTTGCAACAAATATATGGTAGGTCCTTCACAAAAAAAACCTCATTTCGGGCACTCGAAAAATAGAAAATGAAGTTTCCATGCAAAGAAAATGAAAACCCCCTTAGGCAACATTGTTTGCAATTCCAAGATGCACCCTTGTGCACAATATGGGATCATTTGAACAAACTATGCCATGAATGTGGCCATAAGATTGATCATTTAGCTTGAAAGCCATGAATCTTCACGCATGATAGCTCATTTCTGAGAACACTTTTTCTAAAAAAAATGCGTATTACAAGTTTATTATTTTTTCTGGCAACTTTGCCACATATAATGACACAATGCGAAGGTTTTCCAATTTTTTGATTTTTTTTTTGAATTTTTCATGTCCGTTTCAAAATGCGGTCAAAACGGCGGGCATGACCGTTCATAGCTAGTTATTGAATCTTGAAAAACTTTTGTTGTTTCTGTGATTAAATAGATACTTATGTACCTATAAATGAATTTTTGAAAAACTAAAGAGCAAACTGCGAGGAAGCTGCAGTTCAAATTTGACCCGCTTCCAACTGAATCGGCAGAAATTTGTCTTTTTCACGAGAGGTGGATCAAAACTTTTTACACCCAACCATTTGGTCAATTGTGTATTAAATATGTCCTAGTATTTTAGAAAATTTATTTGGTCCATTTTTGCAACAAATATATGGTAGGTCCTTCACAAAAAAATTCATTTTGGGCACTCGAAAAATGGAAAATTGTTTTTTCGTGCAAAGAAAATAAAAAATCCCTTCGTCGATATTGTTTACCAATCCAAGATGTAAACTTGTGCAAAATATGAGATCATTTTTTGAATTTTTCATGTGAAAAAATAGAAGAAAACAAAAAAAGAAACACAATTATATGTGGTCTATTCTCATTGGTGGAATTCGTAGTCACACGGATCGATGACATGGCGCCCATCCATCCATCTCTTCCCACATCCATCCATCCATCTACAGAAAAGAAAAAATGAAATGAAAAAGAAAACCCCACCCGCAACCACCTACCCAAACCCTAACTCAGATCCTCGACCCCCTCCTCCCATCGCACTCCTCCTCCTCCCCCCATCTCCTCGCCGCCGTCACCGAAGGCGCCCGACTCCAAGACATCGATCCGCCGCCGCCGTCCCTCAGATCTGCCGCCGTCCGCCTCCGCGCGGCCTCCGCCTCCAACCTCCGTGCGCACCTCCACCTCCAGCCCCACCCTCGCCTTCCACTCCCCCGCGTCGCAGCTCGCCCTCCGCGGTCGACTTCGACTCTGCCCCAACCTCAATTCCGGCGGCCCCTTCCCTCTCTTCCTAGGATGACTCGAGCTGCTCATGTCGTGGCCAGATCCGACCAGCCATGCCGGCGGCGGCTAGAGAGGCCCCGCGGGTGCTGTCCTAGAAGGAGCAGGACATACATATGATGCTCGCCGCCAACGTCCACCTCGGCACCAAGAACTGCGACTTCCGGATGGAGCGCTACGCCTACAAGCGCCAATCCGACGGTACGTCCACGCTCAAGCCCTCTTGTCCTACCAAGCGCTTGTCCTCCTCATGGATCTAGCTTTACCTGTGCGCCCCCGATTTGCCGTTGGACGCTAGAACTGCCCCCGATCTAGCTTTACCTCATGGATCATGCTTCTGTACTTCTTTGAGATGGACTATGGAATGTGATGCATTCTTTCTGGTTTGTGATTCCTAGGCATCTACATCATCAATCTGGGCAAGACGTGGGAGAAGCTCCAGCTCGCAGCGAGGGTCATCGTGGCCATCGAGAACCCCCAGGACATCATCATCCAGTCCGCCCGCCCCTACGGCCAGCGCGTCGTCCTCAAGTTCGCGTAGCACACTGGCGCCAACGCCATCGCCGGGAGGCACACCCCTGGTACCTTCACCAACCAGATGCAGACCTCCTTCAGCGAGCCACGCCTGCTCATCCTCACTGACCCAAGGACCGACCACCAGGTGAATTTCTTTGCCATGCCAAATTACTCTAGTAGTAGGATATACTAGTAGTGTGCGTTAGATGCAGCTATGTTGATGACGAAGTTCTTGCATGATGCATCTACTGGCTCTAGGCCAGGATGGTTCTGCAGATGCTCCGAGATCGACCGTCCTTGCATGATGTACGGTTCTGTTAGTTGGTATTCTGAACTTCTTCTTGTTGTGTTTTGCTGCAGGTGAATGGAGCTGCTGCTTGGGACATTGCGTCTCAGCATTTGTTCAGTGGGTTTGACACACAATTTCAGTCAGTCCAAAGTGATTAGCTACTTCTTTGAAGCAAAGCTTGCAGGGTTACCTTGTACTGCTATCCTATTCCTACCAGCATAGAAGTGAAGTGTGTAGGATTGGTATTATGCCCCTGTATTATTTGTTCAGTCCTAACCAAGCTCATATTCATTTGTCCCTTGCACCTGGTTACTATAGATTGCTCAGAACTAGCTGTTGTAGTTGACCAAGTTACTTAAAGTCAGCTGATTGAGCATGCCAAATGATATTTCTGCAATAAATTTCTTGGGACAAATCATGATAGACTGTGAGTGTACTCTTTGATGATGCTTGCTTCAGAAAAAGAAATCATGGATAGATAGAGTAGGGAAACAGTGGGCTTCCTTTCAATTTAAATTAACTAATCATCATTTGGCTCATCAATTTTTCATTTCTTGTGTGACATTTGTAACCTGTTAATAATCATCTGTTCCCTTCTATTTTGAATTGACTGCACATGATTGGGCTGTGCTTCCTCTGTTACATTCAGAATAGTTTGATGTTACAGTGATGATATACTAGGAGCATTGCTTTCACCTACAATAATTGTCTCGGTTTAATAAATTATAACCAGCAGAACATCTACAATTGCACTCAAGGTTTACTACTAATAGTAGAATGTATGTGATTGCTCTGTGTTGTTAAGATCAAAGACTCTCATTTTGACATAGTGTCTTTTTTTTGTTTAAACATGCTTGCTAAGTTGTTTACTAATGTTGCTAAGCTGTTTAAACATGCTTGCTGCTAGCTTTGAAGTTGATCTGAAGAACCATTCATGCATTTACACATTCATGCCCCGACCCGACCCCTTGCTCGTCTCCCATCTCGTTTCGTTCCCTTGGTGGCTGCTGCTGTTTCGCGTTGGATTTTGATTCTGTTTGGTTTGCTGATGTTGTTTCTGTTGTGGCAGCACAGGCTCGCGGTGAAGAAGAGCAAGGCCAAGCACCCTCTGAGCGCCTTCATCGTCTTCATGTGAGTTCCCCGATTCCATTCGTGGTTCGTCTTCATGTGCTTATAGTTTGTGTGTTCTGACTAGTAATGTTAGATCTTGCGTGTTGAATGGATGGCCATTGTAGTATAATGATATTGTCGTTTCAGCACAATGTGTTGAAGTTAAGTAGCAGGACAGCACTTGTGCCATGCATATTCATATTATATCTGTTGTCTTGTATGAATACCTCATTTTAACATGTACTAGTTGAAATGTGTTTATCATTCTATAAAAAATTGTCCTTTACTCATTTACTCCTTTTTTTGAATGGAATGTTCATAATATATTGGCTCCGGTTTTTCTAATTCTTCTAAGCTGATTCATGTAACAGGGCGACTGTGGAAAGCATGTTGTATTTCTATCAGCCCAGTCCTGACTATGTCTGTCCGTGAGTCCGACATTTGATCGTTGTTGAAGTAGCTCCATGCTGAAGAAGAAAACACTTGTAAAGCTTGTAACATTACTTGGAGAGCTTGTAAAGTACTGTAGAGCTTTGCATTTGTAGAGCTTGTAAAGCATTGTATAGCTTGTAGAGCTTGTTAGAGCTTGTATTACGTGTCATTTGTAGAGCTTGTAGTGAATCTGGCTATTGTTATTTGAATAATTATGTGTGTTTTCTGCTTGCCTTTTTAAATACTGGTTATTTTCTTACTATGAAATTCAAATATGATGTCAAATTGAAATATGAAGAATCTGAGCCTAATAGCTGGGACCCATTTATCAGAACTTGACAAGTCGGACCTGTTTTACTAATGGACCCATTTTATAAAAAAAAGAAAACTAAAACTGCTGGTACAAAAAGGCCATTGCCCAGAAAATAAAAAAGGCCAAATTGTAGGGCTTGGCCCGTGTAGTTCACCAAAATTAGCAGCAAAAAAATATAAATGTGCTGAATTGTTGGGCTAGGCCCATGTAGAAAATCGAATTGGACCGGGCTGATTCTTGTGCCACATCAGATTGCCACGTCGGATGCCTACGTGGCCTGGGGAGGCTGCTAGTGACCAAAACAAAACAATAGGCATATTTTGGTCGTAAACGTCCACGACCTTCTCACAGAAAAGGTCGTTAATTTCAGTTTACGACCGCCAGCTTTTGACCTTCTGTTTTTGGTCAAAAAGGGTCACAAATGAAAAACAATGACCTTTCAGTGACCAATAGTCAAGGTCACAAGTTGACATATTTCTTGTAGTTCCTTCACGGTTATTTGCAAAGTGAAATCTGATATAGATGGATAAACGGTAAAATAATATTTTTGGTATTTTTGGTGTATGGAACGGAAAGTAAAAGATTGCAAAGAAAGTAAATAGGAAACTAAAATTTTAGATTGGAAACTTATATGATGGAAAATAGACACGGGGGCCATAGGTTTCACTAGAGGCTTCTCTCAAGATAGAAAATATTATGGTGGGTGAACAAATTACTACCGAGAAATTGATAGAAAAGCGCAAAGTTATGATGATATCTAAGGGAATGACCATGAATATAGGCATCACGTCCGTGTCAAGTAGACCGAAATGATTCTGCATCTACTACTATTACTCCACACATCGACCGACTCCTGCCTGCATCTAGAGTATTAAGTTCATAAGAACATAGTAACGCATTAAGTAAGATGACATGATGTAGCGGGATTAACTCAAGCAATATGATGAAAACCCCATCTTGTTATCCTCGATGGCAATAATACAATACGTGTCGGTTCCCCTTCTGTCACTAGGATCGAGCACCACAAGATTGAACCCAAATCTAAGCACTTCTCCCATTGCAAGAAAAACCAATCTAATTGGCCAAACCAAATCGATAATTCGAAGAAACTTGCAAAGATATCAAATCATCATATAAGAATTCAGAGGAGATTCAAATAATATTCATAGATAAGCTAACCATAAATCCAGAATTCATCGGATCTCGGCGAACACACCACAAAAAAGTATTACATCAAATAGATCTCCAAGAGCATCGAGGAGAACTTTGTATTGAGAATCGAAGACAGAGAAGAAGCCATCTAGCTACTAGCTATAGACTCGTAGGTCTGTGGTAAACTAATCACGCTTCATCAGGGAGGCAATGGTGTTGATGTAGAAGCCCTCCGTGATTGAATCCCCCTCTGGCAAGACGCCAGAAAAGGCCCCTAGATGGGATCTCATGGGTACAGAATGTTGCGGTGGTGGAAAAGTGGTTTCGTGGCTACCCTGGAAGGTTTGGGATATTTGAGAATATATAGGCAGAAGAAATAGGTCGGTGGAGTCATGAGGGTCCCACAAGGGTGGGGGCACGCCCTACCCCCTGGGCGCGCCTCCCAACCTTGTGGTCGCCCCGTGGCTTTACTGACGTGCACTCCAAGCCCTCTGGTTGTCTTCTGGTCCAAGAAAACTCATCGCGAATGTTTCATTCTATCTGGACTCCGTTTGGTATTCCTTTTCTGCGAAACTCTAAAACAAGGAAAAAACAGAAACTGACACTGGGCTCTAGGTTAATAGGTTAGTCCCAAAAATCATATAAAATAGCATATTAATGCATATAAAACATCCAAAACAGATAATATAATAGCATGGAACAAACAAAAATTATAGATACATTGGAGACGTATCAGGCATCCCCAAGCTTAATTCCTTCTCGTCCTCAAGTAGGTAAATGATAAAAACATAATTTTTGATGTGGAATGCTACCTAACATATTTATCCATGTAATTATCTTTATTGTGGCATGAATGTTCAGATCCTTATGATTCAATACAAAACTTTACTATTGACATAAAAACAATAATTCTTCAAGCATACTAACAAAATAATTATGTCTTCTCAAAATAACATGGCCAAAGAAAGCTTATCCCTACAAAATCATATAGTCTGGCTATGCTCCATATTCATCACACAAAATATTCAAATCATGCACAACCCCGATGACAAGCCAAGCAATTGTTTCATACTTTTGATGTTCTCAAACATTTTCTACTTTCACGTAATACATGAGCGTGAGCCATGGACATAGCACTATAGGTGGAATGGACGGTGGTTGTGGACAAGACACAAAGAAGGAGATAGTCTCACATCAACTAGGTGTATCAACGGGCTATGGAGATGCCCATTAATATATATCAATGTGAGTGACTAGGGATTGCCATGCAACGGATGCACTAGAGCTATAAGTTTACGAAAGCTCAAAACGAAAACTAAGTGGGTGTGCATCCAACTCGCTTGCTCACGAAGACCTAGGGCATTTTGAGGAAGCCCATCATTGGAATATACAAGCCAAGTTCCATAATGAAAATTCCCACTAGTATATGAAAGTGATATCATAGGAGACTCTCTATCATGAAGATCATGGTGCTACTTTGACGCACAAGAGTGGTAAAAGGATAGTAACATTGTCCCTTCTCTCTTTTCTCTCATTTTTTTATTTGGGCATTCTCTCATTTTTTGACCTCTTTTTTATTTTATTTTATTTTTTGTCCTGAGTCTCATCCCGACTTGTGGGGGAATCATAGTCTCCATCATCCTTTCCTCACATGGGACAATGCTCTAATAATGAATATCATCACACTTTTATTTACTTACAACTCAAGAATTCCAACTCGATACTTAGAACAAAATATGACTCTATGTGAATGCCTCCGGCGGTGTACCGGGATGTGCAATGAATCAAGAGCGACATGTATGAAAGAATTATGAACGGTGGCTTTGCCACAAATATGATGTCAACTACATGATCATGCAAAGCAATATGACAATGATGGAGCGTGTCATATAAACGGAATGGTGAAAAGTTGCATGGCAATATATCTCGGAATGGCTATGGAAATGCCATAATAGGTAGGTATGGTGGCTGTTTTGAGGAAGGTATATGGTGAGTTTATGGTACTGGCGAAAGTTGCGTGGTACAAGAGAGGCTAGGAATGGCGGAAAGGTGAGAGTGAGTATAATCCATGGACTCAACATTAGTCATAAAGAACTCGCATACTTATTGCAAAAATCTATTAGTCATTGAAACAAAGTACTACGTGCATGCTCCTTGGGGGATAGATTGGTAGGAAAAGATCATCGCTCGTCCCCGACCGCCACTCATAAGGAAGACAATCAATAAACAAATCATGCTCCGACTTCATCACATAACGGTTCACCATACGTGCATGCTACGGGACTCACAAACTTTAACACAAGTATTTCTCAAATTCACAACTACTCACTAGCATGACTCTAATATCACCATCTTCATATCTCAAAACAATCATAAGGAATCAAACTTCTCATAGTATCAATGCACTTTATATGAAAGTTTTTATTATATCCCTCTTGGATGTATATCATATTAGGACTAATTTTATAACCAAAGCAAATTACCATGCTGTTTTTCAAGACTCTAAAAATAATATAAGTGAAGCATGAGAGTTCAACAATTTCTATAAAATAAAACCACACTGTGCTATAAAAAGATATAAGTGAAGCACTAGAGCAATTTTGCCTAGCTCAAAAGATATAAGTGAAGCACATAGAGTATTCTAATAAATCACGATTCATGCATGTCTCTCTCAAAAGGTGTGTATAGCAAGGATGATTGTGGCAAACTAAAAAGAAAAGACTCAAATCATACAAGACGCTCCAAGCAAAACACATAGCATGTGGTGAATAAAAATATAGCCTCAAGTAAAGTTACCGATAGACGAAGACGAAAGAGGGGATGCCTTCCCGGGGCATCCCCAAGCTTAGGCTTGTTGGAATCCTTGAATATTACCTTGGGGTGCCTTGGTCATCCCCAATCTTAGGCTCTTGCCACTCCTTATTCCATAGTTCATCAATTCCTTACCCAAAACTTGAAAACTTCACAACACAAAACTTCAACAGAAAATCTCATAAGCTCCGTTAGTATAAGAAAATAAATCACCACTTTTGGGACTGTTGTGAACTCATTCTTTATTTATATTGGTGTAATATCTACGGTATTCCAGATTTCCCATGGTTCATACCCCCCGATACTAGCCATAGATTCATCAAAATAAGCAAACAACACGCGAAAACAGAATCTGTCAAAAACAGAACAATATGTAGCAATCTGGAAATTACGAATACTTCTGTAACTCCAAAAATCCTGAGAAATTAGTAAGTCCTAGGCAATTTGTTTATTAATCCTCTGCAAAAATAATAAGTATTTTATCATGCTTCTGCTAAAAATGAAAACTAATCTCCTGAACGCAAAAGTTTCTTATTTTCAACAGGATCAAATCAACCATCACTGTAAGCTATCCCAGAGGTCTTACTTGGCACAAACACTAATTAAAACATAAAATCACATCTAACCAGAGGCTAGATGAATTATTCATTGCAAAACAGGACCTAAAAAGCAAGAACAAAGATAAACTTGGGTTGCCTCCAACAAGCGCTATTGTTTAACGCCCTTAGCTAGGCATAAAACACGAATAGATCTAAGTATTATCATCTTTGGTATGCAATCCATAAGTGGCTCTCATAATAGATTCATAAGGAAATTTAATTTTCTTTCTAGGGAAGTGTTCCATGCCTTTCCTTAACGGAAATTGAAATCTAATGTTCCCTTCTTTCATATCAATAATTGCACCAATCGTTCTAAGGAAAGGTCTACCAAGAATAATAGGACATGTAGGATTGCAATCCATATCAAGAACAATGAAATCTATAGGCACATAATTCCTATTTGCAAAAATAAAAACATCATTAATCCTTCCCATAGGATTCTTAGTAGTGGAATCCGCAAGACGCAAATTTAAGGAACAATCATCAAATTCATGGAAACCTAACACATCACATAAAGTTTTTGGAATCATGGAAACACTAGCACCCAAATCACACAAAGCATAGCATTCATGATCTTTAATCTTAATCTTAATAGTAGGTTCCCACTCATCATAAAGCTTTCTAGGGATAGAAACTTCCAATTCAAGCTTTTCTTCAAAAGATTGCATCATAGCATCAACGACATGTTTAGTAAAAGCTTTCTTTTCATTATAAGCATGAGGAGAATTCAACATGGATTGCAACAAGGAAATACAATCTATTAAATAACAATTATCATAATTAAAGTCCTTGAAATCCAAAAGAGTGGGTTCATTGCTACCTAAAGTTTTGACCTCTCCAATCCCACTTTTATCAATTTTTGCATTAAGATCAAAAAACTTCGAATCATTGGGACGCCTTTTAACTAAAGTTGACTCATATCCAGTCCCATCTTTATCAAGATTTATATTGGAAAACAAAGATTCAATAGGAGTCAAATCAATCCCTTTAAGATCTTCATCATTATTTTCACGGAAACTAGAAGAACACGCTTTTATAAACCAATCTTTTTAGCACGCATCTTTGCGGTTCTTTCCTTGCACTCATCAATGGAAATTCTCATGGCTTTGAGAGACTCATTGGTATCATGCTTAGGTGGAATAGATCTAAGTTTCAAAGAATCGACATCAAGAGAAATTATATCCACGTTCCTAGCCAAATCATCAAAATCTTAAGCAATTTTTCTCCAATCAAAGCATTGAAATTCTTTTGCGAACTTATAAATTCTTTAGCACTATTCTCAAAATCAGAGGGCATATTATTATAATTTCCATAAGAATTGTCGTAGGAATTACCATAATTATTAGAAGAATTACTAGGAAACGGCCTAGGATTAAAATTACCTCTATACGCGTTATTACCAAAATAGTTCCTACCAACAAAATTCACATCCATAGATTCATTATTAATCTCAATCAAAGTAGACAAATACATATCATTAGGATCAGTACGAGCACTCTTGCTAACAAATAATTTCATAAGCTCATCCATCTTTCCACTCAAAACATTAATCTCTTCAATTGCATGCACTTTTTACTAGTGGAAGATCTTTCGGTGTGCCACTAAGAATAATTAACCATAATATTATCTAGGAGTTTAGTAGATTCTCCTAAAGTAATTTCCATAAAAGTACCTCCCTTGGCCGAATCTAAAAGATTTCTAGAAGCAAAATTCAATGTGGCATAAAAGTTTTGTGTAATCATCCACAAATTCAAACCATTAGTAGGGAAATTTCTAATCATTAATTTCATCCTCTCCCAAGATTGTGCAACATGTTCATGATAAAGTTGCTTAAAATTCATAATATCGTTCCTAAGGGAGATGATCTTAGTGGGAGGAAAATACTTGGAAATAAAAGCATCTTTACACTTATTCCATGAATCAATACTATTCTTAGGCAAAGATGAAAACCAAGTTTTAGCACGATCTCGAAGTGAGAACGGAAATAGCTTCAATTTAAAAATATCATTATCCACATCTTTTTCCTTTTTCATATCACACAAATCAATGAAATTATTGAGATGGGATGCGGTATCTTCATTGGGGAGGACGGAAAATTGATCTTTCATAACAAGATTCAGCAAAGCGATATTAATTTCACAATATTCCGCATTAGTAGCAGGAGCAATCGGAGTACTAATAAAATCATTGTTGTTGGTATTGGAAAAGTCACACAATTTGGTATTATCTTGAGCCATCGTGACAAAGCAAGCAATCCAACACACGAGCACACAAAAAGCAAGTGAAGAAGACGAACGGAAGAGGGGCGAAGAAAAGGAGAATCTTTTTGCAAATCGTTTTAGAAGTGGGGGAGAGGAAAACGAGAGACCAATGGCAAATAATGTAATGCGAGGGATGAGAGTTTATGATGGGTACTTGTTATGTCTCGGCTGGGCATAGATCTCTGATACGTCTCCAACGTATCTATAATTTTTGATTGCTCCATGCTATATTTATGTACTGTTTTGGACATTATTGGGCTTTATTATCCACTTGTATATTATTTTTGGGACTAACCTATTAACCGGAGGCCCAGCCCAGAATTGCTGTTTTTGCCTGTTTTAGGGTTTCGAAGAAAAGGAATATCAAACGGAATCCAAACGGAATGAAACCTTCGGGAACGTGATTTTCTCAACGAACAAGACCCAGGAGACTTGGAACCTACGTCAAGACACAAAAGAGGAGGCCACGAGGTAGGAGGCACGCCTACCCCCCCAGGCGCGCCCTCCACCCTCGTGGGGCCCCTGTTGCTCCACCGACGTACTCCTTCCACCTATATATACCTACATACCCCCAAACGATCAAAGACGGAGCCAAAAACCTAATTCCACCGCCGCAACTTTCTGTATCCATGAGATCCCATCTTGGGGCCTGTTTCGGAGCTCCACCGGAGGGGGCATCGATCATGGAGGGATTCTACATCAACACCATAGCCCCTCCGATGAAGTGTGAGTATTTTACCTTAGACCTACGGGTCCATAGTTATTAGCTAGATGGCTTCTTCTCTCTTTTTGGATCTCAATACAATGTTCTCCCCCTCTCTTGTGGAGAACTATTCGATGTAATCTTCTTTTTGCGTTGTGTTTGTTGAGACCGATGAATTGTGGGTTTATGATCAAGTCTATCTATTGAATCTTCTCTGAATTCTTTTATGTATGATTGGTTATCTTTGCAAGTCTCTTCGAATTATCAGTTTGGTTTGGCCTACTAGATTGATCTTTCGTACAATGGGAGAAGTGCTTAGCTTTGGGTTCAATCTTGCGGTGTCCTTTCCTAGTGACAGTAGGGGCAGCAAGGCACGTATTGTATTGTTGCCATCGAGGATAACAAGATGGGGTTTTCATCATATTGCATGAGTTTATCCCTCTACATCATGTCATCTTGCTTAAGGCGTTACTCGTTTTTAACTTAATACTCTAGATGCATGCTGGATAGCGGTCGATGAGTGGAGTAATAGTAGTAGATGCAGGCAAGAATCGGTCTACTTGTCTCGGACGTGATGCCTATATACATGATCATACCTAGATATTCTCATAACTATGCTCAATTCTGTCAATTGCTCAACAGTAATTTGTTCACCCACCGTAGAATACTTATGCACTTGAGAGAAGCCACTAGTGAAACCTATGGCCACCGGGTCTATCTTTATCATATTAATCTCCTACTACTTAGTTATTACCTTTGCTCTTTACTTTGCCTTTATTTTACTTTGCATCTTTATCACAAAAAACCAAAAATATTATCTTATCATATCTATCAGATCTCACTCTCGTAAGTGGCCGTGTAGGGATTGACAACCCCTATTCTCGTTGGTTGCGAGGATTTATTTGTTTTGTGCAGGTACGAGGGACTCGCGTGTAGCCTCCTACTGGATTGATACCTTGGTTCTCAAAACTGAGGGAAATACTTACACTACTTTGTTGCATCATCCCTTCCTCTTCGGGGAAAACCACCGCAGTGCTCAAGAGGTAGTGATGAAGACATGTATCTAGGGTAGGGACACGGACCTGACCAAAGAGTCCTACCCTAGGACATCCCTAGGAGAAGTCACCTTTCAATCGACTTAAAGGTATCCCACTCGACGGGCTCAAGACACTCGACCAGAAAGCTATCACTCGACCATGAAGCCAACCACTCGACCGCCAGGAGACCCACAGTCACTCCGCAGGCAAACGGTCAGCTGTTAAGTAGTCTTTATGGTCATCATAGCACTTTATTAGGGGCATTACCAGTAACGCCCAACCTTAAATGTACCTTAAACCCTGCATTACTGAGGGCAGGAGGGGGCCAGCGAACTCTATATAAGCCACCCCCCTCCTCAGTATGAAGGGTTCGCACCCCAGTTATTCACACGCTAGTAATCCAATCGACCGCCTCCGGGCACCGAGACGTAGGGCTGTTACTTCCTCCGCGAAGGGCCTGAACTCGTACATCTTGGTGTGTTTACAACTTCCCAATAGCTGAGATCTAGCCTCTCCATACTTACCCCCCTACATCACTGTCAGAGTTAGAACCACGACAGTTGGCGCCCACCGTGGGGCAGGAATCTTAGCGCCTGATTGGGGAAGTTGCGGTTTCTCTGATCCCCCTAATCATGGTTTCGTGCAGAGTTTTGGTGGAGGGCCGCGAGATCCGTCTCGGCGCGCTCACGTTCATCGCCGACGACTCCGCCTGGCTTCAAGAGGCGCCACTCGACGTCGACGCGCTCCCCGTCCGCGGTGCGATTCATTTCCGCGCATTCGTTCGTGGCGTCCTCCTGCGGCAGCCGTCGACCCAGTATCGGTCGGCCCCCGTATCATCTCCCCGCTCTGTCTCCCACTGGCACAAGCGCTCCGGTCGGTCGAGACTTCAGAGGTGGGTGAGGCATGCCGTGGCTCGCCAGTCGGCCACCCCACAAGTCGCGGCAATCGAGCCCGACGAATCCCTCTACGGCCTGTTCGATTTGTCGACTGGCTCCGCGGAGACCGCATCCGAGTGCGACAGCAGCGACCCAGCGGCTGAGATCCTGGCGGTCGATGGAACGCACAGTCCTCCCGGTTTCCCTCGCGCCGATGGAGGCGCGGGCGGGGGCGGCCCGTCACATCCCCATGATGAGTATCTCCCCGAACCTCTCACGTCATCACAGCGAGAGGAGCTTCGCCGCCGGAACACGGACGCCCTCCGCACCCCTATCGTCGGAGAGTCCCCGAGGCCCGGGCCTTGGAGGACGCGCATTTGGCTAATTTGGACGAGCGCACTCGACTGGAGAATCTCCAGCGAGCACTCGACGAGCGAGCGCGTCAGCGGGCTCCCGAGTCTAGTCGACGCCAGCTCTTCCCGCCGACGCAGGTATATCGAACTCCAGTTCAGAATTTGGCCGCTGCGGCCCGTATAGCAGAATCAATTCAGCCCGCCCAGTCGGAGGCTGGCAGGGGCTTGTTACAGATCAGAGCGTTGCTCCGGGCGGCGGGAAACCAGAATTCCGCTGTTTCTCAGTCGCGGAACAGGATCCACAGTCGATCCGTTGCAACTGATACAGTCCAGTCGGCTCACAGCCCGCGGTCGCCCCCGAGGCATGAGGGATGTGGCGACCGGCATGATCAGTACGGAAGGAACGGGCAGTATGATCACCGATCCGATCGTGATGATCGACGTCGAGTGCCAACCCCTCCCCCGAGGAGTGGGTCATATGCGCCTCGACATCGAGATGACAGGCGCCCTCGTAGCGTTGGGCAGAGGGTTCCCGTCGACCCCAGGGACCCAGGCTTTGACGCGAGATCTGTCCTCGTTCAAGGCTTGGTTGACAGGAACAGGGCTCATCGGGAAGGCCAGAACAGAGATGCGCCCGCCAGCAGCAGAGTACATGCTTCAGGGCCAGAGTGTTTCAGTCGAGCCATCAGAGCCGCAGTGATTCCTCCCAATTTCAGGCTGGCGACTGGAATCAGCAAGTTCACCGGTGAATCTAAGCCTGACACTTGGCTCGAAGATTACCGAGTGGCTGTACAGATTGGCGGTGGCAATGATGAGGTGGCCATGAAGCATTTACCTCTCATGTTAGAGGGCTCAGCCAGAGCGTGGCTAAATCAGTTGGCACCCAGCAGCATTTACACTTGGGAGGATATCTCCCGAGTGTTTATCACAACCTTTGAGGAACATGCAAGCGACCTGCAGGCCTTACAGAGTTGCGGTCTTGCGTGCAGAAGCCGAATGAAACCCTGAGGGAATACATCCAGAGGTGGATCACACTGCATCACTCGGTTGAGAATGTGCCAGACCATCAAGCAGTCTGTGCCTTCAAGGAAGGCGTTAAATACAGAGAGTTGAATCTGAAGTTCGGTCGAACTGGAGAGATGTCTCTGAATCGGATGATGGAGATTACCACCAAGTACGCTAATGGTGAAGACGAGGACCGACTCCGGAGTGGCAAGCACAAGGCAGTCGCCCAAGAAACCGGAGGAAATTCCAGTCGGAAACAGAAGCGGAAGGCCGAGCCAGCCGCTCCCGGGGAGGCCCTGGCCGTAGCCCAGGGAAACTTCAAGGGAAAACCCAAGGGCACCTGGAAGCCCAAGAAAGTCAAGGATCAGGATGGAAGCGATGTTTTGGACCTGCCGTGTCACATCCACACCAAGAAAAATTCATGCAGTTTGTTTTTATCAAAGGCAAGAGTGTTCCATTAATTGTTGTCACTTTTGTTTACATACCAAATCCCCCAGTGGGTGACTTAGCTGCGAATCTGTTTCGCCTAAGTTTGAAAAAATCCTACCGAGTGGAGAGCAAACCTCCCACTCGGGGGCTTAGCTGCAGCCCAGTGCTCGCCTAAGTATTAAAAAAAATCCTACCGAGTGGAGAGCAAACCTCCCACTCGGGGGCTTAGCTGCAGCCCAGTGCTCGCCTAAGTGTTTAAAAATCCTACCGAGTGGAGAGCGATCCTCCCACTCGGAGGCTTAGCTGCAGTCCAGCACTCACCTAAGTTCTCTCACTTAGAGACTTAGCTGCGGTCCGGCACTCGCCTAAGTTTGAAAAAATCCTACCGAGTGGAGAGCGATCCTCCCACTCGGGGGCTTAGCTGCAGTCCAGCACTCGCCTAAGTTCTCTCACCTAGAGACTTAGCTGCAGTCCGGCACTCGCCTAAGTTTGAAAAAGTCCTACCGAGTGGAGAGCAAACCTCCCACTCGGGGGCTTAGCTGCAGCCCAGTGCTCGCCTAAGTGTTTAAAAATCCTACCGAGTGGAGAGCAAACCTCCCACTCGGGGGCTTAGCTGCAGTCCAGCACTCGCCTAAGTTCTTTCACTTAGAGACTTAGCTGTTGTCCGGCACTCGCCTAAGTTTGAAAAAATCCTACTGAGTGGAGAGCGATCCTCCCACTCGGAGGCTTAGCTGCAGTCCAGCACTCACCTAAGTTCTCTCACTTAGAGACTTAGCTGCGGTCCGGCACTCGCCTAAGTTTGAAAAAATCCTACCGAGTGGAGAGCGATCCTCCCACTCGGGGGCTTAGCTGCAGTCCAGCACTCGCCTAAGTTCTCTCACCTAGAGACTTAGCTGCAGTCCGGCACTCGCCTAAGTTTGAAAAAATCCTACCGAGTGGAGAGCAAACCTCCCACTCGGGGGCTTAGCTGCAGCCCAGTGCCCGCCTAAGTGTTTAAAAATCCTACCGAGTGGAGAGTAAACCTCTCACTCGGAGGCTTAGCTACAGCCCAGTGCTCGCCTAAGTACAAGACTCGACCCAATCCGCGAGTCGACCGCTACCTTCTCCCTCGGAGCTGCATCGCAAATACAAGATTATTCCAAGTGAAGATCAAGTTCCACTCGACGAATCAAACCGTGAAGATATCCAACGAGAAATCAAGTTCAGAAAAAGCCCAAAAGGTCCCAGACCTCAAAGTACTCGAGCCCTCGGCTCGGCGGAGTTTAAACGGTTACAAATCCACTCGGCATCCCGAGGTAAATTCAAAGTTTTTCACTCCTCGGGAGGAGGACTGGAAGGGGCGACGAACTCATCCAAGTCGATCCCGTCGGCAATGCGGGTGGCAGCAGCGATGAAGGTCTCCATGAAGTCTTGAAAGCTGTGCTTCCTGGTATTGGCAACTTGGATGGCCGCCAGCTTTTCTTCTCGCGCCTCCTTGCAATGGACGCGGACCAGAGACAGAGCGACATCAGCACCACATCTAGCAGAAGATTTCTTCCATTCCGCCACTCGACCTGGGACTTTGTTAAGTCGAGCCATCAGAAACTCGAGGTCGTTCTGAAGTGTCGTCCCAGGCCAGAGTGATGTGTCGATCCGCGACATCGCCACTTTTGGCCGAGCCAGATAGTCAACGACGCTGGCAGTACGAGACTCCAGACGGAGCACGTTCATTGCAGCCTCGTCCTTCACAAGAGAGTTAACAGGGTCCAAGCTTGGCTCCACTCGACTGGTCTCCTCTTCAAAATTCTGGCAAAGCTCTGCATACACGATCCAAGGATAAGTCAATTTTCATAGACTGAGTCGACACAAAAACTAGTCGGAACTGAATGTGCACCTTCAAGCTTAAGGTACAACTTCTTGGCGAGGCTCCCCAAGTAGCTCTCCAGGTCGTCCCTCCTGCGAGCGATGCCTTCCAGCTTCTCGCTCAGGGTGAGGTTCTCCTTCTTCCAACGTGAACACTCCCTGTTGGCTTCATTCAGAGCGGTCTTCAGCTTGCTATTCTCTTCTTCTAAGTGGTCGACCGAAGCCAGCTTCTATGCGGCCAGAGCGGTCTTGTCATCAGCCTCCTTACGGGCAACAGCCAAGTCCTGATCCTTCTTCGCCAGAGCTTCGTTCAGTTTTTCTGCGAAGAAATGATGATTGAATCGGAAATAACAAAAGGGTACTCAAGCCCATAGACTAACCAATCGACAAAGTCGTCTTACCTGCGGCGCCGTCTCTGACCTTCTGCAGCTCTGTTCTAGCCAGCTCTAGATCAAGGTTCAGTTGAATCTTCTGCTTCTCCAACTCAGTATAGCGAGCTACGAGTTCGCAGGATTTCTGTAAAAGCAAAATCAGTCGACAAACGTCCAAGATAAGTTGCTTCCGAGTAACTAAGGGACAATGACGACGTTTCTAAGACCACAGCCGAATCAAAAACATTCGATAGTAGTCTCGGGGACTACAACCAGTGGGTGCACTCAGCGTGCCCCACTGGTTTGACCAAAAAAAATTTCCACTCGACCTGGCCTGACCAAACCGAGTGAAGAAATACAGCTACAGCAACACAATGTAAAGACTACAGTCGACTGCCAGCAGTCCACCGTAGTCTCGGGAACTACACCCAGTGGGTGCACTTAGCGTGCCCCCACTTGTCCAAGGATTGGCAGACACACCCAGTGGGTGTACAGATACAAAGATCTTCAGAAAAGAGACTCTCCAAACAGCATATCATAACAGACCAAGTGTTGAGTCGACTGACCTGGACGTTGCTCTGAAGAGCCGAACTCGCGTCATAGGCTGCTTGGCTGGCCTCCCGAGCCATCTTCACTTGCTCCATCATGATCCCCGCCTGGCGTATAGCCTCCTTTGCAGCAGCCGCTTGGTCCTCAGGGACGGGGTATGTGGCAAAAAGCGAAGACGGATCCGCAGTCGACGACGAGGGCCGCGCACTCGCCAGAGGAACGGCGAAGGTCACTGAAGCCCGAGTGGTGTCACCACCATCCCGAGCCTCGGCCTCGGACGCCGGAGCGGATTGGGGGGTCTTGTCAGCCGACACCCTCTTGTGCCTCCTCACTCTCAACGGACCGTTGTCATCGTCATCCGGGAGGTCGATAACATGAGGAGAGGCTACAAAGGAAAGGTTCAATCGACCAGGGTTGCAATAAATGATCAGTCGACTCAAAGCAGAACGTCAGTAACCGTACCAGGGTTGGAGGTAACAGCATCCTCCATCTCTTGGTCACCGTCCTTGGAGGAGACCTCAGAAGTAGCAGCGCTGCAAATCTCGAAAGTCAGTCAGTTGGCTCAATGAATCGACCAAGGATCTGTCCATGGTCGACGAAGGAAAGCAAGTTTTATTATTACCCGGAAATGGTAGGGACAGCTATCTTCATCTTGGGCAGAGCCTTGGGCGGCTTGGACAGCGTCGTGCGTGGGTGCTTGGGAACCTTCCCAATCGGCGTAGGAGAAGAGGTCCGAGGGCGTTTCGACGACTGCCCAACAGAATCAGTCGCCTTACCACATTCCCGCGCTGGGTCATGTGCGTGCTTGGACCGCCCCTCTGGGCGAGGGGGCTCGACCTCCTCCTCCTCCTCTTCACTGGAGTCAACGTCGTCGTCTCCCTCTCCTTCCCCGTTGGACTCTCACTCGCCTTGGTCGTCCCCACTCTCACCTCCGCTCGCCTCCCCTTCCTCAGTTGGCTCCTGAGCCCCGTTGGGCGTCGAGTACATCTCGGTGGTCGCCTGGAAGACAATAGACAAGACGAAAGTCAATCGACCAACTCAAAGAAGACCAATGCAGAAAACAAGATTTCAGTCGGGAACATAAAGACATACCTGGTCCACCTCATACGAATTGTCGAGTGGAACCACCCTCCTGGCTCCTCGGGGGTTGTCTTTGTTCCCCGTAATGCTCGACAGCCACCCCTCCAGCATCTCGTCGGTGACCTCCTCCGGGTGGACCCGAGTGGTGTCGTCAAGGCCCGCGTACAGCCACATCGGGTGGTCACGGGCCTGGAGCGGTTGGATACGCCTCCGGAGGAAGACCTCCAGTAGGTCCATGCCAGTCACACCCTCACGGACGAGCTCAACCACTCGACCCGCCAACACTTTGACCTGGGCCCTTTCCTCCGGCGACACTTTCAGAGAAGCAGGCTTTTCAGCTCGGTCGAGAGAGAATGGAGGAAGTCCAGTCGACTGCCCTGGGGTCGCCTGGTCTTGACAGTAGAACCAGGTTGCCTGCCAACCGCGGACCGACTCTGGGAAAGTGATGGAAGGAAAACAACTCTTCCCCGCCAGACCCCCGCACAGCTGGATCACCTGCGTCCTCTCGTCACTCGACTTGACCTTCTTGACCGATTGAGAGCGACAGTTAAAGATGTGCTTGAAGAGTCCCTAGTGCGGGCGGCAACCCAAGAAGGCCTCGCACATAGAAATGTAAGCGGCGAGGTAGACGATGGAGTTGGGAGTGAAGTGATGGAGCTGCGCTCCGAAGAAGTTCAGAAAACTCCGGAAAAAGGGATGGGGCGGCAGAGAAAACCCTCGGTCGATGTGGGTGGCTAGGAGCACGCACTCACCGTCACGGGGTTGAGGTTCGATCTCTCCCCCCGGAAGACGCGCGGCTTGGTGGGGGATGACTCCCCCCTCGACCATGTCGTCGAGATCCTCTTGACGGAGCACCGACGGCATCCAGTCGCCCTGAATCCAACCTTTGGGCAGAGCGGTCCTAGAGGAGGATCCGCCCCGAGCCGATCTTCTTCCCTTCCCCTGCGCCGCCGCCTTCTTCGCGCGCTCCAGAGCGGAGGTCTTGCCCTTCGTCATCGTCGCCGGCGAGGTCTCGCACGAGCCTGCTGCGTTAGGGCGAGAACGGAGGTGGCGGAAGGACTTGCAAAGGGAGAGAGGAAGAAGAAAGGAGGATAAGAGAGCGCACTGCTGGGAAACCCCGAGCCGGCGATTTATAAGGGACCGCTTCCGAGTGGCTGACAGGTAGGCCCAGGCCATCCAGTCAAATCCCGCAGCAGATGCGCACACAGTACGTGGTGAAAAGGCGACGCGGGGATCGAGGAGCTTCCGCTTTATCGCTTCCGATTACTGCGGCCGCTCCCGTCCCGCGCGCTTCCCAAAATCCGAATCCCGCGACATCCGCGGGCCACAAAACAACTTGTCAAAACAGAAGACCCCGATCGCGCCGGCGCTCGGTATGTCACAAGCAAAGAAATTCACTCGAAGAAAGGCCTAGAATGGATCAAGGCGACTGAAAAAGGTTGGCAACGTCATCCGTGACGATTGACCCAAAACGAGGCGCTCACGTAGCCCGAAGAACCAGTCGGAAAGATCTCCAACTCTTTCCCCACTCTAACCTCGATCCATTCGGGGGCTAATGATGAAGACATGTACCTACGGTAGGGACACGGACCTGACCAAAGAGTCCTACCCTAGGACATCCCTAGGAGAAGTCACCTTTCAATCGACTTAAAGGTATCCCACTCGACGGGCTCAAGACACTCGACCAGAAAGCTATCACTCGACCATGAAGCCAACCACTCGACCGCCAGGAGACCCACAGTCACTCCGCAGGCAAACGGTCAGCTGTTAAGTAGTCTTTATGGCCATCATAGCACTTTATTAGGGGCGTTACCAGTAACGCCCAACCTTAAATGTACCTTAAACCCTGCATTACTGAGGGCAGGAGGGGGCCGGCGAACTCTATATAAGCCACCCCCCTCCTCAGTATGAAAGGTTCGCACCCCAGTTATTCACACGCTAGTAATCCAATCGACCGCCTCCGGGCACCGAGACGTAGGGCTGTTACTTCCTCCGCGAAGGGCCTGAACTCGTACATCTTGGTGTGTTTACAACTTCCCAATAGCTGAGATCTAGCCTCTCCATACTTACCCCCCTACATCACTGTCAGAGTTAGAACCACGACAGGTAGCAAGAAGGATTTCTGGCGTCGTTGCCGGGGAGGTCTACGCAAAAGTCAACATACCAAGTACCCATCACATACCCTTATCTCCCGCATTACATTATTTGCCATTTGCCTCTCGTTTTCCTCTCCCCCACTTCACCCTTGCCGTTTTATTCGCCCTCTCTCTCTATCCTCTCTCTTTCTCTATTTGCCTCTTTTTGCCCGCTTGCTTTTTGTTTGCTTGTGTGTTAGTTTGCCTGCTTGTCACGATGGCTCTACCTAAATTTGGTGATCTCCACCTTAAAAGGTTAGAAGAGATCGAAAGCAATGTCAGGAGTTTTATGGTTTTGCAATTTGAACATAATAGTTTCTTCAGAAACGAGCTTAAGGAATAGAAAAGTTTTATGAGTTTTATGAATAAAGAGCTTGACGATATGTCTAAAGAATTCGATGGTTTAAGATCCCAGATTGCTTGTCTTGAGAAATTGACTGCTGAAATTTCGGATAAGCAGGCCACCTTAGTTAATAGGATGGCCGCTAAACCAGATTGCTATGAAAATAATGATGAAGATCTAAAAGTTATTTATGTGTCCCCTATTAAATTATTTTTTTGCAATATGAATCTTGATAATGATGGGACTGAATATGATCCACCTTTACCTATAAGGCGTTCCAAGAATTCAGAATTTTTTGATCTTGATGCTAAAATTGATAAAAGTGGGACTGAAGAAATTAAAACCCTAGATGTTGCTAAACCCACTATTATGGATTTCACGGAATTTAACTATGAAAATTGCTCTTTGATTGATTGTATTTCCTTGTTGCAATCCGTGCTAAATTCTCCTCATGCTTATAGTCAAAATAAAGCGTTTACTAAACATATCATTGATGCCTTGATGCAATCTTATGAAGAAAAACTTGAATTGGAAGTTTCTATCCCTAGAAAGCTTTATGATGAGTGGGAACCAACTATTAAAATTAAAATTAAAGATCATGAATGCTATGCTTTATGTGATTTGGGTGCTAGTATTTCCACAATTCCAAAGACTTTGTGTGATTTGTTAGGTTTCTGTGATTTTGATGATTGCTCTTTAAACTTGCACCTCGCGGATTCCACTATTAAGAAACATATGGGAATAATTAATGATGTTCTTATTTTTGCAAATAGGAATTATGTGCCCGTAGATTTTATTGTTCTTGACATAGATTGCAATCCTTCATGTCCTATTATTCTTGGTAGACCTTTCCTTAGAACGATTGGTGCAATTATTGATATGAAGGAAGGAAATATTAGATTCCAATTTCCATTAAGGAAAGGCATGGAACTCTTTCCTAGAAAGAAAACTAAATTACCTTATGAATCTATTATGAGATCCACTTACGGATTGCCTACCAAAGATGGCAATACCTAGATCTATCCTTGCTTGTTATGCCTAGCTAGGGGCGTTAAACGATAGCGCTTGTTGGGAGGCAACCCAATTTTATTTTTATTCCTTGCTTTTTGCTCCTGTTTAGTAATAAATAATTTTTCTAGCCTCTGTTTTTGTTGTGTTTTTTGTGTTTAATTAGTGTTTGTGCCAAGTAGAACCGTTGGGAAGACTTGGGGAAAGTCTTGTTACACTTGCTGTAAAAAACAGAAACTTTAGCGCTCACGAGAACTACTGCCATTTTTATTTGGAAAGTGATATTTAGTTAATTATTTTTGCAGAAAATTAATAGATAAATTCCTCACGTCCACCAATTTATTTTAGAATTTTTGGGGTTCCATATCTTGCGCTAGCTACAGATTACTACAGACTGTTCTGTTTTTGACAGATTCTGTTTTTCGTGTGTTATTTGCTTATTTTGATGAATCAATGGCTAGTAAAATAGTTTATAAACCATAGAGAAGTTGGAATAAAGTAGGTGTAACACCAATATAAATAAATAATGAGTTCATTACAGTACCTTGAAGTGGTCTTTTGTTTTGTTTCGCTAACGGAGCTCACGAGATTTTCTACTTTGAGTTTTGTGTTGTGAAGTTTTCAAGTTTTGGGTAAAGATTTGATGGATTATGGAACAAGGAGTGGCAAGAGCCTAAGCTTGGCGATGCCCATGGCACCCCCAAGATAATCTAAGGACACCTAAAAGCCAAAGCTTGGGGATGCCCCGGAAGGCATCCCCTCTTTCGTCTACTTCTATCGGTAACTTTACTTGGAGCTATATTTTTATTCGCAACATGATATGTGTTTTGCTTGGAGCGTCTTGTATGATTTGAGTCTTTAATTTTTAGTTTACCACAATCATCCTTTCTGTACACACCTTTTGAGAGAGCCATACATGATTTGGAATTTTTTAGAATACTCTATGTGCTTCGCTTATATCTTTTGAGTTATATAGTTTTGCTCTAGTACTTCACTTACATCTTTTAGAGCACGGTGGTGGATTTGTTTTATAGAAACTATTGATCTCTCATGCTTCACTTAGATTATTTTGAGAGTCTTAAATAGCATGGTAATTTTCTTCAAATCCTAATGTGCTAGGTATTCAAGATTAGTAAAATTTCCTTATGAGTGTTTTGAATACTAAGAGAAGTTTGATGCTTGATGATTGTTTTGAGATATGGAAGTAATAATATCAAAGTCGTGCTAGTTGAGTAGTTCTGAAATTGAGAAATGCTTGTGTTGAAGTTTGCAAGTCCCGTAGCATGCACGTATGGTAAATGTTATGTAACAAATTTGAAAACATGAGGTGTTATTTGATTGTCCTCCTTATGAGTGGCGGTCGGGGATGAGCGATGGTCTTTTCCTACCAATCTATCCCCCTAGGAGCATGCGCGTAGTACCGAGCTTTTTGATGACTTGTAGATTTTTGCAATAAGTATGTGAGTTCTTTATGACTAATGTTGAGTCCATGGATTATACGCACTCTCACCCTTCCATCCTTGCTAGCCTCTTCGATACCGTGCATTGCCCTTTCCACATTGAGAGTTGGCACAAACTTCGCCGGTACATCCAAACCCCGTGATACGATACGCTCTTTCACACATAAACCTCCTTATATCTTCCTCAAAACAGCCACCATACCTACCTATTATGGCATTTCCATAGCCATTCCGGGATATATTGCCATGCAACCTTCCACTATTCCGTTTATCATGACACATTCATTATTGTCATATTGCTTAGCATGATCATGTAGTTGACATAGTATTTGTGGCAAATCCACCGTTCATAATTCTTTCATACATGTCACTCTTAGTCCATTGCATATCCCGGTACACCGTCGGAGGCATTCATATAGAGTCATCTTTTATTCTAGTATCGAGTTGTAATCATTGAGTTGTAAATAAATAGAAGTGTGATGATCATCATTTTCTAGAGCATTCTCCCAAGTGAGGAATTATAAAAAAAGAGAGAAAGGCCATAAAAAGAGAGAAGGCCCAAAAAATGAGAGAAAAAGAGAGAAGGGACAATGTTACTATCCTTTGCCACACGTGTGCTTCAAAGTAGCATTGTAATCTTCATGATAGAAAGTTTCTTGTTTTGTCACTTTCATATACTAGTGGGAAATTTTCATTATAAAACTTGGCTTGTATATTCCAACAATGGGCCTCCTCAAGTGCCCAAGGTCTTCGTGAGCAAGCAAGTTGGATGCACACCCACTTACTTTCTTTTGTTCAGCTTTCATACATTTATAGCTGTAGTGCACCCGTTGCATGGCAATCCCTACTCCTTGCATTAACATCAATCGGTGGGCATCTTCATAGCCCATTGATTAGCCTCATTGATGTGAGACTTTCTGCTTTTTGTCTTCTCCACATAACCCCCCTCATTATATTCTATTCCACCCATAGTGCTATGTCCATGCCTCGCGCTCATATATTGCGTGAAAGTTTATAGGTTTGAGATTACTAAAGTATGAAACAATTGCTTGGCTTGTCATCGGAGTTGTGCATGATGAGAGCATTCTTGTGTGACGAAAATGGAGCATGACTAAACTATATGATTTTGTAGGGATGAACTTTCTTTGGCCATGTTATTTTGAGAAGACATAATTGCTTAGTTAGTATGCTTGAAGTATTATTATTTTTATGTCAATATGAACTTTTGTCTTGAATCTTTTGGATCTGAATATTCATACCATAATTAAGAAGAATTACATTAAAATTATGCCAAGTAGCACTCCGCATCAAAAAATCTGTTTTTATTTACCTACTCGAGGACGAGCAGGAATTAAGCTTGGGGATGCTTGATACGTCTCCAACGTATCTATAATTTTTGATTGCTCCATGCTATATTATCTACTGTTTTGGACATTATTGGGCTTTATTATCCACTTTTACATTATTTTTGGGACTAACCTATTAACCGGAGGACCAGCCCAGAATTGTTGTTTTTTGCCTGTTTAGGGTTTCGAAGAAAAGGAATATCAAACGGAGTCCAAACGTAATGAAACCCTCAGGAACGTGATTTTCTCAACGAACAAGACCCAGGAGACTTGGAACCTATGTCAAGACACAAAAGAGGAGGCCACGAGGTAGGGGGCACGCCTACCCCCCCCCCCCAGGCGTGCCCTCCACCCTCGTGGGGCCCCTGTTGCTCCACCGACGTACTCCTTCCTCCTATATATACCTACGTACCCCCAAACGATCAAAGACGGAGCCAAAAACCTAATTCCACCGCCGCAACTTTCTGTATCCACGAGATCCCATCTTGGGGCCTGTTCCGGAGCTCCACCGGAGGGGGCATCAATCACGGAGGGCTTCTACATCAACACCATAGCCCCTCCGATGAAGTGTGAGTAGTTTACCTCAGACCTACGGGTCCATAGTTATTAGCTAGATGGCTTCTTCTCTCTTTTTGGATCTCAATACAATGTTCTCCCCCTCTCTTGTGGAGAACTATTCGATGTAATCTTCTTTTTGCGGTGTGTTTGTTGAGACCAATGAATTGTGGGTTTATGATCAAGTCTATCTATGAACAATATTTGAATCTTCTCTGAATTCTTTTATGTATGATTGGTTATCTTTGCAAGTCTCTTCAAATTATCAGTTTGGTTTGGCCTACTAGATTGATCTTTCTTGCAATGGGAGAAGTGCTTAGCTTTGGGTTCAATCTTGCGGTGTCCTTTCCCAGTGATAGTAGGGGCAGCAAGGCACGTATTGTATTGTTGCCATCGAGGATAACAAGATGGGGTTTTCATCATATTGCATGAGTTTATCCCTCTACATCATGTCATCTTGCTTAAGGCATTACTTTGTTTTTAACTTAATACTCTAGATGCATGCTGGATGGCGGTCGATGAGTGGAGTAATAGTAGTAGATGCAGGCAGGAGTCAGTCTACTTGTCTCGGACATGATGCCTATATACATGATCATACCTAGATATTCTCATAACTATGCTCAATTATGTCAATTGCTCAACAGTAATTTGTTCACCCACCGTAGAATACTTATGCTCTTGAGAGAAGCCACAAGTGAAACCTATGGCCCCCGGGTCTATCTTTATCATATTAATCTCCTACTACTTAGTTATTTCCTTTGCTCTTTACTTTGCCTTTATTTTACTTTGCATCTTTATCACAAAAATACCAAAAATATTATCTTATCATATCTATCAGATCTCACTCTCGTAAGTGGCCGTGTAGGGATTGACAACCCCTATTCGTGTTGGTTGCGAGGATTTATTTGTTTTGTGCAGGTACGAGGGACTCGCGCGTAGCCTCCTACCGTATTGATACCTTGGTTCTCAAAAACTGAGGGAAATACTTACGCTACTTTGCTGCATCATCCCTTCCTCTTCGGGGAAAACCAACGCAGTGCTCAAGAGGTAGCAATCTCCCCGGCGACGGCGCCAGAAATTCTTCCTGCTACCTCTTGAGCATGTGTTGGTTTTTCCCTTGAAGAGGAAAGGGTGATGCAGCAAAGTAGAGTAAGTATTTCCCCTAGCTTTTGAGAACCAATGTATCAATCCAGTAGGAGACAACGCAACAAGCCACCGAATACCTACACAAACAAACACCAACTTGCTCCCAACGTGACAAAGGGGTTGTCAATCCCTTCAGGGTTATTTGCAAAGTGAAATCTGATATAGATGGATAAACGGTAAAGTAATATTTTTGGTATTTTTGGTGTATGGTACGGAAAGTAAAAGATTGCAAAGAAAGTAAATAGGAAACTAAAATTGTAGATCGGAAACTTATATGATGGAAAATAGACCCGGGGGCCATAGGTTTCACTAGAGGCTTCTCTCAAGATAGAAAATATTACGGTGGGTGAACAAATTACTGTCGAGCAATTGATAGAAAAGCGCAAAGTTATGATGATATCTAAGGCAATGATCATGAATATAGGCATCACGTCCGTGTCAAGTAGACCGAAAAGATTCTGTATCTACTACTATTACTCCACACATCGACCGACTCCTGCCTGCATCTAGAGTATTAAGTTCATAAGAACAGAGTAACACATTAAGTAAGATGACATGATGTAGTGGGATTAACTCAAGCAATACGATGAAAACCCCGTCTTGTTATCCTCGATGGCAACAATACAATACGTGTAGGTTCTCCTTCTGTCACTAGGATCGAGCACCGCAAGATTGAACCCAAAGCTAAGCACTTCTCCCATTGCAATAAAAACCAATCTAGATGGCCAAACCAAATCGATAGTTCGAAGAGACTTGCAAAGATATCAAATCATGAATATAAGAATTCAGAGGATATTCAAATAATATTCATAGATAAGCTAATCATAAATCCACAATTCATCGGATCTCGGCGAACACACCACAAAAAAGTATTACATTGAATAGATCTCCAAGAACATAGAGGAGAACTTTGTATTGAGAATCAAAGAGATAGAAGAAGCCATCTAGCTACTAGCTATGGACCCGTAGGTCTGTGGTAAACTACTCACGCTTCATCGAAGAGGCAATGGTGTTGATGTAGAAGCCCTCCATGGTCGAATCCCCCTCCGGCAGGATGCCGGAAAAGGCCCCTAGATGGGATCTCACGGGTATAGAAGGTTGCGGCGGTGTAAAAGTGGTTTTGTGGCTCCCCTAGAAGGTTTTGGGGTATTTTAGAATATATAGGCGGAAGAAATAGGTCGGTGGAGTCACGAGGGGCCCACAAGGGTGGGTGCATGCCCTACCCCCCTGGGCGCGCCCTCCAACCTTGTGGCCGCCTTGTGGCTTCTCTGACTTGCACTCCAAGTCCTCTGGATGTCTTCTGGTCCAAGAAAAATCATCGCGAAAGTTTCATTCCGTTTGGACTCTGTTTGGTATTCCTTTTCTGTGAAACTCTAAAACAAGGGGAAAATAGAAACTGCCACTGGGCTCTAGGTTAATAGGTTAGTCCCAAAAATCATATAAAATAGCATATTAATGCATATAAAACATCCAAATAGACAATATAATAGCATGGAACAATCAAAAAATATAGATACGTTGGAGACGTATCAGATATCACAGAGGAAGAAGCCACTCCTTTGGTGATAGATGATCGTGAGGATGGGGAACAACAGAAGTGGATGATCGCCAGAAAGGTTCTTCATAGGAACATACTACATATCTAGACCATCACCAATGCTCTTCGCCCAGCATGGGGAAACCCTAAAGGTTTGGTATTCAGATCAGTAGGGGAAACATATTTGTTGCTGAATTTGCCACTAAGAGAGATTATGATCGTGTGTGGGAGGGATCCCCTTGGCACATCAGCAAGCATGCAGTAATTTTATCTGAATTTGTTGATTGCATGAGGCCGTCTGAACTCAGATTTGAGAGCCTCCAGGTTTGGGCAAGAGTTGTAAATTTACTGTCTAATCTACGGAATGATGCCTGGAGTGATGAGATCGCTAAGCAAATAGACAAGCAAGCAGCCATGATGCATTTTGATCATGTACGAGGATTCTTGCGTGCAAGAGTCACCTTGGATGTCAGGAAACCGTGAGGTGGTGGATCTTGATTGAGTTGGCAAAATGAAAGAGAACAGATGCGTATGACATACAGTACGAGAATATCCCACACTTCTATTTCTCTTGTGGCCGTTTGGGTCATGCGGATTTACATTGTTCGATGCCAGGTACAAGGGACGCTAATGGAGATCTTCCTTTTGGAAAGAGTTTACGGCCACTGGAAGAACGCAAATGTACGGGGTCTACTGACAGCTCGACTAGAGAGCAGAATTTAGCAAGTAATAGGAAGCAAGAAACAACTCAGTCGAGTACGGCAGGAAAGGCCGGAGTTGAGGCTAACTCCTCTGTCAAAACAAATAAGAATAAATGTAAGGGAGGAGGAGAGCCAAAGCAGGTTTATCGGAGGGTTCACCAGCAACTTTTGTTAACTAACAACGAGCATGGAGGGGAAACGGTGCTGCCAGGAGACCAACAAAATGGTGCTGAGCTGACAAATACAGGGGCATAAGATGAGCTTATCATCGAACGAGAGAAGAAGAAAAAGCGACCTACTCCAAAAAATTCTAGTTCCTCGATAGCGGCTGCGAGACAGCCCTGCCAGGACCAATGAATGCCATGAGTTGGAACTGTCGAGGGCTTGGGAACCCTGCGATAATTCATGAGCTTCGCAAGATTGTGAAGCAAGAAGGTCTCGCCCTTCTCTTCGTGATGGAAACGGAGATTAGGGGGAAAGAGTGGAAAGTTTGTGAGCTCACTTGGGCTATGTAGGATGTTTCGCGGTTGATAGTGATGGACTCAGTGGGGGTATTGGCCTGACCTGGAATGAGGAAGTACATGTTGAACTCAATAACTACAGCCAAGCACACAAAGATGTGACTGTCAAAAGGAAGAATTATGATCATCCTCCCTGGCGGTTCACAGGTTTTTACGGGGAACCAAGAGCAGAGAACATGCATCACAGCTGGGAGTTCCTTTGTACTTTGTTTGCTATCAGAGATGAGGGGTGGGTATGCATGGGTGATTACAACGAAACTCCTTTTCCAGAAGAACACTTCAGTGTGCATGCCAGACCAGCATGGCAGATGCAAGCATTTCGAGATGTAGTAGATCACTGCTCTCTTCAGGATTTAGGCTAGAGAGGAGTACCGTTTACATGGGCCAACAACCAACAGGGCAATGCAAATGTTAAGGCTCGACTTGATCGAGCTCTGGCCAACCCAAAGTTTTAAGAGTTGTTTGAATATTCCAGTTTAAAACATATTAGTTATACGGCCTCAAATCATTGTTATGTTATTGCCGAATTAAGATATGTTCCTTCGAACGCTTGGCCCCATGCTCAACATTCGTTTCATTACGAGAATGTGTGGCATACCCACCCTCAGTACGACACCTTTATAAAAAAATTGTGGATTCCGGGGTGTTGCGAACGCAACATGCAATTTCAAAAAATTTCCTACGCTCATGCAAGATCTATCTAGGATATGCATAGAACCGAGAGGGGAAGAGTGTGTCCACGTACCCTCATAGACCAAAAGCGGAAGCGTCAGCTTAACGCGGTTGATGTAGTCGGACGTCTTCTCGATTCAACCGATCAAGCACCGAACGTACGGCACCTCCAAGTTCTGCACATGTTTAGATCGATGACGTCCCTCGAACTCTTGATCCAGCAAAGTGTCGAGGGAGAGTTCTGTCAGCACGACGGGGTGTGACGGTGATGGTGAACTGATCCGCGCAGGGCTTCGCCTAAGCACTACGTGAATATGACCAGAGGTGTAAACTGTGGAGAGGGGCACCGCACACGGCTTGGAACAATTGATGTGTGTTAGAGGCGCCCCCACCCCCGTATATAAAGGAGGGAGAGGTGAGGAGGCCAGCCCTAGGCGCGCCCCAAGTAGGGGAGTCCTACTTGGGCTCCTAGTAGGATTCGCCCCCCCCCCCTTTCCTTTTACCGAAAGGGGAAAGGGGCGAGGAGAGAGAGGAGGAGAAGGAAAGGGCCCCCTCCCCTAGTCCAATTCGGACTCCTCCCTTGGGGGAACCCCTTGTGGGCTGGCTTGCCTCCCTCCTATGGCCCATATCTTCCCCCAGGGTTCTGGTAACCCCACCGGTAATCTAATATGTACCCGATACATTCCGAAACACTTCCGGTGTCCGAATACTGTCATCCAATATATCAATATTTACCTCTCAACCATTTCGAGACTCCTCATCATGTCTGTGATCTCATCCGGGACTCGGAACAACATTCAGTCACCAAATCACATAACTCATATAATACAAATCATCATCGAACATTAAGCGTGCGGACCCTACGGGTTCGAGAACTATGTAGACATGACCGAGACACCTCTCAAGTCAATAACCAATAGCGGAACCAGGATGCTCATATTGGTTCCTATATATTCTACAAAGATCTTTATAGGTCAAACTAGAATGAAAACATACGTCATTCCCTTTGTCATCGGTATGTTACTTGCCCGAGATTCGACCGTCGGTATCTTCATACTGAGTTCAATCTTGTTACCAGCAAGTCTCTTTACTCGTTCTATAATGCATCATCCCGCAACTAACTCATTAGTCACATTTCTTGCAAGGCTTATCATGGTGTGCATTACCGAGAGGGCCCAGAGATACCTCTTCGATACTCGGAGTGACAAATCCTAATCTCGGTCTATGCCAACCCAACAAACACCTTCAGAGTTACCTGTAGAGCATATTTATAATCACCCGGTTACGTTGTGACGTTTGATAGCACACAAGGTATTCCTCTAGTAATCTGGAGTTGCATAATCTCATAGTCAAAGGAATATGTATAAGTCATGAAGAAAGCAATAGCAATAAAACTTAACGATCATTATGCTAAGCTAACGGATGGGTCTTGTCCATCACATCATTATCCTAATGATGTGATCCCATTCATCAAATGACAACTCATGTCTATGGTCAGGAAACTTAACCATCTTTGATCAACGAGCTAGTCTAGTAGAGGCTTACTAGGGACACTGTGTTTTGTCTATGTATTCACACATGTATCACACTACAAAAAATACACTTCCGTGATGATACGTGTTTGTCACAGTAGGTCGCTTTTTTGTCATGCATGTACACCCATGACAAATTTATGACAGAATCAAGATAGTCATACCTGTGCTGTCGTAGAAGTGTTCCATGACATTACCAAAATTATCATCACGGAAGTGTCCACTTCCATGACGATAAATCGCGCGTCACAGAAGTGCTTTCGTCAAGGGTGACCGACACGTGGCATCCACCGTAATGGAACGCCGTTAAGCTATCGGGTCGGGTTTTGGATCCGATAACCCGTTAACAGCCCCGACCAATGGGGATTTTCCACGTGTAAAATCATCATTGGCTGGAGGAAACACGTGTCGGCTCATCGTTGGGACAGATGTCAACCACTCATTGGACGGAAGGCGCCTATGATACATCGACACATGGCACGACCCAACAGAGGCCCATTCCTGTGAAAAGTCCGGCCCGTTTGACTTGGTCAAAAGGTGGCGGGCCGGCCCATGGAAAACCTGTTAACGGCCTGTTCGCATATAGCCCATTTACAGCCTGCTAACCCAAGGCCTGTTACGCCCTATCCGAATTAGGCCCAGTAGCGTCATCTGGGCCATCCAATATGATTCCAGCCCATTTTCACTTCTGGCCCATGTATGGCCCATGACGTCTTTCGGCCCATATGAGGCCCTATGTAACTCTTGGCCTATTAACGGCCCGTGGTGAAACTGGCCCGTAATGAACAGTGTATCACTTTACACCCATTAACAGCCCGTGGTGAAACTGGCCCATAATGAACAGTGTATCACTTTATACCCATTAACGGCCCGTTATTCTGTTGGGCCGTCTCCAGCCCATGTTATCTTTCGGCCTTCTCAAAGCCCATTTATTCTTGGGCTCATTTCCAGCATTCGTTTACTTACGACTCGTTACTGTCATTTTCTACTTGTGGGCCAAATTCAGCCCGTGGTTACAGTCGGCCCGTTTGTGGTCCGTTAATACGTTGGGCCATTTTCATAGCGTCATCAAATACGGCCTATTACCGATGGCCTGTTACGGTCGGCCCATGAACGGACGATTCTAACTCTAGCCCGTTTACGGCCATAATGCGGCCTGTTATTGGCCCATGTTTGGCCAATCGATCATACGGCCCGTATAAAGCCCATTGATGATACGGCCCGTAGAAGGCCCATTGTTTTTACGGCCCGTAGAAGGCCTACTGTTTATACGGCCCGTAGAAGCCCCACTGTTTCTACGGCCCGTAGGAGGCCCAGCGTCACTACAGTAAATATTAGCCCATGGTTATTGTGGCCTAGTTTTAAAAAATAGGTTATTGCAGCCACTAGTTAACCGCGGAAAAAGAACTGCAATGACTACAAGCAAACAAATAAACAAGACAACAAGGAAATAAATAAGCAAGCAACTAACGCTAGGCTATCACGGCTATTACACATATTACATCCACTGGGCATCAAAGTTCGCCACCAGTGCAAATATAGGGAACAAAGCAGCATATCATATACACTGGTCATCAAAATTGGCCACCAGTGCAAATAAACGCGGCAGCAAAACAAGAGCATAACTGAAACAACTTCAGAAGAGCTCAAGAAACGTTACCATGGGTATCCACCATGCTGGCAATAAGCTTAGCAAGCTGATTAGCTTTGTCCTGTTTGGCGCTAAAATCCTCCAACGCTTGTTGTTGCACTAGAAAGTATGCATCTGAATGCTCCAGGGACTTCCGCAGTCCTTCCGCTTCTTGTCGCAGCACAGTTGATCGATGTCTTTCAGCTTGTAGTTGAGACTCAAGAAACTGAACTGATTCAGACAGTGAGTTTGAATAGCTTGTGCAAGCGGTAGTGGCCAGTAACTCCAGCACTAAACCAAGACAGGATGTGTCACTATCCTGAACCTTATCTGCATTACTTCCTTTACCGTTGCTTAATAAGGCACTCTTCCCCAATATTCTGTCAGCATTCTAAAAGAAGAAACAAGCAGACACATAACAAGTTTAGCATGTACTAGTATATGAAACTCATTTCGGTGAACCAGTTCATTAGTAAGGTGGACAGGATTAAACTACCAAGTCTTCTATTGCCGAGTACTAGTACATAATAAAAGAATCAAACAAACATATATCTATGTCCTATGGTAGCAATGGAATCTTAAATTAGAACAGTTGTTCTTCAGGTTTAGGCACTTGTTCTACATGAACAGAGTACAGTAAGATGCAAGAATATAATACTTAAAAATAGAAAATGAGCTCATAGACCTTACCACATTCTTGGTTCGGGACCAGTACAGAACAAGGCATTCCCAGTCATCATCCAGTAAATGTTTCTCAGGAGAACATAAAGGAATTTGATGAGTTTCTTTGCCGGTGAAGTACGTTTTCTTCAGGTAATTCCGATACTGCCACCAAGCATTCTTGAAGATAGCAGAGGTATTAGCACAGGTTACCTCATCCTGAGTTTCCAAATCGGTCCTTCTCTATAGAGAAAAATGGGAAAATTCGATGTATTATAACCATCATGGAGGTAGGATGTATGGGACGAAGCAAAGTAATTGCCATGAATAACATTACTTACACATAACTCCTGGACAAACACCTGCAACTGGCATTTTCCTTCATCTTCAGTATAATATTTCCAAGATGGGAAGATACGCACATATGATTTAACAACATCAAATGCGATAGATGCTAAACTACGACTAGCTGGTTGTGCTTCCTCCATAGGAATAGGCGTACTAACTGGTGGAGTTGGGGTTCGCCGTGATAGTACTGGCCCTATGGGCACTTGAGCCGCCTTACTAACTGCTCTTGTTTGGGAGCTCTGTGGTGGAGATGGTGCTGTGTCAACAGGAACTGGGTTACTATCGGCTGGGGTTGGGGTTAGATTGGGTGAAGTTGGTTCTCTGTCCATCGTAGTAGGGGTACAATCTGCGAGAGTTTGGGTTATGTGTGGTAGGGCTGGTTCTTGTGCATGTACAACCGGGGTGCTATCTCCACCAGGAGGTAGCACTGTTTTATTTGAAGACCGTGTTTTTAGTCCGCTAGATACTAGCATCACCCGCTCCAATTCAAATGGCTGATAAACAGGAAACATAGTTAAATGTACAGACATTGTATGAGAGATAGATGCAATAGATAGTGTGGAAAAAAGAGGGCATGAAATAGTTGACATGCATATTGTTTAACTAAAACGGATAGCATGACATAATTTCACATATATGATGTCTATCTAAACTGGATAGCATAGCATAACATAATTCAAAGATATGATGAATAACTAAATAGGATCGCATGACATAATTCACCTACATGTTATCTAAGTAATCAGGATCGCATCATTTAATTCACATATGTGATTTATATGCTAAACAGAGGGCATTCGAGATGATGTCTGAACTAAGAACATGGTGTTGAATATTGTGTATATGATGTCTAAACTATGCAATGCAAGACACCGTATGCATGGTATGAGCAGTATAACCGTGCCAAGTTAGAGCATACACCTCAGTGGGGGAATAGGACTGGTCATCTGTCTCTGAATCCATCTCTGAGGAGCTATCGGGACCCAACAAGAGATCTGCTTCGACGGGTAGCACTGTCTGCTCCGAAGGCCTTGTTTTGACTCCAGATTTTTCCATCTCCCACGCAAATGGCTGATTCACAGGAAGAGTAGTTTAATGTACAAACATTGTCGACAAATGGAAATGTAATGAAGAAAAGGATGGGCAAGATATCATTCAAATATATGATGCCTGGTTAAATAGGATGGCATTGCACATTTCACATATATTATGGCTGGCTAAAAGACATGAGACTGCATAATTCCCATATATGATATAGAAACTAAACAGGTGGCATTACAGAACATGTCTAAACTAAGCAGATGACATATATGATGTTAAAAGTAGGCACTGCAAGGCAACATATGCATGATATGACTAACATCATCATGCCAAGGTAGAGCAAACACCTTGGGGGGTAAATAGGAGTGGTCAGCGGCGTCCGAATCCGCCTCAGAACAGATATCTTCCTCTGGATTACAATCTGGAGAGGGGTGGGGAGGGTTTGCCATTGAACCCACCATGGAGCGATGTCTGCATGACATTGTATTGCCGCACAAAAGTCTTCTCTTTTTCTCTACATGTTCAGCATGACTGTGTACAATATCTGACATGCATACGAAAAAAATATGGTGAGATTATGTAAGGAGAGCATGCAGAAATTTAGAGTGATGGTAACAACCAGTGGATCAATGTTTTTCCGTTGAACCAAAATAGCCCTAATGGATCGACATGAATGTATAGTAATAAGTGATGCAACAAGTGTACAACCTCTTTGCCGTAGCCGTGTCGACCTCAGCATCATTGGGTTGGTCGCTGAAGCAGTTGAGGCAGAGGTGGTTGTCGGAGGTGTGGAGGAAGATTTGAGGAATCTGTAGACGGCGTCCAGGGCACTGCTTTGTTGTGACAGATCGTTCTGTCATTGGAGCAGCTCCGGTGAGCCGTAAGACGTCAAGGCTGAAGCAGCACAAGACAGACATCATCAATCTCAAGTGGGATTCTAATAGCATCTCTAATAGATGATGTAAAATGGATGTAAAATTAACATCACCAAAAACCACCTGACTACAACAGATGAGGTAAAAACTGTTGACTCTGAACTTAACTGTCGAAACTGAAATTTACTGTGGAATCTGAATGCTACTGTCGAAACTGAACGCAATGGTAGCAGAGAGGCACTTGACATGTAGTTTAGGGAGGGCCTACAGTTCATCTTCAACCTGCACCCCCCTGAGCCGCCAGCCACCACCGGCCGAACCGCCGGCCCCAGCGCCGCCTCGCCGCCCCGAAACAACTCGCCACCGCCGCCCCGGCCAGCCCTCTAGGCCCCCCGTCCCCACCCTGAACCCTAAGATAGATAGTGGGGTACCTCTCCAGTGAGCCTCCGTCCCCGCTACGGGTGGTTCTTCCTTAACTCCAGCGAGCCCCCAACCCCTGAAAATCGACTGACCCAAAAGTCGATTCAGTCGACTGAAGTGTGGCTTAATCGGAGCAGAGCAGCAGCACGAGCGAGGGGGAGAGCAGCAGCAGCAGCTGGGCGAGCGAGCGATCGAGAGAGAGCCGGGGCAGCAGCAGCAGATCCGGCTCGTATGGACGCCGCTGCCGAAGGGGCCTCACACTGGGGGAGAGCCGCCGTGGAGATGTCGCCCGCGACGCCGGCTTCAAGGTAGCCGCTCCATGGGGGTGCGGGATGGAGCACCGCCGGCGCCGGGAGGTCGAGTTAAGGAGAAGGTGCGATGCGATGAGTGTACAACCTCTTTGGTGGCGCCGAGTAGGCCTCAGCTTCGTCCGAGGAGTCGGTGAGGATGTTGTGGTTCCGGTGGAGCAGGTTAAGGCGGTGCTATGGGGATGGAGCAGCCGCGATAGACGAGGCGATCGTCGGAGCAGCTCCTTGGAGGTGGAGGACGGGGCGGCTGAACCGGCAGGACGGCGAGATGGACGACGGATCCTCATTCGGGGAGGTGGACGAGGGACGTCGAGTTGTTGCGCTGGACGATGTCGTCGGGGAAGAGGCTCCGGCTGGGCAGCGGTGACGTGGCGGACGGAGGAGGGTGGGGTTTCGCGGCTGGAGCGGAGAGGTTATGGCGGCCTGGGATTTCGAATGGCAAAAAGGGGGCGATGGGAGGGGTGAAGCATGACTTAGGAATGCGCTTGTCCAAAATGTAGGGTGTGTTACAAAAGTACCCCCCACCGATTTGAACTAGCGGCCCTTTCGGCTCAGGGTTAGAAGGGGGATTTCGCGTGTCGGGATTTGGCAGCTCGAGGGAGCTTTCGCGTGTGTTGTAATTTCGGGATAGCAAGGCGCGAGTTTTGGGAGCACAATATCTGAATTTTCGGGATATAACAAGACGCGGGTTGAATTTTAGGGACAAGCCTAACATGTAGTAATATTGTACTTGTACGTACCAAATCAATTCGCACTTCCCTCAACCAAAAAGAAAACGAAAAAATAAAACTATTCACACCACACAAAGAGAGAGTCTTGCCCCGTTTTACTATACAAATGCTATTCAAAGCTACTCCCTCCTTCCATCTATATAGGGCCTAATGCATTTTTCGATGCTAACTTTGACCAAATATTAGAGCAATGATATATGACATGCAACTTACACAAAGCACACCGTTAAATTCGTCTGTGAAAGGTTCTTTCAATGATATAATTTTCACATTGTGCATGTCATGTACTATTAATCTTGTCAATAGTCAAAGGCGGTCTTAAAAATCTCATTACGCCCTATATAGATGGAAGGAGGGAGTATGAATCCATGTTATGTCCGATTAAATTTTTTCACTTGCTGTATAATGCATGTAACCTAGTCATACCAACATTTTAGTGCATTCCAAATGTCTATACTACCGCTGCAATTCGAACTAAATTCGAATTCGTTTCTCTATTTCAATAAGAATCTACAATCATGATTGTTGCCAACTTCAACCATCATAGTTTCCTTGCTATCCGCCAGATATAAATCAGACGGCCTATAATGCAAGATGGCAGGCACACCATCATCAACAACTCCGTTTTTTATAAGAGTAGAGATAAAACATATTAAATGTAGTATACCATGTTCATAACCACACCATGTGTATCACCGTTATATATATTCACACATCCGTCGGTTTGAAACACTATGATAAATTCTTCAAATATCCGAATTCACTTTTTATAATGAAGTATATATGATCTCTATTCGTCTTTTACACCCACACAACCCTCTTATCTTTGTAGCTAGCGCTAACTTTCTCTTGTGCATGCACACGCCCGCATCCCTCTCACCCTACCTCAGCATTCTCTAGCTCCATCGCGCAAATTCGTCTTTTCACTTTAGGTCGTTCACCCACGGTGTGTGTAGGCCCCCCAGCTCCTTCTTTACGGCACACATCGATCGATATGCCTCTCTAGCCAGGTGTGCCTAGCACAAACACAAGCTTCCCCTCTTCTCTTGTCACCGTCCATGCCTCACTCCCAGCACTCTTTTCATCGTTCTCGTACTCGCACACTCCTCCCCCTTGATATAGTATGCCTCTCGTACCACCTCCTACATGCATCCATCTCTCTCTATCCTTCTCCTCGTGCCTCATTTGCTTCTAACACACACATGCATGTATACCGATCGATCTCCCAACATATACCTAGATCGACTTTAACTACCCCCCCCATCGATCGACGTACCTCACAAGTTATGTCTCTCCTTTATCTTACAAAGGGCGATTGATCTTCCTATGTAGTTACGTCTGCTTACCACAGCCACATCGTCCCCCCTCATCATTCGTGCATGCCTCCTGACCCGTCTCTCACACGCACGTGCATAGACAACAAGCAGCCATCTCCTCTCTTATTGATATTGCGAGCGTGCCCTCCGTTTGTCTAGCAAGCCTATCCCACCATTTGTTAGAAGCAACTCCACTACCACCCCCTCCAACACTCTAGCTCTGTCTCTCTCCCAACCTTATTCATCTCTTGCACATATGCATGGATGCCGATCGATCTCCCTTAATACATGAGGCAGATCGATCTCCTTAATACATGAGGTAGGCCTCTCTCCTCCTCCACACATATACCAGCCATTGTACCTCTATAGTTAATTGGGCCTCCCTCTTCCCCCACCACACACCGATAGTCGAGCGCTGCAGGTAGGTATCCATGCCACAGAGACAAACTGCACATGTCCCATCTCACGTTCTAGTAGGCCAGCCACTCTATATCTTTGACGTGGGCACACACAAATTCGATGGCACTCTTTATCGATCGCGCGCACACACACACACATCATCCCTCTCTTCGATTCTATGGACACCTCAAGCCGATGATACCTCCACTCTCTTCTCGTGGATCGCCCCCTCTATATATATGTTATATCCAAGACTCTATTTCACACACATTGCATATGTTAAATTTTTTGATTGACCTCCCCCCCCCCCACAAAAAAACTCTCAAGAACCCACACACTATATCTCTCTAGGTTTGTATCTCTATCACACAACCCCACGTAGGTGGTGTACATATACAAGAAGAGAATAGATGCACCGTGCACGTACTCATGCTTCGTGCCCAGCCACACCCGCGCGGGTACACGGTGGAGCTCATTTCTCCGCAGAAGCTGAATTTGTTTTTGAAACATCAAGTGGCCAGAGACTCGAAAAATTATTTGCCCATTAGTGACTTGTCAGGGCGGTGGATTTTAGTTTGTACGATAATGCTGCATCCACCTAAAGTAACGAAAGTTCTTACGTAAACTTCCTAGTAATTCCCTCTTCGTAGGTGCAGCATTACTCCTAACATTTGTAATATCAGTTTGAAACTTGTAATATTGCCATGTCCTATTCCTCAGTCTGTGCATTTAAAAACCAAACCGAAAAACCATACCGAAAATAAACCGAACCGAACCAATTTTATGGTTTTTATGGTTTCTGGTTTTGGTATGGTATGAACTTTTCATACCGATTTGAACTTGGTTTTTATGGTATATACCGGAAAACTGAACGGTTAACCGAATAAACCGAAGTAAAAAGTAAATTTATATTTCTTGAGATGAACAACCATACAAGTTGTCATTTTTCTTGTACATGAGTCAAATGCACTACTAAGCACGTAATTTTTTCTTGTAACATAGTCATTTTTCTATTTTTAAAATGCTAAGCACGTCCATAACCATCAACAGATGAATCAATGCATGCATATATACTTATATATATAGTCATATACTATTTGTGTAGAATAGTATGTGTTTTGAGTCATAAATTTGCTAATTATTATTACGTCATTTCCAAATTCGCGTCAACTTTGGTTTTTATGGTATATACCGAAACCATACCGAAATAATTTGATATATACCGAAACCGAACCGTATTTTAATTTCATACCATATTTATCGAAGTATTAATACCGTACAAACTGAAAAACCGTATAAATCGAACCATGTAAACTGAATAAACCGAACGCACAGGGTGACCTATTCCTGCGTTTAGAAAATCCTGTGAATCAAACAGGTCCTGAGTTTGTGATGATGTTGTGCCTCCCATCTTTCACCAATAGCCGTCGGATCTAGATCTGACGCATACAAACCAAGCTTCTCCATTTTTGCAAAAAGATGCCCGCACTTGTTCCTTATTTACAAACAACTCCTTGTCTCTCACAATCAACATCATCTCCTCCCCACCACATCTAGGAGTCGAAGGCCGTGGAAAAATCTGGCGCGATGGCCGCTGCCGGAGCCGTCCACCCCCAATCTTGGTGTTCCGTGCAATGCACGGGCATCTACGCACGGGAAATTATGTCGAACAAGGCTAGTTGTAAGCAGGCTAGCTCTACAGCCATGATGATAGTGACTGCAGACGGTGAGGCTGACTATGGTATGCCGAACACGGCGCCTATACTCAGGTGTCATCTCCGGCACAGGGTCTTGTCACTTCACTGTGAGGAGCAGCACGTAATAATTTGACCAACGGATAGTACAGTGCTAGTACTCCTACTACTACATTGGTAGTACTACTACTAGTACTAGTAGCACCACCGTCTGGATTTAGGAGTACTACCACGTCCATCTAGATTTTAGTATTTGACTAGCAATATCTAGTAATGCATGTCACCAAAAATGTACTACTCCCTCTGTAAATAAATACATGGTGTTTTATTCCTATCGGCGAGAGAACTTAACGTTTTTTTGCTACTCCTAACTAGAGTACTAATACGATTACATGCAATGAACTAAACACTGCATGTCATGTTTGGTAGTCTCAAGTCATTGAAAGCATGCACAGCCCACATCTCTCATTGGTTGATATGTCACGAAATAAGAAACAAGGAGGGAGTTAATGCACCATGCCTAAGTATTTTGGGATTATTTGGTTTTCGTAAGGTGACTTACACAACATTTTTGTTTACATGCATTAACATTTAATAGTTAAATCAAAGGTCAAAACTTGGCACAAAATGCAAAGGGGACCAATAAACCAGCAAACATCAAACTTCTCTTGTTTGGACCCAACTAGAGGTCCGGTGAGATGACTATACTGCACCGGCACGGAGGGGGACGCAGCTTCATTGACTTACGGCAACTGCCTTTGGGTGAATGACACGTGGCCCCAGGGGGTGGCTGGCCCACCTATCATACAGCCAAAGGCAGGTGCAGTAGAGGGACGGGGAGTAGTATGAAATCATACGCACCTACGCACGCTAACCAAGGGCTTAGTGATCACTCGAATCGCAAGATCAGTTGACTAGAAGCTACGCTAGACCCATGGAGGTGATGAGCGCGAGCATCAGCTGGCTGTGCCAGATGGTCCACGACGCCGGCCTGCGGCCCAGCACCGAGGAACGTCTCCAGGTAGTATTGCCTGAGGCCGCCAGGGCGAGGGGCCGCTTGGACGACAGCTTCGTCTCCTTGTTTGACGAGGTCCTCGTCGGTTTCCTCGACAAGTTCACCGTCGTCAAGAAGCTTGCGGACGACTTTGACGTAAGCCTCCAGCCGACGCGCCCAGGCTCTGCGATGCCCGCCACCCTCAACGACCACTATGGTAACAACCTCTTCGACGCACTGGTGGCCCTGCGACTGCCCGCCGTCGCGCCGAAGAATGTCCACCTCAAGGTTGCGCTCGCCGCGCAACGCCTGGCGCAGCAAGACACCATCGACATAATCACCCACGTCTACGCGCAAATCGTCCACAATGACTACTACATGAAAGAGGAGGACGATAGGACCCTAGCCTTCTTGGAGCGCAGGGCAACCTTGGACGGCACTGTTCAGAAGCACGTTGAGCTCGCCGCCAACACCGCTGCTCCTCACACGTCGGTTGGTGACCTGGCGCACTAGGGCGTGAGGATATCGTTGAACGTTGATGGATCCGTATGTATTTTTATCTTTCTGTCAAATCCATGTAGTAGTATATGATACTATAGTAATTATCTTGTCGGATGGCTGAGAAAACAGGAGGGAGAAGAGATGGCTATAGCATGGACTCCAAGAAAATTGGTGTCGGATGGGACTCGTGTGGGTGGCGTGTGCCGTACTGCTAGACGTGAATGCTACTGAGTTATGGCCCATGCCACCCCACTATATCGAGGTACATAGAACAAATTTCCTGCAGTCCGTGCTCAGCCCTCCTCTATCTCTCTTCTCAGCCAGCCAGCGGACGCGCGGAGCCCATCGTCTGTTTGCTCACATGCGGCCCCACATGTCAGTGAAAACGCAAGAGGACCCACTGAACCTGCACATCTTTCACCTCGACGTGCTGGTGATGAAAAACAAATCCAATAAAGATCTTCGGTGGCCGCTTTTGGAGTTACTCAAGAGTAGTAAGATTCTATTTACAGTTTAACCCAAGATGCACATCTCGTGGCTTCAACTACCACTCTATTTTCTTTCATGACACAACCTGGATGCTGGATGTCCCACGTGTCGGCAAAAGGAGGAAGAACCCGACCAAATCTTCGGTTCTGCTATCAGATGAGATTAGTGCACTTGTTGATACTCCTACTAGAATAGAGGCTAGACATGAAACTAGATGCGAGGAAGCAACGTCTACTTCTTTACACTCAAAGAAGAAAGAAGCACGCAAGATCGAGCCTCCGCAGATCAACAATGAATGCATTAAGAAGGCACTAATCCAACTTAAAGGAGTAGTAAAATGTATTCTTGTGGTTCTTGTTTTCTTTGGTCTTGCTTTTCTAGTCAAAATTATCGTTGGAGTTCATGCAAAACGGAGGTCCGTTTGGGGTCATGCATTGGAGTTGGCCTTACAAGTGGGACCGTAGTTAAGGAAACTAACTATCGGCAAACTCCCACCTCGCCCACCGCGTGATGGCTGAAGTTAGGCTGGTCATAGTGGGAGTAACTTAGCAAGTAACATAGTGCATTTCAAGACAAGTTTGCTTATGTGGCATATAGTTAATGACGAGAGAAATGTTTGGAGTAACATAATATGTTACTATAACATAACGCAAACCAAAGCAAAATGAGTCTATAATGTAATAAATGCAATCATCTATGATACTACTTGTATGTTACTTTGCACTATGAAGGTAGTAACAAAGACTAGTGTCATATGCATGACACTAGTCTAAGTTACTCCCCACTATAACCAGCCTTAGAGAAACGACGAGGTTGAAGAGATTGCTCTAGCACGGACTCCAAGAAATAATATGGTGTCAGATGGATGTCGTGGTGGTGGCGTGTGCCATACTCCTGGACGTGAATGCTTGTTCTGGCCCATGCCACCCTACTACTCCTACTACTTACTCCTACTAGTATATAGTATACTAGTATCGAGGATTCGAGGTGCTGGTTACGTACTATGAACACATTAACATATGGCTACAGTAAAAACACCCGCCCGACGCGCGAAGCATGTGAAGCTAGTACAAATTTAGAGAAGCGACTCGAAAGCCATTCATAAATTTAGTAAGTTTATCACAGGCATATCATTTTATTACATACAACAGGTCATCAACCCACATCGACAACAAGGATACATTATAAATACTAAAGTTTTCACCACACAACAAATAACAAGCCATGAAATGAACGTCAACTCAACCATTCCGCGGCGTTGGAAACGCTTGCTTTGAACCACAACTGATTCTCTGGGATGGGCCATCTGTTGTCGATCTGGAGACCAACGCAGGACCGATCATCCAGGCTGAAGCGGCCTACTATATCAGTACGAGGGTAGGGAACCACCCAAATGTCCGAGGTATAGACACAGTTGCTTCTCATAAATGTGTCAGCGGCAGTTGGATCACCTTTCACCATCATCGGATAGTTTTGTCCAAGGAAGAGCGAGTTTTCTCCAAGACTATCAATTCTGTGCCAGGGAGAAGGAGTTGGCGCTAGCACACTAGTATCCATCCCGAATACCATGCAACGGGTGTTGGAATAGATCCGGAGAGTGCGACCATGGGAGACACCTGCTTCCTTACCAGTAACATCATCAGTGGGTTGTATACATACAAGAAGAGGTGATCCATCGGAATTAGTTGCCAGGCGCCACAGAGTATATCGGCGCTGCTTGTCCTCATGCTCGTGATCATCACCATCGTCATCTCCCCCTTGGTTATAAAAATTTTCAAGTATAGGTGGTGGGATGTACACAGGACCTTGGAAACACAAGAAGAAGGTTAATTAGTAAAGGGAAACTTGCTAACCCGCATGCATGTGGATGAAACAATTATAATTATGGTGGAAGACAAACGTACCGAAACTACTAGGATGCCATGCAAAAACAGTGCCACGAGTGGTGGCAGCAAACACAAGGCCCTCATATTAAATTGCATCACAGTACTCATCCGTGTACAGAAACTAATTTTTGAGCAATATCCATCGAGTCGAACCACGAAGGACGGCAACAAGCTTGTCGAAGATAGCAACAACTTGATAGTTGTTGTAATTCCAAGAGCGGTTGGGAACTCGACAAATTGCTATCTTCCATAGAAGACAGTCACCATGATCGTATTTGAACATGCGTACATTACCGGTGTGCTCAACCTCTGGGCAGTGTGCTGAGATTTTTGGAAGTGGAACCCACTGACGAGTGTACACATTCACAAGTTCCCACTTGCAGTTGGACCCAATGTAAACAAACCAATCTCCATTTGCGCCCGCCCAAGCCTTGCCCTCGAGCGATGTCATCTTAACATCATACATATCATTATCAAGCGGCATCAACTGGCATAGGGCGAGGCCTCCGTCATGCCGGCGCCAGTCATCAGGGTCACGGCAAAGAAGATAGGGGAGATTAAACCGCTCCTTGACTCTTGGGTTCTTTGTAATGATGTTATTAGTTGACTCGAGAATGGGCTTGAACGAACCTGCCATGCTAGCCAAGGTGATGATGTCGCACCGATCAATGAGTTCCTCCACCACGTCATCTTTCAGATCGGGGCAAGAATAACGGGGTCGTTTCCGGCCTGTTACCTCCATGGAGAAGACGATCAAACAATGGCAGAAGAAAGGGTGAAGGGCTGAAGGAAAATGGAGGAGGGAGAGGAAGAGCATGCGACAACAGTTCCAAATCGAGAGGGAAAGGCGAAGAGTCGGTGGACGGTTGCGAGTTTGCCATAGTTCACGAAGAGGCGCCCCGGCCTACACGTCCGTTCGGAAATACTGGGTTGTGCGGGACACTCTGGCCTGTCTAGACAGCCTTTTCTTTTATGTTTACCACAGACCAGCCCAGTAGTTTTTTTTTCTTTCTGAAAATGGCTAGCCCAGTTCTTTTGTGATTTGTCAAGTAAGTCGCTTTATCAGGCCTGCTGGGCTGCAAATCTTTCAAGACGAGGAGAGCTTCATTCGGCTGGCCGAGAAAATGGCCTATCAGTAATGAGAAATGGTCTGTACATTTTTAAAACACATCAAACCGGCAATTATTTTCAAATATCTTTTTTTCATTTCAAGATTTTAAATTGCACTGATTTTCATGCGTGGACAATTTATTGGATTTTATATTGATATACATTTATTTTTTAAATCAGTCTGAATGTGACTCGAAATTTCGGGATTAAAAACAGTTCAGACCGCACCGACATATGCAAAATTTCGCATAATTTTTTAATCGTGGCCACAATATGGGCTGTAATGCTAACATAAAGAATATGGGCTCCAAAAAAACCCGTAAGAATCAGCAAATGGGCTGTAAATTATTTGAAATAATGGCAGATGGGCTATATGCTGTTTTCCATAGATTTGAGGCTTTCCACAGATGGCATGTATACTGTTGGATGTCCATCCAACGGCCGTCGTGCTTCTTCAATCTCTGCTCTTCCTACTCCAGCTGCTCAAACAAGCGCCGGCGGGACTGCCTGCTCCCTCCTCCCCGTGGCCGGCTGTGCTGCCGCGCAGGCCTCACTGCCCCATCGTACTCCCATCGCTGGCCTAGCCATCCCTCTACTCACCCACACCTGTTGTTATTCTCCGGCGATGGCAAACGAACCAGTAAACCCTCGTACAGTCATACTCCCCTCCGCGTGGGAAACAAAAACAACGGCCGAGTCTTCCCTGCCTCCGTGTCATTCCCGTCCTAGGCCTCGCCGTCGTCCACCACCCTGGTGCTCTCGGCGTGGCGTGGTCGGCGTGGTCAACGACCGACATGCATCTGAAGTGGACTGTACGTGGAGAGGCTGACAGCTGGGTCCATGGCCGCACGCAAGGAAATGCCTCCTTATTACGCGCAAAATAATGATTTCCTCCACCTGACATCTGAGACCCACCGAAACGGCCTCTGTATTAAGCGGAAAAAACGTTACCGCCGCTGACAGCTCGGACCCACCAGCTATATCTTCGCACGCAAGGAAGTGCCTCCTTATTACGCACAAAAAAATGAATACCCCCTGCTAGCTGGGACCCAGTATAGTGGGCCTACTAAGTTGACGGGGACGAAGGGCTTTGTCAACTTAGTCAATACGCACGATTCTAGCTCGACTGACCGTACGATGTCCATCCAACGGTCGTAGTGCTTCCTCAACCTCTGGTCTTCTTGCTCCAGCCGCCCAAAGCAGCGCCGGTCGTGCCGCCTGCTCCTGCCTCCCGTGGCCGGTTGTGCTGCCGCGGAGGCCTCACCTTCCCCATACTACTCCCACCGCTGGCCAGGCCATCCCTCCACTCCACTCACCCACACCCCTTGTTATTCTGCGGTGACGGTAGCGCAGCCAAACCAGTGAACCCTCGTACTCCTCTCCGTGTGGGCATCCATTGCCGCATCTTCCCCGGCTCCGCGTCGTCCCCTTCCTCGGCCTCGCCGTCGTCCACCGTCGTGGTGCTGTCAGCGCGGCGTGGTCAATGTGGTCAACGACCGAATTCCATCGGAAGAATACTGTACATGGAGAGGTTGATAGTTGGGTCCACGGCAGCCGCAAGGAAGTGCCTCCTTATTACGCGGAAAATAATTATTCCTCCACCTCATAGCAGGGACCCACCGGACGCCCACCAGTATATCGCGAAAAAAACGTTTGCCCCTGACTGCTGGGACCCACCCGACGGGCCACCGTATTTCGTGAAAAAAACGTTCCCCCTGCTGTCAGCTCGGACCCACTGGAAGTGCCTCCTTATTACGCACAAAAAAATGAATACCCCCTTGCTAGCTGGGACCCACCTTAGTGGCAGGCTGACTTGTGGGCCTACTAAGTTGACAGGGACGGAGGGCTTTGTCAACTTAGTCAATATGCACGATTCTAGCTCCAGTGACCGTGCGATGTCCATCCAACGGTCGTAGTGCTTCTTCAACCTCTGGTCTTCTTGCTCCAGCCGCCCAAACCAGCGTCGGTCGTGCCTCGTGCTCCTGCCTCCCGTGGCCGGCTGCGATGCTGCGGAGGCCTCACCGCCCCTACTACTCCCACCGTTGGCCAGGCCATCCCTCTACTCACCCACACCCCCTGTTATTCTGCGGCGACGACAGCCTCACACCGCAGCGAACCAGTGAACCCTCATACTCCTCTACGCGTGGGCATCCACTGCCGCGTCTTCCCTGGCTCCGCGTCGTCCCCTTCCTGGCCTCGCCGTCGTCCACCGCCCTGGTGCTCTCGGCGCGGCGTGGTCAACATGGTCAAGGAACGGCTTCCATCGGACGTGGACTGTACGTGGAGAGGCTGACAGCCGGGTCCACGGCGGCAGCAAGGAAGTGCCTCCTTATTATGTGCAAAATAATTATTCCTCCACCTAACAGCGGGGACCCACCGGACGGGCCACCAGTATTTTGCGAAAAAAAAATCTTTTCCCCCTGACAGCTGGGACCCACCGGGCGGGCCACCGTATTTCGCGAAAAAACGTCCCCCCCCCCCCGCTGTCAGCTTGGACCCACTGGAAGTGCCTCCTTATTACGCACAAGAAAATGAATACTCCCCCGGCTAGCTGGGACCCACCTTGCTGGGAGGCTGACTTGTGGTCCTACTAAGTTGACGGGGACGAAGGGCTTTGTCAACTTAGTCAATATGAACGATTCTAGCTCCAGTGACCGTACGATGTCCATCCAACGGCCGTAGTGCTTCTTCAACCTCTGGTCTTCTTACTCCAGCCGCCCAAAGCAGCACCGGTCGTGCCGCATGCTCCTGCCTCCCGTGGTCGGATGTGCTGTCGCAGAGGCCTCACCACCCCCTACTATTCCCACCGCTGGCCAGGCCCTGCAGCAACGGCAGCCTCACACCGTAGCTGAACCAGTGAACCCTCGTAATCCTCTCTGCGCGGGCTTCCACTGTCGCGTCGCCCCCTTCCTAGGCCTCGCCGTCATCCACCGCCGTGGTGCTCTCCATGCGGCGTGGTCAACGTGGTCAAGGAACGACTTCCATCGAAAGAGTACTGTACGTGGAGAGGCTGACAACTGGGTCCACGGCCACAACCCAGTTTTTTTGTGATTTGCCAAGTAAGTCGCTTTGTCAGGCCTGTTGGGCTACAAATCTTTCAAGACGAGGAGAGCTTTCATTCGGCTAGCCGAGAAAATGGCCCATCAGTAATGAGAAATGGGTTGTACATTTTTAAAACACATCAAACCGGCAATTAGTTTCAAATATCTTTTTTTCATTTCAATATTTTAAATTACATTAATTTTTATGTGTGGAGAATTTGTGGGATTTTATATTGATATACATTTATTTTTAAAATCCGTTTGAATGTGAGTCGAAATTTCGGGATTAAAAACAGTTCGGATCACACCAAAATATGCAAAATTTCGTATAATTTTTTAACCATTGCCACAATATGGGCTGTAATGCTAACAAAAAGAATACGGGCTCCAAAAAAACTTTAAGAATTAGCAAATGGGCTGTAAATTATTAGAAATAATGGCAGATGGGTTGTATGTTGTTTTCCACAGATTTGAGGCTTTCCTAAAAAAAAGGTTGACGCACAAGCACTAACTGTTGGATGTCCATCCAACGGCCGTCGTGCTTCTTCAATCTCTGCTCTTCCTGCTCCAGCCGCTCAAACAAGCGCCGGCGGGACTGCCTGCTCCCTCCTCCTCGCGGCCGGCTGTGCTGCCGCGCAGGCCTCACTGCCCGACCGTACTCCCATCGCTGGCCTAGCCATCCCTCTACTCACCCACACCTGCTGTTATTCTCCAGCGACGGCAGACGAACCAATAAACCCTCGTACAGTCATACTCCCCTCCACGTGGGAAACAACTGCCGAGTCTTCCCTGCCTCTGTGTCCTCCCCTTCCTAGGCCTCACCGTCGTCCACCGCCCTGGTGCTCTCGGCGCGGCGTGGTCAACGTGGTCAAGGAACGACTTCCATCGGACGTGGACTGTACGCGGATAGGCTAACAGGTGGGTCCACGGCCGCAGCAAGGAAGTGCCTCCTTATTACGCGGAAAATAATGATTCCTCCACCTGACAGCTGGGACCCACCGGACGGGCCACTGTATTTCGCGAAAAAAACGTTTCCCCCTGACTGTTGGGACCCACCAGCTACATCTTCGCACGCAAGGAAGCGCGTCCGGGAAAAAAAAAGATTTGCCCCCTGACTGCTGGGACCCACCAGCTACATGTTCGCAGGCAAGGAAGTGCCTGACAGTCGGGACCCACCTGGTCGAAGTGTGCGTAGCATTGTCATTCTGGTCGCGAATGTGTATGTACATACTGGTCGATGTAGAGGCGCGCACGTGTCGTAGTAGAGGCACGCACGTAGCATGTACATGTACGTACAGCGGCCAGGGTGCAAGAAAGAAAATATTGCCACATATGTGTACATACGGGTGGGGTCTCGAACGCCTACTCGCGCATACGTCCGGCAAGGGCTTGTGTACATGGCTGGGTCGGAACAGAGAAACAGCGTCATCATCGTGTTCATGGGGAGGCAACGGAATGCGTCGTGTTCATGGGGAGGCAACGGAATGCGTCATGTTCATCGGGAGGCAACGGAATGCGTGGGAGCCAACCGGCTGGGTCGGAACGGAATGTGTGGTCGTGTTCATCGAGAGGGCTTGGACGGAACAGACGATGGAAACGAGGCCTGGCGTACCGCACAATGGAGGAAACAGACCTCCTACGTTCGGAACGGGGTCCTGTTGATCGGGAGGGGTCTGGCGTACCGCAAAATGGAGGAAACGGACCTCCTACGGTCGAAACAGGGGTCCTGTTGATCGGGAGGGGTGTGGCGTACCGCAAAACGGACGAAACGGACTTGTGTTGGAGCGCTACGGTCGAAACGGGGGTCCTCTTCATCGGGAGGGGTGTGGCGTACCGCAAAACAGGACTCCACGGGATACTGTTCATCTCCACCGTCGACCCCCTCCAGCCTCCACGAGCTACTGTTCATCCACCGTCGACCTCCTCCAGCCTCCACCTGCGACTGTTCATCCACGGGCTCCTGTTCATCCAGCCTCCACCGCGCGCTACTCCACCGGCTACTGTTCAACCAGCCCTCTCCACGGGCTCCTGTTCAACCAACCCTCCACGGGCTACTGTTCATCCTTCCCTCCACCGTCTACTGTTCATCCTGCCCTCCACGGGGTGGTCCTGTTCATCCAGCCCTCCACGGGGTCCTGTTCATCCAGCCCCAACCGGCTTGATCGATCGGGGTCCTGTTCATCCAGAGGCAACACCATGGGGTCCTGTTCATCCACCCCACCGGGAACTGTTCATCCAACCCCCCTCCCCCGCAACGCTCACTGTTCATCCAGAGGCAACATCGATCGGTTTCAGTTAGCAACAGTAGCGAAGGAATCGCTCGATCAGGTTCAGTTAACAGCCATCGATCGATCGCTCGGATTCAGTAACGCGTAGCCTGCAGTGCAATCGCTCGGGTTCAGTTAGAGCCCAATGCCTCGCTCGGGTTCAGTTAGAGCCAACGCCTCGCACACACGCGCGTACGTGTACGAGAGAAACGCGCATCGGTCGGCCCCCGACCTCCCACCGTAACCGGGAACTCCCCGAAATTTTCCTCCCCCTCGCTTCTACCATGGTTTTTTTCATCATGGACGGCCCAAAGAATGTCATGCAGCTGCGTCTCCGGCCCGCCCAGGACGAAAAGCCCATTTTCTGTCATGATTTTTTGTCATAGAAGTAGGAGCCCACCACATCTATGATGATACCAGGTTTTGTCACAATTATCGTCATAGAAGTGTCATATGTATGACAGGAAAAAAATTCGTTCAGCCCAAAATGTCACGGATGTGTCTTGTTTTTGTAGTGTCAAGTTTCCGGTTAATACATTTCTAGGATGAATAATAAACATTTATCATGATATAAGGAAATATAAATAACAACTTTATTATTGCCTCTAGGGAATATTTCCTTCAGTCTCTCACTTGCACTAGAGTCAGTAATCTAGATTATATTGTAATGATTCTAACACCCATGGAGTCTTGGTGTTGATCATGTTTTGCTCGTGGAAGAGTCTTAGTCAACGGGTCTGCCACATTCAGATACGTATGTATTTTGCAAATATGTATGTCTCCCTCCTTGACTTGATCATGGATGGAGTTGAAGCGTCTCTTGATGTGTTTGGTTCTCTTGTGAAATCTGGATTCCTTCGCCAAGGCAATTGTTGCAGTATTGTCACAAAAGATTTATTGGACCCGATGCACTAGGTATTACACCTAGATCGGATATGAACTCCTTCATCCAGACTCCTTCATTCGCTGCTTCTGAAGCAGCTATGTACCCCGCTTCACACGTAGATCCCGTCACGACGCTTTGCTTGGAACTGCACCAACTGACAGTTCCACCATTCAATATAAATACGTATCCGGTTTGTGACTTGGAGTCATCCGGATCAGTGTCAACGCTAGCATCGATGTAACCATTTACGACGAGCTCTTTGTCACCTCCATAAACGAGAAACATATCCTTAGTCCTTTTCAGGTACTTCAGGATGTTCTTGACCGCTGTCCAGTGATCCACTCCTGGATTACTTTGGTACCTCCCTGCTAGACTTATAGCAAGGCACACATCAGGTCTAGTACACAACATTGCATACATGATAGAACCTATGGTTGAGGCATAGGGAATGACTTTCATTTTCTCTCTATCTTCTGCAGTGGTTGGACACTAAGTAGTGACTCAACTTCACACCTTGTAACATAGGCAAGAACCCTTTCTTTGACTCATCCATTTTGAACTTCTTCAAAACTTTATCAAGGTATGTGCTCTGTGAAAGTCCAATTAAGCATCTTGATCTATCTCTATAGATCTTGATGCCCAATATATAAGCAGCTTCACCGAGGTCTTTCATTGAAAAATTCTTATTCAAGTATCCTTTTATGCTATCCAGAAATTCTATATCATTTCCAATCAACAATATGTCATCCACATATAATATTAGAAATGCTACAGAGCTCCCACTCACTTTCTTGTAAATAGAGGCTTCTCCAAAAGTCTGTATAAAACCATATGCTTTGATCACTTCATCAAAGCGTATATTCCAACTCCAACATGCTTACACCAGTCCATAAATGGATCATTGGAGCTTGCACACTTTGTTAGCACATTTAGGATCGACAAAACCTTCTGGTTGCATCATATACAACTCTTCTTTAATATATCCATTAAGGAATGCATTTTTGATGTCCATTTGCCAGATTTCATAATCATAAAATGCAGCAATTGCTAACATGATTCGGACAGACTTAAGCATCGCTACGGGTGAGAAGGTCTCATCGTAGTCATCTCCTTGAACTTGTCGAAAACCTTTCACAACAATTCAAACTTTGTAGACAGTAACATTACCATCATCGTTAATCTTCTTCTTGAAGATCCATTTATTCTCTATGGCTTGCCGATCATCAGGCAAGTCAACCAAAGTCCACACTTTGTTCTCATACATGGATCTCATCTGAGATTTCATGGCCTCAAGCCATTTCGTGGAATCTGGGCTCATCATCGCTTCCTGGTAGTTCATAGGTTCGTCATGGTCTAGTAACATGACTTCCAGAACAGGATTACCGTACCACTCTGGTGCAAAACGTATTCTGGTTGACCTACGAGGTTCAGTAGTAACTTGATCTGAAGTTTCATAATCATCATCATTAGCTTCCTCACTAGTTGGTGTAGGTATCATGGGAACGGTTTTCTATGATGGGCTACTTTCCAATTCGAGAGAAGGTACAATTACCTCATGAAGTTCTACTTTCCTCTCACTCACTTCTTTCGAGAGAAACTCCTTCTCTAGAAAGGATCCATTATTAGCAACAAAGATCTTGCCTTCGGATCTGTGATAGAAGGTGTACCCAACAGTTTCTTTTGGGTATCCTATGAAGACACACTTCTCCGATTTGGGTTCGAGCTTATCAGGCTGAAGCTTTTTCACATAAGCATCACAACCCCAAACTTTAAGAAATGAGAACTTAGGTTTCTTGCCAAACCACAATTCATATGGTGTCGTCTCACCGGATTTAGATGGTGCCCTATTTAATGTGAATGCAATTGTCTCTAATGCATAACCCCAAAACAATAGTGGTAAATCAGTAAGAGACATCATAGTTCGCACCACATCTAATAAAGTATGGTTACGATGTTCAGACACACCATTATGCCATGGTGTTCCAGGTGGCGTGAGTTGTGAAACTATTGCATATTGTTTTAAATGAAGGCCAAACTCGTAACTCAAATATTCACCTCCGCGATTAGATCGTAGAAACTTTATTTTCTTGTTACAATGATTCTCAACTTCACTCTGAAATTCTTTGAACTTTTCAAATGTTTCAGACTTGTGTTTCATTAAGTAGATATACCCATATCTGCTCAAATCATATGTGAAGGTCAGAAAATAACGATACCCGCCGCGAGCCTCAACACTCATCGGACCGCATACATCGGTATGTATTATTTCCAATAAGTCAGTGGCTTGCTCCATTGTTCCGGAGAACGGAGTCTTAGTCATCTTGCCCATGAGGCATGGTTCACAAGCACCAAATGATTCATAATCAAGTGATTCCAAAAGTCCATCCGCATGGAGTTTCTTCATGCGCTTTACACCAATTGACCTAAATGGCAGTGCCACAAATATGTTGCACTATCATTATCAACTTTGCATCTTTGGCATCAATATTATGAATATGTGTATCACCACGATCCAGATTCAATAAAAATAGACCACTCTTTAAGGGTGCATGACCATAAAAGATATTACTCATATAAATAGAACAATCATTACTCTCTGATTTACATGAATAACCGTCTCGCATCAAACAAGATCCAGATATAATGTTAATGCTCAACGCTAGCACCAAATAACAATTATTCAGGTCTAAAACTAATCCCAAAGGTAGATGTAGAGGTAGCGTGCCGACGGCGATCATATCGACCTTGGAACCATTCCATATGCGCATCATCACCTCGTCCTTAGCCAATCTTCGTTTAATTCATACCACCTGTTTCAAGTTGCAAATATGAGCAACAAAACCAGTATCAAATACCCAGTCGCTACTACGAGCATTAGTAAGGTACACACCAATAACATGTATATCAAATATACCTTTGTTCACTTTGCCATCCTTCTTATCCGCCAAATACTTGGGGCAGTTCCGCTTCCAGTGACCAGTCCCTTTGCAGTAGAAGCACTCAGTTTCAGGCTTGGGTCCAGTATTGCGTTTCTTCCCGGGAGTGACAACTTGCTTTCCATTCTTCTTGAAGTTCTCCTTCTTTCCCTTGCCCTTTTTCTTGCAACTAGTGGTCTTGTTAACCGTCAACCCTTGATGCTCTTTCTTAATTTCTACCTCCGCAGCTTTGAGCATAGCGAAGAGCTCGGGAATTGTCTTATTCATCCATTGCATATTATAGTTCATCACGAAGCCTTTGTAGCTTGGTGGCAGTGATTGAAGGATTCTGTCAATAACACTATCATCTAGAAGATTAACTCCTAGCTGAGTCAAGTGGTTATGGTACCCAGACATTCTGAGTATGTGTTCACTGACAGAACTGTTCTCCTCCATCTTGCAGCTATAGAACTTGTTGGAGACTTCATATCTCTCAACTTGGGCATTTGCTTGAAATATTAACTTCCACTCCTGGAACATCTCATATGGTCCAGGATGTTCAAAACATCTTTAAAGTCCCAATTCTAAGCTGTAGAGCATGGCACACTGAACTATAGAGTAGTCATCAGACCGCATCTGCCAGACGTTCAAAAGCGTCTACATTAGTGGGAGGGAGCTTGTCACCTAGCGGTGCATCAAGGACATAATTCTTCTGTGCAGCAATGAGGATAATCCTCAGGTTACGGACCGAGTCCATGTAGTTGCTACCATCATCTTTCAACTGAGCTTTCTCTAGGAACGCATTAAAATTCAAGGGAACGGTAGCACGGGCCATTAATCTACAACATAGATATGCAAAAACTATCAGGACTAAGTTCATGATAAATTAAGTTCAATTAATCATATTACTTAAGAACTCCCACTTAGATAGACATCCCTCAAGTCATCTAAATGATCACTTGATCCATATCAACTAAACCATGTTCGATCATCACGTGAGATGGAGTAGTTTTCAATGGTGAACATCTCTATGTTGATCATATCTACTATATGATTCACGTTCGACCTTTCGGTCTCCAGTGTTCCGAGGCCATGTCTGTACATGCTAGGCTCGTCAAGTTTAACCCAAGTATTCTGCACGTGCAAAACCGTCTTGCACCCGTTGTATGTGAACATAGAGCTTATCACACCCGGTCATCACATGGTGTCTCGACACGACGAACTATCGCAACGGTGCATACTCAGGGAGAACACTTATACCTTGAAATTTTTAGTGAGGGATCATCTTATAATGCTACCGCCGTACTAAGAAAAATAAGATGCATAAAAGATAAACATCACATGCAATTAAAATATGTGACATGATATGGCCATCATCATCATCTTGTGCCTTTGATCTCCATCTCCAAAGCACCGTCATGATTTCCATCGTCACCGTCTTGACACCTTGATCTCCATCGTAGCGTCGTTGTTGTCTCACCAACTATTACTTCTACAACTATTGCTAACACATAGTGATAAAAGTAAAGCAATTACACGTCGATTGCATTTGATACAATAAATCGACAACCATAAGGCTCCTGCCAGTTGCCGATAACTTTTACAAAACATGATCATTTCATACAATAACGTATATCACATTATGTCTTGACCATATCACATCACAACATGCCCTGGAAAAACAAGTTAGACATTCTCTACTTTGTTGTTGCAAGTTTTACGTGGCTGCTATGGGCTTCTAGTAAGAACCATTCTTACCTACGTATCAAAACCACAACGGTGTTTCGTCAAGTTTGTTGTTTTAACCTTCAACAAGGACCGACCGTAGTCAAATTCGATTCAACTAAAGTTGGAGAAACAGACACCCACCAGCCACCTTTATGCAAAACAAGTTGCATGTCTGTTGGTGGAACCGGTCTCATGAACGTGGTCATGTAAGGTTGGCCCGGGCCGCTTCATCCAACAATAACGCCAAATCAAAATAAGACGTTGGTGCTAAGCAGTATGACTATCACCTCCCACAACTCTTTGTGTTCTACTCGTGCATATCATCTAAGCATAGACCTGGCTCGGATGCCACTGTTGGGGAACGCAACATGAAAATTCCTACGCTCAGGCAAGATCTATCTAGGAGATGCATAGCAACAAGAGGGAAAGAGTGTGTCCACGTACCCTTGTAGGCCGAAAGCGGAAGCGTTAGCTTAACGCGGTAGATGTAGTCAAACGCCTTCTCGATTCAACCGATCAAGCACCGAACGTATGGCACCTCCGAGTTCTACACACATTCAGCTCAATGACGTCCCTCGAACTCTTGATCCAGCAAAGTGTCGAGGGAGAGTTCTATCAGCACGACGGCATGGTGACGGTGATGGTGAAGTGATCCGCGCAGGGCTTCGCCTAAGCACTACGTGAATATGACCGGAGGCGTAAACTATGGAGGGGGCGCCGCACACGGCTTGGAACAATTGATGTGTGTTAGAGGCGCCCCCACCCCCGTATATAAAGGAGGGAGAGGGGAGGAGGCCGGCCCTAGGCGCGCACCAAGTAGGGGAGTCCTACTTGGGCTCCTAGTAGGATTCGCCCCCCCCCCATTTCCATTTACCGGAAGGGGAAAGGGGGAAGGAGAGAGAGAGGAGAAGGAAAGGGGGGCGCCACCCCCTCCCATAGTCCAATTCAAACTCCTCCCTTGGGGGGGAGGCGCCCCCTTGTGGGATGGCTTGCCTCCCTCCTATGGCCCATATGGCCCATATCTCCCCCCCGGGGGGGGTCCAGTAACCCCCCCAGTAATCCGACATGTACCCGATACAATCCGAAGCACTTCCGGTGTCTGAATACTATCATCCAATATATCAAACTTTACCTCTTGACCATTTCGAGACTCCTCGTCATGTCCGTGATCTCATCCGGGACTCCGAACAACATTCGGTCACCAAATCACATAACTCATATAATACAAATCATCATCGAACGTTAAGCGTGCGGACCCTACAGGTTCGAGAACTATGTAGACATGACGGAGACACCTATCAGGTCAATAACCAATAGCGGAACCTGGATTCTCATATTGGTTCATACATATTCTATGAAGATCTTTATCAGTCAAACTGTAATGACAACATACGTCATTCCCTTTGTCATCGATATGTTACTTGCCCGAGATTCGATCATCGATATCTTCATACCTAGTTCAATATCGTTACCGGCAAGTCTCTTTACTCGTTACGTAATGCATCATCCCGCAACCAACTCATTAGTCACATTGCTTGCAAGGCTTATCATGATGTGCATTACCAAGAGGGCCCAGAGATACCTCTCCGATACTCGGAGTGACAAATCCTAATCTCGATCTATGCCAACCCAACAAACACCTTCAGAGATACTTGTAGAGCATCTTTATAATCACCCCGCCCGTTACACTGTGACGTTTGATAGCACACAAGGTATTCCTCCGGTATTCAGGAGTTGCATAATCTCATAGTCAAAGGAATATGTATAAGTCATGAAGAAAGCAATAGCAATAAAACTTAACGATCATTATGCTAATCTAACATATTGGTCTTGTCAACCACATCATTATCCTAATGATGTGATCCCGTTCATCAAATGACAACTCATGTCTATGGTCAGGAAACTTAACCATCTTTAATCAACGAGCTAGGCTAGTAGAGGCTTACTAGGGACACTGTGTTTTGTCTATGTATTCACACATGTATCAAGTTTCCGATTAATACAATTCTAGCATGAATAATAAACATTTATCATGATATAAGAAAATATAAATAACAACTTTATTATTGCCTCTAGGGCATATTTCCTTCACAGGGTCTGGCCAGAGAGGTTTTGGTGAAGTATTGACTGCCTTAGAAATAGTACAACAACGTCTCGGTTCCTAGGGTGAGCGCGAGTTTGGCAGCCTGGCTAAGAAGGTTCGCAAATTGCAATCTAGACTAGAACGCCTCCGTGCCACCTCGGTTGGGCAAGGCCCAACAGTGGAAGAGCTCACGGTTGCTGCTCAGCTATGTGAGGCCCTTCGTCAAGAAGAAATATGGATGAAACAAAGTTCTCGGGTTCGTTGGCTTCGAGCTGGTGATTGGAATACGGTTTTTTAAGCCCAGGTAGCCCAGCGAAAATGAGATAATAGGATTACCTCTCTCCAACTTGGAGATGGGAGAATCAACGTGGATCCGGGCAAGCTGAAAACAAAAATAAATGAATTTTACCAAACTTTGTATCAGTCTCAGGGATACAATGATATGCAACTCTTGTTGCAGCATGTTCCTAGCCGAGTTAGCGAAGCCATGAACGACTCTTTATCCAAGGATTACTCGTCAGAGGAGATAAAAACCGCTCTATTTCAAATGGCTCCCTCGAAGGCCCCTGGAGTAGATGGGTTTACAACAGGCTTCTTCCAACGGCATTGGGAGATAGTGGGCGAAGATGTGACACATGCCCTTTTGGGATTTCTTAATGGGGGCGATCTTCCTTCGGGTCTAAATGACACGTCGATTACATTGATACATAAGGTACAGAACCCCAAAAAGATCTCTCAATTTAGACCGATTACTCTTTGTCCCGTTCTTTACAAGATCGCGTCCAAGATTGGTACAAACAGACTAAAGGGTCTTATGGACGAGGTAATTGGTATGGAGGAGAGCGCATTTGTACTAGGACGATTAATCACTGATAATATCCTGGTTGCATACGAGAGTGTACACGCCATGAAGAAGAAGAAAAGATGTAATTCAACGTCTTGTGCAGTTAAGCTCGATATGCTTAAGGAATACGATAGAGTCGAGTGGCACTACCTGGAAGCGATGATGATCAAGCTGGGTTTCTGCACCAAGTTCGTTAGGTTGGTCATGAAATGTGTTTCCTCTGTATGTTTTTTAGTCAAGGTGAATGGATGTCTACTCCCCTCCTTCATACCGTCCAGAGGATTACGCCAAGGGGATCCTTGGTCTCCTTTTTTGTTCTTGTTGTGCGCCAAAGGTTTCAGTTCTTTGACGAATTACTACGGTGACAACTTCATGGATCGTGGCATTCGAGTAAGTGTTCAGTCACCTTGGATTAATCATTTACTCTTCGCCGACGATAGTCTCATTTTTCTCAATGCTCAAGTACAAAGTGCCACACGTTTGAACGACATACTTCACATTTACTCTGAGTGTTCGGGACAAGCAGTGAACAGAGAAAAAAGCTCTCTATATTTCAGTCCTAATGCCTCACAACCTGTCAGAACAACAATGAAACATACATTAGGGATACATGTGGAGGCTTTTATGGAAAGATATCTTGGCCTTCCCACTGCAGTCGGACAGATCAACATTGGCACGTTCGAACATATCTGCGAGAGAAGCCGGACAGGAATGAAAGGTTGGTGAGAGTGGAATTTTGCATGTGCAGGGAGAGAATTTTATCTGAAGTCCATTATTCAGTCCATCCCGTTACACAACATGAGTTGTTTTCAACTAACCAAAAAAGTTTGTAAGCAATTGACGTCTTGCATGGCAAAGTACTGGTGGAGCAGCTCTATCAACAAACGCTTATTACACTGGATTTCATGGGAGAACCTAGCTACACCAAAAATCAAAGGAGGCATGGGATTTTGAGATTTTGAGAAGTTTAACTTGGCACTTATTGGGAAACAAGGATGGCATTTGATTGCACATCCCGATTCACTATGCTCACATGTCCTCAAAGGGAAATACTTCCCGGAGTGTGATTTTATGCAGGCTCAAGCTCCAACTAAATCTTCTACAACATGGAGAGCGATTATCGCCAGGAGAACAATGCTACAAATAGAATTGTTGAAACGAGTGGGAGACGGCTCAACAATTCCCATATGGATCGATCAGTGGATTCCTACCATAGCAACACTGATGCCTATGGGAAGAATAGAAAATGAGGACCTGAATCTGGTTTCAGACCTCATTAATCAACACGGACAATGGGATGTTGAAACAGTAAGGAGAAATTTCTTTGCGACAGACATAGAGGCCATTCTCAACATACCTTTGCGGGCGTCAGGTGGGGAAGATACCTTGAGTTGGGCTTTGGAAAGATCAAGGGAATATTCAGTCAAAACAACATACCGCACTCTTGTGACTCGCGACAAGCATCGAGCTCTAGAGGAAGGGCGGCAACAGGGACTTCATTGTCAGATGTTCACCTCTGGTATGCTTTATGGAAGCTCAAGGTAATCCCGAGAATTCGGGTCTTTTGATGGAGAGTTCTTCAGGGAATTCTTCCAGATGCTACACTGAAGCATCGACATATTAGACATATTGCTAGATGCGACCTCTGTGAAGCAATGGATGAAAATATGATGCATGCTCTTGTATCATGTTCCCATGCTATTGGATGGCAGCCAGAGAGGTTCTGGATGTTAAACTACCTCAACTCCATCCGGACACATGGGCTAAAGATATTGTGCTTGACCAACGGTTCGGTGACAAGGACAGATGCAAAATTATCACGACCATACACATTATATGGGCGTCTCGTAACAATTGGACACATGAAAAGGAGCCTTTTGACCCAGTTCATACGGTCAAAAAGGGTCGGGGATGATCTCTCAGTACTGGACATGCCTCCAGATACACAACAATTGCGGCAAGGACAGTGTTTAAGACCCCCGAACCGGGCTGGGTAAAGATAAACACCGATGGTGCTATTGATTCCGATTCTTAGAATGGAGGTGGAGGAGGTGTAGCAAGATCGTATCTCAGTTTCCAAGGAGCTTGGAGCAAACCGTTTTCAGGGATAACCGATCGATTTATAGCTAAAATTTTGGCTTTACAAGAAGGAGTTATATTTGTCCAGCTAAGGGACTTCTCACATGTGATAATGGAGACAAACCGTTTAGAGGTTGTCAACCTCTTGTTGTCATCACGGCACAATGATCACTCAATTGTGACGCCTATCTTTGATGAAATAGGGGAAAGATTTTCAACATTTTGCATCTTTTTCGGTTCGTCATGTTATGAGGGAGGCTAATTCCCCGGCTGACTTATGTGCTAAATATGCAAATACAATTAGTAGTACAGATTGCTGGATCGACGAAAATCTAGGGTTTCTTATTAGAACCCTTGTGGCTGATTGTAATCGAATTTTTGTAAAGTAATAAAGATCCTGAGTTTTGAGTCAAAAATGTAGTTGTACCAAATATGCGTCAATTAATATATGGATTGGACGGAGTAGTAACTCTTTTTCAAATGAATAAAGTTCGACGTAGGCTTTTCCTTTTTTATGTAGTACTATTATTAGATATAGAAAAAAGGGAAAAATTCAGCAGCACAGCTGTATCCTACAACTGCAGTTCCGTTTCTTCTCTCCTCGCCTCCCCTCTCCCCTCTTCAGAGTTCAGACCCCTGCCGGCCTGCCGTCACACGAACCCGTAGAACCCCACGCAAGCGCCTCTCAGCTGTGTACCTCGATCCGAATGGAGACGGGAAGCAGCGGCGGCCGGAGGCTGCCGAAGACGGAGTCGGCGGAGATGCGGTGGGTGGTCCCCGGCGGCGCTTATGAAGAGGATGAGATCGATAGCTCGGACGACGGCGACGGCGGCACAGACACCCCCACGGCCGCCCTGGGCTCCCGTGGCGGTGGAGGCGGCTACTCGGACGCTGAAGAGGATGAGGAGGACGCGCTGCTGCGCCAGCGCCTCGTGCGCACCGGCCCGCGCGCCGACTCCTTCGACGTCGAAGCTCTCGATGTCCCCGGTCTGTACCGCCACCAGGTCTGCCTCCCATCCGCCCCCATCGCGTGTGATTAAATTGGCTTCAATTTCGTTGCGGGCTAGGTGGTTGCGTGCAAGCTGTTAGTGGGATTGCCTTCTTGCCTCCATCTCTTTGATCGATCGATATCTCTTGTTAGAACTTAGGTGTTCCTACTTAGCGCGATTGTTTATACGAGTTTGTGGCATGGGGCTGATAAGCTTTACCGGGTTAGGAGTGTTAAGACCATGTATTGTATGATTGCTCACTAGGTGTTTGTGCATTTGATTATGAGCTTGCTTGGAGTGGGTTGCTAAGGTTTGTTAGGTTGGTTCGGGCGGTGCATGTAGCACAGTCTTAGACGGGCTTGCTTGTGCAGTGCGGGTTCTATTGGGTGGTTTACATCTACATGCGGGCGAGGTGTGTTTGCAGCGTTGTTCAGATGAACCTGCCTAATGCGAACGTCCAGTAAATCTTCGGTAAATTTGATGATCTTGCCTTCTGTAGTATCTGTGTTGGTACTTGTGGTCTGCAAGCTAGATTTTGTTCTTAATTTTGTGAAGGCCTAATTAGGGGGCATAATTTGTATTTTTTAGACATAATTTCTTTCCATGAAAGATTTATTTTGTTTCAGAAAAGTTAGGTTATGTTCATTGTCCTTATAATACTCAACTTGCTTTATAAGAGTGTTTCGCAAAAGCTGAAGCATTTGAAACAAATCTTTGATGGTCTGCTCAGACTTCCAGTGTTGGTTCCACCTCAAGATATCCATCAAACAAGGTTGTAAGTTTTAAAATTGAGTTGTGTCACCATGCCACCAACTTGCCAACTTGTCATGACTAGTCTTTGACTATGTGTCACCTCTATTTGTTGCCTGTTGCTGCTACAACTTCTAGGCAGGATCAGAGAGGGAAATAGAGAGATTGCTTTATTTTAACACATTTGGCCTCATACGACAGGCTCAAATTTGGATTTCGGGGCTATGAATACTGGAAAGAGTGGCAGATTGTGCATTGAGGGGTGGTAGCCTATTTAGAGGTATTGGTGGTGAGTGAGTGAGGGATTTTTTTCCTATCTTTTTATTTTAGTTCTTGCAAGCATGATTTGCGATTTACCTTTTCTGAGGTACATAATCTAAATTTCTCATGATTTTTTTAAGGCGTACTATGATTACCTAAGAACATAGAGGTGAAGCAATGAGCAATGGCAAGTTGTGAAAGACTTATATGCACTATGCCCTTTAGGTGGAATCAGGTTGAATGGACATCCAAAAAATCATGTAATTTTTCAAAAAAATATAAATAGCTTTGACACAAGATGTATCTACCATCACAAAATTTAAAATCTAAATGATAGGTTGATGAAAAAAAGAATTCTTTGGGAAAGCTGAAAAGTTGCTAATTCTGATTTGACTGCCCCGCTACTATTCATGCTAGAATATCAAGTGAAACCCCCGCTACTTTGATAGCCCTGTGGACTATCCTCTTGCTCCTACTAGCTAATGGCCCGTGTGTTGCAGCGGGAGCAAACATATTTTAGTGATTCAGCATCAATTACGAGTGCCTCAACAAAGAAGTCACGAGTCTATGGCACGTCCCACATCGACATCGTCAGGTAAGATCGTGTGGCAGAACGTGAATATGATGGAAAGGAAACGAGAGATTTTAGGAGGAGCCCACATAAAATGGTACTTTCCCTAAATTAAGGTGATCCTCGCTTGAGGTATTTATAACCGTAGTACGCACGCTATAGTCAAAACCGGAAAAGAATGATACTCTCCGTAATTAATGCGATTCTTCCGTCGCGATAGATGATTGTTAGAGTACGTAATGGGCCTAATGGCCTGGGCTGGCGGTATAGCCCGTTAGTCTTAGGGTTAATTAGAGATAAGGGTCGCTTGCTTAGGGGTCAAGTAAGCCTTGCTTGGGAGTCAAGTAAACCTCTCTCTATAAAGAGAGGAGATGTATCAATCTAATCAAGCAAGAATTAAGAAGGAAATCCCTTCCATCTTGCCCGGCCGTGGGCAAAAGGCCCCTGGCCGGCCCTCTCGCGCCCTCCTTCTAGCAGCGCCATAACAATTTGGTATCAGCTAGCTTCGGTTCGATCATGTCTTCACCGCCGCCCAACCCGTCTCTTCCGTTGCCGGTCACCTCGTCGCCTCCGGTGACCACCACGACCGTCGCCCCGCTCCTGCCCACGCCGGGATCCTCCGTCGGGCCCGCCCCTGCCGTCCTCACCCCGGAGGAGGTGTCCAGGGCGCTGCGAGACCTAACCCAGGCGGTCCAGGAGATCTACCTGTTCTTGGACGGGTCCTACGGGCCGCACCCGGCTGCGCCACCCATCGCTGCCACCGCGCCGCCGTGGCAGCCGCTGCACCAGGCGGCCTCCGCCGCACTCGCCGGGCCGCTGCCGCTGCCATCCACCGCCGCGCCCTGGCTGCAGTGGCAGCCGCTCCTGGCGGCCTCCGCTGCGCCCGGCGCTCCGCCGCAGCAGCCGATGCCGCTGCCCCAGGGCGTTCCCGCCGCGCTCGTCGGGCTGCTGCAGCTGCCATCCACCGCCACCACCGCCCCACCCTGGCTACAGTGGCAGCCGCCGCTCCTGGCGGCCTCCGCCGCGCCCGGCGCTCCGCTGCAGCAGCCGCCGCTCCTGGCGGCCAACGCCGCGCTCGGCGCTCCGCTGCAGCAGCTACCGCCGGTCAGCTCCGGCCCCGCATCGACCGCGTCGGCGGGTGTCCCGATCCACCAGATCAAGTTCCCGTCGTCGCCATTACCGCTTCCCCAAGGCGTCACCATCCAGCAGATCAAGTTCCCGCCGTCGCCGTCATCGCTTCTGGTTTGGATCACTACCCGCCACGTGTCGGCGGCGGTGAGGCTGCAGGCTGCTGCGCGCGGCCTCCTAGCGCGTCGGTGTGTGCGGGAGATGCGTGGTCTACAGCTGCCGCTCCTCCCAGCTGCCCTTCGCTGCGCAAAGGACCTCGATCTCGTCCGCTGCGTCGGGGATCTTGGGCATGCTGTTTTCATCGCGGGCAGCGACCTTAAAGTCTCCGACATCTGCAGTTGGGGGGGGGGGGGCGCACCCCTCCTCGTCATTCTCCATCGCAAGCTCTCCACTCTTCTCTGTGTAGTGCAGACCAACAGCCGTCCGGCGGGGATAAGGCAGGGTGTCACCGATAGGAGTGCACCGCGTAGCACCACTGTATTCCGCCGGCCGCCGCGAGGACGCCTCTGCTGGTCGCTCTTGCGACCACTTCCAGGTGGCCATACACATGCACTCCTTTTGTCCAGATGGTGTCCATGGGATCCAGGTGGCTGTACACGTGCACGTCCGACGTGCGGATGGTGTCCACTTTTTGTTAAGGGGTCCAAAATAAATCGTCCCAGTCCATTTCAGGTTGAGAGTAATAAAACAAGCCGAGATGTAAAAGGCTTGTTTTTAGGTGTTAGGTTTGTGTTGCGTCGAGTCATGGTTATAAGTTGGTTAGGCTGCAGCTCGAGGACAAGCTGCATGTCCAGGTGGGGTGTCGTGTTAGAGTACGTAATGCGCCTAATGGCCTGGGCTGGCGGTATAGCCCGTTAGTCTTAGGGTTAATTAGAGATAAGGGTCGCTTGCTTAGGGGTCATGTAAGCCTTGCTTGGGAGTCAAGTAAACCTCTCTATATAAAGAGAGGAGATGTATCAATCTAATCAAGCAAGAATTAAGAAGGAAATCCCTTCCATCTTGCCCGGCCATGGGCAAAAGGCCCCCGCCCGGCCCTCTCGCGCCCTCCTTCTAGCAGCGCCATAACAATGATATTTTCCATAAATTAATGGATGCTGTTTTTTGTTTTTTTGTTTTAAGGGAATGGGTAGGACAAGGAAAGGAAAATATCGATTTGGTTCAGAGCCATATATGTATTTTTTGTTTTGTGTGACATCGGTTGAGATTACCAACAAAATCTACAAAAAACCAAGCGGGGATGGGGACGCGGGGATGAAAAAACTGGGGGAAGAGGCGAGGCGAGCCTACCAACTCCCCTTTAATAGTAGAGATAAGTTTTTTTTTGGTTACTTTGTAGATAAACCAGGGAAGGGGAGCCTTGGCACAGTGGTAAAGCTGTTGCGTTGTGACCATGAAGTCATGGGTTTGAGTCCTTGAAACAGCCTCTTGCAGAAATGTAGGGAAAAGCTGCGTGCAAAAGACCCAAAGTGGTCGGACCCTTCCCTGGACCCTGCGCAAGCGGGAGCTATGTGCACCGGGCTGCCTTTTTCTTTTGTAGACCCATGTAGTTGAACAACTTTTCTTTTGCCCACAACCTCTTTGCAAATTTCTAGATCGGCCATATGAAATTGGTATAAGTAGATTTTTGTCATAATATATACCTTTTAGAAGTAAAATACCGCTTCCATTCCAAAATATAAGGCGTTTTTTTTGCAGAAGTCAAACTTTTCTATGCTTGACCATGTTTATAAAAACAAATATCAATATCACAGTAAAAATTCTAGTGAAGATCATATTTTTGCAGAGCAGTCAATGTGCAAAGGCCCACTTTTTGTGATGAGATCTAAGCATTTTTTTCTAGTCTTTATTAAATTTTCCTAAATAATTATGGGAATTTGCTGTGTCATGGTAAATTGGTAAATTTAAGAAGCAACTTTCATGGATCATACATTGCTATTCCAGCTGCTATATCCGCCATGCATACGTCATCTCTGCACAGGATATTGTTATCAGATGTGCATGAGTATGTTGATTGTTGAGCCCTTGACTTTGCTGATATCTTGATTCTTCATTTCCTTTCAGGAATTTACCATGGGAAGGAGTATTGTTTTGGCCCTTCAGACGTTAGGCGTTGTCTTTGGGGATGTTGGCACCAGCCCATTGTACACTTTCGATATAATGTTCAACAAATACCCAAATACTTCGAAGGAGGATGTGCTTGGAGCACTCTCACTTGTAATATACACTCTGATTCTAATTCCATTTCTGAAGTATACTCTGATTGTTTTATGGGGAAATGATGATGGAGAAGGTATTAATACCACCCCATTGGAACTAGATTAGACAATAGTACTTTTATTTGAGCTTTATGTTTAATAATGATTGTTCTGTATATTTGGCAGGAGGGATATTTGCTTTGTACTCTCTAATATGCAGGAATGCAAAGGCTAGTCTCCTCCCTAACCAACTGCCCTCTGACACCCGCATATCAAGTTTCCAACTCAAGGTACCATCGGTCGAACTCGAGAGGTCTCTGAGGATCAAGGAGCGCCTTGAGACTTCATCTATGCTAAAGAAGCTACTTTTGATGCTTGTTCTTTTTGGTACTTCTATGGTGATAGCGGATGGTGTTGTTACACCAGCGATGTCAGGTTCATATATTTCTGATCCATTGTTCGTCTTATTTCTCTTCACCTAGTCTGATGATCTTGCATATTTGCTTTCAGCAGTAGTATTGTGTTATCAGTTTTCATCTTATCACAGTATTAATTCCTTTTTCTCTGTCGGTAAATCTGCAGTGATGTCTGCTGTTAATGGCTTGAAGGTTGGAATATCTAGTGTTAATGAAGGTGACCTTGAATATATTGCTTGGTATTAATTGGTTAAATAGAAAATTATGGTACTGCTTAAAAGTGCAGGATGCTCACCTTATATTGTAATTTTTTTGGCAGGTGAAGTGGTCATGATAAGCGTTGCATTTCTCATTGTTCTATTCAGTCTGCAAAGGTTTGGAACAAGCAAAGTTGGGCTTGCTGTTGGACCTGCCTTGTTCATATGGTTTTGCTGCCTTTCTGGGATAGGAATATATAACATTATGAAATATGGTACAGAAGTATTACGGGCATTCAATCCTATATACATCTACTACTATTTTGAAAGAAACCCAACTCAAGCTTGGATGTCTCTTGGGGGCTGCCTTTTATGCGCTACAGGTATGTTTTTTTGACCATATTCTTAATGTTAGTTATGATTAAACATTTAAACTTGTTTGAAGATCTCTAAGGTGTGTTTGCTTGAGGTGCATTTTTTGTTTGAGTTACATAAAATCAGTTACAGTCTATCATGTGTCCTTTTGTTTTTTCTTCTGTTATAGGAATTCTGCAACCTATAAGTATGCTGACTGCATTTGTGGTGGTACTAAACATAATTAGACCTCTTTCTTGTTCTTACTAGTAACTGTGCCATGTGCAACGCACGCCATGAGCCCATGACCAAATTGAACGTATCACAAGCACAGGAATTTGAAGAAACCCTCTTTGATGTTTTTTTATCTCTCGAGAAAACGCAAAGGACCTTTGCGTTTCTTCTCACTGAAAAGGTAGAAGTTCAGTTACAATCCTCCGAGGAGGTGGGGTGTACAAAAAGATGAAAGAAAATCAGTGAATATCCAGGTTGAGGGTAGAACGACCCTGAGTCCTGGAGCACCAGCCTTTGCCTAGGAGGAGGCCTCATCTTTGATCCTGCGAACTAGTGTAGCAGTTGAAGGTCTGGCATTCTCGAAGACGCACTCGTTCCGGTGTTTCCAGACCATCCAAGGCACGAGCAGGGCGATAGATGCCAGAGCCTTGCGTTGCATCGTCGGCTTGTCCTGTTTCACGCGCAGCCACCAATCCATCAGCGTGGCTTCATGGTCTGGAGTCCGGATTGGTATTCTTAGCCAAGCTAGGATTTCATGCAGGTTTGGCAGGCGAAGGGGCAGTCCAGCAGTAGATGCCGAATAGTTTCCGGGGTTTAGTCACATAGGAGGCAGCGGGGATGGTGCTGCAGTCCATGGCGAGCAAGCCTATCAGCGGTCCAACATCGATCCTGGTTGGCCAATCAGTGGAAGAACTTCACCCGCGGCGGCGCCCAGCTTTTCCAGACGAGTTCCAGGAGTAGCATTGTAACGCCCACAATGCGGCTATATCTCCCACGTGTCGAAGCACGACTTAGAGGCATAACCGCAGTGTAAGCAATGTCGCAAGTGAGGTAATCTTAACACAACCCATGTAATACATAAGGGAAAGAGATACATAGTTGGCTTACAATCGCCCCGTCACACAATACATGAATATAGCATTACAACATCCAGATACAATCAAGGCCCGACTACGGTACCAAAATAAAAGAAGACTACCCCAAATGCTACAGATCCCCGATCGCCCCGACTGGGCTCCACTACTGATCAACTGGAAACGGAACAACAAAACGAACACGATCTTCATCGAGCTCCTCCTTGAGCTTGGTTGCGTCACCTGCATGATATCATCGGCACCTGCAAGCTGGTTTTGGAAGTATCTGTGAGTCACGGGGACTTAGCAATCTCACACCCTCGCGATCAAGACTATTTAAGCTTATAGGTAGGGTAAAAGGTATGAGGTGGAGCTGCAGCAAGCACTAGCATATATGGTGGCTAACATACGCAAATGAGAGCGAGAAGAGAAGGCAAGGCACGGTCGAGAAACTATGATCAAGAAGTGATCCTAGAACAACCTACGTCAAGCATAACTCCAACACCGTGTTCACTTCCCGAACTTTGCCGGAAAGAGACCATCACGGCTACACACGCGGTTGATGCATTTTAATTAAGTTAAGATTCAGGTTTTCTACAACCGGACATCAACAAATTCCCATCTGCCCATAACCGCGGGCACGGCTTTCGAAAGTTCATATCCCTGCAGGGGTGTCCCAACTTAGCCCATCACAAGCTCTCACGGTCAACGAAGAATATTCCTTCTCCCAGGAAGACCCGATCAGGCTCGGAATCCCGGTTACAAGACATTTCGACAATGGTAAAACAAGACCAGCAAAGCCACCCAGATGTGCCGATAAATCCCGATAGGAGCTGCACATATCTCGTTCTCAGGGCACACCGGATGAGCCAGATGTCGGGTAGGCCAGCCCAGAGTTGCCCCTGGTAGCTCCGGACATCGCTCAGTTTGGATCAACGCTTAGAGAAGCACTGGCCTGGGGGGGGGTGTTAAAATAAAGATGACCCTTGGGTTGGCCGACCCAAGGGAAAGAAAAAGGCTAGGTGGCAAATGGTAAAACCAATGTTGGGCCTTGGTGGAGGAGTTTTATTCAAGGCGAACTGTCAATGGGTTCCCATTATAACCCAACCGTGTAAGGAACGCAAAATCAAGGAACATGACACCGGTATGACGGAAACTAGGGCGACAAGAGTGGAACAAAACACCAGGCATAAGGCCGAGCCTTCCACCCTTTATCAAGTATATAGATGCATTAATTAAATAAGAGATATTGTGATATCCCAACAAATATCCATGTTTCAACATGGAACAAACTCCAATCTTCACCTGCAACTAGCAACGCTATAAGAGGGGCTGAGCAAAGCGGTAACATAGCCAAACAACGGTTTGCTAGGACAAGGTGTGTTAGAGGTTTGACATGGCAATATGGGAGGCATGGTAAGCAAGTGGTAGGTATCGTAGCATAGGCATAGCAAAAGCGCAAGCAACTAGCAAGCAAAGATAGAATTGATTTCGAGGGTATGGTCATCTTGCCTGAGATCCCGCAAGGAAGAAGAACGAGTCCATGAAGAAGACACACGGACATAGTCGAACGGATTCTCACAAACGCGACGTTAACGGAACTAACCCGAAGAAGCAACAACGGAAAGAAGCAAACAACATAGTAAACAACCAAGCATAACATGGCATGATGCACAACCAAGTATGATGCATGTCCGGTTTAATGAGGCATGACATGGCAAAGTGCACAAACAATACTACAAGTTAAGTGGAGCTCAATATGCAACGAGTTACATATTGACGGAACACCACATCCTTATTTGGTTCACTCTCGGTTAGATACTCAACAATATTAAATGTTGTTAAACATGGCAAGAGGTGAAACATGAGTAGAAAACATAGTTAGGCATTTTAAATGAGGCCGGAAACAACAACAATTCCGGTAAATCCCCATATGCATTTAGCAATTTGGTGCAACAACAAATTTAAACATTTAAAGGTTATTATCATGATGCAGATGACGTTTGCAAGTTTTATGCAATTTTTATTAAAAGTTGACATGAGCGTGATGAGAGCATTTGTCACTGTGGTAGAAAGAAAGGGGTGCCACGCGATGATAACAATAACGGTGCCACGGCAACGTTCCGGTTCCGGTACTTGATTGAGATACCGATGCAAAGGGGAAGTGTGCGGATGCGTGCAACAGATGGTGGGGCGCTCCCGGATTCCAGGTGTCCCACGAGTTGGCGACAAGGAAACGAGTGACACTTTGGACAGGGTGCAAACACGAGCATCTCAAACATCGCAAGCATTTGTTCACGGACGTCGTCTCGGGGTTATACCTTCGAAGTGTGCAAACGGGACGGTTCTCGTTCGGTGCCAAGTAAAGGAAGTATACGTTCTCGGGACGTAGTGGAAGTAGGGGGTACACGACGACGGTAGAGGTACTCGCGACGGTAGTGGTACACGTTTTCGTAGAAGGACTTGACGAATCCGAGTCACTTGGGGTCGACGGTAGTTGTTCATGTTTCGAGGAGGAAGTAGAGGTTCTCGCGATCTCGGCGACGGTAGTTGTTCACGGCGGTAGTGGAACTTGACGGATCCGAGCTCTTCGAGGGTCGTCGTGGTACTCGTTCACGTTGTAGTCATACATGTTCAAGAAGAAACTTATGCGGTGTCGTGGCACTTGGCGACATGCCCGTCGATGGTAGTTGTTCTCGTATCCTCGTGGTACTTGGCGATATCCGTGCGTAGAGGTACTTGGCAGTCTTGTGTAGACGAACTTGAGGTGCTCCGGGGTAGAGGAATCAACGTTGCAACGGTGGTCTCGACGTAACCAGATTGAAGCAAGGCCAAGGGGCTTCGCGCATCGCAGATCGAAGCCGCGGTCGTACTCATCCTCCCGCGAGCAGAGACGAGGGCACCATGACGACCTACGAGGAGCAGCAACAGCAAGGGCGTCGAGGAGGCCTAGCGCGGCGCCGGAGACGGGAACGGGTGGAAAACGAGGTTCCCCGGCAGCAGGGACGACATCTGGCGATCCCTGGCCCGGCGGCTCGATGCAGGGCGCGGGAGGAGGCTAGAAGGCGCGGCGGTGGCCTCCTGCAAGGTCACCTGGATGGCGATGCGCGGGGCTTGACATCAGCTTGGCGCGAGCGTTGGGGCCGCCGGAGTTGTCCCCTCCAGTGGTGGCGCGGGGAGGCACGGCGCTCGAGGTCGCCGACGTTCGGCAGGGACCGGCGTTGAGGAGGGATCGGGGAAGGGGCGCTGCCTCTTCCTCTCTGGTGGCGCACAGGAGGGAGGAAGGGAACGAGAGGGAGGTGGCGGCGCTACGGGAGGAGCTGGCGATGGGGGTGGATTAGGCGAGCGCCCGTGCGAGCGGACCGAGCAGGGCTCTCCCTGGCTCGACGCACGGGTGTGGGTGGCGGCGGATGGGAACGAGAGAGGGAGAGGGAGAGATCGAAGGAGATGGTGGTTGGACGTGGGGCTTCTGCCTGGCGCGTGAGGGAGAGAACGAGAGGAGGGAGAGATGGATCGAGCCGCGGCTCTCCTGGCGGCGCAGCGAGGGGAAACGGGAGAGATCGAACGAGGGGAGAGGGAGCGAGGGTTAGGGTTAGATCCGGTGCGGGCTGGGCCTTAGAGGTTGGCCCAGTGGAGAGGCAAAAGACCAGGGGCCTTAGAGAGGGATTAGGAGGGGGGGTTCGGCTGGGCCTGCAGATGGGCCGGCTAGTTGCCGCTTCGGAGCAAAAAGGCCGACTTTTGGCTATTTCTCATTTACAGAAAAGTAGACAGAAGGAAAAAGGAAGGAAAGAAATAGCTAGGGGTTTTAGAAAATGCTGAAACTTTTCCTACTGAGTCTAAGAATTATACTTAGACCAAGAAAAGAAGTTTCACGCGAAATAGAAGAGTTTAATTCAAACTCATTTAAATTTAATTCAAATGATTTGAACTAGGCCGAGGTTTTAGGAGTATCCAAAAAATGTTCGGATTTTTGAGGAACCTCGGAATATGATGAAAGAATAAATAGCAAAGTTAGAGGCCAAGAGTTGTGATAACAAAGGCATTGAGATTTATTTTGCAAGTGTGTTCCGGTGAATTCCAACAAATGGAATATTTAATATAGCTCCCTACTATCGGGAGGGTATGTTATAAAGAGAAGTCACCAGGTGAATTCCCTCGGTTTAAATGGATCAAAGATCCATGCCATTTATTTAGTTGAGTTGTAAAAGATTTATGAGAAGATGGCATGGTGACATGATGCAATGCAAAAATAAAAGGGCAGGCACAAATGAAACACACAGCGAAACCCGGAAACCCTGGAAGGCATCTGAAGCTCCGGTCTTGGGGCGTCACAAGCACAGTGTGGACCCGTGGAAGGTGGCCAAATTGCAGGACTGCGCAGAGTTGGTGCCATTGACAGACCACTTCCAGAGCAGCCGTCAGGCTCGTCGGAGAGGATGGTGTGCTGCACAGCCTGCCAGAGCTGCAAGTATTGGCTGATCTCATGTATGCCAAGGGCCCCGTGTATGTCTTGCGCCCTGGTATTGCCCTGGAGCCCATCGTCCACCGTTCTGATCTTGCGGTGCCTCTTGTGGATGCATTGGTGGAGCAGGGGCATGATCTCGCTGACAGACTGTCCGTTGAGCCATCGATCCTCCCAAAATAAGGCGGGGGCACTGTTGCCGACAAACATGGTTGTGGATGCGAAGAAGAGTGCACGCTCCTCAGCCAAGAACTGTAGGTCGAGCCCCTGCCGTGTGTTCCCTGCATCTGTGTGAGAAAACCAAAGCCAGCGTAGCCGAAGTGCAAGCTCAGCGTGTTCCAGATCCTGTACCTCCAGGCCACCATGCGCGAGAGGGCGTCAGTCCGTCAGACATGGCGCCAGTTCATGTGACAATGCCCTCAGTTGGCGCGGCGCGTCCAGCCCAGAGAAACCCTCGCTGAATCTTCTTGAGCTGCTTGAGGGTTTTCTTTGGGGGTGCAAACGCCAGAATCTGGTGAACCGGGATCGAGCTAAGGACGGACTTGACCAGGGATAGGTGTCCGGTTTTGTTCATCAGCCAGGCCTTCCACGCTGGGAGTCGGCCAGCCGCCCCATCGACGAGGGGCTGCAGATGGGCGGCTGTGGGGTGGCGCGCCGTCAAGGGGATGCCAAGGTAGGTGATTGGGAGCTCCACGACGGGGCATCCTAGCTGGGCGATCATCACCGCGGTTACCTTGGGGTCGCCTTGCAGAAGAGTGGCTGAGGTTTTTGTGAAGTTGACCCGGAGGCCAGAGGCCTCGCCAAACAGGCTCAGAATATCTTTGACTGTCGTGACATCGTCCTGCGTGGGGTGGCAGAACAGCATCACATCATCGGCATACAGATATAGCCAGGATCTCACACCGTGGGTGTAGCTGCTGCAAGATGTCGAGGTCGTGGGCACGTTTCACAAACCAACCCAGGGTGTCGACGGCGAGAACGAAGAGCTGCGGGGACAAGGGGTTGCCTTGGCGAAGCCCACGATGGTGCTAAATTGGCGTGCCAGGCCGTTTAGCAAGACCGGGGTGCTGGCCGTCGATAGGAGGATGGCTAGCCACTTCAAAAAACGGGCGTCGAAACCATATTGGCGCAAAACCTCAAATGGCCAAGATATAGAGTCGAAGGCGCGCCCTAGGTCGAGCTTGAGTGTAATCCTCAGGGCCCCAAGTTGGTGCAGCAGCTTAAGCGATTGCTTGACAAGGACGAAGTTGTCGTGGAGGCTTCGCCCCGTGATGTTGATCAGGCTGTTGAGCTTGGGGGCGAGGCGCAGCGATAGGACTTTAGCGAAGATCATGGCCATGAGATGGATCAACCTTATCAGGCGGTAGTCGTTAAGCTGGCAGGCATTAGCGCGTTTGGGCAGCAGGGCGAGGAGGGCCTGGTTGAGATTGCAGAAACTGCGGCCGCGCATCTCGAAAAGCTGCTGGAAGAAATCCACAAAATCCTGCCTGACCGTACCCCAGCAGGCGCGCAGGAATTCGGCAGTGAACCCGTCCGGTCTGGGTGCCTTTCGTGCGGGCAGGTGCTTAATTGCATCCCAAATCTTGTCCACGCTGAAGGGGGCGTCGAGGTCAGCCAGGTCACAGGGATCGATGAGCTGCGACAGGTCCAGCGTGTGGTCGTGCTCGACGGCGGTGCCAAGAAACGCGTCAAAGTGCAGGAATGCCGCTTCCGCCATCTCCTTGTGCTCGGTGAGCACGTGTCCATCAGCGGCGAGGCTGAACACACGTTTTTTCTGCTGGTGGAAGGTGCACTGCCGGTGGAAGAAAGCTGCGTTAGCGTCGCCGTCCTTGAGGTTGGTGATGCGAGCACATTGCTTTGATGTTTCCAAATAGTGGAACCTCTGTCGAAAGGCAGAACATCACACACATCTGAATTCGACATCATAGAAAAGAGAAACTTATTCATTTTATTGCTAACAAATTTAACACATTATTGCTAAAATTATTATTTCGAGATATATGCTACACTCAGCATACACTTCTATTTTACCAAGACACTATAACTATTTGCATCAGTTACCAATATGGCGCATTTCTGAAACCTCTGGCCCTCACAGAGATCCTAGAAAAGTTTGAAATGGTTTTCCCCCTCTTCTATTTAGGGACAGCATCCAGTATATTCACAGGTTCCTTAGTTAATAGTTAAATCTACTTCAACTTAAGATGAGAGGTCGAACATCAGGGCTAGGGGTGGGCGTTCGGTTCGGTGCTTCGGTGTTTTTTGATTCTCGGTTCTCAGGAAATATGGACCGATCGGTCTGTACCAATTAACATAACCGAGAGTTCGGTCTCTGGATCGTTCGGTTCGGTCCTCGGGTCTGCACCGGAAAGACCTGCTACTGGAAAGATGGGGCGCTGGGCTAGGCTGGGATGGTCGGATAGAATATATTATATATAGCTGCTAATGCTAGATGAATTGGCATAGCAAACAAACGTGAGAAACAAGCACAGGCGCACAACTTCCTCTCACGAAAAAAACTTCAGGCAGCCACAAACTGCACCAACAGACAACATTCAGGCTTACAAATGATCAGCTACAAATTTTCACAGCAGGCGATTAGCTGCATATTATGTACAAAAAATATTGCCAGCATATAACCTGTACCACACCGTTCTCTAACAGAAAAGAATGACAGTAAACATAGCAGATTCGTCTCAAAAAATAGTATCCAACAAAACCTGTAGTTTAGCACACATGACACATTGATAGGTCTGACTAAATACTTAAGTTGATAAAAAGAAGCAGGCAATCAGCAAGAAGCTTTTCGAACAGGATACGTAGAACCTCGCCGCTGCCATCTGCTAATCTCCCATCATCTAAACTTCAAGCTTGATTGTTTGTTCTTCAACCTTCATCAATGGTTGACTTGCAGCACATCTGCACGACACCATCAATCTTGATCTTCTCGAAATGATTCCAGATCTCTGCTCGTGCAGCCATCAGCTTTTGAGCCTCCTTATTTTCACTCTCGTCTATGTGCACACGAGTCTCCTCTGCCTCAGAAGACATCTACAACATAGAGCAACCCTTAATTCACACAAGAACAGTGCACCTGACAACAAGGATCAAGTCACGAACTTGGATCTGGATGGAATCAAGAATATGACAGAATAGAAATCAACTACTGTACTTACTTTGCAGGCAAGCAGCGGTATTCGATGCGGAATTCGTCCAATCACTTGTTGCGGCTTGCAGCAGCCAATTTTCTTCTTCTTGTGCAGAAATTGACCCTGCCGCCGCTGCCGGTGTGGTGGACAGAGGACAGGGATCTTGGCGGACGGGCGGCACAGCGAGGCATCAGACCTCATATAGGATTCTCGGGCGACAGAAAATCAAGCGGCCATGGGGAGTACAGATTACGGACGCGAGACTTGCGGTCTTGGGGAGGGAAAGATTGATCTGTGCCGCAATTTTGGGAGGAGGCGATTTGGGAGGAGCGACGTTTTGGGAAGAGGGCAGGAGGAGGCGCTAGTTACCTAGTTCTATGGGTGCGAGCGACCGTGCGGGGCTGCGGTTGTGCGGCAGCTGGCAGGATAGGAATTAGGTGTAGGGCGTCGGTGCTTCGGTCAGTTCGGTGGACCGAGGGTACAGACCGAATTCACCGAACTTAATTCGGTTTTTTAGAATTGCTAACCGAGCTTTGTACCGAAGGTTTCGGTCACTTCGGCTTCGGTCCAGGTTAAATCGGTTCGGTAAATCGGTTTTCAGGTTATATGCCCATCCCTAATCAGGGCAAGCAAATGGCAGTCAAGTGATATTGGATTTTATACCAGTTATTAAATAATTGCTACTATGGTTCCGGCGTTAGTAAAGTAAGTAAAGAGAGGTGAATGTCAAATTCTTTAAGAGGATAATGCGGGAGATAACCATCACCTAGAACATTAGAATCCTCTCTATTGGTGTGATGCAGAGATCCTACAAACAGTGTGGGCTCTTTTATGGACTCTTCTTGTCATTCTATCTTTACTTGTGTTTGCAATACAAAATATGTCATTCTACCTTTACTTGCCTCAGTTTGGAAGTAAACTATTGTAGTTTGTAGCATAGATGGAGAAAGCTTTCTGTACTAATGAAGTAGGAAAAATAGAAACAAAAGAACGAGGGGAAATGTAGATCCATATCTTGGTGTGTCCACACCCTATAATGGTTTGCGCTTTCTGTATTAAAAAATGAAAACAAAATCATGGATATAGAATGCGTGAACACTTGGGTTTTGAAAATATTTAAGTTTTTTTTTTTTTTGGCAGGATCTGAGGCAATGTTTGCTGATCTATGCTACTTCTCTGTTAGATCTGTCCAGGTAGTCTTTTGTACTGTCTGAGGGCTCCATGCTACACTTCCAGTACATAGTTTATAACTTACTGTTGCTTATATGTTGCAGCTTACCTTTGTGTGTCTTGTTCTTCCATGCCTTCTACTGGGTTACCTAGGGCAAGCTGCATTTCTTATGGAAAACTTGACTGAAAATGAGCAGGTCTTCTTTTTATCTATCCCGAGTAAGACCAACTGGTTTGTTTGAAGCCCATTTCAAATCTGATATGTTTATTGCCACGTAATGTTTCAAGCATTATGAAATTATTATATTATAGTAAAACTAAGCTTCTTTTTATTTAAAAAATTAAGCTTCGGTTTACCACTAGTCCCTTTTTGATAACTGTTTCGTTCCATGTTTCAGGTCAGGTGTTTTGGCCAGTGGTGTTCATAGCTACTCTAGCAGCACTAATTGCTAGTCGTACAATGACAACTGCTATTTTCTCAATCATTAAGCAGGCCACAGCTCTTGGCTGTTTTCCCCGCCTCAAGATTATTCACACTTCAAGAAAGTTCATGGGTCAAATATACATCCCAGTGATGAACTGGTTTTTGCTGGTTTCCTGTCTCGCGTTTGTTACGACATTTGGGAGCATTAATGAGATTGGCAATGCATACGGTGCGTAAGTTTAGAATAAGGGCCACTCTGTTTATTCACATAGAATATTATCTGCTGGTTCATTCTCAGTGCACTAGTTCCTCTGATTATTTTTGTGTGATGTAGTTTCGTTTCCTTTATAAATGATGTTTCATTTAATTTTTTATACCAATGCAAGACCTCATAGCCTTACTAAGGTTATATTCCGCCGAAGTGTAAATTTAATAAGCTATGTAGGATATGACGAAAGGAAGAGAGTTCTAAGCATTTGAAAATTTACTCAAAGGCATTTCATAAGAACTTTATAGGCAGCCAAATGAGATACACAAAATGATAGATGTAACTATTGTTCAATAGCACTGGTATTTGACCGCAAGAAATATTGCTTTTATTCGCGTTTAATTTTATGAAGAGTTTTGACTTGTTCGATGAATTAAAACATCATCAACCAGCAGTTTCTCATTGGAAGTTCTGAGATGTACATTACTTCATTGCATAAGTAGGGGCTAAACTATGTTTCTATGCTGACTTTATAGTGTTTCTCATGATATGCATAGTGTTGAAACTGGTAGAACTGGATCTGTTCAATTTGTGCCTATCATGTATGTATAAATTGAATTTGGTTGTTTAGAACTGTTGTCAGTTCAATATTTCTCTGTGCTAGGTTTACTTGATGGGCTTGGTAATGCTTTAGTATGGTACTATATTAAGCACACATTATTGTGGATTGGCAAAAAAATATAACATCTATGACTTCTGTTATTCTGAATAAAAACCAATGTCCTACGTCATTCAAGCACTGATTTGTTATATACTATTCCTTTCTTTCACTCTAATTGTCACCACTACCGCCACATAATCTTTCTAATGCCCAATATTTATTACAGGTATAGCTGAACTTGGGGTCATGATGATGACTACTATATTGGTGACCATCATAATGCTTCTGATATGGCAGGTCAACATCATTGTTGTTCTATGCTTTCTCACCCTCTTCCTGGGCCTGGAGCTATTTTTCTTTTCTTCTGTATTGGGCAGTGTAGCAGATGGCAGTTGGGTTCTTTTGGTGTTTGCGGCTGTACTGTATCTGGTAATGTACATATGGAACTATGGGACCAAGTTGAAGTACGAAACTGAGGTTAAGCAAAAACTTTCGATGGATTTAATGATGGATCTAGGCTGCAATCTCGGTACAGTCAGAGCGCCTGGAATTGGATTGCTTTATAATGAACTGGTGAGGGGGGTTCCTGCAATCTTTGGTCACTTCCTGACCACAATGCCAGCCATTCATTCGATGATCATTTTTGTCTGCATCAAGTGGGTTCCTGTTCCTGTCGTTCCTCAGAATGAAAGGTTTCTCTTTCGCCGGGTCTGCCCAAAGAACTACCATATGTTTCGCTGCATTGCTAGGTATGGACATAGAAAAAGTTCTGCTTGGCTTCAAACCTTCTGACTCATAATTATGTTATACTGACTACACTGGCTTGAAACCTTTAAGGTATAATGGAATGCATCTATTTATTTTTGGTATCATTACTGTCACAACAATCTATCTATTCTGACATCTTCGCGAATATATAGGCAGGCAGGTGCTTCTGGGAATACTATAGTTTAGTATCCCCTAATGCTGTCATTCATATTTCACACCGTAGCCAGTCAAAATGTTTTTTTATCCCTCAACTGATCATATCAGGGGATTCTTGGCTCTTGGGCAGAGCACTTTTTTACTTAGTGATCGATTCCTTTGATTTGGAACTTCATTTTTATTCCTCACAACAGTGTAGGTGATATACACTAGCTTGAAATGTGTCAGGTTGGCCCTTGGTGGTATTTTCTTAACCTATGCATAGCTTTGATATGGACATAGCAAAGCTGCGTCGTATATATAGAATAACTTTATGGTGAGGAGAGTTTATTTGCTACCTGTGCTAATCATACATGTCTGCAGGTATGGGTACAAAGATGTACGCAAAGAGAACCCCCAAACATTTGAACAGCTTCTGATAGAAAGTCTAGAGAAATTTATACGGCGAGAAGCTCAAGAGCGCTCCTTGGAGAGTGACGAGAATGGTAACACGGACTCTGAAGAGGAGGTTGCGTCAAGCTCATCAAGAGTTCTTGTTGGTCCAAATGGTAGCATCTACTCTCTTGGTGTTCCACTCCTTGCGGAGTGTGCTGGTGTTTCAAATCCAAACTTTGGATCAAGCACATCATTTGATGGATCTCTGGACGGGACAATGGATGGAAGGCGAAGCCTGGACAATGAGCTGTCTTTCATTCACAAGGCCAAGGAGTGTGGCGTGGTTTACCTTCTTGGACATGGCGACATCCGAGCTCGGAAGGAGTCATTCTTTGTCAAGAAGCTAGTGATCAACTATTTCTACGCGTTCCTGAGGAAGAACTGCCGGAGAGGCATAGCAACGTTGAGCATACCGCACACAAGGCTGATGCAGGTCGCAATGCAATACATGGTGTAGGGTTGTTTTTACCCCAAATTTTCTCTCTCCGATGGCCAGGGTGCTAACTCGTGGTAGATACAAAGGCACTGTTTACTGGAGCTACTTTTCTGCTATAGATTCACTATGTAGTAGTGGGCGTTAACAAATGCACTGTTTAGTGGAAGGCTGTCGGAGACTGACCCGTTTAATGAAAACATGAAATCTCCGTTTCTCCCTTTTCGTCAGCCTATGTCCCCCTCGGTCGAAAGAAGTATCCAAGTATACACCTGTGCGTGGACTGCTGCTCTGATGGTTTTAATGGCCTCTCTCTCTCCTTCTCGGGTTTCTGCACAAGTAGGATGGGATGCATCCATGGCAATCTCGTTGTCCTTATATTTTGGCCTTTTGGCCGGGGGAAGATGCTCTTTATCAAAAAGATATGTCCCGATTCTCATCTTGGAATTGATCAACATTTGTATGTGAGGGAAATATTTACATGATCTCTTTTGATTAGCAACTGTTCTCTTCATGGTCTCAACAATCAAACTCATCACCTTGAATTTTTGGGGTACATCAAACATGTGGAGCAAGCTGATTGAGTGACCATGAATCATTCTATGATCTCCTGATTTGGGCAAAAGAGTGTGCCTCAAGATAGTGTTGATAGTGGTCAAGCCAGACATCAGATAGTATATTGATCCAAGCTTATGTGTCTCGAGGGCCTTATCGGGAATGGTCTTAAACATGTTGGTCATGGAGTTGTGATCCTTCCTAGGCTTGGCATATACATCAGTGGCATTCTCATCTTTCTTTGGGGCATTGATCAATTTGGCCCGTTCAGAGATTGTTGATTGATACTTTGTTACTTTAGTCATCCAGACAATCCTTTCATATGGGTAGAAGTGAGCAGTGGAGTATGCATGATCATCTCATCGTTTCACTTTGTCAATTTTTGACCAACAAATTTGTCAATGTCATTCATTCTGAAGCTCTCATGCACACTTGGGAAGTAGTCCTCATTGTCATCAATATATTCCCAGTCAACCCACTTCATATCATAGACAATGGGCTTCTTGTCTAACAAGATAGTCTCATATAAATCTTATTGTTCCTTCGTGTGAAAATGATAGTCCACATCAGTTCTCCTCCTGATGGCATAGGGATCAGTCTGTCTCCAGAGTCTCAGATGCATCCTTCTTTTCTTTCATGTTCTCTGCCACAAGATGATCATCACTATGATCTGGAATCTTGGACTTGAATTTTCTGAGCACTAGTGGCTCATCATCTTCTTGAGCTTCAGGCACTAGGGCCTTATTCTTCTTAGCAGCAGAAATGTTCCTTGTTGATCTCTTGGGTGCAGATGGTTTGGGGGCTTGAGCTTGAGCTGAAGGCTTGGGGGCAGACTTGGGCTTAGATGGAGCAGCCCCAGTCCTTATGGCATCCCCCATAAGCTTTTGTGTCTTGGCAGGAGGTGCAACAGGCTCTTCCTCCTCATCTTCTTCATCAGACTCTCTCATCATAGAGGGTTTGCCAATGACTTTGACCAGTCTTTTTGACTCTCTCCTTCCTCTTTTTTCCTCCAGCAGTCTTTTTTCCTCCAGCAGCCTCTTCCTCTCTTGGTTCAAGAGTGAACTCCATGGTTTCCTGAGTTGAGGCTTTGGCTTTTGACATAGGCTTCCTCTTAGCAGGAGCTTTCTTGGACTGACCAGGCTTTGTGGCAGCAGCAGTAGAATACTATTTCTTGAGCACCTTCTTTTTGGAGGTCACCTCCTCAATGACAAAGTCCTCCTCCTCAGACTCAGAAGTTCTCTTCCTTGTCCTGGTGGCTGCCTTGGGCAAGTTCACTGTAGCTCCATGGGCGCTTCATTGCAACCTCAACAACAACCTGCTGCTCGCCGTCGAAGCTTCACTGGAGCGCCATCGCCGCGTGGCGGTGCTCCATCGCAACACTGGCTGCCCTGTCGAAGTTCCAGCATAGCATTGATGGCCGCCGACAAAGTTTCACTACAACGCAACACGACAATGACGGGGGTGCTGCGACAAAGCACACAGCGGCAACATGCAGATCTTGCGACACAACACGATGGCGATGGAGATGCTGCGATGCAGCACACAGTGGCGATGGATGGATCTTGCAGCAGCAAAAGGAGCTCCTGAACTCGTACGCTAGTGGTTAGGAGTGGTGGTCTGCTCCTTGTCTTGCAGTATCAGCATGGCTTGCAGCGACGGTGAGGTCGGGCCTTGCAGTGTCATTCCATGGCGGCGGCGGCCCGTTGGTGATGGTGGATGGAAAATGTGAAAGGGGATGAAAGGAAGGAGACAACTGAGAGTGAAAGGATAAGGAAGGTGGATGGGGCAGTGGGTGGCTCCTGTGACACCTTGGATTTTGCATTTTTCTTTTTATTGGATTTATTGAATATTTGAATGGAAAACACTCCATTTCAACCAGATGATAATAACAAACGTAAACCTCGCGCGGTGCTTGCCACGTGCCCCTCTGGGCCCATCCACTTGCTTCGCTCCAGCCAGCCTTATCTCTTTGCTTCGCTTCTCCTCCGCACGTCGTCACCACTTGTCTTTTCCCCCTCCCCATCTCTGCTCATCCCGCTCAAAGGAGAGAAGATCCCATGGCAACTCTGGCGACCCCGCCTTGCTGCAGCAAACCAGGGAGGAGCGACGACGCCCATGACCTGCTACATCCCTGCCACAAATGGAGGGCGCTGAAGCCGCCTACGCCACCGCTGTGGTGCAGCATCCTAGCGGCGGCGACACAACACACTGAAGGAGGCGACTGCTCGTCGTAGCTGCCGGCGATGCGGCGCTCACCCACAATAGCCGGTGCTGCAAAGCATCCATGGCCAACGTGCTGCGACGCAACAACTCGCGCACTGCCGTCATGCTGCGATGCACCTCGTCGACGCTGCTTTGCTCTGATGCATCTCGTCGACGACATCCGGTGCTGCAACACAACAATGCTTCCATGGCCGTCGTGCTGCGCTGCAGCAACTCACCACTATTGCCGTGTTGCGATGCACCTCGTTGGTGCTGCTCATGCCGCAATGCAACCTCATCGTGGCTGCTCTTGCTGCGATGCAACTCGTTGTCACTGCTGGTGCTTCAACACACCGGTGGACATAGCTGCAATGGAGCGCTCGTTGATGGCTCTCTCGTGCTGCATCGCAAAGCTCGCCGGTGGCTATCAGAGAAGTTCGGTGATGCAATGGAGCGACCTCCCATGGCTCCCCTTGCTCCAATGCAACGCTTGTCGACGGCTCCCGGTGCTGAATCACAGCGTCGCCGACGGCTACATGCGGCGGTGGGTGCTGCTATGGAGCCCTCGCCCAACGACACCTGATGTTGCGATGGACAACTCGCCGGGGTCTCTTGCATGCTTGGAGATTGAAGCAGAGCAAAGGCTGGGTGGTGCGATGCAAGGAGAAGAACGTGTGGCATTGACATATCTAAGGGCCGAGAGAAACAGATCGGAGGGCTGGCGACCCGACTGATTTTTGCCAGAATATTATTCGGTTGACGCCTAGCAGCGGCCTATTTGAATTTGCATTTGGGTTTTAGTCAATTCTTTGGACTTACCACTTGGAAATCATTTTTATTTTCTTCCAAGTGGGTTCTATCATCCTTAAACCCTCTCTAGACCTCATCCCTCTCTATAATGCCATGGGATAATTTTCTTTAATGGCACAATATTCATTTTCCTTCTAAAAATGAATGTTTCTCACTATGCTATGAAGCAACCCGCATTTTTATTGCTCTATAAATCCCAAGAAAATTCCCAAATATTCTTTGGATCATGCCTCACCTTCCCATGCAAAATTTTCCCACTGTCCTTCGTAATATTTCAGCTAAGGAAAATGTCGCGGGAAACCACGACCACCTATGGGACCAGGAGGCCCCTTGCTGGTTCGGCAGGGGGACTTCGCGTTGCACAAAGAGCAGACGGGCGTGGGGCAGCACAACAGAGATCACACAGACAATTTTACCTAGGTTCAGGCCGCCGTGAGGCGTAAAACCCCACTCCTGCTTTGGTGGATTGATGGTGGAAAGGTGGTGGTGGAGCGCAGTACACTTGCCCGGCAGGGATTGCCTCAGGGCGGCAGTGGCTACGCGGGTATGGGGGTGTGAGTTATCCAACCTTCTAACCCCGTCTATGGTTGCCATGGGCCTCCTTTTATAGATCAAGGGGTTACCACAGTGGCAAAGTAGTCATTATGCACTGATAAGATAGCAAACAATGCTATCGTACCTAACTCTGCGGGCTGACAGGGCGCATTAAATGCACCGCTCAACGTCACATCGTTGGTTGCTCGGCAAGGCTTGCCAGGCAATCTTGCCAGCTCCACGCCTGCTCACTTGACACGTCGCAGGACGGGTGTCATCTGTGGGTTTTCCTACAGAGAGAGGCTGCCATGTGGCGAATGGCTACCACTTAGCCACTCTGCGGCTTGACACCGCACTGATCGATGACGTGGGTCGTGGTGGAGTGGTTGGTGAGGTGGTCTCGTCTTCGTGAGTCCCGGCAGGCCCTGCCGTGGTGTCTTGGTTGTCTCCTTCTGGGCGTGGCCTCGCCCTTTGCAGGGCTCGCCTGCCCGGCAAAGGAGGCCTTCTCCTGATGGTGTCTTGCTTCTCTGGCTCGACCCTGGTCCCTCTGATCTGTATGTTGGTCCTTCGAATCTCTTAGTCCCTCGAACTCTGACTTGGGCTGGTGCTCTAATCTTATTCCCGTGCCTGTGCACAGTCTGGGCAACAGACCCAAGATTTGTTGCACCGACAGAAGCCCCTGGGCCTGCCCCGAACACGCTGCCGAGCATCGTCGGGGTAGGGTCTAATAAGTGCACATGCAGGGTTGCTGAAGAGGCTGGTCTTTTGAGGTCCTCTTTGCTTCTTCATTAGCCTTGATTTTCGGGCTAGTTTCTGGTTTTCTCGCGCGTCCTGTAAAGCCGATAGTGGTGGGGCCGCTCCAGTAATGGCCCATGAATGACTTTAACGCACGGGGTAGAAACTGCCAATTCACTCTTCCCATCACGCCCTTACCCTTAGCCACGTATGCTGCATGCATCGTGCGGGGTAGGTAACGGAGGCGCATGGCGTGGAAGAGCATCAAGGTGAGGGCCCGGTCATCTTGAATTGGAGGAGGAGGATGGTGGCCGCCCATTGAGGGAGCGACTCCCCTCACCGACCCGCCTATAAAAGGGAAGGGCGGAGGAGGGCGGAGTCATCGTCCTCATGTTCCTCATCTTCTGTCTTCTACTTCTCGTCGGATATGCTGAAGAGGAGAGCCTGGGGCCAGCCCCGGGCTCTTGGCTGGGGCTAGTGTTGCCAAACGCTGGTAGTGGCGCTCGGGGAGTGAGCTTGGTCCTTGCTGTGGCGAATCTCTTTGTTCCTTCGAGGCTCGGCCGGGAGGCGGGGCCGGAGATCATCAGTAATCCTGGCACTGCCCCTCTTGGAAGTCTTGGGTCTGATGTCGATGAGAGGCGTGCCTTCCTACCCGCCAAGGTGGGGAGCGGCGCGCCTCGAGCCCCCTGGCCGTCTCCTTGGGGGAGGCGCTGGACTAGAGTCTTGGCGCTTCTCGGGAGCAGCAGTGGGAAGGAGAAAACAAGGGAGGACGGAGAAGGCGGGTGGCAAGGGGTCAGGTCGAAGTACGATGGCATGGATGCCTTCGCCTCCGACCGGCGTCCTGCCGCCTCGTCTTCCCGCTCTTCCCCTCCCCCCGGCATCATCATCACCAGCCTCCTAGGGTGATAGCCGGGGATGGATGTTCTCTTGGCGCCTTCGCCTCCCCTCCAGTAGTCTTCCGGCTGAGCTTTGGTGGTTGACCCCACCGGTGCTCAAGCCGGGGCTTCTTGCTGGCTCTGGAGGTGGCGACCAGAGGGCGCCACCCCGTCCTCCATACTCCTCCTTCGCAGCCTCGCCACTCCCGGTCTTGTCAGGCCGCGTCATGTGGGTCGCGACGGGACCGGGATGGGCTCCTGTTTGGGTGCCCTTTTCTCATCTTTTCCTCCTTCCGCCGCAGTGCCTGATGGAGGGAAAATGAAAAGAGGGGATTACGGGGCACTTATCTTTTTTCAATCTTAAATCTGTAGGCATTAGCCAAATTTTAATTCAAATAATGTAATCTCTGGAGTCCGTGTTTGTGTTCTGTAATGCTTGTACTTGTTTCCACATATTAATGAAAAAGATGAACCTTGCTGGGAACCAGTGCATGTGTATGTCCATGCAGAGGTGGGATGCCTCTTTAATGTAAATAAACGAGTTTTCCCCGCCAGGCTATCCTTTCGGTACCCTTTTTGTCTACCGGAGAGCTACGTCTACCAGGTGACAGACAAAGGGACCAGCCCCCCGCCAACTCCTTTTTACCAAAGGCAACTGCGACCATCCTGACCGAAGCAACGTTCGAGTCAGGGATGGGAGCACCTAAGTGTCAAAGAGTGGAGAGGTTTTCTTATGCACAAGTTATAGCTTACAGAACACTAACGGACATGAGGTAGAACTTATCTGTTTGGCTTGCCGGGGATTGCAACGCTGGGCAATCTTCTCAACTCCTTGTCAAAGCCAAGTTCACGGCAGGAACCTGCAGCTTCATGCAGATGAGAATGAATGCAAGATACAATCTATATGCATATGCAAATGCTCATGAAATGCTTATGCAGTGATCTTGGAATGCTCGTGCATGCATGCAATCTTGGTCGCCCCCACCACTTCTTTATTTTCTCTTCCATAGGGTCATCGCCCTGGCTTTGTACAAGGGGTTACATGCAGCTGAGGCAAGGCCTATACAAAAGGGTGGCTGCCGAGCAGGGCCCGACAGCCGCGCCTTACGGGTAGAACTTGCAGAGATGCTCAATATTCCATGAGTTTTGCAACCGAGTGCCATCTCCTATCTCCAGACGGACTGTGCTAGGTCTGGTGACTCGTACTACTTGGTAAGGGCCTTCCCACTTCAGTGAAAACTTGTTTGTACCCTTGGTGGACTGAACACGCCTAAGGACAAGGTCACCTTCCTCAAAACACCGTGTGTGAACCCTGTGGCTATGATAGCGACGCATGCACTACTGCAGGATGCTGCTAACATGACACTACGATCAAAGACCCTTCGACGAAACTGTGTGTGATGTAATAATCGCAAACGGTGGTGTAAAAAGACTGTCAAAAAGGTACAAAATGTTTGCGATGACGGATGCATCAAACACGGTTCGGATTTTAGTTGCTGTGCGATGCAGTGCATACGGTTTAGTTCAATTAACTGTTTGCGATGAGGAGGAACAAAAGAAACGACAGCCAGATGGAGGTGTGTGCGATATATAGCATATGGTTCACTAGGATGAACTGTTTGTGATTAGGCAACACAAAAGAAACGGTCAACCATATCAAGTTGTGTGCGATATACGGCATGCAGTTCACTCGGATGAACTGTTTGCGTTGAGACAAGAGAACAGAAACGGTCAACCAGATTAAGGTGTGTGCAATGTACAACATATGGTTCACTCGAATGAACTGTTTGTGATTAGGCAACACAAAAGAAACAGTCAGCCAGATCAAGGTGTGTGCGATATACGGCATGCGGTTCACTCGGCCTTGTCGTCAATGTGTGACCTCTATGGCAACTGTTTGCTCCCCACTAGCCTCTTCTTGTACCGTGGCAACCGTCCATCGCCTCTTCGCCTTTCCCTCTCGATTTGGAACTGCTGTCGCACGCTCTTCCTCCCTCCATTTCCCTTCACCCTTCGTTCTGCCATTGTTCGATCATCTTCTCCATGGAGGGAACAGGCGGGAAACGACCCCGTTATTCTTGCCCCGATCTGAAAGATGACGTGGTGGAGGAACTCATTAATCGATGTGACGTCATCACCTCGGCTAGCATGGCAGGTTCGTTCAAGACCATTCTCGACTCAACTAATAACATCATTACAAGGAACCCAAGGGTCCATGAGCGGTTTGATCTCCCCTATCTTCTTCGCCGTGACCCTACTGACCGGCGCAGGGACGAGGGAAGCCTCGCCTTATGCAAGTTGATGCCGCTTGATAATGATACGTATGATGTTAAGATGCCATCGCTTGAGGGCAAGGCTTGGCAGGCGCAAATGGAGATTGAGTTGTTTATATTGGGTACAACTGCGAGTGGGAACTTGTGAATGTGTATACTCGTCACCGGGTTTCACTTCCAAAAATCTCAGACTGCCCAGAGGTTGAGTACACCGGTATTCTATGTGAGTTCAAATACGATCATGGTGACTGTCGTCTACGGAAGATAGCAATATGTCGAGTTCCCAACCGCTCTTGGGATTACACAAACTATGAAGTTGTTGCTATCTTCGACAAGCTTGTTGCCTTCCTTACTTCCACGCCTCGATGGATATTGCTCAAAAATCAATTTCTATACATGGATGAGTACTGTGATGCAATTCAATACGAGGGTCTTGTGTTTGCTGCCACCACTCGTGGCACTATTTTTTGCATGCAATCCTGATGCTTTTGGTATGTTTGTCTTCCACCGTAATTATAACTGTTTCATCCACATGCATGCGGGTTAGCTAGTTTCCCTTTACTAATTAACCTTCTTGTGTTTCCAAGGTCTTGTGAACATTCCACCACGTATACTTGAAAATTTTTATAACCAAGGGGGAGATGACGATGCTGATGATCACGAGCATGAGGACCCATATACTCAGTGGCGCCTGGCAACTTATTCCGATGGATCACCTCTTCTTGTCTGTATACAGGGCACTGCTGATGTTACTAAGGAAGCAGGTGTTGTCTCGCATGGTCGCACTCCCCGGACCTATTCCAACATCAGTTGCAGGGTATTCCGGATGGATACTAGTGTACTAGCGCCAACACCTTCTCCCTGGTTCAGTACTGAAAGTCTTGGAGGAAACTCGCTCTTCCTTGGACAAAACTATCCAATGATGGTGGAAGGCGATCCAGCTGCTGTTGACACAATGTTACTGCCATTTATGAGAAGCAACTGTATCTATACCTCGGACATTGCTATGCTTCCCTACCGTCCCAATATGGGTCCTGACATAGGTCGTTTCAGCCTGGATGATCAGTCCTGCGTTGGTCTTGAGATTGACAGTAGCTGGCCCTTCCTAGTGACTCACTTCTGGTTCAAAGCAAGTGTTTCCAACGCCGACAAGTGGTTGAGCTGAAGTTCATGTCATCGCTTTGTTATTTGTTGTGTGAGAAAAACTTTACTTTACTAGAATGTTTTGTTGGAAATGATCTATAATCCAACGTGTATCCTCGTTGTCGTTGTGGGTTGATGACTTGTTGTATGTAATCAATGGTACATTTGCATATGCGTCCATCAACTCACGCCTGCTAGTGCTGTCCATATGAACAGTGCTAGTGATTTTAGTTACAAAAATTAGATAGTGCTAGTGATTTTTAGCTGCATATTTTGACAAATCGCAGTGTTACAAGGTTGACAAATGGCAATGTTACTAGGTAAACAAATGTCAATCTTTCCAGTTTGACAAATGACAACATAACCAAAATGACAGATGCAAATCTTACCCAATTGTTTCTACGTGGTTGCACACGGGTCATGCAAAACAACCGTTTGTGTTGAAGGGATGCAGAAATCCTGCTCGTCACATTTTCCCTTGGCTTCCTGGGGAAGCAGTCGGTTTGCGTACGGGTGTTCTAACTAAAACGTTTGCGATGAGTGTTTTATATTTAAAAGCCATTGGCGTTTTTTTTCAAAATAAAATGGTTTGATAAGTCTATACATTAAGAGAGAAAAAGGCAAGTTCGTTCAAACCATATCTTTCATTCAGTCACACTGCGAATTTATATTCATATGATCGAGAATTCGAGATACAGTATTAAACCCCCAAAAGAACTATTTCTGGTGGCGGCGGAGGCGGCGTGCCTCGCCGTCGTTGTCGTCCTTCGGGACGCCGTTGTTGAAGTCTTCAAGGCAGCACAAAATGTTCTTCACTTGTAAATCAAACATCATGTCGTCGCGCAATTGACGGGCGGGGCGCGGGAGGACGGCAACTGGCGCCGCTGAGAGGTAGCGGTCGACGGCAGCGTCCCATGCCGCTGAGGGGGGCACGCGCACGGGCACGGGCGCGACGGGTGCAACCAAACGCACGGGGACCGGTGCCATGATGGGTGGAAGGGCGCACACTTGCAGGGGCACGGGCGCGGTGGGTGCAGCCAAACACACGGGGGCCGGCGCCACGATGGGTGGTGGGGTGCGCACGAGCATAGGCACGGGCGCTGGCATGTACACGAGCTCGCGCGGGTCCACGGAGACCTCGCTGACGCCCGTGGCTTCGAGCTCTGCGACCAGCCCGTCAATGCTACGGGGATGGTCGCTGGCGCGAGCGCGGGGATGGGGGCTGGGACGGGAGCGGGGGCAGAAACCGCCGCGACCAGCTCGTTCTGGGCCATGTCCATGAGGCCCCATTCCTCCTTATTTTCTATCTCCTCCGGCTCGGAGTCGGCTTCACCAAACTTGAAGACTAGTGGCAGATGATCATTCTGCGCCATGGGGTTGGTGGAGGTCTGCGGGAGGGAGGGGAATGGGAGGCGAACAGTAAGGCCGCCCGTATTAAACAGCAGCTCGGGCGCCATCAATGGAGAGGAAGGCGGGCGGCCCTGGAAGTCGAAGGGCTCACTTCCGAGTGAGCCTGCGCAACGTATAGCTCGCACGCTTCCCGGTGAGCCTGCACATTGGAGGACAGCTTGCACGCCTCTTGGTCAGCCTGCGCACCGGACTCCGCTCGCACGCCTCCCGTTCAGTCAAGGTCAACCAACTGTCCACACGACACCTCCTATAGCCATTAAAATGACGACACATGGCGTCACGTGAACAGTTAACACAACGCACACGATTTGAATTATACAACCTTTGAGATATTAAAGTGACAGCTATTTTTTCAAAGTGCCTTTGTTGGCTATTATTTGAGTGCACCTTCTCTCAAAATGGACACGAAAAATACCACAACATGTCGGGTGCCATTCCATGATAGCATGCCAAGTTTCATGAATTTCAGACGAGTTTTAGATTTACTAGAATTTAAAAACAAAGTATCTCAACGTTTTGCCGGCAATCAACGGTGCCCTTGTGTTTGAAATTCATTCCCATTTCTTGCATGGGACCTAAGCATGCACCCAAGGACACATATTTGATTTTTCAACCAATTTATATGCACTGGACCATATGCATGTAGTTAAAATTTGAATTATGCACGTAAATGCACTGAAAAACTCAGTTAATGCATAAAAATGTCCAAACGAACCCCGAAAAATCACAAAAATTGACACAACACTCCTGTTGTTCTATGTTGACACGAGAAAATATTTGAAAGCAATAAGAGGCAATGGATATTGTTTCGTCCCCAAAGGTGGGACGTCCCTATCGAAACCATCATGCTTGTTGTGAGAAGCTCTGGCCTGTGAGAAGCATATACCCAAACCTGCCCCAAATGGGACAAATTTTTTACCACGACATGTTGATGCCGCTCCATTATAGCATGCCAAGTTTCATGAATTTCAGACGAGTTTTGGATTTACTAGAATTTATAAACCAGGCATCTCAACATTTTGCCGGCAATCAACGGTGCCCTGGTGTTTGAAATTCATTCCCATTTCTTGCATGGGACCTAAGCATGCACCCAAGGACACAAATTTGATTTTCAACCAATTTATATGCACTGGAGCATGTGCATGTAGTTCAGATTTGAATTATGCACATAAATGCATTGAAAACACAGTTAATGCATAAAAATGTCCAAACGAACCCCGAAAAATCACAAAAATTGACACAATATTCCTGTTGTTCTATGTTGACACGAGAATTTTTTTTGAAAGCAATAAGAGGCAATGGACATCGTTTCTTTCTCAAAGGTGGGACGTTCCCTATCGAAACCATCATGCTTGTTGTGAGAAGCATATACCCAAACCTGCCCCAAATGGGACAAGTTTTTTACCACGACATGTTGATGCGCTCCATGATAGCATGCCAAGTTTCATGAATTTCAGACGAGTTTTGGATTTACTAGAATTTAAAAACCAGGCATCTCAACGTTTTGCCGGCAATCAACGGTGCCCTGGTGTTTGAAATTCAATCCCATTTCTTGCATGGGACCAAAGCATGCACCCAAGGACACATAATTGATTTTCAACCAATTTATATGCACTGGAGCATGTGCATGTAGTTCAAATTTGAATTATGCACATAAATACATTGAAAACTCAGTTAATGCATACAAATTTCCAAATGAACCCCGAAAAATCACAAAAATTTACACAACACTCCTGTTGTTCTATGTTGACACGCGAAAAAAATTGAAAGCAATAAGAGGCAATGGATATTGTTTCGTCCCCAAAGGTGGGACGTACCCTATCGAAACCATCATGCTTGTTGTGAGAAGCTCTGGTCTATGAGAAGCATATACCCAAAACTACCCCAAATGGGACAATTTTTTTACCACGACATGTTGATGCCGCTCCATGATAGCATGCCAAGTTTCATGAATTTTAGATAAGTTCTGGATTACTATAATTTAAAAACCAAGCATCTCAACGTTTTGCTCGCAACCAACGGTGCTCTAGTGTTTGAAATTCATTCCCAGTTCTTGCATGGGACCTAAGCATGCACCCAAGGACACAAATTTGATTTTCAACCAATTTATAAGCACTGGAGCATGTGCATGTAGTTCAAATTTGAATTATGCACATAAATGGATTGAAACCTCAGTTAATGCATAAAAGTGTCCAAACGAACCCCGAAAAATCACAAAAATTGACACAACACTCCTGTTGTTCTATATTGACACGCGAAAAAATTTGAAAGCAATAAGAGGTAATGGACAACGTTTCGTCCCCAAAGGTGGGACGTTCCCTATCGAAACCATCATGCTTGTTGTGAGAAGATCTGGTCTGTGAGAAGCATATATCCAAACCTGCCCCAAACGGGACACATTTTTTACCACGACATGTTGATGCCGCTCCATGATAGCATGCCAAGTTTCATGAATTTCAGACGAGTTTTGGATTTACTAAAATTTAAAAACCATTCATCTCAACGTTTTGCCGGCAATCAACGCTGCCCTGGTGTTTGAAATTCATTCCCATTTCTTGCATGGGACCTAAGCATGCATCCAAGGACATAAATATGATTTTTCAACCCATTTATATGCACCGGAGCATGTGCATGTAGTTCAAATTTGAATTATGCACATAAATGCATTGAAAACTCAGCTAATGCATAAAAATGTCCAAACGAACCCTGAAAAATCACAAAAATTGACACAACACTCCTGTTGTTCTATGTTGACATGAGAAAATTTTTTGAAAGCAATAAGAGGCAATGGATATCGTTTCGTCCCAAAGGTGGGACGTTCGCTATCGAAACCATCATGCTTGTTGTGAGAAGCTCTAGCCTGTGAGAAGCATATACCCAAACCTGCCCCAAATGGGGCAATTTTTTACGACGGCATGTTGATGCTGCTCCATGATAGCATGCCAAGTTTCATGAATTTAAGACAAGTTTTTATTTACTAGATTTTAAAAACCAGGCATCTCAACGTTTTGCCGGCAATCAAGGGTGCCCTGGTGTTTGAAATTCATTCCCATTTCTTGCATGGGACCTAAGCATGCACCCAAGGACACAAATTTGATTTTTCAACCAATTTATATGCACTGGACCATGTGCATGTAGTTCAAATTTGAATTATGCACATAAATGCATTGAAAACTCAGTTAATGCATAACAATATCAAAACGAACCACAAAAAATCACAAAAATTGACACAACACTCCTGTTGTTCTATGTTGCACGCGAAAAAATTTGAAAGCAATAAGAGGCAATGGATATTGTTTTGTCCCCAAAGGTGGGACGTTTCCTATCGAAACTATCATGCTTGTTGTGAGAAGCTCTGGTCTGTGAGAAGCATATACCCAAACCTGCCCCAAATGGGACAATTTTTTTACCATGACATGTTGATGCCGCTTCATGATAGCATGCCAAGTTTCATGAATTTCAGACGAGTTTTGGATTTACTAGAATTTAAAACGGGACATCTCAATGTTTTGCCGGCAATCAACGGTGCCCTGGTGTTTGAAATTCATTCCCATTTCTTGCATGGGACCTAAGCATGCACCCAAGGACACAAATTTGATTTTTCAACCAATTTATATGCACCGAAGCATGTGCATGTAGTTAAAATTTGAATTACGCACATAAATGCATTGAAAACTCAGTGAATGCATAAAAATGTCCAAATGAACCCCAAAAATCACAAAAATTGACACAACACTCCTGTTGTTCTATGTTGACACGAGAAAAAATTTGAAAGCAATAAGGGGCAATGGATACCGTTTCGTCCCCAAAGATGGGACGTTCCCTATCGAAACCATCATGCTTGTCGTGAGAAGCTCTGGTCTGTGAGAAGCATATACCCAAACCTGCCCCAAATGGGACAATTTTTTACCACGACATGTTGATGCCGCTCCATGATAGCATGCCAAGTTTCATGAATTTCAGACAAGTTTTGGATTTACTAAAATTTAAAAACCATTCATCTCAATGTTTTGCCGGCAATCAACGGTGCCCTGGTGTTTGAAATTCAATCCCATTTCTTGCATGGGACCAAAGCATGCACCCAAGGACACATAATTGATTTTTCAACCAATTTATATGCACTGGAGCATGTGCATGTAGTTCAAATTTGAATTATGCACATAAATGCATTGGAAACTCAGTTAATGCATAAAAATGTCCAAACGAACCCCGAAAAATCACAAAAATTGACACAACACTCCTGTTGTTCTATGTTGTCACGAGAAAAATATTTGAAAGCTATAAGAGGCAATGGATATCGTTTCGTCCCCAAAGGTGGGACGTTCCCTATCGAAACCATCATGCTTGTTATGAGAAGCTCTGGCCTGTGAGAAGCATATACCCAAACCTACCCCAAATGGGAATTTTTTTACCATGACATGTTGATGCCGCTCCATGATAGCATGCCAAGTTTCATAAATTTCAGACAAGTTTTGGATTTACTAGAATTTAAAAACCAGGCATCTCAACATTTTGTGGGCCATCAACGGTGCCCTGGTGTTTGAAATTCATTCCCATTTGTTGCATGGGACCTAAACATGCACCCAAGGACACATATTTGATTTTTCAACCAATTTATATGCACTGGAGCATGTGCAAGTAGTTCAAATTTGAGTTATGCACATAAATGCATTGAAAACTCAGTTAATGCATAAAAATGTCCAAACAAACACCAAAAAATCACAAAAATTGACACAACACTCCTGTTGTTCTATGTTGACACGTGAATTTTTTTGAAAGCAATAAGAGGCAATGGATATCGTTTCGTCCCCAAAGGTGGGACGTTCCCTATCGAAACCATCATGCTTGTCGTGAGAAGCTCTGGTCTGTGAGAAGCATACACCCAAACCTGCCCCAAATGGGATAAATTTTTTACCACGACATGTTGATGATGCTCCATGATAGAATGCCAAGTTTCATGAATTTCAGACAAGTTTTGGATTTACTAGAATTTAAAAACCAGGCATCTCAACGTTTTGCCGGCAATCAACGGTGCCCTGGTGTTTGAAATTCATTCCCATTCTTGCATGGGACCTAAGCATGCACCCAAGGACACAAATGTGATTTTTCAACCAATTTACATGCACTAGAGCATGTGCATGTAGTTCAAATTTGAATTGTGCACATAAATGCATTGAAAACTCAGTTAATGCATAAAAATGTCCAAACGAACCCTGAAAAATCACAAAAATTGACACAACACTCCTGTTGTTCTATGTTGACATGAGAAAAAAATGAAAGCAATAAGAGGCAATGGATATCGTTTCGTCCCCAAAGGCGGGACGTTCCCTATCAAAACCATCATGCTTGTTGTGAGAAGCTCTAGTTTGTGAGAAGCTTATACCCAAACCTGCCCCAAATGGGAGAATTTGTTTACCACGGCATATTGATGCCGCTCCATGGTAGCATGCTGTAACGCCCCGAGACCGATGTGCCAGGTGTCCTCTAGTTATTCGCTGTTGTTGACTTGTCATTGCTTGCGTGTCATGCATTGTATATCATGTCATCATGTGCATTTCATTTGCATACATGTTCGTCTCATGCATCCGAGCATTTTCCCCATTGTCCGTTTTGCATTCTGGCGCTCCTATCTCCTCCGGTGGTCCTTTCTTCCTTCTTTCATGTGTGGGGGTTAAACATTTTTGGATTGGACCGAGACTTGCCAAGCGGCCTTGGTTTACTACCGGTAGACCGCCTGTCAAGTTTCGTACCATTTGGACTTCGTTTGATACTCCAACGGTTAACCGAGGGACCGAGAAAGCCTCGTGTGTGTTGCAGCCCAACACCCTTCCATTTTGGCTCAAAACCCACCTAAACCATCTCCATCATCTCAGTCGTTCGATCACAATCGCGTGGCCGAAAACCGCACCTCATTTGGACTCTCCTAGCTCCCTCTACCTATAAATATGTGACCCCCTCCGAAAATCCCGCAGTCCAAACCCTAGCCCCGCTCCTCTCGCGTCGCCGGACAAAAATTCCCGCGCCTGGACATGTCCAACCGCCGCCGCCGGCGAATCCCAGCTTGACATGTCATCCACCGCCACCCTCTCTCTCCTCCAGCCCCGCCGCCGGCCCGCGCGGCCCGGATCGGGCCCGCGGGGCCCATCTCCGCCGCCGCCAGATCCCGCGCGCCCCGCCGCTTGGCTCTTCCCGAGCGCCTCGCTGCGTCGCCTCCCGCCGGCGACTTGCTCCGCCGGCTCGCTCGCCGGCCGGCGCCGCCGTCTCTGTCGCCGCGTTTTGCTCCGCCCCGCCCGCGAGATGCCGCGCCGCCCCGCTCCTCCGCTGCTCGCTTGCCGGCACGCCGCGCCTCGCACCACCGCCACTGTCCACCGTCCGGCGCCCTGCCTCGTCACGCCGGCGAGCCGCCTCTCACCGGAGTTGCCTCGCCGGACCCCGTCCCGGCCAGATCTACCCTGGTGGATGAGATCCACTGGGAGATGAACCAAATGGCCCCGTCCAGATCCGGATCCCTCCGTCCCGCACGTCTCCGTCCCGAGTTGACTTTTCCCACGGGGTAAAATTCCTCTAAGTCCCCGAAGTTTCCAGATTCATATGCCCATGTTCATCATGTCGTAACTTTGCATCCGTAGCTCCGTTTCGCGCGTGTAGCATATCAAAATGTTCATATCAGAGAGAAAATCATTTCATATCATTGCAACATTTTTATTTGAGCTCATCTTGATGCCCGAAATGCTGTTGGAAGAGAGATATTTGAGTTAATTGTCAGATCTGCTGCACCAAATAGCTATTTGCCATTTTTGCCATGATTAATGTGTGCATGGTATGCCCTGAGCTCTACTTGTGTTTTGTTATGTGCTTTGCCATCTTTACAGAGGTGCTATCCATGTATTTTTGTGATATGTGTGGTGACTAGCACAAGCTTGCGAAGTGGTGCATTCGTTAATGCTGATTTCAGGGACTTAGAATTTCACCAAGTCCTTGATCTGTTTTTATCAATATGCCATATGTTCATGTTGTTTCCTAGTGATCCGTGCCTCTTTTGAGGACGATTAGTAAGGATGTTTTGTTAATCTTGTGGTGCTCTATCCATCCATGTCTTTGTTTGCAATTATGGAGCACCCTAGCTTGAGTCAATCAAACTCTACTTTTGCTATTTCATGAATCTGGGCAGATTGTCTACTTGTTAGCAATTTTGCCAAGGATGTTGTTGTTGATCCGTGCATGCTATGTTGTGGTTATTGCCATGTCTAGCTTGTACAATATGTATTCTTGATGGGTGTATGCTTAGATTGTCATGCCTTGCTCTGTAGTGAGTGCATCGAGCTCGTAAACATGCCTACTTGATATCTGATTTGCATGCTCCAGTTTTTCACTAAGTCTGAGATCTGATTATATTTTTGCCATGTTCACATGCTTGCAATGGTATTTTCTGATCCCTTTTGGCTCAAGGTCACTAAGGGACATTTGTTAAGCTCTTTGAGTAGCTCAATGCCATGCTTTACTTTGCCATGTTAAGTTCCTGTAGCATATAGTTTTCTTGCTCCAAAGTGTGCTACCTGATCTGAAATTCCAGGCTTGTGTTAATTTCACCAAGTCTGAAACCTGTTATCATTTGCTCTTTTGCTATGCTTGTTTGAACCTGTTAATGGATGAATTGGCCGTAGCTCAGTGTTCATATTTTGTCAAGCATCATGAGTGGATCCCTGCCTTGTATTTTGTTGTCATGTTTGAGTGCTGTAGCACAATTATCTTGATGCATTTAGATGGCTACTTGTTGTTTATCGCACACCGGTGCCATATTTGTTTCGCTTGCCATTTCCAAACCGTGTCTCCGATTCCGGTGTTCTTTATATAGATTTCAACCGAAATCACCTCACCTTTCCAGTGGCACTCTTGGATTTCCAAGTTGAGGCCAGGTCCAATCATTCCTTGTCAAATCTTGCATATGCATCCCATACCGCATCCCGCATATCATACCATGTTCATGTGTTTGTTGTTTACTATGTTGTGTGCTTCTTTTTGGTGTTTTCTTCTTCGGGTTGGTTCCGGTAATGTCGCGTTTGTGAGGACCCGTTCGACTATGTCCGTTTGTCTTCTTCATGGACTCGTTCTTCTTCCTTGCGGGATCTCAGGCAAGATGACCATACCCTCGAAATCACTTCTATCTTTGCTTGCTAGTTGCTCGCTCTTTTGCTATGCCTATGCTGCGATACCTACCACTTGCTTATCATGCCACCCATATTGTTGAACCAAGCCTCTAAACCACCACATCCTAGCAAACCGTTGTTTGGCTATGTTACCGCTTTGCTCAGCCCCTCTTATAGCGTTGTTAGTTGCAGGTGAAGATTGACGTTTGTTCCTTGTTGGAACATGTTTACTTGTTGGGATATCACAATATATCTTAATTGATTAATGCATCTATATACTTGGTAAAGGGTGGAAGGCTCGGCCTTTTGCTTAGTGTTTTGTTCCACTCTTGCCGCCCTAGTTTCCGTCATATCGGTGTTATGTTCCCGGATTTTGCGTTCCTTACGCGGTTGGGTTATAATGGGAACCCCTTGACAGTTCGCCTTGAATAAAACTCCTCCAGCAAGGCCCAACCTTGGTTTTACCATTCGCCACCTAGCCTTTTTCCCTTGGGAGTCGCGCATCCCGAGGGTCATCTTTATTTTTAACCCCCCCGGGCCAGTGCTTGTCTAAGTGTTGGTCCGAACTAGAGTCCTTTGCAGCGCTACCTCGGGGAAACTCGAGGTTTGGTTTTAGTTGTATGGAGCGCTCATCTGAGTGTGCCCTGAGAACGAGATATGTGCAGCTCCTATCGGGATTTGTCGGCACATTCGGGCGGTGTTGCTGGATTTGTTTTAACTTGTCGAAGTTGTCTTGTAGAACCGGGATGCCGAGTCTGATCGGAATGTCTCGGGAGAAGGTATATCCTTTGTTGACCGTGAGAGCTTGTCATGGGCTAAGTTGGGACTCCCCTGCAGGGATTTGAACTTTCGAAAGCCGTGCCCGCGGTTATGGGCAGATGGGAATTTGTTAATGTCTGGTTGTAGAAAACCTGAAGTTGACCTTAATTAAAATACATCAACCGCGTGTGTAGCCGTGATGGTCTCTTCTCGGCGGAGTCCGGGAAGTGAACACGGTGTTGGAGTTATGTTTGACGTAGGTTGTTCTAGGATCACTTCTTGATCATAGTTTCTCGACCGTGCTTCGCCTTCTCTTCTCGCTCTCATTTGCGTATGTTAGTCACCATATATGCTAGTCGCTTGCTACAGCTCCACCTCATACATTTACCTTACCCATAAGCTTAAATAGTCTTGATCGCGAGAGTGTGAGATTGCTGAGTCCCCGTGGCTCACAGATACTTCCAAAACCAGTTTGCAGGTGCCGATGATACCGTGCAGATGACGCAACCAAGCTCAAGGAGGAGCTCGATGAAGATCTTGCCCTTTGTGTTGTTTCGTTCTAGTTGATCAGTAGTGGAGCCCAGTTGGGGTCGATCGGGGATCTGTGTAGCATTTGGGGTAGTCTTCTTTTATTTTGGCTCCGTAGTCGGGCCCTGATTGTATTTGGATGATGTAATGCTTTATTCATGTATTTGGGTGAAGTGGCGATTGTAAGCCAACTATGTATCTTTTCCCTTATTGTATTACATGGGTTGTTTGCGAAGATTACCTCACTTGTGACATTGCTTTCAATGCGGTTATGCCTCTAAGTCGTGCTTCGACACGTGGGAGATATAGTCGCATCGAGGGCGTTACACATGCCAAGTTTCATGAATTTCAGACGTGTTTTGGATTTACTTGAATTTAAAAACCAGGCATCTCAACGTTTTTCCCGCAATCAACAGTGCCCTGGTGTTTGAATTTCATTCCATTCTCTTGCATGGGACCAAGAAATTCACCCAAGGACACACATGTGATTTTTCAACCAACTTTATGCACCAGAGCATGTGCTTGTAGTTGAAATTTGAATTATGCACATAAAATGCCTAGAAAACCCAGTTAATGTATAAAAAGGTTAAACGAACCCCTAAAAATTCCAATATTAAACACAACACTCCTGTTGTTCTATGTTGACACTAGAAATTTTTTGAAAGCAAGAAGAGGCAACAGATATCGTTCCGTCCCCAAAGGTGGCACGTTCCCTACCGAAACCATCACACTTGTTGTGAGAAGCTCTGGTTTGTGAGAAGCTTATACCCAAACCCGCCACAAATGGGACAAAAGTTTCACCATGGCATGTTGATGCCACTCCATGATAGCATGCCAAGTTTCATGAATTTCAGACGAGTTTTGGATTTACTAGAATTGAAAAACCAGGTATCTCAACGTTTGGCCGGCAATCAACAATGCCCCAGTGTTTGAAATTCATTCCCATCTCTTGCATGGGACCTAAACATGCACCCAAGGACACACATGTGATTTTTGAACCAACTTTGGTGCACTAGAGCATGTGCTTGTAGTTCAAATTTGAATTATGCACATAAAATGCCTAGAAAACCAAGTTAATGTATAAAAAGGCCAAACGAACCCCAAAAAGTTCAGTCCCATTTCTTGCATGGGACCTAAGCATGCACTGAAGGACACATATTTGATTTTTCAACCAATTTATATGCACCGGAGCATGTGCATGAAGTTTAATTTTGAATTGTGCACCTGAAATGGCTAGAAAACCAGTTTAATGTATAAAATGTTCATTTTACGACACACATATAGCTGCATGTTCACTGGAGATAAAAGGTCTAGCAATTCAAACATCGTCCATTGCCGCTGTGACCCCATTATGTAATTCAAATCAAGTAGACCCCGCATAGTTTATTATCACTAACCGTGTGAGATGCAGTACAAAATATCTTGGAGCACCGTCGGTGTATAGTATGCCTATGTCTTACGCAAGAAGGTGCATCGGCTACAGTCCACAGCCGGCGTGTCAAGCACACTAGCTCACTTCCCAAAAACTCCCACTCTACTTCAGTCCCTTGATTCAAATTTTCAGTAGCCCCGGCATTTTACTCCCGCCTCTGCATCCCTCGCAATCTCAAAATATCTGCTCGCCCTTGATCCAAATTTTCAGTAGCCCCGCCTTGTTACTCCCGCCTAGTAAAATTTCCAGTTACCGCAGTATTTCCTGAAACACAACCTTGCCCCCTCGAAACCATTGGTAGGTCACCGCCATCGCCGGTGCCTCCATCCTCAACCTCTGCATGTGTGCTGGGGAGCTCGAGGAGCCAATGGCCAAAAAGAGCTTTATCACGGCCTTTTCGCTCGACGTCGGCGAGGTGGCCGCCGAGGTGTCCCTGTCGTCCTCCGCGGGCCCGATCCACCATCTCCGGTCCCCCGATCCGCCCTTCGCCGTGCCCCTACGCCGGTTCGAGGACTTCCCCGTCCTTCCTCGGACCCGGCAGCCGACGAGGTCCTACCTCGGGGTCCGGCAACGGCGATGGGGGACGTGGGTCGCAGAGATTACAGATCAAGAGACCCACACCCGCCGGTGGCTCGGTAGCTTCCACACGACCGAGCTCGCGGCCATGGAGTACGACCGCTGGCAGGTCCGCTACCACGGCGCGGCGGCTAGGCTCAATTTCCCCTTCGGCACACATTCGGTCGACCTTGTTCCGCTGGAGCTAGGGGTGGTGAGCTCGGCTATGTGGCGGGAGGACCACGAGGTGTGGGAGCGCCTCGAGGCCGAGGCCACCGCTGAGGCCTACATGCAAGAGCTCCGCCGGCAGCACCCGGAGCTCGTGGAGGCGGAGCGGGTGATCTTTGCCGGCATGGAGGGTGGCGAGGTTATCGCGTTCTCCTCCAATGACAAGGTCGAAGGCGACAGCGACGGTGGCGCGGAGGGTGTAGAGGTGGGCCCCGAGGATGAGGAGATCGACATCGATGAGTGGAGGAGTGCCTTCCCTAACGACCCCGACGACGGTACCGGTCCGGACCTGGCTCGCGGCACACCGTACATGACGAGGAAGGATTGGCTCGACCTCTACTTCAACCGAAAGTAGTTTAGCTTAGTTTAAATTTATGTTTTATGTTCGGTTATGCAAAAATATCTATGTTTATGTTTGAATGCATGTTACTTTCGGTTGAACCTGCTTTGAACTTGATCAAATTGAACTTTACAACCTTAAGTTTAGGGGATCGACTAGAAAAGGCCAAAAATTGCTGAAGTATATATATATATATCCACTAAGGGTTTTAGTCCTTTAACTTTTTAAGGATCGCCTAGAGATGTCCTTATGACTTGTTTATTTCAGTTCTTCACAATGTGATGCTCTATATGTGCAACTATTTGCCATGCAGTTCAATTTCATCAATAATAGTTTCAACAATACCACTATGAATTACGATATTTGGTTGTTGGTAAGGATATTGTAGCTAACATGCCTTTTCATTTTTCAATTGTTGTTTAGCAACATGAATTGTACTGAATGACTAAATATGTAATCCCAGGCTACATAGCAACATGAATTGTACTGAATGATGTCTAGATATACATGTAAAAAAATCTTATATAATGGGATGGAAGGAGTGTTGTACTACATCATTTTTCAATTGTTGTTTAGCTTCTAATATTAACTTGGTGCTTTTAGGTACATATATCATTGCCAAAGATCCACACTTCGACCCTTTCTGCGTATGGGGCAATCCGATATTCATGAACCAGCATCAAGTGAGGAAACTGATAAAGATTGTTATTAAAATGGGTCAAAAGATGTCAATCGAACTATTTGTTTACAATTTATGCAAGACAACAGTGAACTGCACGATGGTAAGTAAGAACCCTGTAGCCTTCTTTTTACTGCCCGTAATGAGTTGTGTTAGATGACAATATCTGAATCTTTTTTCTTTTGCAATGGATCCTGAAGCAGTTTACTCGAGATTACCTCTCAAACTACATGATTGGTGGCCAGCCATCACAAGGGGATGGACTAGAGTCCTCCATGCCTTCTACATCCAGGAGAACACAATAGGGCCATTCCGCTTCACCTTGTTCAGCAATCCGAATGTCTGTCGCCTCTTTCTTTACCATCTGCAATAGTACAAGTATAGAACCCTGGTTCATCATTCTTTATTTGGTGCTTATGTAATTCTTAAACATATGTACCTGTTGTCGACGTCCTGGGAATGGGGGTCCGCAGACTTGCATGCCTGCGGCCCATGGTGTAACGCCCCGAGACCGATGCGCCAAGTGTCTTCTGGTTATTCGTCGTTGCCATGTCATTTGCTTGCGTGTTGCATCTTTTCATGTCATCATGTGCATTGCATCATCATGTTTTCAAAACTTGCATCTGTCCAGGTCTCCCCGTTCCTTCCGTTGTCCGTTCTGAGTCCAACCACACTCGCACGCGCCCGCGGCATGTCCGAAATAGTATTTTATAAGTGGCCGGGAGATGTTCTCGGAATGGGTTGAAAGTTGGCGTGTGGTCTTATTAAGTGTATATAGACAGCCTGTAAAGTTTCATCGCATTCGGAGTTCGGCTGATAGCCCAACCGTTAAACTATAGCGGCATTATAGCCGGGCACACGTCGGACGTTTTCGGTCCCCGAAAAACAGTCACCGGGCCTCCCTCTCTTCTCTTCTCTCAGATCGAGACTGTCTACACAACTCACTACCTACCGCCAGGTCCAACCTAACCTCTCTCGTCAGCCCGCAGCCCCCCTCGCGCGCGTCCGAAAGCTGTCCTGGACCTAACCCGGACAGTCGTCACCGTTGGATCCGGATCATCCCCAAACGTCTACAAAACGTCACCGTTTTCTTTTTTGGACTCCCTAGCTATTTTATTCGCGACCGTCCGATTTTGATCGGAGGCTCCAGATAGCCCCTAACCTTTTTCACCTAATGTATATATTAGGTCCAACCCTAAAATTAGGAGGTCTGTCCCATCCACCCTACTGCCCGCCGCCACCTACCTTTCTTCCTCGGGATCCCCTCATTCCCCCCGATCCAATCCCACCAACCAGACTCCACCCGAGGCCTCCCCTCGATCCAACTCGTCCTCGCTCTCCTCGTCGACCAGGGAGATGAGCTCCTCCCGAGACCAGCAGATGAGCCCCCGTCGCGACCCTCTCCTTCTGTTCCCTCTTCCCTGCAGCTCCCTCTCCCTAATCTCCTCATCCCTCTGTACCTCAACAGGAGCTCCAGCACCATGGCTGATCCTCTCACCGAGCTCCGTCAAGTCCGCCGCCCGCTGCCGTCTTCTTGGCGAACCACGTCAACCCGCCGCTTCTCGTGCCTGTCGACGTCCCGCCTGCTCCTCTGCTGCTGCCATTGTTGTGCTCTGTCGGAGACGGCGATCCTCGCCTCGTATACACGCCGATCTGCCGCGGACTGCCCTCAGAACGGAGCTCCATCGCCATCGAGCCTCGGATCCGTCCGGTTCCTGCGTGTCCTCGACCGCGCCAAGTCCCTTGCCCTGCGCCGCCGTCTTCCTCTTTCGCCTCGCGCCGAACCTCTGCTTCCAACCACGTGGTTGCTCTGCTCCCTATAGATCAGAGGACCGCGCCCGCTTCAGTTCATCCCCTCTGTACGGATCGAGCGAGAGGAGCTCGCCAGGTCCAGCCGCATGTTGTCCGCGACCCCAAGGCCCAGTTGCACGCCCCTGGCCTGCCTCCTACGCGACGTGGACCGCGCCTCCAGGCCCAGCGCGCCCTTTCGCGGCCTGCCAGGCCTCTCCTTCTACTGGGCGAGGCCCATGGCAAAGTGAGCAGCCCCTCCAGTGCCCCCTTTCCTGTGCACTTCTGGGCCTGCCAGTTTTGGCCCGTGGTATCTTTTTTTAGTCGAACGATTTTCCATATTATCCTGAGACTGCAGATTTGCAGAAAAACCCTTGCACTTCATGCATATAATAACTTCACAACCGTGCATCGGATTAAAACAAACTTAATATGAAACTTGCTTAGATTTTCATCTAGTTTAATATTATGCAACTTTCATCTATGTTCAAAATGCTTAAAATGCTGTTTGCTTAAATTTGCTCCTATGCAATGTTAAAATGCTTTATTTCATAACTAAATAACCGTAACTCGGAATTTAATAAACTTTATATGTAAATGGGGTAGAATTTTGCCTAGTTTAACATGGTGGCCTTACTTTGCATGTTTAATAACTCTAAAATTATGTTTAGGGCAGAACAGTACCAAACCTAATATATGCATATGGGGATTTATCGTAATTGTTGTTCGTTGCTTTCGGCCTCATTTAAACTTGCCTAGATAGATAGTTTCATTATGCTTCACCTCTTGCCATGCTAACAACATTTAATATTGTTGGGTAAATAAACGAGATCGAACTAAATAACTTATTGTGGTGTTTCGTCAATATGCAACTCGTTGCATAGTGAGCTCCACTTAATTTGTAGAATTGCTTGTGCACTTTGCCATGCCATGCCCTCTTTAAACCGGACATGCATCATACTTGTTGTGCGTCATGCCATGTTGTTGTAGTGGTTGTTTACTATGTTGTTTGCTTCTTTCCGGGTTGCCTTTCTCGTGAGCTGCGGTTCCGTTCCGGAGTTGTGAGGATCCGTTCGACTTCGTCCATGTGTCTTCTTCACGACTCGTTCTTCTTCCTTGCGGGATCTCAGGCAAGATGACCATACCCTCGAAATCACTTCTATCTTTGCTTGCTAGTTGCTCGCTCTTTTGCTATGCCTATGGTGCGATACCTACCACTTGCTTATCATGCCTCCCATGTTGTTAAACCAAGCCTCTAACCCACCTTGTCCTAGCAAACCGTTGATTGGCTATGTTACCGCTTTGCTCAGCCCCTCTTATAGCGTTGTTAGTTGCAGGTGAAGATTGAAGTTTGTTCCTTGTTGGAACATGGAGATGTTGTTCCTTGTTGGAACATGTTTACTTGTTGGGATATCACAATATATCTTAATTGATTAATGCATCTATATACTTGGTAAAGGGTGGAAGGCTCGGCCTTTTGCTTAGTGTTTTGTTCCACTCTTGCCGCCCTAGTTTCCGTCATATCGGTGTTATGTTCCCGGATTTTGCGTTCCTTACGCGGTTGGGTAATAATGGGAACCCCTTGACATTTTGCCTTGAATAGAACTCTTCCAGCAATGCCCAACATTGGTTTTACCATTTGCCACCTAGCCTTTTTTCCCTTGGGTTTCGCGGACTCAAGGGTCATCTTATTTAAACCCCCCCGGGCCAGTGCTCCTCTGAGTGTTGGTCCAAACTAGAGCCCTGTGCAGTGCCCCCTCGGGGAAACTCGAGGTTTGGTTTTAGTTGTACGGATTGCTCATCTGAGTGTGCCCTAAGAACGAGATATGTGCATCTCCTATCGGGATTTGTCGGCACATTCGGGCGGTGTTGCTGGATTTTTTTTAACTTGTCGAAGTTGTCTTGTAGAACCGGGATACCGAGTCTAATCGGAATGTCTCGAGAGAAGGTATATCCTTCATTGACCGTGAGAGCTTGTCATGGGCTAAGTTGGGACACCCCTGCAGGGATTTGAACTTTTGAAAGCCATGCCCGCGGTTATGGGAAGATGGGAATTTGTTAATGTCCGGTTGTAGAAAACCTGAAGATTATCTTAATTAAAATGCATCAACCGCGTGTGTTACCGTGATGCTCTCTTCTCGGCGGGGTCCGGGAAGTGAACATGGTGTTGGAGTTATGCTTGACGTAGGTTGTTCTAGGATCACTTCTTGATCATAGTTTCTCGATCGTGCTTTGCCTTCTCTTCTTGCTCTCTTTTGCGTATGTTAGCCACCATATATGCTAGTCGCTTGCTGCAGCTCCACATCATACCTTTACCTTACCCATAAGCTTAAATAGTCTTGATCGCGAGGGTGTGAGATTGCTGAGTCCCCGTGGCTCACAGATTACTTCAAAACCAGCTTGCAGGTGCCGATGAGTCCGTGCAGATGACGCAACCAAGCTCAGGAGGAGCTTGATGAAGATCTTGTCCTTTGTGTTGTTTCGTTCTAGTTGATCAGTAGTGGAGCCCAGTTGGGGTCGATCGGGGACCGTGTCGCATTTGGGGTTCTTCTTTTATTTTGGCTTCGTAGTCGGGCCTTGATTGTAACTGGTTGATGTAATGCTTTATTCAAGTAATTGTGTGAAGTGGCGATTGTGAGCCAACTATGTATCTCCTTCCCTTATGTATTACATGGGTTGTGTGAAGATTACCTCACTTGCGACATTGCTTTCAATGCGGTTATGCCTCTAAGTCGTGCTTCGACACGTGGGAGATATAGCCGCATCGAGGGCGTTACAAGTTGGTAATCAGAGCCTTCCCCGACCTTAGGAGCCCCAGTGCTTGATCGAATTAGCGGACGAGTTGAGTCTAGAAAAATGTTTTGAGTCATTTAGGAATTATATATCGGAGAGTTTAGGAATTCTTTTTACTCCCTAGTCCCTTCATCGCTCTGGTAAGGCATCCTGACGTAGAGTTTTGACTCTTCTCTTCTCAAATTTCACTAATTTTTTTTAGGATCACGCGGGTATCTTGGAATCATTCCGATGGTTTTGTGATGAGAACATTGTTCTTGGTGCCTCCTGACATTTAGGGGTTGTGGCAGTGTCCCGGGGAGTTGAGCTCCGAGGTGTTGTCGTCACAATTTTATCGTTGCAGTTCTGGAATACCTGAGATTAGTTTCCCCGACATCGAAAATCTCTCTTATGAAGTTGTTCGTGAGATAACCTCGACGCCACCCAGTACTGGGGCGGGAGTTCGGGAGTATTGCCATAACTCATATAACGGATGCTTTTTGAAGGTTGAGGTAGACGATTTCCGAAGGTTTTTTGGTTATGTGTTGAAGGATGGATACAACTGGATATAGCATTTGCTAGTTTTGGGTGAGATATTATGCTTCCCCTGTATCCCCAACACCCGATTGCATAACTGGAAAATTTCGGGAGTTTATAAGTGGGAATTCAAGTAGCTCTTAGGATATCTTTCCGACAGATGTATGATATGAAATTGGGGTTTGACGTCTAGTGGTCTGCCTATCCACGGTTGGTTTTACAGTGGTCTCGCTGTGTCTTAAAGAGTCCTTGGCTATGCCGACTCGGGGACGCTTCGTATGTCATGTGCACTGCCTTGTACATGATGGTGCTGTACGATCGAGCCCGTGTAGGCCCCACCACGAAAACTTCGGACGAAATCTCTATCATATGTTTGTTCTGGCTTATTTTGCAAGCCAATACTTTGTTTTGTTTTGAGTTGTGGTATTCGAGTTGCTTCGAAGTCAAATGTTGATTCCACACCTTCCCCAAATGGTGTTCTCATACTCCGATGTGAATACTAATCCTTCTTGATCATAGAGGTTGTCATGTTAATTCCTTTTCACCGGCATGCTTCTCTTCAAGTGGATCCGATCACTTCAACATCCGCAGGATTCAATCTCAGTTCTTCTCAATGGTGTTTGTTTGTTTTCCCGCCCTCCCTCCCTTGTTTTCTTCAAGGACTCAGATTTCTTAATCAAGTATCTTTTTATTCGTGTGAAGTCTCTCCATTCTTTTTCGTCAATGTTCTTACCCGGGGGTTCTCATGAAGATTATAATGGAGCTTCAAGTTCGTCATTCTTCATTATTTTCTTCTCCGGTGGTTTCAAGTCAAGCTTTGTTGATCATATCGTTTCCTCGTTTCAATGTTTTCTCATGCCGGTGCAATTCTTAATCATTCACCTCTCGCTATTCATTTGTTTCGGCGTGCTCAAGCTTTCTCAAAAGGCCCGTCTTGTCATTCAAGATCTGTTCAACCTATTTCGAGGTTGTTATCCCATTCAAGCCATTTAATTCAACCGGTGCAATCTTTTCTTCAAATCGTTCAACGGTGTATCTTTTGAGTGGGCCCTAACCCACAGGTCTTTTTCCCAGGATCTTACCTGACTCTCCTCTTTTTCCGGAGTTATTCTCATATTCATCTCAAAGTTTGATGTAAGAATGATTTATCATCAGTCAAATGCTTTTCTCCAAGATCTGTCGAATTCTTTTCATCGTTGGCTCAACCTCTTCGTTTTGATTCTTCCGGAGTGTCTAAATAATTCTTGGTGGTGTTTCTCGTCGTCATTCTCAAAATTTGAAGACCGAAGAAGAGTTTTACCTCCATATTTTATCCGTTTCTCTCAGAGATTCGTGATTCTAGTTTGTTGCCATCCTCTCATAATTGCTTTCAATTGTGACAATTCTCTTCACCCATCCGAAGCAATTCAAGAGTCTTCTCAGTTTGATTATCCAGAGTCCATCATTTCAGGTTTATTCATTCTCAGCTTTCAGCTATCATTCTCCAAATCTTACCGGTGCATCATTAAAGTATTCTCGTATCAGTTTGTGATCTATTCATTCGCATATATCAAATTCCCTAAAGTATCTTCATTCATTCTCTAATTCTTCCCGGTGTTTCTTTATCTTTACTTCGTTCATTTTCAATTCTTACCGGTGGCTCATTCAAGATTTCTCTTCCATTGTTATTGTATCGATTCATTTGTTATTTCTATCCTACCGGTGGTTCGTTCAAGATTTTTTTCTTCTTTCTTATCATATCAATTCATTCGTTGTTTCCTAATTCTACCGGTGGTTCATCAAAAACCTTCGTAAGTTTGCGCTATATCTCTCTTAATCTTTCTACGAGGATAAGTAGTATGACAAATCCGTTGCTTGTCAGCAATTAAATTGTTGAAGGATACGCATAACATAATTCTTATTCTTGTTCCATCCAAGTGATTAATTCCTTTTTTCCGGAGTGGGTCATCATATCATATTCTCAGTTCGAGATGCCTTATCTTTTCTTTCCCGGAGTTCCAAGCTCTAATTATCACGGAGATCCATCTAAATCATTGCAAGGATTCACCTTGTGTTTTCAATTTCTCTTTCTTGTTATTCTTTTCTTACCGGAGTTTCTTCATGGAGGCTATACATGATAGTTCACCAAGGACTTAATCCGTTCTCGAAACATTCATCAAGATTATTTTCAGAGGAGTTCAAGCTTTCTTCTTATTGTAATCCGGAGTGCAATTCTTTCTTCCGTATCATTGGAGATGGTATTTTGTCATTCTTGATAATCTGAGTTCATGTTTCATGATTCGAATGTTGTTAAGAATGAGATATTTTAAATCCATCAACCTCTTCGTTGGAGTTATCTTGGGTTATTTTTCACCTAAAGCCTTCCCTAAGGATTGTTGCTATTTATGGTGCTCATAAATGACCCAAGCTCTTCATTTATCCTCCCGGTGATATAGTTTCTCGTCTCCTTGTTCTTATCAATCCAATTCTTTTTCCCGTGAGTGGTAGGTTGACTCCTCATAATTTGAGATGTATTCCTTAAGCCCATTTCAAGTTTATTCTTTTGTTGTTGTTTCTTTCAACAATTTCGTTCGACCTTTCTCTTCAAGATGCTTTTCAAGCTCATTTGAGTTAGAAGATGGTGTTTTATTCTCCGTCCTTTTGTTCCGACGATCTACCTTTTATTCCTTCATCCGGAGGCATTGTGATGTTGCTCTCTTCAACCCTTCTTCTTGTTCTTGTCAGGACCTTGTTCTTTTTGTGCTTATCCACTTAACCGGAGTGTCGTGTCCTCTGATCAAGTTCTTTTCATTGTATCAAGTCTTGCATAACTTCTCAACCGGAGTGCTGCTCGAAGTTGTTCTTCCTTGTCCCTCTTTTCTAACGGAGTGTTTTCAACTTCGTTCATCACCGTTGTGTTCTTTTCTCGAAATGGCTTAAACTTTTCAAGGTTCGTGGTTTCACTCGTTTATCAAAGAAGCAACATAGTTTCACCTCACCTCTTCCTCTTCCTTTCCCCTCCGGTGCCATCCCTAGGATCTCGGGTCGAGATCCTCTCGTAGTGGTGGAGTGTTGTAACGCCCCAAGACCGATGCGCCAGGTGTCTTTCGGTTATTCGTCGTTGCCATGTCATTTGCTTGCGTGTTGCATCTTGTCATGTAATCATGTGCATTGCATCATCATGTTTTCAAAACTTGCATCTGTCCAGGTCTCCCCGTTCCTTCCGTTGTCCGTTCTGAGTCCAACCACACTCGCACGCGCCCGCGGCATGTCCGAAATAATATTTTATAAGTGGCCGGGAGATGTTATTGGAATGGGTTGAAAGTTGGCGTGTGGTCTTATTATAGTGTAGATAGACCGCCTGTCAAGTTTCATCGCATTCGGAGTTCGGCTGATAGCCCAACCGTTAAACTATAGCGGCATTATAGCCGGGCACACGTCGGACGTTTTCGGTCTTCGAAAAACAGTCGCCGGGCCTCCCTCTCTTCTCTTCTTTCAGCTCGAGACCGTCTACACAACTCACTACCTACCGCCAGGTCCAACCTAACCTCTCTCGTCAGCCCGCAGCCCCCCTCGCGCGCGTCCGAAAGCTGTCCCGGACCCAACCCGGACAGTCGTCACCGTTTGATCCGGATCATCCCCAAACGTCTACAAAACGTCACCGTTTTCTTTTTTGGACTCCCTAGCTATTTTATTCGCGACCGTCCGATTTTGATCGGAGGCTCCAGATAGCCCCTAACCTTTTTCACCTGATGTATATATTTGGTCCAACCCTGAAATTAGGAGGTCTGTCCCATCCACCCTCCTGCCCGCCGCCACCTACCTTTCTTCCTCGGGATCCCCTCATTCCCCCCCTTCCAATCCCACCAACCAGACTCCACCCGAGGCCTCCCCTCGATCCAACTCGTCCTCGCTCTCCTCGTCGACCAGGGAGACGAGCTCCTCCCGAGACCAGTAGATGAGCCCCCGTCGCGACCCTCTCCTTCTGTTCCCTCTTCCCTGCAGCTCCCTCTCCCTAATCTCCTCATCCCTCTGTACCTCAACAGGAGCTCCAGCGCCATGGCTGATCCTCTCACCGAGCTCCGTCAAGTCCGCCGCCCGCTGCCATCTTCCCGGCGAACCACGTCAACTCGCCGCTTCCCATGCCTGCCGACATCCCGCCTGCTCCTCTGCTGCTGCCATTGTTGTGCTCTGTCGGAGACGGCGAGCCTCGCCTCGTCTGCACGCCGATCTGCCGCGGACTGCCCTCGGAACAGAGCTCCATCGCCACCGAGCCTCGGATCCGGCCGGTTCCTGCGCGTCCTCGACCGCGCCAAGTCCCTTGCCCTGCGCCGCCGTCTTCCTCTTTCGCCTCGCGCCGAACCTCTGCTTCCAACCACGTGGTTGCTCTGCTCCCTATAGATCAGAGGACCGCGCCCGCTTCAGTTCATCCCCTCTGTACGGATCGAGTGAGAGGAGCTCGCCCGGTCCAGCCGCACGTTGTCCGCGACCCCAAGGCCCAGTTGCACGCCCCTGGCCTGCCTCCTACGCGCCGTGGACCACGCCTCCAGGCCCAGCGCGTCCTTTCGCGGCCTGCCAGGCCTCTCCTTCTACTGGGCCAGGACCATGGCAAAGTGAGCAGCCCCTCCAGTGCCCCCTTTCCTGTGCACTTCTGGGCCTGCCAGTTTTGGCCCGTGGTATCTTTTTTTAGTCGAACGATTTTCCATATTATCCTGAGACTGCAGATTTGCAGAAAAACCCTTGCACTTCATGCATATAATAACTTCACAACCGTGCATCGGATTAAAACAAACTTAATATGAAACTTGCTTAGATTTTCATCTAGTTTAATATTATGCAACTTTCATCTATGTTCAAAATGCTTAAAATGCTGTTTGCTTAAATTTGCTCCTATGCCATGTTAAAATGCTTTATTTCATAACTAAATAACCGTAACTCGGAATTTAATAAACTTTATATGTAAATGGGGTAGAATTTTGCCTAGTTTAACATGGTGGCCTTACTTTGCATGTTTAATAACTCTAAAATTATGTTTAGGGCAGAACAGTACCAAACCTAATATATGCATATGAGGATTTATCGGAATTGTTGTTCATTGCTTTCGGCCTCATTTAAACTTGCCTAGATAGATAGTTTCATTATGCTTCACCTCTTGCCATGCTAAAAACATTTAATATTGTTGGGTAAATAAACGAGATCAAACTAAATAACTTGTTGTGGTGTTTCGTCAATATGCAACTCGTTGCATAGTGAGCTCCACTTAATTTGTAGAATTGCTTGTGCGCTTTGCCATGCCATGCCCTCTTTAAACCGGACATGCATCATACTTGTTGTGCGTCATGCCATGTTGTTGTAGTGGTTGTTTACTATGTTGTTTGCTTCTTTCCGGGTTGCCTTTCTCGTGAGCTGCGGTTCCGTTCCGGAGTTGTGAGGATCCGTTCGACTTCGTCCATGTGTCTTCTTCACGACTCGTTCTTCTTCCTTGCGGGATCTCAGGCAAGATGACCATACCCTCGAAATCACTTCTATCTTTGCTTGCTAGTTGCTCGCTCTTTTGCTATGCCTATGGTGCGATACCTACCACTTGCTTATCATGCCTCCCATGTTGTTAAACCAAGCCTCTAACCCACCTTGTCCTAGCAAACCGTTGATTGGCTATGTTACCGCTTTGCTCAGCACCTCTTATAGCGTTGTTAGTTGCAGGTGAAGATTAAAGTTTGTTCCTTGTTGGAACATGGAGATGTTGTTCCTTGTTGGAACATGTTTACTTGTTGGGATATCACAATATATCTTATTTGATTAATGTATCTATATACTTGGTAAAGGGTGGAAGGCTCGGACTTTTGCTTAGTGTTTTGTTCCACTCTTGCCGCCCTAGTTTCTGTCATATCGGTGTTATGTTCCCGGATTTTGCGTTCCTTACGCGGTTGGGTAATAATGGGAACCCCTTGACATTTTGCCTTGAATAGAACTCTTCCAGCAATGCCCAACATTGGTTTTACCATTTTCCACCTAGCCTTTTTCCCTTGGGTTTCGCGGACTCAAGGGTCATCTTATTTAAACCCCCCGGGCCAGTGCTCCTCTGAGTGTTGGTCCAAACTAGAGCCCTGTGCAGCGCCCCCTCGGGGAAACTCGAGGTTTGGTTTTAGTTGTACGAATTGCTCATCTGAGTGTGCCCTGAGAACGAGATATGTGCAGCTCCTATCGGGATTTGTCGGCACATTCGGGCGGTGTTGCTGGATTTGTTTTAACTTGTCGAAGTTGTCTTGTAGAACCGGGATACCGAGTCTGATCGGAATGTCTCGAGAGAAGGTATATCCTTCGTTGACCGTGAGAGCTTGTCATGGGCTAAGTTGGGACACCCCTGCAGGGATTTGAACTTTCGAAAGCCGTGCCCACGGTTATGGGCAGATGGGAATTTGTTAATTTCTTAATTAAAATGCAGCAACCGCGTGTGTTACCGTGATGCTCTCTTCTCGGCGGGGTCCAGGAAGTGAACACGGTGTTGGAGTTATGCTTGACGTAGGTTGTTCTAGGATCACTTCTTGATCATAGTTTCTCGATCGTGCTTTGCCTTCTCTTCTCGCTCTCTTTTGCGTATGTTAGCCACCATATATGCTAGTCGCTTGCTGCAGCTCCACATCATACCTTTACCTTACCCATAAGCTTAAATAGTCTTGATCGCGAGGGTGCGAGATTGCTGAGTCCCCGTGGCTCACAGATTACTTCAAAACCAGCTTGCAGGTGCCGATGAGTCCGTGCAGATGATGCAACCAAGCTCAGGAGGAGCTTGATGAAGATCTTGTCCTTTGTGTTGTTTCGTTCTAGTTGATCAGTAGTGGAGCCCACTTGGGGTCGATCGGGGACCGTGTCGCATTTGGGGTTCTTCTTTTAGTTTGGCTCCGTAATCGGGCCTTGATTGTAACTGGTTGATGTAATGCTTTATTCTAGTAATTGTGTGAAGTGGCGATTGTAAGCCAACTATGTATCTCTTTCCCTTATGTATTACATGGGTTGTGTGAAGATTACCTCACTTGCGACATTGCTTTCAATGCAGTGATGCCTCTAAGTCGTGCTTCGACACGTGGGAGATATAGCCGCATCGAGGGCGTTACACATGGGGTGGCTCCGCCAGCGGCCCCGTACGGCTTATCTTCACCAGCAAACACTCAAGACCCTCGCGAGGGGCTGAGCCTCATGAGGCGGACGACGCAAGACCTCCTCAGGGGCGGCCTCACCAGGCTGGCTCGCGAGGGGTGGAGAGATCAAGGCAAGGGGCACCTCACGAGGTTCCTATGACGCAAGCCATGACGTACAAGGCCAGGCGGGCACCAGGCGGGTGCCAGCGCGCAGTGTCCTCGTTTCCTCTTTGGTGCTAAAGGAACATGCACAGGCGGGGGTCCCGAGGCATCATGCAAAGGTTTCCATATCAGTGCAACGAGACTAACACTAGCAGGACGACAGGACGGAGGTCACCGTGGAGCCCAGGATGGCGTCACCACCAGAGCCTTTGGCATGCGAAGATCACCTTTAGTCAGGATAACTTGTACTAGTTGTCTCCCTTCAAATTTGGCCGTTGTGGCATCCCTTCCCGCCAGCATTGGGGAAGAGGACCAGGGCCTCTATAAATAGGGCTAGCCACCACAGTAGGAAGCAACTGATCCGAGGCCATTCAGATCATCCTCATCCACACAAACTCACCAAGCACAAGAGCACCTCTCCTCAGGAGGCTGTTCTTCCCTTGTAACTGTTCATCCTCAGCCGAAGAGGCAATCCACCACACCACACTGGAGTAGGGCAACGGTGGCCTGAACCAGTATAAATCTTGTGTCCCTTTGTTCTGCGAGTTCGACGTGCTTAGCTCTGAGATCATGGTGAGAGCGTGAGCTCGGGGGGGGGGGGATCTTCGTGCGCACCCCAGTGTTCGAACCTCAAGGATTTTGCCGGAACCCGAAATCCGACATTTGGCGTGCCAGGTAGGGGTGTGCCGAAGCCTCTCTTCCATCAGTAGACCCGCCAATGCTCTACAGCGCCGATGTCCGGCGACCCGAGGGCCGACGCTGACCACCAGGCAGCCTGGCTAGCCCGGGCGGCATCGTCCTCCCAACAAGACCTAAACTCCGCGCTCCAGGCGGCATGCGCACAGCCAAACGCCGCGGAGCGCGGGCGGCGTGGTCCGACGCCTTCCACCCTTATCCCGCGGTGCGCGCGGGCTGGCGCAAGGGCCTCAAGCTATGCCGCGGCGACAGTGCCGCACTCCTGACGGGAATAAGCGAACATGAGGTCCGCGCTCACAGTGGCACGGGAGCTGCTGCGATGCCGACTGATGGAGAGCGGCCGAGATGCATTGCTGGAGCGTGTTGCCGAGCTATTGGACGCCGCAGCCAGGGGTACACCGCTTTCTACTCCTTGCTTATGCCTCAGGCTGCGACCGGATCACACGGTGGGCCTCGCTGCGCCCGTGCGCCCCCGGGCGGACCAGGAGGTTTCGTCGACATCGGCTCAACCAGCGGCGCCGGACGCCCAACCGCACCTGTGCCATCCCCGATGGGCGCAGGCACGAGCGTCGCCACCCATGGCCCCGGTAGGATGCCGCCCTACCATCCCCAGGGTGACGCGCCGGGCCTGGCGACGTGGAGCGTGGGGCACCTCAACGAGGTTTCCGGGGCGACGGCTCCGGAGGCCTATGTATCCCGCATGATGGACGAGGAGTACACACCGGAAGATGACCCGACTCGTTCCTCGAGCCGGATTGGGAAGAGGAGACGCTGGCAGCTGAGGCCTTCCAGGAGCCACCCGGGAGCCTCGCCGACCACGCCGGCGGCAACAGCTACAGGGTACCACTAATGTCTCAGGAGCAGGTTTACGCTAACCATGGGTCGCAAGTGAATCAGGTCACAACGGTAGACAACGGCCCCAGCACGGCAGCCCCCCTTCCACCAGGGGAGGCGCATTGGGGCTGTGGGGGAGGAGCCGGGAGCAAGGCCCGTTCCCGCATCGTATGGAGCAAGGCGTCACCCGGAGGTAGGTCCTCTGCAGGGGAGGCATTGGCGAGCCTTCCCCCTGGCAGAGGACCCGTGGTCGCCGAGGGCGCCGCTAATGTCCCCTTTGCCCCTTGGCATCGTCCTGGTTTCCGAATGCCCCAACAGTGGTCGAGGGCGGCGCAAGGCAGGGCCCTCGCCTGACGATATGAAGCAAGGCTCACGCTTGTGAAGGTCTCCGCTCTGACACTCTCACGTAATAATGAGTGAGGCTGTACACGCCCCAGAGTCTCCGGAGTGCCGCCCTTGGGCCTCGGGGGCTCCCGCCCACGTCCTAGTGGAAGCACCATCCTCCATGCTGGCCGTCAACACCGTCCCCCAATGACTATGCTCACGGCCTATGAAAGCACTTAGCTCCGTGCTGGTGAGAAGACTCAAAGACAAGAAGACTAGCTAGTGCCGGACGCGACCATTTGCTTTTGACCTCTTTTCTGTAGCTCAGACTTGCAGCTTTTGATCTTGAATTTGAAGTTGCATTTCCATTAGCAGTAGTGGGAGCATCCTTTCTCATTCGTGTTGATTTCGTGAATTTCTAGATTCGTGTTTTGTTTGAGGTTCGCGTCCGCTACCTCCCCCCTTTCAAGCACCTCGCGAGCTGGGGCTGGCAACGGCGTACATGCACTACACGCACACCTTGCCATTACTGGCGCTTGCTTCTCGCAAGACCCTCTTGGGTGGACCGGCGGACTTCTCAGGAAACCAAAACCTCGTGAGCTCGTGAGGGGATCCTCTCAGAAGGAATGCATGTCCACAGCTGCCAAATCAGTTTGAAGCCTGGCTAAACCAAAGTAAGTTACGACATCAAGCCCACAAGGGGAGTCGCGAGCACCCAAAAGCGCGCTTTAAGCCTAGCCTAAGGAATCAAGTGGTAGTCTATTTACATGAGGGGATTCCCCTCTCCAAAATGCTCTTACATTGTGAGGGGCCGTACCCAAGCTTTTGTGTGCAGGTTCAAAATAAAGGAGCGAGGGCTCAGCCGGACATATCGCTCGCCTCGTCTCCCAAATCGCTTCCGGACAGGCTGCTGGCGTCGTCGCTGTCGCTGTCTTCACCGCCATCAGCCACACCGCCATCAACCACGCCGCCCTCATCCGCCGCGACCACCACCGCGTCATCATCAAAAGCAAAGGCCCTAACTAGAGCATCCACATTGTCGTCCACCCAGTGCGCTAGGTTGCCCCGGATGACCTCAGGCACTGGGGCAATGGCAGCGGCAAAATCAAAGTCAGGATTGGTATTCAGGATATGGCTGAAGACCCAGGAGAATGCGCGCCCGAGAAGGCCTCGGCTCTTTTCGTCCACAAGCTCGTGAGCCCTCTCAGCACGGCTCTCCAGGCGCGTCACAACATCAGTGAAGAAGCGAAGATGGCTGGCGTAATCCTCGGCGTGGGGATGAGGGGCATGTTCATCGCAGATGGTACCAAGCGCCTGGTTGGCCTTCGTCCTGAGGCCCCGAAGCATGGGAGCGTGCTCGCGTAGTAATGTCTGCCGGTGAAGTGCCTCTTCCCTGCTTTGCTGCGCGAAGGACTCGGCGCTAGCAACCCGCTGCTGAAGAGAGAGCAGCTCGGCACGGGCGGATGCCAGCTCAGCCTGCATAGAGGTCAGAGCGGCCGAGGCGGCTTTCTCGCGCTGTTCCGCTTCAGCCAGTGCTGGCTTGAGGGCAGTGGTCCTGCCCACAGCTTTGGCTTCCATGAGCGCCAGCTTCAGGTTATACCTGCCAACAAGGACCGCGCGAGCCTCCGCCACCCGGCGGTCGACCTCCTCATGAGCCTTGGCCTCACACGCACCAACAGCATCTTCTGCTTGGGCGACCTGGCGCTCCCTCATCTCCAACCGCTCGAGCTCGAGGCTACGCTCCGTGGCCTCCAGCAGCAGTGCTTCTTCGCGCCTCAAGATCTCCTCCTCGTCGGAAGGTGCGCCCCTCATCGACGCTAAGGCATCTTTGCACGCCTCCACCTGCTGCTCTGTCGGATTTCGGGTCCCGACAGACCCTTGAGGTTCGAACACTAGGGTGCGCGCGGAGATTTCGCCTTCTACCTACCTGCACCCCACCGCCACGCTAAGATCTAAGCTATGGAAAGAACATCACAAGAGACACAGGGTTTATACTAGTTCGGGCCACCATTGTGGTGTAATACCCTACTCTAGTTTGTGGTGTGGTGGATTGCCTCTTGGGATGATGATGATGAGCAATACAAGGAAGAACAGCCTCGCGAGGGTCTGTTCTTGGCTGGGGCGATGAACTGCTAGGAGGAGTTCAGTCACCCTTCTCTCTCTCTCTCTTTGATCTGATCTGATCCGATCTGATCTCATCCCTACCCTGGGGGTGGCTAGTCCTATTTATAGGCAAAGGCCCTGGGCCTCTTCCCAAATATTGAGCGGGAAAGGGCGCCAACAATTGGCCATTTTGAAGGGGAACATCTGGTACACTTATCCTGACTAAAGTTGGTCCTCGCCTGCCAAAGGCTCTGGTGGTGACGCTGGCTTGGGCTCCAAAATGACTTCCTCCCTGCCATTGGGCTGGTCTTGGTCTCATTGCACTGAAACGGGTGCCTTTGCTTGATGCTCTCGCCTGCGCTTGCTCCCTTTGCACCAAAGAGGAAAGGAGGATACTGCGCGAGCTGGCGCCCACCTGGCACCCTTGGTCGTCATGGCTTGTGTCACGGGCACCTCGTGAGGTACCCCGCCTTGATCTCTCCGCCTCCTCGTGAGCCAGCCTGATAAGGCCGTGCCCGAGGAAGCTCCGTGTCATACGCCCCGCGAGGCTTGGCCCCTCGCGAGGGTCTTGGGTCTGTGTTGATGAAGATGGGCTGTGCTGGGCCCCCTTTGAGCCATGCCGCAGGCAGGCAAGTCTGGGGACCCCCGTTCCCAGAACGCCGACATTCTCCAAGGAGGCGTTCAAGGCCTGGAGCTCCCGCCTACGCTCCTCGGCAATCGTGTGGCGATAGTCTGCCTCCCTGGCCTCCTCCAAGGCTCAGGCGCTGGCCTCGCGCGAGGTTGCCTGGATGCCTCGGCCTTCGCATTGGCATGCTCACGCTGAAAGCGCCCGAGGTTGATAGCCACCTTCAGTTGATGCCACTCCTCCACCAGCCGGAGACCCTCGGCCTCAAGGCGCGCATCAACATCCACGAGTTCTCCGCCGAGCCGGCTCATCGCGCCCATTGCCTCCTGAAAGAGCTCATGGCGTATGACATTCCGCTCATGTGCAAACTTAAGCGTGCGACCGGGTCCGTCCCCCACAGCGGGGGTTGCCAACGGGATCTGAAGCGGCTCACCCCCTTTTAGCAGGGGGCTAGGGGCTGGCGCCTCCCGGGTCGCCAACCGGCCTTCTGCAGGGGCCCGGATGGGTAGAGGCCTGTTGCTCGAAGAAGCCAGGATAGAATTCATCCAGCCGCCGTCTATAACCAGAGGAGGATCCCTTGGCACACTTGCCGCACCCCAAGCGAGGCCACGAAGGAGAGATGGAAAAGGCCCTGGCTCAAGGCGCCAGGCTAGTGTGTTTGCCTCTCCGGCCGACCTCGCGCCGGGTGCAGCATGCTGGCTTGGGGCGCTCAAGGCCAGCGGGGGATTCGAGGCAGGAGGAGGTTGCTTCTCGGGAGACTTCGCCTCCTTAGCAGAAGGGACCCCGAGGAGCCACAGTCAGGAGGGGAAGCAGCACTCGAGAAATTATAAAGATAAGGTACTTACTTGTCTATGGCGATGTACTTCCTCTGCTTCAACAGCAGGAAGGCACAACTGCTGCAGCTTGGAGACCCTTTCCTCTTGCGGAGCGCATCAAAGTCCAGACAGAGCTGGACGAAGCCTTGGACGCGGCAAGCAGCGCAGGGCGCGGCTGGTGAGGCGCCCGAGGAGATGACCTAGGGACTGCCGGGCTGAGGGGAGCCCTCTGGCTCCGCCTCATGATGACCTGCTGAGACCTCGGAGGCTTCGGACTCAGGAGCAGTGGATTGCGTCGCCCCCTCAGCTGTCACCCCAGGGCAAGAGTCACGGGCTCCCGGGAATGGCACCTTGGGAGCCTCGAGCGGTGTCGACGCCTCAGCTCCCACGCCTCCAGCCTCCAGCGGTGCTCGCCCCCCTGCATCCACTCTTGGGGTAAGTTCGGTGCTGGCGGCAAGGAGGGGAACCATGAAGATAGGGTTCTCGCGGGGCCCTTCAAGGCCGACTGAACGCAACCCCCATTCATCGAAGGGGCCATCTGCCCCACGAACTACACCCTTTTTGAGCAGCATTACAAAAGACAGCCCTCCTGCAGCATATCGGCTGGCGAGGGGTCGCCCGTCAGGACCTCGATCACCGTTCTTCGCGCCTCGGGCAGAAGCCCCGACTCCTGAAGCCTCATGCGATCCTGGCTGCCGGACAGGGCCCACATTGGCGGGAATGGCTCTGGAGTGGGGCAACGTGGCGTCGGAGGAATTCCTTCATCACCGTGGGCGCAGTAACGCCGAGATCTCAGCCTCTTCAACCGGAGCCAGACGAAGGCAAGGCAGGGGTCCGTGAGCTTCTCGTGGCCCCAGCCGGAGCTGGGAACGACAGGCGCCAAAGGGGGCGAGAGAGGGGGTTGAGCACACCGACGTCCACAAACACCCACCGTGTCCGAAACCCGCTCACAGATGGTGGGAGCTCAAAATCAATCCCCGAGCCGGCCGTCGCAGCCATGGCCTGGAAGCTCAGGCATCCCGAGCATTGTCGAGGACCAGTAAGGTGTAGCGAGAAGAAATGGCGCGGTAGGGCCACGGAAGGAGCAATGCCCACCATGGCCTCGCAGACAAAGGCGAAAACGACACGAAGGGAGATAGATTGGGGATCTAGGTGCAGCATATGGATCTGATAGTGGGAATGCACGACATTGAAGAAGGTGGAAAAGGGAGGAACCAGGCCAGCCCACAGGGCGTCAATGAAGAATTGGACCTCGGTTGCTGTCCTATCAACAGAGGCGCGGGACGCAGGCCTGGCCACCATCTTCCCCCATTCATTGAAGCCGGTGGCGAGCGCTGTATAGACCTTGTCCATGGCTTCCTGGTTTAGGACCAACGACCGACCAACGGCGGGTTCAATGCCCAAAGGTGGCTCGGCTGAAGACCGGGACTTCTTCTTCCCCTTCTCCGTTCACCTCGGCGCCATAGCGACGGGGAGGGCCGAGCTCAGGTCGATTTGGGAGAGGAGGTTGTTGTTTTGGAAGGCGGAAGAATTGGAGAAGTGGGTCGCCAGCAACGAGGGAATAACTGTATAGGCCGCGGTGGCCGCCTAGCTAGGCGGATATCAAGGCAACGTGGGGAAGCGGAGACGCCCACGTCCCATCAATCACCACACATCAGCTGAGGCCGCAGGCTGTTGGGGCCTGGGGCGCTCCGCACTTGCCCCTTGGCTTCGCCTTGAAGCCAAGTCCGAGCGTGTCTTGGGCCCGGGGGCTACTGTCTGCGTCCTTGGAACGGGAGTCCCCAGACTTGCCTGCCTGCGGCCCACGGCGTGGCTCCGCCAGCGGCCCCGTATGGCCCATCTTCACCAGCAAACACTCAAGACCCTCGCGAGGGGCCGAGCCTCGCGAGGGGGACGATGCAAGACCTCCTCGGGGCGGCCTCACCAGGCTGGCTCGCGAGGGGCGGAGAGATCAAGGCAAGGGAGACAATGCAAGACCTCCTCGCGAGGTTCTTGTGACGCAAGCCATGACGACCAAGGCCAGGAGGGCGCAAGCGCGCGCAGTGTCCTTGTTTCCTCTTTGGTGCTAAAGGAACATGCGCAGGCGAGGAGTCCCGAGGCATTAGGCAAAGGTTTCCATATCAGTGCAACGAGACCCAGACCAGCAGGACGACAGGACGGAGGTCATCGTGGAGCCCAGGACAGCGTCACCACCAGAGCCTTTGGCAGGCAAAGACCACCTTTAGTCAGGATAACTTGTACTAGTAGTCTCCCTTCAAATTTGGCCGTTGTGGCATCCCTTCCCGCCAACATTGGGGAAGAGGACCAGGGCCTCTATAAATAGGGCTAGCCACCATAGTAGGAGGCAACTGATCCGAGGCCATTCAGATCATCCTCATCCACACAAACTCACCAAGCACAAGAGCACCTCTCCTCAGGAGGCTGTTCTTCCCTTGTAGCTGTTCATCCTCAGCCTAAGAGACAATCCACCACACCACACTAGAGTAGGTATTACACCACAACGGTGGCCCGAACTAGTATAAATCTTGTGTCCCTTTGTTCTGCGAGTTTGATGTGCTTAGCTCTGAGATCGTGGTGAGAGCATGAGCTAGGGGGGGGGGCGAGAGATCTTCATGCGCACCCTAGTGTTCGAACCTCAAGGGTTTTGCCAGAACCCGAAATCCGACACTTGTGAATCGAATAATGCATTGGTTGTTTGAACCTGATGGATATGAATTAGGTACAATTTTAAATAGCAGCAATTAAATTAGGGCGATATTACATTGTGCAGGTTAGTATGGCACGCACGGTTGGTAAAATACAAACGTATGCGATATACACCATAATCCGAGACGGTTCACAGAGAGGAAACGTGTGCAAGCATGCACACAGTTGCCGTTTGCAAATCGTGTGTGATGCCAGACACTATCACATACGGTGCGGGAAAACTAAATGTGTGTGATTGTCTTCCTATCGTACACGGTTTATAATCTTGAACTGTTTGTGATTTGCCAGGTATCGTAAAACTCCCGTGCCTGGAATATGCCTGGTTTTAGGTAAAACCACAAAACTCCGACTGCGATGGTAATGCGAGCACAAACAAGTAGCAAGGATGGAGCGTTTGGGATATTCGAGATATCGGAAATGGTTATATAGGGACAACTGTATGCATCAAGGCTCCCTATCCCCGATGGTTTCTGGGTCATGTGGGAAGGACCCCCCTATCGCCCACACTCACTTGGCGACGGTTCCAAATGCCGTCACGGAAAGGGGTTAAAAACCATTTGTATAGCACCGACGCGCACCAGTGAGGGCTTGCCAATAGCATGCAGCACACGTAGCAGCTCGGAGACGGTTCTCCTCGAGTAGCAGATCATCGTCATGCCAGTGCTGATCTTGCACTACTTCATCGTAGGCAAGCACTCGAGGCGACCTATAAATGAGTTCCGTGGGGATAACTACTTCTGCCCCATATACCAGGGAGAAGGGAGTATGGCTGGTAGCTCGGTTTGGTTTCGTTCTGAGGGACCAAAGAACTACCGGCAGCTCCTCGATGCACCACCTGCTGTGCTTCTGCAACGTATCAAAGGTTCTCGTCTTGAGTTCGTGCAGCACTTCAGCATTCGCCCTCTCAGCTTGTCCATTGCTCCGGGGGTGTTCCACAGAGGCAAATGAGATCTTGCATCAGAGGGCATGAACATATTGCATGAAGGCGGGGCTCGTGAACTGGGTGCTGTTGTTGGTAATGATCCTTGCCGGAACTCCAAAATGACATACCAGTTCTTTCAAGAACTTGATAGCTGACTGAGCAGTCACCTTTCTCACGGTAGTCACTTCTAGCCACTTTGTAAACTTGTCGATAGCAACGAACAAGAATTCAAAGCCCCCGTTTGCTCGGGGGAAGGGGCCGAGGATATCGAGCCCCCAGATCAAAAATGGCCATGATAGAGGGATTGTTTGAAGAGCTTGGGTAGGCAGGTGGATTTCCTTGGAATGGAACTGGCAGGCTTCACACTTGGTGACTAGCTCGGCCACATCTTGGAAGGATGTGGGCCAATAGAATCCTTGCCGGAATGCTTTCCCAACTAATGCTCTTGATCCAACGTGGGAGCCGCACATGCCTTTATGTATCTCAACCAACAGTTCCTTTCCTTCTTCCTGGCAGACATACTTCAATTTCACATGATTGGTCCTACTTCTGTATAGAGTGTAATCGACAAACTGATACATACTGGCCCTCCAGGCTACTTTTTCAGCTTCATCTTGGTCGCCGGGAAGCTCTCCGGTCTGGAGGAAGTGGACAATGTGCCTTGCCCAAGTTCGAGCCTGGGCTCGGCAACGAGGACTAGTGGCACCTCCTCGGCTGTGGGAGCACATGCCTCATTCGTGGGGTCCATAGGCCCGGCTGGAGGGTGTGGTTCGGCAGACTGTGAGGAGTTGTTTTTGGCAGGGTCTTTGCCAGGAGCGGACGGCTCTACCGGGAGAGGCTTACCGGTGTCCAACTTTCTCCTTTTCCGGGCCATTGTTGTTGGGGATACAGAGGGCTGAGTGAGATGGAGAACAAAAGTTCCTGGTTTCACGGGAAGCTTCTGTGCAGAACAATTTGACAGATGATTAGCTATGCTTTTTTCCGCACGGCGTACGTGCTCTGTTTGCAATCCGTCAAAGTGCTCCTCCAATCTCCTCACTTCCTCGACGTATGCCTCCATCAATGGACTTTGATAATCCTTATTGACTTGTCTCACCACAAGTTGTGAATCTCCTCGAATGATCAACTTCTTAATTCCTAATTCAGCTTCAATCCTGAGCCCGGCAAGGAGCCCTTCATACTCAGTTGTATTGTTGGTTGCTTCTTCCTAGGAAAAATGCATTTGAACGACGTACTTCAAGTGCTCCCCGGAGGGGGTGACAAGTAGCATGCTAGCTCCTGCATCTTGTAGGGAAAAAGCACCATCAAAATACATAATCCATTCTTGGGGCGATTCCTTGCTGCGGATAACTGTCTCTATCACTTCCTCATCAGGGGTTGGCATCCATTCTGCAATAAACTCTACCAAAGCCCTGCTCTAAATAGTTGATGTGCTCTGAAACTTCAAATCAAAACTGGATAACTCCAAAGCCCACTCTAGTATTCTGCCAGTAGCCTCAGGGTTTCGGAGTATCCTCTACAACAGGAAACGAGTGACAACTGTGATCTCATGGGCTTGGAAGTAGTGGCGCAATTTCCTTGAGGCCATGATGAGACCAAAGATCAACTTTTGCACGCCAGAGTACCTCGATCTAGCCCCCTGTAATAGGGAGCTGATGAAGTACACTGGGTGCTGTACCACCTTCCTCCTTGCCGCATCCTTGGGGTTGCTCTCGTTGCCGTACTCATTGATGTCCTGATCCTTCTCTGACTCTGCCGACCTCTGCTCACTCTCTGCCTCATCCACTTCTCGCTACGCTACCAAGGCTGCACTGACCACCTGGTTGGTTGCCGCTAAGTACACTAACAACAGCTCCTTGGGTTTGGGAGCAACCAAGGTAGGCACAGAGGACAAGTAGGCCTTCAACTCTTGCAAAGCTGCATCTGGGGTCCACTTCATAGGCCCTGCCTTCTTCAAAATTTTGAAGAACGGCAGGGATTTTGAAGAACGGCAGGGCGCGCTCGACAGACTTGGAGATGAATCTGCTTAGCGCGACAACGCATCCTATTAGACGCCTCATATCCTTAACTGTCCTTGGCGCTTGGAGCTGCTCGATAGCTTTGATCTTGCCGGGGTTGGCTTCAATCCCACGATGGGATACGAAGAACCCAAGCAGCTTGCCGGAGGGAACATCAAAAACACACTTTTCCGGCTTAAGCTTCAAATTGATCTTGCGCAGATTAGCAAATGTCCCCTCCAAATCCTGAATAAGGGTGGCTCTATCCTTGGTCTTGACCACAATGTCATCCATATAAGCCTCTATGTTTCTGTGCAGCTTTGGCTCAAAACCAATCTGGACTGCCCTTGCAAAAGTGGACCCGACACTCTTTAATCCGAATGGCATGAAAAAATAGTACATACCACATGGAGTAATGAACGACGTCTTCTCTTCATCTTCCTTGGACATGAAGATTTGGTGATACCTAGAATATGCATCCAGAAAGGAGAGCAAATCACAACCTGAAGTGGAATCCACAATCTGATCGATACGCGGCAAGGGAAACGGGTCCTTCGGGCAAACTTTGTTGAGATCTGTGAAATCTATGCAAAGCCTCCACTTCCCGTTGGCCTTCCGGACAACCACTGGATTTGCCAACCACGTGGGATGCAACACTCCTCTGACCAAACCAGCTGCCTCAAGTTTCTTGATCTCTTCCATAATGAACTGCTGCCTCTCCAAGGCCTGCTTCTGGACTTTCTGCTTGACAGGTCGGGCATGTGGGCATGCAGCAAGGTGGTGCTCGATTACCTTCCTAGGAACACCGGGGATATCATATGGTTGCCAAGCAAACACATCGACATTCGCCTGCAGGAAGGCAACAAGCGCGCTTTCCTATTTGTCATCGAGGGTGGCGCTGATAGTGAAAGTACCATCAACGCCAGCCAGCCTTGCCGAGACCTTCTTCACTTGGGGTACAATGACCTTGGATTTCTTGCTGTTGGAACACTCCGGCACGTCGTCAACGGGTGCCGTGCACTCGGTGGGGGCACGCTTCCCGGACTCCTTTCCGGATGCCCTACAATCCCTCTTTTTTCCTTTGCATTCCTTGGCGGGAGCTGTTGTGGCTGCTGCCTTTGTCGCGACTGTGTCCCGGTACATCTTGTCCACACAAATGATCGCATCCTTCTCATCTAATGGGATGGTGATGACTCCTAGTGGCCCACGCATCTTCAAGGTGTTGTAGGCATAGTGGGATGCCGCCATTAATTTAGCCAAGGCCGAGCGTCCAAGAATCCCATTGTATGCCAAGGGGAGATCGACCACATCAAACACAACCTTCTCAGTCCAGTAGTTTAGTTCTCCCCCAAACGTTACCGGCAACATGATCTTTCCCTTAGGATGGCTCCTGCCGGGATTAACTCCTTGAAACGTGCCGGTAACCTCTAGCTCCTCCTCTGCTATCTGAATCTTGCTGATAACTGTTGGGGAGATCAGATTCAATCCAGCCCCGTCGTCCACCAAAATCTTTGTGACATTGAGGTTGCGAATTGTTGGGGAGACCAACAATGGCATACACCCTACCGCAGTGGTAGGACTAGGATGATCCCCCTCATCAAAGATGATGGGTGTACGGGAGCATTTGAGCGGCTTCTGGGCCTCCGGCGCTGGTTCCACGGCATTGACCTCTCGCGCCCACTGCTTGAGTTGGCGGTGAGAGGTGTGCAGGGATGCACCCCCGTCAATGCATAGGGCATCGGTGGCCTTCTGAAACTCTTGCTCACTGGTTTCCTCTTCATCCCATCCATCGCTCTCATCGTCACAAGCTTCCTTCTCTCGGCCTCTGGCGGGTTTTCCTTGGTTCCGAAAGGGTTTGCCGGGGCGATTTACTTCACCACCCTGGCCCTTGCCGCCAGCAACATTCTGACATTTCTCCTTGTCACGCTTCTCATACTCCGCCCTCTATCTCTTGACAAGCTGCTCAACCTGATAACACTCTTGAAGGACGTGGCCCTTGGTCTAATGAATCTTGCAATAGAGCCCATCACCTTTCCCGGCTTTCTCGGCAGCAACGGCTTTCCGGCAGTCAGCAGATGCAGCAGCTTCCTTGCCGGGGGCCTCAGCTTTGGCCTTCTTGCCGGTACTAGGCGTGCCCGATCCTTCAACGGCCATCACTGCCTTATCCCTCCGCTTCTTACTGCGCTTCTTGCTCTTCTTCTAGCTGGTTGATTCATCATCATCTTCTGAATCATCATTGGCGCAATCTTCCTTTCTGGGCAACTTCCTTCCCTCCTCCATCCGAGCACACTTATCCACTAGGGTGTAGAGCTCCTTCACAGTCTTGGGCAACCGCACGTTCATCTTGGAATGAATCTGGCGGTTGCACACATTGGACTGGAAGGCAGCTATCACAGCTGCCGGATGGATATTTGGGATATTTCTACGAACTTTGCTGAATCTCTGTAAATACTTACGGAGAGTTTCTCCTTCCTTTTGATGGAGAAGCTGCAAGTCGCTGGGCCTGCCGGGCTCTTGATGGCCGCTAATGAAGGCACCAATGAACTCGTGGCACAGGTCAGCCCATGATGAAATGGAGTTCTCCGGTAGGTGCATCAGCAAAGACCTCACATTGGACTTGAGGGCCAAAGGGAAGTAGTTGGCGAACACCTTCCCATCTCTTCCCCCGACAGCCTGAACAACGATGGTGTAGATGCTCAGGAACTCTGCCGGGTTCAGCCTCCCATCGTACTTCTCAGGTATCTCTGGCTAGAACGTGCGAACGGACGGCCAACGGACTTGCTGCAGCTCATGAGTGAAGGTAGGGCAGCCAACCTCGAACGGTAGGCACCCTCCCACACCGAGCACAGGCTTGTCGACGTCGGGGCCGTCGCACCCGCCGGTCCAGCGGATGTCGTCGCGGTGTTGCTCAGCAACGACGTGCGCGCCTCCTCTCCACCTATCCCCCGGGGCCCGTCGTTGGCCTGGACGTGCTAGAGGGTCGGAAGAGGCCATCGAGACATCATCGGGGTCTTGATTCTGTTGCGCTCGCGCTGCCTGCCATGGCGGGGACTGCACCGTGGGGATGGCCCCTTCCGTACGGTCAACAACATGAGCCGTTGCCGTCGCTTGGGGAGGTCGCGGTGGGGCAGCTCGCCGTGAGCCCCCAGCTTCGGTGAAACCGAGTAGACTTTGTATGGTGGCACGCCATTCGTCCATCTTCTCGGCCGCTGGGGGAAACCTCAGCAGCAGTTGAGCCCGCGCCATGGCCTCCAAAGATGTACTTGGCATGGATGATGTCGACCACACCGTTGCTCAGATCCTGACGGTGCCAGCGGCGGAAGCACTACGCCCCCGCTGGTGCTGCGGGGCGGCCACCTGGAGGTGGTGTGGAGAAGGCGCTCGAGGGCTAGTGGCTCCGTCAGGCACAGTGGCTTGGTCGACACGTTCTGGGGGAGGTGTACGCACTGCAGCCGCACCCGTGGTGGGAGCGGCCGGAGGGCGGCGAATCACCCTGGTCCGCGCGCCGTTGCTGCGGCTATGCCCGTCGGAGGGAGAGAGGGGCGCAGATGGAGTAACCCCTTCACCCGTACCTTGGGGATCTTGGCCGTCGGGGTGTTGCTGATGCTGTTCTCTTCCGATGCCTCTGGCTCCTACGTCGGCCGCGGGGGAAGTGGTGACGGTGCCTCCTGCTCCGACCACATCCCCAGCAGTGTCCGTGTCCTCGCGTGTCTCCGCACCTCCCACATCGTTAGGGGCCGCAGGCGGCGAAGCCTTCGAGGTGGATGGGTGAGTTGAAGGACCGGGTTTCTTCTTGGGCGCCATGGTCGGTGGCGCCGTCGAAGATGAAGATGGTGATGAAGATGACGCGATGCACACGCCTTCAGGTTCCTGCAAGCATGCCCCTACCTGGCGCGCCAAAGATGTCGCGAGAAACCACGGCCACCTATGGGACCAGGAGGCCCCTTGCTGGTTCGGCAGGGGGATGTCGCGTTGCACAAAGAGCAGACGGGCGTGGGGCAGCATGCCAGAGATCACGCGGGCAATTTTACCCAGGTTCGGGCTGCCGTGAGGCGTAAAACCTTACTCCTGCTTTGGTGGATTGATGGCGGAAAGGTGGTGGTGGAGCATAGTACACTTGCCCAGCAGGGATTGCCTCAGGGCGGCAGTGGCTACGCGGGTATGGGGGTGTGAGTTATCCAACCTTCTAACCCCATCTATGGTTGCCATGGGCCTCCTTTTATAGATCAAGAGGTTACCACATTGGCAAAGTAGTCATTATGCACTGATAAGATAGCAAATAGTGCTATCGTACCTAACTCTACAGGATGACAGGGCGCATTAAATGCACCACTCAACGTCACATTGTTGGTTGCCCGACAAGGCTTGCCAGGCAATTTTGCCAGCTCCATGCCTGCTCACTTGACACATTGCAGGATGGGTGTCATTTGTGGGTTTCTCCTATAGAGATAGGCTACCATGTGGCGAATGGCTGCCACTTAGCCATTCTATGTCTTGACACCACACTGATCATCGACGTGGCTCGTGGTGGAGTGGTTGGTGAGGTGGCCTTGTCTTCATGAGTCCCGACAGGCCCTACCGGTGTGTCTTGGTTGTCTCCTTCTGGGTGTGGCCTCGCCCTTTGCCGGGCTCGCCTGCCTGACAAAGGAGGCCTTCTCCTGATGGTGTCTTGATTTTCTGGCTCGACCCTGGTCCCTCTGATCTGTTTGTTGGTCCTTCAAATCTCTTAGTCCCTCGAACTCTGACTTGGGCTGGTGCTCTAATCTTGTTCCCGTGCTTGTGCACAGTCTGGGCAATAGACCCAGGGTTTGTTGCACCGACAAAAAATGTTTTTGCTTCTGTCCAGAAAAGGCACTTTGTGAAGCAAGTGTAATTTTCCTAGATCCGTTGAAGCTGAAGATTTTACCACTTCATTACCTTCCTAAGAGAAGCTTAACCACCAAAAAATAGCCTTTTTCATCAAGCCATTTGGCCACAGCTTGTTGAACAAGTTTCTCTCCAGAAACTTTATGCGAGTCTCTAGTCTTGTCCTTGGAGCTAGGTGGCAATCTGAGGGCACTTCTCTGACCAGATTCAAAGGGATAACATGCCTCACATAGTTTGCACTTTGCAAAAGCACTGCGTATGCCAGTGCATGTGGTGATCACACATGCGCAAGGTGTTCGACATGCAATCACTGCGCTCTGGGCATCGGGGCCCTCTGCCAATGCCCGTCTCTCATCCTTGCGCCACCGCAGATTTCCCCTGCCACTCAGTAGCCTTCCGCACCTGCACCTGACCTCGCCTTGCACCACTCCGATGCTGGTAGGCCGCACACTGAAAGCAGCCGAAGCACGACCGGGCGGAACAGTGCACGCGAGTGCGCCGCTTGCCCCACCTAGTGTGCTACACTATGCTTACATGCGTCCGTGGATTCTCCGCTTCGTGCTACTTCTTCCCCAAGACTAGACCGAGCTCCTCTCATTGCCAGTGCGCCGGCAGCTCTAATCTGGCGAAGCTCAACACACCGTCACCCTCCATCTATAAATAGAACCCTCCCCGAGCCATTACAATCATCGCAATCCACTTCTCTGGCCACAAATCGAGCTCCTAGCTAGTGCGGCAAGGCCGTGAGAGCCTCCTGCTGCCGATCCTTGCCGGAGTTGGCCACGGATCCCCCACGACCGTCCTCCCGCTCCGGTCTTCTCCGTCTTCGCCCTCTGTGTCCGTCGAGCTCGTGGTGCTCTCTTGAGTATGCCGGTGCCATTGGTTCATTGAATCATCGTCACCCACCATCTCTGGAGAAGAAGCCCGAGATGCCGTCCGTCAACCTCAGCCGTCACCACCGATACGTGCATGTTCGCCGTGACGTGCTGGACCCATTCCCCCTCACCGACGACCGCCGTGGTCTCCTCACCGGAGAACCACCGGCGACAAGGCCGCCGTACCCTGTCCTTCTCCCTCTCTCTCTCAAACCTGACAATGGGACCCCACTATCAGTCTCTCTCTCCCTCCCAAAGCGTTTTATAAGTGGAGGTGCATTCTGAAAATACGCCTTCGACGTGGCCTCCTCTGGAAATTTGTTTAAATTCATTTAAATCCAAAATTTGACCAGAACTTTGACCAGCTCTAGATTCTATTCTATAAGTCCAAATGACTTGATTCTTTTTGCCTTAATTTTGTATTGAGCTAAAGTTTCTGTATCCCAAGATTGAGAATTATTCTTGCTGTAGATAATTTTTGGTGCATTAAAATGCTTTATGTGACATTTTCTTTTTGCACTTAAATTATTTTAAGAAGGTTTTAATTGTGTTGGAGAAGGCCAGGAATATTGTGACACTCCTCTGAACTAAGGCAATCGACAACATTTGCATGGATGGAATTGCAATAGCAATGGTTTTATTTGAATTAAATTCATTTTATGCATTTGAGTTGAAATAATTTGCTATGTGTAACCTGTGCATATTATTTGATCCTTGTTATATCTATGCAGTAGAGTATATGTCATCTTGGTATTATGTGCAATAGAGATCATTTCATGTGCTCATGCTATATATGATGCATTCATCATCGATATTCATGACCTGTGCACTTCATTGCATACTATGGTTCGAATCGTTTTTAAATTCAAGTTAAATATGATGCTAACTCAACTTGAACAACTGTTGATCGAGTCATGGTGCCACCGAATTGAGCTCACCAGTGCAACCACACTTGCCTGGATGGGGAGGCCCTAATTCGGCCTATTGCTAGGCCTCTCACCGGTGCCTCCAACTAGGGAAGGTTATGAGCTTGCGCTGCCCTGGCCCGGTAGGCAGGCATAACCTTGTGTGCCCACAGCTTTATGGTACCATTGTCCCTATTTGGGACCATTTGTTTTTGTTTTGCCACGACGGTGGCCGGCCACGAATGTCGGCGTCCTGGGAACGGGGGTACCCAGACTTGCCTGCCTGCGGCCCAGGGCGTGGCTCCACCTGCGGCCTGGTACAGCCCATCTTCACCAGCAACCACTCAAGACCCTCACGAGGGGCCAAGCCTCACGAGGCGGACGGCACCAAGACCTCCTCCAGGGCGGCCTCCCTAGGATGGCTACCGAGGGGCGGAGAGATCTATGCAAGGGGCACCTCGCGAGGAGCGCGTGACGTGAGCCATGACGACCAAGGCCAGGCGGGCGCCAACGGGTGCAGAGTACTGGTTGCCTCTTTGGTGCTAAAGGGGCAAGCGCAGGCGAGGAGTCCCGAGGCAACACACAAAGGTTTCCATATTGGTGCAACGAGACCAAGACCACCAGGACGACAGGATGGAGGTCACCACGGAGCCCACGACGGCGTCACCACCAGAGTCTTTGGCAAGCGAAGACCACCTTTTGTCAGGATAACTTATACTAGTTGTCCCCCTTCAAATTGGCCGTTGTGGGATCCCTTCCCGCCTAATATTTGGGGAGAGGACCCGGGCCTCTATATATAGGACTAGCCACCATGTAGGAGGGGGATCTCACCTCATCTGGGACTAGATCCATTCCACCAAGGCCACCATACAAGCTCACCGAGCTCAAGAACACCTCTCCTTAGGAGGCTGTTCATCCCTTGTACTTGTTCATCCTCAGCCTACAAGGCAATCCACCACACCACACTAGAGTAGGGTATTACACCACAACGGTGGCCCGAACCAGTATAAACTCTTATGTACCTTGTTCCTCGGGTTCGGTGAGCTAGGCTTTGAGATCATGGCAAGAGCGTGAGCTAGGGGGAGAGAGATCTTGGTGCGGAACCCAGTGTTTGAACCTCAAGGGTTTGCCGGAACCAGTAATCCAACATTTGGCTCGCCAGGTAGGGGTGCGCTGAAGCTTTTCTTCCGTCAATCCATGCTCCACTGCTCCACAACGTCCATGGAGGACGCACGCCGAGCCCACGTCGAGTGGCGAGCCGCCCTCACTGCCCGTGTCGCTCAGACAGCTCCTATCGGCGGGCCTCCCCGTCGTTCTCCATCACCCGCCGCCAACGCCGCCACAGGCCCGACAGGAAACGAGCAGCAAGCATCATCGTTGCACCCCTCTGTGCGGCAGGACGGCCGCACCACCACCCCGTAGCTGACTCCGGCTGGCTCATCGTCCCACGCTCGTCACACGCCCACGCACACGCAGGCTGCCCTGCTCATGGCACGCGAGCTCCCGCGCTATCGTCCGGTCGACGACCTCTACGAGGACTGGCTGGACCGCATCGCCGAGCTCATCAGCGCCGCTAGGGGCTCCCCCGCACCATCTCTCTCGCTGCCTCGCCCTCCCCCAGCAAAGGGCGACACAACTCATGGAGTGCCTCCACCACCTCCGCACCAAGACGACGTCCTGGCGCCAAGACGCGCGGCCCCTCGGCGCGACCCGTGGCGCCGAGTGCCCGCACGCGAAGAAGGAAGCTGCCAAGAAGTTCCCCCACCGTCAGAAAATGCTCCTGCACTCTCGGCGCCACCACGTCAAGACCCCTTGCCACCTGCGGGGGCGATGCGTAGGCATCAAGATCAAGCTCCGCCCCCGCGACGGGCCCCGGTGGCCACAACAGGCTGCCGTGCCTTCACTCCCGAGCTGCGTAGTGTAGTCTGGCCAGGCAAGTTCAAGACAGACCTGCCTCCGTGCTACGACGGAACCCCCGACCCTGCAGAGTTCATGCAGCTCCACGAGCTGAACATTGATAACCCACAAGTATAGGGGATCACAACAGTTTTGGAGGGTAGAGTATTCAACCCAAATTTATTGATTCGACACAAGGGGAGCCAAAGAATATTCTCAAGTATTAGCAGCTGAGTTGTCAATTCAACCACACCTAGAAAACTTAATATCTACAGCAAAGTATTTAGTAGCAAAGTAATATGATAGTAGTGGTAACAGTAGCAAAAGTAACAGTAGCAGTTTTGTAGTGATTGTAACAGTGGCAACGGAAAAGTAACTAAGCAAAGAACAATATGTGAAAAGATAGTAGGCAATGGATCAGTGATGGATAATTATGTCGGATGTGATTCCTCATGCAATAGTTATAACATAGGGTGACACATAACTAGTTCCAGTTCATCAATGTAATGTAGGCATGTATTCCGAATATAGTCATATGTGCTTATGGAAAAGAACTTGCATGCCATCTTTTGTCCTACCCTCCCATGGCAGCGGGGTCCTATTGGAAACTAAGGGTTATTAATGCCTCCTTTTAATAGAGTACTGGACCAAAGCATTAACACTTAGTGAATACATGAACTCCTCAAACTACGGGCATCACTGGTAAGTATCCCGATTATTGTCACTTCGGGGTTAACGGATCATAACACATAATAGGTGACTATAGACTTGCAAGATAGGATCAAGAACTCACATATATTCATGAAAACATAATAGGTTCAGATCTGAAATCATGGCACTCGGGCCCTAGTGACAAGCATTAAGCATAGCAAAGTCATAGCAACATCAATCTCAGAACATACTAGATACTAGGGATTAAACCCTAACAAAACTAACTCGATTACATGATAAATCGCATCCAACCCATCACTGTCCAGCAAGCCTATGATGCAATTAATCACGCACGACAGTGAGCATCATGAAATTGGTGATGGAGGAAGGTTGATGATGACGATGGCCACGGATTCCCCTCTCCAGAGCCCCGAACGGACTCCAGATCAGCCCTCCCGAGAGAGATTAGGGCTTGGCGGCGACTCTGTATCGTAAAACACGATGAATCCTTCTCCCTGATTTTTTTCTCCCCGAATGTGAATATATAGAGTTGGAGTTGAGGTCGATGGAGCACCAGGGGGACCACGAGGCAGGGGGCGTGCCCAGGGGGGTAGGCGCGCCCCCACCCTCGTGGACAGGGTGTGGCCCCCCTGGCCTTGATTCTTTCGCCAGTATTTTTTATATATTCCAAAAATATTCTCCGTTGATTTTCTGGTCATTCTGAGAACTTTTATTTCTGCACAAAAATAACACCATGGCAATTCTGCTGAAAACAATGCCAGTCCGGGTTAGTTCCATTCAAATCATGCAAGTTAGAGCCCAAAACAAGGGCAAAAGTGTTTGTAAAAGTAGATACGATGGAGATGTATCAACTCCCCCAAGCTTAAACCTTTGCTTGTCCTCAAGAAATTCAGTTGTTAAAGTGAAAGTGATAAAGAAAAACTTCTACAAACTCCGTTTTCTCTTGTTGTTGTAAATATGTAAAGCCAGCATTCAAGTTTTCAGCAAAGATTATGAACTAACCATATTCACAATAATATATAGATCTCATGTTCACTCATATCAATGACATAACCAACTAGCGAGCAATAATAATAAATCTCGGTTGACAACACTTTCTCAAAACAATCATAATATGATATAACAAGATGGTATCTCGCTAGCCCTTTCTGAGACCGCAAAACATAAATGCAGAGCACCCCTGAAGATCAAGGGCTGACTGGAAATTGTAATTCATGGTAAAAGAGATCCAGTCAAGTCATACTCAATGTAAACTAACAATAATACATGCACTCCAACTGGTGCTTTTCAATAAGAGGATGATGAGTCAACATAAAAGTAAATAGATAGGCCCTTCACAGAGGGAAGAAAGGATTTGTAGAGGTGCGAGAGCTCGATTTTGAAATAGAGATGAATAATACTTTGAGCGGTATACTTTCATTGTCAACATAACAACCGAGAGATCTCAATATCTTCCATGCTACACACATTATAGGCGGTTCCCAAGAAGAATGGTAAAGTTTATACTCCCCCACCACCAACAAGCATCAATCCATGACTTGCCTAAAACAACGGGTGCCTCCAACTAACAACAATCCTGGGGGAGTTTTGTTTGCAATTATTTTGATTTGATTTGAGCATGGGACTGGGCATCTCGGTAACTAGCCATTTTCTCGTGAGTGAGGAGCAGAGTCCACTCCTCTTGAGAATAACCCACCTAGCATGGAAGATATAGACAACCCTAGTTGATACATGGGCTATTCGAGCATACAAAACAGAATTTCATTTGAAGGTTTAGAGTTTGGCACATACAAATTTACTTGGAACGACAGGTAGATACCGTATATAGGAAGGTATGGTGGACTCATATGGAATAACTTTTGGGGTTTATGGAGTTGGATGCACAAGTAGTATTCCCGCTTAGTACAAGTGAAGGCTAGAAAGAGACTGGGAAGCGACCAGCTAGAGAGCGACAACAGTCATGAACATGCATTGAAATTAATCAACATTGAATGCAAGCATGAGTAGGATATAATTCACCATGAACATAAATATCGTGGAGGCTATGTTGATTTTGTTTCAACTACATGCGTGAACATGTGCCAAGTCAAGCCACTCAAATCGTTCAAAGGAGGATACCACCCTATCATACCACATCACAACCATTTTAATAGCATGTTGGCACGCAAGGTAAACCATTATAAACTCCTAGCAAATTATGCATGGAATGAGCAACTATAATCTCTAATTGTCATTGCAAACATGTTTCATTCATAATAGGCTGAATTAGGAATGATGAACTAATCATATTTACAAAAACAAGAGAGGTCAAGTTCATACCAGCTTTTCTCATCTCAATCAGTCCATCATATATCGTCATTATTGCCTTTCACTTGCACAACCGAACGACGCAGATAATAATAATAGTGCATCTGCATTGGACTAAGCTAGAATCTGCAAGCATTCAATTCAAGGGAGAAGACAAGGTAATATGGGCTCTTTGTTAGATCAACAATAATGCATATGAGAGCCACTTCAACATTTTCATCATGGTCTTCTCCTCTCGACCCCCAAAGAAATAAAACAAAACTATTTACACGGGAAAGCTCCCAACAAGCAAAAGAAGAACGAGAAATCTTTTTTGGGTTTTCTTTTAGTTACTACTACTACAGGCATGTAAAGTTAACTTAGCTAAAAGCTACAACTAATTTTTTTGTTTTTCTTAAGGTTTTTCAAACACACAAGAAGAATGCCAAAAAAGAAAATGAACTAGCATGGATGATACAATGAAAAAGTATGAGCACTGACAACTGGCATGAGTGTGTGAACACGAATGTAATGTCGGTGAGAAATACGTACTCCCCAAGCTTAGGCTTTTGGCCTAAGTTGGTCTATGCCATGGTTGGCCTGGTGGATATCCGAAGTTGAAGCTGGGGTCATACTGAGATGCAGCAGCTACTGCCTGAAGAGCCGCAGCTTGGAGACGAGCTGCCTCCGTCCTCCTCTCGTACTCGTTCGCCCCCTCCTTGGTTATAACATATCTCCCTTTTGTATGAAAGTCCAAGAAAGCAGGAGCAGGGAGAGCAACATGGACAGTGCGACGCCTGTCAAAAATTAGTCGGTACTAGAGAGGCTGTTCATTCCTCTCAATAAACTGATGGCGAACCATAGCATTAAAATCTAGATAAGCAGGAGGCAACTCCATATCATTTTCATGTACGGGTACCACAAGAAAGTTAGCTAAACGGGTTGCATAAATTCCACCGAACAAATCTGCAATAATATTGTTATGATGCAACCTACGTGCAACAATGGCCCCCAAGTTGTATTGTTTATCTCCTAATACAGCACTCTTGAGAACACTAAGATCGGGAACACACATGTGAGATGCCTCATCCTTACCATTGATGCATCAACCTATAAATACAGCAAAATAATGTATGGCAGGAAAATGAATGCTCCCTATGGTAGCTTGTGTTATTTCTCTAGATTCCCCCACAATGATACTAGCAAGAAATTCTTTAAATTCAGATTTGCGAGGTTCACTAACATTACCTCACTGCGGGAGTTTACAAGAAGTATTAAAATCTTCTAAGTCCATGGTATAAGATTTATCATACAGATCAAATAGGACAGTGTGAGAATTGCACTATGATGTAAATTTAAACCTTCTCACAAAGGAATCAGTTAGGTGGTAATATTGGGGGCACTTATCTGACACGAAGCCCTCAAGTTCAGCATTACGCACATACGCGTCAAATTCCTCCTTAATTCCTGCTTGGACCATAAAATCTTCTGATGGCCATTCACAAGGCCGCACTTGAGCTTCTCTTGGTAGTTCATAGTCCGGCTCACGTATCGCGGGCCTGGGTCCTTGCTTCTTTGAGGAACCCCCTTGGTACATTTTCCTAAACATATTTCTTCCTTCGAAAAATTTCTAAATTTTTTAGTAACTCAAAATAAAAGTGAACCAAACTCAACAAAATTGATAGCAACTACTCCTACAAGTGTCTAGAGGCTGTATCATGCATTAAAACTTCTTTTGACCACATAAATTTGACATGCGAGCTCAAGAACAGGGTCACCTAAGCAGCAAAAAATTGCAATAAATAAAGCACTAGAACAAAAACTAATTGGACCATTGGAGGAGTCACGTACCGAAGAACAATCCCCCAAAGCAGTTTTGTGAATGGAGCTTTGAGCAAGGAGATAAAAAATGGCAGCAAGATGAGCTAGAACTCGGGTTTGAGCTGGTGGATGATTTTTTCTGGAGGAAGACGAAGTGTGTGGGTGTAAGAATAAGTGGAGGGGACCCACGTGGGGTCCACGAGGCAGGGGGCGCTCCCAAGGGGGTAGGGCGCGCCCTCCGCCCTCATGGGCACATGGTGGGTCCCCCTGGTATGTTCTCAGTGCCAATAATTCTTAAATATTCCAGAAAAAATCATATTAATTTTTGAGGGCATTTGGAGAACTTTTATTTCCGGGGTATTTTTTTATTGCAAGGATAATTCAGAAAACAGATAGAAAATACTATTTTTGCTTTATTTAAACTAAATAACAAAAAGTAAAAAGAGGGTACAGAAAGTTGTGCTTGCTAACTTCATCCATCTCATGCTCATCAAAAGGAATCCACTAACAAGGTTGATCAAGTCTTGTTAACAAACTCATTCCGAATTGCATGAAACCGGAGAAATTTCGAATAATACTAGGTTACCTCAACTGGGATATGCACATCCCCAACAATAAGAATATCATATTTCTTCTTGGCAGCAGGAAGAGGAAATTCAAAACCTCCAATAGTGATCGTTGAAAATTTTCCAATAGAATTGATACTATGGACTTGAGGTTGTTTCCTCGGAAACTGGATCGTATGCTCATTACCGTTAACATGAAAAGTGACATTGCCTTTGTTGCAATCAATAACAGCCCCTACAGTATTCAAAAAGGGTCTTCCAAGAATAATAGACATACTATCGTCCTCGGGAATGTCAAGAATAACAAAGTCCGCTAAAATAGCAACGTTTGCAACCACAATAGGCACATCCTCACAAATACCGATAGGTATAGTAGTTGATTTGTCAACCATTTGCAAAGATATTTCAGTAGGTGTAAACTTATTCAAATCAAGTCTACGATATAAAGAGAGGGGCATAACACTAACACCGTCTCCAAGATCACATAAAGCAGTTTTAACATAGTTTCTTTTAATGGAGCATGGTATAGTTGGTACTCCTGGATCTCCAAGTTTCTTTGGTATTCCACCTTTAAAAGTGTAGTTAGCAAGCATGGTGGAAATTTCAGCTTCCGGTATTTTTATTTTATTAGTAACAATATCCTTCATATACTTAGCATAATGGTTCATTTTAAGCATATCAGTCAGACGCATACGCAAAGAGATAGGTCTAACCATTTCAGCAAAGCGCTCAAAATCCTCATCATCCTTTTTCTTGGATGGTTTAGGAGGAAAAGGCATGGGTTTCTGAACCCACGGTTCTCTTTGTTTATTTTGCTTCCTAGCAACAAAGTCCCTCTTATCATAAAGTTGATTCTTTGATTGTGGGTTATCAAGATCAACAACAGGTTTAATCTCTACATCATTCTCATTGCTAGGTTGAGCATCAACATGAACATCATCATTAACATTATCACAAGGTTCATGTTCATCACCAGATTGTGTTTCGGCATTAGAAATAGAAATATCATTGGGATTCTCAGGTGTGTCTACAACAGGTTCACTAGAAGCATGCAAAGTCCTATCATTTTTCTTTTTCTTCCTTTTAGAAGGACTATGTGCATCAACATTAGTTCTTTGAGAATCTTGCTCAATTCTCTTAGGGTGGCCCTCAGGATACAAAGGTTCCAGAGTCATTTTACCCCCTCTAGTCATAACTCTAACAACATTATCATTTTTCTTATTATTTAATTCATTGAGCAAATCATTCTGAGCTTTAAGTACTTGTTATACTTGAGTGGTAACCATAGAAGCATGTTTACTAATAAGTTTAAGTTCACCTTTAACTCTAGACATATATTCACTCAAGTGTTCAATCATATAAGCATTGTGTTTCAATTGCCTACCAACATAAGCATTGAAGTTTTCTTGTTTAACAATAAAATTATCAAACTCATCTAAGCATTGGCTAGCAGACTTATAACGAGGAATATCACGTTCATCAAATCTATAGAGAGAATTTACCTTTACTACTTGTGTCGGGTTATCAAGACCATGTATTTCTTCAATAGGTGGTAAATTCTTAATATCTTCAGCTTTAATACCTTTTTCTTTCATAGATTTCTTTGCCTCTTGCATATCTTCCGGACTAAGAAATAGAATACCCCTTTTCTTTGGAGTTGGCTTAGGAGTTGGTTCAGGAAGTGTCCAATCATTTTCATTACTCAACATATTATTTAATAGCAATTCAGCTTGATCAACAGTTCTTTCCCTGAAAACACAACCAGCACAACTATCCAGGTGGTCTCTAGAAGCATCGGTTAGTCCATTATAAAAGATATCAAGTATTTCATTTTTCTTGAGAGGATGATCAGGCAAAGCATTAAGTAATTGGAGGAGCCTCCCCCAAGCTTGTGGGAGACTCTCTTCTTCAATTTTCACAAAATTATATATTTCCCTTAAGGCAGCTTGTTTCTTATGAGCAGGGAAATATTTAGCAGAGAACTAATAAATCATATCCAGGGGACTACGCACACAACCAGGATCAAGAGAATTAAACCATGTTTAAGCATCACCCTTTAATGAGAACGGAAACAACTTAAGGATAAAGTAATAGCGAGTTTTCTCATCATTAGTGAATAGGGTGGCTATATAATTTCATTTAGTAAGATGTGCCACAATAGTTTCAGATTCATAGCCATAAAAATGATCAGATTCGACCAAAGTAATTAACTCAGGATCGACAGAGAAATCATAATCCTTATCGGAAATAAAGATAGGTGAAGTAGCAAAAGCAGGGTCATATTTCATTCTAGCATTCAAAGATTTTTCTTTAAGCTTAGATAATAATTTCTTAAGATCAGATCTATCATTGCAAGCTAAAAAGTCTCTAGCAGTTTCTTAATCCATAACATAACCCTCAGGCACAATAGACAATTCATATCTAGGGGGAGAATCTTCATCATCACTTTCATCAATATTATCAGTTTCAATAATTTCATTCTCTCTGACCCTAGCAAGTTGTTCATCAAGAAATTCACCTAGTGGCACAACATTATCAAGCATAGAAGTAGTTTCATCATAAGTATCATGCAAAGCAGAAGTGGCATCATCAATAACATGCGACATATCATAATGAATAGCAGGTGTAGGCATCGCAAGTTTACTCAAAACAGAAGGTGAATCAAGTGCAGAGCTAGATGGCAGTTCCTTACCTCCCCTCGTAGTTGAGGGAAAAATCTTAGTTCTTTTATCTTTCAGGTTCTTCATAGTGATCAACAGATATAAATCCCAAGTGACTCAAAGAATAGAGCTATGCTCCCCGGTAACAGCGCCAGAAAATAGTCTTGATAACCCATAAGTATAGTGAATCACAATAGTTTTAGAGGGTAGAGTATTCAACCCAAATTTATTGATTCGACACAAGGGGAGCCAAAGAATATACTCAAGTATTAGCAGTTGAGTTGTCAATTGAACCACACCTGGAAACTTAATATCTACAGCAAAGTATTTAGTAGCAAAGTAATATGATAGTAGTGGTAACGGTAGCAAAAGTAACAGTAGCAGTTTTGTATTGATTGTAACAGTGGCAATGGAAAAGCAACTAAGTAAAGAACAATGTGTGAAAAGCTCGTAGGCAATGGATCAGTGATGGATAATTATGTCGGATGCGATTCCTCATGCAACGGTTATGACATAGGGTGACACAGAACTAGGTCCAGTTCATCAATGTAATGTAGGCATGTATGCCGAATATAGTCATACATGCTTATGGAAAAGAACTTGCATGGCATCTTTTGTCCTACCCTCCCGTGGCAGTGGGGTCCTATTCCAAACTAAGGGATATTAAGGCCTCCTTTTAATAGAGTACCAGACCAAAGCATTAACACTTAGTGAATACATGAACTCCTCAAAACTACGGTCATCACCGGTAAGTATCCCGATTATTGTCACTTCGGGATTAACGGATCATAACACATAATAGGTGACTATAGACTTGCAAGATAGGATCAAGAACTCACATATATTCATGAAAACATAATACGTTCAGATCTGAAATCATGGCACTTGGGACCTAGTGACAAGCATTAAGCATAGCAAAGTCATAGCAACATCAATCTCAGAACATAATGGATACTAGGGATCAAACCCTAACAAAACTAACTCAATTACATGATAAATCTCATCCAACCCATCACCGTCCAGCAAGCCTACGATGGAATTACTCACGCACGGCGGTGAGCATCATGAAATTGGTGATGGAGGAAGGTTGATGATGACGATGGCGACAGATTCCCCTCTCCAGAGCCCCGAATGGATTCCAAATCAGCCCTCCTGGGAGAGATTAGGGCTTGGCGGCCGCTCCGTATCGTAAAACACGATGAATCCTCTCCCTGATCTTTTTCTCCCCGAACGTGAATATATAGAGTTGGAGTTGAGGTCGGTGGAGCACCAGGGGGCCCACGAGGCAGGAGGCGCGCCCAAGGGGTAGGCGCACCCCCACCCTCGTGGACAGGGTGTGGCCCCCTGGCCTTGATTCTTTTGCCAGTATTTTTTATATATTTGAAAAATATTCTCCGTCATTTTCAGGTCATTCCGAGAACTTTTATTTCTGCACAAAAATAACACCATGGCAATTCTGCTGAAAACAACGTTAGTCCGGGTTAGTTCCATTCAAACCTTGTAAGTTAGAGTCCAAAACAAGGGCAAAAGTGTTTGGAAAAGTAGATACGATGGAGACATATCAAGCATCAAGGCGGCGAACGGCGACGAGAAAGTCATGGCGAACTGGTTTCCCATGGCTCTCAAGGATGGTGCTCGCTCGTGGCTCCTGAATTTGCCCCCAGGGTCAATCTCCTCCTGGGGTGAGATGCGCGACCGCTTTGTCGCCAACTTCCAGGGCACTCGCGACCGCCCACCGGCCGCGGGTGACCTGCGCCGCATCAAACAACAGCCAGGAGAGACCCTGGAGAAGTACATCCAGCGCTTCAACAACGTTCGCCTCAAGATTCCAAAGGTAATAGACGAGGCCATCATCTCAGCGTTCTCTGATGGCGTTCGCAACGTCAAGATGAAAGAGGAGCTCACCATTCACGAGGAGCTGTGCACGGCCCTGGAGATGTTTAACATGGCGACCAAGTGCGCAAGAGCTGAGGAGGAGCGCCTCTCCCTCCTCGAGCTCCCTGCTGCCGACCCAGAAGAGAATAAAACCAAGGCCAAAGACATGAAGTGCAAGGAGTAGCCGTGCTCGCGGCAGAGCCGGGCACGAAGCGTGGCTGGGACCACCTCGAGTCGTCTAAGAGCAGCCATCCATTCTGCGCCTTCCACAACGTACATAGCCACAACACCAATGACTGCCAAGAGCTCAGGGCCACTCGAGAAGGACGCTTCGGTCGGCGCCCGGAGCGCAAGGACCAGGGCTACGGCCGAGGAGGAGGACAAAGTGGGGGACACTGGGACGACCGCAGCCCCCGTAAGGAGTGGCACGACCGGCCTCGTGAGGAGCACTGGAAGGAACAGCCTCGCGAGGGCGCCTGGAGGGACCAGCCTCGTGAGGACCATCCTCAGGGTAATGCTGGCGTCCCTCCGGTCCAGCCACCACCAAGGAGGAACGACGACCACCATCAGGATGAGGGGGTTGGGGCTTCCAGGAGCCACGCGCTATCGCCTGCATCTTGGGCGGTGCTCAGGCCCCAGCTTCCCAGCGCATCTTCAAGCAGTTTGCTCGTGAGGTGAACATGATGCTTCCCAGGCTTGAGGCCACGCGCCCTCTCAGGTGGTCCAAGTGCTCCATCACCTTTAGCTCAACGGACCAGCTCAAGTGCGCGGCGACCGCCGCGTCCTTCTGATGCTTTGTTCACCCATCATCAGCAACGTCCAAGTAACCAAGACCCTCATCGATGGCGGCGCAGGGCTCAATGTCCTGTCCATCGAGACGTTCGATAGCCTCCAAGTGCCATACGATCATCTACAGCCTACCAAGCCTTTCTCAGGAGTGGCCGATGGCTCCACCACCCCAATAGGGCAGGTCCACCTCCCTGTCACCTTCGGCCAGCATAACAACTACCGCACCGAGCTCATCGACTTCAACGTCGCCCACATCCGTCTGCCGTACAACACCATCCTTGGGTATCCAGCGTTGGACAAGTTTATGGCAGTGAACCACCACGGTTACAACGTCCTCAAGATGCCAAGGAGTGGCGGAGTCATCACGGTCCCCTGCGAAGAAAGAAATGTGGTGTGCTCCCTTGAGCGCGCCTTCCAAGCCGCTGCGATTGAAGACCCCAACAACGAAGGCACCACGTACCCTCCTGAGGCCATCCCCAAGAAAAATAAGCAACTACTCCACCCAGTGCCTAAGGAGAGCGGTGTCTGCAGTGGCACAACTGTCGGCGTTCTGGGAATGGGGGTCCCCAGACTTGCCTGTCTGCGGCCCGCGGTGTGGCTGAGCCTGCAGGCCGTACGACCCATCTTCACCAGCAAGGCATCCAAGACCCTCGCGAGGGTCCAAGCCTCACGAGGCGGAGGATGCAAGACCTCCTCGGGAGTGGCCTAGCCAGGAAGGCTCACGAGGAGCGGAGATATCAAGGCGGGGCAAACCACATGAGACCCTTGTGACGTGAGCCATGACGCACGACACCAGGCGGGCGCCAGGCGGGCGCCAGCACGCACATCGTCCTTGTTTCCTCTTTGGTGCTAAGGAGGCAAGCGCAGGCGAGGAGTACCGAGGCATCAGGCAAAGGTTTCCATATTGGTGCAACGAGACCAAGACCAGGAGGACGGCAAGACGGAGGTCATCATGGAGCCCAAGATGGCGTCACCACCAGAGCTTTTGGCAGGCGAAGACCACTTTTGTCAGGATAGCTTGTACTAGCTACCCCCCTTCGAATTAGCCTGCCATTGTTGGCTCCCTTCCCGCTTGATATTTGGGAAGAGGACCAGGGCCAATATAAATAGGACTAGCCACCACCTTAGAGAGGGGGATCATTCAAAGGGATCATTCAGACCATCCTCACACACACAAGCTCACCGAGCTCAAGAACACCTCTACCTCAGGAGGCTGTTCTTCCCTTGTACCGTTCATCATTGGCCCTAGAGGCAATCCACCACCACCCCACACTGGAGTAGGGCATTGCACCACAACTGTGGCCCGAACCAATATAAACCTCGTGTCTTTCTGTGTTGCAAGTTGGCCGAGTTCGTCCGCGAGATCTTAGTGAGCTAGGGCGTAGATCGGTGGGAGGAAAAGACTTCGCGCGCACCCCAGTGTTCAAACCTTAAGGGTTTGCCGGAACCCCATATCCAACATTTGGCGCGCCAGGTAGGGGTGCGCCGTAGCTTCCCTTCCATCAGTTCGTCGCTCCTTCGCTCCGTCGTCTCCATGGCGGACGCACGCCGTGCTCGAGCTGAGCGTCGGGCTGCCCTCACCGCCCGCGTCGCTCAAACGGCTCCCGTCGGCGGGCCACATTGCCGTTCTCCTTCCCCCACCGCCAACGCTGCCACCGGATCGGTGGGGAACGAGTAGCAAGCGTCCTCGCTGCATCCTTCGGTGCAGCAGGACGGCCGCACCGCCACTCCATCGCTGACCCCTGCCGGTTCTGTTGGGGAACGTAGTAATTTCAAATTTTTCCTACGCACAGGCAAGATCATGGTGATGCATAGCAACGAGAGGGGAGAGTGTTGTCCACGTACCCTCGTAGACCAAAAGCGGAAGCGTTATGACAACGCGGTTGATGTAGTCGTACGTCCTCACGGCCCGACCGATCAAGCACCGAAACTACGGCACCTCCGAGTTCTAGCACACGTTCAGCTCGATGACAATCCCCGGACTCCGATCCAGCAAAGTGTCGGGGAAGAGTTCCATCAGCACGACGGCGTGGTGACGATCTTGATGTTCTACCATCACAGGGCTTCGCCTAAGCACCACTACAATATTATCGAGGATTATGGTGGAGGGGGGCACCGCACACGGCTAAGAGAATGATCACGAAGATCAACTTGTGTGTCTAGAGGTGCCCCCTGCCTCCGTATATAAAGGAGCAAGGGGGGGAGGCCGTCCGGCCCTTGGGGCACGCCAAGGAGGGGGGAGTCCTCCTCCTAGTAGGAGTAGGACTCCCCTTTCCTAGTCCAACTAGGAAGAGAGAAGGGGGAAGGAAAGAGAGGGAGAGGGAGAGGGAAAGAGGGGCCGCGCCCCCTCCCCTAGTCCAATTCGGACTCCTCATGGGAGGGGGCGCGCCACCTCCTGGTCTTCTGCCCTCTCTCTCCCCTCAGGACCACTAAGGCCCAATACTTCCCCGGGGGGGGGGGGGGGGGTTCCGGTAACCCTTCCGGCACTCCGGTTTTCTCCGAAATCACCCGAAACACTTCTGGTGTCCGAATATAGCCATCCAATATATCGATCTTTATGTCTCGACCATTTCGAGACTCCTCGTCATGTCCGTGATCACATCCGGGACTCCGAGCAACATTCGGTACATCAAAATATATAAACTTATAATGAAACTATCATCGTAACGTTAAGCGTGCAGACCCTACGGGTTCGAGAACAATGTAGACATGACCGAGACACGTCTCCGGTCAATAACCAATAGCGGAACCTGGATGCTCATATTGGCTCCTACATATTCTACGAAGATCTTTATCAGTCAGACCGCATAACAACATACGTTGTTCCCTTTGTCATCGGTATGTTACTTGCCCGAGATTCGATCGTCGGTATCTCAATACCTAGTTCAATCTCGTTACCGGCAAGTCTCTTTACTCGTTCCGTAATACATCATCTCGCAACTAACTCATTAGTTGCATTGCTTGCAAGGCTTAAGTGATGTGCATCATCGAGAGGGCCCAAAGATACCTCTCCGACAATCGGAGTGACAAATCCTAATCTCGAAATACGCCAACCCAACATGTACCTTTGGAGACACCTGTAGAACACCTTTATAATCACCCAGTTACGTTGTGACATTTGGTAGCACACAAAGTGTTCCTCCGGCAAACGGGAGTTGCATAATCTCATAGTCACAGGAACATGTATAAGTCATGAAGAAAGCAATAGCAACATACTAAACGATCGGGTGCTAAGCTAATGGAATGGGTCATGTCAATCACATCATTCTCCTAATGATGTGATCCCGTTAATCAAATGACAACTCATGTCTATGGTTAGGAAACATAACCATCTTTGATCAACGAGCTAGTCAAGTAGAGGCATACTAGTGACACTCTGTTTGTCTATGTATTCACACATGTATTATGTTTCCGGTTAATACAATTGTAGCATGAATAATAAACATTTATCATGATATAAGGAAATAAATAATAACTTTATTATTGCCTCTAGGGCATATTTCCTTCAGTCTCCCACTTGCACTAGAGTCAATAATCTAGTTCACATCGCCATGTGATTTAATACCAATAGTTCACATCACCATGTGATTAACACCGATAGTTCACATCGACACGTGACCAACACCCAAAGGGTTTACTACAGTCAATAATCTAGTTCACATTGCTATGTGATTAACACCCAAAGAGTACTAAGGTGTGATCATGTTTTGCTTGTGAGAGAAGTTTAGTCAACGGGTTTGCCACATTCAGATCCATAAGTATTTTGCAAATTTCTATGTCAACAATGCTTTGCACGGAGCTACTCTAGCTAATTGCTCCCACTTTCAATATGTATCCAGATTGAGATTTAGAGTCATCTGGATCAGTGTCAAAATTTGCATCGACGTAACCCTTTACGACAAACCTTTAGTCACTTCCATAATCGAGAAACATGTCCTTATTCCACTAAGGATAATTTTAACCAATGTCCAGTGATCTACTCCTAGATCACTATTGTACTCCTTTGCCAAACTCAGGGCAGGGTATACAATAGGTCTGGTACACAGCATGGCATACTTTATAGAACCTATGGCTAGGGCATAGGGAATGACTTTCATTCTCTCTCTATCTTCTGCCATGGTCGGGTTTTGAGTCTTACTCAACTTCACACCTTGTAACACAAGCAAGAACTCCTTCTTTGACTGTTCCATTTTGAACTACTTCAAAATCGTGTCAAGGTATGTACTCATTGAAAAACTTATCAAGCGTCTTGATCTATCTCTATGGATCTTGATGCTAAATATGTAAGCAGCTTCACCGAGGTCTTTCTTTGAAAAACTCCTTTCAAACACTTCTTTATGCTTTGCAGAATAATTCTACATTATCTCCGATCAACAATATGTCATTCACATATACTTATCAGAAATGTCGTAGTGCTCCCACTCACTTTCTTGTAAATACAGGCTTCACCGCAAGTCTGTATAAAACTATATGCTTTGATAAACTTATCAAAGTGTATATTCCAACTCCGAGATGCTTGCACCAGTCCATAGATGGATCGCTGGAGCTTGCATATTTTGTTAGTACCTTTAGGATTGACAAAACCTTCTGGTTGCATCATATACAACTCTTCTTTAATAAATCCATTAAGGAATGCAGTTTTGTTTATCCATTTGCCAGATTTCATAAAATGCGGCAATTTCTAACATGATTCGGACAGACTTAAGCATAGATACAAGTGAGAAACTCTCATCATAGTCAACACCTTGAACTTGTCGAAAACCTTTTTGCGACAATTCTAGCTTTGTAGATAGTAACACTACTATCAGCGCCCGTCTTCCTCTTTAAGATCCATTTAATCTCAATGGCTCGCCGATCATTGGGCAAGTCAATCAAAGTCCATACTTTGTTCTCATACATGGATGTCATCTCAGATTTCATGGCCTCAAGCCATTTCGCGGAATCTGGGCTCATCATCGCTTCCTCATAGTTCATAGGCTCGTCATGGTCAAGTAACATGACCTCCAGAAGAGGATTACCGTACCACTCTGGTGCAGATCTCACTCTGGTTTACCTACGAGGTTCAGTAGTAACTTGATCTGAAGTTACATGATCATCATCATTAGCTTCCTCACTAATTGGTGTACTAGTCAAAGGAACAGATTTCTGTGATGAACTACTTTCCAATAAGGGAGCAGGTACAGTTACCTCATCACGTTCTACTTTCCTCCTACTCACTTCTTTCGAGAGAAACTCCTTCTCTAGAAAGGATCCATTCTCAGCAATGAATATCTTGCCTTCGGATCTGTGACAGAAGGTGTACCCAACATTTTCTTTTGGGTATCCTATGAAGACGCACTTCTCCGATTTGGGTTTGAGCTTATCAGGTTGAAACTTTTTCACATAAGCATTGCAACCTCAAACTTTAAGAAATGATAGCTTAGGTTTCTCGCCAAACCACAGTTCATACAGTGTCATCTCAACGGATTTAGATGGTGCCCTATTTAACGTGAATGTAGCTGTCTCTAATGCATAATCCCAAAACGATAGTGGTAATCGGTAAGAGACATCATAGATCGCACCATATCTAATAAAGCACGGTTACGACGTTCGGACACACCATTACATTATGGTGTTCCAGGTGGCGTGAGTAGTGAAACTATTTCACATTGTTTTAACTGAAGGCCAAACTCGTAACTCAAATATTTTACTTCTGCGATCATATCATAGAAACTTTTATTTTTGTTACGATGATTCTCCACTTCATCTGAAATTCTTTGAACTTTTCAAATATTTTAGACTTGTGTTTCATCAAGTAGATATACTCATATCTGCTCAAATCATCTGTGAAGATCAGAAAATAATGATACCTGCCGTGAGCCTCAATATTCATCGGACCACATACATTAGTATGTATGATTTCCAACAAATCCATTGCTCGCTCCATTATTCCGGAGAACGGAGTCTTAGTCATCTTGCCCATGAGGCATGGTTCGCAAGCATCAACTAATTCATAATCAAGTGATTCCAAAAGCCCATCAACATGGATTTTCTTCATGCGCTTTACACCAATATGACCTAAACGGCAATGCCACAAATAAGTTGCACTATCATTATTAACTTTGCATCTTTTGGCTTCAATATTATGAAAATGTGTATCACCACGATCGAGATCCAACAAACCATTTTCATTGGGTGTATGACCATAGAAGGTTTTATTCATGTAAACAGAACAACAATTATTCTCTAACTTACATGAATAACCGTATTGCAATGAACATGATCCAATCATATTTATGCTCAACGCAAACACCAAATAACATTTATTTAGGTTCAACACTAATCCCGAAAGTATAGGGAGTGTGCGATGATGATCATATCAATCTTGGAACCACTTCCAACACACATTGTCACTTCACCCTTAACTAGTCTCTCTTTATTTTGCAACTCCCATTTCGAGTTACTACTCTTAGCAACTGAACTAGTATCAAAAACCGAGGGGTTGCTATAAACACTAGTAAAGTACACATCAATAACATGTATATCAAATATAGCTTTGTTCACTTTGCCATCCTTCTTATCCACCAAACACTTGGGGTAGTTCCGCTTCTAGTGACCAGTCCCTTTGTAGTAGAAGCACTTAGTCTTAGGCTTAGGTCCAAACTTGGGTTTCTTTATTAGAGCAGCAACTTGTTTGCCGTTATTCTTGAAGTTCCCCTTCTTCCCTTTGCCCTTTCTCTTGAAACTAGTGGTCTTGTCAACCATCAACACTTGATGTTTTTCTTGATTTCTACCTTCGCCGATTTTTTCATCACGAAGAGCTTGGGAATCGTTTCCATTATCCCTTGCATATTATAGTTCATCACGAAGTTCTACTAACTTGGTGATGGTGACTAGAGAATTCTATCAATCACTATTTTATCTGGAAGATTAACTCCCACTTGATTCAAGCGATTGTAGTACCCAGACAATCTGAGCACATGCTCACTGCTTGAGCTATTCTCCTCCATCTTTTAGCTATAGAACTTGTTGGAGACTTCATATCTCTCAACTCGGGTATTTACTTGAAATATTAACTTCAACTCCTGGAACATCTCATATGGTCCATGACGTTCAAAACGTCTTTGAAGTCCCGATTCTAAGCTGTTAAGCATGGTGCACTAAACTATCAAGTAGTCATCATATTAAGCTAGCCAAACGTTCATAACGTCTGTATCTGCTCCTGCAATAGGTCAGTCACCTAGCGGTGCATCAAGGACATAATTCTTCTGTGCAGCAATGAGGATAAACCTCAGATCTTGGACCCAGTCCGCATCATTGCTACTATCATCTTTCAACTTAGTTTTCTCTAGGAACACATATAAACCATAGGGAAACAATAACGCGAGCTATTGATCTACAACATAGATATGCAAATACTATCAGGACTAAGTTCATGATAAATTAAAGTTCAATTAATCATATTACTTAAGAACTCCCACTTAGATAGACATCCCTCTAATCATCTAAGTGATCACATGATCCAAATCAACTAAACCATAACCGATCATCACGTGAAATGGAGTAGCTTTCAATGGTGAACATCGTTATGTTGATCATATCTACTATATGATTCACGCTCGACCTTTCGGTCTCAGTGTTCCGAGGCCATATCTGCATATGCTAGGCTCGTCAAGTTTAACCTGAGTATTCTGCGTGTGCAAAACTGGCTTGCACCCGTTGTAGATGGACATAGAGCTTATCACACCCGATCATCACGTGGTGTCTGGGCACGACGAACTTTGGCAACGGTGCATACTCAGGGAGAACACTTATACCTTGAAATTTTAGTAAGGGATCATCTTATAAAGCTACCGTCGAACTAAGCAAAATAAGATGCATAAAAGATAAACATCATATGCAATCATAATATGTGACATGATATGGCCATGATCATCTTGCGCCTTTGATCTCCATCTCCAAAGTACTGTCATGATCTCCATCGTCACCGGCATGACACCATGATCTCCATCATCTTGATCTATATCAATGTATCGTCACATGGTCATCTCACCAACTATTGCTCTTGCAACTATTGCTATCGCATAGCGATAAAGTAAAGCAATTATTTGGCGCTTGCATCTTATGCAATAAAGAGACAACCATAAGGCTTCTGCTAGTTGTCGATAACTTCAATAAAACATGATCATCTTATACAACAACTTATATCTCATCAGGTCTTGACCATATCACATCACAACATGCCTTGCAAAAACAAGTTAGACGACCTCTAGTTTGTTGTTGCAAGTTTTACGTGGCTGCTACGGGCTTAGCAAGAACCGTTCTTACCTACGCATCAAAACCACAACGATACTTTGTCAAGTTGGTGCTGTTTTAACCTTCGCAAGGACCAGGCGTAGCCACACTCGGTTCAACTAAAGTTGGAGAAACTGACACCCGCCGGCCACCTGTGTGCAAAGCACGTCGGTAGAACCAGTCTCGCGTAAGCGTACGCGTAATGTCGGTCCGGGCCGCTTCATCCAACAATACCACCAAACCAAAGTGTGACATGCTGGTAAGTAGTATGACTTATATTGCCCACAACTCACTTGTGTTCTACTCATGCACAACATCAACGCATAAAACTTGGCTCTGATACCAATGTTGGGGAACGTAGTAATTTCAAAATTTTCCTACACACATGCAAGATCATGGTGATGCATAGCAACGAGAGGGGAGAGTGTTGTCCACGTACCCTCGTAGACCAAAAGCAGAAGCGTTATGACAACGCGGTTGATGTAGTCGTACGTCTTCACGGCCTGACCGATCAAGCACCGAAACTACGGCACCTCCGAGTTCTAGCACACGTTCAGCTCGATGACAATCCCCGGACTCCGATCCAGCAAAGTGTTGGGGAAGAGTTCCGTTAGCACAACGGCGTGGTGACGATCTTGATGTTCTACCATCGCAGGGCTTCGCCTAAGCACCGCTACAATATTATCGAGGATTATGGTGGAGGGGGGCACCGCACACGGCTAAGAGAACGATCACGAAGATCAACTTGTGTGTCTAGAGGTGCCCCCCTGCCCCCGTATATAAAGGAGCAAGGGGGGGAGGCCGGCCGGCCCTTGGGGCACGCCAAGGAGGGGGGAGTCCTCCTCCTAGTAGGAGTAGGACTCCCCTTTCCTAGTCCAACTAGGAAGAGAGAAGGGGGAAGGAAAGAGAGGGAGAGGGAGAGGGAGAGGGAAAGAGGGGCCGCGCCCCCCCTCCCCTAGTCCAATTCGGACTCCTCATGGGAGGGGGCGCGCCACCTCCTGGGCTGCTGCCCTCTCACTCCCCTCAGGCCCACTAAGGCCCAATACTTCCCCAGGGGGTTCCGGTAACCCTTCCGGCACTCCGGTTTTCTTCGAAATCACCCGAAACACTTCCGGTGTCCGAATATAGCCGTCCAATATATCGATCTTTATGTCTCGACCATTTCGAGACTCCTCGTCATGTTCGTGATCACATCCGGGACTCCGAACAACCTTCGGTACATCAAAATATATAAACTTATAATGAAACTATCATCGTAACGTTAAGCGTGCAGACCCTACGGGTTCGAGAACAATGTAGACATGACCGAGACACGTCTCCGGTCAATAACCAATAGCGGAACCTGGATGCTCATATTGGCTCCTACATATTCTACGAAGATCTTTATCGGTCAGACCGCATAACAACATACGTTGTTCCCTTTGTCATCGGTATGTTACTTGCCCGAGATTCGATCGTCGGTATCTCAATTCCTAGTTCAATCTCATTACCGGCAAGTCTCTTTACTCGTTCCGTAATACATCATCTCGCAACTAACTCATTAGTTGCATTGCTTGCAAGGCTTAAGTGATGTGCATTACCGAGAGGGCCCAGAGATACCTCTCCGACAATCGGAGTGACAAATCCTAATCTCGAAATACGCCAACCCGACATGTACCTTTGGAGACACCTGTAGAGCACCTTTATAATCACCCAGTTACGTTGTGACGTTTGGTAGCACACAAAGTGTTCCTCCGGCAAACGGGAGTTGCATAATCTCATAGTCACAGGAACATGTATAAGTCATGAAGAAAGCAATAGCAACATACTAAACGATCGGGTGCTAAGCTAATGGAATGGGTCATGTCAATCACATGATTCTCCTAATGATGTGATCCCGTTAATCAAATGACAACTCATGTCTATGGTTAGGAAACATAACCATCTTTGATCAACGAGCTAGTCAAGTAGAGGCATACTAGTGACACTCTGTTTGTCTATGTATTCACACATGTATTATTTTTCTGGTTAATACAATGGTAGCATGAATAATAAACATTTATCATGATATAAGGAAATAAATAATAACTTTATTATTGCCTCTAGGGCATATTTCCTTCAGGTTCTTCGGGTCACGCACACCGCGCTCCCATGGAGGCACGAGCCGCACTCCTCGCAGCAAACGAGCTCCTGCGCTACCGCCCCATCGACGACCTCTATGAGGAGTGGCTCGAACACGTCGCCGAGGTCGTCCGCGCCGCGGGGGGCTCTCTGGTGCCGTCCCACTCTCTGCCTCCTCCTCATCCAGCCGCGGGCGATGGGGCTCATGGTGCGCCTCCACCGCCTCAGCCCCAAGACGTCGCCTTGGCACCAAGGCGCGCGGCTCCGTGACGTGATCCGCCATGCCCGGCGCCCGCGCGAGAAGAGAGAAGCTGCCAAGAAATTCCGCGGCCGCGAGAAGATGCACCTGCGCTCCCCGCACCACCTCGTCAAGACCGCGTACCGCCCGCAGTGGTGCAGCGCGGACCCCGTCAAGACCAAGCTCCACCTCCGAAATGGGCCCCAGCAACCACAGATGGCTGCCGCGCCTTCACTCCCAAGCTGCGTAGCGTCGCCTGGCCGAGCAAGTTCAAGCCGGATCTGCCTCCTCGCTACGACGGTACCGCCGACCCCGCGGAGTTCCTGCAGTTCTATGAGCTGAGCATTGAAGCGGCCAACGGCGACGAAAAGGTCATGGCGAACTGGTTTCCCATGGCTCTCAACGATGGAGCTCGCTCTTGGCTCCTGAACTTGCAGCACGGCTCGATCTCCTCCTAGGATGAGCTGCGCGACCGCTTCGTCGCCAACTTCCAGGGCACTTGCGACCGCCCACCGACTGCGGGTGACCTACGCCGCATCAGGCGGCAGCCAGGAGAGACCCTCCAGAAGTACATCCAGCGCTTCAACGATACCCGCCTCAAGATCCCCAAGGTCACGGATGAGGCCATCATCTCCGCGTTCTCCGACGGCGTCCGTGACGTCAAGATGAAGGAAGAGCTCGCCATCCACGAGGAGCTCTGCACATCTCAGGAGCTGTTCAACCTGGCGACCAGGTGTGCAAGAGCCGAGGAGGGGTGCCTCTCTCTCATTGAGCCGCCAGCCGTGGGCGCGCAGGAGAAGAAGGCCAAGGCCAAGGACGTGAAGTGCAAGGAGGTAGCCGTTCTCGCAGCAGAGCCCGACATCAACCGGGGTAGAGATCAGCCCGAGTCATCCAAGAACGACCGACCGTTCTGAGCCTTCCACAACCCGAACACCCACAACACCAGCGACTGTCAAGAGCTCAGAGCCATACGAGAAGGACGCTATGGTCGACGCCCCGAGCGCAACGACCGGGGCAACGACCGCGGAGGATGACATGGAGGCGGATGCTGGGACGACCGTGGCCCGCGCTAGGAGTGGCGCGACCGACCTCGTGAGGACCGCTGGCAGTACCAGCCTCGTGAGGGCGCTTGGAGGGACCCGCCTCATGAGGATCGCCCCCAGGGCAACGCCGGTCTTCCCCCGCTGCCGCCACCAAGAAGTAACTACGACCACCACCAGGACGAGGAGGCTGGGGGCTTCCAGGAGCCGCGCGCGATCTCCTGCATCTTGGGCTATGCCCAGGCCCCAGCCTCTCAGCACGTCTTCAAGCAGTTTGCTCGCGAGGTGAACGCGACGCTTCCCAAGCTCAAGGCCACGCGCCCGCTCAGGTGGTCCCAATGCGCCATCACCTTCAACTCGGCGGATCAACTCAAGTGCGCAACCACCACTGGCACCCTCCCTATGCTGTGTTTCCTAGTCATTAGCAATGTGTAGGTCACCAAGACCCTCATCGACGGCGGCGCAGGGCACAACGTCCTGTCCATCGACACGTTCGACAACCTCCAAGTGCCATATGAACAGCTCCATCCCACCAAGCCTTTCCCAGGAGTGACCGACGGCTCCACCACGCCGATAGGGCAGGTCCGCCTGCCTGTCACCTTTATGGAGCGCAAGAACTACTGCACCGAGCTCATCAACTTCGACGCCGCGCACATCCGCCTGCCGTACAATGCCATCCTCGGGTATCCTGCCCTGGCCAAGTTCATGGCAGTCACTCATCACGGCTACAGCGTTCTCAAGATGTGATGACCCACAAATATAGGGGATCTATCATAGTCCTTTCGATAAGTAAGAGTGTCGAACCCAATGAGGAGCAGAAGGAAATGATAAGCGGTTTCCAGCAAGGTGTTCTCTGCAAGTACTGAAATAAGTGGTAACAGATAGTTTTGTGATAGGATAATTTGTAACGAGCAACAAGTAACAAAATTAAATAAAGTGCAGCAAGGTGGCCCAATCTTTTTTGTAGCAATGGACAAGCCTGGAAAAACTCTTATATAGAGAAAAGCGCTCCCGAGGGCACATGGGAATATCGTCAAGCTAGTTTTCATCACGCTCATATGATTCGCGTTCGGTACTTTGATAATTTGGTATGTGGGTGGACCGGTGCTTGGGTACTTCCCTTACTTGGACAAGTATCCCACTTATGATTAACCTATATTTCAAGCATCCGCAACAATAAAAGTATTAAGGTAAACCTAACCATAACATGAGACATATGGATCCAAATCAGCCCCTTACGAAGCAACGCATAAACTAGGGTTTAAGCTTCTGTCACTCTAGCAACCCATCATCTACTTATTACTTCCCAGTGCCTTCCTCTAGGCCCAAATAATGGTGAAGTGTTATGTAGTCGATGTTCACATAACACCACTAGAGGAGAGATAACATACATCTAATCAAAATATCGAATGAATACCAAATTCACATGACTACTAATATCAAGACTTCTCCCATGTCCTCAGGAACAAATGTAACTACTCACAAAGCATATTCATGTTCATAATTAGAGGGGTATTAATATGCATATAGGATCTGAATATATGATCTTCCACCAAATAAACCAACTAGCATCAACTACAAGGAGTAATTAACACTACTAGCAACCCACAGGTACCAATCCCGGACTTGGAGACAAGAATTGGATACAAGAGATGAACTAGGGTTTTGAGAGGAGATGGTGCTGGTGAAGATGTTGATGGTGATTGCCCGCTCCCAATGAGAGGAGCGTTGGTGATGACGATGGCGATGATTTCCCCCTCCCGGAGGGAAGTTTCCCCGGTAGAACAACTCCGCAAGAGCCCTAGATTGGTTCCACCAAGGTTCCGCCTCGTGGCGGCCAAGTTTCGTCCAAGAAGATGGCTTATTATTTTTTTCCTCATCGAAAGATCTCATATAGCAGAAGATGGTCATCGGAGGGCCACCAGGGGGCCCACGAGGTAGGGGCGCGCGCCCAGGAGGGCGCGCCCAGACCCTCGTGGGCAGGGTGTGGCCCCCATTGGTGAACTTCTTGCGCTCAATATTTATTATATATTCTGAAATTGACTTCCGTGAAGTTTCAGAACTTTTGGAGCTGTGCAGAATAGGTCTCTAATATTTGCTCCTTTTCTAGCCCAGAATCCCAGCTACCGGCATTCTCCCTCTTTATGGAAACCTTGTAAAATAAGAGAGAATAGGCATAAGTATTGTGACATAATGTGTAATAACAGCCCATAATAAAATAAATATCGATATAAAAGCATGATGCAAAATGGACGTATCAACTCCCCCAAGGTTAGACCTCGCTTGTCCTCAAGCGAAAGCCGAAATCGAAAAATATGTCCACATGTTTAGAGATAGAGGTGTCGATAAAAATAGAATACGGACATGAGGGCATCATGATCATTCTTAGAACAACAACTTATATAATTCTTGTCATATAGTTTCTTATGCTAGAGTAATAATTCAATCACAATTTCAAGTATGAATCGTAAACTTCATTGAAAACTAACAAACTATAATCTCAGTCATTGGAGCAATTGCAATTTATCATAACATAGGAAAGAGTCAACATAAGAGCTTTTCAACAAGTCCACATACTCAACTATCATATAGTCTTTCATAATTGCTGACACTCACACAATACTTATGGGTATGGAGTTTTAATCGGACACAGAGAAAGATAGGGGCTTATAGTTTTGCCTCCCAGTGTTTTACCTCAAGGGTAATGTCAACAATAATAGTTCATGAAAACTCACACCCAATTAGCGATATATACCAGGATCTTTCCAACATACTGTGCTTGCCAAAGGATAAAGTGTAAAAAAGGAAAGGTGAAGATCACCATGACTCTTATGCAGGGCAGGAGATAAAAGTAAAAGATAGGCCCTTCGCAGAGGGAAGCAGAGGTTGTCATGCACTTTTATGGTTGGATGCACAAAATCTTAATGCCAAAAAACATCACTTTATATTGCCACTTGTGATATGGACCTTTATTATGCAGTCTGTCGCTTTTATTTCTTCCATATCACACGATCGTATAAAGCTTATTTTCTCCCACACTAATAAGTCATACATATTTAGAGAGCAAATTTTATTGCTTTGCACCGATGACAACTTACTTGGAGGATCTTACTCAATCCATAGGTAGGTATGGTGGACTCTCATGGCAAAACTGGTTTAAGGGTATTTGGAAGCACAAGTAGTATCTCTACTTGGTGCGATGAATTTGGCTAGCATGAGGGGGAAAGGCAAGCTCAACCATGTTGGATGATCCATGACAATATAATTTATCTCAGATGTAAGAAAACATAACCTATTATGTTGTCTTCCTTGTCCAACGTCAACTCTTTAGCATGTCATATTTTAATGAGTGCTCACAATCATAAAAGATGTCCAAGATAGTATATCTATATGTGAAGACCTCTCTTTCTTTATTACTTCCTATTAATTGCAACGATGACCAAAACTATGTTTGTCAACTCTCAACAACTTTTATTCATCATACTCTTTCTATGTGAGCTCATTACTCTCCATGAGATCCATATGATCTCTTTGTTTCTTTTTATTTCTTTCTCTTTTCTTTTATTCACTTAGGATCATGGAAAAATAATCAAGCCCTTGACTCAACACTAATCTTTATTATATAGCTCACGGACTCGATTACATAAGGATTATAAAGCAAAACTCACAACTAGATCATACTAAAAACTTTTATTCTACTAGATCAAGATATTACCAAAAGGATCGAACTAAGGAAAATAGTAAAGATAAAAGTGATGGTGATACGATACTGGGGCACTCCCCCAATCTTGGCAGTTGCCAAAGGGAGTGCCCATACCCATGCGATTATGTCTCCTTTGTTGGTGAAGAAGATGGTGGTTTTGTTGATGGCATAGGGTTCTTCCTTAATTTGCGCTTGAGGACAGAATTTTGGTCCCTTAGGTTCACGATCTCCTGCTCCAGGCTCAGTATCTTTTTGCATAGTTCATGTTTGTTTTCCTTCAAGAGGCGAAAAGGGATAAACTCGATCTTATGTTTCTTTACTCTATCAGGGAGGCTTGACTTTTTGAACTCCACATGCATGTCCCCAGGTTGAGGTAGTGGGACTTCATCTTCATCTGAGCTCGTCTCGTCCTTTCCCTTAGGTTCATAGTCCTCTTCTTCTTCCGTAGTCCAACCACAATGCTCCACATCCCCATAGACTTTAGGATCTGCAAGGTAATCAGCCACATAGCTCTCTCCTTCTGAATCATGGGATGACATGTTGCTCAAATCTGCAGTAGTTCAGCTCGAAACAAATACAGGAGATATGTGCATGATACGGGAGTCAAAACCTCCGGGAGATTATATAAAGAATTTTTACCGACCAAAATACATGTCATGTAAGAAAACATAGTCCGAAGAGCGCACGAGTGCCCACGAGGTAGGGGGGCGCGCCCTCCACCCTCATGGAGGCCTCGTGTCCTTCCTGGACTGCTACTTATTTTTCTATTTTTCTAAATATTCCAAAACGGAGAAATATTGCCTTAAAAACTATTTTGGAGTCGGTTTACTTACCGTACCACATACCTATTCCTTTTCGGAGTCTGAAACGTTCCGGAAAGTGTCTCTTATGTATTCCTCCGGGGTTACGGTTTCAATAACATTTGTTTCAACATTTATGAGATTACCTGAGATATAATGTTTGATTTTTTGACCGTTCACCACCTTCGGATTTGTGCCTTCAAAATTGTTGATTTTTATGGCACCGGAATGATAGACCTCCTCGATAACGTAAGGACCTTCCCATTTAGAGAGAAGTTTTCCTACAAAAAATCTTAAACGAGAATTGTATAGCAATACATAATCACCTACATTAAACTCACGCTTTTGTATCCTTTTATCATGCCATCTTTTAACTTTTTCTTTAAACAACTTGGCATTTTCGTAGGCTTGGGTTCTCCATTCATCAAGTGAGCTAATATCAAATAACCTCTTCTCACCGGCAAGTTTAAAATCATAATTGAGTTCTTTAATAGCCCAGTAAGCCTTATGTTCTAATTCGAGAGGTAAGTGACATGCTTTTCCATAAACCATTTTATACGGAGACATACCCATAGGATTTTTATATGCAGTTCTATAGGCCCATAATGCATCATCAAGTTTCTTGGACCAATTCTTTCTCGATCTATTAACAGTCTTTTGCAAAATTAATTTGCTCTCTATTACTCAATTCTACTTGACCACTAGATTGTGGGTGACAAGGAGATGCAATTCTATGATTAACATCATACTTAGCAAGCATTTTACGGAAAGCACCATGAATAAAATGTGAACCACCATCAGTCATTAAATATCTAGGGACTCCAAACCTCGGGAAAATAACTTCTTTAAGCATCTTAATAGAGGTGTTATGATCAGCACTACTAGTTGGAATAGCTTCTACCCACTTAGTAACGTAATCAACAACAACTAAAATATGTGTATACCCATTAGAGGAAGGAAAAGGTCCCATATAATCAAAGCCCCAAACATCAAATGGTTCAATAACAAGTGAATAATTCATAGGCATTTCCTAACGTCTACTAATATTACCAATTCTTTGACATTCATCACAAGATAAGACAAACTTACGGGCATCTTTGAAGAGAGTAGGCCAATAAAAACAAGATTGCAATACCTTATGTGCAGTTCTATCTCCAGCATTGTGTCCTCCATAAGCTTCAGAGTGACACTTGCATAGGATCTGTTCCTGTTCATGCTCTGGTACACAACGTCTAATAACACAATCTACTCCTTCTTTATAAAGATGTGGGTCATCCCAAAAGTAATGTCTCAAATCATAGAAGAACTTTTTCTTTTGCTGGTATGTGAAACTAGGTGGTATGAATTTGGCAACAATGTAATTAGCATAATAAGCATACCATGGAGCAGTATGAGAAGCATTTATGACATTTAGTTGCTCATCAGGAAAGCTATCATCAATAGGTAGCGGGTCATCAAGCACATTTTCTAACCTAGACAAGTTGTCTGCAATGGGGTTCTCAGCTCCCTTTCTATCAACAATATGTAAATCAAATTATTGTAGCAAGAGAACCCATCTAATAAGTCTAGGTTTAGCATATTTCTTTTCCATAAGATATTTACTAGCAACATGATCAGTGTGAATAGTTACTTTAGAATCAACAATATAAGGTCTGAACTTATCACAAGCAAATACAGCTGCTAAGAATTCTTTTTTAGTAGTAGCATAATTTCTTTGAGCATTGTCTAGGGTTTTACTAGCATATTGAATAACATTTAATTTCTTATCAACTCTTTGCCCTAGAACAGCACCTACATCATAATCACTAGCATCACACATAATTTCAAAGGGTAAATTCCAATCAGGTGGCTGAACAATAGGTGCAGAGATCAATGCTTTCTTAAGTATTTCAAATGCTTTTACACAATCATCATCAAAGACAAATGATATATCTTTTTGTAATAAATTAGTCAGAGGCCGAGAAATTTTTGAGAAGTCCTTAATGAACCTCCTATAAAATCCGGCATGACCAAGGAAACTTCTTATACCTTTGATGTCCTTGGGACATGGCATCTTTTCAATAGCATCAACCTTGGCTTTATCAACCTCAATACCTCTTTTAGAAACTTTATGCCCCAAGAAAATACCTTCATTAACCATAAAGTGGCACTTTTCCAAATTCAAGACAAGATTAGTTTCTTCACATCTCTACAAAACTCGATCAAGGTTGCTCAAGCAATCATCAAAAGAAGATCCATAGACGGAAAAATCGTCCATGAAAACCTCACAAATCTTTTCACAAAAGTCAGAGAATATAGCCATCATGCATCTTTGAAATGTAGCAGGTACATTACATAAACCAAAAGGCATACGTCTATAAGCAAAAGTACCAAAAGGGTAAGTAAAAGTAGTCTTTGATTGATCCTTGGCTAACACAGATATTTGAGAGAAACCAGAATAACCATCTAGAAAGCAAAAATGTGTATGTTTGGATAATCTTTCTGGCATTTGATGAATAAAAGGTAAGGGGTAACGAACTCTTTTAGTGGCCTTATTTAATTTACGGAAATTAATTACCATCCTATAACCTGTAATAATTCTTTGAGGAATCAATTCATCTTTATCATTAGGAACGACAGTAATACCTCCCTTCTTAGGGACACAATGGACATGACTTACCCACTGACTATCAGCAACCAGATAGATTATACCTGCCTCAAGGAGCTTTAGTATTTCCTTTCTTACCACTTCTTTCATTTTAGGATTCAGTCGTCGTTGATGATCATGAACTGGTTTAGCATCTTCTTCCAAATTTATTTTGTGTTGACATAGAGTGGGACTAATGCCCTTAAGATCATCAAGAGTATACCCAATAGCAGTACGGTACTTCTTCATAGTTTTCAATAATCTCTCTTCCTCATGCTCTGAAAGTTTAGCACTAATAATAATAGGATATATCTTTTTCTCATCAAGATAAGCATATTTAAGAGTATCAGGCAACAGTTTAAGCTCAAACACGGGATCACCCTTGGGTGGAGGAGGATCCCCTAGGATTTCAATAGGCAAATTGTTTTTCAGAATAGGTTCCTGTTTAAAGAATACTTCATCTATTTCCCTTCTTTCATTCATAAACATATCATTTTCATGGTCTAGCAAATATTGTTCTAAAGGATCACTAGGAGGTACGACAATAGAAGCAAGACTAATAATTTCATCCTTACTAGGTAATTCTTCTTCATGGTGTTGTCTACTAAATTTAGAGAAATTAAATTCATGCGACATATCATCCAAATCGATAGTAACAACATCCTTTTTGCAATCTATCTTAGTATTAACAGTGTTTAAGAAGGGTCTACCAAATATAATGGGACAAAAGCTATCTTGTGGGGAACCAAGAACAAGAAAACCAGCAGGATATTTAGTTTTCCCACACAAGACTTCAACATCTCTAACAATTCCCATTGGTGAAATAGTATCTCTATTGGCAAGTTTAATTGTGACATCAATATCTTCTAACTCAACAGGTGCAATATCATGCATAACTTCTCTATATAGGCTAATAGGTATTGCACTAGCACTGGCACCCATATCACATAAGCCATGATAACAATGATCTCCTATTTTAACAGAAATAATAGGCATGCCTACCATAGGTCTAGGTTTATATTTAGCACAAGGTTTAGCAATTCTAGCAGTTTCATCATAGAAATAAATAACATGCCCATCAATATTATCAGCCAAGAGATCTTTAACAATAGCAATATTAGGTTCAACTTTAATTGCTCAGGAGGTGTATATGTTTTAATATTGCTTTTACGAACCACAATTGAAGCTTTACCATGATCCTTTATCCTAACAGGGAAAGGTGGTTTCTCAACATAAGAAGTAGGAACAATAGGATCATTATAAATGATAGTCTTTTCTTCAACTTTAATAGGTGCAACTACTTTTACTTCTATGGGAGGATGATATTTAAACCACTTCTCCCTGGGGAGATCAACATAAGTAGCAAAATATTCACAGAAATAAGCTACTATCTCAGAGTCAAGTCCATATTTAGTGCTAAATTTATGGAAAACATCGGTATCCATAAAAGATTTAACACAATCAAACTTAGGTGTCATACCTGACTCCTTACCTTCGTCGAGGTCCCAATCTTTAGAGTTGTGTTTAATTCATTCCAATAAATCCCATTTGAATTCAATAGTCTTCATCATAAAAGAGTCAGCATAAGAAGTATCGAGCATGGTGCGATTGTTATCAGAAAGCCGAGCATATAAATTTTGAATAATCATCTCTCTTGAGAGCTCGTGATTGGGGCATGAATATAACATTGATTTAAGCCTCCCCCAACCTTGAGCGATGCTTTCTCCTTCGCGAGGGCAAAAATTATATATATAATTGCGATCACGATGAACAAGATGCATAGGATAAAACTTCTGACGAAATTCCAATTTCAATCGTTTGTAGTTTCATGACCCCATATCATCACATAGCCTATACCATGTCAATGCATCTTCCCTTAAAGATAAAGGGAAGACCTTCTTCTTAAAAACATCTCCGGGTACACCTTCAAGCTTAAATAATCCACAAACTTCATCAACATATATTAGGTGCTCATCAGGATGCATTGTTCCATCTCCTGCAAAAGGATTAGCTAGCGGTTTTTGTAACATACCCGAAGGAAATTCAAAGCAGACATTTTTATTTTCATTTTCATTTTCAGTAGGTTCATTTGGTTAAGGAGCAACACTTTGCTCTACTGGTCGAGGTGAAGATACCCCGAACAAGCCCCTCAGAGGATTACTTTCCATAGTAATAAGTGACAGTAAATTTTAGCACACTATATAAATTTTTCCTTACCAAATTCCACCTACCAAAGGCGCTTCACTCCCCGGCAACGGTGCTAGAAAAGTGTCTTGATGACCCACAAGTATAGGGGATCTATCGTAGTCCTTTCGATAAGTAAGAGTGTCAAACCCAACGAGGAGCAGAAGGAAATGATAAGCGGTTTCCAGCAAGGTGTTCTCTGCAAGTACTGAAATAAGTGGTAACAGATAGTTTTGTGATAGGATAATTTGTAACGAGCAACAAGTAACAAAAGTAAATAAAGTGCAGCAAGGTGGCCCAATCTTTTTTGTAGCAAAGGACAAGCCTGGACAAATTCTTATATAGAGAAAAGCGCTCCCGAGGACACATGGGAATATCGTCAAGCTAGTTTTCATCACGCTCATATGATTCGCGTTCGGTACTTTGATAATTTGGTATGTGGGTGGACCGGTGCTTGGGTACTGCCCTTACTTGGACAAGTATCCCACTTATGATTAACCTCTATTGCAAGCATCTGCAACTACAACAAAAGTATTAAGGTAAACCTAACCATAGCATGAGACAAATGGATCCAAATCAGCCCCTTACGAAGCAACGCATAAACTAGGGTTTAAGCTTCTGTCACTCTAGCAACCCATCATCTACTTATTACTTCCCAATGCCTTCCTCTAGGCCCAAATAATGGTGAAGTGTTATGTAGTCGACGTTCACATAACACCACTAGAGGAGAGACAACATACATTTCATCAAAATATCGAACGAATACCAAATTCACATGACTACTAATAGCAAGACTTCTCCCATGTCCTCAAGAACAAACGTAACTACTCACAAAGCATATTCATGTTCATAATCAGAGGGGTATTAATATGCATATAGGATCCGAACATATGATCTTCCACCAAATAAACCAACTAGCATCAACTACAAGGAGTAATTAACACTACTAGAAACACACAGGTACCAATCCCGGACTTGGAGACAAGAATTGGATACAAGAGATGAACTAGGGTTTTGAGAGGAGATGGTGCTGGTGAAGATGTTGATGGAGATTGCCCTATCTCGATGAGAGAAGCGTTGGTGATGACGATGGCGATGATTTCCCCCTCCCAGAGGGAAGTTTCCCTGGCAGAACAGCTCCGCCAGAGCTCTAGATTGGTTCCGCCAAGGTTCCGCCTCGTGGCGGCGGAGTTTCGTCTGAGAAGATGGCTTATTCTTTTTTTTCCTCATCGAAATACCTCATATAGCAGAAGATGGTCATCGGAGGGCCACCAAGGGCCCACGATGTAGGGGGGCGCGCCCCCCACCCTCATAGGCACGGTGTGGCCCCCTTGGTGATCTTCTTGCGCTCAATATTTATTATATATTCTGAAATTGACTTCCGTGAAGTTTCAGGACTTTTGGAGCTGTGCAGAATAGGTCTCTAATATTTGCTCCTTTTCCAGCCCAGAATCCGAGCTACCGGCATTCTCCCTCTTTATGGAAACCTTGTAAAATAAGAGAGAATAGGCATAAGTATTGTGACATAATGTGTAATAACAGCCCATAATGCAATAAATATTGATATAAAAGCATGATGTAAAATGGACGTATCAACTCCTCCAAGCTTAGACCTCGCTTGTCCTCAAGCGAAAGCATATGTCCACATGTTTAGAGATAGAGGTGTCGATAAAAATAGAATATGGACATGAGGGCATCATGATCATTCTTAGAACAACAACTTATATAATTCTTGTCATATAATTTCTTATGCTAGAGTAATAATTCAATGACAATTTCAAGTATGAATCATAAACTTCATTGAAAACTAACAAACTATAATCTCAGTCATTGGAGCAATTGCAATTTATCATAACATAGGAAAGAGTCAACATAAGAGCTTTTCAGCAAGTCCACATACTCAACTATCATATAGTCTTTCACAATTGCTGACACTCACGCAATACTTATGGGTATGGAGTTTTAATCGGACAAAGAGAAAGATAGGGGCTTATAGTTTTGCCTCCCAACGTTTTACCTCAAGGGTAATGTCAACAATAATAGTTCATGAAAACTCACATCCAATTAGCGATATATACCAGGATCTTTCCAACATACTGTGCTTGCCAAAGGATAAAATGTAAAAAGGAAAGGTGAAGATCACCATGACTCTTATGCAGGGTAGGAGATAAAAGTAAAAGATAGGCCCTTCGCAGAGGGAAGCAGAGGTTGTCATGCACTTTTATGGTTGGTTGCAAAAAACCTTAATGCGAAAGAACGTCACTTTATATTGCCACTTGTGATATGGACCTTTATTATGCAGTCTGTCGCTTTTATTTCTTCCATATCACACGATCGTATAAAGCTTATTTTATCCCACACTAATAAGTCATACATATTTAGAGAGCAAATTTTATTGCTTTGCACCGATGACAACTTACTTGGAGGATCTTACTCAATCCATAGGTAGGTATGGTGGACTCTCATGGCAAAACTGGTTTAAGGGTATTTGGAAGCACAAGTAGTATCTCTACTTGGTGCGATGAATTTGGCTAGCATGAGGGGGAAAGGCAAGCTCAACCATGTTGGATGATCCATGACAATATAATTTATCTCAGATGTAAGAAAACATAACCTATTACGTTGTCTTCCTTGTCCAACGTCAACTCTTTAGCATGTCATATTTTAATGAGTGCTCACAATCATAAAAGATGTCCAAGATAGTATATCTATATGTGAAGACCTCTCTTTCTTTATTACTTCCTATTAATTGCAACAATGACCAAAACTATGTTTGTCAACTCTCAACAACCTTTATTCATCATACTCTTTCTATGTGAGCTCATTACTCTCCATGAGATCCATATGATCTCTTTGTTTCTTTTTATTTCTTTCTCTTTTCTTTTATTCACTTAGGATCATGGCAAAATAATCAAGCCCTTGACTCAACACTAATCTTTATTATATAGCTCACGGACTCGATTACATAAGGATTATAAAGCAAAACTCACAACTAGATCATACTAAAAACTTTTATTCTACTAGATCAAGATATTACCAAAAGGATCGAACTAAGGAAAACGGTAAAGATAAAAGTGATGGTGATACGATACCGGGGCACTCCCCCAAGCTTGGCAGTTGCCAAAGGGAGTTCCCGTACCCATGTGATTATGTATCCTTTGTTGGTGAAGAAGATGGTGGTTTTGTTGATGGCGTAGGCTTCTTCCTTAATTTGCGCTTGACGATAGAATTTTGGTCCCTTAGGTTCCTCCAGGCTCAGTATCTTTTTGCATAGTTCCTGTTTGTTTTCGTGCAAGAGGCGAAAAGGGATAAACTCGATCTTAGGTTTCTTTACTCTATCAGGGAGGCTTGACTTTTTGAACTCCACATGCATGTCCCCAGGTTGAGGTAGTGGGACTTCATCTTCATCTGAGCTCGTCTCGTCCTTTCCCTTAGGTTCATAGTCCTCTTCTTCTTCCGTAGTCCAACCACAATGCTCCACATCCCCATAGACTTTAGGATCTGCAAGGTAATCAGCCACATAGCTCTCTCCTTCCGAATCCTGGGACGACATGTGGCTCAAATCTGCAGCAGGACAGCTCGAAACAAAGACAGGAAATAATTGCGTGATACAGGAGTCAAAACCTCCGGGAGATTATATAAAGAATTTTTACCGACCAAAATACGTGTCGTGTAAGAAAACGGAGTCCGAAGAGCGCACGAGGTGCCCACGAGGTAGGGGGCGCGCCCTCCACCCTCGTGGAGGCCTCGTGTCCTTCCCGGACTGCTACTTATTTTTCTATTTTTCTAAATATTCCAAAACGGAGAAATATTGCCTTAAAAACTGTTTTGGAGTCGGTTTACTTACCGTACCACATACCTATTCCTTTTCGGAGTCTGAAACGTTTCGGAAAGTGTCTCTTATGTATTCCTCCAGGGTTACGGTTTCAATAACATTGGTTTGAACATTTATGGGATTACCTGAGATATAATGTTTGATTCTTTGACCGTTCACCACCTTCGGATTTATGCCTTTGAAATTGTTGATTTTTATGGCACCGGAACGATAGACCTCCTCGATAACGTAAGGACCTTCCCATTTAGAGAGATGTTTTCCTGCAAAAAATGTTAAACGAGAATTGCATAGCAATACATAATCACCTACATTAAACTCACGCTTTGTATCCTTATATCATGCCATCTTTTAACTTTTTCTTTAAACAACTTGGCTTGACTACTAATAGCAAGACTTCTCCCATGTCCTCAGGAACAAACATAACTACTCACAAAGCATATTCATGTTCATAATCAGAGGGGTATTAATATGCATATAGGATCTGAATATATGATCTTCCACCAAATAAACCAACTAGCATCAATTACAAGGAGTAATTAACACTACTAGCAACCCACAGGTACCAATCCCGGACTTGGAGGCAATAATTGGATACAAGAGATGAACTAGGGTTTTGAGAGGAGATGGTGCTGGTGAAGATGTTGACGGAGATTGCCCTCTCCCGATGAGAGGAGCGTTGGTGATGACGATGGCGATGATTTCCCCCTCCCGGAGGGAAGTTTCCCTGGCAGAACAGCTCCGCCAGAGCCCTAGAATGGTTCCGCCTCGTGGCGGCGGAGTTTTGTCCAAGAAGATGGCTTGTTCTTTTTTCCTCATCGAAAGACCTCATATAGCAGAAGATGGTGATCGGAGGGCCACCAGGGGGCCCACGAAGTAGGGGGGCGCGCCCAGGGGGGTAGGGCGCGCCCCCCACCCTCATGGGCAGGGTGTGGCCCCCCTGGTGAACTTCTTGCGTTCAATATTTATTATATATTCTGAAATTGACTTCCATGAATTTTCAGGACTTTTGGAGCTGTGCAGAATAGGTCTCTAATATTTGCTCCTTTTCCAGCCCAGAATCCAAGCTGCCGACATTCTCCCTCTTTATGGAAACCTTGTAAAATAAGAGAGAATAGGCATAAGTATTGTGACATAATGTGTAATAACAGCCCATAATGTAATAAATATCGATATAAAAGCATGATGCAAAATGGAAGTATCAAGATGCCAGGAAGCGGAGGAATCATCACGGTCCCGTGTGAAGAGAGGGATGCGGTGTGCTCCCTCGAGCGCGCCTTTCAAGCCGCAGCAATCGACGACCTCGATAGCAGAAATGAAGGCCCTTTGGAGGCCATCCCCAAGAAGAAGCAGCCGCGCCGTCCAGGACCTCAGGAGGACGGCATCACGACGGAAGCCATGTCAGTACCAGCGCCCGCTCAAGGGGCGCCTCCCTCCGTCGCATAGGAAGGCGCTTGGGCACCACTTGGAAGCATGCTTCACGGCACGTGACCCTCAGGAGAGCACAGGGCAATGAGTGCCCACCACTCAGGAGTTCATCACCAAGATCATCCAGGAACTGCAAGAAGCAAGAGCCATGTGCGGCGATAGCCGCCCACGGGGCGCAGCTCCGCATCCTGGCGAGGATGCTGGGCTGCATGTCTGCATCGACGTCCCAGGGCTCAACAGGGCCGCATCTCAGGAGCGTTTCTGGCCTTCACGTGTGGGCCGCTGCGAGGGCCCACTGCACAACTACGTTCGTATGCCCTTTGGCTTGCCGAGCATGGCGTCGGCCTATCAGCGCAACATGCGACATGTCCTGGCGGATCAGGAAGCCAGGTACCACGCTGTTCTGGAGGAGATGGAGACAGTCTTCAGGGAACCTCCCGAACCCTCGGAGCCTCCCGAGGCTCAGGGTTCTGGCGGCTCATGAGGAGTCATTTCTTCAACGCACGCCTTTAGCTGCACCAACTCTACTTCATCTACAGAACCAGGTGACATCTTCCAAGCTCGTTTAGCTAGGAGCGCCCCTCGGGCTGCATTATTCCCAGGCCGTGTGGGTCCTTCCCTGCGGCATGTATCCCTTTTTGCTTATATCTTCAGCTTACCTTGTTGGGGGCGTCCCTCGGGCTGCATCATCCCCAAGCCGCTCAGGCCGGACCCGGTGGCATGTATCTTCCTGCATTTATCCAAGCTGATCTGCTCTCCATGCTTAACCTGCCAACTACTATCACCTTCTCGATCATCGTCCCCCCGGTGCCTTCACACAGGCACGACACTGGTGCATGGGTCCGTCCCTGCGACGCCGACAAATCTGAGCGGTCGAGCTCTGGCTCGCGGCACGCCCCGCGCACGTCACCTCACCAGGCCCTTAGTGCCTTCTCCTCATCCAGAGCAACCAGAGGCAGGCTAACAGCTGTAATGGCAAACCGTATTTCTTCTTGTGCCTGTTCATAGGGACCCCGTGGGAAGGATAGCAGGCGGCACCGCGAGTCTCCTTTTCTCTCGTGCAATACGCTTGCGTGTTAAAAGGGGGGCTCCTGAGCATCGCCACTCAGGAGCTCTTACTGGCTCTCCAGCCCTCACCCCTGGCCTTGACCACGGCATCGCGACCTGGCATACCAGCGTCGGTTGAGCTCGCTCGAGGGCCGAGACCTGAGGACGTAGAGCAGTAAGGAGAGCATGAGGGGAGGGAAACTCGTATGGGCCAGCCTAGCTATGCCGCACGAGTAGGCGCGCAGCCCTAGCGCAACGCCAGGAGTCGCCACGAGATCAATGAGATAAGTCCCGCACTCGGATTGGCTCAATGTTTGGGCCTAATGGTCACTCATGCCTTGCCGCAGCCCCGTTGCGGCCACGTCAACTCCCTTTCTCGCCTTACCATGGCTGCTTGAGCGCTAAGGGGGACCTCCTGAGCATCGCGCCTTAGGGGCTCTTACTGGACCTCAAGCCGCACACCTCCTGGCCTTGACCACGGCACGCGACCTGGCATACCAGCGACGGCTGTAGCCTACCTGGGGACCGGGACCTGTCGGCGTAGAGCAAGAAGCTATCGCGAGGAAAGAAAGGGGGACCGAGCCTTAACGGGACATGCGTTCACCAAATTTTCGTAATAGGGAAGATAAGCACAAAAGATATTACGGACCCTTACATGCCCCCACGGGGTAATTCATGATTCATTGCAGGAAACAAAAGCTGATACTAAGGGTAATCCTATCTACATCCTTCCGTGGTGGACACCATCATCAACAATGGGCCACGGGAGGCCGGCGCCAACCCCATCCAGATCAGCAGCGGCGATGGCCGGACGCCGCAACTCTGCTCTGAACGCAGCGAGAGCTCGGGGGCACGTAGCTATCATCGCTCGTCTCTGGAGTCTCATAGAGCTCAGGAGAGCTGCTGGACTCCCAAGGGCTGCTGCTGCTGGAGTGGTCGCGAGCGGGGCGCGCATCAGCCTCGCGCTCCTCTCTAGAGCAGCACTCCAGGCGGCGGCCCTCGGCATCGAAGACCTTGAAGAAGAGCATGGAGACACCGTCGTACTCAAAATGGATCGCGAGGGCGCCCCTCGCACGGCAGACCCGCGCGATCTCGCCCCAGCCGCATGTCATGAAGATCTTGCCGATGGGGACCGCTTCGATCTCCGCTCCAGTCGCCGGAGCACTACAGTCGGCATGCTGCAGTCAGAGCTCGAGAGGCCCCCTCGGCGGCATCACATTGCAGAAGAACCACGGGAAGCGGATCCAGGAGCTTGGAGGCATCGGTGCCCACAACACCAACTCGCGCGGGGAGTCCGCGACGTGAACTACAGGGGTGACGGCACGCGTCGTCGTGGTACGGCGACCCTGAATGCGGCGTGGGTGGCACTGCTCGTCACTCCGTCCTCCCGAGCCCTCGGCTTGGGCGTACAAGGGCAGTGGGTACCTCGGAGGAGGCCGCTCGCACCAGGGCCTCAACACCACCTGCATCACCGCTTCATCACGGTGATGGATCGACCTCTTCTTCGATGGAAGAGGCCCCAGATCATCGTGGGGAGCCTTTCCTTTCTCTTCAGTAGAGAACTTTCTGATGGGCGCCATTGTTGTCAGCAGTGGAGCAAGGAGGAAGAAGCAAGCAAGTGAGGAAGAGATGGGCAACGGGGCCTACGCCCCCTCCCCATTTATAGCAAGAGAAGGCCAACTGGCATCTCCCATGATCGCAGGTAATGATGGTTTTCCTTGCATGTCGCAGGGACCTGACAAGTCGAGCAGTTGCCAAGGCAACATGGGGAAGCGGAGACGCCCACGTCGAATCATCCACCATGCGTCAACCGAGGCCATAGGCTATTGGGGCCTGCGGTGCTCCAAACTTGGCCCTTGGCTTCACCGTGAAGCCAAGCCTGAGTGCACCTTGGGCCCGGGGGCTACTGTCGGCGTTCTGGGAACGGGGGTCCCCAAACTTGCCAGCCTGCGGCCCATGGTGTAGCTGAGCCTGCAGGCCGTACGGCCCATCTTCACCAGAAGGCATCCAAGACCCTCATGAGGGTTCAAGCCTCGCGAGGCGTACGCCGCAAGACCTCCTCGGGAGTGGCCTAGCCAGGCAGGCTCACAAGGAGCGGAGATATCAAGGCGGGGCAAACCTCACGAGACCCTCGTGACGTGAGCCATGACGCACGACACCAGGCGGGCGCCAGCGTGCGCAGCATCCTTGTTTCCTCTTTGGTGCTAAGGAGGCAAGCGCAGGCGAGGAGTACCGAGGCATCAGGCAAAGGTTGCCATATTGGTGCAACAAGACCAAGACCAGGAGGACGGCAAGACGGAGGTCATCGTGGAGCCCAAGACGGCGTCACCACCAGAGCTTTTGGCAGGCGAAGACCACTTTTGTCAGGATAGCTTGTACTAGCTGTCCCCCTTCGAATTAGCCCGCCATTGTTGGCTCCCTTCCCGCTCGATATTTGGGAAGAGGACCAGGGCCAATATAAATAGGACTAGCCACCACCTTAGAGAGGGGGATCATTCAAAGGGATCATTCAGACCATCCTCACACACACAAGCTCACCGAGCTCAAGAACACCTCAACCTCAGGAGGCTGTTCTTCCCTTGTATTGTTCATCATCGGCCCTAGAGGCAATCCACCACCACCACACTGGAGTAGGGTATTACACCACAACGGTGGCCCGAACCAGTATAAACCTCGTGTCTTTCTGTGTTGCGATTTGGTCGAGTTCGTTCGCAAGATCTTAGTGAGCTAGGGCGTAGATCGGTGGGAGGAAAAGACTTCGCGCGCACCCTAGTGTTCGTACCTTAAGGGTTTGCTGGAACCCCACATCCGACAACAACCTCAGGACCTACGCCCATAGCTGGGACCCCTCCCTCCCTTGCATAGGAAGGCGTGCCCGGCGCCCTCCTCGGGCAAGGCTCAGGGGCTCTCTTCTAGAGGGCCTCAAACCTGTACAACATCACGAGGGAGGCGCTCGGGCACCATGTGGAGGCGTGCTTCGCCGCATGTTTCCCTTAGGAGGGCGCTGGGCGAGGAGCGCCCAGTGCTCAGGAGTTCATCGTCAAGGCGACCCAGGAGCTTCAAGAGGCAAGGGCCATACATGGCGACCGCCGCCCACCACCCGGCGTAGCTCCCCATCCTGGCGAGGGCGGTGGGCTGCGCGTCTGCATCGACATTCTAGGGCTCAATAGGGCTGCATCTCAGGAGCGCTTCTGGCCTTCGCGCATTGGTCAGTGCAAGGGTCCACCTCACAACTACGTTCGCATGCCATTCGGCTTGCCGAGCATGGTTGTCACCTTACAGCGCCATCTGCGGAGCATCCTAGCGGCTCAGGAGGCAGGGCATCACGCTGTCCTGGCGGAGATGGCGACAGTCCTCAAGGAACCACTCTAACCCCCGGAGCCTCCTGAGGCTCAGGGCCCTGACGGCTTGTGAGAAACGACTCCTTCAGCGCGCATCTTCAGCTACTCCAACACCGCTCCAGATGCGGTAACAGGTGACTCTTTCCAGTTCATTCAGTTGGGGGCGCCCCTCGGGCATCATCATCCCCAAGTCGCACGGGACTGTCCCTACGACGTGTATCCTTTTGCATCTTTAGCTTACCCTGCTGGGGGCGCCCCGCAGGCTGCATCATCCCTAGGCCGCATGGGTCCATCCCTGTGGCATGTATCGTTCTTGCATTTATCTAAGCTAACCCGCCGCTTTGCTTGAGTCGTTTTATGACTATCACCTGCTTATCGGGTACTTCGATACCCCAACCGTGACCGCCCTCGTTACCACGGGATTCACGTGCCGGTTGTCTTTCTTTAGGATCCCTTGCATGAGTAGGCTAGGCACGACGTCTGTGCTCGGGTCCGTCCCTGCAGCGTTGATAAACCCAACGACTGAGCTCTGTCTGGCGGGCCGGCCCCGTTCACGTCACCTCCTGGGGTCGTTGGTGTCTGGCCTTGTCATGTGATCACCTCAGTAAATTCGTCTGGCGCAGGTTGCCTAACCATCTTGCAGGATCACTGAAGCTATCAAGAACCAAGACCAGGCGCAACCCGCCTTGAGGTAGGACCTCGTGAGTCCTGCGCTGGCTCACAGGTGCCCAGACACACCTCGTCTAGCCCTGCTGTGCAAGCCACTTGTCAGGGCGGGGCTGTACATGCCCCGGGGGCTCCACTCACAGGGAGCCCTCACCCACGCACCAGTGGAAGCACCATGCTCCGCACTGGCAGTCGACATGATCGAGGAGCGACTATGCCCGTGCAAGTGCGGAAGTGCTACGCTCCGTGATACGTCTCCAACGTATCTATAATTTTTGATTGCTCCATGCTATATTATCTACTATTTTGGACTATATTGGGCTTTATTTTCCACTTTTATATTATTTTTGGGACTAACCTATTAACCGGAGGCCCAGCCCAGAATTGCTGTTTTTTTGCCTATTTCAGTGTTTCGGATAAACGGAATATCAAACGGAGTCCAAACGGAATAAAATCTTTGGGAACGTGATTTTCTCCCTGAACGTGATCCAGGAGACTTGGACCCTGCTCCAAGGAACAAAAGAGGCGGTCACGAGGGAGGGGGGGGGGCTCCCCCCCAGGGCGCGCCCCCTGCCTCGTGGGCCCCTCGTTGCTCCTCCGACGTACTTCTTCCTCCTATATATACACACGTACCCCCAAACGATCAGAACAGGAGCCAAAAACCTAATTCCACCGCCGCAACTTGCTGTATCCACGAGATCCCATCTTGGGGCCTGTTCCGGAGCTCCGCCGGAAAAGGGCCGTCATCATGGAGGGCTTCTACATCATCATAGCCTCTCCGATGAAGTGTGAGTAGTTTACCTCAGACCTTCAGGTCCATAGTTAGTAGCTAGATGGCTTCTTCTCTCTCTTTGAATCTCAATACAAAGTTCTCCCCCTCTCTTGTGGAGATCTATTCGATGTAATCTTCTTTTTGCGGTGTGTTTGTTGAGACCTATGAATTGTGGGTTTATGATCAAGTCTATCTATGAGTAATATTTGAATCTTCTCTGAATTCTTTTATGTATGATTGTTTATCTTTGCAAGTCTCTTCGAATTATTTGTTTGGTTTGGCCAACTAGATTGGTAGTTCTTGCCATGGGAGAAGTGCTTAGCTTTGGGTTCGAGCTTGCGGTGTCCTTACCCAGTGATAGAAGGGGCGGCAAGGCACGTATTGTATCGTTGTCGTCGAGGATAACAAGATGGGGTTTATTTCATATTGCATGAATTTATCTCTCTACATCATGTCATCTTGCTTAAGGCGTTACTCTGTTTTTAACTTAATACTCTAGATGCATGCTGGATAGCGGTCGATGAGTGGAGTAATAGTAGTAGATGCAGAATTGTTTCGATCTACTTGTCATGGATGTGATGCCTATATACATGATCATGCCTAGATATTCTCATAACTATGGTCAATTCTGTCAATTGCTCAACAGTAATTTGTTCACCCACCATAGAATACTTATGCTCTTGAGAGAAGCCACTAGTGAAACCTATGGCCCCTGGGTCTATTTGTCGGATTTCGGGTTCCGGCAGACCCTTGAGGTTCGAACACTGGGGTGCGCGCGGAGATTTCGCCTCCTACCTACCTGCACCCCTCCGCCACGCTAGGATCAAAGCTATGGGAAGAACAGCACAAGAGACACAGGGTTTATACTGGTTCGGGCCACCGTTGTGGTGTAATACCCTACTCCAGTGTGTGGTGGGGTGGATTTCCTCTTGGGCTGATGATGATGAACAGTACAAGGAAGAACAGCCTCGTGAGGGTCTGTTCTTGGCTGGGGCGATGAACTGTTGGAGGAGTTCAGCCACCTTTCTCTCTCTCTCTATCTGCTTCTCACCTCTCTAACGAGCCTCTTTCTTCCTACCACCCACCCCCCCGAGAGCTTTTCTCTGTGGGTGGCTGGTCCTATTTATAGAGGCCCTGGTCCTCTTCCCAAATATCGAGCAGGAAGGCAGCCAACAATGGCGGGCTAATTTGAAGGGGACAGCAAGTATCAGCTATCCTGAGAAAAGTAGTCTTCGCCTGCGCAAAGCTCTGGTGATGACGCCGTCTTGGGCTCCACGGTGACCTGCGTCTCGTAGTCCTCCTGGTCTTGGTCTCGTTGCACCGAAATGACAACCTTTGCCTGATGCCTCGATACTCCGCGGCTGCGCTTGCCCCCTTTGCACCAAAGAGGAAAGGAGGACGCTGCGCGGGCTGGCACCCGCCTGGCGCCCTGAGTCGTCATGGCTTGCGTCACGGGCACATCGCGAGGTACCCCACCTTGATCTCTCCGCCTCCTCGCGAGCCAGCCTGACGAGGCCGTGCCTGAGGAAGCTCCATGTCGTCCGCCCCGCGAGGCTTGGCCCCTCGCGAGGGTCTTGAGTTTGTATTGGTGAAGATGGGCCGTGCTGGGCCCCCCTTTGAGCCACGCCGCAGGCCGCAGGCAGGCAAGTCTGGGGACCCCTGTTCCCAAAACGCCGATAGTAGCCCCCGGGCCCAAGGCATGCCCGGACTTGGCCGTGCAGGGACGCAGAAGGGCAAGAGCGAAGCGCCGCGGGCCCTAACATCCTGCGGCCTTGGGCGCCGCGTGGCGGTTGACTGGACGTGGGCGCCTCCACTTCCCCACGGCGCCTCGGCAACTGCACGGATTGGACAAGTCCCTGCATGCAAACGGGTCATGATTACCTGCGATCGTGGAGGTCGGCGGTTGGCCTCCGCCGGCTATAAGTACGGAACGTCGCTCGCCCTTCCAGTCCATCCCTCCTTGCTCCTCCTTCTTCCCAATTCTTGCTCCGCCTTGCTGCGATGGCTCCGATCCGCCGGTTCTCGACGGCAGAGAAGGGAAAGGCTCCCCGAGAGGGACCAGACCCACTTCCGCCGAAGAAACGGCATGTCCACCATGGCCCGGACGAGGGGGCCCTTCAGGTGGTGTCGAGGCCTTGGGGCGAGCGGGCGCCGCCCGGGTTCCCGCTTCCATTGTACGCCCACTTCGAGGGCCCCGAAGGAGCTGATGCCGACCGCCACGGGTGGCGCTGCCGTCGGCGCTGACGGGTCACGAATGTGTGGGTCGTCCCCCTGGGGCCCAGACCGAGGGCTCCTCCCAAGAGTTCGTGCTCCACGTCACCATTCCTCTTCAGTATTGGATCCGTCTTCCTCCCTTCTTCGCCTCCGTCATCCCGCAGGGGGAGCCCCTGGAGCTCTGGCTGCAGCACGCCGGCTGCAGCACCCTCGCGACCGAGGCAGAGGTCGCGGTCGTCGCCCCGGGCGAGGTCTACATGACCCGGGGCTGGAGAGAGATTGCCCGGGTTTGCAGGACAAGGGGCGTCTTCGCGATCCACTTGGACTACGACGGTGCTTCGGTGATGCTCCTCAAGGTCTTTGACGCGAACGGGCGCCGGGTGGAGTGCTGCCCTGGTGAAGGCGGCCAGGGCCCTACTGCGACGAGGACTGGGCTCGCCAATCGCTCCCTTGGCGGCCCCTCCAGCGGTGGAGACGTCAGAGGCTCCAGCGACTCCGGCGAGCCCTTCGCGACTCCGGAGACGAGCGACGCCAGTTACGAGCCCCCGAGCCAGCGCCGCTCCTGGAGCAGGGCAGGCTCGTCAGGCCGCCGCCGACCCTGATCTGGATGGGGTTGGCGTCGGTGCTTGACGGCCCACTGTTGATGATGGCGTCTTTTGTAGCGATGCACGTAGTTTGCGTCTCTTTAGGATCTGTTCCCTGCGAGGAACCAAAAATGCGCCCCGTGGGGGCTTGTAAGGTGCCTGTGATCCTGTTTTGTTAATATAACCCTTGTCGTAGATTTGCGCGAGTTGCTCATCCCGTCTTAGCTTGGTCCTCCCTTTCGAACCTCACGAGGGCTTGGTGCTCTGCGCCGACAGGTCCCAGTCCCAAGGCGGCTTCAGCCGTCGCTGGTATGCCAGGTCGCGATGGCGTGGTCAAGGCCAAGAGGTGAGCGACCCGGAGTCCGGTAAGAGCCCCTGAGTAGCGATGCTCAGGAGGTCCCCTTTGGCGCCCAAGCAGCCGTCGTTTGGTGAGAAAGGGGAGCGACATCGCTAACATGGGATAGCATTAGGTGAAGGGATGGTGCCACGGTAGCTGGCGCTTCCGGGCGATAACTTATCTCGAAGATCAGGGGCCGCTCTCTGGTGTGTGGCCGGGTCCGTGCATCGGCAGGCGCGAGGTTGCTCGGCGAGGTCCTCGTGTGTCTCTCCCCTCTCGCCTTTGCTCCCCTTTCTGCTCTACGTCCTCGGGTCCTGGCCCTTGAGCGAGTCTCAGCCGTCGCTGGTATGCCAGGTCGCGATGCCGTGGTCAAGGCCAGAGGGTGAGGGCTGGAGAGCCAGTAGGAGCCCTGAGTCGCGATGCTCAGGCACCCCCCCTTTAACGTGAAAGCGATTCGCGCGGACGAGAGCGAAGGAGACATAGCAAGAGCCTCGCTTGACGTAGCTCCTTCAGGAGGTCCTGCAGGTCCATCATAGAAAGAGCAAGGAGCTGCCATAACAATTGACGGTCAGCCGTTGGTTGCTTTCGAAGGGTAGTGAGGCACTGAAGGCTTGACGAGGTGACGCTATGCGGGGCTGCCACGGCCAGAGCTCAGCCATCCAGGTTTGTCGGTGTTGCAGGGACGGACCCATGCGCAAGCATCGTGTCGTTTGGGAGCAGCTCCGTTAGTTGGCGTCAGCTGAGCAGACAACTAGGTAAAGCACATTAGCCGCGAAGGAGTGGATTCGTTCAAATAGATGCGGAGATCACTGGGTCAGGCCCGAGCGACTTGGGGGTCATGCTGCCCGAGGGGCGCCCCCAACAAGGTAAGCCAACAACATGGAATGAAAAGGGATACACGCCGCAGGGACGGACCCACGCGGCCTGGGAATAATGCAGCCTTGGGGGCACTCCCAGCCGGAAGTGAAACTTGAAAGATGTCACCTGATGATGCTGAAGACGAAGGGGTATTGGTGTAGCCGGCTCGGTGGGCTGCGGAAGCCGATCCTCATGAGCCCCCAGGCCCAAGGGCCTCGGGAGGCTCCGGAGGCGCTGGCAGTTCCTCGCGGGCCATCTTCATCTCCGCCAGGGCTGTGGAGTGCCCGACCTCTTGAGCCTCCATGGTGCCCCTCATGAGGCGCTGGTGTGTGTCAGCCGCGCTCGGCAAACCGCAAGGCATGCGAACGTAGCTGTGGGGTGGACCTCCGTAGCGCCCCACTCGCGAGGGCCAGAGGCGCTCCAGGGAGGCGACTTGGTTGAGCCCTGGTACATCAATGCAGACGCGCAGCCCGCCATCCTCACCTGGATGGGGGGCCACTGCTGGTAGGCGACGGCCGCCTCTCATGACTCTTGACTCCTGTAGCTCCTGAATGGCCTTGCTGATGAACTCCTGAGGGTCTAGATCTCCTTGCCTTGCTCCTTCTTGAGGGAAACGTGCTTCAAAACACGCCTCCATGTGGTGCCCCAGCGCCTCCCTCGTGACCCTTGCTAGGTCGGTGGCCCTCCAGGGGAGAGCCCTTGAGCCCTACCTGAGGAGGGCGACAGGCGCGCTTTCCTATGCGATGGAAGGAGGTTCCCCCTGGGCAGGCACGGGCCCAGAGGGGCTTGCCTCCTGAGGGGCCAGGCCGGACGATGTCTTCTTCTTCTTGGGGGCGGCCTCGGGAAGCCTCCTGCTTTTGCGATCCGGGTCTTCCAGTGATGCGGCCTGAAAGGCTCGCTCCAGGGAACACACCGCGTCCTTCTCTTCACAGGGCACCGTGATGACTCTGCCACTTCCTAGCATCTTGAGGACGTTGTAGCCGTGGTGAGTCACGGCCATGAACTTGGCCAGCGCCGGGTACCCGAGGATGGCATTGTACGGCAGGCGGATGTGAGCGACGTCGAAGTCGATGAGCTCGGTGCGGCAGTTGTCGCGTGCCCCAAAGGTGACAGGGAGGCGAACCTGCCCAATCGGGACCGTGGAGCCGTCGGTGATACCGGAGAAGGGCTTTGTTGGATGAAGTTGGCTGTAGGGCACTTGGACGTTGAGCCCTGCCCCGCCATCGATGAGGGTCTTGGTGACCACCACGTTGCTGATGATTGGGGAACAAAGCATCGGGAGGACTCCGGCTGTAGCCGCACACTTGAGTTGATCTGCTGAGTTGAAGGTGATGGCGCACGCCGACCACCTGAGAGGGCGCGTGGCTTCGAGCCTGGGGAGGACTGCGTTCACTTCGCGGGCGAACTGCTTGAAGATGCATTGGGAGGCTAGGGCTTGACCTCCGCCCAGGATGCAGGCGATCGCGCGCGGCTCCTGGAAGCCCCCAGCCTCCTCGTCCTGGTGGCGGTCCTCGTTTCTCCTTGGCTGCGGAGGCAGCGGTGGGAGGCCTGCGTTGCCTTGCGGGCGATCCTCACGAGGATGATCCCTCCAGCCTCCCTCGCGAGGTGGGTCTTGCCAGCGATCCTCGCGAGGTTGGTCGCGCCACCCCTGGCGCGGGCCATGGTCTTCCCAGTGTCCTGCGTTCCTTCCTCCTCCTCGGCCGTATCCCCGGTCACCACGGTCAGGGCGACGGCCGATCCTTCCTTCTCGCACGGCTCGGAGTTCTTGGCATTCGTTGGTGTTGTGGGTGTGGAGGTCGTGGTACACACAGTACCGGCTGCCCTTGGGAGGTTCGGGCTGATCTCTGCCCCGCTTGGTGTTTGGTTCTGCCGCGAGCACGGCAGCCCCTTGCGCTTCACTTCCTTGGCCTTGAGCTTCTTCTCGTCAGGGTCTGCGGCAGGCAGCTCGAGGAGGGAGAGGCACCCTTCCTCAGCCCTGGCGCACTTGTTCGCCAAGTTGAACAGCTCCAAGAAAGTGCACAGGTCTTCATGCATCGCCAGCTCCTCCTTCATCTTGACATCGCGCACGCCGTCGGAGAAAGCTGAGATGATGGCCTCTTCAGTCACCTTGGGAATCTTGAGGCGTGCGTTGTTGAAGCGCTGGATGTACTTCTGCAGGGTCTCCCCGGGTTGTTTCTTGATGCGGCGCATGTCACTCACGGCGGGTGGCCGGTCGCGAGTACCTTGGAAGTTTGCGATGAAGCGGGTGCGCATCTCTTCCCAGGAGGAGATTGTGCCTGGAGCCAGGTTCAGGAGCCAGGTGCGGGCCCCGTCCTTGAGCGCCATGGGAAACCAGTTTGCCATGACCTTCTCGTCTCCGTTGGCAGCTTCGATGCCCAGCTCGTAGAGCTGGAGGAACTCCGCAGGGTCGGCCGTGCCGTCGTAGCGAGGAGGCAGGTCCGGCTTGAACTTGCCTGGCCACGCGACGCTGCGCAGCTCGGTGGTGTAGGCGCGACAGCCTGCTGTGGCCATGGGAGGCCTTGGGTGATGGAGATCCTAGTCTTGCATGTCCCCACTCGCCAGAGCAGGAGGATGGTCGCGACGTGCTGGAGCAGGGAGCGCCCGGGCAGCTTCTGGCGGGCGAGGGACTTCTTGGCAGCTCTGTTCTTGCCGCAGTGGCACCTGACGGAGCGGGTTCCGCCCAGGGGCCACGCGCCTTGGAGCCATGGCGTCTTCTTGAGGAGGAGGCGGCCGGGGCGCCGCCGGAGCCTCGTCGCCCACGCGGGGCGGGGTGCGGTGCAGCAAAACGGACGGCGCGGAGGAACCCCCTGCGGCACGGACGAGCTCGGCGACGCGGCTGAGCCATTCTTCGTAGACGTCGTCGATGGGACGGTAGCGCAAGAGCTCGTTTGCCGCGATGAGTGCAGCCCGAGCCTCCATGGGCGCGCGGAGCGCGCGGGACGAAGATCCAGCTGGGGCGAGCGAGGGAGTTGCGGTGCGGCCGTCTTGGCGCACGGATGGATGCTGAGACGATGCCTGCTGCTCGTCCCCCGGCGGGCCGGTGGCGGCGTTGATGGCAGGTGATGGGGAACGGCGAGGACGCCCGCCGACAGGGGCTGTCTGGGTGACGCGGGAAGCGAGGGCGGCCCGGCGCTCCGCGCGGGCCCGACGTGCGTCAGACATGAGCGCGATGGTCAGAGGAGAACGGGGTGGTGGAAGACGAATTCCGGCGCACCCCTACCTGGCGCGCCAAATGTCAGATTTCGGGTTCCGGCAGACCCTTGAGGTTCGAACACTGGGGTGCGCGCGGAGATTTCGCCTCCTACCTACCTGCACCCCTCCGCCATGCTAGGATCAAAGCTATGGGAAGAACAACACAAGAGACACAGGGTTTATACTGGTTCGGGCCACCGTTGTGGTGTAATACCCTACTCCAGTGTGTGGTGGGGTGGATTGCCTCTTGGGCTGATGATGATGAACAGTACAAGGAAGAACAGCCTCGCGAGGGTCTGTTCTTGGCTGCGGCGATGAACTGCTGGGAGGAGTTCGGCCACCTTTCTCTCTCTCTCTCTCTCTCTCTCTCTCTGCTTCTCACCTCTCCAACGAGCCTCTTTCTTCCTACCACCCAACCCCCTGAGAGCTTTTCTCTGTGGGTGGCTGGTCCTATTTATAGAGGCCCTAGTCCTCTTACCAAATATCGAGCGGGAAGGGAGCCAACAATGGCGGGCTAATTTGAAGGGGGACAGCAAGTATCAGCTATCCTGACAAAAGTAGTCTTCGCCTGCGCAAAGCTCTGGTGATGACGCCGTCTTGGGCTGCACGGTGACCTCCGTCTCGTAGTCCTCCTGGTCTTGGTCTCATTGCACCGAAATGGCAACCTTTGCCTGATGCCTCGGTACTCCGCGGCTGCACTTGCCCCCTTTGCACCAAAGAGGAAAGGAGGATGCTGCGCGGGCTGGCACCCGCCTGGTGCCTTGAGTCGTCATGGCTTGCGTCACGGGCACATCTCGAGGTACCCCGCCTTGATCTCTCCGCCTCCTCGCGAGCCAGCCTGACGAGGCCGTGCCTGAGGAAGCTCCGTGTCGTCCGCCCCGCGAGGCTTGGCCCCTCGTGAGGGTCTTGAGTTTGTATTGGTGAAGATGGGCCGTGCTGGGCCCCCCTTTGAGCCACGCCGCAGGCCGCAGGCAGGCAAGTCTGGGGACCCCCGTTCCCAGAACGCCGACACTATTCTCATCATATCAATCTCCATTACTTTAATCTTGCTTTGCTTTTTTACTTTGCTTTTACTTTTTACTTTGCATCTTTATACCAAAAATACCAAAAATATTATATCTATCAGATCTCACTCTCGTAAGTGACCGTGAAGGGATTGACAACCCCTAATCGCGTTGGTTGCGAGTAGCTATCGTTTTGTGTAGGTACGAGGGACTTGAGCGTGGGCTCCTACTGGATTGATACCTTGGTTCTCAAAAACTGAGGGAAATACTTACGCTACTCTGCTGCATCATCCCTTCTTCTTCGGGGAAAACCAACGCAACCTCAAGACGTAGCAAGAAGGATTTCCGGCGCCGTTGCCGGGGAGTCTACGCAAAAAGTCAACATACCAAGTATCCATCACAATCCCAATCTCTCGCATTACATTATTTCCCATTTGCCTCTCGTTTTCCTCTCCCCCCAATTCACCCTTGCCATTTTATTTGCCCTCTCTCTCTCTCTCCCTATCCTCCCTCTCTATTTGCCTCTTTTGCCCGTTTGCTTTTGTTTGCTCGTGTGTTAGTTTGCTTGTTTGTCGCGATGACTCAACCGAGATTTGGTGATCTCCACCTTAAAAGGTTGGAGGAGATCGAAAACAATGTTACGAAGTTTATGGTTTTGCAATTTGAGCATAATAATTTCTTTAGAAACGAGCTTAAAGAACAAAAAAATTATGAGTTATATGAATAAAGATCTTGATGATATGTCTAAAGAATTTGATGGTATAAGATCCCAAATTGCTCGTCTAGAAAAGATGACTGCTGAAATTTCGGATATGCAAGCCACCTCAGTCAATAAGATGGCCGCTAAACCGAATGCCTATGAAAATCAAGATGAAGATCTAAAAGTTATTGATGTGTCCCCTATTAAATCTTTATTTTGCAATATGAATCTTGATGAAACTCAATATGATCTTCCTTACCTAGAAGGCGTTCTAAAAATTCGGAGTATTTAGATCTTAATGATGAAATTGATGAAAGTGGGATTGAAAGAAATAAAAATCTAGATGTTGCTAAACCCACTATATTGTATTTCAAGGAATTTAATTATGAAAGTTGCTCTTTAATTGATTGCATTTCCTTGTTCCAATCCATGCTAAATTCTCCACATGCTTATAGTCAAAACAAAGCCTTCACCGAACATATTGTTGATGCCTTGATGCAATCTTATGAAGAAAAACTTGAGTTAAAAGTTTCTATCCCTAGAAAAATATATGATGAGTGGGAACCAACTATTAAAATTAAAATTAAAGATCATGAGTTTTATGCTTTGTGTGATTTGGGTGCTAGTGTCTCTACTATTCCCAAGACTTTGTGTGATTTGCTAGATTTCTGTAATTTTGATGATTGCTCTCTAAACTTGCATCTTGCGGATTCCACTATTAAGAAACCTATGGGAAGGATTAATGATGTTCTTATTGTTGCAAATAGGAATTATGTGCCCATAGATTTCATTGTTCTTGATATAGATTGCAATCCTTCATGCCCTATTATTCTTGGTAGACCTTTCCTTAAAACGGTTGGTGCGATTATTGATATGAAGGAAGGGAATATTAGATTTCAATTTCCTTTAAAAAAGGGCATGGAACACTTTCCAAGAAAGAAAATAAAATTACCATATGAAACTATCATGAGAGCCACTTATGGATTGCCTACCAAAGATGGCAATACCTAGATCTATCCTCGCTTTTATGCCTAGCTAGGGGCGTTAAACGATAGCGCTTGTTGGGAGGCAACCCAATTTTAATTTTATTCCTTGCTTTTTGCTCCTGATTAGTAATAAATAAATTATTTAGCCTCTGTTTTGGTTGTGTTTTTTGTGTTTAATTAGTGTTTGTGCCAAGTAGAACCGTTGGGAAGACTTGGGGAAAGTCTTGTTGAACTTGCTGTAAAAAACAGAAACTTTAGCACTCACGAGAAATGCTGTCATTTTTATTTGAAGAGTGCTATTTAGTTAATTATTTTTTCAGATGATTAATAGATAAATTCCTCACGTCCAGCAATTCATTTTAGAATTTTGGGGTTCCAGATCTTGCGCTAGCTACAGATTACTACAGACTGTTCTGTTTTTGATAGATTCTGTTTTTCGTGTGTTGTTTGCTTATTTTGATGAATCTATGGCTAGTAAAATAGTTTATAATCCATAGAGAATATGGAATACAGTAGGTTTAACACCAATATAAATAAATAATGAGTTCATTACAGTACCTTGAAGTGGTCTTTTGTTTTCTTTCGCTAACGGAGCTCACGAGTTTTCTATTTTGAGTTTTGTGTTGTGAAGTTTTCAAGTTTTGGGTGAATTCTTTTGATGGATCATGGAACAAGGAGTGGAAAGAGCCTAAGCTTGGGGATGCCCATGTTACCCCCAAGATAATCCAAGGACACCAAGAAGTCAAAGCTTGGGGATGCCCCGGAAGGCATCCCCTCTTTCGTCCACTTCCATCGGTAATTTACTTGGAGCTATATTTTTATTCACCAACATGATATGTGTTTTGCTTGGAGCATCTTGTATTATTTGTGTCTTTGTGTCTTAGTATGCCACAATCATCCTTGCTGTACACACCTTTTGAGAGATCCATACATGAATTAAAATTTGATAGAATACTCTATGTGCTTCACTTATATCTTTTGAGCGTAGTAGTTTTGTTCTATGTGCTTCACTTATATCTTTTGAGCGTAGTAGTTTTGCTCTATGTGCTTCACTTATATCTTTTTGAGCTAAGTAGTTTTGCTCTATGTGCTTCACTTATATCCTTTGAGCTAGATAATTTTGCTCTATGTGCTTCACTTAGATCTTTTAGAGAACGGTGGTGGATTTGTTTTAAAGAAACTATTGATCTCTCATGCTTCACTTAAATTATTTTGAGAGTCTCTTAATAGCGTGGTAATTTGCTTAATAATAATATGCTTGGTATTCAAGATTTGTGAAACTTTCTTTTGAGTGTGTTGAATACTAAGAAAAGATTGAAGCATGATAATTGTTTTGAGATATGGAGGTGATAATATTAAAGTCATGCTAGTTGAGTAGTTGTGAATTTAAAGAATACTTGTGTTAAGGTTTGATTCCCGTAGCATGCACGTATGGTGAACCGTTATGTAACGAAGTCGGAGCATGATTTATTTATTGATTGTTTTCCTTATGAGTGGCGGTCGGGGACGAGCGATGGTCTTTTCCTACCAATCTATCCCCCTAGGAGCATGCGCGTAATACTTTGCTTTGATAACTTCTAGATTTTTGCAATAAGTATATGAGTTCTTTATGACTAATGTTGAGTCCATGGAATATACGCACTCTCACCCTTCCACCTTTGCTAGCCTCTCTAATACCGCGCACCTTTCGCCGGTATCATACACCTACCATATACCTTCCTCAAAACAGCCATCATACCTACCTATTATGGCATTTCCATAGCCATTCCGAGATATATTGCCATGCAACTTTCCACCATCTAGTTCATCATGACACATTCATCGTTGTCATATTTCTTAGCATGATCATGTAGTTGACATAGTATTTGTGGCAAAGCCACCGTTAGTAATTTCTTCATACTTGTCACTCTTGATTCATTGCATATCCCGGTACACCGCCGGAGGCATCCATATAGAGTCATACTTTGTTTTAGAATCGAGTTGTAATCATTGAGATGTAAATAAATAAAAGTGTGATGATCATCATTCAATAGAGCATTGTCCCAATTAAAAAAAGGAGAAAGGCCAAAGAAAAAAAGAAGGCCCCCCAAAAAAGAAAATAAATAAAATGGGGCAATGCTACTATCCTTTTTTCCACACTTGTGCTTCAAAGTAGCACCATTTTATAGCGAGTCTCATATATTGTGCTTCAAAGTAGCACCATGTTCTTCATATAGAGAGTCTCATATGTTGTCACTTTCATATACTAGTGGGAATTTTACATTATAGAACTTGGCTTGTATATTCCAATGATGGGCTTCCTCAAAATTGCCCTAAGTCTTCGTGAGCAAGCAAGTTGGATGCACACCCACTAGATTCTTTTGTTGAGCTTTCATACATTTATAGCTCTAGTGCATCCGTTGCATGGCAATCCCTACTCACTCACATTGATATCTATTGATGGGCATCTCCATAGCCCGTTGATACGCCTAGTTGATGTGAGACTATCTTCTCCTTTTTGTCTTCTCCACAACCACCATTCTATTCCACCTATAGTGCTATATCCATGGCTCACGCTCATGTATTGCGTGAAGATTGAAAAAGTTAGAGTATGAAACAATTGCTTGGCTTGTCATCGGGGTTGTGCATGATTTAAATACTTTGTGTGGTGAAGATGGAGCATAGCCAGACTATATGATTTTGTAGGGATAACTTTCTTTGGCCATGTTATTTTGAGAAGACATAATTGCTTTTTTAGTATGCTTGAAGTATTATTATTTTTATGTCAATATAAAATTTTGTCTTGAATCTTTCTAATCTGAATATTCATACCACAATTAAGAAGATTTGCATTGAAATTATGCCAAGTAGCAGTCCGCATCAAAAATTCTGTTTTTATCATTTACCTACTCGAGGACGAGCAGGAATTAAGCTTGGCGATGCCTTATACGTCTCCAACGTATCTATAATTTTTGATTGCTCCATGCTATATTATCTACTGTTTTGGACTATCTTGGGCTTTATTTTCCACTTTTATATTATTTTTGGGACTAACCTATTAACCGGAGGCCCAGCCCAGAATTGCTATTTTTTACCTATTTTAGTGTTTCGGATAAACGGAATATCAAACGGAGTCCAAACGGAATAAAATCTTCGGGAACGTGATTTTCTCACCAAACGTGATCCAGGAGACTTGGACCCTGCTCCAAGGAACAAAAGAGGTGGTCACGAGGGTGGGGGGGCGCCCCCCTAGGGCGCGCCCCCCTTCCTCGTGGGCCCCTTGTTGCTCCTCCGGCGTACTTCTTCCTCCTTTATATACACACGTACCCCCAAACGATCAGAACAGGAGCCAAAAACCTAATTCCACCGCCGCAACTTTCTGTATCCATGAGATCCCATCTTGGGGCCTGTTCCGGAGCTCCGCCGGAGGAGGGCCGCCATCATGGAGGGCTTCTACATCATCATAGCCTCTCCGATGAAGTGTGAGTAGTTTACCTCAGACCTTCGGGTCCATAGTTAGTAGCTAGATGGCTTCTTCTCTCTCTTTGAATCTCAATACAAAGTTCTCCCCCTCTCTTGTGGAGATCTATTCGATGTAATCTTCTTTTTGCGGTGTGTTTGTTGAGATCGAGGAATTGTGGGTTTATGATCAAGTCTATCTATGAATAATATTTGAATCTTCTCTATATTCTTTTATGTATGATTGGTTATGTTTGCAAGTCTCGTCGAATTATCCGCTTGGTTTGGCCAACTAGATTGGTAGTTCTTGCCATGGGAGAAGTGCTTAGATTTTGGTTCGATCTTGCGGTGTCCTTACCCAGTGACAGAAGGGGCAGCAAGGCACGTATTGTATCGTTGCCATCGAGGATAACAAGATGGGGTTTATTTCATATTGCATGAATTTATCTCTCTACATCATGTCATCTTGCTTAAGGCATTACTCTATTTTTAACTTAATACTCTAGATGCATGCTAGATAGTGGTCGATGAGTGGAGTATTAGTAGTAGATGCAGAATCGTTTCGATCTACTTGTCACGGACGTGATGCCTATATACATGATCATGCCTAGATATTCTCATAACTATGCTCAAGTCTGTCAATTGCTCAACAGTAATTTGTTCACCCACCGTAGAATACTTATGCTATTGAGAGAAGCCACTAGTGAAACCTATGGCCCCCGGGTCTATTCTCATCATATCAATCTCCATTACTTTAATCTTGCTTTGCTTTTTACTTTGCTTTTACTTTTTACTTTGCATCTTTATACCAAAAACACCAAAAATATTATATCTATCAGATCTCACTCTCGTAAGTAACCGCGAAGGGATTGACAACCCCTAATCGCGTTGGTTGCGAGTAGCTATCGTTTTGTGTAGGTACGAGGGACTTGAGCGTGGGCTCCTACTGGATTGATATCTTGGTTCTCAAAAACTGAGGGAAATACTTACGCTACTCTGCTGCATCATCCCTTCCTCTTCGGGGAAAACCAACGCAAGCTCAAGACGTAGCACTCTGCGCTGATGATAAACAACTGAGGGTGGCCCCATGGCCATACCAACCTCAGGGAGCTACCTGGCTCATTTTCCAGCCTCACCGCAATGCTCCCCCCTCAGGAGAGTTGCGCGAGGGGGCTGGGCACGGGGGCTGCGCTCAGGCCTCGCCTAGCGTACGCCGCCCTGCCAGGTCCCTCGGACCTGGTCGTCGCGCACCCCTCCTGAGCGGCACCTCGGCGAGGGCAGGTATGAAGGTCTGTTTGAGTGTCAAGGGGGACTCCGGAGCATCGCGACTCAGGAGCCTAACTGGCCACGTAGCCCCTCACCGCATGGTCCCGTCCTGGAGATCCGGACGGCCCAATGGCGGCTGAGTTATGCATGGGGTCAGGCCCTGCCAACGTAGAACCCTAAGGCCTATTTTTGCATTTCCTTCCCGCAGGCCGTTTGCACATCAACGGGGACCCCTGAGCACCGCAACTCAGGAGCCTAACTGGCCACATAGCCCCTCACCCCTTGGTCACGTCCTGGTGATCCGGATGACCCAAAGGCGGCTGAGGTATGCGTGGGGTCGGGCCCTGCCGACGTAGAACATCAAGCAAGCGGGAAGGAAATCACGGAACCTAAATACATTATTGCACATCATATTGTCCTTCAAACATCAAGCAGAGTTTTAATGCCTCCACAAGGCATGTCTCATGTCACAGGGAAGTTCACAGGAAAATAAAATGAGAAGGAGCACCATCCTTCACCAGCAAGCCTTGTCTTCAGCCTTGGGCGCCGTCGTTAGGAAGCACCTTCTCGTCGGCAGCGTCACCGTCGGTCGCATCGTTGGCCTCGGTCGTGAGATTGCTGGTGCTGTCGGTTGGAGGTGCAGGCTCGACGGCGAGGAACTTCTTCAGCAGGGCCTCCACCTGGCCCTCCATAGCAGTAGTAGCAGCTGCACATCGCTCCTCCTCCACGGGCTCGAGCAGCTCGCCGAGGTCAATGCCGGGGTCACAAAGATAGAGATGACTGAAGATGCGCATCAGGGAAGATGAGGAAAGCACGTGGGCCTCCCCCTCTACCAGTGGACCGATTCCGTCGGCAACACCCTCGAGCACCATGACAAGATGAGGGAGCAGCTGGGCAGGGCCTTCGTCATCGGTCGCCAGCGGCTTCTCCAAGCCCTTCTCATAGAAACCCTGCAGCACCGCACAGGACCTCTCCTCAAGAGTTTTGAAGGCCGTGCGGTCCTCGGCAAGAACCTTTTCCTTGGCCTCTAGCCGGGCCTTCTTCGTTGCCATCTTCTTCTCCAGCTCCTCCAGGCGGCTGCGTTCTGCGGCCAAGTTGGTATCAGAGCCGACTGCCTGTAGGAATCCTCCTTCCACACTCCTTGGCCGAAGTTGAGTCTGGACATTACAAAAACTTTTACTAACATGGCTGTGTGCCTTACGGGCCCACGTCGCCATCTGGGTGGTATTAGGATCTTTTACTCCTCGATCATTACTCTGGGACTCTGAACTCTCTCCTACTCGGGTTAAACGATTTTACTAACTCTAACACTAGGATCCCGTGACCATGTTTACCCCAAAGTTGGATAAGCCCTAGTTATTCTTTAGAGTAGTATTTGAACATTATCCACATTGTCATTTGACTCCCGTGAAAACATCTTTGTTTTCAGATGGAACCCATGAGGCAGGTCGTGCGCCACACGACGGCCATTGGTGCCTCAGGATCACCTGCTATGTTGGTTGAGATGATGACCTATCTGGGTTATCGCTGGCACCCTGAGTACACCGTCTATGAGGAGTATCAGGACTTCAACCAGGAGCAGTACCGTGCCATCGTCCACCTCTACTCTCGGGAGTATGACTCCACTATCGTGCTGCACACTGCTCATGGTGTTGGAGTGACTATCGTTATGGCGGTCCACGATGCTGCTTATGCTGCTCTGACACGTCTTCGTGGAGAGTATCAGGAGTTGGACACCTCCCCCTTCAGGCACATTGCTATCGCATCCAATGTTGGTGCGGAGGGTTACTACACTGCTGCCTACTCCACTGTCACCCGAGAGCCCTTCTACCATCAGAACCTGGTTCTGCATGCTGATGGGCTGGATCGAGCTAACCGAGCTCTTCGCCACGAGTTGTACACCACTTGTCAGCACCTTTACCGTGCTCTGGCGATGTTGCACCCCTTTGTCGGATCTGGAGAGCTGCCGCGTTCTGCGATCTACCCAGCCAGGACCGTGATGCCCCAGGGTGTCGGTTGGCCAGAGGTGGGAGGCTACTCTCCCGCACTTGGTCCTCTTCTGCTACTTGAGCGTCAGGTTCTGCACCAGAGTACCCGCGGCCCCCAGGTTGCCGACGTGGAGTTCCCGATGCCACACTACCAGCTTTCAGGCTACACCTACCTCCACAGTTCCTCCTGGGACTGATGTAGGCTTGCTTGTTAGTGTTAGATGCATTCGCCGCGAGCCTGCGTGCCGCCTACGATGTATTAGTCTATGTACTGATCTCTGTGTACCGAACTCTAGGCATGATCTCTTTTGTAAGATATGCCGACCTACTATGTAGTATCTATCGTGCTGCTTTCATTGTGCTTGTTTCATCATGAATGATTCTTGTCTTTGCAAATTTCTCGATGCTGAACTACCCCTGTTATATATTAGCAGGATGGTTAGACCAGGTGGTCGTGGTCGTGGTGGCAATGCCCCACCACCGCCTGAGTACATGGCTGGGATGATGCAACAGTTTGAGCTGAATCATCAGTTCATGGAGAATATTATGGCTCAGTTTCCTCGCCCCAATATGAACCAGCAGCCAACCCAAGTGACTCTGCAGGATTTCATGCGCCTCAACCCAACCGTGTACCGCAGCTCAACTCAGCCTCTGGATACTGATGACTGGCTCCGTGACATCACCTATGAGATGGGGTCTGCTGATGTAGCCCCTGCTAGCTATGTCACGTTTGATTCCTTCTTCCTGAAAGGACCCGCAGCTCAATGGTGGGACAGCCACAGGCGTACTCTGCCAGCTGGAACAATCATCACCTGGCCAGACTTCCAAGCTGCCTTCCGTGCTCGCTTCATTCCTCAGGGAGTCATGGACCGGAAGAAGCATGAGTTCCGCAACCTCACCCAAGGCAACAAAACTGTGGAATCTTATCAGCGGGAGTTTCTGGACTTGTCCCGCTATGCTAAAGAGGACATTGCAACTGATGCACGCAGACAGGAGAAGTTCCGTGATGGCCTTCAAGCTGACATCAAGCTCGCACTTCTGGTGCATGACTTTGCTGATTTCGCCACCCTGGTGAACAAGGCCATCAATGTCGAAACTGGTCTGTAGGAATACCAGGGCTCTCATAGGCGCAACCGTGACACAGGCTCATCTTCGGGCCCGTCCTCGCAGAAGTGCAAGATATGGATTCCCAACAGCATGTACCAGCCAAATGCACCTGCCCCAAGGCAGACCTATGCTGCACCTCGTCTGCCTGCTCCACCAACTAGGCAGCCAAGACTTCCAGCTCCACCATCACAAACTCCTGTTCCCACTCACAATAATGGTCTGTGCTTCAGGTGTGGTCAATCAGGACACTTTGCTAGGGAATGCAACCAGAACCAAAATCAACTGGCCCTCCCAGCAACTGGCCGTGGAAGCAAGTAGCCCGGCAACAACAATGCCAAGTCTTATGGTCGTGTTCATGCCAACCACGTTGATCTCAATGAAGTTCTAGACCAGCCTGCTACTGTGATGGGTACACTCCTCGTAAATTCAGTACCAGCATCTGTTTTATTTGATACAGGAGCATCACATTCATTCATATCAGCTGAGTTTGCATTCATGCATGGCATTAAATACGAAGAGATGAACACTGCGATTGTGGTACACACTCATGCGGGCCAGTGTCAAACCTCTATGGTTAGTCACAACGTTCCCGTTGAAATTGAAAGACTAGAATTCCTTGCCTCCCCCATCGTACTAAAGTCCTGTAGCATCGACCTCATTCTGGGAATGGATTGGTTGAAAGTGCATACTGCTTCTATAGTTTGCGCCACTAAGGTCGTCCATCTGCTACACCCTTCTGATGAAATAATCGCTTACCAAGCTCATCTAGTTCAGAACGCCGAGGCACGTCTTTATGCCTTGAACGCGTTGAACACTGCACCACTTGAGGGCATTGAAAACATTCCTGTCGTTCGTGAATTCCAAGACATCTTCCCAGAAGAACTTCCAGGGATTCCTCCTGCTAGAGCTGTCGAATTCATCATCGACTTGAAACCCGACACCACCCCTATAGCTAAATGACCCTACAAGATGCCGCCGCATGAACTCATTGAGCTTAAGGAGGAAATCGACAAATCTCTTGTCAAAGGGTCAAAGGGTTCATTCGTCCAAGTTGCTCTCCTTGGGGAGCACCTTCTCTCTTTGTTAAGAAGAAGGATGGGACAAACCGATTAGTCCAAGACTACCGTCCTATAAACCAAGCTACCATTCAGAATAAATATCCTCTTCCTCGGATCAATAATCTTTATGATCAACTGGCTGGCTCATCAGTGTTCTCCAAACTCGACTTGAGGTTGGGTTACCACCAGATCCGTGTTCGTGAAGAGGACATCCCAAAAAACCGCCTTCGTGACTCGGTATGGATCATACGAGTACACTGTCATGTCATTCGGCTTAACGAATGCTCCCGCCACCTTCTCTCGTTTGATGAACTATATATTCATGGATTACCTCGACAAGTTTGTCGTGGTTTATCTGGACGATATCCTTGTATTTTCCAAGAACGAAGAAGAACATGCTGAACATCTTCGTCTTGTGCTGGAAAAGCTTCGAGAGCATCAACTGTATGCTAAGTATTCCAAGTGTGAATTCCGGCTCCCCGAAGTAACCTATCTTGGGCATGCCATCTCCAAGGATGGTATTGCCGTCAAGCCTGAACGACTTCAGGCTATTCTCGATTGGACTCCTCCGAAGAATGTGAAGCAAGTCCGAAGTTTTCTCGGTCTTGCCAGCTATTGCCGCCGATTCGTCGAGAACTTCTCCAAGATTGCCAGGCCTCTGACTAATCTGTTGCATAAGGGTGTAAAGTTCGAATGGACAAACAAGTGTCAGGAAAGTTCCCAGGCACTCAAAGACAAGTTGACTTCTGCCCCCGTGCTTGCTCCACCTGATACTAAGAAGTACTTCGTCATTTACTGCGACGCTTCCCGTCAAGGGTTAGGCTGTGTCCTAATGCAAGAGCGCAGAGTGATTGCTTATGCCTCTCGTCAACTGCGCCCTCACAAAGAAAACTACCCAGTTCACAACCTCGAGCTTGCTGCTGTCATTCATGCACTCAAGCAGTGGCGACATTACCTTCTCGGTAATCATTGCGAAATCTTCACCGACCACCCAAGTCTGAAGTATCTGTTTACTCAGCCAGGTCTGAACCTCCGTCAGCAAAGATGGATGGAGACTGTTGCAGACTTTGACGTGGGTATATCCTATACCCCCGGCAAGGCTAATGTAATGGATGATGCCTTGAGCCGCAAGTCTTACTGCAACCACCTCCAGGTTCACAAAGTTCAGCCCTCACATGTCGAAGAATTTAGAAAGCTGAACCTCCATATTGTTCCTCCTGGAGCACTCGCTCCCCCTCCCTCGGAGATCCGCAAGATGAATCTTCTTGTTGTTACTAAGGGTTCTCTAAATACCTTGGCTGTTGTACCAGATCTCGTAACTGGTATAAAGACTATTCAAGGTTATGACTCTGAAGTCCATAAGATTAAACGCCATCTAGCAAAAGGAAAGCCCTCATTCTTCACCATCGCCGGCGATAGCGCCTTGTACTTCAAAGGCCGCCTAGTGGTACCATGTTCGAAGAAAAACCTGGATAAGACTAAAAGGGTTATGCAAGAAACTCATGATACACCTCTGTCCATCCATCCTGGCAGTACAAAGATGTACCAGGATATTCGTCAAAGATTCTGGTGGTCTAATATGAAGTAGGACATTGCTCGTTATGTTCCCGAGTGTGACTTTTGCCGCCGTATCAAAGCAGAGCATCAAAGGCTTGTTGGAACTCTGCAACCTATCTCTATTCCTGAATGGAAATGGGACCATGTTGAAATGGACTTCGTCACTGGATTTCCCAAATCGCAGAAAGGTAATGATGCTATTCTTGTCGTCATTGACCGACTTTCCAAAGTTGCCCATTTTCTGGCGGTCAAAGAGACAATCACTGCTAGTTAGCTTGCTACTCTCTACATGGCCAGAATTGTTTCACTTCACGGTATTCCACTGGTTATCAGTTCAGACCGTGGCAGCTTATTCACTTCAAGATTCTGGGCAAGTTTCCAAGAAGCTATGGGGACTCATCTGTCGTTCAGTACTGTGTTTCATCCTCAGTCGCAAGGACAGGTTAAACATGTCAACCAAGTTCTCGAAGACATGCTTCGAGGTTGTGTAATTTCATTCGGAAAGAAATGGGAGGAATCTCTTCCATATGCCGAGTTCTCTTATAATAATAGCTATCAAGCTAGTCTGAAGATGTCCCCCTTCAAAGTGCTAGATGGACGAAAGTGTCGGACCCCTCTGAACTGGACAGAAACTGGGGAACATCCACTCTTCGGTCCGGATATTATCCAACAGGCCGAAGAGCAAGTCCGCATTATTTGCGACAATCTCAAGACTGCTCAGTCACGTCAGAAGAGTCAGTATGACCATCATCACAAAGACATGGTCTATCAACCTAGCGAAAAGGCTTATCTTCGAGTTACACCAATGAAGGGTGCTCACCGCTGCGGGATCAAGGGCAAGCTAGCTCCTCGCTATATCGGTCCCTTCACTATTCTCGAAAGGCGTGGAAAAGTGGCATATCAACTGGAGCTTCCGCCAAACCTTTCTCAGGTTCACGATGTGTTCCACGTGTCACAGCTCCGCCGTTTCTTCAAGGATCCAATCCGAGCAGTGGATCATGAAGTGCTCGAATTGCAGCAGGACCTCTCCTATAAAGAGCATCTGGTCCGCATTCTCGACCAAGCTGAATGCCGCACACGTCAGAAGGCGATCAAGTTCCTCAAAGTCCAGTGGTCGAATCATTCTGAAGACGAAGCCACTTGGGAACGCGAGGACCGCCTGCGTGATGAATACCCCGCACTGTTTCCTTCTACCTCCTAAATCTCGGGACGAGATTTCTTGTAGTGGAGGAGAATTGTGACACCCGGATAATTAGGCTACAGTAAAACTTTGCTAATGATGCCACGTCATCCCGTTTACTGTTGGTAATCGCGTGTTAGTTCAAATACTCTAAATTCAAATTTAAATTTAGCAAATGGTCAAAGTTTGCAAAACATTAAAACAAAATGTTCGGTGTGTGACAAATATTGCTATGGTAATTATAGTGATGAAAACCTAATTTTACAAAGTGCCTAAGTTCTCTAAACTAAATAAAATAGAAAAGAAAAATAAATAAAAAGAAAAGAAACTACAAAGACAGAAATAAATCTAATCTAGAGAAAAGGGAGAGAAAGACCCCCCTGGGCCAGCAGACCCAATGGGCCGGCCCATTCGCCCACCAGGCCCAGCCGGCCGGCCTCCCCCCGCTCCTCCTTATCCATTCCCCCCCGAAACCCTAGCCTAACCGACTCCCACTCTTTCCCCCCCACTCCCTCGACTGGATCTGGATCGGGGCAAACCCCCGATCCCATCGCCCGTCACCGCGACGACCTCGCCACCCCGCGCCAGGATGCCGCCGACCGGAGCCCGCGCCACCTCGCCGGCCTGCCTCCTCTTCCTCGTCGGCCTGCATCCCATCTCCGCCATGCTCGTCGTCGCCGTCGTCCTCCCCAACAACCGTTGCCCTGTCCCTACACTACGCCGTGAGCACACCCTGCGCCCCTCCTCGCTCTCCCTCGCCCGGCCGCGTCCCCGCTTGGCCTCACGGCGCCGTACCACGCCGGCCGCACGTCATGCCCCTCGCCGTGCGCCTGCGCACCACCGTGCCAGCCCCCGCTCTGCGCCTTCCCTTGCACGCCCGTGCGCGTGACCGTATCCACACCCCGCGCGCCCTCCGAACCGCTCCAATCGCGCCCTGGCCGTGCTTGCGCGTGCCCCCGCGCCGGCCCGTGCCCTCCTTGTCACGCCTCTGCCTCGCCGCGAGACCACGCGCCGCCCGCGCCATGCTGCGCCCTGCTGCCGCTCGCCGCAGTCGCCACTCCCACGTCGTGGCCTCACCTCGCTACGCCGCCCCTTTGCTACTGCTGCTGCCTCACGCGCCGCCCGCTCCTGGCTGTGCGCTGCCATGACCCCAGCCTTTGCTCGCATCATCCGCCCACCGAGCGCGCCCCCTACTCGTGATGCACACTGCGCCCGGCTTCCCGAGCTGCTGCGCCGCCACTCGCCTGATCCGGCGCGTCGCCTCGCCCCCCCCAGCTTGGGTCTGGCGAGCCCGCCTCGCCGTGGCTTCGCCCCTGTCGCCTCAGGCGACTGACCTCGCCCCGCTCTCCCTCAGGCGAGCTCAGCCCAGTGCGGTTGCACCCAGCGCCCGCACCCGCATCGCCTGTACGGGCAGCCCCCCGCGGCACCCGAACCCAATATGGCCTACGGGCCTATGACATATGGGCCCCGACCCCAGAACGTATTAAAAAGAAATATATGAAAAAGAATTAATAAAATGATAATAATAATTAAATTAATTAAAATATTAATTAATTAATTAAAGAATTAATTAACTTAATTAATTCTGTTAACTAACTATTAAACCAAATTAACGTGCTAATTAATCTAACTAAACGGTTAGTTAGTCGGTTAGGCAATGACATGCGGGACCCACATGCCAGGTTGACCAGGTCAACTGCTGACGTCATGCTGACGTCAGCAAACACTGTTCTGGATAATGTTAAGTTTAAAATAATTAAATAAATTCTAAAATGATTTAAATCTTTAAAAATTAATATAAAATAATCCGTAACTCGGATGAAAATACTTTGTACATGAAAGTTGCTCAGAACGACATGACGAACCCGGATACACAGCCCGTTCGTCCGCCACGCATCCCTAGCATAGCAAACTCGCAACTTTCCCCCTCCGGCTCCTCTGCCCGAAAACGCGAAACACCGGGGATACTTTCCCGGATGTTTTCCCCCTTCACCAGTATAAGCTCATACCGCGTTAGGGCACCCCTAGCACCGATACTTGTCATGTCATGCATCGCTATGCATCTGTTTGCTTAAATATGTATTGTTTCTTCCCCCTCTTCTCTCGCTAGACACCGAGGCCGACGCCGCTGCTACCCAGTACGACTATGGTGTTGACGACCCCTCTCTCTTGCTAGAGCAACCAGGCAAGCCCCCCCCTTGATCACCAGATATCGCCTACTCTCCTCTATACTGCTTGCATTAGAGTAGTGTAGCATGTTACTGCTTTGCGTTAATCCTATACTGATGCATAGCCTGTCATTGTTGCTACAACTGTTGATACCTTACCTGCAATCCTAAATGCTTAGTATAGGATGCTAGTTTATCACCAGTGGCCATACATTCTTGTCCGTCTGCCATGCTATACTATCGGGCCATGATCACTCGGGAGTTGATCACGGGTATATACCTATACTTTATACATGATACATGTGATGACTAAAGTCGGGTTGGCTCGAGGAGTACCCGCGAGTGATTCAAGGATTGCGGGCTGAAAGGACCTTTGTCCCGACGACCCTCTAGGTGGATCTTTGTGGCGGAGCGACAGGGCAGGTTGAGACCACCTAGGAGAGAGGTGGGCCTGGCCCTGGTCGGCGTTCATGGTGTCTTCAAGATAACACGTTTAACGAGATCTTGGTATTTGATCTGAGTCTGGCTACTGGCCTATACGCACTAACTATCTACGCGGGGACAGTTATGGGCACTCGACGTCGTGGTATCAGCCAAAGCCTTCGTGACGTCAGCGACTGAGTGGCGCGCGCCGGATTGGACTGGAATGCCTGCTAGGCTAGGTCTGCTTTCGGCCGCGTTCGCAACATGCTGGTGTGCAAAGGGCGATGGGCCCAGACCCCTACACCATAGGATTTAGACCGGCGTGCTGACCTCTCTGTTGTGCCTAGGTAGGGCTGCGACGTGTTGATCTTCCGAGGCCGGGCATGACCCAGAAAAGTGTGTCCGACCAAATGGGATCGAGCGTGTTGGGTTATGTGGTGCACCCCTGCAGGGAAGTTAATCAATTCGAATAGCCGTGATCTTCGGTAACAGGACGACTTGGAGTTGTACATTGACCTTATGACAACTAGAACCAGACACAACCCGATTGTCGCTCTCTAACAGGCCGACGAGGAGAGGACCGTCGGGTAGGATTATGCTACACAATGCTACTTGGTGAACTTACCTTCTACTCTCTTCTCCTGCTACAAGATGGAGGTTACCAGAAGCGTAGTCTTTGAAAGGACTAGCTATCCCCCCTTATTCCGGCATTCTGCAGTTCAGTCCACATATGATACCCTTAATCCTTTTGATACCAATGCATCCATATGTAGTGTAGCTCCTTGCTTGCGAGTACTTTGGATGAGTACTCACGGTTGCTTTGCTCCCTCTTTTCCCCCTTTCTATACCCGTTTGTTGCGACTAGACGATGGAGCCCAGGAGACAGATGCCACCGTCGATGATGACTACTACTACTCGGGAGGTGCCTACTACTACGTGCAGCCCGCTGTCGACGACCAGTAGTAGTTTAGGAGGATCCCAGGCAGGAGGCCTGCGCCTCTTTCGATCTGTATCCCAGTTTGTGCTAGCCTTCTCAAGGCAAACTTGTTTAACTTATGTCTGTACTCAGATATTGTTGCTTCCGCTGACTCGTCTATGATCGAGCTCTTGTATTCGAGCCTTCGAGGCCCATGGGTTGTAATATGATGCTTGTATGACTTATTTTATTTGTAGAGTTGTGTTGTGATATCTCCCTGTGAGTCCCTGATCTTGATCGTACACGTTTGCGTGTATGATTAGTGTGCGATTGAATCGGGGGCGTCACACACATCAACGGGCCCCCCTGAGCATCGCGACTCAGGAGCCTAACTGGCCACATAGCCCCTCACCCCTTGGTCACGTCCTGGTGATCCGGACGGCCCAAAGGCGGCTGAGGTATGCGTGGGGTCGGGCCCTGCCGACGTAGAACATCAAGCAAGCGGGAAGGAAATCGCGGAACCTAAATAAATTATTACACATCATATTGTCCTTCAAACATCAAGCAGAGTTTTAAGGCCTCCACAAGGCACGTCTCATGTCACAGGGAAGTTCGCAGGAAAATAAAATGAGAAGGAGCACCGTCCTTCACCAGCAAGCCTTGTCTTTAGCCTTGGGTTCCGTCATTAGGAAGCACCTTCTCGTCGGCAGCGTCACCGTTGGTCGCATCGTTGGCCTCGGTCGTGAGATTGCCGGTGCTGTCGGTTGGAGGTGCAGGCTCGACGGCGAGGAACTTCTTCAGCAGGGCCTCCACCTGGCCCTCCATGGCAGTAGTAGCAGCTGCACATCACTCCTCCTCCACGGGCTCGAGCAGCTCACCGAGGTCAATGCTGGGCTCATGAAGATAGAGATGACTGAAGATGCACATCATGGCAGATGAGGAAAGCACGCGGGCTTCCCCCTCTACCAGTGGACCGATTCCATCGGCAACAGCCTCGAGCACCACGACAAGATGAGGGAGCAGCTGGGCAGGGCCTTTGTCATCGGTCGCCAGCGGCTTCTCCAAGCCCTTCTCATAGAAACCCTGCAGCACCACATGGGACCTCTCCTCAAGAGTTTTGAAGGCCGCGCGGTCCTCGGCAAGAACCTTTGCCTTGGCCTCCGGCTGGGCCTTCTTCGCTGCCATCTTCTTCTCCAGCTCCTCCAGGCGGCTGCGTTCTGCGGCCTGCACCCTCGCCGACTGCTCTAGCTCGGCATCACGACTGGTGACGACGTCTTCTCAGGCCTTCATCTTCTCCTCCCCCCTGCGACCGGGGGTCGGTCGCGCGCTCGTTGTGCATGGTCTCCAGCTCGACTTCCATCGACCGATAGCGCTCCTTGGCAGCCTGGGCGTCCTTCAGTGCCACCTCATGGGCGGTCGCGGCTTGGTCGGTGGCTCGCTTGTCCTCGGAAGCTGCCACGGCCTGGCCCGATGCCGCCCTGACAGATGTGTCGGAGTGCAACCAACCCGAGATCAGCTCCAGGCGCCTCGCCAACAAGCGACGGCCGGCGCCTTGAAGATCATCCTGCAGCCGGGTCAGCGTGGAAAGGGCCTCCCGCAGAACATCAGGTGCGTCGGAAGGATCAAGGGCCAGCGACATAACGAGAGGAGGAGGAGGAGGCAAAGTTACCATCGCGGCTTGCAGCTGGCAGCAATAGGAGAAAGAACATGGGATCCTGAGCCATCGAAACATCGGCGGGCGAGCTAGGGGTAGGTACCTCTGGAGCCGGCTTGGCGGTGGAGATCTCCTTCTCCTAAGGCCGGTCCACCAGGCCTCGCGAGGAGGACCGAGCTAGAGAGGCATGGGCGCCATCACCACCCTTCCACGCACGAGGAGGCGCGGCCACCGCAGGCTGCTGGGTCACAGAAGGCATGGGCACCACTTCTTTCTTCTTCTTCGCTGCCGATGTTGGCCTGGCGGAGCAAGGAAGGGTGTCAGAAGCAGCAGCTGGAGCAAGAATGAAATCAGGATGAGTCACTTACTGATCCATGACGGCATAGTCCCTCGGCCTCTTCAGTACAGCGAAGCCCGTAGGCTTCGCAGCCTGGGGCACCGACGCGCAGATCTCAGGAGCGTCGCCTCGGGAGATCAGCGCCGACCGGCTCTTCGCCAGGACCCCAGCCGGCGGCTTCTTCGAGGGGGTAACCCAAGACCTCATGGAGACCCCAGCGGAGGGCAGGACCTCCTTCACTGGATGGTCGCCAGCGTCGTCATCGTCGGGCAAGGCGCGAAAGAGGTCAGCCTTGCGCAGAGGGGAAGTCTCCCGTGCCCCCTCCCGGGTCACCTCCGAGTCCCGCTCCTCCTCCTCCTCATCAGAGTCACCGGAAGACACCACCACCGGAGTCATCGCCACCAGGACCTCGGAGGGAGCCGGAGGCACAAGCCCGTATTCATTAAAGACAGGCATGGCGGCGGTGATCTCTGCCTCGTCAGCGCGGCGGTACAGCGGAAGATGTGAATCTAGCGGGAATCCCCGGTCCTCCCCGACCAGGAGTCACAGGGTAGCGTCCAGCTCCTCATAAGATAGCGAGTCAGGGCGCGGGCGGAGGTCGTCCCCCTTGTCCTCGAGCTTCCAAAGGGGGCGCGAATGCGCCTGAAGCAAGGCCAAGCGCTGCACCAGAAACTCCTTGAGTATCATGGCCCCTGTCAGCTTCTGCACCCTCAGATCGTCGGGCTTCAGGTCAGCGGCCATCCTCTCCAGCACATGCTTCGCCCGGGGGTCGGAGAGCTTAGTGCTAAGCCAGCTCTCGTCAGAAGAAGGCATCCCGGTCGGCAGCGACAGCCGGGGATAGGAGCACTTGGCGTCCATAAGGACCCATTTGTTCCTGAAGCCCTCAGCCTTCTTCCCCGCCTTCGAGATTGCGTTGGTCCCGTTGGCTGTGATGAAATTGGTGCATCCTGAGCAGTGGCCGTGCTTGATCCGAAGGTAGAAGAAATGGCGCAGCAGCACCACGGATGGTATCACCCCCACAAATGCCTCGCAGTAGAACGAAAAAATTGAAAGGAGGAGAACGGAGTTGGGATGGAGGTGAAGAGCATGGAGGCCGTAGTGGCTGAGCATGGCGTAGAAGAAATCAGAAAAGGGAGGAACCAGCCCCGCGAACACGCTGTTTAGGAAAAAGGGACGGAAGGTGCTACCCGGAGCCTCTGGTTTGGCAGAGCCGGCTCGCAGCGCCGCTATTCTTCCCTCGTTGTCGTCACCCACCGCCATCCCGTGCGCGGCGGCGAGCTTCTCCTCTAAGACGGTGGGCACGCTCAAGGCTGGCTCATACCAAGCGGATGAGGCGCGCGCGGCCTTGGCCTTGTCGGGTGCCATCAGATGCGATCTCAGGGAGAATCCCTAGCAGGTAGGAGGTCTCTTGGGGCGAGAGGAGCAAGAAAGGGGACCTGGAGCAAGACAAAGGGAAGCAATGAGGGCACTGCGGTGCGCGCCATCCTTTTGTCAGACGGGAAGTTGCCGAGGCAGTGTGGGGAAGCGGAGACGCCCATGACCGGTCAGTCAGCACACGTCAATCAAGGCCGCATGCTATTGGGTCCCGCGGCGCTCCGCACTTGACCCTTGGCTTTGGCGCGAAGCCAAGTACGAGCGCGCCTTGGGCCCGGGGGATACTATCGGTGTCCTGGGAACAGGGGTACCCAGACTTGCCTGCTTGCGGCCCAGGGCGTGGCTCCACTAGCAGCCTGGTACGGCCCATCTTCACCAGCAACCACTCAAGACCCTCATGAGGGGCCAAGCCTCACGAGGAGGGCAACACTAAGACCTCCTCCGGGGTGGCCTCCCTAGGCTGGCTCCCGAGGGGCAGGGAGATCTATGCAAGGGGCACCTCGCAAGGAGCGCGTGACGTGAGCCATGATGACAAAGGCCAGGTCGACGCCAGCGCGTGCAGAGTACTGGTTGCCTCTTTGGTGCTAAAGGGGCAAGCGCAGGCGAGCAGTCCTGAGGCAGTAGGCAAAGGTTTCCATATTGGTGCAACGAGACCAAGAATAGTAGGACGAAGGACGAAGGTCACCACGGAGCCCATGACGGCGTCACTGAAGGAAATATGCCTTAGATGCAATAATAAAGTTGGTATTTATATTTCCTTATTTCATGATAAATGTTTATTATTCATGCTAGAATTGTATTAACCGGAACCTTAGTACATGTGTGAATACATAGACAACCAGAGTGTCACTAGTATGCCCCTACTTGACTAGCTCGTTAATCAAAGATTGTTAAGTTTCCTAGCCATAGACATGAGTTGTCATTTGATTAACAGGATCACATCATTAGATAATCGTTTAGTTTGTTGCAATTGCTTTCTTCATAACTTATACATGTTCTTATGACTATGAGATTATGCAGCTCCCGAATACCGGAGGAACACTTAGTGTGCTATCAAATGTCACAACGTAACTGGGTGACTATAAAGATGCTTTACATGCGTCTCCAATGGTGTTTGTTGAGTTGTCATAGATTGAGATTAGGATTTGTCACTCTGATTGTCGGAGAGGTATCTCTGGGCCCTCTCGGTAATGCACATCACTATAAGCCTTGCAAGCAATATGACTAATGAGTTAGTTATGGGATGTTGCATTACGGAACGAGTAAAGAGACTTGCTGGTAACGATATTGAACTAGGTATTGAGATACCAACGATCAAATCTCAGGCAAGTAACATACCGATGACAAAGGGAACAACATATGTTGTTATGCAGTTTGATCGATAAAGATCTTCATAGAATATGTAGGAACAAATATGAGCATCCAGGTTCCGCTATTGGTTATTGACCAGAGATGAGTCTCGGTCATGTCTACATAGTTCTCGAACCCGTAGGGTCCGCATGCTTAACGTTCGGTGACAATCGGTATTATGAGTTTATGTGTTTTGATGTACCGAAGGTAGTTCGGAGTCCTGAATGTGATCACGGACATGCCAAGGAGTCTCGAAATGGCCGAGACATAAAGATTGATATATTGGACGGCTATGTTCGGACACCAGAAGTGTTCCGGGAGGTTTTAGATAAAACCGGAGTGCCGGAGGGTTACCGGGAACCCCCTCGGGAAGTTATTGGGCCCTTATTGGGCTTTAGGGGAGAGAGAGGGCAGCAAGCAGGAGGTGGCGCCCCCAAGGGAGTCCGAATTGGACTAGGGGAGGGGGGCGTGACTCCTCTTTCCCTCTCCCTCCCCCTCTCCTTCCTCCCCCTCCTAGTAGGACTAGGAAAGGAGGAATCCTACTCCTACCAGGAGGAGGATTCCTCCCCCCTTGGCGCGCCCTCTAGGGCCGGCCGGCCTCCTCCTCCCTTCCTTTGTATACGGGGAGGGGGGCACCCCATAGACACACAAGTTGATTGTTTAGCCATGCGCGGTTCCCTCCTCCATAGATTTTCACCTCGGTCATATCGGTGTAGAGCTTAGGTGAAGCCCTGCGTTGGTAACTTCATCATCACCGTCATCATGCTGTCGTGCTGACGAAACTCTCCCTCGACCTCAACTGGATCTAGAGTTCATGGGACGTCACCGAGCTGAACGTGTGCAGATCGCGGAGGTGCCGTACCTTCGGTGCTAGGATCAGTCGGATCGTGAAGACGTATGACAACATCAACCGCATTTTCATAACGCTTCCACTTACGATCTACGAGGGTACGTGGACAACAGTCTCCCCTCTCGTTGCTATGCACAACCTAGATGGATCTTGCGTGTGCGTAGGATTTTTTTTTTGAAATTAGTGCGTTCCCCAAAAGTGGCATCCGAGCCAGGTCTATGCGTAGATGTTATATGCACGAGTAGAACACAAAGGAGTTGTGGGCGTGGGTATATACATATTGCTTGCCGTCACTAGTTGATTCTTGATTCAGCGGTATTGTTGGATAAAGCGGCTCAGACCGGCATTATGCGTATGCTTACGCAAGACTGGTTCTACCGACATGCTTCGCACACAGGTGGCTAGTGGGTGTCAGTTTCTCCAACTTTAGTTGAATCGGATTCAATGAACAGGGTTCTTTATGAAGATCAAAAAGCAATCACTATACCACATTGTGGTTTTTGATGCGTAGGTAAGAACAGTTCTTGCTCAGCCCGTAGCAGCCACGTAAAACTTGGAACAACAAAGTAGAGGACGTCTAACTTGTTTTTGCAGGGCATGTTTTGATGTGATATGGTCAAGACATGATGCTAAATTTTATTGTATGAGAAGATCATATTTTGTAATAGAGTTATCGGCAACTAGCAGGAGCCATATGGTTGTCGCTTTATTGTATGAAATGCAATCGCCATGTAATTGCTTTACTTTATCACTAAGCAGTAGCGATAGTCGTAGAAGCAATAGTTGGCGAGACGACAACAATGCTTCGATGGAGATCAAGGTGTCAAGTCGGTGACGATGGTGATCATGACGGTGCTTTGGAGACGGAGATCAAAGGCACGAGATGATGATGGCCATATCATATCACTTTTATTTGATTGCATGTGATGTTTATCCTTTATGCATCTTATTTTTCTTAGTTCGGCGATAGCATTATAAGATGATCTCTCACTAAATTTCAAGGTATAAGTGTTCTCCCTGAGTATGCACCGTTGCTACAGTTCGTCGAGCCGAGACACCATGTGATGATCGGGTGTGATAAGCTCTACGTTCACATACAACGGGTGCAAGCAAGTTTTGCACAAGCAGAATACTTGGGTTAAACTTGACGAGCCTAGCATATGTAGATATAGCCTCAGAACACTGAGACCGAAAGGTCGAGCGTGAATCATATAGTAGATATGATCAACATAGTGATGTTCACCATTGAAAACTACTCCATCTCACGTGATGATCGGACATGGTTTAGTTGATATGGATCACGTGATCACTTAGATGATTAGAGGGATGTCTATCTAAGTGGGAGTTCTTAAGTAATATGATTAATTGAACTTTAATTTATCATGAACTTAGTACCTGATAGTATTTTGCATGTCTGTGTTGTTGTAGATAGATGGCCCGTGCTGTTGTTCCATTGAATTTTAATGCGTTCCTAGAGAAAGCTAATTCGAAAGATGATGGTAGCAATTACACGGACTGGGTCCTTAACTTGAGGATTATCCTCATTGCCGCACAGAAGAATTATGTCCTAGAAGCACCGATAGGTGACAAACCCGCTGCAGGAGCAACACCAGATGTTATGAATGTCTGGCAGAGCAAAGCTGATGACTACTCGATAGTTTAGTGTGCCATGCTTTACGGCTTAGAACCGGGACATCAACGACGTTTTGAACGTCATGGAGCATATGAGATGTTCCAGGAGTTGAAGTTAATATTTCAAGCAAATGCCCGGATTGAGAGATATGAAGTTTCCAATAAGTTCTACAACTGCAAAATGGAGGATAATAGTTCTGTCAGTGAACATATACTCAGAATGTCTGGGTACCACAACCACTGGACTCAGCTGGGAGTTAATCTTCCTGATGATAGTGTCATTGACAGAGTTCTTCAACCACTGCCACCAAGCTACAAGAGCTTCATGATGAACTATAATATGCAATGGATGGATAAGACAATTCCAGAGCTCTTCGCAATGCTAAAGGCTGTGGAGGTAGAAATCAAGAAGGAGCATCAAGTGTTGATGGTCAACAAGACCACCAGTTTCAAGAAAAGGGTAAAGGGAAGAAGGGGAACTTCAAGAAAAATGGCAAGCAAGTTGTTGATCAAGTGAAGAAGCCCAAGTCTGGACCTAAGCCTGAGACTGTGTGCTTCTACTTCAAAGGGACTAGTCACTGGAAGCGGAACTGTCCCAAGTATTTGGCGGAGAAGAAGGATGGCAAGTGAAAGGTATATTTGATATACATGTTATTGATGTCTACCTTACTAATGCTCGCAGTAGCGCCTGGGTATTTGATACTTGTTTGTTGCTAATATTTGCAACTCGAATCAGGGGCTACGGATTAAGCGAAGACTAGCTAAGGACAAGGTGACGATGCACGTGGGAAATGGTTCCAAAGTCGCTGTGATCACCGTCGGCACGCTACCTCTACATCTACCTTCGGGATTAGTTTTAGACCTAAATAATTGTTATTTGGTGCCAGTGTTGAGCATGAACATTATATTTGGATCTTGTTTGATGCGAGATGGTTATTCATTTAAATCAGAGAATAATTGTTGTTCTATTTATATGAGTAATATCTTTTATGGTCATGCACCCTTGATGAGTGGCCTATTTTTACTAAATCTTGATAGTAGTGATACACGTGTTCATAGTATTGAAGCCAAAAGATATAAGTTTAATAATGATAGTGCAACTTATTTGTGGCACTGCCGTTTAGGTCATATTGGTGTAAAGCGCATGAAGAAACTCCATGCTGATGGGCTTTTGGAATCACTTGATTATGAATCACTTGATGCTTGCGAACCATGCTATCGGATCGCGGGTACTGGCAAAACCCTTAACATTCGAACACTGGGGTGTGCGCGAAGATCTCCCCCTACCGAATTACGTCCTCAACCTCGCCATGATATCTAAGGCTAGCTCGACGAACTCGCAACACAAGAGACACACGATTTATACTGGTTCGGGCCACCGTTGTGGTGTAATACCTTACTCCAGTGTGGTGTGGTGGATTGCCTCTTGGGCTGAGGATGAACAGTCCAAGGGGAAGAACAGCCTCCTGAGGTGAGGTGATCTTGTGCTTGGTGGGTGTGTGGATGGGTTGGATCTAGTCCAAGATTAGATGGCTGAGGCTCTGTTTGTTTGCCCCGGTTCCAGTTTTTGTGTCGTTGTCTACAGTGGTGGCTAATCCTATTTATAGAGGCCCTGGTCCTCTCCCTAAATATTGAGCGGGAAGGGATCCAACAACGGCCAATTTTAAAGGGGACATCTAGTACAAGTTATCCTGACAAAAGCAGTCTTCGCCTGCCAAAGGCTCTGGTGGTGACGCCGCCTTGGGCTCCATGGTGACCTCTGCCTTGCCGTCCTGCTGGTCTTGGTATCAGTGCACCGATATGGAAACCTTTTCTTGACACCTCGGTACTCTTCGTCTGCGCTTGCCTCCTTAGCACCTAAGAGGAAACAAGGACACTGTGCGTGCTGGCGCCCGCCTGGTCTCAATCGTCATGGCTCACGTCATTGGAACCTCGCGAGGTTTGCCTGGCCTTGATCTCTCTACCCCTTGCAAGCCAGCCTGGTGAGGCTGCTCCTGAGGAGGTCTTGTGTCGTCCGCCTCGCGAGGCGGGTCCGCTTGCAGAGCCATGCCATGGGCTGCAGGCAAGCAAGTCTGGGGACCCTCGTTCCCAGGACGCCGACAGTAGCCCCCGGGCCCAAGGCGCGCTCAGGCTTGGCTTTGAGGCGAAGCCAAGGGGCAAGTGCGGAGCGCCGCGGGCCCCAATAGCCCGCGGCCATGGTCGATGCATGGCGGTTGATTGGTCGTGGGCGTCTCCACTTCCCCATGCAGCCTCGGCAACTGCCCTACTTGACGGGTCCTTGCTCTATGCAGGAAAATGATAATTATTACCTTAGATCGTGGAGGCCGGCGGTTGGCCTCCCCTTGGCTATAAATGGGAGGTGGGGGTGGATCCCCCATCACCCGTATCTCCTCTGCCTCTCCCGCTTCTTGCTCCGCTCCTTGCTGGTGCAATCATGGCACCGATTCAGAGGTTCTCAGCCGCGGAGAAGGGCAAGGCTCCCCTCAATGAGCCCGAGCTACTCCCACCGAAGAAGAGGAGACCCCATCGTCGTGAGATGGTCGTGAGGCCGGTGGTGTCGCGACCGTGGTACGAAAGGCCGCCTCTGTTAGGGAATGTAGCAGAAATTCAAAATTTTCCTACGTGTCACCAAGATCTATCTATGGAGTCATCTAGCAACGAGGGAGGAGTGAATCTACATACCCTTGTAGATTGCGCGCGGAAGCGTTCAAGAGAACGGGGTTGATGGAGTCGTACTCGTCGTGATCCAAATCACCGATGATCCTAGCACCGAACGGACGACACCTCCGCGTTCAACACACGTACGGAACGGAGACGTCTCCCACGCCTTGATCCAGCAAGGAGGAGGGAGAGGTTGATGGAGATCCAGCAGCACGACGGCGTGGTGGAAGTAGCGGGATTCCAACAGGGCTTCGCCAAGCGCTGCGGGAGGAGGGAGATGTGTCATGGGAGGGAGAGGGAGGCGCCAGGGCTTGGGTATGGTTGCTCTCCCTTCCCCCCACTATATATAGGGCCAAGGGAGAGGGGAAGGGCGCAGCCTTACCCCTTCCTCCAAGGAAGGGTGCGGCCAAGGGGGGGAGGAGTCCATCCTCCCCAAGGCACCTCGGAGGTGCCTTCCCCCTTTAGGACTCTCCCCTCTTCTTGTCCCTTTGGCGCATGGGCCTCTAGGGGCTGGTTCCCTTGGACCATATAGGCCAAGGCGCACCCCCTACAGCCCATGTGGCCCCCGGGGCAGGTGGCCCCACCCGGTGGACCCCCGGGACCCTTCCGGTGGTCCCGGTACAATACCGGTGACCCCGAAACTTGTCCCGATGGCCGAAATAGCACTTCCTATATATAATTCTTTACCTCCGGACCATTCCGGAACTCCTCGTGACGTCCTGGATCTCATCCGGGACTCCGAACAACTTTCGGGTTACCGCATACTAATATCTCTATAACCCTAGCGTTACCGAACCTTAAGTGTGTAGACCCTACGGGTTCGGGAGACATGCAGACATGACCGAGATGACTCTCCGGTCAATAACCAACAGCGGGATCTGGATACCCATGTTGGCTCCCACATGTTCCATGATGATCTCATCGGATGAACCACGATGCCAAGGACTTAATCAATCCCATATACAATTCCCTTTGTCTATCGGTACGGCACTTGCCCGAGATTCGATCGTCGGTATCCCGATACCTTGTTCAATCTCGTTACCGGCAAGTCTCTTTACTCGTTCCGTAACACATCATCCCGTGATCAACTCCTTGATCACATTGTGCACATTATGATGATGTCCTACCGAGTGGCCCAGAGACACCTCTCCGTCACACGGAGTGACAAATCCCAGTCTCGATTCGTGCCAACCCAACAAACACTTTCGGAGATACCCGTAGTGTACCTTTATAGCCACCCAGTTACGTTGTGACGTTTGGCACACCCAAAGCACTCCTACGGTATCCGGGAGTTGCACAATCTCATGGTCTAAGGAAATGATACTTGACATTAGAAAAGCTTTAGCATACGAACTACACGATCTAGTGCTATGCTTAGGATTGGGTCTTGTCCATCACATCATTCTCCTAATGATGTGATCCCGTTATCAATGACATCCAATGTCCATGGTCAGGAAACCGTAACCATCTATTGATCAACGAGCTAGTCAACTAGAGGCTTACTAGGGACATGGTGTTGTCTATGTATCCACACATGTATCTGAGTTTCCAATCAATACAATTATAGCATGGATAATAAATGGTTATCATGAACAAGGAAATATAATTATAATCAATTTATTATTGCCTCTAGGGCATATTTCCAACAGCCTCCTGGGTACCCGTTGCCCTTGTATGCACACGCCGATGATTCCGGAGGGAGGAGCGATGAGCGCCGCCACCCGCGCCAGGGCCGTGGCCGCCCTGCCGCGGAGGCGCATGCCGCCGCCCCAGGGGTCTATGCCGCGGACTCCTCGCGCGAGTTCGTTTTGTGGGCGGCGATGCCTCTGAGCACTTGGACCCACTTCCCTTCCTTCTTCTCCGCCGAGATGCCGCCGAGGGGGCCCCTCGAGTAGGGATGGCAATGGGTCGGGTTTGGGGCGGGTGGAGCTGGTCCAAATCCAACCCATGACCCATCTTCCTACCCTCTACACATCCACCAAATTATCCATGGGCACAACTTGTGCCCATGCCCAAACCCGCTGGATACACACATACCCATGGAGCTCCATGGGCATAGAAAAGTCAGCATGAAGCCTTCCCAAAGATCAAATCAACTCATCATCATTCACTCACAAATGACAACATAAGCTACATGCATAAGTAGGTAACAAGTAATATGATGAGTCCTTAAGTGTGACATACCAAAGGTTGATTCTGTAGCATATAGATCATGGCACAAGTTGCATATTTCCTGCAATCTCCCATTGAGTCACTCTTTCTACTGTCACTGGAATTTTTCCCCACATGTCATACGGGTATCCATTGGATATCCATGGAGCACAAACTATAACCATGCCCAACCCGTCTGTTCGTGGGTATCCATATCCACAGACCCATGGGCAGAAATGTGCTCCATACCCTTGCCCAACCAGGTCGGGTATCCATGGGTATCCAAATCCATGGATAAAATTGCCATCCCTACCCTCGAGGTTTGGTTGCAGCACGCCGACTGCAACGCGCCGGCGACTGGGGCGGAAGTTGAGGCCCTCCCCTCGGGCAAGATCTTCATGACCCGAGGCTGGGGTGATGTCTCTCGAGTGTGCCGCGCGGAGGGCACCCTGGCCATCCACTTCAAGTACGACGGCGCCTCCACGCTGTTCTTCAAGGTCTTCGACAAGGAAGGCCGTCGCTTGGAGTGCTGCCCTGAAGGGGGCCGTCAGGACGGCGCGGCAACAGGGGCTGGGCCTGCTATCCACGTCGCCAGTGGCTCCTCTGGAAGTAGTAGCGATGCCTGGGAGTCCAGCGATTCTCCCGAGCTTTATGAGACTCTGGAGACGAGCAACGACAGCTACGTGCCCCCAAGCTCTCGCCGATCCCGGAGCAGGGCTGCAGTCTACGGCCGCTGCCGTCGATGATCTGGATGGGGTTGGCGCCAGCCTCTCATGGCCCACTGTTGATGATGGCGTCGGCGACGTCTGGCGCGTGTAGATAGAGCTCCTAGGGGTTCCTTTCCTTTTGTTCCCTGTGAGGAACCGAAACGGCCCCCGCGGGGGCGTGTAAAGCGTCTATAATGTCCTTTGTTCACATCATCCTTATTATGAAAATTTGCGAACGCTTGTCCTCCCAGGCCATGGTGACGACGATGCCTCTTCCTCCTCCTTCTGCCGTGTTGCCGGCTCCAGGTTCCTCTGCTTCTCCTGATGTCCTGGAGCGGGCCCTTTCTGAGATGGCCCGGCTGCGAGAAGATCTCCAGAGCGCGGAACCCCTCCAGGCGGCTGGGCGCCTAGAGCTGGTCTCTGGTTGGCTTCATTCTGACATGTCCGTTCGGGTGGCATTGAGCCAGGTCACGGCGACCTCTAAGGGGGAGAAGCGAGCCGCAGCTCAGGTAGCAGTTGCTCGCGAGGTGGTGCCGAAGGACGCCGAGGCCGCCCAAGGTCGCTGCCGGGTGCTGGAGGCCGAGCTGAAGATCTTGCGTGAAGATCATGCCAAAGATGCCCATGGCTGTAAGGTGGAGGAAGAGAGGATGAAGGCCCGGGAGGACGCCGTCAAGGGTCGCGACGCCGAGCTGGAGCAGCTGGCGCAGGCGCAGGCCACTGAGCGCGGCCGACTAGAGGAGCTGGAGCAAAAGGTGCATGCGGAGAAAGCTGGACTTGACGCCAAGACGAAGGTTCTGGCCGAGGACCGCGTGGCCTTCGTGCTTCTCGAGAAAAGGTCACGCGAGGCTCTGAAGTCACTCTATGAGAAGGGCTTGGAGAAGCTGCTGGCCACCGATGAGGACAGCCCCGCCCAGTTGCTTCCCTACTTGGTCGAGGCGCTTGAGGAGGTCGTGAGCGGCATCGGCCCCATGGCAGAGGAAGAGGCTCGCGTCCTTTCTTCAGCCACGCTGATGCGCGTCTTCAGCCACCTCCATCTTCGTGATCCTGCCGCCCTCCTTGACGAGCTGCTGGAGCCCGTGGCTGATGAACACTCCGCAGCCGCCACCACAGCCGTGAAAGCTCAGGTGGAAGCCCTGCTGAAGAAGTTCGACGCCTTCGCCCAGCGCCTTCGACCGGTGGTGCAGGTGAAGGCGACGCCACCTAGGAGGGGGCGCCTCTTGCAGGTGCCGGCGGTATCCAGGGATGACTGGCTTGCGGCTCCTTTCCTGTTGAAACTCCTGCAGCATGTAGCGTGCCTTGTGGAGGTGTTTAAACTTGTGTTTGATATTTGGAGAACAATATGTCTTGTAATATTTGCTTTGAGATTTTGTGATTTCCTTCCCATTTGCTTTATGTTCTACGTCGGTAGAGCCTGACCCCGCGCATACCTCAGCTGCCGTTGGGCTGACGGATCACTAGGACGGACCAAGGAGTGAGGGGCTACATGGTTAGTTAGGCTGCTGAGTCGCGATGCTCAGGAGTACCCCTTGAAGCGCAAACAACTTGTGGAAAGGACATGCAATGGTAGGTCTAGTGTTCTACGTCGGCAGGGCCCGACCCCGCGCATACCTTAGGCGCCATTGGTCGGACCGGATCACCACACTACAAAAAAATACACTTCCGTGATGATACGTGTTTGTCACAGTAGGTCGCGTTTTTTGTCATGCATGTACATCCATGACAAATTTATGACAGAATCAAGATAGTCATACCTGTGCTGTCGTAGAAGTGTTCCACGACATTACCAAAATTATCATCACGGAAGTGTCCACTTCCATGACAATAAATCACGTGTTACAGAAGTTCTTTCATCAAGGGTGAACGACACGTGGAATCCACCGTAACGGAACACCGTTAAGCTATCGGGCGGGTTTTGGATCCGATAACCCATTAACAGCCCCGACCAATGGGAAATTTCCATGTGTAAAATTCTTATTGGCCGGACGAAACATGTGTCAGCTCGTCAATGGGTCAGATAGGCGCCTATGATACGTCGACACGTGGCATGACCCAACAGAGGCCCATCACTATGAAAAGGCCGGCCCGTTTGACTTGGTCAAGAGGTGGCGGGTCGGCCCATGTAAAGCCTGTTAACGGCCTATTCGCATATAGCCCATTTACAGCCCGCTAACCCAAGGCCCATTATGCCCTATCCGAATTAGGCCCAGTAGCGTCATCTGGGCCACCCAATATAATTCCAGCCCGTTTTCACTTCTGGCCCATGACGTCTTTTGGCCCATATGAGGCCCTATGTAACTCTTGGCCTATTAACGGCCCGTGGTGAAACTGGCCCGTAATGAACAGTGTATCACTTTACACCCATTAACGGCCCGTGGTGAAACATGCCCGTAATGAACAGTGTATCACTTTATACCCATTAACGGCCCGTTATTCCATTGGGCCGTTTCCAGCCCATGTTATCTTTCGGCCTTCTCAGAGCCCATTTATTCTTGGGCTCATTTCCAGCATTCGTTTACTTACGGCCCGTTACTGTCATTTTCTGCTTGTGGGCCAAATTCAGCCTGTGGTTACAGTCGGCCCGTTTGTGGTTTGTTAATACGTTGGGCCATTTTCATAGCGTCATCAAATACAGCCTATTAACGATGGCCCATTATGGTCGGCCCATGAACAGACGATTCCAACTCTTGCCGATTTACGGCCATAATGCGGCCTGTTATTGGCCCATGTTTGGCCATCGATCATACTACCCGTATAAGGCCCATTGATGATATGGCCCGTAGAAGGCCCATTGTTTCTACGGCCCGTAGAAGGCCCATTTTTTCTATGGCCCGTAGAAGGCCCACTGTTTCTACGGCCCGTAGGAGGCCCAGTGTCACTATAGTAAATATTAGCCGATGGTTATTGTGGCCTAGTTTTAAAAAATAGGTTATTGCAGCCACTAGCAAACCGTGGAAAAAGAACTACAATGACTAGAAGCAAACAAATAAACAAGACAACAAGGAAATAAATAAGAAAGCAACTTACGCTAGGCTATCACGGCTATCACACATATTACATCCACTCGGCATCAAACTTTGCCACCAGTGCAAATAAACGCGCCGACAAAAGAATATACAAAACTGAGAGCACTTCAGAAGGCACTAGGCCTGGCCAGGTCGCCCCCCCCAAACAGCTGAAGAAGCTGAGTAGACCTCAGTTGTGTCAATGATAGATGCATCAACACTAGATTTAAGGCATGATGGTGTGCATGGCAGTCCTCTGACATCTTCATTGCATCTTTGACTTCAAGTCGGAGCTGAGCTGAAGCAAGCCTTTCTGCTTTAAGTTGAGACTGAAGAAGTCGAACTGATTGAGGCAGCGACTGCACAGAGGTTGTCTCACACCTGCTGGTGAGTAGCTTCAACTCACTGTCTTCATCAAGACAGGACCTTGGGGTCATCTCGCTATCCTCAAGATGGTTTGGCTCACTATCTTCCCTAAAGTTCTGCCTGGCGTAAGAGATACGAGTCTGAAAGAGAAACAAGGAGACACGTAACAGGTTCCACAATTATATAAGCAAATAAATGGATCTGTTCTGCATAAGGAACATGTTTTTACAACTACAATTTGAAACTGGTAGTTGTTGCAAACATCCAATCAGATGTAAACAGCAAAGCAAACAACATTGGAGGAAATGATGCCTATCCAAATCTATACTAGAACAAAGTTTGAAGGCTTGAGAAGGATGAACTTACATTACATGTTAACACGGGCTGGGCAAAGCCCTTCTCCATGTTGATGGAAGGATAATTCAATAAATTCCCCAAAGAAAATTCTTTATAAGCGTTGCCATTATTCTACATTTTGCAAAGAGTAAATATAGATCAAATAATATTGGAAGAAACAGAGGATAATGAAGCTCAGGTGCAGACTGATGATACATAATCAAATAGCAATTAATTAAGTATAGCGTTACAAGGCAAAAGGGAGAGATGTACTGACAAGAGCAATGCAGAGCCCATTATTGTTTTGAGATCGTATGATCCTTTGAGCAAGGAGATTCATCTGAAATTAGTTTTCATACAAGAGAGAAGGTAAGGCACAAGAAGAAATTTAGGAGTTCAAATTTTGAATTGATATCATAGACAGTACCTGACGCTGGGCTCCCAGCAGTTCTAATAGGGGTTTGGCCACTGGAGTAGGGGTAAAGTGTGGTACAGTTGGGCCTGTGTTTTTTGTGGCTGCTGATCTATCTGATTTAACATGTATCACTACCTTTTCCAAATACCTAGTTTGTACTCCTTGACGACCTGCACTCACCCTCTTCCTTTTGGACACCTATTACGAAAGAACAACATTTGACTGGAAAAACTGTCGGCGTTCTGGGAATGGGGGTCCCCAGACTTGCCTGCCTGCGGCCTGCGGCGTGGCTCAAAAGGGGGCCCAGCGCGGCCCATCTTCACCAACACAAACCCAAGACCCCCGCGAGGGGCCAAGCCTCGCGGGGCGGACGACGCTGAGCTTCCTCAGGCACGGCCTCGTCAGGCTGGCTCACGAGGAGGCAGAGAGATCAAGGCGGGGTACCTCACGAGGTTCCCGTGATGCAAGCCATGACGACCGAGGGCGCCAGGCGGGTGCCAGCCCGCGTAGTGTCCTCCTTTCCTCTTTGGTGCAAGGGGGGCAAGCGCAACCGCGGAGTACCGAGGCATCAGGAAAAGGTTGCCATTTCGGTGCAACGAGACCAAGACCAGGAGGACTATAAGATGGAGGTCACCGTGGAGCCCAAGACGGCGTCATCACCAGAGCTTTGCGCAGGCGAAGACTACTTTTGTCAAGATAGCTAGTACTAGCTGTACCCCTTCAAATTAGCCCGCCATTGTTGGCTCCCTTCCCGCTCGATATTTGGGAAGAGGACCAGGGCCCCTATAAATAGGACCAGCCACCCGCTAGACAGGGAGAGAGGACCGAGGGTAAAAAGAAAGCGAGAGAGAGAGAGAAGGGCGACTGAGCTCCTCCCAGCAGTTCATCGCCCCAGCCAAGAACAGACCCTCGCAAGGTTGTTCTTCCTTGTATTGTTCATCATCATCAGCCCAAGAGGCAATCCACCACACAACACACTGGAGTAGGGTATTACACCAGAACGGTGGCCCGAACCAGTATAAACCCTGTGTCTCTTGTGTTGTTCTTTCCTTAGTTTAGATCCTAGCAAGGCGGAGGGGTGCAGGTAGGTAGGAGACGAAAGCTCCGCGCGCACCCCAGTGTTCGAACCTCAAGGGTCTGCCGGAACCCGAAATCCGACATTTGGCGCGCCAGGTAGGGGTGCGCCGGGATTCGTCTTCCACCACCCCGTTCTCCTCCGACCATCACGCCCATGTCTAACGCTCGTCGGGCCCGCGCCGAGCGCCTGGCCGCGCTCGCTTGCCGCGTCGCCCAGACGGCCCCTGTCGGCGGGCGCCCTCGCCGTTCCCCGTCACCTTCCGTCAACGCCGCCACCGGCCCGGCGGGGGACGAGCGGCAAGCATTGTCCCAGCATCCGTCCGTGCGGCAAGATGGCCGCACCGCAACTCCCTCGCTCACCCCAGCTGGTTCTTCGTCCCGCACGCTCCGCGCGCCCATGGAGGCTCGAGCTGCACTCATCACGGCGAACGAGCTCCTGTGCTACCGCCCCGTCGACGACGTCTATGAAGAATGGCTCGACCGCGTCGCCGAGCTCGTCCGCGCCGCAGGGGGCTCTCCTGCACCGTCCGTTCCGCTGCACCGCACCCCACCCCGCACGGGTAATGAAGCTTCGGCGATGCCCCGACCGCCTCCTCCTCAGGAAGGCGCCATGGATCCAAGGCGCGTGGCCCCTGGGCGGAACCCGCTCCAGCAAGCGCCAGCGCAGCAAGAGCAGAGTTGTCAAGAAGTCCCTCGCCCACAAGAAGCTGCCCGGGCGCTCCCTGCTCCAGCACGTCGCGACCATGCTCCTGCTCCCGCGCGTCAAGACCCCGCGCTGCACCCAGCGGCAGCGCGTGGGGACATGCAAGTCCAAGCTCCCCATCATCCAAGGCCTCCCGTGGCCACAGCAGGCTGCCACGCCTTCACCGCCGAGCTACGCAGCGTCGCGTGGCCCGGCAAGTTCAAGCCAGACTTGCCTCCTCGCTACGACGGCACGGCTGACCCTGCGGAGTTCCTCCAGCTCTACGAGCTGGGCATCGAAGCTGCCAATGGAGACGAGAAGGTCATGGCGAACTGGTTCCCCATGGCACTCAAGGATGGGGCCCGCACCTGGCTCCTGAACCTGGCTCCAGGCACAATCTCCTCCTGGGACGAGATGCGCACCCGCTTCATCGCCAACTTCCAAGGCACTCGCGACCGGCCACCTGCCGTAAGCAACATGCGCCGCATCAAGCAACAGCCCGGGGAGACCCTGCAGAAGTACATCCAGCGCTTCAACAACGCGCGCCTCAAGATTCCCAAGGTGACCGAGGAGGCCATCATCTCGGGCTTCTCCGACGGCGTGCGCGACGTCAAGATGAAGGAGGAGCTGCCGATGCATGAAGACCTGTGCACCTCCTTGGAGCTGTTCAACCTGGCAACCAAGTGCGCCAGGGCCGAGGAAGGGCGTCTCTCCCTCCTCGAGCTGCCTGCCGCAGACCCAGAAGAGAAGAAGCCCAAGACCAAGGATGTGAAGCGCAAGGGGGCTACCGTGCTCGCGGAAGAACCAGACACCAAGCGAGGCAGAGATCAGCCCGAACCTTCCAAGGGCGGCCGGTACTGTGTGTACCACGACCTCCACACCCACAACACCAACGAATGTCAAGAGCTCCGAGCCATGCGAGAAGGAAGGATCGTCCGTCGCCCTGACCGCAGTGACCGGGGCTACGGCCGAGGAGGAGGAAGGAACACAGAACGCTGGGAAGACCGTGGCCCACGCTAAGGGTGGCGTGACCAACCTCGTGAGGATCGCTGGCAAGACCCACCTCGCGAGGGAGGCTGGAGGGATCAGCCTCGCGAGGGGGACTGGAGGGATCAGCCTCGCGATGATCACCCGCAAGGCAACACAGGCCTCCCACCGCTGCCACCGCAGCCAAGAAGAAACAAAGACCGCCACCAGGACGAGGGGGCTGGGGGCTTCCAGGAGCCGCGCGCGATCGCCTGCATCTTGGGCGGGGCACAAGCCCCAGCCTCTCAGCGCATCTTCAAGTAGTTCGCCCGCGAAGTGAACGCAGTCCTCCCCAGGCTCGAAGCCACGCACCCTCTCATGTGGTCGGCGTGCGCCATCACGTTCAGCTCGGCAGATCAGCTCAAGTGTGCGGCTACAGCCGGAGTCCTCTAGATGCTTTGTTCCCCAATCATCAGCAATGTGGTGGTCACCAAGACCCTCATCGATGGCGGGGCAGGGCTCAACGTCATGTCCGTGGAAACATTCAACAACCTCCAAGTGCCCTACAGCCAGCTTCAGCCAACCAAGCCTTTCTCCGGTATCACCGATGGCTCCACGGTCCCGATTAGGCAGGTCCGCCTCCCTGTCACCTTCGGGGCACGCGACAACTACCGCACCGAGCTCATCGACTTCGACATCGCTCACATTCGCCTGTCGTACAACGCCATCCTTGGGTACCCAGCGCTGGCCAAGTTCATGGCCGTAACTCACCACGGCTACAACGTCCTCAAGATGCCAGGAAGTGGCAGAGTCATCACGGTGCCCTGTGAAGAGAAGGACGTGGTGTGTTCCCTGGAACGAGCCTTTCAGGCCGCGTCACTAGAAGACCCGGATCGTGGAAGCAGGAGGCCTCCCGAGACCGCCCCTAAGAAGAAGAAGACATCGTCCGGCCCGACCACTCAGGAGGCAGGCCCCTCTGGGCCCGCGCCTGCCCAGGGGGAACCTCCTTCCATCGCATAGGAAAGCGTTCCCAGCGCCCTCCTCAGGCAGGGCTCGGGGGCTCTCCCCTGGAGGGCCACCGACCTAGCTAGGATCACGAGGGAGGCGCTTGGGAACCACATGGAGGCGTGTTTCGAAGCACGTTTCCCTCAATAAGGAGCAAGCCAAGGAGATCCATACCCTCAGGAGTTCATCAGCAAGGTCATTCAGGAGCTACAGGAGTCAAGAGTCATGAAAGGCGGCCGCCGCCTACCAGCAGTGGCTCCCCATCCAGGCGAGGATGGTGGGCTACGCGTCTACATCGACATACCAGGGCTCAACCGAGTCGCCTCTCTGGAGCGCCTCTGGCCCTCGCGAGTGGGGCGCTGCGGAGGCCCATCCCACAGCTACGTTTGCATGCCTTACGGCCTGTCAAGCGCAGTTGACGCGTACCAGCGCCTCATGAGGGGCATCACGGAGGCACGAGAGGCCAGGCATTCCGCTGCCCTAGCAGGGATGGAGATGGCCCGCGAGGAGCCGCTAGCGCCTCCGGAGCCTCCCAAGGCCCTTGGGCCTGGGGGCTCGTGAGGATCGGCTCCCGCAGCCCACCAAGCCTGCTACATCAATGCTCCTTCGTCCTCAACATCATCGGGTAACACCTTTCTAGTTTTACTTCTAGCTGGGAGCGCCCCCCCCAGGGCTGCATTATTCCCAGGCCGCGTGGGTCCGTCCCTGCGGCGTGTATCCCTTTTTTATTTCATGTTGTTAGCTTACCTTGTTGGGGGAGCCCCTCAGGCTGCATAATCCCCAAGCCGCTCGGGCCAGGCCGAGTGGCATGTATCCCATTTGCGTTTATTTCCGATTATGCGTTAGACCCACCATGCTTGATTATTTGATGTCGGTCCACGACACCTCTTCTTCTCCATGCCGACCACTTGCACATTAAAGGGGGGGTACCTGAGCATCGCGACTCAGGGCTCTTACTGGCTCTCCAGCCCTCACCCTCTGGCCTTGTCCATGGCATCGCGACCTGGCATACCAGCGACGGCTGAGACCAGCTCGAGGGCCGGGACCCGAGGACGTAGAGTGCCGACATCTAACCAAATTTGCAGGAACGCATCACAAGATAAGGCCCAGTGCTAGGCGCAACCCGCCTAGAGGTAGGGCCCCGTGAGTCCCGCGCTGTCTCACGGGTGCCCAGATACACCTCGCCAGGCCCTACCGTGCCAGCCACGTGTCAGGGCGGGGCTGTACACGCCCCGGGGGCTCCTCCCGGAGGGGGGCCCCTCCCACGTACCAGTGGAAGCACCATGCTCCGCGCTGGCTGACGACACTGCCGAGGAGCGGCTATGCCTGTACACATATGGTAGCACTATGCTCCGCGCTGGTGATAAACAACTGAGGGTGGCCCCCGGGCCGCATCAACCTAAGGGAGCCTAGAGCTTAGTGTCGAGCCTCATCGTAACGCCTCCCCTCGGGAGTGCCGTGCGAGGGGGCTGGGCACGGGGGCTGCGCCTGGATCACACCCAGACGCACGCCGCCCAGCCAGGTCCCCCCGGGCCTGGTTTGTCGTGCGTCTCTCCCCGAGCGGAGCCAAGGTACGAAGGTTGTTTGAGCGTCAAGGGGGACTCCTGAGCATCGTGACTCAGGAGCCTAACTGGTCACGTAGCCCCTCACTCCGTGGCCCCGTCCTGGTTTCCGGTCGGGGCTAATGTTGGGTGAGGTATGCGCGGGGCCAGGCTCTGCCGGCGTAGAACATAAGCAAGTAGGAAGGAAAAGCATAAATTCAAGGAATTCAAAAGCAAATATTACAGTCCACACAGTTATCTCGATACCAAATGCAAGTTTAAACGCCTACTCGAGGCATGATACATGTGCAAGAATTAAAAGAAGGACAGGAGCCACAGCGGAGCCACTTGTCGGCGGTGGAGCAGCGCGGAGTGGCTTCGCCTCATGGAGCACCGGGGTCGGCAGTGCCTTGCCTCGGCTTGGTGCTGAAGGCCCAGAACTTCCCCAGCAGAACCTCCGCGCGACCCTTCACGGCCTCGGCAGCGGCAGCGGCACGCTCGCCGCTTACTGGCTCCAGCAGGCCGTCGAGGTCGACGTCGGGATCGCGAAGGTAGATGTGGGTGAGCACCCGCGTCAGTGCTGCAGAAGACAGGACACGCGCCTTGGCCTCTGCCGTGGGGCCAAGTCCAAGGGCGACATCTTCAAGAGCGCGAACCAGGAAGGGAAGCAGCTTGGCGGGGCCGTCCTCGGCGCCAGCCAGCGGGCTCTCCAGGCCGCTGTCGTAAAGCGTCCTCAGTGAGGAGCGAGCCTTCGCCTCCATCTCCGTGAAGGCCACGCGGTCCTCGGCAAGAACCAGGGCCTTGTCGTCCAGCTCGGCCTTCCTCGCCCTCAACTCCTGCTCCAGCGTGCCTAGGCGGTCGCGGTGCTTCCTGAGCTTGACCTCCCTCTCCGTGACGGCCGCCTCGCGAGCCTTCACACCTTCTTCCTGCTCTAGGCGAAGGCGGACCTCTTTCGCGAGCTGGTCCCACAGGCCCTGCTACTCGTCCTCCAGCGCCTTGCAGCGACCGCGGACGACGACCACCTCCCCCAGGGCTGCGTCACGAGCAGCCTTCGCCTCAAGGATGGCTTGCTTCTCCTCGTCGCATGCCGTCGAGGCCTGGACCAGCACCGCCCGAATCGAAGCGTCGGAGCGAACCGATCCTGAAGCCAGCTCCAAGCGCCCAGCCACCAAGGGGGGTCGGCGCCAAGAAGATCCTGCCGCAGTCGGTCCAGCTCAGCAACAGCATGATCCAGAACGGCAGAAGGAGTCAGAGAGATAGCAGCCGATGGAGTAGGAGGAGAAGGCGGCAGCGCGGCCGCAGCATCCTGAGGAGGAGACTGCCGCGCCCCGACAGCTGTGGTGGCGGCGGCAGGCGAGAGCACCTCGGGAGCCACTTGGGCCGTGGGGGCTGAGCTCGCCCCAGCCGGCTCAGCCAGGCCTCACGAGGACGACCGGGCAGGAGAAGCCTGTTCGTCGCGGTCACCCTCCTTCACGGGTAGAGGCGCTGCCACGGATGGAACCTCAGGAGCCCCCTTCGGCTTCTTTGCTGCGGGCGCCAGCCTATCCAAGAGATGCGGACGTCAAGCCTCAGCAGCAGAGCAAGAGATAAAGACAGGAATCAAATGCTTACGGGTCGTCGCCAGCGAGCTCAAGCGGCCTCCGGCCAAATTTGAAGCCTGAAAGCCGGCTGGAAGGGTCAACCTCGGGAAGCTTGGAAGCGGAAGGTGCGGTCCGCCCCGGGGCCGGGGCAGGCCCGCGGGAGATCAGCCCGGTCCTGTCCTTCTTCGGGATCAGGGGCAAGCTCCCGCCGTCCTGCTCATCATCATCCTCGTCGTCATCCTCATCGTCCTCGCTCGGAGAGAGGTGGAGAACGCGGGACCTGCGCCGGGGGAGGGGAGCTCTTGACTCTCCGTCAGTCGCCTCGAAGTCAGGCCCTCTTTCCCGCTCCCCTCCTTCCTCCTCTTCGCTGGAGTCGTCGGAGGGCACATCCACCGGTTCCTCGGGAGTTTCCATGGGCACGAGCCCATCCCCGTTGAAGGCGGGCATGGACTCCACTACCTGCTCCCAGTCATCGCGGAGGAACAAGGGCGTAGGAGCACCCTCCAACCTCGCCACATCGCCCCCGACCAGAGATTGGAGGACCGCAGCCAGATCACCGTCGGCTAAGGCCGCGGGGCTCAGACGGGGCCTCCACATCGGAAGTGAGTATTTCCGAAGCGGAGCCAGCTGGTGCTCCAGGAATTCCCTCAGCAGCAATGCGCCGGTCAGCTTCGCCGCCGCCATATTGGCCGGCCTCAGATCCGCGTCCATCTTCTCCAACATCAGCTTCGCGCGGGGGTCCGTGAGCTCTACTCGACCCCAATTGCTGGAGCTCGTGGGCTGCTCCATTGGCAAGATCAGCCGAGGGTGGATGCGCCCAGCATCCACCAAGACCCACTTGCTCCTGAAGCCCTCAATCCTTTTCCCGGGGTTCGAAATGGCAATGGCGCCACTGTACGCGACGAAGCTCGCGCACGCGGAAGCAGTACCGCGAGAGGTCCGGAGGTAGAAGTAGTGCCACAGCAAGTCCACTGAGGGCTGCACCCCTACGTGAGCCTCGCAGTAATAGGCGAAGATTGCCAAGAGAAGGACGGATTTGGGGTGGAGATGCAAGGCTTGCAGCTTATAGTGGCGGAGGACAGAGAAGAAGAACTCGGAGAAGGAAGGCACCAGGCCAGCAGCAATGGCACTTACGAAGAGCGGATAGAAGGTGCTCCCTTGACCCTCAGGGGTGGCGGAGCCGGCTTTAAACATCTTCGCCCCGTTGACGCCCCGCGCCATCGCCATCCGGCGCAACCGGGCAAGGCTCGCCTCCGACACGTTCGGCGGGTCCAGGGCGGACGAGTACCAAGCTACGGCCGGGGGCTGGCGAGGCGCCATGGCTTCCTAGGTCACACGGTCGGAGCGGATCTGGAAATTTTGGAGGAAGGAAGGAGAGGCGCAAGAAGGGGGATCTGAGCAACAACCGGGGAAATCAAGGAGCAAAGCCTAGGTGGGTGCCGCTCCTTAATCAACTCGCGCGGTTTCTAAGGCGCCCACGTCCAATCAACCGCCACGCGGCGCCCAAGGCCGCAGACTGTTAGGGCCTGCGGCGCTTCGCTCTTGCCCTTCCGCCTCCCTGCACGGCCATGTCCGGGCGCGCCTTGGGCCCGGTGGCTACTGTCGGCGTTCTGGGAACAGGGGTCCCCAGACTTGCCTGCCTGCGGCGTGGCTCAAAAGGGGGCCCAGCGCGGCCCATCTTCACCAACACAAAACCAAAACCCTCGCGAGGGGCCAAGCCTCGCGGGGCGGACGACGCGGAGCTTCCTCAGGCATGGCCTCGTCAGGCTGGCTCACGAGGAGGCGGAGAGATCAAGGCGGGGTACCTCACGAGGTGCCCGTGACGCAAGCCATGACGACCGAGGGCGCCAGGTGGGTGCCAGCCCGCGTAGTGTCCTCCTTTCCTCTTTGGTGCAAGGGGGGCAAGCGCAGCTGCGGAGTACCGAGGCATCAGGAAAAGGTTGCCATTTCGGTGCAACAAGACCAAGACCAGGAGGACTACGAGATGGAGCTCACCGTGGAGCCCAAGACGGCGTCATCCCCAGAGCTTTGCACTGGCGAAGACTACTTTTGTCAGGATAGCTAGTACTAGCTGTCCCCCTTCAAATTAGCCCGCCATTGTTGGCTCCCTTCCCGCTCGATATTTGGAAAGAGGACCAGGGCCTCTATAAATAGGACCAACCACCCACAGAACGAGAGAGGGACGAGGGAAGAGGGAAAAGATGAGAGAAGGAAAAGAGAAGGAAAGAGAGAGAGAGAAGGGCGACTGAGCTCCTCCCAGCAGTTCATTGCCCCAGCCAAGAACAGACCCTCGCGAGGCTGTTCTTCCTTGTATTGTTCATCATCATCAGCCCAAGAGGCAATCCACCACACCACACACTGGAGTAGAGTATTACACCACAACGGTGGCCCGAACCAGTATAAACCCTGTGTCTCTTGTGTTGTTCTTTCCTTAGATTAGATCCAAGCAAGGCGAAGGGGTGCAGGTAGGTAGGAGACGAAAGCTCCGCGCGCACCCTAGTGTTCAGAATAGGTACAGAAAATGGATAGGTATGGCATATACTCATATATGATGCTTAAACTAAGTAGATGGTGTAACAAAGTAGAAGTAATGCAAGAGGTCAGAAGCAAAATATGTGCGACCAATACAACTTTGCAAAGTTAGAGCAAGCACCTTTATGCGTGAAAAAGATAGGCCATCCTCCACCATGCCAAGTTTGTTAGGCAGTGAATCATTCCGCAATATTCCTCTCGTGCGCCCATTCTCATATTCATTTTGATAATGTTCAATATCTGACATGCATGAAAACATAAAAACAAGTGAGATTTTCTTTGTAATGCAGAAGTGATTCTAATCCAATACTGCCTCCCTGTAAACCCCTTTGTGCTATCTCTGCAATTCTTTTAAAATATGCCATGCATGCTGTAATTTGTTGTGTGCATTAATATAATGTGGCCTACTACTCAAAATATGAGAGCTCCAGAAGTGATGACACTTCGCATATGATAGCTTCAATATATAGTAAAGAAGAACAAGTCGACCTGACCTGACAGATTCAAAATATACTAAGGGAGAACAACTGGACCTGACCAGTCGGCCGCAAGAGAAGAGTATCATCTTAAAGAAGAGCAGAAGAGCAAGCAGATTAAAGATATTACAAGTATTTTAATACAATGTCGGTTGGCCACCCATGATGAACCAGAGCGCACAAAGAAATACTGTTCTTTCCGGTCTCTCCATATGTGGCTCACATGCATTTCGAAACTAAAGTAGGAACATTTAGCTAACCAATTAAACATCTCTCAGTTTTACTAATATCAGCAATAATATCAGATATGAATTTGTACAACTAAGCTTGTTTAGCTCGATGGGTGGAGCAGTGCTATTACGACACGAACCACGTAGGCTGATTGTGGTCATCATAAAATGGGGAAAACATAAGCATGATGAGTACAGTGTTGACCGTGGCAGTGGGATGGCAGATCTGAAGCTGCAAACTGCACAAAGGGTAGTTAGCAACCAATGTTTGCTTTGAAATAACAACTAAGATTTGGTATGGACAAGAAAGTACGGTCAACAAGTGACAAAGAAATGCAATTATGCTGTCTCTCTATATATCGCGACATGCATTTGGAACTCAAGTGGGACCTTTAGCTAACCAATTAAATGTGTCGGTTAACTAATATCAGTATCATATCACAATCATATTTGAACAACTAAGCTTTCGAATTCTGAGTGTTGTGTTGTTTAGCTTGAAGGGTGGCGTAATGCTAGTACGACAAAAAGCACCTACGCAGATCATAGTAGAGTAGATAAAAGGGGAAAAACCCTAAGCATCAAGAGAAAAATTAGGAAAGTGGAACTAGCTGGACCAGTGGGTGGCGCACATGCTTTTCGAAACAAGTATAGGAAAATTAGGTGACCAATTAAACATTCTCTGTTTTAGTGATATGAGCATCATATCAGATTCGTATTTCAACATGTAAGCTTTGGGTTGAGGTCTTGAGGAGCAGTGCTAGCACGACACGAAGCACCTACGATGATGGTAGTTAATATAAAGGGGGAAACCATAAGCTTTACGAGTATAGCGCCCGTGCCATGGCGGATCTGAAGGTGCAAACCGGACAAAGCTACTTTGCAACCAATGTTTGCTTTCAACTAGCCACTACGATTTGGTACGGACAAGAAAAGTACAGTAAACAAATCACGATCTATTTTCCGGGTGAGATCAAAACTTAAGCACATATGGAAGAGTACCACCTCTCTTGCGACGCTGTGTAGGCCTATGCTGATACGTTGAGGGTGCTGCGGGTGTGATGGCTGTCGGCGGCGGGGAAGAAGACTTTAGATGGCAGATAGCCGGGTCAGGGGATATATCCTGTTGCCGTGGATGAGGCGGTCGTAGGAGCGGCAATGGAAAGGTGGACGACGGCGCCGATGAAGCGAGAGGAGGCGATGAAAGGATCCTGGTCCAGCACCGTGGATGAGAGACATCCATCTCTTGCAGTGGACGACGGGGTAGGGGTAGCGGCTCCGGCAAGGTGGAGGATGGGGTGGCGGACGGAGGAGGCTGGCCGCAGTGCGGAGGTTGTCGTGCCGCCGATGGTGTACGAATCGGGAAATGGAGGGGAGGGGGGATCTCAAACTTTGGGACGCGCTTCTCTGAAATGCGGGAAAGTTACGAACTTATCCCCCATTTAAAATTTCGCACATCGCATCGGTTAGGGATAGGACGGTAATCTCGCATCTCCCAAATATTTGCCGGTAACTATTTCGGGCGAGGAGAGGGTGTTTTGCCACCCACGGTTGGCGCCCACGGTGTATGAACGGGGCTGACAGGTAGGGCGGTTGTGTCACGTCTGATGGAAGTTACACATCTGCCCCTATTTAAAATATTAGCCTACATCGATTTCGGGCGAGGAGAGGGTGTTTTGCCGCCCACGGTTGGCGCCCATGGTGTATGAATGGGGCTGACAGGTAGGGCGGTTGTGTCCTGTCTGATGGAAGTTACACATCTGCCCCTATTTAAAATATAAGCCTACATCGATTTCGGACGAGGAGAGTTTGTTTTGCCGCCCACCGTGTATGAATGGGGAAATGGAGGAAGAGACACATGTCTTTCGGATGAGCTTGAATCAAATGTGTTTTGCCGCCCACGTTTGGTGCCCACCGTGTCTGAATGGGCTCAGAGGCCGTCGTGTCACGTCTGATTGAAGTTACTAGTCTACCCCTATCGACAGCAGTGTAAATCCTGTCGATAAGGATGTCAAGTGTCAGGGGTAGACAGTAATTTCCATCTCACAAACACTTGCTTCGAGCAGCCCACAAATTATAGTGGGTGTTTAGCCACTTCGTTCAAAACTTGGGAGAATTAGCATTCACGTTTGCCCTGGGACCTGGCAAACTAAATTCAAATCCAATTTGTATTTGATTATGAATATCCACAGATAATTATATGTTTTGTTATTTATTTCTTCAAAACCACAACAAAGATTTATTCCACCTATATATATGATTATGATTTAGAAATGTCATGATCTTCGAATTCAGTAGGTTGGATACACTCCGAGTCAAACAGTTATTTCATCCAATACAATATGCTCACACGACAAACAGTTTACCTTATGTCAATCATACAAGAACTGAGGATTACCTCGCCTAAAAAATTTGGATCATTACAACACATGGAAAACATAGGGGGTCTTGCAACATAATCCATTCAGAGACATGACACAACATGCAAGTACAATAATCTAATGAAAATTTCAACTGGTATCTAAATAAGAGCCGGGATTATCTTGGGCTTCAGATAGCAGAAATAGCAGTACCTGCTCCATATTCAAATGCAACATTCTTACTTCCTCCAATTCTTGGGTTGCTTGCATAATGCGTGGCGCTAATTCCATAATTTCCAGCCTGAAGATAAATATTACCTCATTCATGGCAGCCACACCATCTCTTTCTGCCTCTAGTAGAGCCTCAAGCACTATAATATCTGTGCTCAGACTGCTCTCCGACGGTGTTGCCTCTGAACTGCTACCATCTGGTAACATGGATGGTATATTGCTTCCACAAATAGATTCTGGGGTTGTACGTTGTGTCCTAGTGTGAACGGCATCCTGAAAGGTTTCCGCTGGACATCAGTAAGAGATAGTTATCGTATGATCCAGGCAGTAAGCTTACATGGTAAACGACGGACGCATTATTGCCGAGCATGGCAAACTATATTTAAATGGTTCGAAGCAGCATCAGCCGAAAAGAAATTAAAATGGTAAGATGAAACTAGGGATGTAAGTGGAAAATAAACGAAATCCGCCAGTCCCATCTAGTTAGTTTTTGCTACCTCCCTAGTTCATTTTCTTCAAAAAAACAAAAACTCTTTTGAACTATCATACCACTAGTGGACTTTAATCGAGATTAAACCGGACCCAGTTGACATCCCTAGTTGAAAGGTAGTGTACAACCGCTATATTTAAGTTGCTAAGGAATCTAAGCAGTTGAAATAATCTGAGAAAGCACTTAACAGTGTGGCCTCATATAAACTACGAAGACAGTCTTGTGATGAAGTTGAGAGGAAAAGTTAAGGACTCAAATGAAATAGGCATGCATTTCTTTACGATAGTATAGCAGGCACTGCTGACATATTGGCCAACTCAGGTATCGCGTAACAACAAATAAGCATACGAATCAAGCAATACAGCAAAGCAGACAACTAAACTATTTGTAATTCGGTAGGATTACACGTTAAGGGCACAAGCCAAGAAAGCATCCCACTCACATTACATTTCACATGTACTAAAACACACTGGCTTACCATATGTTGCTGTGAAGCCTAGCTGCTGTTGTAATGTTCTTTGAAGATATCGTCAGCATCCCGTGGTTGCAAATCTAGTTGTTGTAGTTTATTCTGCACCATCTATTTAGGTAAAATTAATTTTAATCGCATGCACTGGTCCGAATTGATCATCAATGGTTCATCTAAACTAATGAAAGAAGGGTGTGTGCATACATGACAATACTCCCTCCGATTCTTTTTACTTTGCGTATAACTTTTTCTCAGTTTTCTCGTATTAGTCTGCGCGTTGCCGATTCCTAGCGCTGGTTTCCTTTTGTGCCCCGTCCCATCCTCCTCTGCCCTAATTAATTGGCAAATTAGTCCAGAAAAATTAAACCAGTGCCCTCCTTGGTATGCGGGTCAATGTTATGCGCAGAGTAAATAGAATCGGAGGGATTATATCTGCTTCCCTCTAATTTTATGCTTGTTCGAGGTGCCAGCCCCAAAAGAACAAATATTTTGCTTGATGGGGTTGGCAGCTCCATAATTAATAGAAGCATCAAATTAGTCATGCAACTTGGGAAGATCAAGAACACACAAACAAGTAATGAACAGAGGCTCGGAGAAGTGATGTAATAGCTAGCATCAGAAAATGTAGGGTAAAACGAACAAAAAGCAGCGGAACCACATGCTAGTTTGCTGATGTGTAATTAAGCATAGAGAACATTAAGCAGTCTAATGGAACCAACAGGTGGCATCAGAATAAAACTAAAGCATATTAACTATATGTGCACTGGTATGTAATTTAGCACATGTAACATGTTCACTGCCAGAAGTATGGCCCTACAGGTGCAAGCAGAATAACGCGTCTCATGAAAAACTGAATGATGCCCTGAAGAAATTCAAAGGTGCGGTGCTTATGATAGGAAAGTGAATGTAGGCGCCGGCCGTTGGATAATAGTACCTGATTCTCAACGGCGTATGGGTATCATTGTCATACTTGATAGCTAAGGATCGTCGATGGTGCTCGTGTTGCATTTGAGTTTGGGCCGGCTATCGCCGTCGCTGAAGCGGCTCTGGTGCTATGGTTGCGGCACCTGTCGACATACAAGAAAGCTCATCTGTGTTAAGTGAACAGTTGCACGATAAAGAGAAAAACCGAAGGAGTACAAATCGAAATAACCTGATGAGGCTGCAGCATTGGTAAAGCAGGGCCGGTGGAGTTGAATATGGCGTCCGTGGAGCGGGTCCGATGCAGTGGATGAAGGCTTCAGTAGGCGCGTTGTACAGTGCTTTCGGTGAGGCGGATCTGTTGCGGCAGACGAGTGCTTGTATGAAGGGCCAGCGAAGGGGAAGACGAGGGAGTCAGTGAAGGGCCTACGCTGTGGTGGAAGAGGGCGCCGGTTAAGCAGATCCGATGCGGTGGACCATGATGGCGGTCAAGGAGATCTGGAGAGGTGGACAAGCCAGTCGCTGAAGCGGCTCCGGTGAAGTGGTGAGTTGGCAGTTGGAGGTTCCAAGGTGCGGAAGGTAGATCCGGTGGGGTGTGAGGTCCACCACTGCGGTGGAGGACTAGATTCGGTGGCTTGCCGTGGTTGGGGGGGGTCGGGGAGGGGAAGGGGAGGGGCTTTGGGGAAGAATGTTGGGGGCAAAGAGGGGAAAACAATGGAGTTACCAAAGCAGCCCTTTTCCGTTCATGTGGCAGGGGTAAAACAGGAATATCGCAGGGCTAAACTTTCGGGTGCGTGATATTTCGATGTGAGCGGGAAGTTTGAAAGCTTTTGGCGCCTAAAATTATAAGTATTCTGCTCTCGTACGGCCGACTATGATATCATGGCCGACAATTTGTTTGTTTTGCACGCAAAAAAATGTGCAAGTTTTGAAAATCAATGTCTCCAACTCGAAACTTAGATTGTCCATTCAATTCAAATATGGATCATTGAGCTACTACAAGAAAATTCCATCATACGGTCCAATTCAAATGAAATTCCAAATGTGTTTATCCTAAATATGACGACAAAAGCAAAAATGTGTATGTGTATGAATAAAGTGGATGATTATAAAGTTTGAAGATGCCCGTATGTGTATATCTCTAGGTTTGATATATGAATTTGAAATCACGAAATCCCGGCTTAAAAAATGCACCTCCATTTAAATGAATTACAAAAGCTAATGATGGAGTCAAATTCCAAAATTCCAATCTTAGGTTTGTAATTCTGGTACATTAAGGTATATCACACATGTTGAAAAGTATTGTTATCTCATAGTACAAACTGTGAAACAAATTGATCAACCATGAGTGCACAATATCTCAATTACGCTAAAGTCCCTCAAATATAGATACCTCACTTTTCATCTGAAGTCAACCCCCCCCCCCCACACACACATAGAGAAGTCGCTCTCTCCCCAAACACCAACACACGAGCACATTAACACCCCTCTCTCTTGTAAAGTCCGGACCCCAACATAGGTCTCTATCACTTTGTCTCTCGGGCATGCACACATCTCTTCCCTCACTCTCTAGGTCTCCCGCTATCTCTCTTACCCAAGCACACACACTATGTAGAGTGTATATTTCCCATACACACAAAACGTCGCCCCCAAACGTCTATCTCCCTAGTTATGTGGTTCTCGCGCACTCACCTCACACACCACCCCCACTGCAAACAAGCACACTTTGTCTCCTTGTGCACCACTCTCCTCTTTCTATCTCTCCCACATGCGGACCCGCCCCAGCTCCTTCCCTCTATACATATATGTCGTGACTCTTTGCATAGCTCCCTAATGTATAATCGTTCTCAATTTCGCGCATTGTTCTCTACACCATCTATTCTAGATCTCTCATGAAGTCCCTATCACACACACGATGACTCGCTTCCCTTGCATCTCCGTTCATAGGCCAATTTCGGACAACATCAACATTGTCTCCCTATCTATATGCCATTTATGGACACAAACGACCCCTCTCGCCCCCTCTATTCCTCTCTCTCTCTCCATCGCTAGCTCTCTCTTTCTCTCGCTCTCACACCCCTCTCCCACACACACACTCGATGTCTCTTCCAAATAGTCTGCTCCCCCCGCCCGCACCCGTGCTATCTCGCTACTACACATGTCACACCATTCCCCCTTCCCTTATACTAGGTTTACATCATCAGTGGTCTCTCTACTCCACATACACTCTCTCCCTCTTACACACAAACACACGCACAAACACACACAGACAAGCACAAACACCCATTTACCTGGATCCTCATCTCTCCTCATGTCCGCATGTGTATCTCACACACTCACTCTCTAATTATGTATATGTGTCTCCATGTTACACAACACAAAGCCCCATGTACATTTCTCTCTCTATCCTCCACACACATAGACACAAAGAATCTGTTATCATTGCCTCAGTCTCTAACATATCACACTCTCTCTCTCTCTCTCTCTCTCTCTCTCGCAAACACGCTCAACAAGGGTTTCCCCATGAATAACTTACCGTCTATTCATGAACAGTCATGGCAGTACGGCAAAGACAAGACATGAAGAAGAATAAATCTACACGTGCTTAGACCACCTAGTATGACTACTAGGACTAGAGCAAGCCAAAAAGTGCGCCGCTGTCACCCCCTCCTTGGCGGCGACCGGAAAATCTTTGTTTTACACAGTCGAGAAGTCATTGTGCTAAGTCCCCACATGCCGAGGCGTTGAATAGAATCTAGATGCTAGTTTACGGAAGCAAGTATCGATAATACGTTTGTATCTCCATACTTATATTTCTTCTCTTATAAAAAACCGAGTTGGTGATGATGGTACGTGTGCCATCTTGCAATATAGACCATCCGATCTATATCTGACGGATGGAAATTAAACTAAAAGATACCCGCACCCCTCTCCACATTTGCAGACAAGGCGTTCCCTCGTTCATCCTTATCTCCAACAAACCTCATTGTTGAGCAATTAAGAAAGGAAGCCTCTGGAACAAACTGGCCTGGTGGCCGCTGCTGGCGTCGTCAATCCCCATGCCTCCGCTCAGTTCGACCACCAACCACCACCCCACCCCACTCCTCTTCACCTTATCTCATATTTCTCGAGATATCATTAGTTTTTACACATGGTATTACTCCCGCAAGGGTTAATCACAACAAGTGTTTTATTAAAAAATGCATCTTGATGTTTCGTGCAATGCACGGATCTTGCTAGTACTCCTACACAAGACTAAGTTGGTGATGCTGGTGTGTCTGCCATCCGTCGTTTCTGACCATTAGATCTACATCTAATGATTGTGAGGTAAGTTGTTGCCTTTTCTCACCAACATCCCACTTGTCTACCAATTTGCAGAAAAACCCATAATTAGTATCTTAAAACCAACCACATCCCTCCCTAACCTCACCAAAATAGCCCAAGGAATATATTCTAATTGAAACATAATATATCTCTAGTGACATATGTATATCAAAATTAGAGTGTTTTGTACCAAGTTTGTGAATAAGTATTATTCTAATTATGATTCGTTGCAACGGACATGAACATTGCTAGTATTTCCAACCATGCATTTCTTTTCCTAGTATTCCATAGTTTCGAGTTTTCCATCAAGATATTAGTCACTCATGGTTGATATTTACTTTGAATCATGTACACATATGCACTATGTAACTAGCCTTGCTTATTGGCTTCCAAAGCTTAACTTCCACTCCTACTTACAATATGTAGAGTATTTAACAAAAAACTACCACTTTCAACTAGCCCTAGGAGGAATCTATTGTACAAAAAATAGCAAAAACATACCCAAAATTTCTTAATCCACGCCAAAAACTACCTAGTACTCCTACCGATTAGGTTCGTTTAAACCCATTTATGACAGGGTTGGCTCACATCCGTGCTGATGAGGCAGCTTAAAACAACACATTTTGTTTGACCGTTGACACGAGGGACCCACATCTGACCTTCTATCCTGTTATTCCCCCTCAAATCATTATTTTTCCTGAACATTACTTCAAACAGTACTAATGCGTGTTCGTCGGTGGCGCCAGTGATGAGCGAGTTGGCCGCCGCTCCGCCGGACGGGCCGGACGCCACGCTGGCCTCCGCACGGGTTGGCAGGCTGGCCCGAGCGTGACTCACGAGCGAGCAAGCCGCCGTGCTGGCCTTCGCTCGAGCCAGATGGCTGGCCTTAGCGCGGCGCGTGCGAGCAAGCCGCCGCCCTGCCTTGCCAATCTAGCTAGCAAACCTTGCAGACAAGCAGCTGGACGGAGCTATGTTGGCTAGCTAGCGGCCGCGTGCGCCGGACAGAGCTAGCATCCGGGCTGCCGCAACATGGGCTCCACACCACCGGCGGTTTGACCTCGCCTTCTGACGGCGGCGGTAGCTACGTCCCATGGCTGAGGATGACTAGGTGGACGGGCCGGAGGTAGGAGGTCACTCAAGGATTTTTGTTGGTAAGAGCATGTACAATAGTTGATAAGGTAGTCTTATCTTAAGTCTGCCACATATGCAAGTGGTAGTAGTTTCTTGGCATTTTAGTGGTTTCTTGCATTATTTGAGCAAGTACAATAGAGCTGAGTCAGCGGTCTATAAGAAATAAACTACTACTACATGTTGGCTATAAGATGGGCTGTAGATGACATGGCACTGGCTTATAGCCAGCAGCTGGCTATACTATTAACCATGCTCTTAGGGGTTTCTTGTAAGGAACAATGTACGTACTACTAGCGACAAAAGGCGATTCTAGCTTGCGTTGTACTCCAACGAGTACTACTAGTGGTCGCGGGAGTGTATAGCTCGTTTTGTGGGTTCGATCCCGGCCGAACGCACGACGGCCTTTAAAAAAATAGTACTACTACACTTCACTGTGAGCCAATATTTTACACGGGTAGTTTGAGTTTTGAAGTCAAACGGACGTGCGGCCCCACAATCTGGGTGCACTGGACAGCCTAGCCACGTGAACAGGTTTTCCTTCCCAGCATCCCGTGGCTCGCGTGCTCGCCCTAGCCGCACCTCGCTTGCAGCTTCCATCTAGTAGCATATTTAAACTAGCGCCTCCCAATTAAGCCTGAGGAGCCGGAAAAGCCTGGCGGGGCATTGGGAACTGTGCAATATGGCTCTGTACGTAAAGTGCTCTACTACTACTCTGTAGCTTGTGGCGTTGCATGCATGGACTTCACTCCATTATCGTATCTACTATAAAAGAAATTCCTCTTGCCCTTTTTTTGAAATGGAGTCAAACGCTTTGCTTCATCTCATTCATAAAGAAGGAACTACTAACAAAGTTCGACGAGATCCATTACACCTCCAAAAATGGAAGCGAAAAGCCTAGTCTCGCTGTATCAAATAACTCAAATGTTCTGCCCCCGTAGTAACCATCGCTGATAAACAGGCTGCTAGTGTGTGTGTGAGAGGAGCAGCTGAGTAGGCCAGCTACGTGAGAGGAGCGGCTGAATAGAGCACCGAGAGTACCCACTAGGCCACCACGCAGGTGTATTTCCCCTGCATTGATAGTACAGCGATGGTTCTAGAGAACAGTAGTACCCTCCACCTCCAACTGTTGCTCCTTGGCCCTGAGATTCAAGAGTTCAAAACTGGTGCACTATACAAGACTAGACTAGAAGTACAGTACATCGCACTACTAGTTGAGAAAAGTAGTACTAGTACCGCTACAGTATGAGTACATACTCCTCCGTCACATAATGTACGACGTTTTTTGACACTAGTTGGCGTGTACAAAAAATGGCAAAAACATACCCAAAATTTCTTATCCACGCCAAAAACTACTACCTGGTGCCAAAAATTTCTTACTAGTTCTATTGTTTACAGTATAATGCAATCCCATAACGTTCAGTACTCCATGGTACCAAAAACTACTACCTAGTGCCAAAAATTTCTTACTAGTGCTATTATTTACTAGTGCTATTATTTAGAGTAGTAAATAATAGCCTCACCCCTTCGCTAAGGAACGATCTACAGTTGGAAGGGACGAGGCCCTGCGGTTACTATGCTCTATCTCCTCGTCGCCAGTTCCCCTCGCCCCGAAGAGAAGGCAGTTCGTCGCTGCTCCCATGGATTCGCTAGGTGGTTGGTAGACCTTGGACGACGATTCTATGGGAGAAATCGCACGTTGCTCTGACGTCCTCACCGCCGCAAGACTCGGTGCTTCCTGCACCAAATTTTTCAAGACGCTGCTTAAACATTCTTGGGAAAAGGCCATGCTTGTTGGTCTTCCATGCATCCTCAAGGAGAAGGTTCTTCTATGGGACAATTCTTCGAACAGTCCACCGCTCCCTGGCCATGGTTGCATGTTGACTCCGCTAGAGTTGACGATGTTGAGAGGTAGTCGGATTTTGTCCGATGAGCAGGTCAGTAATGGAGTTTGATCATGTAGTACTTAGTTATTCCATTTCCATCCCGTAATTTCTCCGCTGCCCACCGTCTTATATATAGGTCTGGGTCGGTGCCAATGAAGATTGGCTTGCATACCTCCGGCCGGATACCACCATGATTTTGCACAACATCCACAGCAGTGCGGCCGTTCCGGTAGACCCCTTCTCCACCATTGGGATCGGCCTTCCGGACTGGCTGGGCAAGAATACATATGATGATGCCTACATGAGATTGAAGAAGATAGCAATTGCGGATTCGCCGACAAAGCAACGCGGCTACGACAATTACTATCTCATCGCGGTGTTCGACATAAGGATTGCCATCAATGCAGGAGGCAGTAACGGCAGAGGCTGGCGCATGTTGGCGGCGGCAGATTTGTACCCCTACATGTTCGAAGACGCCATGCGCCATCTAGGCCGCATCTTCGCGGTGACAAGCCAGGGGACTTGTTTCATCTGGTTGACATCCTACGGTACAGGAGATTACAAACGGAATGCACAAAACATCATTTGCATCCCTAACGATACTCCGTTATTTTGCATGGACCAGTCATCCCCCGATCAAAATAAGATCGCCGATCCTGGATGTGCATTTGCATCCGCGATTCGGTCTAACCTGGAACCTTGTAGCTGACTTTGGCATATTGGGATCAACTATCTTAGCAATCGTTACCCATGGTACCACTAATGTGCAACATGGTCACATAATCTACCATGATCGGACCGTCACAATCTACCCAGGTATTCCATTCTTTAACCCTCTCGCCTTCTCTTTCATTGTTGTACTAGTAGTATACTTTGTACTACTAGTAGGAGTACTTTTTACCTTGGAGGACGCATATAGCTAGCTAGGCCCTTGAAGACTTGAACCCACTAGCTGCCACCATTTTTGTTTTTCCATGTCTTACTATCTCATCTATGTAGCCAAGAGTGGCTATATATAATAAGCCGGTTATTTTACTTCCTCTATACCGGAGTAGTACTATTTGCTGCACAGTATTACTGACCCCCACATTTGAGCACAACATTATTATGCATGGACCTTGACTATGTACGTCACCATGTGTCCAGATCTGGGATGTCACATGTACCAGATGAACGGCGCCGAGTTTGACCCCCGTGATGCTACGTGGGTGCCGAGGAATACTCTTGGAGAGTACTCGCTTTTCATTGGGGACAGCTACCCCATTGTGAAGCGGATGCCACCTTCCGTGCATGACATGGAAGGCCTACCATTCATGAAGCATGGTTGTGTCTTCAGTGCGCACCGCCGGATGAACGACATGCTAGGACATGCTATCCCTGATTTATGCTGCTTCAGCTTGGATGAGTCTCCATCGTGTGGAACCGGACTAGAAAGCTGCGACAATGATTCCCGTTGCCCACCGCTATGGATCGTGCCATCCATGAAGAACACCTGGGACTGGAACCTGGAGGAGGACATGGAGCCCATCTATAACATGTAAGTGGAGTACGGTAATTGTGAACGGTAGCGCTGTGAACATATGTAGACTAGTCGTGCACAAATTTATCACATGAGTTGGAGATGAACTTGTGTGGCATACTGGCATTTGTCCTTTAGAATTTATTACTAGTAAATGTGTTATGTGTACGTGCAACTTGTGTGGTTGTTGCACGGGCTCCAACACGCTCTTTGAGAAAAAAAGGTGGCACATCTTTGGATATACGTGACGTGGCGGCATCATCCAGTAGCATCGTTCACTATAGTTGTACTAGTACACTCCTACTAGGACGAAAACTCCTATAAAACCTTGCGCTTGGCTCGTTGCCTCTTTGGGAGGTTCAACAGTTCGTACTCGTGTGAACCTTGCACTTGGCTCTTCGCCTCTTCGGAAGGTCCAACAATGATGATACTAAAGTACAATATGCTTCTAGCAATCTGACACCGATTGAACTGCTGCACGTCCACTGCAAGGGCGAGGGCGAGGGAGAGGGATAGGGATAGGGAGAGGGCGCTGTAGTCAAAACCCTCTCCTCGTCCTGCAAACCACCGCGCGCGTGGGCGAGGGAGAGGCGTAGTAAGCAAGCTTCTCCTCGTTCGGCGAGTTGACGGGACACATCAAAGCAGTACTAGTACTAGTAGTAGTAGTCCATACTGCGTCCTTTCCGATTACTATGGCTTAATTTGAAACGAGAAAAATACACTGCCGGTCAACGTATGTAACAGTATGCTCTTTACGGTCACTATATATAGTTTTGCGGCGATTATGCAATCACTAGCTCATTGTAAAGCACCGTATTGCACCCTACTGACCAGCCACATATTCGACGCGGCACTTTCTTGACTGGTTAAATTGTCACCTGGTTTCTGGGTCCTACCTGTCAGTTGGCAGAGCAAAGAAATCAGTTAAACAAAACTTTACGCAGGCGCGACATGATTCCAACCCCTTGCGCGCGAACCGCCCTGGCTGTGTATGTGAGCGCATGCATGTGTCCTCCCTCGGTCTTCCAACAAAGAGTGTACTACATGATGTACATCTACACTTCCAATGCATTTAGCCTTTAATCTAAATCGATATTTATTGACTAATGCACCAACTTGTGCTGTAGGTATAGGCTACATGTCTATCCTTAATTATAGCATGCAACGGCCTTCATTTAATCTTCTTATCTCAATGGTCACATGCACACATAAGTCTGGTGTTTTTGGGCGTTAATTATGCCCTGGTCAATGTGTAAATCTCTAAATGTACAGTCTTTCACGGACGTAGGGAGTAGGTTGAGCACTTGAGCGTGAGCGTGTGTGTTGCGTCGTGTGCTGTGTGCCGCATGGGTGCGTGAGTGTTGCGTGCGTCCATGTGTACGTGTGAGTGTTGCATGTTGCATGCATGCATGCATGCATGGGGCTTACTCCCTCCCATTGACATGTTCATATTTCAAGCTTCCTCTGTTCCCTCCATATGGTGACACTCCGTCTGTTCCCAAAAAGTACGGAGTAAAAGCCTCCCTTTGTTCCCAAATACAGAGTATTTGTCTTTCTACAGATTTCAACAAGTGACTAGGTACAGAGCAAAATGAGTGAAGTGAGCGTAGAGGCATAGGGATACTGTAGAAATGAAGTCCTCGTGATCCATTTATTCCCCATCTCGGTTAGAGAGAACTATTCAACTAGTCTTCGCAGTGAAGTGACAATACACGCTGCAAAAGATGGGACACGTAATTAATAAGCTGAACCAGCGTGTTGGTGTTACTAAATCAACCTTACACAGTACTGCCATCATGTTTGCCAGTAGAGCACGCTTCCACAAATACGCCTACGCACCTCTGTCCTCGATTAACTGACATATGGGCCCTATTGTGGTAGACCCACATGTCATCGGTGTAACTATTTACACTCCGAAGGACGGTATATCCTGGTAGTAGTACTAGTAGAATTGAGATTGAATGCACTTTCTTCCCTGTCTTCCACTCTTCTTCCTCCTCTCTTCTTCTTCCTCCTTTCTTCCCCATCGTCGACCGCACACCATTTACCCCGCTCACTGCTCCCCGCCCGTGCCATCTTCCTTGGTAGCTCGCGCGTACCATATCCCCCCGCTCACTTCTCGGCCACACGAGGAGAAGCTTCTTCGCTCGCCCGCCTGAATCCACTTCCCCGCTGGCTCGCAGGCACCGAAAACCCCAATGGCAGAACCGACTGACACGCAGAGCCGCGATTGAAATTCCCTCCCTAATATTCTCTTGGAGCAGATCTATAGTCGTATGGACCTACTCAGCACCGTCCGTCTGGCCGCATGCTCGGTGTCTTTGTACTGTCTACTCGTCTGCAACTGGCCGGCTCTTTTCAAGACACCCTACTTGCTGATGCCCGATCCTCGCAGGTGGCCTAGACACCGACTTGACGATCCTACGGAGGTTGTCGTGGTGCCCCTCGACATGCTACCACTACCCGTCCACCTGTCCTTCATGCGCGGCCACTACTGGGCGGGCATGAAGGCCAACTGGATCGTCCTCATCCACCACACCGGTAGTCCGTGGCGTCTCATGGATATCTACACCCAGTGAGAGATCACCCTTCCATCATTGGATACCGCCGCCATCGAGCCTCGCGGCCCGCCGGACACTCCTGCCTACTACGCACGAGACGCGTCAAGCTTTTGGCTCGACCTCTATTTGCAGAAAGTTGTAATCTGCGAAGTGCCCACACTATCAGAAGACTACATGGATTACAAGCTCATTGCCTTGTTCAACAAGGGATTAGTCTATCTGGAATTAGGTCGCCATACATGGTTATGGCTCATCATCAATCCTGTTAAGCAAACATTTCTGTCTGATGCTATAGTGCATGATGGCATCGTTTACGCGGTCGACACATAGATTGGCTACCTATCTTGGTGGAATCTATTGTCGTGTAATTGTTCTATCTCATCTCATCTTTACCTTATGAATACGACTGCATGTTCATTTGTTACAAATTTAGAATGCATAGCATGTCCATAACCACATCATTGCTATATGTTCCTCTCATTTCCTAGATTTTTATGACCACACATGTTATTGTTAGAGTTGATATGAGCACAATTGGCATCTAATGATTGTTAGAATACATATTATGAGCAAAACATCATGATTGCTATATGTTACTCTCGTTTACAAGATTTTTATAACAACGCATGTTATTGCTTAGAGTTGATATGAGAACAGTAGTAGTAAGTGCTATGGTAGAATATGAGTAGGCGTTGTCATAGCTGTTTTCCTCTCATTGTTACATGATGTTTGAACCATGACATATTGCTAGAATATGATAGCCATTGGCTTATATTTTTTTAACTTGGGGTATGATTATGACCACGACATTGCAAGTCTCTGTCTATGATATGTGTCACTGTTATAATAATCTTAATTCCACACATACTCTGAACATGATTGCTTGTTTTTGTCTTTTTGGTCTCCAATTTGAATTGTTGCAGCAGACGCAAATGCGCTGGCCTTCATGATTCCAGGACCTGGAATCATACTAGCCGATGGGTGGTGGTTTATCGCTCGTTCAGCTGACGACGGTCATTCGATGCTCATTCGCATGTACCAAATTGACCAAACCATTACATCAAACCACATGCAGTACAATGCGTGGGGCGTTCTTGACATTGATGGCTATGGCTGCTTCGTGTTCGAGAAAGATCCCAGCTCCATTGGGCCAGACGTATTCAATTGGAGGCGGGTTTATAGCCTCGGCAACCACTCCTTGTTCCGCGGGCTCAATTATCCGATCATCCAACTAATCATCGATCATATCACCGGCAATGATTACTGTGCTATGCAACTTCCATTCGCGAGGGGGGGGCTGTGTTTACACATCATACCATGGGTTTCATGAATCACCATATCCAGAGATTCATCGACACAGCTTGTTGCCAGATAATCTTCAGTGTGTGAAAGGCATCAAGCTTCCATGCGATGGATGGCTTTTGCAAACCCGACATGCGGCGATGTGGTTCATGCCAACAGCAAATATGCACAACTTGATTCATGCTGATATCTAGACTAAGCCATGTATTCTGCTGCTGTAGCACGACCCTCTTTTGTTGGATATTATGTACTGTTGTTAGTTTGAAGCACTCCTCTGGTTTGAAGGATAGATACCTTCCTGGGATCAAGTGCATCCTAACTCAGCTGCGTAGGATGTACTGATAATGATGATGGAGATGCTGTGCAGAAGCCATATATATATATCAGTTCGGCTTCAAGTGCGTACTTGTTAGTTAAACCTATGTATAAATTGTGACACTAAATACGACTAGTAAGTAGTACAGTAGCAGTACTAGTATACGTCGGTCAAATTATTCATCATGCCACACATTGAATTGACGTGACAACACGCTGCGCGTGAGGTGACACAGAATCCCGGCAGTGTGTTCGGGTATTCTGGACTTCAGATTTGGAGTACCACATATCTGTAGAAATCTTTCATCATTCACTTAAAACAGTCGATTGATCATACATTGAGTACCATACAACTAGAATTACCGATGCAAGTCGAAGAAGGATTGGCCCGTGCTGCCGGCTGGCGTCAAGTTCGATCCCACGGATCAGGAGCTGATCGAGCACCTTGAGGCCAAAGTGAGTGCTGACAACGTGAGATTTCAGTCTCTCATCGATTTGTTCATACCAACCATCGATAGTGAGCGCGACATATGTTACACCCACCCCGAGAAACTTCCAGGTAAGACACCGATCGGCCATCTACTTGCACAAACATATTCCTTTGTTTATAGCTCTATTTTTCTTTTTAGACGCAGACCTGGTGAAGCAATTACAATTTGACAGTTAATAAAAAGTGAAACAAGTGACTGCAACATGCCAAAGATGTTATGAAAATGCCAACCAGGTACACTAAAACCTGTATTCTGCAATACTGCAGGTATCACACTGAGTGGCCTAAGGAAGCATTTGTTCCAGCGCAATTGCAGGGCGTTCAAAAGGGGCGCGTGGATGCGTTGCAAGATACAGTGGGAGTGCGGCATGCACGCGATGTGGCACAAGACCGGCAATACCTTGCCGGTGATGGTCAACGGCCGGCAGACAGGCAGCAAAAAAGGTTTTGGTGCTGCACACCAACAAGAACTTTGACCAGCAGAGGACCACCTGGGTGATGCACCAGTACCACCTCGGGGACCTGGAGCAAGAGAAGGAGAGGGAGCTGGTCCTCTGCAAGATTTTCTACAAGACAAACACTAGGGCCAGGAGTAAAAAGATTATAAGTTAGTTTGGTATTGGTAGTTGTACTACCTTGTCGTCTGCAAGTTGGTATTGTTGTTAACGATCTTTTGGTATGAACTTGCATTTGCTTCCAACCATCATGCCGAGGGTCGACGTGGATATAAAGCTGAATTATTTGTTTCGAAACGAATTTTTAGGCACCTGATTTTTATTTGATGGGTAGCATAAGCACCCACCGTTCGAATTCCCAGTTCTCCAATTTTTTTGAAACAAGTGCATGCACTTATTATCACGATAAAAAAAATCAATATCCGTGCTACACCCCAGTTATCAGTCTATACTTGCAGAATTCTCTCGTTTATTGAGCACGTATATTGTTTTTTCAGGTCGAGCAAGTTTCAACTGGGCTATAGATTGCCCAGGGTTGTTGTGTTTTTAACAGGCCCAGCCCATGACGACAACGGGGCACAAAGATCCAGCAGGTATCTACTGGCCTTTGGCCCGCCAGCGTTAGTTATATTTTGTCTTACAACATCCGCAGGCAGTTTTTTTTTACTGAATCAAACACACAGCCCAGTTCTATTTTCCTCTTGAAACGCATGTCCTACATCCGTTTTCTAATCTCTACCTATAGTTTTACTAGTTCATATACACGTATCATTATATTGAAAACACATAAAATTCCCTTTTCATATTTACATCCTTATTTTTGTTGTTTTTTCCCACCTAGCGCTGATTTTTTGACCACTGGTTTTCCCTTAAACCAACTAAATTGTCCCACGCCTTATTTGCTTACAAAAACAAAACGATTTTTTTGGCAAATCAATAAGTTCTTAAAAAATGTTTATCATTTCGGGATTACAAAGTTCAGACTCCACCGAAATATGCAAAATAAGGTTGGACTTTTTGACCGTGGTCCTGGGCAGAAAATGGGCTGTAATAAATTACTTAAGAATTCGCAAATGGGCTGCAAGTTATAAAAAATAGCAAATGGGCTGCAAATTATAAAAAATAGCAAATGGGCTTTATGTTGTGTGCCACAGATTTGCAGGCTGACTTGTGGGCCTACTAAGTTCATGCGTACACAAGGTTTCTCAAAAAAGAAACTTAGTCAACAATCGACTCTACCAGCGTTAGACCATTAGATTTCAATCTAACGGCAATCGTGCTTCTTCAGTCTCTGATCTTCCTGCCCCAGCCGCCCAAACCAGCGCCGTCGGAACCGCTTGCTCCCTCCTCTCGTGGCCGGCAGTGCTGCCGGGAAGGCCTCACGGCCCCATCATACTCGCATACCTGGCATGTCTATCCCTCTACTCACCCACACCTCCTGTTATTTTCCGGCGACGGCAGCCGAACCACTCAACCCTCGTACTCTCCACCCCGTGGGCAGCCACTGCCGTGTCTTCCCCGGCTCCGTGTCGTTCCCTTCGTAGGCCTAGCCGTCGTCCACTGCCCTGGTGCTCTCGGTGTGGCGTGGTCAACGATGTCCATCCAACGGCCGTAGTGCTTTTTCAACCTCTGGTCTTCTTGCCCCAATCGCCCAAAGCAGCGCCGATCGTGCCGCATGCTCCTGCCTCCCGTTGCCGGCTGTGCTGCCGCGGAGGCCTCACCGTCCCCATACTACTCCCACCGCTGGGCAGGCCATCCCTCCACTCACCCACTCCCCCTGTTATTCTGCGGCGATGACAGCCTCACACTGCAGCCAAACCAGTGAACCCTCATACTCCTCTCCGCGTGGGCATCCACTGCCGCGTCTTCCCCGGCTCCGCGTCGTCCGCTTCCTAGGCCTCGCCGTCGTCCACCGCCGTGGTGCTCTCAGCGCGGCGTGGTCAATGTGGTCAACGACCGACTTCCATTGGAAGAGTACTGTACCTGGAGAGGCTGACAGCTGGGTCCACGGCAGCCGCAAGGAAGTGCCTCCTTATTACATGCAAAATAATTATTCCTCCACCTGACAGCAGGGACCCACCGGACGGGCCACCAGTATTTCGCAAAAAAAAAACGTTTCCCCCTGATTGCTCGGACCCACCAGACGGGCCACCGTATTTCGTGAAAAAAATGTCCCCCCCACTGTCAGCTTGAATCCATCGGAAGTGCCTCCTTATTACGCACAGAAAAATGAATACCCCCTACTAGCTGGGACTCACAATGGTGGGAGGCTGACCGAGAAAATGGCCCATCAGTAATGAGAAATGGGCTGTACATTTTTAAAACAAATCAAACTGGCAATTAGTTTAAAATATCTTTTTTTTCATTTCGAGATTTTAAATTACATTAATTTTTATGCGTGGAGAATTTGATGGATTTTATATTGATATACATTTATTTTCAAAATCAGTTTGAATGTGAGTCAAAATTTCGGGATTAAAAACAGTTCGGACCACACCGAAATATGCAAAATTTCGTTAATTTTTTAACCGTGGCCACAATATGGGCTGTAATGCTAACAAAAAGAATATGGGCTCCAAAAAACCTTAAGAATTAGCAAATGGGCTGTAAATTATTAGAAATAATGGCAGATGGGTTGTATGCTATTTTCCACAGATTTGAGGCTTTCCTAAAAAAAGGTTGACGCACAAGCAGCGACTGTTGGATGTCCATCGAACGGCCGTCGTGCTTCTTCAATCTCTGCTCTTCCTGCTCCAGCCGCTCAAACAAGCACCGGCAGGACTGCCTGCTCCCTCCTCCCCACGGCCGGCTATGCTGCCGTGCAGGCCTCACCGCCGCACCGTACTCCCATCGCTGGTCTAGGCATCCCTCTACTCACCCACACCTGCTGTTATTCTCCGGTGACGGTAGACGAACTAGTAAACCCTTGTACAGTCGTACTCCCCTCTGCGTGGGAAACAACTGCCGAGTCTTCTCTGCCTCCGTGTCGTTCCCTTCCTAGGCCTCGCCGTCGTCCACCGCCCTGGTGCTCTTGGCACGGCCTGGTTAACGTGACATGCATCTGAAGTGGACTATACGTGGAGAGGCCGACAGCTGGGTCCATGGCCGCACTCAAGGACACTACAAGAAACCTGTTAATCCATGATAGATTTTTGTTGACGTTTTCAAAACTGTCATGGGCAGCCTCGTACAGCCCCGCAAGCCCGCCGAAGCCCACTAAAGCCCGCCGAACATTTACCCGTATAAAAACCTAACCCTAACCCCCCTCCTCTCTCGGTCCTCCACAGCCCCTCCTGATTCCCCATCGCCACCACCCACCACCTCCCCCTCCCCCCTCCTCTGCTAGTGCCACGCCCATCCCATCCATCTTCCCCCTCCCCTCCGCCTCCACCTCAACCGCCCGACATTGGCACATCGCCACCGCCCGCACCCATCAGCCACCTTGCTCATGGGCTCGTCCCGCTCCCCCATCCTTTCCTCACGTTCTTTCCCAGAACAGATCGAGTAGCCGGTAGCCACATCCAAAGCGGCCCTTCCAGTGGCCATGCCATGGAGCTCATCCACTAGGTCCCCTCTTCTCCCCGCGCCTCCCTCCCCTCCTTCTCTCATTGATTTGATTTGATTCGTTTCGTAGCTGTGATTCAATTTTGTCAAGTTGGTGATGTTGCTGCCTCGAAGGACCTGCCGAAGTGGAGAAGGAGGCCCACCGGCGCCATGGGCTAACTTGAACCAAGTCAAGACCTCCAAGACGCCATCAACCTCTAGCCCACATCAGCCGCAACTCCTCCCCTGTAGAGTGAAAAGGTCTTTCTTCTCCTCCCTGCAACATGCATCTCTCTTTTGGTGAAGATAGATCCCATATTCTAGTTACGGTTGTACAAATTCATGATATTTCTATGATTAGAGTGAGTAGAACAATTGAGGAAATCTCATGGTGATTATGCATATGAATCCATCCTTAGAAAGGATGACAGTAAATCTAGTCTGATGAGCTTGATTCAGCTAGTTATGGGATGAGCTTCTTGTCTGATTATGAGCATCATTTTTTGTTCTTACTGTACAATAGTAGTATGTTTTTTTACGTGGGTCACACATCTGTTCTTCTACAGCTCATACCTAAACCCAACTCTAGCAGCACCACTAGCAGTAGGTCATGCCCAATTATGTCCCAATTCTAGCACCAACAATTTCATAGCGACCAGTGCAAGATTACTATTTTTTTGCATTTATAGCAATCATAGATACTAGTTATGTATATTTCTTAAATGCTAACATGTTCCTAGATGAAACTCCATTTCTCTACTCTGATGTTGATTTTGCTGAACGGAGACCCTCGACGATGCACAAAAAATCATGTTTTTTTTATCATGGCATGCATGTTCACTCCTTGTGTATTTGGAGATAAGAGTAGCGGATGGCAACCTTGTCTGCTTTGGGAAACCATTGATTCTACAACTTGCACATCATGATTTCAGTTAAAGGCATGCTTTTGGATTTTTGTTGTGCGTCTAGAATAGCAGTTCCGATGTGCTTTCTACACATATTTGCCTCATTTATTAATACACCCAGATATTTTTTTATGAACTTAGACAAATTATCAGGACAAATGTAGTAGAAAAATTACAGTATGAAGGTCGCCCCACGTCATGTAAGTGAACATTGAGAATACGTATCTTATTTAGCATTATTGTTTGATCCTTTGTGGATTATGATATCTCAACTACCACTTGAAAGTATATTTGGTATCAATATTGTTTTTTAGAATTGTGATGTTAATCAGTCTCGTGTCGCTAAGATCTGAAAGCAATTATCAAATAAAAAGGAACAAGTGTGTGTCAATTCAACAAATATATGAATTTGTGGTACCATAAAATTAATAAAATATGTTCCTGCACATCAAAATGTCTGAATCTGTTGAGTAATTGAGGATTGAAGGGAGGAAAGGAGAGTGGGAGTGGGGGAAGTTTACGTGACGCAATTGAAAATGGTAGACATGCCTAGTCAAGATATGCACATTGTGAAATATGCCAGCTGGATTGTTATGTGTTTTAAATTCAAAGTGTGTGTGAATAGGTGTGGAAAGGAACTGCGAACATGGATCTGTATGGCTGAGATAGTGTGTGGAGAGGAAGATTTATATTTTTACAATTCCACCTAATGTGCATCAGTATCCTAAAAATATATGTTAGACAAGATAGGTGTTGAACAACTGGAAGATGTATGAACAACTAGAAATTAACTAGTGTATACAAAAAATAATTATGGTCCTCGCAACGTCCACCACTGAATATATCTGCACATTTCTGAACCTTGATTTTATATAAAACAGTCCAATTTATCTTCTCTCTTATGTCCTTGATTTCACTATGACTTACTCTCTTTCTCTGATTTCTTGTTCCTATTGTTGTCTTGTATACATGTATACTGGTTCCTTTCATTATTGTTTCCTGTTATAAATAACAGTACTATGCTGGTCAAGTGGGTAGATGAGAGCATTTGGGTGTTGCAAGGTGATCCAGTTCATAATAACACTTGCCGTTGGTGTTCATGTTTTATGATTTAGCTTGTACCTTAATAACCATGAAGTAATGTGTAAGCCATGTAATAAATTATATTTGTAGTTCTTGTCACCTTCTATACAAATATACTGGTTTGTTTCATTTCATTATTTTTCTTGTTATAAGTAATAGTACTCTCAATACTAGCCAAGTGGACATGTAATACATTTTTACACTTGTTATAATACTCTTGTCTCTACTATATATGAATCTGCAAAAATCTAATGTTCTTTTAAATATGCTAGGTATGATTGGGTAGTGGGCTACATAGTGCTACCCACCATAATCCTCGCCATGACATGATAGTTGCCATCAGGAGAGTCGACGAAGAACCTGAACAGCAGCCTCGAAAGTTTATATGTTCTGTTGATGTAAACTGGATTGTAGTGCTTCTTAGTGAATCTATGTTGTAAATTATCATTACATGAAGGATTTGTAAACTGCTATGTTGTATATATACACATAATGTTTTTGAGAAAATATATGCTATGGATGGCAACTGTTTGAAATTACTTCCTCTTCGGGCCAAAATTGCTAAAAAATATACCGTGTCAAAATTGGGCTAAAAAAAATTGGATGAACCATATTTAAATTGTGCCTACATTCGTGACGATTTCTGTGACGAAAATTAGTATCCACGTAGGCAGCCACATCATACCAATTGGCGAATCAAAAATCCAACGTGGCGTCAGGCTATGACGGCTTGTTCTGTCACAATGGTTTGGGCCTGGGCGGGCTTGGGGTAGATCCATGACGGCCAAGAACCGTCAAGGACGGCACGATGTCAAATTATGGCGCGATATACATGACAGACATCATGTCCGTCATGCATGGGCACCCATGACAGTTTTCCACTCCTTTGAGACGGACAAGTACCGTCACGTATTAACAAATTTCTTGTAGTGGGAAATGCTTCCTTATTACGCGCAAAATAATGATTCCTCCACCTGACATCAAGGACCCACCGAAAGGGCCTCTGTATTTCACGAAAAAAATGTTACTGCCGCTAACAGCTTGGACCCACTAGCTATATCTTTGCACGCAAGGAAGTGCCTCCTTATTACGCTCAAAAAAATCAATACCCCCTGCTAGCTGGGACCCACCTTGGTGGGAGGCTGACTTGTGGGCCTACTAAGTTGACGGGGACGGGGGGCTTTGTCAACTTAGTCAATATGCATGATTCTAGCTCCAGTGACCGTACGATGTCCATCCAACGGTCGTAGTGCTTCTTCAACCTCTAGTCTTCTTGCTCCAGCCGCCCAAACCAGCACCGATCGTGCCTCGTGCTCCTGCCTCCCGTGGCTGGCTGCGATGCGGCGGAGGCCTCACCGCCCCCTACTACTCCCACCGTTGGCTAGGCCATCCCTCTACTCACCCACACCCCCTGTTATTCTGCAGCGACGGCAGCCTCACACCACAGCGAACTAGTAAACCCTTGTACTCCTCTACGCATGGGCATCCACTGCCGCGTCTTCCCCGGCTCCGTGTCGTCCCCTTCCTAGGCCTCGCCGTCATCCACCGCCCTGGTGCTTTTGGCGCGGCGTGGTCAACGTGGTCAAGGAACGGCTTCCATCGGACATGGACTATACGTGGATAGGCTGACAGCTGGGTCCACAGCCGCACCAAGGAAGTGCCTCCTTATTACGTGCAAAATAATTATTCCTCCACCTGACAGCGGGGACCCACCGGACGGGCCACCATATTTTGCCCCCTGACTGCTGGGACCCACCAGCTACATCTTCGCACGCAAGAAAGTGCCTAACAGTCGGGACCCACCTGGTCGAAGCATACATAGCGTTGTCATTCTGGTCATGAACGTGTATGTACATATATACTGGTCGATGTAGAGGTGCACACGTGTCATAGTAGAGGCGCGCACGTAACATGTACACGTACGTACATCGTCCAGGGTGCAAGGAAGAAAATACGGCCACGTATGTGTACATATGGGCGGGGTCTCGAAGGCCTACTCGCGCATACGTACGGCCAGGGCTCATGTACATGGCTGGGTCGGAACGGAGAAACAGCGTCGTCGTCGTGTTCATGGGGAGGCAACTGAATGCGTCGTGTTCATGGGGAGGCAACGGAATGCGTCGTGTTCATGGGGAGGCAACGGAATGCGTCGTGTTCATGGGGAGGCAACGGAATGCGTCGTGTTCATCGGGAGGGCTTGGTCGGAACAGGCGATGGAAACGAGGCCTGGCGTACCACAGAACGGAGGAAACGGCCTTGTGTTCGACCGGCCACGTTCAAAACGGGATCCTGTTCATCAGGAGGGGTCTGGCGTACCGCAAAACGGAGGAAACGGACCTCCTACGGTCGAAACGGGGGTCCTGTTGATCGGGAGGGGTGTGGCGTACCGCAAAACGGACGAAACGGACTTGTGTTGGAGCGCTACGGTCGAAACATGGGTCTTGTTCATCGGGAGGGGTGTGGCATACCGCAAAACGGGACTCCACGGCATACTGTTCATCTCCATCGTCGACCTCCTCCAGCCTCCACGGGCTCCTGTTCATCTAGCCTCCACGGGTTCCTGTTCATCCAGCTTCCACGGGCTCCTGTTCATCGAGCCTCCACCGCGCGCTACTCCACCGGCTACTGTTCAACCACCCCTCCACCGTCTACTGTTCATCCAGCCCTCCACACCACGGGGTCCTGTTCAACCACCCCTCCACGGGCACCCCTCCACCGTCTACTGTTCATCCAGCCCTCCACACCACGGGGTCCTGTTCAACCACCCCTCCACGGGCACCCCTCCACCATCTACTGTTCATCCAACCCTCCACACCACGGGGTCCTGTTCATCCACCCCTCCACGGGCACCCCTCCACCGTCTACTGTTCAGCCAGCCCTCCACCACACCATGGGGTCCTGTTCATCCAGAGGCAACGCCACCGCTCACTGTTCATCCACCCCCCCGCAACGCTCATTGTTCATCCAATCGATCGGCTTCAGTTAGCAGCAGTAGCGAAGGAATCGCTCGATCGGGTTAAGTTAACAGCCATCGATCGATCGCTTGGGTTCAGTAACGCGTAGCCTGCAGTGCAATCGCTCGGGTTCAGTTAGAGCCCAATGCCTCGCTCGGGTTCAGTTAGAGCCAATGCCTCGCACACGCGCGCGTACGTGTATGAGAGAAGCGCTCATCGCTCGGCCCCCGACCTCCCACCGTAACCGGGAACTCACCGAAATTTTCCTCCCCCTCGCTTCTACCATGATTTTTTCCGCCATGGACGGCCCAAAGAATGTCATGCAGCTGCATCTCCGGCCCGCCCAGGACGAAAAGCCCATTTTCTGTCATGATTTTTTTTTCATAGAAGTAGGAGCCCACCACATCTATGATGATACCGGGTTTTGTCACAATTATCGTCATAGAAGTGTCATATGTATGACAGAATTTTTTTTCGTTCGGCCCAAAATGTCACGGATGTGTCTTTTTTTTGTAGTGCCAAGACGGGCCAAGGAGTGAGGGGCTACGTGGTCAGTTAGGCTCCTGAGTCGCGATGCTCAGGAGTCCCCCTTGACGTTCAAATGACCTTCATACCTCAGCTCCGCTTGGGAGGGCGCGTGACGACCAGGTCCGTGGGACCTGGCAGGGTGACGTACGCTTGGGCGTGACCCGAGCGCAGCCCCCGTGCCCAGCCCCCTCGCGTGGCTCTCCCGAGGGGAGGCTTTGCGATGAGGCCAGACACCGAGCTCGGAGGCTCCTTGAGGTTGATAAGGCCATGAGGCCGCCCTCAGTTGTTTATCACCAGGACGGACCATGGCGCTTCCGCACTTGCACGGGCATAGCCGCTCCTCGGCAGTGTCGACTGCCAGCGCGGAGCATGGTGCTTCCACTGGTACGTGGGAGGGGACTCCCTACCGCGGAGAGCCCCTGGGGTGTGTACAACCCCGCCCTGACACGTGGCTTCCATGGCAGGGCTAGATGAGGTGTGTCTGGGCACTCGTGAGCTAGCGTGGGACTCACGAGGCCCTACCTCAAGGCGGATTGCACCTGGTCTTGATTCTTGTTCGCTGTGGTGGTCCTGTGAGGTGGTTAGACAACCTGCGCTGGACGAATCTCCTGAGGTTATCGCGTGAGAAGGCCAAGCACAAACGGCCCCAGGAGGTGATGTGAATGGGACCGGCCCGTTAGACAGATCTCAGCCGTTGGATTTGTTGACGCTGCAGGGACGGGCCCGAGCACAGACGCCGTGCCTAGCCTTCTCATGCGAAGGATCCGGAAGAAAGACAATCGGCACGCGGCTCCCATGGTGGGTGACAATCAAGAAGGTGATAACCATATATAGATTATGCATGGAAAGAAAACATGCCACTAGGTCAGGCCTGAGCGGCTTGGGGATGATGCAGCCCGAGGGGCGCCCCCAGCAAGGTAAGTTAAAGACATAAACAAGAAGGGATACATGCCACAGGGACAGACCCACGCGGCTTGGGAATGATGCAGCCCTAAGGGCGCTCCCAACTAAATAAACTTGGAAAATGTCACCTGATTCTGTTGATGAAGGGGTGTTGAGGCAGCTGAAGGTATGCAGCGAAGGGGTTGCTCCTCACGAGCCACCAGGGCCCTGAGCCTCGGGAGGCTCTGGGGGTCCAGGCGGTTCCTTGAGGATCGTCGCCATCTCCGCCAGGACTGCATGATGCCTGTCCTCCTGAGACGCCAGGATGCGCCGCAAGTTGCATTGGTAGGCGGACGCCACGCTCGGCAGGCCGAATTGCATGCGAACATAGCTGTGCGGTGGGCCCTCGCAACATCCCACACGCAGGGGCTAGAAGAGCTCCTAAGATGCGGCCCTGTTGAGCACTGGGATGTCGATGTAGACGCGCAGCTCACCACCCTCGCCTGGATGAGGAGCAACGCCATGTGGGCAGTGGTCGCCGTGAATCGCTCTTGCTTCCTAAAGCTCCTGAGTGGTCTTGGTAATGAACTCCTGAGCGCTGGGCACTCCTCGCCCTGTGTCCTCCTGAGGGAAACGTGCCACGAAGCACGCCTCCAAATGGTGCCCGAGCGCCTCCCTCGTAATGTCGGCAAGGTCTGAGGCCATCTAGAAGAGAGCCCCTGAGTCGTTCCCGAGGAGGGCGCCGGGCGCGCCTTCCTAGGCGACAGAGGGAGGCGCCCCGGGTGTGGACGCTGATCCTGATGTGGTGCCACTTGCGGCGCCGTTCTCCTGAGGCCCAGTACGTAGTAGCTGCATCTTATTCTTGGGGATGGCCTCAGGAGGGCACTCGCCCTTGCTGTTGGGGTCGTCGATTGCTGTAGCTTGGAAGGCACGCTCGAGGGAGCACACCGCATCTCTTTCTTCACAGGGGGACCGTGATGATTCCGCTGCTTCCTGGCATCTTGAGGACGTTGTAGCCGTGGTGGGTCACCACCATGAACTTAGCTAGGGCCGAATACCTGAGGATGGCATTGTACGGCAGGCGGATGTGGGCGACGTCGAAGTCGATGATCTCGGTGCGGTAGTTGTCGCGCTGTCCGAAGGTGACTGGGAGGCGGACCTGACCTATCGGGGTGGTGGAGCCGTCGGTCACTCCTGAGAAAGGCTTGGTAGGCTGAAGCTGATCGTAGGGCACTTGAAGGTTGTCGAACATCTCGACAGACAGGACGTTAAGCCCTGCATCATCGTCGATGAGAGTCTTGGTGACTTGCACGTTGCTGATGACGGGTGAACAGAGCATCGGGAGAGCGCCAGCAGTGGCCGCGCACTTGAGATGGTCTGCCGAGCTGAAGGTAATAGCGCACTTGGACCACCTGAGCGGGCGTGTAGCCTCGAGCTTGGGAAGGGCTGCGTTCACCTCGCGAGCAAACTGCTTGAAGATACGCTGTGAGGCTGGGGCTTGAGCTCCGCCCAAGATGCAGGCGATAGCACGCGGCTCCTGGAAGCCCCCAGCCCCTCGTCTTGGCGGTGGTTGTTGTTCCTTCTTGGTGGTGGTGGCAGTGGAGGAAGCCCAACATTGCCTTGAGGACGGTCCTCGCGAGGCTGATCCCTCCAGGCACCTTTGCGAGGCTGATCCTACCAGCGGTCCTCACGAGGCTGGTCACGCCACTCCAGGCGTGGGCCCCGGTCGTCCCAGTGTCCTCCGCCATGTCCTCCTCCTCGGCCATAGCTTCGGTCGTTACGCTCGGGGCGTCGACCGAAGCGTCCGTCGCGAATGACCCTAAGCTCTTGACAATCGTTGGTATTGTGGTTGTGCATGCTGTGGAAGGCGCAGAACGGTCAGCTGCTCTTGGATGACTCAGGCTGGTCCCTGCCACGCTTCGTGTCCGGCTCTGCCATGAGTACAACCGCTCCCTTGCGCTTCACGTCCTTGGCCTTGGCTTTCTTCTCCTCCAGGTCGGCAGCTGGGAGCTCGAGAAGGGAAAGGCGCCCTTCCTCAGCCCTTGCGCACTTGGTTGCCACGTTGAATAGCTCCAGGGATGTGCACAACTCCTCATGGATGGCGAGCTCCTCCTTCATCCTGATGTCACGGACGCCATCGGAGAACTCAGAGATGATGGCCTCGTCCGTCACCTCGGGGATCTTGAGAAGAACGTTGTTGAAGCGCTGGATGTACTTCTGGAGGGTCTCCCCTGGTTATTGCTTGACGCGGCGCAGGTCACCTGCGGCCGGAGGGCGGTCGCGAGTGCCCTGGAAGATGGCGACGAAATGGTCGTGCATCTCGTTCTAGGCAGAGATGGAGCCTGGAGGCAGGTTCAGGAGCCATGAGCATGCGCCATCCTTGAGAGCCATGGGGAACCAGTTTGCCATGACTTACTCGTCGCTGTTGGCCGCCTCAATGCTTAGCTCGTTGTCGGGACCCCGATTCCATGTCACATCGAACTAGCCGGTAACACCTCATAGCACTTTGCGGCCTCACGCACGGTATTCCCACGGTGTCGCATTACCCTGGCCCAGGACCGTTTGCGCCTTTTGGCTCACGTATATGATTGTGTCGCTAGCATCCATATGACAGAGAACCCGGGCCGACATGGCTAGTGGTGAACCCAAAGCGGCACTAACCTATGGGGACAGGCATACATGATTCACATCGAGCATGTCGGTCAGCAGCGTGTGAATCCGGGCTGTAGCACTGGGCTCACAGGACTCCGGGAACCCGGGCTGTAGCAGGCTAGGCAGGACTCCGGATGTCACCGCGTGACATTTCCACGAAGGGATAGACACATGAACAAAGTGAAACACATGCCGGCCAGTCAAGTGTCCTGAGTAGTAGTGCTGCGCTAGCAGGACTCCGGTGAACCGGGCTGTAGCGGACTACTATGGCTCAAGGAAGCGCTAGACTACATTTCCCCATAAGAGAGGCTGCCAAGGATAAACAACTAGATTGTCGGATCCCACACATAGCAATACACGTCACACATACGCATAACATGCAAGTATGTGCTGTACAACATTGCATCACAACATAACGCAAACTCATATAGATAAAGGCCCAGAAGAGCCAGATAACATTAAATACAAGAAGGGGTCACATGACCCATCATTCAGAGCATACAAGGAACAGAAGCATTACATGTCTGAGTACAGACAACTACAAAAGAAAAAGGCCGAGAAGACTGACTATCTACAAGTCCCTCCCAAGGGTACAAGATCGTAGCTGAGGTAACAAGCTACTCGTCGAAGTCCAAGCGGTACTACTAGTGAGACAGATGTCTCCCCTACAAAACATAAATAAAGCAAATGTGAGTACAAAGGTACTCAGCAAGACTTACATCAGATCCTATCATACATGCATTTGTATCAAGAAGGTAATGTGGGGTTTAGTTGCAGCAAGCCAGCTTTGACTCAGTGGCCATCCTGTTCTACGATAACGAGAAACTTCTTTGAGGTGAGGCAGCGCACACGAGTCCACTAATCACCACATCAATATAGTACTATGGATTCATCCTCGTCTCCTTACGAGACGGCCATCCATAGCACTCACACTTGTCTTGAGCATTTTAGAGTATCCACTTTAAGTTGTCTATGTACCACGTAAGCATCCAAGAAGTCCATAACCGAGGACACGTCTATTAGAATAGATCATGATAATCCTGCAGGGGTGTACTTCTTCACACACGCTCTCACCACTTATCACCATATACATGTCATGTATCTCGGCAATCTTCAAGCAGAAGCCTGGCGAGGGTGTCGGCCACGACCTGACTAACCACACAAGACTCTAGTCTAGGTTTATCGCCTATTCGGGTTCCATCCGCAAGGAGATCCGGCCGGGATTTCGCTCACGGCCCCAAACGATGTGTACAGGGATCCCGAGCCCACCATCCGGGTGCCACTCGGTACACCGGGCCACGTGTGCCTAGTCTGTCCCAAGTCCACCCTGCCGGGTGCCACTCGGTAGAAAAATAGCACTACCTACAAACACCAGAGACTATTTGCAACTCCTGGACAGAGATCAAGGGGGTTAATAAGTCGAGAGATCTTGGAGCGCCCGGAGCCCAATGTGTGGTAGTAGCTAGTCATTGGACAACTTACACAGAACTCAGTTCTTAAGGACGGTCCCAATGGGACAACCCACCATGTACTCCTACATGGCCTCTCACCACTACCTTTACCAAATCGTGTTCACACGCTTAACTCTCAGCACCGGATCATATCGTAACACTCCAATTCATTCGCGATGAATCAGACCTGACATACTCTAAGTTATAGCAGGAAAAGCATGGTAGGAACACTACTTGGCTCAATCAACTCCTACACATGCTAGCGGGTTTTAACTATTTACTATGGCAATGACAGGTCATGCAGAGGAATGGGTTCAACTATTGCAGCGTAAAGTAGTAGTTGAATCGTTATTGTCCTAATGCAATAAATGAGAGCAGGAGCGAGAGTGTAGGATTGTATCGGAATGAACAAGGGGGGTTGCTTACCTGGTAGCTCAACAGGGGGGCGCTGCTCCTCAGACAGGTACTCTCAAACACTCTCCGGAGCAGGACCTATCGAGAAGGAACGGTGTCGAAAATCAAACACAAGCATATGCAACATTATGATGCATGAACATGGCATGAGTATGTGATGTTGTTTGAGTTAATGCATCTAGCATTTATTTGGTTGAACTCCATTTGAACCAAGGGTTCAAATGCAACTCCAAACTAAGCTCTTAAATATGCCATTTATATGTTTTCATATATACAGCATGTATAGGTTGGTTTGTCATGCATGGAGATGGTACGGATGGATAGATTGAATTTTTCTGATCATTTTTCATATATAAATTATTTCAATCTGAGCTACGGTTGAATTTCTATGAATTTTTGAAGTTTTGGCTAATTTCTGGAATTTTCTGAATTATGTTTAATCTAGAAAAAGACTCATTGCATCAGCATTAGGTCATGCTGACCTCAGCAGGTCAACAACGCCTAATCAGAGTCAAATCTGACAGTTGGGACCCACACGTCAGTGTCTTGGGGCTGGTTTGTGTGGATGACATGTGGGACCGGTCAGCGCTGACTTGGTCAAAGTCAAAGTTGACACGTGGGGTCCGCAAGATTAGCACTAATCTAAACAGGGAATTAAACTAACCTAAATAGGCACAGGGGCCCACATGGCAGTGGTTCTGGGGGTGTTTAGTAGGGTCATTAGTGCTAACTAAACCGGGATTAGGCCGGCGGCTCGTCGCCGGCGAGGTCAGTGGCAGCGGAGCGCGTCGGGTTTTGCCCTCCGTCGACCAAATGGACGGCAGAGGGGCCCGGCGTGGAGCTGATGCTCGTCCGCGTCCAAAGGAGCAGGCAACAGCGGCTGGGGTGGTCCACAGCGTCAGCTGCAACGACGACGGCGGCGGCCGGAGTACGGGTTAGCACGGCGAGGCACTATGCTTGGCTAGCGAGTGAGCTAGGCATCTGGGCGGACTCCTAGGAGCATAGAGAGCACGAGGACACGCTCAAAAGCAAGCGGCGATAGCTGTGGCCACGACGGCGAGATGGTCGGCGGCGGTGAGCTTTCGGCTCCGGTGAAACGGTGGCTGCACGGCGCAAACGAGCTCTAGGAGAGGGGGTTCCGATGCGGGAGCTCACGGTGGTTGCAGAGGCATCAACGTGGGCTCGGGGAAGGCTCGGAGCAGAAGGCACGGCGGTGGCGATCTCGGCATCCCGAGGTTGAAGACGACAGCGGTGAGGGCATTGCAGTGCGTCCGGTGACGTGACCTTCGTCTTGGTGAGGCGGTGGTCGACGGTGGACCAGTGGGACATGGCAATGGGGCTCGGCGTGGCCAGTATCTACGGCGACGGTGAGCGGCGGCGAAGAGCTTCGCTCGGTGGTGCTCGGGGAAGGGGGACAAACGAGCGATAGGCACGGGAGAGAGGGGGAGAGTGACCAGGGGGTTACGGGCGTCTCCGTGGCGCTCGAGTGAGGACGGGGGAGGCAGCGGGAGGTGGAAGTAGGAGGTGGCTTCGCCTCCTGTGCGTGCGCCATGCCGTCGTTCTCCTGGCAAGGAAGGAGACGACTAGCGCCTGGCTCTGGTGGGCTGGGCCGTGCTGGGCCAGGTAAGTGGGCTGCCAGGTAAGGTCAGGTGAGCTTTTCTCCATTTTGTTTTTCTTTTCTATTTTCTGACATTTGTTTTGACTTAGTAATAATACTAAACCATTTTATTTAATTCTGTCAAATTTTGCAGGGACCTAAGGGATTAATCCAAAGCCCCTCACGAAAAGTCAGAATTTTTGGACTATATTATATATATATATAAATATTTATCCAACGCAAATAATTACTGGATTAATTCCAAATGTCCAAAATAAATATTTATGAGCTACTAAAAATATTGGTTTGATTTTTACCTCTGACCAATATTTTCAGAGAGTAACATGAACATTTTCTTGGACCTTTTTGGAGCAATTTTTATCTGGGTCATTTCCAGAAATGATTTATGAGGGTTTCCCAAATCCCCATTTCAAATTTAAATGGAATTTAAACATGATGCACAAATGACTAGCTGGTCTAGGTCATACCAGAACTAGGGATGTGACAACTCGCCCCCACTCGGAAGAATCTCGTCCTGAGATTCAGGAGTTGGCGGAAAGAAAGCGGGGTACTCAAGTCGAAGACGATCTTCACGCTCCCAGGTAGCTTCGCTGTGGGAATGATGAGACCACTGAACCTTGAGAAACTTGATGTTATGACGTCGAGTGACACGCTCGGCTTGATCCAGAATGCGGACGAGGTACTCTCGATAAGTGAGGTTATCTTGGAGATCAAGCGTTTCGTGGTCCACTCCATGGAGGGGATCCGAGAAGCAACGCCTGAGTTGAGAGACGTGGAAGACATCATGTACTCGGGAAACATGTGGGGGTAGTTCCAACTAGTAGGCAACCTCTCCTCGTTTAGCGAGAATGCAAAAAGGACCAATGTAACGAGGAGCCAACTTTCCCTTGATACTGAAACGATGGGTACCCTTCAAAGGGGTAACCCGAAGGTAAGCCTTGTCGCCAACTTCATAAGCCACTTCCTTATGACGACGGTCATACTGGCTCTTTTGACGAGATTGGGCTGTTTTCAAATTCTCACGAATGATGCGAACTTGCTCATCTGCCTCCTGGATCATATCCGGTCCAAAGAACTGCCTTTCACTGGTTTCTGACCAGTTCAAAGGTGTTCGACATCTTAGTCCATACACAACCTCAAAAGGAGCTTTCTTGAGGCTGGATTGGTAGCTATTGTTATAAGCAAACCCGGCGAAGGGAAGACACTTCTCCCAATCCATACCGAACAACATAACACAAGCTCTAAGCATGTCTTCGAGAATTTGGTTGACCCTTTCCACCTGACCACTTGATTGAGGGTGGAAAGCGGTACTGAAGGAAAGATGGGTGCCCATGGCAGTTTGGAAACTCTCCCAGAAATGAGAAGTGAAAAGACTACCACGGTCTGAATTGATCTCTAGTGGAACACCATGAAGTGACACTATTCGAGAAATATATAAGTCAGCGAGCTGACTAGCGGTGATACTCTCTCGAACAGGTAGGAAGTGAGCCACTTTGGAAAGACGATCAATGACTACGAAGATAGCATTGTTCCCTTTCTTGGTCCTGGGAAAGCCGGTGATGAAGTCCATACCAACTTTATCCCATTTCCACTCAGGAATAGCTAAAGGTTGAAGGGTGCTAGCAGGCCTTTGATGTTCTGCTTTAACGCGACGACAAATGTTGCAGTTAGCAATAAACTGAGCAATTTCTCTCTTCATCCTAGTCCACCAGAACCTCTAGCGTAGGTCCTGATACATCTTAGTACTACCGGGATGAATCGTGAGAGGAGATTCATGCGCCTCCTTAAGGATTAATTGTCGAAGATGTTGATTCTTGGGAACCACCCAGCGACTCTCAAAGAAAACAACACCACAATCATCTATAGAGAAACTACCACCAACTCCCTTGTTAATGTTTCTCTTGATCCGGGAAATTCCCATATCCTGCTTCTGAGCAGAGATGATTTGATCCATAAGAGTAGGTTTTGCCACCAAGGTAGAAAGGAATCCATGAGGAGCGATGTGAAGGTTTAGCTTACAGAATTCCTCATGGAGAAGTGGTTGGCCCTGTTGCAACATGAGATTGTTGCAATAGGACTTACGACTTAGTGCATCAGCCATGACATTTCCCTTGCCTGGGATGTAGGTAATCCCTAAGTCGTAATCTATGATCAACTCCAGCCAACGTCTTTTCCTAAGGTTCAAATCTGGTTGGGTGAAGATATACTTGAGAGACTCGTGGTCGGTGTAAATCTCGCAACGCTTACCAAGAAGGTAATGTCGCCATGTCTTAAGTGCATAGACTACGGCTGCAAGCTCTAGATCGTGCGTAGGATAATTCTCCTCATGTGGATGCAACTGTCGAGATGCATAGGCAATCACATGGCGATCTTGCATAAGAATGCAACCTAGTCCCTGTCGTGAGGCGTCGCAGTAGATAACAAAGTCTTTAATGAAATCCGGTGGCACAAGTATGGGAGTAGAAGTCAAGCGTCTTTTCAGTTCCTGAAAACTGTGCTCACACTATGGGGACCACTCAAACTTTTTATCTTTCTCGAGAAGTTCCGTGAGAGGTTTGGCCACTTTGGAGAAGTTCTCAACAAAGCGGCGACAATAACTGGCTAGGCCAAGGAAACTCCTAACTTGCTTAACTATTTCAGGTGGAGTCCAATCAAGAACGGCCTGAACTCTCTCGGGATTGACGGCAATGCCCTTACCAGATATCACGTGGCCTAGGTAGGTCATTTCTGGCAACCAAAATTCGCACTTGGATAACTTGGCATAAAGGCGGTGCTCTCTGAGTTTCTCTAACACAAGTCTAAGATGTTCGGCGTGCTCTTCCTCGTTCTTCGAGTAGATAAGAATATCATCGAGGTAAAGCACGACGAACTTATCTAAGTACTCTATGAAGATCGAGTTCATCAAGCGGGAGAATGTAGCTGGAGCATTGGTTAGACCAAAGGACATGACAGTGTACTCGTACTGACCATAACGAGTGACAAAAGCCGTCTTAGGAATGTCCCCATTCCTAATCTTGATTTGGTGGTAGCCTAACCTCAAATCCATCTATGAAAAGACCGAGGATCCGGCGAGGTGATCATACAGGTCGTTGATCCTGGGGAGCGGATACTTGTTCTTTATCGTGACCAAATTAATGGGACAATAATCTACAACCATCCGATCCGTACCATCCTTCTTCTTGACGAAGAGGATGGGGCAAGCCCAGGGAGAAGAACTAGGACGGATGAAACCCTTTTGCAAGGATTCATCAAATTATTTCTTAAGCTCAGCTAGTTCTAAGGGTGCCATCTTGTAAGGTCTCCTACAGATTGGAGCGGTTCCTGGGATAAGATCTATGACAAACTCCACATCTCTGTCAGGTGGAATACCTGGCAGTTCCTCTGGAAAGACATCCGGAATGTCACGGACTACCGGGATATCTGCAAGGTCTGGAAGAGGGTTGGCATTAAGAGAATAGAGCTGACGCTTTGCAACTCTAGTGGAGACGGTGACTATCTTGCCAGATGGGTGTGCAAGCTGAACATACCTTGTGTGACAATCAATCTTGGCATAATGAGCTTTCATCCAGTCCATCCCCAAGATGATGTTAATATTTGTAGAGTTGAGGGCTATAAGTGATGCAAGGAATACAAGTCTGTCAACAAGAATTTCATTACCATGGCTTATTCTGGTAGTTTGCCATCTAGACCCCGGAGTTTGGATTTCAAGTGGAGTTGGCATATCAGAGATGAAGGAGTGAGATGCTCCGGTATCGAACAGAACCGAAGCTGGATGGCAATTGACAAGGAATGTACCAAGAACGAAATTCGGATCATCATGAGCGTCTTTAGCTGAGACATGATGCACACATCCACGTTCAGTGGGAGCTGACTTGACACTAATCATCTTGCATGGTGGCTTACCACGGCCAACAGACTTCTCAGGAAGGGGTGGAGAATAGTTGCTTTGAGAGCAGTCACGTGCATAGTGTCCTGGCTCTCGGCATGTGAAACAAGTTCGTGAAGTAGGACGTGGACCCGCATTGGAAGGCAGTCTACCAACAGGCTTGGGTGGAGCATACTGCTGAACTGGGTGAGGTGCCACACAAGATGGCCTTGGTGTATAACCGGGTGGAAGAGCGGAGTTCGGAACCCAAATCCGGCCCTTCTACGAAGTAGAACCAGAGGAAGAACCCAAACCATGGGTGTGCTTACGAGACTCCTCGTAAGTGAGTTGAGCTGTCTCTGCATTAATGGCCTCGTTCACAAGATCCTGGAATGTATTGCAATGATGCAAGTGGAGATCACGACGCAACTTGGGGTTGAGACCCTTCCGGAACCTAGCCTGCTTCTTGGCGTCCGTGGACACCTTTTCTATAGCATAGCAGGCAAGGTTCTCAAACTCTATACTGTAAGCATCAACAGCCATCTTACTCTGGGTGAAACTACAGAACTCTTCTCCCTTGCGGTCAATGAGAGCCTGAGGAATGTGATGCTCGCGAAAAGCCTCGGTGAAATCTCTCCAGGTGGTTATCTGGCCAGCTAGAAGCATAGCCTCATAGTTCTGCCACCAAATACTAGCAGGACCTTCCAGATGATAAGCAGCATAGGTGACCTTGTCACTTTCAACTACGTTCGCAGAATGCAGCTTGTGTGTGATACTACGGAGCCAGTCATCAGCATCGAGTGGTTCAATGGAATGATGGAAGGTAGGTGGTTTCAGACCAATGAAATCATAGATGGACGCTGACTCTTTGTGCTGATGGGAGGTGATCTCCTCAATACGTGCTAACAAGCGGTTAGACTCTCGCTTGTTCTTCTCCATCTCTAACATGAATCTGCCAACGAAGGCTGGTCGGGAGGATCCTCATCCCTACCATCTCCGTGGTTCCGGCTATGAGCAACAGAACTTCGGTTAACTGACGACATCCTGAAGAACCAACCAAGGAAACAAGGATGGATTCAACATCATCATAAGGATGTAGAATATAGTACGAGGAAAATACTATCTCTTGAACTCCTAGGACAAAACCGGCAGCATAACGGCAGTAAAATGCTCAAAATGAGACATTCTGCAAAAGATGGGGTAGCACCATACTGAACATCATCACTCAAGGTTCTGAGATATTACTAAACAGGCTACACCGGAGGTACTCAAACTGGGATATGAATCAGATCAACCAATCCTTAGAGACTATGGAGTAGTAACACGTGATCCTGATAGACGGAAGAGAAAGCCTAGTTCCTTAACCCCGTAGGAAAGATAGGATGACTCAGATCAGAAGGCATGAGGCATAAGGAGTAAAAAGAGCCTTACGTTCCCTTCCACAATCAATTCCCCTATATAGATAAAGAATTTCTAGACTCAACTTCGACCAGGTTGGCTTGGTAATCCTACAGGCAGTCAGGCTCTGATACCAAAGCTGTCGGGACCCCGATTCCAAGTCACATCGATCTAGCCGTTAACACCTCATATCACTTTGCGGCCTCACACACGGTATTCCCACAGGTGTCGCCTTACCCTGGCCCAGGACTGTTTGCGCCTTTTGGATCACGTATATGATTGTGTCGCTAGCATCCATATGATAGAGAACCCGGGCCAACATGGCTAGTCGTGAACCCAAAGCGGCACAAACCTATGGGGACAGGCATACATGATTCACATCGAGCATGTCGGTCAGTGGCGTGTGAATCCGGGCTGTAGCACTAGGCTAACAGGACTCCGGGAACCCGGGCTGTAGCAGGCTAGGCAGGACTCCGGATGTCACCGCGTGACATTTCCCCGAAGGGACAGACACAGGAACGAAGTGAAACACATGCCGGCCAGTCAAGTGTCCTGAGAAGTAGTGCTGGGGTAGCAGGACTCCGGTGAATCAGGCTATAGCGGACTACTATGGCTCAAGGAAGCACTAGACTACATTTCCCCATAAGAGAGGCTGCCAAGGATAAACAACTAGATTGTCGGATCCCACACATAGCAATACACTTCACACGTACGCATAACATGCAATTATATGCTGTACAACATGGCATCACAACATAACGCAAACTCATATAGATAAAGGCCCAGAAGAGCCAGATAACATTAAATACAAGCAGGGGTCACATGACCCATCATTCAGAGCATACAAGCAACGGAAGCATTACATGTCTGAGTACAGACAACTACAAAAGGAAAAGGCTGAGAAGCCTGACTATCTACAAGTCCCTCCGAAGGGTACAAGATCGTAGCTGAGGTAGCAAGCTACTCGTCGAAGTCCAAGCGGTACTACTAGTGAGACAGATGTCTCACCTGCATAACATAAATAAAGCAAACATGAGTACAAAGGTACTCAGCAAGACTTACATCAGATCCTATCATACATGCATTTGTATCAAGAAGGTAATGTGGGGTTTAGTTGCAGCAAGCCAGCTTTGACTCAGTGGCTATCCTGTTCTACAACAACGAGAAACTTCTCTGAGGTGAGGTAGCGCACACGAGTCCACTAATCACCACATCAATACACTACTATGGATTCATCCTCGTCTCCTTACGATAAGGCCATCCATAGCACTCACACTTGTCTTGAGCATTTTAGAGTATCCACTTTAAGATGTCTATGTACCACGTAAGCATCCAAGAAGTCCATAACCGAGGACACGGCTATTCGAATAGATCATGATAACCCTGCAGGGGTGTACTTCTTCACACACGCTCTCACCACTTATCACCATATACACATCATGTATCTCGGCAACCTTCAAGCGGAAGCCTGGCGAGGGTGTCGGCCACGACCTGACTAACCACACAAGACTCTAGTCCAGGTTTATTGCCTATTCGGGTTCCATCTGCAAGGAGATCCTGTCGGGGTTTCGCTCACGGCCACAAATGATGTGTACAGGGTTCCTGAGCCCACCATCCGGGTGCCACTTGGTACACCGGGCCACGTGTGCCTAGTCTGTCCCAAGTCCAGCCTGCCAGGTGCCACTCGGTAGAAAAATAGCACTACCTACAAACACCAGAGACTATTTGCAACTCCTGGACAAAGATCAAGGGGGTTAATAAGTCGAGAGAGCTTGGAGCGCCCGGAGCCCAATGTGTGGTAGTAGCTAGTCATTGGACAACTTACACAGAACTCAGTTCTTAAGGACGGTCCCAATGAGACAACCCACCATGTACTCCTACATGGCCTCTCACCGCTACCTTTACCAAATCGTGTTCACATGCTTAACTCTCAGCACCGGATCATATCGTAACACTCCAATTCATTCCCGATGAATCAGACCTGACATACTCTAAGCAATAGCAGGCAAAGCATGTAGGAACACAACATGGCTCAATCAACTCCTACACATGCTAGTGGGTTTTAACTATTTACTGTGGCAATGACAGGTCATGCAGAGGAATGGGTTCAACTACCGCAGCATAAAGTAGTAGTTGAATCGTTGTTCTCCTAATGCAATAAATGAGAGTAGGAGCGAGAGAGTAGGATTGTATCAGAATGAACAAGGGGGGTTGCTTTCCTGGTAGCTCAATACGGGGGCACTGCTCCTCAGACAGGTACTCTTGAACACTCTCGGAGCAGGACCTATCGAGAAGGAACGGTGTCGAAAATCAAACACAAGCATATGCAACATTATGATGCATGAACATGGCATGAGTATGTGATGTTGTTTGAGTTAATGCATCTAGCATTTATTTGGTTGAAGTCCATTTGAACCAACCAAGGGTTCAAATGCAACTCCAAATTAAGCTCTTAAATATGCCATTTATATGTTTTCATATATACAGCATGTGTAGGTTGGTTTGTCATGCATGAAAATGGTACAGATGGATAGATTGAATTTTTCTGATCATTTTTCATATATAAATTATTTCAATCTGAGCTACGGTTGAATTTCTATGAATTTTTTGAAGTTTTGGCTAATTTCAGGAATTTTCTGAATTAAGTTTAATCCAGAAAAGACTTATTGCGTCAGCATTAGGTCATGCTGACCTCAGCAGGTCAACAACGCCTAATCAGAGTCAAACCTGACAGTTGGGACCCACACGTCAGTTTCGTGGGGCTGGTTTGTGTGGATGACATGTGGGACCAGTCAGCGCTGACTTGGTCAAAGTCAAAGTTCACACGTGGGGTCCGCAAGATTAGCACTAATCTAAACAGGGAATTAAACTAACCTAAACAGGCACAGGTGCCCACATGGCAGTGGTTCTGGGGGTGTTTAGCAGGGTCATTAGTGCTAACTAAACCGGGATTAGGCCGGCGGCTCGTCGCCGGCGAGGTCAGTGGCGGCGGAGCGCGTCGGGTTTCACCCTCCATCGACCAAATGGACGGCGGAGGGGCCCGGCGTGGAGCTGATGCTCGTTCGCGTCCAAAGGAGCAGGCAACAGCGGCTAGGGTGGTCCACAGCGTCGGCTGCAACGACGACGGTGGCGGCCGGAGTACGGGTTAGCACGGGGAGGCACTACGCTTGGCTAGCGAGCGAGCTAGGCATCTGGGCGGACTCCCGGGAGCACATAGAGCACGAGGACACGCTCAAAAGCGAGCGGTGACAGCTGTGGCCACGACGGCGAGATGGTCGGCGGCGGTGAGCTTTCGGCTCCGGTGAAACGGTGGCTACACGGCGCAAACGAGCTCGAGGAGAGGGGGTTCTGATGCGGGAGCTCACGGTGGTTGCAGAGGCGTCGACGTGGGCTCGGGGAAGGCTCGGAGCAGAAGGCACGGCGGTGGCGATCTCGGCATTCCGAGGTTTAAGACGACAGCGGTGAGGGCGTTGCAGTGCATCCGGCGACGTGACCTTCGTCTTGGTGAGGCGGTGGTCGACGGCGGACCAGTGGGACACGACAACGGGGCTCGGCATCGCCAGTAGCTACGGCGACGGTGAGCGGCGGCGACGAGCTTCGCTCGGTGGTGCTCAGGGAAGGGGGACAGACGAGGGATAGGCACGGGAGAGAGCAGGAGAGTGACCAGGGGGTTGCGGGTGTCTCCGTGGCGCTTGAGTGAGGACGGGGGAGGCAGCAGGAGGTGGAAGCCGGAGGTGGCTTCGCCTCCTATGCGTGTGCCATGCCGTCGTCCTCCTGGCATGGAAGGAGACGACTGGCGCCTGGCTCTGGTGGGCTGGGCCAGGTAAGTGGGCTGCCAGGTAAGGTCAGGTGAGCTTTTCTCCATTTTGTTTTTCTTTTCTATTTTCTGACATTTGTTTTGACTTAGTAATAATACTAAACCATTTTATTTAATTCTGTCAAATTTTGCAGGGAGCTAAGGGATTAATCCAAAGCTCCTCACCATAATTCAGAATTTTCGGACAATATTATATATATAAATATTTATCCAACGCAAATAATTACTCGATTAATTCCAAATGTCCAAAATAAATACTTATGAGCTACTAAAAATATTGGTTTGATTTTTACCTCTGACCAATATTTTCAGAGAGTAACATGAACATTTTCTTGGACCTTTTTGGAGCAATTCAAATTTATATGGAATTTAAACATGATGCACAAATGACTAGCTGGTCTAGTTCATACCAGAACTAGGGATGTGACACTCGTAGAGCTGCAGGAACTCTGCGGGGTCGGGGGTGCCGTCGTAGCACGGAGGCAGGTCTGGCTTGAACTTGCCTGGCCAGGCGATGCTACGCAGCTCGGGGATGAAAGCACGGCAGCCCGTGGTGGCCACCGGGACCCTTTACTGATGTGGAGCCTGGCCTTGACGCCCTCGCACCGCCATCACAGGTGGCACATGGTCTTGTCGTAGCGGCACCGGGAGTGCAGGAGCATTTTCTTGCGGACGAGGGACTTCTTGGCAGCTTCCTTCTTCGCGTACATGCGCCCGACACGGTGGATCACGCCGGGGGGCGCACGCCTTGGCGCCAGTGCGCCGTCTTGGGGCAGAGGTGGTGGAGGCGCTCCACGAGCCACGTCGCCCGCAGCTGGCGATGGGCGAGGCAGCGAGAGGGACGGCATAGGGGAGCCCCTTGCGGTGCTGACAAGCTCGGAGATGCAGTCGAGCCAGTCCTCGTAGAGGTCGTTGATGGGGCGGTAGCGCAGGAGCTTGCGCACCAAGCATAGCGCGGCCTGCGCGTCCGTGGGAGCGCGGCGGGCGTGAGACGACAAGCCGGCCGGGGTTAGCGATGGAGTGGCGGTGCGTCCGTCCCGCCGCACCGAGGGGTGCAGCGAGGAGGCTTGGTGCTCGTTCCCCACCGGGCCGGTGATGGTGTTGGCGGCAGTCGACAGAGAACGACGGGGCGGCCCGCCGACGGGAGCCGTCTGCATGACGCGGGCGGCGAGGGCGGCCTAGCGCTCAGCGCGAGCTCGGCGAGCGTCCGACATGGAGGTGATGAAGGAATGGGACGCGGAGCGACGGAAGGAAAGCCTCGGCGCACCCCTACCTGGCGTGCCAAATGTCGGATCTCGGGTTCCGGCAAAAGCCTTAAGGTTTGAACACTGGGGTGCACACGAAGAAATCACCCTACCGAATCACGCCCTCAACCTCGCCACGATGTCTAAGGCTAGCTTGGCGAACTCGCAACACAAGAGACACAAGATTTATACTAGTTCGGGCCACCATTGTGGTGTAATACCCTACTCCAGTGTGGTGTGGTGGATTGCCTCTTGAGCTGAGGATGAACAGTACAAGGGGAAGAACAGCCTTCTAAGGTGAGGTGTTCTTATGCTTGGTGGGTGTGTGGATGGGTTGGATCTAGTCCAAGATGAGATGGCCGAGGCTTTGTTTGTTCGGCCCGGTTCCAGTTTTCGTGTCGTCGTCTACTGTGGTGGCTAATCCTATTTATAGAGGCCCTGGTCCTCTCCCAATATATTGAGCGGGAAGGGAGCCAACAACGGCCAATTTGAAAGGGGACAACTAGTACAAGTTATCCTGACAAAAGCAGTCTTCACCTGCCAAAGACTCTGGTGGTGACGCCGCCTTGGGTTCCATGGTGACCTCTGCCTTGCCTTCCTGCTGGTTTTGGTCTCGTTGCACCGATATGGAAACCTTTGCTTGATGCCTCGGTACTCTTCGTCTGCGCTTGCCTCCTTAGCATCGAAGAGGAAACAAGGACATTGTGCGCGCTGGCGTCCGCCTGGCGCCGGCCCGATCCCGATCGTCATGGCTCATGTCATTGGAACCTCGCAAGGTTTGCCGGGCCTTGATCTCTCCGCGCCTCGCGAGCCAGCCTGGTGAGGTCGCTCCCGGGGAGGTCTTGTCACTACAAAAAAGACACATCCGTGACATTTTGGGCCAAACAATTTTTTCTGTCATACTTATGACACTTCTATGACAATAATTGTGACAAAACACGGTATCATCATAGATGTGGTGGGGTCCTACTTCTATGACAAAAAATCATGACAGAAAATGGGCTTTTCATCCTAGGCGGGCCAGAGACGCAGCTGCATGTCATTCTGTGGGCCGTCCATGACGGAAAAAATCATGGTAGAAGCGAGGGCGAGGAAAATATCGGGGTGTTCCCGGTTACGGTGGGTGGTCAGGGCCAAGCGATGCGCGTTTCTCTCGTACACGCACGCGCGTGAGTGCGAGGCGTTGGGCTCTAACTGAACCCGAGCGAGGCGTTGGACTCTAACTGAACCCGAGCGATCGATCGATGGCCATTAACTGAACCCGATCGAGCGATTCCATCGCTACCGCTGTTAACTGAAGCCGATCGATGCTACCTCTGGATGAACAGTGAGCGTTGCTGGGGGGTTTGGATGAACAGTTCCCGGTGGGGGTGGATGAACATGACCCCGTGGTGTTGCCTCTGGATGAACATGACCCCAATCGATTGAGCCGGTTGGGGCTGGATGAACAGGACCCCGTGGAGGGCAGGATGAATAGGACCACCCCGTGGAGGGCTGGATGAACAGTAGACGGTGGAGGGCTGGATGAACAGTAGCCCGTGGAGGGTGGGTTGAACAGGAGCCCGTGGAGAGGACTGGTTGAACAGTAGCCGATGGAGTAGCGCGCGGTGGAGGCTGGATGAACAGGAGCCCGTGGATGAACAGTCGCAGGTGGAGGCTGGAGGAGGTCGACGGTGGATGAACAGTAGCCCGTGGAGGCTGGAGGGGTCGACGGTGGAGATGAACAGTATTTTGTGGAGTCCCGTTTTGCGGTACGCCACACCCCTCCCGATGAACAGGACACCCGTTTCGACCGTAGCACTCCAACACAAGTCCGTTTCCTCCGTTTTGCGGTACGTCACATCCCTCCCGATCATCAGGACCCCCGTTTCGACCGTAGGAGGTCCGTTTCCTCCGTTTTGCGGTACTCCAGACCCCTCCCGATGAACAGGATCCCGTTTCGACCATGACCGGTCGAACACAAGGCCGTTTCCTCCGTTCTGCGGTACGCCAGGCATCATTTCCATCGGCTGTTCTGTCCAAGCTCTCCTGATGAAACGACGACGCATTCCATTCCGACCCAGCCGGTTGGCTCCCCATGAAGACGATGACGACACAGTTTCTCCGTTCTGACCCAGCCATGTATGTGAGCCCTGGACGTACGTATGCTCGAGTAGGCATTCGAGACCCTGCCCGTATGTACGTACGTGGCCGTATTTTCTTTCTTGCACACTGGCCGCTGTACGTACGTGTACAAGCTACATGCGCGCCTCAACTATGACACATGCGCGCTCTATATCGACCAGTATGTACGTACACGTTCGCGACCAGAATGACAACGCTACGTACTCTTCGACCAGGTGGGTCCCGACTGTCAGGCACTTCCTTGCGTGCGAAGATATAGCTGGTGGGTCCCAGCAGTCAGGGGGCGAATCATTTTTTTTGCCCTGACGCACTTCCTTGCGTGCGAAGATGTAACTGGTGGGTCCCAGCAGTTAGCGGCGAAACATTTTTTTGCGAAATACGATGGCCCGTCCGGTGGGTCCCCGCTGTCAGGTACAGGAATAATTATTTTGCGGGTAATAAGGAGGCACTTCCTTGCGGCTGCCGTGGACCCAATTGTCATCCTATCCACGTATAGTACTCTTTCGATCGAAGTCGGTCGTTGACCACATTGACCACACGGCGCCGAGAGCACCAACGCGGTGGACGACGGCGAGGCCTAGGAAGGGGACGACGCGGAGCCAGGGAAGATGCAGAAGTGGATGCCCACACGTAGAGGAGTATGAGGGTTCACTGGTTCACTACGGTGTGAGGCTGCCGTCACCGCAGAATAACATGGGGTGTGGGTGAGTAGAGGGATGGCCTGGCCATCGGTGGGAGCAGTAGGGGGCGATGAGGCCTCCGCCGCATCGCAGCCGGCTACGGGAGGCAGGAGCACGAGGCACGACCGACGCTGGTTTTGGCGGCTGGAGCAAAAAGACCATAGGTTGAAGAGGCACTACGGCCGTTGGACGGACATCGTACGGTCACTGGAGCTAGAATCGTGCATATTGACTAAGTTGACAAAGCCCTCCGTCCCCGTCAATATAGTAGGCCCACAAGTCAGCCCGCCACTATACTGGGTCCCAGCTAGCAGGGGCAGTGACGGTGTCCTGGACTAGGGGGTACTCACCACGTCATCTCCCGATCTGTTAGATTGGGCCGAAGACCCCCATGGCCGTATACTCATGGGCCAGTTCGGACAGGTGCCGCATACAAGGAAGATTCCGCAAGACTTGGCGATCAAGACAAGGACTCCTCCCCACCGGCGTATTCGGCTAGGACTCTTGTTATCCTAGGCCTCTGGTGCATTATATAAACCGAGGCCAGACTAGTCGATAGATCATATACATACAATCATACCATAGGCTAGCTTCTAGGGTTTAGCCTCTACGATCTCGTGGTAGATCAACTCTTGTACTACCCATATCATCAATATTAATCAAGAAGGACGTAGGGTTTTACCTCCATCAAGAGGGCCCAAACCTGGGTAAAACATCGTGTCCCCTGCCTCCTGTTACCATCGATCCTACACGCACAGTTCGGGACCCCCTACCCAAGATCCGCCGGTTTTGACACCGACATTGGTGCTTTCATTAAGAGTTCCGCTATGTGATTGGCAAAAGGATCGATGGCTCGTCTGCAGATTAATTACGACGTTGACATCATCGTCACCGGCTCGACTGGTCACCTTGGCTGGACCAAGGACTGTGCCCTACCTCCGATCGTCATGTTCGGATAAGGGCCTTCATCAACATCAACTCCGATCTCTATCAAGATCATGGAGGAATCATTCAGGGAGCCCGGGGGCTCAACGTCAACATTGCTCTCGGGCGGCCGTGCTGTTTTTCTGGACAACAAATTTGTGTGCGCCGCCACTACCTCCTCAAGTGTCTTTTTAACGATCGCTTTGGTGGAGTTGTGCAGAATTGAGTCTACAACAACCCTGGAAAATTTCGTCGAGTTCCAATGGAGGAATATCTGGCAATCCATGATATACCGGAGCCCTGTCAAATCTGGATGGGAATCTGGATGAGTTTAGGGCATGGTGTCCAGCTTCTAGCTCTGACGTCCTTTGGAACATCCAACCGTTGATCGACTGCGGAATTCCTATATCTACCACCTCTCGAAATTTCAGCTCGATCCGACCGTCCAAACTCCGGGAACCTTCCGATTAGTGCATCACTTTTCGGATCTGTTTTCTGCGCGAAAACGAATCCGACCCGAGTTCGTCTTTTTTATAAACGGGATTTCGGACATCCTTTTTGAAGGATGTTTTGTATGGGGTATTGTGTTTTGTTTCTGAACACATCCCACTAAGGGTTTGTTTGGGACTGCTCCGCTTCACTAAAATCAGTTTCGCTCCACTAAATTCACTTTGGAGCAGTTTCATCCAGAAGTTGTAGCACTACCAAAGAGAATGTTTGGCTTTCATCTATCTTTAGCTTCAAGAATGAGGAATTTGGTGAAAAGGATCTATTTGATTGGTCGAGGGGGGACAAACGAAGGGGTATCCACTTACTGGTGGCAGTGGTGGGTAATTTCCACCCAACTACAGCTTCTAGAGTATTTTGAAGCACCCCCTCAAGAGCTTCATAAAAAACTGGGAGTTGTACCCCAAATTCAAGTTTTTTTGCGGAGCGGCATCCTGTGGAGCTACCCCGTTTGGCTTGTGTTTTCCGGAGCGGAGCTGAAATTTAAGGAGTAGAGCAGTCCCAAACAGGCTCTAACTTTAAGAAATTTTTGAACATAAACTTCAAAATCATGCTGGTGTCAAACCACTCCGGCAATATTGCTCCACGGCTGCCGACCTGCGCTAGACACATCGTCACTTTGTTGAGCTGAGCTCAACTTCTTCGGATAATCATCTCGGCAAGCCGAACAAGAGTCCAGCATCGCGAAGGATAATCATCACCAACATTGATGCCCCACGGATTACACGGAGCGGGCATACCGGCATCGCCGCACGGTCGCTTAATCAAGCCAGCATCGACCACGTGACGACCTGCATCGGTAGGGCCGCACTATTGCTTCTTCAAGCCGGTGTCCATCACGCCGACCTACTTCGACTCATTGGCTGACATCGAGGCTCCGTCACCTCGACTAGACCGAGGACTTGGCTATTTCTTCATCAACATACTCCGGTGACTTCGGCGTCACCAGCCGACCAGCTTCGTCACGTTAGCTGGACCGAGGGCTTCGCCTCGGCAAGCCAACCTTTGCCAGCATCACCGGGCCATCGCTTTATCGCCCATCAGGCAATGGGTGTGCGGATCGATTCCCGATTTTGGGAGTCCCTTTTCTTCGAAATGCTACAGCAACTAAACCAGGTGCTATTAATCCTAACAATTTTTGCTTGTTGGGTTTATTTTTCTTAAGGAATTATTACTCTGGTTTGTTCCATCATCTGTACACAGGTCTATCAAATGGCGGCCACATTAAAAACGGTCGTGTGGTGGTTCGGTCAGTTTCCGTACATTGTTCGGCGAACGCCGCATCCGGAGCCCGGACCGCCCTGCAAATTCAGGCTTTGTCACGCCTTCACCGCGTCACGCTGACACTCAGCATCGACATTGACTTTGGTGCCAGGACATATTTCTTTTATTACTCACTTTGCATAAATTATTTATTATGCAACATTTTTTCATTATTATCATTACTATTATCTCCGGTTTGCACTATTTCTTGTGCACAGGAAAATGATCCGGGTTGGGCAGTATCGTCAACTCGGCGTACTGACATACCACGTCACCTCGGCTGGACGGGGGGCTTCCTCAACACTTCATTACCCCATGTCGGGGACTTCGGTATCACTCTGCCGGCCTGCATTGGCCGTGCTATGTCACCACTTCGGCGTGCCGAGCTCTTTGCTCCGCCACCTCGGGACCGGCTTGGGGGATGGAACCTTGTCCCGCATCAAGCTCGGACCACGTCGTCAATACCAAACACATTAACAGCCTAAGTTGCCTTCTTGCTCCAAGTTTTAAATTTTTTACTTGTGTTTGGTTCGACCAAGCATTATACTTTTTTGGAAAAAAGTTGCTTGTAAAAAATTTCCTTGTCAAAACTTTGTTTGTGACACACAAATTCAAGGACCCAATTCACTTGGGGGCTTCCTTTATGAAGCTTTTCCTCTTGCATATGATTATACTTGTACGGCTTTGTTCCTTGTTCGTGTATTATGCCACAATATGCACCATATTGAATTAAGCGATTTGCAAGCTGGGTTGCCTCACTCCTGTGTTTACCCCTACGTTCCCGATTGTTCGGCTAGGGAGTAAAGGGAGCACCTCTGCGATTGTCACGATCGGGTCATTCGAGCCGGACCTCAGACTGGGTGAAGCTGAAAGCTAGCGCTCTTATAGTTTTCAATGATGGTCGGCACACAACGGAACTCATGAGTACAAAAATTCTATTGTACAAGTCTCATAATAACAATGAGCACCGAAGAAAGGTATCGGTGGGGGTACTATTTTCTTCGAAGATGCTTCTTACACTTCGCAATAATATAGCATAAGTTCCCTGAGCGCGCTTTGCCTGTTACAACCTTATGGCCTGATTGCCTGGTTATTGGAAACACCACCGATATTCTCGACAGATGGAGTACATAACACTTTTCGGTCCTTGACCGAAGAGGGAGAAGCCGACGGTCGGTTAAGACGCGTTTAAAGTTCGATTGAACATAGATATGATATAAGTACTTCGATACATGAAATCATTCTTTTACCCAAGTCACTTGGGGGCTCTTAAATTTATTTGATCTGTTTTATAATAAGTGTTCTTCTTCTTAGTCGTTGCAAAGTTTTATTATTATTATTTATCACTCCTTTTTTCGAGACGAGTGTGTGGTCACTAGCCGGGGAGCCTAATTTCTCTCTCAATGCCACTAGAGTTTAGTTTGCTAATCTGGCCTAACGAGAAGTACTCCGCCTTCGGGATAGGAGGTTGAAGCCGTAGGCTGACCCACTTGAAGTCTTGAGATAGGATGTGTCATGTTAAAGCACAATAGAAGCACTTTTTTTTCTAAAGCCAATTTTCGGATTGGCACCAAACACTTGATCTTGTTCGGACGTCAAGTTTTTACTGACGTTTTTTGGTTTTCCAATCTTGTGGCACTTTTAAACTATTTGTGTGTTTTCAGCACAAGTCTCGTAGTGCAACGCCGGACACCTTTAGAGATTCGGCAAAAACATTCTCGGATATTGCTATATATGCATCGGTTTCGAATTGTGTCTTCAGTCAATAGTTGGGTTGCCCGGCTCCTGCGCTTGCCTCCTACGTTCCGCTTTGTTTGGCTAGGTGTGCAAAGGGAGAACCACTGCGATTGTGCTTCCAGCTCACCTGGTTAAGCACCTCAGTGGAGAAAGCCGAAAACTGACTGTCACAATAAGCGTAAACTGGTCAGCGATCCGATGACGGTGTTAAATGACGGGCCATTCATAACAATGGCTGAAGTGTTTACGGCTTGACCTCGACTGTCGCCGAACACTACCGGGGGCTATTAACTGGCCTCCCAAACTAAATCCTCGATATTTTGCTCTTACATTGGAGCTGAGGTTTCATGATCATGCTTAGCATGACAACCCAAAGAAAGGAACCGATAGCGGGACTATTTTCTTTGGAAGACATTTCTTATGTTAAACTGTAATATAACATATCTCTCTGCGTACCTTTCTTTATAAAACTGTATGGCTAGATTGCCTTGTTTGTCGTAAATCTTTGCCCTCATAAAGGCTTTATAAAGTAGGACAAACACTCCTCGCCTACTAGCTGAGGAGGTGGAAGCCGATGGTCGATCAACAAAGTTTTGTATAATGCGGATTCGAGCATTAATGATGTAAAGTACTTCGATACATAGAGTCATTACACATAATTTGTGATTTTCCTATGGATATCGATCCTTAATTTGGCCACCCGTGCCCGCATTAAGGCTCGGGGGCTACTGGGCTTCAGGCTTATTATTTAAAAAATATTAAAGGGGCACATTGATCCCCTGATCTGGTGTTGCCACCCGATCAGTGTCTCGGGGGCTACTATATTGCCTGTTCAATGCAGAAAATTTTAAGTGCAACACAGTTGCCGAGGAGATTTTGATCCTCAGGTTGGTCGGCCGCACCCAACCTGAGTCTCGAGGACTGAGCACGCCGCTTTTTGTGTCCCGAAGTATTCTGCCGAGCTAGGACTTGATCCTTAGGCCGATTTTGCAAATCAACCTAAGTCTCAGCGGCTACTGGGATCAGCGGTCTCACGTCATACTTCAGGTGCATCTCGGGTTTTAGACCGATACACACCTTGAGGGCTACTGGCTATATATCTCGGCAGAGAATAAATTGCACCAATAAAAAATATTCACAAAAATTGGCCCACATTCGGGGTGGTGCACCACCTCGGAAGCAGTCCGGCATAAAGCTCGGGCGCTAGTGGCTCGCTCCATAGAGGGCATTTTCGGCATTAAGCTCGGCTAAACTCCTTCAAACTTCTTTGAACTAAGGTGATTTACGACACCTCGGATATAGTCCGAGTTGGAGCTCGGATACATAGTCCGGCGTTGGAGCTCGGATACATAGTCCGGCTTAGAGCTCGGATACATAGTCCGACGTTGGAGCTCGAATGCAGTCCGGTGTTGGAGCTCGGACGCAAGAGGACACTACCTCCCGGGAACAAATTCAAACCCGAGGTGTGTCATAAAAATAACACGGCATTGATAAAGGCCGGAAACTTAAAGGGGCTCCTCGGATACCTGACATGTAAACCTGTCGAATGCATTTCGGCGATCCTCAAGATCGAAGATGAGAAGATTTGTTGAACCAGTTTTCAAGACCGACGATCGAAGATGAAGAACGGTTCGCAAGAATCGAGGAGCGTCCCTAACTTGAAGACCGGTTCAGGGGGCTACTGACGGTGTCCTGGACTAGGGGGTACTCACCACGTCATCTCCCGATCTGTTAGATTGGGCTGAAGACCCCCATGGACGTATACTCATGGGCCAGTTCGGACAGCTGCCGCATACAAGGAAGATTCCGCAAGACTTGGCGCTCAAGACAAGGACTCCTCCCCACCAGCGTATTCGGCTAGGACTCTTGTTAACCTAGGCCTCTGTGCATTATATAAACCGAGGCCAGGCTAGTCGATAGATCATATACATACAATCATACCATAGGCTAGCTTCTAGGGTTTAGCCTCTACGATCTCGTGGTAGATCAACTTTTGTACTACCCATATCATCAATATTAATCAAGCAGGACGTAGGGTTTTACCTCCATCAAGAGGGCCCGAACCTGGGTAAAACATCGTGTCCCCTGCCTCCTGTTACCATCGATCCTAGACGCACAGTTTGGGACCCCCAACCCGAGATCCGCCGGTTTTGACACCGACAGGCAGTATTCATTTTTGTGTGCGTAATAAGGAGGCACTTCCTTGGGTGCGAAGATATAGCTGGTGGGTCCGAGCTGTCAGCGGCGGTAACATTTTTTTCATGAAATACAGAGGCCCTTCCGGTGGGTCCCGGATGTCAGGTGGAGCATTCATTATTTTGCACGTAATAAGGAGGCATTTCCTTGCGTGCGGCCATGGACCCAGCTATCAGGCTCTCCACGTACAATCCACTTCACATGCATGTCGGTCGTTGACCACGTTGACCAGGCCGCGCCGAGAGCACTAGGGCGATGGACGACGGCGAGGCCTAGGAAGGGAACGACACGGATACAGGGAAGACTCGGCAGTTATTTCCCACGCGGAGGGGAGTACGACTTTACGAGGGTTTACTGGTTCGTCTGCCGTCGCTGGAGAATAACAGCAGGTATGGGTGAGTAGAGGGATGGCTAGGCCAGCGATGGGAGTATGGTGGGACGGTGAGGCCTGCGCGGTAGCACAACCGGCCGCGGGGAGGAGGGAGCAGGCAGTCCCGCCGATGCTTGTTTGAGCAGCTAGAGTAGGAAGAGCAGAGATTGAAGAAGCACGACGGCCGTTGGATGGAAATCCAATAGTCACTGCTTGTGCGTCAACCTTTTTTTAGGAAAGCCTCAAATATGTGGAAAACAGCATACAACCCATCTGCCATTATTTCTAATAATTTACAGCCTATTTGCTAATTCTTAAGGTTTTTTTGGAGCCCATATTCTTTTTGTTAGCATTACAGCCCATATTGTGGCCACGGTTAAAAAATTATACGAAATTTTGCATATTTCGGTGTGGTCTGAACTGTTTTTAATCCCGAAATTTCGAGTCACATTCAAACTAATTTTAAAAATAAATTTATATCAATATAAAATCCAACAAATTGTCCACGCATAAAAATCAATGCAATTTAAAATCTTGACATGAAAAAAAAGAATTTTGAAACTAATTGACGATTTGATGTGTTTTAAAAATGTACAACCCATTTCTCACTATTGATAATCCATTTTCTCGGCAGCCGAATGAAGCTCTCGTCGTCTTGAAATATTTCAGCCCAACAGGCCTGACAAAGCGACTTACTTGGCAAATCACAAAAAAACTGGGCTATGGCCATGGACCCAGTTGTCATCCTCTCCACGTACAGTACTCTTCCGATGGAAGTCGGTCGTTACCACATTGACCATGCCGCGCCGAGAGCACCAAGGCGGTGGAAGACGGCGAGGCCTAGGAAGGGGATGACGCGGAGCCGAGGAAGACGCGGCAGTGGATGCCCACGTGGAGAGGAGTACGAGGGATCACTAGTTCAGCTACGGTGCGAGGCTGCCGTCGCCGCATAATAACAGGGGGTGTGGGTGAGTGAAGGGAAGGCCTAGCCAGCGGCAGGAGTAGTATGGGGGCTGTGAGGCCTCCGCGGCAGCATAGCCAGCCACGGGCGGCAGCAGCAGGCGGCACGACCGGCGCTGCTTTGGGCGGCTGGAGCAAGAAGACCAGAGGTTGAAGAAGCACTAAGGCCGTTGGATGGACATCGTACGGTCACTGGACCTAGAATCGTTCATCTTGACTAAGTTGACAAAGCCCACCATCTCCATCAACTTAGTAGGCCCACATGTCAGCCTCCCACTGTGGTGGGTCCTAGCTGGCAGGGGGGTATTCATTTTTTGTACGCAATAAGGAGGTAGTTCCTTGCGTGTGAAGATATAGTTGGTGGGTCCGACCTGTCAGCAGAGGGAAGTTTTTTTCGCGAAATACAGAGGCCCTTCCGGCGGGTCCCAGATGTCAGGTGGAGGAATCATTATTTCGCGTGTAATAAGGAGGCATTTCCTTGTGTGCAGCCGTGGACCCAGCTATCAGCGTCTCCACGTACAGTCCAGTTCCGATGGATGTCATTCATTGACCACGTTGAGCATGCTGCGCCGAGAGCACCAAGGCGGTGGACAACAGCGAGGCCTACGAAGGGAATGACATGGAGCCGGGGAAGACACGGCAATGGCTGCCCATGCGGTGGAGAGTACGAGGGTTGACTGGTTCGGCTGTCGTCGCCAGAAAATAACAGGAGGTGTGGGTGAGTAGAGGGATAGACAGGCCAGGGATGCGAGGCCTCCACGGCAGCACAGCTGGCCACAGGAGGCAGGAGAAGGCGGCATGACCGGCGCTGCTTTGGGCGGCTGGAGCAAGAAGACCAGAGGTTGAAGAAGCACTATGGCCGTTGGATGGACATCAGACGATCATTGGAGCTAGAATCGTTCATATTGACTAAGATGACAAAGCCCTCTGTCCCCGTCAACTTAGTAGGCCCACAAGTCAGCCACCCACTATGGTGGGTCCCAGCTAGCAGGGGGTATTCATAAGGACACACTTCCTTGCGTTCGAAGATATAGCTTGTGGGTCTGACCTGTCAGCGGGGGGAATGTTTTTTCGTGAAATACAGAAGCCCTTCCCATGGGTCCTAGCAGTCAGATGGAGGAATCGTTATTTTGCGCTTAATAAGGAGGCTTTTCCTTGTGTGCGGCCGTGGACCCAGCTGTCAGCCTCTCCACGTATAGTCCACTTCCGATGGATGTCGTTCATTGACCATGTTGACCAGGCCGCGCCGAGAGCACTAGGGCGGTGGACGACGGCGAGGCCTAGGAAGGGAACGACACGGAGCCAGGGAAGACTCGGTAGTTGTTTCCCACACAGAGGAGTACGAGGTTTTACTGGTTCGTCTGGCATCCCCGGAGAATAACAGCAGGTGTGGGTGAGTAGAGGGATGGCTAAGCCAGCAATGGGAGTACAGTGGGGCAGTGAGGCCTGCGCGGCAGCATAGCCGGCCGTGGAAGGAGGGAGCAGGTAGTCTCGCCGACGCTTGTTTGAGCGGCTGGAGCAGGAAAATCAGAGATTGAAGAAGCACGACAGCCGTTGGATGGACATCCAACAGTCACTGCTCTCGTGTGCATTATTTCTAATAATGTACAGCCCATTTGTTAATTCTTAAGAAAATTTTTTGGAGCCCATCTTCTTTTTGTTAGCATTACACCCCATATTGTGGCCACGGTTAAGAAGTATGAATTTTTGCATATTTCGGTGCGGTCAATATATTTTAATCCTGAAATATCGATTCACTTTCAAACTATTTTGAAAAATAATTTATATAAATATAAAATCCAAATAATTGTCCACGCATAAAAATCAATGGAATTTAAAATCTTGTAATAAAAAAATTTGAAACTAATTCCCGGTTTGATGTGTTTTAAAAATGTACAGCCCATTTCTGGGCAAACCGAATGAAACTCTGCTCGTCTTGAAAGATTTCCAGCCCAGTAGGGCTGATAAAGCAAGTAGGCCTCGTTTGGGTATTTCTTTAAAAAATAGAACTGGGCTAGCCATTTTCAGCAAGGAAAAAAAGCAATTGGGCTCATGATGTGGTAAACATAAATAAAACCCTGGCTAGACGGGCCACAGCCCCCGCACAACCCCGTTGTTACCCTGATCCGTCGCTAAAACTAGTATAAATGACAACTGCTTGTTCCTAAAAAAAACTGCGCGACCTGCTAGGTCCCTGGTGTCAGCCGCTCGTAGTGTAATTCTCTCGTTTATTGACTACATTGACAATGGCATGAGCCCCAGATGTCCAACCATTAGGAGGAACCATATTTTTGGGATTGTAATATAGAGGCACTTGCTTGCGTACTGCCATGACGCTGGTGGGTCCCTACTGTCATCCTCTCCACGTACATTCATCTCCTTGTTCCTCTCGGTTGTTGACGACGTTGACAACGCAAGAGGTTGGCACACCGCGCACGGCGAGCAAACCAAGGCCGCAAGGCGGAGGACGACGACGAGGCCTCGGACGGAATGAAAAGGAGCCATGGAAGATGCGCCGATCCAGTCGCAGGTTCGGGTGCGGGTGTGTGTTGGGGCTGACGTTGCCGGAGAATAAGATGACGTGTGGGGAAATAGAGGGAGGGACTGGCCAAGATTGGAGGGTATGTACGATAGGGCGGCAGAGGCACAGCCAGCCATGGGAGGCGGGAGCAGCCGGAGATGACCGGGTGGTTTGGTTTGGGTGGCTTGAGGAAGAAGAAGACAAGAGATAGAAGATACACAATAGATGTTGGATGTCAATCCAATGGCTCGTAGGCAGAATCATTTATTGACTGGCTAGTAAGTCGACACCACCTTGGATAGGCTATTTCCTCGCGGGTCCCAAATGTCAGAATCCAAATCTGTCACGGTCATGCAGCCTTTCCTATGAAAATTTATAGCCCATTTGATGTGCTAGTTCGAAATAAGTTTGTGGGTGCTGGTGGGGGCTAATCACTTGGTTTCTGTAATGCACAATGAGCTCAAGCAGCCGGCGAGAGTGATGTTATTTCCCTTGGTTGGGATTTGTTAGTTATTCCAATATTTCACTCTAAATTAAATGACTAGCATGCTATTTGCCTTCCTTGAAAGAAAATATCATAGTCACAGCCGAGTTGGAAGGGCAAGAACATCTAACTCCAGCTTACAAACTGTACAAAAGCACGAGGGTTAATTGTTCATCAGGTTTACAAAAAAACCTAGGTTGAAAAGGGCAACAACATCTAACTCCAGCACCGTTTTCGATAATCACAGTCAAATGGATCGGTTAGGTCCATAGAATGAACATCCTGGGTCATAAAATTTACTGGATTATGACCACAATATGTTGTAAATAGAAGCCCGGCACGTCCAGAAACTCTTTTGCCCACCTAAAACTCCTTTTTTTGGCTCTTCCACATACCCATCCGTCAAAACCATGCTGCTGATAAACTTAAGCCTGATGGACAGTAGTAACCTCGCATTCAGCAGGAAGAATGTGACAAATCTAGTGTTTGCACGGTTGGCTACATATCGTTCTAGCGTTATTGTCTTCAATCGAATCTCATGAGAGTGAGAAAATCCCGATGCTTACAAATCCACCGATTGGTTATAACTTTCTTACCCCATCCTGTTGCCTAAATAGACATGAAGATTGAAAACAGTTAAGGTCTAAAAAAAGAGTGTTGAAAGAGCAACAGCTAAACGGTTATCGTTCTAGTACACTATATGCGGGCTTCCAATGTGCGTGAAATTATCACCTTTATATACAACTTCTCCAGACATGGAAAGAATTGCACCAAGCCAATAATCTTGTTCAGATCAAAACTATTCATTTGGATATATAAGATCTTGACAGAATCTAGCACCATTGATAGGCCATCCATGGAGAAACTCTTCATTGAGCATAGAACATAATATTAGTACAAAATGTGTACTCCAAGATGACATATAACTTATGCTAAAAAATTTAAAATGCAGCTTATGGTTACAAGTGTAGATGATAATGTAAATTACCTGAAGAACTATGGAGCCAAACACCATATTGAAATGAGCACAGAGATCATGTATTACACCCAAGGTCTCCAATTTAGGCGCAGAGAGGACGGTTATTTGCAACGGTAACTAACTAGAAACAAGGATCAACCTTTGAAGTGAAGGGGCATCTTGCATGATGAGCTTCCTTCCGTCAAAACAAATTGCAATTCTTACAAGGTTAGGCGACTTTATTTGGAGACAACCAATTCTAACTGTGAAAACAAGCACCAAGCACTCCAGGGCAGGGCAACTAGAGTGGATGATGTTGTGCAATGAGGCCTTCGATATACGAAGCCGCACAAGTGAAAGTTTCTTGAGAAATGGGAGTCAAAGGTTTAGTACTAGATTATCTGGTAGGTCGCACAACGCAAAAGTGGCGGTGTGGTGAGAGGAGGAAAACCGCGAGATGGACATCGGTGCTGAGGGCACAGGTAGATGGTGTTCGGTATCTGGCAGGTGATTTCCGGGGGAATAGTAGAACTCAAGCAGCTGTAGTTCTATGAATTTAGGGGATTTCAGCAAGGCATCCAACGTGCAGGGCATGGTATGCTTGCTCAGGTAGCATGACGGGATGCAGAGGCTTTGAGCGGAGCCCTGGTGGGAGGAGATGATGGCTCTGGGGATTTCAGAATCATTGAAGAGAGATAGCTGATGATAGTCAATATTAAGGGGCATGACACGCCATAGAGGGCACCACCGAATTGAGAGGACTTGGGTGCGGCAGCAATCCTTGGTGAGGAGAAGCGAGATGACCGCCCCAAGGACGGCGTCCGGGAGATCGCTAATGCGGTCCACCCGAGATTATACGGGTTCCTGGGATCCGGTGGGGGCGAGGTCGCCTCTTCTCCCCGCGCTGCCGGGTGAGGGATCTACAACAAGTGTCTCCGCTGGTGGGAGCCTCATCTTCTTGGCGCTAGGGTCAGCCGACTCCATTTTCCTCGAGGGCGTCGCGTTGCGCTCACGAATTTGAGCAGAGTAACGAATGACGAGCCTAGTTGTAGTGCGAGTGAAGAAGAAGGGGAGCTGGGGTTTTTCTGTAGTAGTGAAGAAGAAGGGGAGTTAGGGTTTTCTGTAGGAGTGAGGTGAGGAATTTCGGGGTATGAGTGGAGCGAGCTGACGTGAGGTGGGTGGGAGTGAGGAGGAAGAAGAACACCCAGATTTTTTGGGGGGCGGTGTGCTCGGTGTGGGTAGCGCCTCTCATTCAGTAAATATATGGACTTTTGAATTGATTTTACTATTTACTAGGGTGGATGGGCTGTTTTGTCTTGGGCCCAGAGAAACAATTACTACTAGTACAGTGGATACAATACCGCTTCTGGCTCCTCCTAGGTCATCGAAACGTCTCCCTCTACTGAATGCCGTTATACTTTTGTTCACTAACATGCGGGCCATGCAGCACGCGAGCCCAAATGCCATCTACCAAATTAGAAGGTAGTATGCAGGCGGAGAGTCACCCCGGTCGTAGCGCGGCAATAACGAGCCGTCATATCAAAAAACCCCACCTCCCCGCAGTCTAAGTTTGACGGACGAAGCAACATCATTTCACTTTTCGCTGAATCCCCTTCTCCCTCACCGTCTTCAAGAAAGGCAACACTTGCATCTTCCACTATTCTTCTCTCCCAACGAAGGGAAGGTAAGCGGATCTGTGATGTTGGTATATTTTCGTTCAGAGAAAAAAAAGAACTTTTGCAAAGCAGTAACCGATCCTCACTCTCTTTTTTGTTTCATTTTCATTGCGATTGTGTTTTCCTTTCAGTGGTCTCCTAGTATTCGTCAGTTTCATGATGGACCAAGGAGAACCAGGCAAAGATCTGCCGATATTGGAGCAGACGCGGGAGGCTGATCCCCACGAGACAGAGAGCTCCAAGAAGATGGAGGCAACCACAGAGCCGACCCCAGATACACTCACGGCCACTACTAAGATGGTCAACGCCCCGTTTGTGGTTACAACCCCCGTGGCACTGCAGGAGCAGTTATGCCCCTCCCAGGATGTGTCCCCCCCCTGAGCTGCCCAAGGTGATTTTCTTCTTTGGCGATCTTGATTGTGGTTTTTCATCTAAGTATGTGTCGGAGTAATGGGCCACGGGTAGGCCAACCCGAGCCCCAGAACCTTTCCAGACATCGGGGCAGGCTGCACCCCTCAAGACCCCAGGACGAAGAGCCGCCTTCTGAGGAGTCGACGGCAAGACGGCCGACTGCCCGCTCACGGCTGAGTCCCAGGGACGGCTTTAGGATAAGCCGACTCCTGACTGGCGACTTCCAGAGAAGCCGGCTTTGGGGAGTCGGCCTGCGACTCCAACAAACCCCCTGACCTCATCAAAGGGGACGGAGCAGGGGTGTGGTTACAGTGAAGCCCACTCCCGCCCCATACCGAGGGCAGGCATGGCCACAACACGCCGTACCCGGGAAGACCTCCGTGCGGCGTGGCACTGTTGCCCTGCCAGCCCTGACATCAGCACCGCAGGGCCGAATCCTGCCCCCACGACGGCTTGTCTGTACGGCCTAGAGGCAGCAGGCCCCACCAGTCAGTGAGACCACAGGAGACGGCAGGAGAACCACCAGTCGGATTCGTTGAGAGCCGGCCCCGGGGAGTCGGCCGAGCCCTCCCCCAAGGCCCACGTACCATTAATCGAGATGTGATGGGGAGTGGCAATAGTGATCGCCCGCCAGGCGGCGGGGCTGTTGCCACGACCTCATGATCAAGCCCACGTCATCAGAAGCATGGCTACAGTAATCAGCAGCCGGCAGGACCCGCCCGCGCCGGACGTAGCCTATGGGCTCCGTACCAGACCAGCCGGCAGGGCCCACCAGTCGGCGGGCCCCAGCAGTCAGCGGAGAAGACGGAGGCCAGAGGCACTGACGGCTGGGCCCGCGTCCAGCCGGATTACCATTGTACCCCTGGGGGGTAGGCCTATATAAACCCCCCAGGGCACCCATGCAAAGGGTTGGAACCCAGTAGCACTAGACCATATCAGATAAAGGGAGAGAGCTAGCCTTGCCCTCTCCGGCCACCGAGAAACAACTCAAGGAGCAACTGTGTAAACACTTGGCCATAGTGATCATGCGAAGACCCCGCAGAGCAGCAGTAGGGGTATTATCTCCCCAGAGAGCCCTGAAGCTGGGTAAGATTCGCCGGCGTGCATGTCTTTGCCTCATCTCGTTTCCAGGCACCGGCGACGTTCTACTCGCCCCCACCATGATAAGCCATCCTTTGGCATATGTCGCACCAAACCCCTGACATTTTGTTCCCACCGTGGGGCATGGTGGACCGCCGTCCGGAGACCTGTTCTGGACGGGAACCCTTTTCCTCCCTGGTGAGCGCAGCCAGCCAGGCACGTCAGACAGAGTTTGCGCCGACGCGCTAAGCGGCGTTGAGATTGCCTGCGCAACCAGCTGCTTGGACGAACTTGTCAGCGAGGTCCGCCTCTCCGACGAACCTGCATCCAACGCAGGCACAGGCGGCTCCGAGAGCATCCTCGCGGGCCTCCTCGATCAACTCCACGTTTCTGGCGAGCCTGCCGTAGACTTGGAGTCTGTAGGCTCCACCGACCCGATGCTGGTCGACTCCGACACCGCGTCGCTCGACGCGTTCCCCACCAATGTGGTGGTCTACGATGAACCTCTCCCTCGCGCGGAGAGCGAAGGAAGCGCCGTCACCGAGGTGCTCGTCATCAGCCATGACGAGCTCCCCGGCGGAGGAGCGCACGACTCGCTCGGCGCGGCGCTACAAGACCTAACTGCGCCCATTCCGGAAGAAGCTGACGCAGAGACGTTGGAGGCGCGCCGCCTTCAGCTCGTTGAAGGTGTGAAGAAGCTGGCCAGCATGAGACGCTTGTCAGAAGCCTACCAGCGGGAGATGGATCGCGCCGTTGGCGGCTCACCGGCCCCGGCAGGGCCCAGCCGCCTTGGCGCGGTCTAGCAGCGCGACGTAGCCATCGCCAACCTGTTTGGGGCAAGCCACCCTATGTACGCTACACCAGCGGAGAACATCCGAGCCGCCCAGGCAGTGGCGGACGTGCTGGAAAATTTCGAAGGCGAAGAACGCCGCCTGATGCTGGAGCGAGTCCAGCGGCTCCTCGACGTGGCTGCCGCGCAGAACAAGGCCGGCTGCCGCACGGAGGCGCCGCAACGGCCAAATGACGACCTTCACCGAGATCAAGGCGCGACGTCTCGGACGCCGACTGGCGGCGCCCGAGGAAGAAGAGACAAGGAGGCGGCTGTCAGCCACAGTCAGACTCGCATTACCATAGAGCGCGACCGAGATGGCCGCCCGAGAGCAGTGGAACGACGGGACGACTGTCCGCCTCCCCCTCCCCGCAAGGAGAGGCGAGTCTCCCCGCCACCTGTTGACCATCCGACTCTTGGCGACCGCCTTGGCCGCAGAGAGGGAGTCGGAGAAAATGACGCCTGCCACCGGATCGACCGACTACACCGATCCTTAGTGCTGGAAGAAGAAGACGAGCTGGGTCCGCCTTGTTTCGGGCCCCGCATTCGGGACGAGCCCTTTCCCAGAGGGTTCACGCTCCCAAGAGACACACCCAAGTATACCGGCTCCGTGAAGCCGGAAGACTGGCTAGTTGACTACTCCACGGCTGTCAGCATAGAAAACGGCAACAAGCGTGTTGTCGTAAAATACGTCCCGCTCATGCTTCAGGGCACGGCCCGGACATGGCTGAATGGCCTGAGGCCCCGCAGCATCAACAGCTGGGTTGACTTCACTGAAGTGTTCGTCCGCAACTTCACCAGCACGTACAAGCGTCCCCCAAGCCTCGACAGCTCTCCTTGTGCATGCAAGGTCCTAACGAGTTGACTCGCGACTACCTCACGTGTTGGGCTGAGCTCCGGAACTCCTGCGAGGGCGTGCACGAGGTGCAGGACATCGAGTACTTCACAGCCGGGTGCAGGGAAGGCACCCTCCTCAAGCACAAGCTCCTCTACGATGAGCCAGAAACCCTCGACGAGCTGCTGATCAAAGGGGACAAGTACGCCACAGCCGACTCCTCCATGAAGACGGAGATTCAAGTCAGCACAACTGGCAAAGTGGCCCCTCAAGCTCCAAGGACTCCGGCAGGAGACGCCAGCCGGCGACAACCGCAGGGCGACCACAAGCGCAAGGCCCCGCCGCCGGCTTCCAGCAGCCGGCAGGTCGCGACCGTTGAAGCCCAGCAGCCGGATGGGCAACCTCCGCCCAAGCGGCAGAAAGGCGGCAAGACAAACTGGTTGCCGGCCTTCTCCTACGAGAAGACCCTGGATGGACCTTGCAAATTACACAGCGGCGTGAAGCCGTCGAATCACACCACCCGGAAGTGCCACTGGCTCACCAGGATCGCCAAGGGAGACGGCCTCCTGCCTCCCCCGCCTGCCGGGCAGCCACCTCCGCCTCTGCCCCAGCAGCCGGCTGCCAGGCCAGTCGGCATAGTGCAAGACGAATAACCTGAAGAACACGGAGCCTACGTGGTGTTTACCAGTATGGCTGATGATCGACGCAGCAGGCGGTTGCAGCATCAGGAGGTGAATGCAGTAGCCTCAGAGACGCCAGAATTCATGCACTGGTCCGAGAAGCCTATCAGCTAGAGCCGGGCTGACCACCCAGAAGTGATGCCAAGTCCGGGCTCCTATGCCTTGATCTTGGACGCCACCTTTGCTACGGATAGACGAGCTGCGCGTTTCTCACGAGTTCTGATAGACGGAGGCAGCAGCATCAATATCCTATACAAGGAAACCATGGAGAAGTTAGGAATCAAGCAAAGACAGCTTCAGAACAGCCGGGCAGTGTTCCACGGCATTGTTCCTGGGCTTTCCTGCTCACCGATCGGCAAGATCCTAATGGACGAGCTCTTTGGAGACAAAGATCACTTCCGCCGAGAGTCTGTTTGGTTTGAAGTGGTGGACCTCAAGAGCCCATACCATGCGCTACTCGGCCGACCCGCCATGGCCAAGTTCATGGCGGTCCCCCACTAGACCTACCTCAAGATGAAGATGCCCAGTTCCAGGGGAATTCTGACTGTAGCCGGCGACTACCGGAAGTCATCTGCCTGTGCGGCTGAAAGCAGTCGGCTAGCCGAGTCCCTGGTGATCGCGGCCGAGAAGCGGCTCCTGGAGCGAGTTGTGGCGATGGCCGGCAAGCAGGCAGAGGTATCGCCCAACCCAAAGGAGTCGGAGGCTGAGGGTTCGTTCAAACCGGCCAAAGAGACAAAGAAGATACCCTTGGATCCGGAGCACCCAGAGAGGTACGCTGTCGTAGGTGCGAACCTCGACAGCAAATAGGAAGGCGAGCTCGTCGATTTCCTCCATGAGAATCGGGACATCTACGCATGGTCCCCCAAAGACATGCCAGGTGTACCGACGGAATTCGCCGAGCACAAGTTACATGTCCGATCTGATGCAAAGCCGGTCAGGCAGCCCCTGCGCCACCTATCAGAAGAAAAGAGAAGAGTTGTTGGAGAAGAGATAGCCCGACTCCTAGCAGCCAGCTTTATTATGGAAGTGTTTTTTCCAGAATGGCTAGCAAATCCGGTCCTGGTACTGAAGAGGAACAAGCAGTGGCGAATGTGTATTAACTACACGAGCCTCAACAAGGCCTGCCCCAAGGACCCATTTGCTCTACCAAGAATCGATCAGGTGATAGACTCCACAGCCGGATGCGAGCTGTTGAGTTTCTTGGATGCATACTCAGGATATCACCAGATCAAGGTGAACCCGACCGACAGACTAAAGACTGCTTTCATCACACCATTTGGAGCCTTCTGCTAGCTCACCATGACGTTCGGCTTAAGGAATGCCGGGCCACCTTCAGCGTTGCATGCAGAAGTGCCTCCTCAAGCAGCTCGGCAGGGACACCCACGTCTACGTAGACGACGTGGTGGTGAAGACGGAAAAGCATGGAACACTGCTGGAAGACCTCAAGGAGACCTTTGAGAACCTACGCCGATTCCAGATCAAGCTCAATCCCGAAAAGTGTGTCTTCGGAGTACCAGCCGGCCAGCTCCTTGGCTTCCTAGTCTCTGAACGCGGCATAGAATGCAACCCAGTAAAGATCAAGGCCATTGAGAGAATGGAGGTACCCAGCCGACTGCTGGATGTGCAAAAGTTCACCGGTTGCTTGGCGTCCATCAGCTGATTCATCAGTCGGCTGGGCGAGAAAGCTCTCCCCTTATACCAACTCATGAAGAAGACCACTTTTTTCGAGTGGAACCATAAGGCAGACGAAGCTTTTCTCCAGTTGAAGAAGATGCTGACTACTCCATCCGTCCTGGCGGCTCCGGCTCCCAAGGAACCTATGCTCCTGTACATCGCCGCCACCAGCCGGGTAGTCAGCACGGTCATCGTGGTGGAACGCAAGGAGGAAGGCAAAGCACTACATGTCCAGAGCCCGGTACATTACTTGAGCGAAGTACTGTCGACCTCCAAGCAGAACTACCCCCACTACCAGAAGATGTGCTATGGTGTACACTTTACTGCCAAGAAATTGAAGCCTTACTTTCAAGAGCATCCAATCACGATGGTCTGCACGACCCCGCTCGCCGAGATCATTGGCAGCCGAGATGCTTCTGGCCGAGTGGCCAAGTGGGCCATAGAGCTGGCTCCCTACACCATCTACTACCAGCCACGCACCGCCACCAAGTCACAAGCACTGGCCGACTTCCTCGTCGACTGGGCCGAGACCCAGTACCTACCTCCAGCGCCCGACTCCACCCACTGGCAGATGCATTTCGATGGCTCCAAGATGCGCACCGGCTTGGGAGCCGGCGTCGTCCTCACCTCTCCTAAAAGTGACAAGCTTAGATACGCACTGCAAATCCATTTTGCCGCCTCCAACAATGTCGCCGAGTACGAGTCGCTCATTCACGGGCTCCGGCTTGCCAAAGAACTTGGCATCCGCCGGATCTTGTGTTATGGCGACTCGGACTTAGTAGTCCAGCAGTCATCCGGCGACTGGGACGAGAAAGATGCAAACATGGCGAGTTACCATTTCCTCGTGCAACAACTCAGTGGGTATTTCGAGGGGTGCGAATTCCTCCATGTGCCAAGAAACGACAATGACCAAGCAGACGCCTTGGCACGAATCGGCTCGACCCGCCAAGCAATACCATCCGGCGTCACCCTTCAACGCCTCCTCAAGCCATCCGTCAAGCCTTCACCAGAATCAGACTCCATCTTCGTACCGGCTCCTCCCGAAGACATCAGATCCGACTACAGAGCCCCGGCAGGCGGCACGAGGATTTTGGCAGATGGCCCCGGAGCCGCCATAGTCAAGGCCGGCCCACGGACTGCGGAACCCGGCCCGGCGACTGCGGTGGCGGACTCGAAGACTCCAGAACTCGACCCAAGGGCCGCCCCAATTGGCCTGGGGACTTCATTAACCCAGCAAGCAGTTGTTGACTCCAACCCGCCGCCTCCCAGCCCAGCCGCCCTCGTCCAAGTCGCAGTTCTGGCAGTCGAAGAAATAGCAGCACCCTCATGGTCCCAGCCCATCCTCAAATTCCTGGTAAACAAAGAGCTGCCAACTGATGAGACCTCAGCTCGGCAAGTACAACGCCGGGCGGCAGCTTATACTATACTCAACAAAGAGCTGGTTAGACGCAGCGTCACTCTCTACCAGCGCTGCGTAGAGCCAGAGCAAGGGCAGGCAATTCTCAAAGACATCCATCAAGGCGAGTGCGGCCACCATGCGGCTTCAAGAGCACTCGTCGCCAAAGCCTTTCGGCACGGTTCTTCTGGCCGACTACCTTGGAAGAGGCCAAGGAGTTGGTCCAAAAATGCAAAGGATGCCAGAAGTTCAGCTCCAAGCTGCACCAACCGGCTTCTGCGCTCAAGACCATCCCCATTGCCTGGCCTTTCATAGTTTGGTGTCTAGACATGGTGGGACCATTCAAGACAGCACGAGGTGGCTTAACTCACTTACTGGTAGCAATGGACAAATTCACCAAGTGGATAGAAGCGAAGCCCATCAAGAAGCTGAACGGTCCAACTTTCGTGACTTTCATCGCCGATATCACAATTCGGTCCGGCATACCACACAGCATCATCACCGACAATGGCACAAATTTCGCCAAAGGCGCCTTGGCCCGTTTCTGCGCAACACAGCGCATCCGACTGGACCTAGCATCCGTCGCCCATCCACAGTGAAACGGCCAAGTGGAGCGAGCAAACGGCCTCATCCTGTCCATCATCAAGCCTCGGCTAATCGAGCCTCTAGAGCGCTCGGCTGGCTGCTGGCTCGATGAGTTACCAGTCGTCCTCTGGAGTCTGCGCATGACTCCAACCAAGTAAACCGGCTTCACGCCTTTCTTCCTCGTCTACGGTGCAGAAGTCGTCATCCCAACGGACATAGAGTTCGACTCCCCACGAGTCACCATGTACACCGAGGAGGAAGCAGAAGAAGCACGACAAGACGGCGTCGATCTGCTGGAAGAGGGCCGGCTGTTGGCACTCAGCCGGTCCAGCATCTACCAGCAGAGCCTGCGCCGATACCACAACAAGAAGGTCAAGCAAAGATCTTTCCAAGAAGGCGACCTTGTGCTCCGGCTGATCCAGCGAACAGCCGGCCAGCACAAGCTATCGGCGCCTTGGGAAGGCCCTTTCATCATCAGCAAAGTACTGGGCAACGATTCCTACTACCTGATTGACGGTCAGAAGCCCCGAGCACGCAAGAGGGATGACTCCGGCAAGGAGACAGAGCGGCCATGGAATGCAAATCTCCTCCGAAGATTTTACAGTTGATGCAGTATGTACCACGCTACCTTTTGTATTAAAATACCAAGACTTTGGGCCCCTCGAGACGAGCTCGGGGACTGCCCTCTTTTGTCTGTATGATAAAAATTATGCCTACAAGTATGTTACTCTTTTTATGCCGTTTGGCACCGGGCTCGACAAGTCGGCCCGGGGACTTGCCGCCTTGCACTATGAAATGCTTCCTGCAGTCGGACTAGTGTGTAAACGCCTAAACCGTCTCCTGTCAGAAGCCACAGCTCGCAGAGCGACTGTACAGCGGGCAGAGGTAAGGTAGAAGGGGCATTCGCATGAAAAATGGCTAAGGACTCAAAGCATAAAACATAGCTCAAGACAGCTTCCAGCCTTTTTTGCAAACCGACCCTCGAATAGTCGGATTTCCGCTTTCTATCCAACTTGCTCAAAAACTCTTTAAAACGGCTAAGTACTTGCCTTCCCAAAGTAGCCAAGCATTTGATCCAGCGGCAGTCCACAGAGCGGCTGTCCGATTGGCAAGGCAGCAACTAAGAGAAAGCGGCAAAAGAAAAAAGCCAAAAGAGCAATGAGCAAGAAAAGATAGAACTCGGATAAATATATTTACATAAGATAGGCCCTTGGCCAAATCTTCGAGCAGAAGTTCAAAATACACCCCGCGGGTGGAATTGTGTGAATTAACAAGTTCTTCAAAGACTACTGAAACAGATAAAATAAAGATAAAGCAGTAGCTTAGGAAGCAGCAGACGGATTCGGAGGGTCGGAGGAGGCGGCAGCATCAGGCGTCGGGGCAGCCGGCTGGCTAGTCTTGGCTTGATCGCCTCCGGCGGCAGTCGACTCGGTCGCACACGGCTCGTTGCTGGAGGCGTGGTCGAGCTGAGGCTGGCCGTCTGCTCCGTCTTCTGGTGCCTCTGCCTCGCCTCCGTCCTCTGCCTCACCCTCTTCCTCGATGCTGGAGCCAATCACCTCCGCCGAGTCCTCGCCGTAGTCTGGGTTCATCCCAAACCACTCCGGCGGAACCTCCTTGCTGTCTTCAAACCGCTCGGGGACGAAGATGTTGGTGTCGGTGTACTCGGCGATCGCCACAGCACGCTTGACGAGGGCGTCTTCCGCAGCCGCCAGCTCCGGCTAGGCCTCCGACCGAAGTGTGGCCAGCCGGTCTAGATCCAGCCCCGAATACCATGCCTTGAGGAACTCCAAGGCCCGGCGCGCTCCAGCTCGAGATGAAGAGCCCTTCCAGGCCTGAAGACGACCAGCCGCGACCTCTAGCCAGTCGGCCGTTAGCCTGGGGGTGCGCGGAGCCTGCATGTCCGGCCACAGGGTGGCAATCGCCTAGTCACTAACACGATGAAGCCGGCGCAGCATCCGGTGAGCTGGCCGAAGGCGAGCCTCGATTCTTAGGATGTGCTCGTTAAGAGTTCGGGGGGCGTCGATGGCAATCTCTGCGCCCTCCGCCCTCCGACCTTCACGGTCAGCCTCGATGGCTTGGACAGCGGCCTGCGAGTGCCCAGGAAAGAAGTCTTCCAAGACGGAAGAAACAAAGAAGCAAGTCAAAAGCCAGGAATCAGCATGATTTATAACTGGCAGCTCAAAGATAAATAAGGAGACTCACCATCAATGATGTCTTCAATTTCGTGGAAGCCGGAAGCCAGCAGCGCCTCCTTGTCAGTCCAGGAGGAGCGCTCGCTCGCGAACTCGGCCAAGAGGGCGGTTTCCGCTTCCTCCGCCTCCTTCTGTGTCTTCGCAAGCAGCTCCCTCTGCTCTGCCAACTAAGTGGCCAGCAGATCGTGCTCTGTGGCGAGCTTGCCGCACTCCTCCCCTTTGGCACGCAATGCGGAGTTGGCTTCGCTCAGCTGCTGTTGAAGAGCAGTGTTGGCTCCTGAAGGAAAGGAAGAAAGATAACATTCATCAATAAAGTAGGTCGCTGGGGAGATCCAGCCCGACTGCTCAGCAGTCGGCCCGAATCTCGGGGACTACAGCCTGCGGGTGCGCCGGCGCACCCCCGCGGAGAAGAAAAAGTACTTACTCCGGCTCTCCGCCAAGTCGGTGGTCCGCTTGCCCAGCTCTTCAACGTTACGGTTGAAGGCAGTGACGCGGAGGTTGTGGTAATCCTGCGACAAGCATTTCAGAAAAAGTTAGTACCCAGAGTTCGTCAAATGGAGTTTCGGGCCGCCTGCTCAGTAGCCAGCCCGAAACTCGGGGACTACACCCAGTGGGTGCGCTGGCGCGGCCCCACAGAGAGGAACAAGAAAACAAAGACCAAAGGTAAAAAACATACCCGGACGGCTGCCCGCGACACCAGGTACGCCTTGGTACAATTCTGGAGAGTGTCGCCCTCAGCACGAAGCTTCGCCTGGACGTCCAGAAGCGCCTGGTTCAGCGGCCCGGTGCCGCCTCCTCGCACCCACCCAATGGGCGCGGCGCTCGTCGCTTCGGCGTCTGGGATCGCCGAGCTGGCGGTGCCGGTTTCCAGGGGTGGGGTGCCGAAGTCGCCTTCTCCAGACGACGGCATGTTGGCGAGCCGACGTGGAGAAGTAGCCAGTCGGCGGCACCGGAGGGTCCGCTGGCTGTCTGCCTTGTGCGCCTTCAGACGGCGGCGGAGGCGGCGGCGGAACGTTCGTGTCTGGCGCAGAGGGGTCGACGCCTTCCCTCTCCATGACGAGGTTCTCCCCGCCGGCTTCTCCAGTCTACCCTGTGAACTCCAGAGGCGGCGGTGCAGAGTTCAACGGGGTGACGAACAAGTGGAGGCCTCCGCCCTGTCGGCCTCCGCCTTCTCTAGGCAAATGGCCTCTTCTTCGTTGCGCCTTTCCCACGCATCCCACTCTGTCGCCTCCCGGAGGTCGGCAGCGGGGTCAATCCGCCGAGTGGTGGCGGACGTCTCCGCTGACCCCATGACGGAGGCGGCAGTGACCCTCTCAAGTGTGAGGGGAGCCCTGAAGTAAGGTAAGCAAGCAAAAGACTCAGGCAAAGCCACAAAGAAAGAATAAGCATCAAAGACAGAATACTCATGCGGAGACCAATGGCGGATTCTTCACTTCCTTACGGAAGCGGATGGCCTTCGCAGCCGCCTCGTCCTGCCGGGTCGCCGCAGCCGAACCCTTGGGCTTCTTCGGCCGACTGCCGAACAAGGTCGGCACAGCCCTGCGCATCTTCCCGCCGCCTGGAGCACCCGGCGCGGCAGAAGAGCCCGCGCCAGGCTGACCGGCTCCTGGCCGATGGTGAGGGGCGACTTCTCCTTCGGCGTCGTCGTCAGGCCAGTCGGCGAAAGTAGCCGAAGGCCTGAAGTCGCCTGTTGTTCCTCCTCCTCCCTCGGCGTCGTCCTCCAGAGCCGCCGCCCCCAGATCGGGGTCATCGACGTCGCTCTCCGCCCAGTCGGCGAGGAACTCACGGGCCGGCGCCGAGGTGCCGGCTGGTGGGTGGAGGAGGGGATTCTGACCAAAGCCGACTGGTCAAAACAAACTCGGCAAGAAACAAGACAATCCAAAGAAAGAAAGGAGAGGTAACTCACCACGGGTGGGGGGTTGGCGCAGGAGTACGGCTCCTTGCCGAACTGCCAGTCCTCTAGGAGCTTGCTCTCCGAGAGGTAATTCACCATGAAGGCCACCTCCTCGTGAGGCATGTCTTTGGTGCACATCCGACTCGGGTCGTGGTACCCGCTTATCTGGCATATCATGTGGGGGCGGCCTTGGAGCGGGAGAACTCGGCGCACTACGAAGGCGGCCAGCAGGTCTGGACCAGTCAGGCCCTCCGACTGCGTCAGCACTCGTAGTCGCGTGATGGCGCCGGCTCCCGCAGGCGTCAGCGACCTGGCCCGGTACGACCAGTTGGGCAGTCTCCCAGCCGGCGGGCCGGCTTTGAAAGCCGGCAGGTTGACCCAGTCGCCCCTCGCGGAGATGCTCCTGACGTAGAAGTAGGATCTCTGCCACATCTTCACTGACTTGATAAGCGAGATGAAGGGGAAGGGATTGTCGGCCCCCGACCTTCGCACGGCGATGAAAGAACCGCACTGAGCCGGCACGCCCACGGTCTGGGTGCCGAGCTTGGAGAAGAAGAACTTCCCCCAGAGCTCGAGGGTGGGGAGGACTTCGAGGAAGCCTTCGCACAAGGCCACGAAGGCGGACAATAGCACTACTGTGTTGGGGGTGAGGTGGTGCGGCTGGAGGCCGTAGAACTCCAGGAAGGATCGGAAGAAACTGCTCGCCGGCAGCCCCAACCCGCGCAAGTGAGTCCGAATTAAGCAAGTACGACTCCTTCTAGTCGGCCCCGCAGAAGTCAATCAAAGACCATGTGTTGAGCACCCGGAAAGGGAAACTGCTGAGGCTTCTCGGCCGATCGTCCGTGGCGCCTCACCAGCTTCGGGGACTACTGTCAGAGTAATGGGCCATGGGTAGACCAACCCGAGCCCCAGAACCTTTCCAGAAATCGGGGCAGGCTGCGCCCCTCAAGACCCTAGGACAAAGAGCCGCCTTCTGAGGAGTCGACAGCAAGACGGCCGACTGCCCGCTCACGGCCGAGTCCCAGGGACGGCTTCAGGATAAGCCGACTCCTGACTAGCGACTTCCAGAGAAGCCGGCTTTGGGGAGTCGGCCTGCGACTCCAACAAACCCCCTGACCTCATCAAAGGGGACGGAGCAGGGGCGTGGCTACAGTGAAGCCCACTCCCGCCCCATACCGAGGGCAGGCATGGCCACAACACGCCGTACCCGGGAAGATCTCCGTGCGGCATGGCACTGTTGCCCTGCCAGCCCTGACATCAGCACCGCACGGTCGAATCCTGCCCCAACGACGGCTTGTTTATCCGGCCTAGAGGCAGCAGGCCCCACCAGTCAGTGAGACCACAGGAGACGGCAAGAGAACCACCAATCGGACTCGTTGAGAGCCGGCCCCGGGGAGTCGGTCGAGCCCTCCCCCGGGGCCCACGTACCATTAATCGAGATGTGATGGGGAGTGGCAACAGTGATCGCCCGCCAGGCGGCGGGGCTATTGCTACGACCTCATGATCAAGCCCGCGTCATCAGAAGCACGGCTACAGTAATCAGCAGCCGGCAGGACCCGCCCGTGGCGGATGCAGCCTGTCGGCTCTGTACCAGACCAGTCAGCGGGCCCCAGTAGTCGGCGGAGAAGACGGAGGCCAGAGGCACTGACGGCTGGGCCCGCATCCAACCGGATTACCATTGTACCCTTGGGGGGTAGGCCTATATAAACCCCCCAGGGCACCCATGCAAAGGGTTGGAACCCAGTAGCACTAGACCATATCAGATAAAAGGGAGAGAGCTAGCCTTGCCCTCTCCGGCCACCGAGAAACAGCTCAAGGAGCAACCGTGTGAACACTTGGCCATAGTGATCATGCGGAGACCCCGCAGAGCAGCAGTAGGGGTATTATCTCCCCGGAGAGCCCTGAAGCTGGGTAAGATTCGCCGGCGTGCATGTCTTCGCCTCATCCCGTTTCCAGGCACCGGCAACATTCTACTCGCCCCCACCATGATAAGCCATCCTTTGGCATATGTCGCACCAAACCCCCGACAGTATGTGGTGATGAATAATGCAAAATTTTATTAGCTTCGATGCCATGCTATACATAGTGGTTTAAATAACTTGTGTTTCTTATGCTGGAAAGTAATTCAGAATTTGTTTCCGTTTCAATTAGAGCCCTGATGCAGACAAGGATTGTGTGGTTGTACATGTCACTCGCTATGAGGCGGATGACTTGAATATACGCACTGGTAAAATATAGTTTTTAGCCCGTTGGATCCTGGAAGCCATTTGCGCTTATACCAATGAAGAGTTGTATTCCAGCCTCACTGTTGTCAGGCGTGTTGTCCAGGGTGTACTGAAGCACAAGAAGTTCAAAGCTACTCATTCGTTTGTTACGCATACTGTTCTTGTCAAGCTTACACAGGAAGATGACGTGGCACGCCTCCACAAACAAGTTTATGAGTAGCAAGGCCACAAGGTTGTCTTCATGAAGGTTCACAGGATTGAGCTGCTGCCGGACGTCCTCGATGATGTTCATGGCAAGGTCCGTCTTGTGTCCAGGCAAAATTAGATCGAGGCATGAAATACTTGCCCCAGCTATTGTTTAATAGTAGTTTGGATTCTGTCTAATTATCCGAACCTTGCCTGTTATCAAGCCCTCTAGGGCTAGTACTCTGTTTGAATCCGTCTATGGGAATTGCTGCTACTTTTGTGTGCCCATGAATCATCGTAATTGTTGCCGAAATAGATGCGTCCTCACTAGTTTTATCATACGAGCAGTGTGTGTTTTGATGAAATAGAGTACTCGTTTGAGAACTGTGCGCCGACATATACATAAGTACTTGTAAGCACTACTGGTGCTACCCCACTTGTAAGCAGTTGTGCAAAACACGGCACATTGTCTCAGCTCGCTTCAACACTATGCTATCGACCAGCTAACAATAAACAATCTGCTGTCTGGCATATAAGCAACTATGTATCTTGTTACAGTGGTTCATGCAGTTAACTGAGGCCACAATGTAAATTCCAAACGTTCACATGCTAGTCCAGCGTTCATGTGGAACACTCACATTAAACTCGGCTTCATAAAAAACTTGAAAAGCGTAAGTTAAGAAATTTTATACATCTCAATGATTCATAGAACATAACAAACACATACTAGTTCGCAGCAAAAGACAAAGTTGTGAGAAGGTTTACAAATCAGGAAAAACAAGCAAGGCTTCTCTGAGCAAAGGGCCTCCCAACAGGCTTAAATTTCCTGGAGTTCACTCTGGTTTTTTCTTTTTGCCACCATCTAGGGTAAGGTTCTCTCATTCCAAAATAACCAATTATAATTGTGTTCTCAGCTAGAATGCTGAACTGAACCATGTAGTGTACTGACCAGCTGAAATTCTTGTGCATTCCACCAAATTTAAGCACTGCTATTTGCAGAAATAAGGAGACCACAATGCCTCTTGTCCGCGCACCTGTCCAGAAAACCACAGTGTAGCCGTGCTAGATAGTCCTCGGTCCATGGATGAACTGGTAGAAAGTGCATTCTGGACTAGGATGCAGTTGTTTTCGCTCGTCCCTACACTGCAATTAGGAAGTAAAACGTACGAATCAACTTATTTTATATTGCGTTGGTCATTCTACCTAGTAACTACCAATGTAGGAATGCCTGGAAGATGGGTGGTTAGACGACGGCAACGAGGGATATCCATCTCATTTGCGCAGTTCTACTGAAACTGAGGTGTGTGCTTTTGATTGCGCGGAAAGAAACGATACGGAGACAGATATCCCGAAACGATATGGAGACAAACATCCCTATTTGCGCAAATACGAAATACAGTTATTTAAACAGTGACATATATTTGCAGTGGCGTATGATTAACAACATCATCTATTGTGTTATAATTAGCACTAGATTGACAGTATGAAAGTGTCCTTAAGTAAGTAGCATCACATCACATCAACACTGCCACTAGATTAACATGCAAAACAATAGCATTAGTATTACTGTCATGAGAGTAGCTCATGGTCAGTAAATGTGCAATCAAATTTGTGCAGTTCCACTGGGATGAAGTGATGTTAGCGGTGTGTGATTTAAGTGTAAATGCAAAAACACAATTCATGGGAAATAAAGCAAGAGGGAAGCACTTCATAAAATGGTAGTGGCATTGCTTCAATTTATCGATGGCACTAGACCATTACTTATTAGTGACATTAGGTGGCATTGCTTAATGCTTCATGTGATTTTACATTAACGGTAGCGATATGGGCGTAGGGACAGCAGGGCCATAAAGTGGTGAGGCAGATGTGGTTGCCGAGAGCGGCAAACACTCAGGTAGCATGTCTACATTTGTCCCATTTTTTATCTCCTCGGCAACATTTTCCTATGTGAGCACAGGAAATCTAGACCTGCTCATTCTCATTTGCGTTGTCCCCCAACACCTGTCAATTTCTTTCCTTTTTCAACCAAGAGATAGGTCCACATCCCCCACCCTTCGCCATCCACCATGCTTTCTTCGTCTTCTCAACCAAGAGACCGGTTGGGTAGCCAGTATCTACTACTTTCCCCCGTTTCCTCTTAGAACCAAGTCCTAGATTCATGCTACAACTTTCCCACTTTCTTCCTTGTTTGAACCAACTCTTAGAGTCGACTGTATGAACTAGCTTTACCTCTAATAATAGTAAAAGTCTAGGTGGCTTTGGAACAGCGGACGAAAGTAGAAAAAGATCCACACGAAGCCAAGTGGGGAGCTGGGGCAGTAGAGCAAGGTAGGTTTCGAAGGAATATATACCCGAGGGTCGTCGGCATGTGGCAAAGACGGCTTTGGGAGGCCGCATCTTGGCCACAATACCGCAGGGAGGAAGAAGGGGTCGGAGGCCCTCCGGAGCCAGCGCTCTCTCGTAGAGAATGGAACGGCCGCCGATCCGGACACGTGGGCAGCCGTTGGTCTCCTCCCTCGCCGCCGACAACACCGTGAACAATACACCTACACCCCTACCCCGATCGAGGTTGTCCGGCCAGACTTGTGACCAGCCGTGAGCTGAGAGAGAGTGTGGCCCCCTATGTCTTGCTTAGATCTGGAGAGCATGAGAGAGTGAACGAGAGGAACCCTAGTAAAGCAAGCGCTAAGGCTCCTGCTTATATATATAGTGGAGTGATTTTGTTGTACCAGCTTCAAAAAATGTGCTCCTACGTGTACCCGCGAGTGGGTTTGAGAGAACTAGTGCGTGCGTGCACCGCTTCTTTTCGTGAGAGTATAATATACTATGCCCAAAGAACGTTCGCCACAAGAGTAATAGTATAAGTGTGTGACGTGTGAGCTAAAATAAAATGTGCGCGATGTCTTTTGTTTTTTAGAAGTTCCGAGGGTAGGGTGTGAAGAGCACATATGTGTGTGACGTCTACCTACAGATAGACCGTGGGTGCGAGAGGACTCGGGAGGGTGCGTGTGCGTGAGAGAGAGAGAGGGGGGCACGTATCAATGCAATGCATGTGTCCGTAAATCATTATCCGACAAACGTTCGCCACAAGCCTTTTCCTGACGAACGCCGTAAGAACCGTTAGATCGGCATCCGATAGTGTCAGTTTTGCCATGTCATTTAACAGAACAGCTAATCCTCCTACACACAAATCTTCCACGTGAGTGTTAGCAACTGCGATATGCTCCCTCCGTTCCAAAATACAGTGCATATAGCTTTATTGAAAATTCGAACCTTGCAAACTTTTACCGAGTTTTTGTGTACCAAATTGCACATGTAGAATACCCGGTATATATCATTTCATTCATCTTCGAGAGGTAACTATAAAGATGGGGGAGGAGTCTACAAAGAAAGACCATCATATCACCTGGAACAATTTCAACCATCCTTCGGTGTGGAGGAATATCATAGGAACTCTATATGATATGATTTTTATAGAATTTTTTCCTTTAGAGCCAATTGGTTCATAGGAATAGATTCATATACTCCACATTTCAAAGGAAATAAACGTGATATCAGTTCTATAGCTTTAGAGCCACTTGGTTCATATGAATGGATTCCTATACTCCCATAATTTCAAAGGAAAATAAACATTAGCGTATATTCAATAGAAAAGTTCCTATGATATGAACCAAATTACATCTCTTTTCTAATCGCTCCTCATAGGAATTGAGATACATGGCATCTCTAGATTCAATAGAAAAGTTCCTATGATGTCAACTAGATTACATCTCTTTTCCAATCCCTACTCACAGGAAGTGAGATACTCCATGTCATCTCTTTCCCTATAACTTCCATGTATACATCTTCTATTCCTAAATAGCTAGTACAACCCACTAGTAGCTTTTTTCCAAGACATGCAACTATGGCACAAGAACTATATAGTGTGTGAATAACTTGAAAGATGGTCGCTGGAAGAAGCTAATCCAACAGTACAGAGATGGCAAATCCGAGCACTACTGGCCGTTGGATATCATCAACATTCCACCAGATCTGCCACATGTACAATTTAGAAGACTCCATGGTTGAACTTAAGCATAATGCACAAACCTCAAAACAAAAGCACTTCTCCTTTGTTCTAGAATCTTCTGTATCATAATTGATTTTGTTTCTAAACGAATTGCCATTATTTCTTTTTTACTTTATGCTTTACAATGCACAACCCCATGAATCTTAACATTTTTATAAAACTAATTGATTTTGAATGAGATGAACTATAAGAACTAAACGAACATCTATATCATGCATATATGACTCAAAGCTTTACATGCTGTAGTGTGTATTTATTCATAATTTGGTTTCGAAATCTCATGCGTTCAATGCATGTGTACCTTACTAGTTTTGAGTGCAGTAGAAAATTTCACGCGACCCTGCGTATATCAAAATGCAGGGCCCATGCATGATTGCCTTTCGGTCGAACCTACGTCCACAATTGTTTGTACATACTATATCTCCACTGGTCCCCGAACCCAAAATGCTGCCTCGTTCCCCAGAACCAAGCGGCCCACACATATTTAAGGCATCGACTCAAACTCAATACGTCTCCTGTTTACTACGACGTGGCCCCGCACGCCCTAGTAGTACTCCTACAAACACTACCGCCGCACACATCATCGGTTTTCTTCAAGAGGACGAGGGAGAAGACGATTTGTAGTGGAGGCACTTTCAGAAAAAAGATCTGTAGTGGAGACCCCTACCCTAGGTTCCCCTAGGTAGCTACCGCACGCATCATTGGTTTTCTCTTTTCTTTATGCTCTTGCGCCCTAGAGTGAAATGATGGTTGCTTCGTCCGTCCAGCTTAATGCGGGAAAGGTGGGGCTTTGTGATTTGACCCCTCATCGCTCATTTTCTACTACTGCGGTGCTACGATCTGGGTGCCTCCAATTCCAACCACTGCTCCGAACTGTAATTTGGTGCATCGCACGTGGAACAAGGCGGTGGATGAGCCACATGTCGGCCAAAGGGGTCCTGTTAAGTGTGTCGCCATTTCGTGTCCGGACTGACCCTGCTTGAGTCACTACGCCAACACGACAGGTGCAGCCTACCACTTGGTTTTGCTCCTTGGTGAATCCCGACTATATTGATCTAAAACGATACGTACTGAACTACCCTCTCCGTCTCGTTTTTTTAGACGTCTCGGTTTATAGGGCATGCACGTAGTTCTAGGTCATCCATTTGACTAACTATATCTGAGTTACTATGTCACAAAAAGTTTATCATTGGATTATTAAGCGGATGTAGTTTCTAAACATATACTGTTCATCACATATATAGCCAGTTAAATTCTCAACCTAGAACGACGAGCATGCCATGTATAAACCGATACGGAGGAACTATAGTAGTAATAATGAGGTGATTTTACCGAGCGATCAGCAGGGGAGCATGGCATGTCATGTGGTCCCACGTGTCATGATGTACCAAGGCGATGCGCGTATCCCTCTTGAGGCAGAAGCAATACTACGTGGTTTGAGATGATGGCGAATCGAAGTGTGAAATAATGGTTGCTTTGTCCGTCTGGGAAGGTGCGGCATCGTGATTTGACGTCTCATTGCTCATTACTACTACTACTGGGGCGGTACGACTGGGGTGCGTCCCCTGCTGTTCTGCACTATTTTTTGGTGCTTGACACGTCGACCCAATTGCTATATGTCCCACATGTCGGCGACAGGAAGTACATAATTCATGAAAGCGATTGTCGACGGAGGAGTACAAGACACGGCTTGGGTTTTTGCTGCTTTGCGCAATCCATCGGCACAAACTGGACTAAAAAAAGGCGAGGGCGGGTCTTTTCCCGTGCGGGAGGCAGGGGAGTTTGGCATAGTCTGTTCAAGGCAAGGAGGCAGGAAGGGAAACAAGCAAATAAAGGTTTAGCGACTTAGTTTTGGGAATATCTGATTTTACGGAGTACGTACCCACTAGGGTTTATAGGGCTCATCTAAAAAACATTCGTTTTTCCGTTTTATAAGTATCAATTCTACTACTACTAGTAGTACCATCACATGTTGGATTTCGAGGTGCGTTAGATCACCCGATGCAAGCAGTGTCAAGAGAAAACTCACTAATGCATGTAGAAGTTCATGGAAATTTAGTGGTCATTCATGCATTCGTTCTAATTAATGCCTCGGTAAACATAACTTCTTGAGAAAAATGAGCGTACTAATTACTTGTGCAAACTAGGAGTACGAAATTAATTCGACCACTCACCGTCTACCTTGATTGGAGAGATTTTGAAATTGAGCCATAAACTGGAAAGGAGGGAGTAGTAACTTTTGTCTCGATTACTATTTGTGGCCTTGTATAGATGCAAAATGTATTTTTTATAGGGGCCTTGTATAAGTAAATGGAGGGAGTACTAAAGAACATATATATTCCAAACAATATGACAATCTCTCTAACCAAGATAGTAGGGACGAGGAGTAAACGGAGGGAGTAGTAAAATTTTCTCCTCGTCCTGCGAGCCACCGCGCTTGTGGGCGAGGGAGTAGGCGTAAGGCGTACAATACTACTACTAGTAAGCAAGCTTCAGCTCATCCTACGAGTCACCGCGCCCGTGGGCGGGGGAGACGGCGTACTAAGCAACCTTCTCCTCATTCTGCGAGTTGACGGGACACATCAAAAGTACTCCAGAGTATAGAGCCTTGCCTCTAAGGTAGGCCCCACATGGTTTTCCTATTTTTTAACATAACGCGTCAGGTCACAATTTGTTTGTTCACCTGTGGTAGACGATCCTCCCTCCACCAAGTGGACAACCAGTACACCTGTCAAATTACCACGTGGGCTGCCTTTTTGTACATAAATGAGCTCCACTGTGTACCCGCACGGGTGTGGTTGCGAAAGAGACGGGAGTACGTGCGCCGTGCGTGCACCTCTTCTCTTCGTGCACGTCCCCCACCTACGTGGGTGTGTGAGAGATACAAACCTAGACAAATGGCTTGTGCGAAATAACTACTATTCGTAAGCCGTTGTAAGAGTGGACAAAATGGTGAAGGAGGAGATAGGGGAGCAGTGGAGGTGTGCGATTCTTGGCCGGCGTTTGGCCTTATTTAAATAGGAGATTAAATAGACGGCGGACGGGAGGAGCTCGTCCAGCGTTTCATTTAACGCCGACCCGGTCATGAACGAACGTGTGTCCAGAGTGGGTTTCTCGGATTCCACACGTGCGGGTTACATGGAGGCGTATGAATGCGGCAAGGAGGCGTGTTCAGTCGGGCATGCAGTGAGTGGCACCCTCGACTCTGACGTAGGACACCGCACCATTCTTCCACTGACGTGTGGGCTCTTTGGGTACATGGCCTGCATGTCAGTGACCCAACGCAGCCAGCGCACAGTAGAGGAACCTTTGGTGGGCCAGGGCGGTCAGAAGCGGGCATTTCATAAACCGATGATTGTTCATTGAGTGTGACGTCATCCTTTTAATGTAGATAAGCCTACTATGTTGATAGCCCATTCGATACATTGTGATTCATAAAGAATGCTGCAAACATCGATGTTCTGCTTATCACAGATAAGATTGATTAATACCTATAACAATCCATGTCCTTAACAAAGGGTGCATGCACGTATAGATTGAGCACATGTCTTGTGTCGTGTCCTGTGTGCATGCAGGCGTGCGAGTGTTGCGTGCGTGCAAGGGTACGTTTCAGTGTTGCATGCATGTGTGCGTACGTGCATGTGTTCGTGAGTGCATGTGTACGTGTCAGTGTTGCACGCTTGCATGCATGCGTGTGTTTGTTATGTGTACGTGTCAGTGTTGCACGCCTGCATGCGTGCGTGTCTTGCGTGTGTGCATGTGTACGTTCGGGGTGAGGCTACACGTCAGTCGACTGACTTTTTCATCTCTGGTCATTAGATTTTCCAGCCGTTGGATACGAAATCAAAGGCCTGCAGTTTATCATCAAACTCCACCGCCCTGAGCCGCCATCCACCACCGGCCGGACAACCGGCCCCTGCCGCCCACGGCCGGCCCGCTCCGCGACGCCGCCCCGCCCGCCCCAAAACCACTCCCTATTGCCGGTCCGCCGTCACACCGGCCGTCTCTCTAGGCCCCCCCGCGCCGAGCTTTTCCTTCGGCAATCCCCACCCCACCACCCAATCAATGCCCCGCATCACCGGAGACTGCCAACCAGAGGTCTCACGACCTGGAGTACCCACCGACAACTAATTTATTACCATTTCCGTCCTTCATATACGCACTGACGGGTGGGCCCTATGGTAATGTGCGCTGCTGAATGTGGACCGTTTGACTGGTCAATTGATCGTGTCATCAACAAATTACGGAGCTGTATGGTGAGCCAGTGACCGTATGATCACCCTAAAATGTATTTTATTAACATAATACAGACTCAAACTACCATTTCTTTCTTTCATATACGGGCTGACAGGTGGGCCCCACGGTTACGCGCCCCGATGGTGCAACACTCGTTGAGCCACGTGGAACGTTTGACAGGTCAATTGATTGTGTCCTCAACAAAATACGGAGTTGTATGGGTAAGTCAGTGACCGTATAATCATGACATGTATTTTTTAACACAGTACAGACGCAAGGGCTCATATATACGCGCAAGCACTCACTGCTATAAGCGCACACACGCACACCCTACCCCTATGAGCACCTTCGAGAGAGTGAGCCAGCATATGATCTTGAGATTTTACGAAGTCACCATAGGTGCCTCGTAGTCGAGTGGAACGTCTCCTCCCACTGAACGCACATTGCCGTAAAATGTTGAAATTAACCCAGGATAAATGCGAGCACCGGGACTTTAACCCTGGTGGGCTCGAGAAACAACTGTCCTCCTAACCATCCAACCACATGTTGGTTAGCACGATATAATGTATGTGGCGACTGTGATGACCTTATTATGAAGTCCAGTGACCATATCGTGCTTTCGCTTGAAATACAATGACCGTAAGTGTCGCCAACAAAATATGGAGCACACATCAAATGCAAAGTCTGTCAGTGTCATCAAGAAAATACGGAGACGTATCGTGAGCTAGATACCGTATGATCACCACGATAATGTATACGGTGACCGTGATGAGCATATTCTGAACTCCAGTGACCGTATAGTGCTTTATCTTGAAATACAGTGACCGTCATGCGTGAATGTGTCGTGGGCATGCAGACTTTTAGAGGGCCCAGAGATAGTTTGTGTGCGTACGTGAAAGTGGTGTAGAAAGAGGGGATGTCCAGTGGAGACAAGGAGAGATATGCCCTTCGTTTCTCTTTCTCGTGACTAATATTTTAGGAGAATATATAAACATTCACAATGCAGAACACATATTTTTGGATGCACCATGCAATTAGCTTTCATGTATAACATTGTACTATTGTATATGCTTATTTTCTTAGTGGCCGATTGCGTGTGTGGTGTGGTGGACACATCATTTCTAGTTGTGGTGGGTTAACATGAGGACTCATGGGTCGGTTCCATCCTACGCCACATAGGTTGGATTGAGACGCGTTATACGAAGACCCATGTGGAGGACTCGGCGTACAACACGAAGCTAGCTACCAGAGTTGCGGAGGACTCTATCCCCACTGGTGATAAGCCGACTATATACGATTTGTAACCCTAGGCCCCCAGTATGTTATAGAAGCTTGGGGGCTAGTTCGTCGATAGTACACACACACACACACAATGCCTAGTATTCACGTGTACTTTGTACACACCCCTATCACTAATATACAGTACCAACAGTAGGCTTTTTCCTCAACTGCAAGGGTCCAAACTAGGGTAAAACTTTGCCTCGTTTTACCATCCAGCCTAACAGTCAGGGATATCCTACCGAATGATATGATGGAATCATATCTGCCAACTACTAAGAGAGAGCTGTGTCTGGGGGCATGTGTGCGAGAGAGGCCTAAAGATAATGTGTGTGCGGGAGACACGTAGGCACATATGTATATATATGTGCGTATAGAGGGCTAGTAGAGACCGTGGATGTGTATATATGCATGTGAGAGAAATAGTGTTTTCCAACTGAGATTAGTGAAAAGAGTGGTACATAGTAGTCAGAAAGAGAGAGAGAGTGAGAGAGAGAGAGAGTGAGAGAGAGAGAGATACAGAGAGAGCATGTGCGTGAGACTCCCTGACACCCCGAGAGAGATTGTGAGCATGTGTGAAAGAGAAATGCCGATGTATATAAAGTGTGTGCACTTATGCGGTAGATAGAGAGAGATATAGCGCGTTTGTGAGAACGGGCCGAGGCATAGTGCATCTACGTGTAAAATGCGGTTCTACGCATTAAATTAAAATATAAATGGCATTATTTTTTTCGGATGAGATCATGAATTTTGCAAATTGCGTACGGACGAAAATCAGTCTATCAGACACCCATACTCTATTCAATTCTAGCATGTGCATGTGTTTATTTCATATTATCGATCCATAGAGTGAGAGCGGTTTAAAATACAGGCAATGGATGCTTTTGCAATTCATATATAAAGATTAATTAGTGCACTCCATGTTGTTAGTGTGAAGCCCTTTATACATTTGTCACTTGCATGGATACATTCCAAATTGCTAGCTACGAAATAGAATACATGTCGAATTCAACATAAAGAGGGGTTCGAAGATTCGAATTCATAGGAAGTGCATTCATCTATTTGAACCCGAGATAATGGCATTTGTAAATCAGATGTAAAAGGGGGCATCAATCTTTGTTGTGCGTTTGAACATGCTATATATATTCATACACATGTCTAACTTTTTTTTGCAACCAAGGAGATTATATCTGGAACCATGCATGAACTGAGGTAAGTTGCATATTTTTTAATATATACTCGTGTACAATATATACTCAAATTTACCACCTCCATTCCAAGATAATCGTAGCTTTAGGATTTTCAAGAGTAAAGATTTGTGAAGTTTGAAAAATCCTGAATGTTCAATTCAAGAGAACCGAAAACGTTAATGCTTCTGCTCCCAAATATTGAACGAAGTGCCAAATAGGCCTCTGGTCACCCGAAACCGCGCGAGACTAATGTTTGGTGGTAGGAAATTACTGTCCCGACTCTGGCCCGTGTAGCCTATCGGCCCGATGTCCAAAGGTCTAAACCGGGGTAGGTTTGTAACTTCACCAAGACGCCAGTCTCAACCACCTCCGAGAGGCATTCATACGCCGTGGGCGCCTAAACACCCATGCGCTCGGCCGAAATCTATCCCGCCCACATTTGGGACACCTGAGATTACTGTCCTACCCCCAACCTGCAATATGTCCAAAATTTTAGATGGGGGAAAAGTTTGTAACTTTCTCCAAATTTCAAACAAGCGCGTCCCAAACCGAAACATTGTTCCCCCATAAGTTCCCCGCCTCCCTCCGTTTCCCCATTCATACTTCGTGGGCGCCAAAACGCCCTCTCCACCAGCCGCAAAACCCCAGCCTCCTTCGTCCTCCACCCCATAGCGCCCAATCCACCACCGCCCTCCTCCATCACGCCGGAGCCGGTACCCCGATGTCGTCGTCCAACGCAACCGCAACCGCAACGCCCTCAAGGACTTAGCAGCTGAACCCGAGGTAGAGCTGCCTCCACGACCCTGACGCCGACGTGCGCCATACCAGAGCTACTCCGACTATGCCGTCCTGCGCCTCATTGCTGCTACACTATCGCAACCGTCCACCACACCGGAGCTGTTCCCGCTACACCGACATTCGCCGCCTCGGATCTACTTCCCTGCCGACAGGCGGCCACCGCACCACACTCAACAACTTGGCCATGGGTTCGTCCAAGGCTGCACCGTCCTCCACAACTTCTCGTTTCAAGCGAACCACAAGAAGATCGTTGGAAAAACAGAAGGAGGACACAGCACTGCCCGCAGAAAGAGGTACTCCTCTTCCCTTATTCGTGCAAACCTTACGTCTCTACTCACATCATATTCATCCCACGAAAGAAACTAGTTGAGCGCTTCTTGCTGCATCTTCTTCGTGATACTAAATGCACAAGGTTTCCTCCCGTTACCATTTCACCTTTGTTAGAGGCCAGTAGCCCGCCTGGATTTCAATTCAGGGTCAGTCGAACCGCAATTAAAAGAAGCAGCACCCGATTAGGTCCGCGGAGCACCTAGTCCGCCTGTTCACCGGGAAAGCGGCGCATCGGTGTCTATCATAGGGGCGTGGGGCACAGGAGCTGCTTGCGCCTGATCTGGAGGTCGGTGGGGCTTGAATGGATGGCCGGGGGGTGGTGCCAAGCACGGCAGTGCGGTGAGGTCGAGGGGAGGGCGCAGGCAGGGGACTGGGCCAGTGGTCACTGCAATTTTGAGGAAGATCGTCAACACTGATTGGCTGGAGGTAGATGAAGGCGATTTGCCCATTCTTTGTACATCGGACTATGCAAAAAAATGGACTGACCTATTTGTTTTTAGTCAAATGTTATTTTCATAGAATCCTGTAGTAATTTAGAGTGCCATGCATGTTGTAGAGCTATCATATGTCTCTCGTCATTTATTTCTTACCGACCTGCTATCTGCTACCTTTGCATTGTACTAATTGTGCACACACTTCACCCATACTCACACTATTGTTTTTTATGCATGGGTATTTCAGACTCTGACGCAGTGTTGATGAATGCTGAAAAGAAAAGACAGAAGTCGCTCCAGTGTAATTCGAAGATAAGCACTAAGCTTTTCAGCGCTCTAAAGGATGCAGTGTCAGCAGTTGGAGACAGTAAACGCAGCTCTGCAGTTGATGATCTCAGTTGCCACACACAACCATCCCAGGTGCTTGCTTTAACTTCGTGCTGTCAAATGTGGTTGCATGTTGCATATGGTTAAATTGCATCTGCTTACTTTACACATTATACCTTTGATAATATGTAACGCCCCGAGACCGTTGCACAAGGTGTCTTCCAGTTATTTGCCGTTGTTGCCTTGTCATTCACTTGCGTGTTGCATCTTGACATGTCATCATTTGCATTGCATTTGCATTTTTTCAAAACTTGCATTCGACCGGGTCTCCCAGTTCCTTCCATTGTTCGTTCTGAGCCCAGACACACTTGCATGCGCTTGTGGCACATCCGAAATATTATTTTATAAGTGGCCGGAAAATGTTCTTGGAATGGGTTGAAAGTTAGCATGCGGTCTTGTTATGTTGTCAGTAGGTCGCCTGCCAAGTTTCATCGCATTCGGGGTCCGTTTGATGCCCCATCGGTTAACTATAGCGGCAGTATAGTCGGTCTATCGTCGGACGTTTTCGGTCTCCAAAAACTGTTCCCGGGCTTTCCGTCTCTTTCCTCCCTAGACCGTCTAGATAGTCCTTTACCTACCGCCAGACCCCAACCTAACCTCTCTTGTCATCCCGTGGCCCTCCTCGCGCGCGCGTCCGAAAGCTTTCCCAGACCCGACCCGGGCAGTCGTCTCCGTTGGATTCGTATCATCCCCAAACATCCCTAAAACATCTGCGATTATTTGTTTGGTCTCCCTAGCCTATTTTTCTCGACCGCCCGATTGCGATCAGAGGCATGAGGTAGCCCCGAATGTAACCCACATGCTATATATAGGTCCAACCCTTGGATCTAGGCAGTTTGTCCCATCCTTCCCACTCCACCGCCGCCACCATCTTCCTCGGGATCCATCCCGAGCCAACCACCTCTCCACCTGCTCTTGTGTGATTTAGCCATAGCTCAGTGTTCATGTTTTGTCAAGCATCTTGTGTACATCACTGCCATATGCTTTGTTGCTATGTCGGAGTGCAGCAGCTTAGTTTCTTGTTGCATTCTAGATGGCATCGTGCTGTTAATCGCAGAATTGTGCCATTCTTGTTTTGCTTGCCATTTGCAAACCGTGCATCCGTTTCCGGTGATCTTTATATCGATTTCAACTGAAATCATATCATCTTTCCAGCGGCACACTTGGTTTGCCAAGTTGATGCCTTGATCATTCTTTCCCTTCCGCAGCACGCATATGCATTGCATATCGCATCTCACATATCATGCCATGTTTTGCATCATGTTGCTTATGCATTGCATCGTGATTGATTGTTGGTCCTTTGCTTGTGTTCTTGCTTTGGGTAGATCCGGGAGACGAGTACATGACCGAGGAACCTGTCGAGTACGCTTTCGAGGATCAAGCTTTCTGCAACTCTAAGAACTTCGCAGGGAAGATGACCATACCCTCGAAATCACTTCTATCTTTGCTTGCTAGTTGTTTGATCTATTGATATGCTATGCTACCTACCACTTGCTATATCATGCCTCCCGTATTGGCATGTCAAGCCTCTAACCCACCTTCCCTAGCAAACCATTGTTTGGCTATGTTACTGCTTTGCTCAACCCTTCTTATAGCGTTGCTAGTTGCAATTGAAGATGAAATTTGTTCCATGTTGGAACATGGATATGTTGGGATATCACAATATCTCTTATTTAATTTAATGCATCTATATACTTGGTAAAGAATGGAAGGTGTCGGGGGTTGGGTGCGACATATGCCAATGGATGGCTTATCATGGTGGGGGCTAGTAGAACGTCGTCAGTGCCTGGAAACGGGATGAGGCATAGACACGAACGCCGACGTACTTTACCCAGGTTCGGGGCTCTCCTAGGACATAACACCCCTAGTCCTGCTCTGCGGGGTCTCCGCATGATAACTATGGCAAAGTGAATACAAGGGCGCTCCTCGAGCTGTATACTGAAAGTAGGAGAAGGCAGGGCTAGCTCTCTCCTCCTTCTATGATCTGGTCTAGTTCTAATTGATCGGAACCCTTTGCATGGGTGCCCCGGGGGTTTATATAGGCCTACCCCCGGGGGTACAATGGTAAACTGACTGGGAGCAGGGCCCATCCGTCAGTCTCTTCGCATGTCGTCTCTTCCGCCGACTGCTGGGGCCCGCCGACTGGTGGGCCCCGCTGACTGGTCTGGTACGGAGCCGACAGGCCGTACCCGCCTCTTGCTGGTCTTGCCGGCTGCTGATTACTATAGCCGTGCTCCAAATGACGCAGGCTTGGTCATGGGGTCGTGGCCACAGCCCCGCCGTCTGGCGGGTGATCACTGTAGCCATTCCCTGTCTCGTCTGGTTAATGGCGCGGGGAACCCGTGGGAGGGGCAGGCCGGCTCCCGGGGGCCGGCTCCCTATGGGTCCGACTGGAGGCGCTCTTACCGTCTTCTAGACTCTTGTTGACCGGTAGGGCCTGTCGTCCATGGGCCGTACTGACAGGCCGTCGTGGGCAAAGGACTCCGCCCATTGTTGGTGATGTCAGGGATGGCATGGCAACAGTGCCGCGCCAGACGGAGATCTCCGTTGGTATAGCGCACTGTGGCCTAGCCATCTCCTGGAAAAGGGGAGGGAGTGGGTTTCATTGTTGCCACTCCCTGTCCCATCCCCCCTGATGAGGACATGGGCTTCGTTGGTGCCGTGGGCCGGCTCCCCGTGGCCGGCTTCTCTGGAAGCCGCCAGGCGGGAGTCGGCCGGTCTTGACCTCACCTCTAGGACTCGGCTGCATGCGGGCAGCCGACTGTTCCTTCAGCCGTCCTCCAGAAGGCGGCTCTTCATCTATCGTCTCGAGGGGCGCAGTCAGCCCCGGTGTCTTGAAAGGTTTTGGGCCTCGGGTTAGCCTACCCGTGGCCCATTACTCCGACAGTAGTCCCCGAAGCTGATGAGGCGCTGTGGACGATCAGCCGAGGTGCCTCAGCAATTTCTTTCTGCGAGTGTTTGAGGTGAAAACCTCGTTCGATATCTGCCGGGCCGACTGGCAGGAGTCAGACTCCCCCAATTTGACTCGTCCAAAATTTTCGAATGCCCCGGCGGGATCCCGGTGGCGTACTAGCCAAGCTTCTAGGCCGCCGCTCGTTTTGGGCCCGTCACATGGCAACGAGCGGCCGGGCCAGTCTACTCTCCCACATGTGCGACGGGACATGCCTGCAGGTGGGGCCCGCCTCTACCGCGCCTCGGCGCGCGAGCGGACCCGCTGCAGCCGAAGCGGACGGTTGAGGTTCCCACGGAGTTGCTGCGCGCAGTAACTTTGCGCGATAAACGTGGGGGCGTGGGGTAGTGTGCGCAGTAGATCCCACAACCGCCCCCTCGGCTTCGCAGCCCATGAGGCTATAAGTAGGGGGAGTGGCGGAGCACGCGCATCCCTCCTCCTCATTGCTTCTTCTTCTTCTTCTCTCACCACTGCACCTCAAGCTACGTCGAGCGCTACGGTGGTCCGCTCACAATGAGCTCTTCCTCCGCCGTAACGCCCCCTACGGCGCACTCCGGCACCTGGGACGGTTCGGAGGTCCACGATGATCACGTCAATTTCCTCCGCAAGACGTGTCGGCTGCCCGGCGAGGACCTCGTGCGGGTCCGCCTCGCGCGGAGGGGGGAAATCTCGCCGGCGCCACAGGAGGGCGAGCGGTTCGTCTTCTTCTCACACTGCCTACGCAGCCATGGCTTACCAGAGAGCAGCTTCTTCCGCTCTTTCCTTGAATTCTACGGACTCCAGCCGCACCACCTCACCTCCAACATGGTGGTGCTGTTGTCCGCCTTCGTCACCTTGTGAGAAGGCTTCCTCGGCGTTCTCCCCGCCATCGAGCTCTGGGGGGAGTTCTTCTACTCCAAGCTCGGCACCCAAGCCGCGGGCGTGCCTGCTCAGTGCGGCGCGTTCATCGCCATGCAGAGGTCGGGGGCCGACAACCCGTTTACCTCCATCAAGCTGATAAAGTCGGTGAAGATGTGGTAGCGGTCGTACTTCTACGTGAAGAACATCTCCGCGGAGGGCGATTGGATCAATCTGCCAGCCTACGTAGCCGGCCCGCCGGCGGGGAGGCAGCCCAACTGGTCGTATCGGGCCAGGATGCTGACGCCCGCAGGAGCCGGCGCTGTCGCGCGACTCCGAGTGCTGACGCAGTCGGAGGGCCTGACTGGGACGGATTTGCTGGCCGCCTTCATGGCACGCCGAGTGCTCCCACTCCAAGGTCGCCCCCACATGATTTGCCAGATGAGCGGGCACCGGGACCCGAGTGGGATGTGCACCAAGGAAATGCCTCACGAGGAGGTAGCCTACATGGTGAATTATATTGCGAGCTGCGACCTCAAAGAAGAGTGGTAGTTCGACAAGGAGCCGTATTCAGATGCCGACCCTCCGCCTCTGGTGAGTCGTTTCTTTTTCTCTTTTCCTTTGACTCTCCTCACTTCTTCGTTGCCTAGTCCGTCTTATCCGATCTGACCAGTCGGCTTTGGTCAGAGCCCCCTCCTCCAGCCAGCAGCCAGCACCGTGGGGCCGGACCGCGAATTCCTCCCAGACCGAGCGGAGAGCGACGTTGACAACCCCGACTTGGGTGTGGCGGCCTTGGAGGACGACACCGAGGGAGGAAGCGGCGCAGCGGGTGGCCCGAGACTTGGGGCCAATCTCGAGGACTGGCCTGACGATGACGAGGAGGTCGCCCCGCGCCACCAGCCAGGAGCCGGCCAGCCGAGCGCGAGCTCGTCCATCATGCCGGACGCCCAAGGCGGCGCTAAGAAGCGCAGGGCCGGGATGACCCTATTCGGCAGCCGGCCGAAGAAGCCCAAGGGCTCAGCCACGGCGACCAAGCGGGACGAAGCGGCCGTAAAGGCCAACCGATTCCGCAAGGTGGTGAAGACGCCCCAGCTGGTTTCCGCGTATGTGCTACCTTCCTTTGCACCTTCACTTTTTCTTCGTTGACTCTCCCTGAAATTCTTTGCTTTACATTCTTAACTTTAGGGACCCGCTCTCTCTTGAGAAGTCGGCCGCCGGCTCCTTCATGAAGTCGGCGGAGACCTCCACCACCCGGCAGATTGATTCGGCCGCCGACCTGCGGGAGGCAACGGAGTGGAACACGTGGGAGGCACGCGAGGAGCGGGAAGCCGCCCGCCTGAAGAAGGCAGAACCTGACAAGGCAGAGGCCGCCGCCCTGAAGAAGTTGGCAGAAGCCGAGGCCGCCGACGCGAAGAAGAAGCGTGCTGAAGAAGCTGCGCACCGCCAGTCAGCGGTGTTCGTCGTCCCTTTGAACTCTGCGCCACCACCACCAGAGTTCACGTCGTAATCTGGGGAAGCCGGAGACGAGAACCCGATCATGGAGAGGGACGGCGACGACATCGCCATGCCGGACATAATCGTGCCGCCACCGCCGCCATCCGGGAGCGCGCCAGGCGGGCAGCCGGCGGACCCGCCGGTGCCGCCATCTGAAGACGTGGTGGTGATGGGCCTGGCTCTCGAGGTTGGCACCCACCATGGGGCCCGGTGCAGCATCATCCGGAGACCTGTTCTGGATGGGAACTCTTTTCCTCCCCGGCGAGCGCAGCCAGCCCGGCACGCCAGACGGAGTCTGCGCCGATGTGCTACATGGCGCTGAAATCGCCTGCGCGGCCAGTTGCCTCGCCGATCTTGTCGGCGAGGTCCGCTCACCGATGAGCCCGCATACGACGCGGGAACAGGCGGCCCTGAGAGCCTCCTCGTGGGCCTCCTCGATCAACTACACGTCGCCAGCGAGCCAGCTGGGGACTTGGAGTCCGTAGGCTCTACCGATCCGATGTTGGTCGACTCCGACACCGTGTTGCTTGACACATTCCCCACCAACGTGGTGGTCTACGACAGCTGCTCCCTTGCGCGGAGAGCGGCGGAAGCACCGTCACAGAAGTGCTTGTCATTGATCATGGCGAGCACTCCGGCGGGGGGCGATTATGACCCGCTCAACGCGATGCTGGAAGACCTGGCAGTGCCCATTCCCGAAGATGTCGACGCCGAGACGCTGGAGGCATGCCGCCTTCAGCTAGTCGAAGGCGCCAGGAAGCTGGCCATCATGAGACGCCTATCAGAGGCCTACCAGTGCGAGATGGACCGCGCTGTGGGTGGCACGCCGGCTCCAGCTGGACCTAGCCGCCTTGGCATGGTCCGGCAGCGCGGCGTGGCCATCGCCGACCTTTTCGGGGCAAATCGCCCTGTATACGCCACGCCTGCGGAGAATATCCGAGCTGCCCAGGCGGCGGCGGATGAGCTGGACAAATTCGAGGGCGAAGAACGTCGCTTGATGACAGAGTGCGTCCAGCGACTCCTTGACGCGGCTGCGGAGCAGAACGAGGCCGGCTGCCGAACTGATGCGCCGCACCGGCAGAATGACGACATGCCTCCCCGCCGAGACCAAGGCGTGACATCTCGGATGCCGACTGGCGGCGTCCTCGGAAGAAAGGACAAGGAGCCGGCTGCCAGCCGTAGTCGGACTCGCATCACCATAGAGCGCGACCAAGACGGCCGCCCAAGAACAGTGGAACGACGGGACGACTGTCCACCTCCTCCCCCTCGCTGGGAAAGGCAAGTCTCCCCGCCACCTGTTGATCACCCAACGATCGGCGACCGCCTTGGCCGCTGAGAGGGAGTCGGAGAGAATGACGCCCGCCACCGGATCGACCGTCTCCACCGATCCCTGGCGCTTGAAGAAGAAGATGAGTTATGTCCGCCGTGTTTTGGCCCCCGTATTCGAGACGCGCCCTTTCCCAAAGGGTTCGTGCTCCCAAGAGACACGCCCAAATACACTGGCTCCGTGAAGCCGGAAGACTGGCTAATGGACTACTCCACGGCCGTCAGCATTGCAAACGGCAACAAGCGTGTTGCCGTGAAGTACGTTCCGCTCATGCTCCAGGGCACGACCCGGACGTGGCTAAACATCATAAGGCCCCGCAGCATCAACAGCTGGGTCGACTTCACCGACGCCTTCGTCCACAACTTCACCAGCATGTACAATCGGCCACCCAAACCTGGCCAGCTCTCCTCGTGCGTGCAAGGCCCCAATGAATCAACTCGCGACTACCTCACGCGCTGGGCCGAGCTCCGCAACTCCTGCGAGGACGTGCATGAGGTGCAGGCCATTGAGTACTTCACTGTGGGATGCCGAGAGGGCACCCTCCTCAAGCACAGGCTTCTCTGTGATGAGCCGGAGACCCTTGACGAGCTGCCGATCATAGCAGACAAATATGCCACGGCCGACTCCTCCATGAAGACGGAGATTCAAGTTAGTGCGACGGGCAAGGTGGCTCCTCAGGCTCCTCTAACCCCGGCTGGAGACACCAGTCGGCGTCAACAACAGAACTACCACAAGCGCAAAGCCCCACAGCTGGCTTCCACCAGTCGGCAGGTGGCGACAGTCGAAGACCAGCAGCCGGAAGGGCAGCTTCCGCCCAAACGCCAGAAGGGCGGCAAGCCCAACTGGCAGCCGACATTCTTTTATGAGAAGACTTTGGATGGACCCTGCAAATTCCATAGTGGCGTGAAGCCGTCCAACCACACCACTCGGAAGTGCCACTGGCTCACCAGGATCGCCAAGGGAGATGGTCTTTTGCCTCCCCCACCTGCTGGGCAGCCGCCTCCTCCTCCGCCCCAGCAGCCGGCGGTCAGACCAGTCGGCGCGATACAAGACGAGTACCCAGAAGAGCATGGAGCCTATGTCGTGTTCACCAGCATGGCTGATGATCGATGCAGCAGGCGGCTGCAGCAGCAGGAGGTGAATGCAGTAACATCTGATACACCAGAGTTCATGCATTGGTCTGAGAAGCCCATCAGCTGGAGCAGAGCTGACCACCCGGAAGTAATGCCCGAAGCCGGCTCCTATGCCTTGGTTTTGGATGCCACCTTTGCCACGGACAAGGGGGCTGCTCGCTTCTCCAGAGTCCTGATAGACGGCAGCAGCAGCATCAACATCCTGTACAAGGATACCATGGAGAAATTAGGAATCAGACAGAGGCAGCTTCAGTCCAGCCAGACAGTGTTCCATGGCATAGTTCCTGGCCTTTCCTGCTCACCAATCGGCAAGATCTTGATCGACGTCCTCTTTGGAGACAAAGATCACTTCCGCTGAGAGTCGATTTGGTTCGAGGTGGTGGACCTTGAGAGCCCATACCATGCGCTACTTGGCCGGCCTGCCCTAGCCAAGTTCATGGCTGTCCCCCACTATGCCTACCTCAAGATGAAGATGCCAAGTTCCAAGGGGATTCTGACCATAACCGGTGACTACAAGAAGTCGTCCGCCTGCATAGCAGAGAGCAGTCGGCTGGCCGAGTCCCTCGTGATCGCAGTTGAGAAGCGGCTCCTTGACCGGGTTGTGGCGATCGCAAGCAAGCAGCCAGAGATGTCACCCGATCCCAGGGAGTCGGAAGCCGAGGGCTCGTTCAAGCCGCCTTATACTATGAAATGACTTCCTGCAGCCAGACAAGTAGTGTGTGGCACCTAGGCCGTCTCCTGTTAGAAGCCGCAGCTCGCAGAGCGACTGTCTGGTGGGCAAGAGTAAGGTAGAATGGGTGTCCACATGAAAAATGGCTAAGGACTCAAAAGCATGTACATAGTTTAAGCTGGCTTCCAGCCTTTTACAAATGGACTCTCGAGCAGTCGGCTCGCCGTTTCCTAATTAACTTGCTAAAAAACTCTAAATGGCTAAGTACTTGCCTTCCCAAAGAAGCTAAGTACTTGATCCAGTAACAGTCCGCAGAGCTGCTGTCCGACTGGCAAGACGGCAACCAAGGGAAGGCGGCAAAGGAAAAAGCCAAAGAGCATTAAGCAAGAAGAGATAGAACATGGAAAAATATTTACATAGAAAAGGCCCTTGGCCGAATCTTCAAAACATAAGTTCAAGATACACCCCACGGGTGGAATTGTGCAAATTAACAAGTTCATTGAGACTATTAAGCAGATAAAAAGAAAGAATAAGTGGTAGCCTAGGAAACTTCAGAAGGATTCGGAGGACCGGAGGGGTCGACGGTGCCAGTTGCCGGAGCGGCCGGCTGGTTAGTCTCCGCTTGGCCATCTCTGGCAGCAGCTGGCTCGGTTGGGCATGGCTCGTTGCTAGAGGCGTGGTCGAGCTGGGGCTGGCCGTCTGCTTCGACCTCTGGTGCCTCCTCCTCGTCTTCTTCCTCCTCCTCGCCTTCTTCCTCGCCACTGGAGTCAATCACCTCCGCCGAGTCCTCGCCGTCGTCCGGGTTCAGCCCGAAGCACTCCGGCGGTGGCTCCTCGCCATTCTCAGCCCGCATTGGGACGAAGACGCTAGTGTCGGTATATTCGGTGATCGACGTGGCACGCTTGATGAGATCGTCTTCCACGACCGCCAACTCCGCCTGAGCTTCCAGTCGGAACGTGGCTAGCTGGGCTAGACTCAGCCCAGGATACCATTCATTGGCGAACTCTAAGGCCCGGCGCGCTCCAGCCCGGGCCGAAGAGCCCTTCCAGGCCTCAAGGCGGCCAGCCGCTACCTCCAGCCAGTCGGCAGTCCGACTCGGGGTGCGTGGCGCTTGCATATCCGGCCACAGGGCGGCGATCACCTGGGCGCTGACACGTTGAAGCCGGTGCAGCATCCGGTGAGCTGGCCGAAGGCGGGCCTCGATGCTCAGGATCTGCTCACCAAGTGTTCGGGGGGCGTCGGCGGCGATCTGTGCGCCGTCCGCCGTCCGCCCTTCGCGATCCGCTTTGATGGCCTGGTTGGCAGCGACCGAGTGGCCAGGGAAGAAGTCTGCGAAGGCAGAAGAACGAAGGACAAGATTAAAGACTAGAGGTCGACTCAATTAGCAGTCGGCGGTTTAGAAAGGAAAATGAGGGGAAGCTCACCGTCGACGAGATCTTCGATCGGATGGAAGCCAGAGACCAGCGCCGTCTCCGTGTCGGTCCAGGAGGAGCGCTTGGATGCGAATTCGGCAAGGAGGGCGGTCTCCTTGTCCTCCTCCTCCTTCTGGGCCTTCTTGAGCAGCTCCTTCTGCTCCGCCAGCTGCGTAGCCAGCCGGTCGCGCTCCTCTACCAGCCGGCCGCACTCCTCCTCCTTGACACGCAGTGCAGTGTTGGCCTCACTCAGCTGCTGCTGCAGGGCGGCTTTGGCCTTTGAAGAAGGAGAGGAGAAGGTGCCAGTCGTCAACTAGGAAGAAAGGTCGCCGAGGAGATCCGGCCCGACTGCTCAGCAGTCGGCCCAAATCCCGGTGACTACAAAGAAGAAGACTCACTCCGGCTATCCGACAAGTCGGCGGTCCGTTTGGCCAGCTCCTCAACGTTGGCGTTGAAGGCGGTCACGCGAAGATTGTGGTAATCCTGCAACAAAATTTTAGACAAAGTGTTGGTACTTGGAACTCGCCGATTAGAGTTCTGAGCCGCCTGCTCAGCAGCCGGCCCGAAACTCGGGGACTACACTAGTGGGTGCGCTGGCGCACCTCCACGAAGAGGAACAAGAAACAGAAAGAAAGAAGGAAGGACGAGTACCCGGACGGCTCTTCGCGACGCCACATACGCCTTGGTGCATTTCTTGATGGCATCACCCTCGGCTCGGAGCTTGGCTTGGATGTCTAGAAGCGCCCGGTCAAAGGGCCCGTCCCGCCTCCCCGCACCCACCCAGTGGCGCGGCGCTCGTCGCCTCGGTGTCCGGGATCGTGGAGCTCGTGCCACCGGTCTCCAGAGGGCGCGGTGCCGAGGCCGCCTTCGCGAGACGGCGGCGCGTCAGCGTGCCAACCTCGAGAGCCAGGCCCGTCGCCACCACGTCTTCAGATGGCGGCACCGGCGGGTCCGCCGGCTGCCCGCCTAGCGCGCTCCCGGACGGCGGCAGTGGTGGCACGATTACGTCTGGCACGGCGATGTCGTCGCCGTCCCTCTCCGTGATCGGGTTCTTGTCGCTGGCTTCCGCAGTCTGCGCCGTGAACTCCGTTGGTGGTGGCGCAGAGTTCAAAGGGACGACGAACACCATAGACTGCCGGTGCGCGGCTTCTTCAGCATGCTTCTTCTCCGCGTCGGCGGACTCGGCTTCCGCCAACTTCTTCAGGGCGGCGGCCTCTGCCTTGTCAACTTCCGCCTTCTTCAGGCGGGCGGCTTCCCGCTCCTCGCGCGCCTCCCGCACGTTCCGCTCCGTCGCCTCCCGCAGGTCGGCGCCCGAATCAATCCGCCGGGTGGTGGAGGAGGTCTCCGCCGACTTCATGATGGAGCCGATGGCCGACTTCTCAAGAGAGAGCGGGGCCCTAAAGTCAAGAATGTAAAGGAAATCAATTTCAGGCAGAGTCAACGAAGAAAAAGTGAAGGTGAAAGCACAAGTGCTCCCTGGGTGGTTTTGGTAATTAATGTCAACATATCTCTTGTTGGACTAACACTTTTACCAAGTATGTTTCAGATAAGTTCAACAATGGAGTGGCATGGACTAGAAGATGTGGAACCCCTTCTAGGTACTAAGGACAAAGGATTGGCTGAAGCTTCAAGATCAAGACTCTACATTTTCTATTTTAGTGATCCAAGATCACATTGAGTCTATAGGAAAATCCAATACTATCAAGAGGGGATGAGGTGTTGCTTAAAGGCTTGCTTGCTCAAAGTGCTTAGTGATATGCTCCAAAACCCTCAACTACCTTCCCACATCCACATATGACCTAAACCAAAAGTCAAACTCGGCCCCACCGATTCTTTCTATCCGGCGCCACCGAGTTTCAAATGTCATAGCCACTGCCACAAACCCTAGGCAAATCGGTCTCACCGATAGGGATCTCGGTCTCACCGAGATGGGATTGTAATCTCTCTATGTATGTCCATTACCAAAATCGGTCTCACCGAATTTGAGCAATCGGTACCACCGAGATTGCAATGTAAACTCTCTGTTTCCCGTTTGTAACATTTCGGTCTCACCGAGATGAGCGAATCGGTCCCACCGAGTTTACCTGACCAACTCTCTGGTTAGCTTATTACCAAAATCGGTCCCACCGAGTTTGTGAAATCGGTTACACGGAGATTACGTTATGCTCTAACCCTAACCATATCGGTCCTACCGAGTTGCATCTCAGTCCCACCGAAAATCCTAACGGTCACTAGGTTTGCTGAATCGGTCGGACCGATTTTAACCATTCGGTCCCACCGAGTTTGGCAAATTGTGTGTAACGGTTAGATTCTGTGTGGAGACTATATATACCCCTCCACCCACTCTTCATTCGAGGACAGAGCCACCAGAACATACCTACACTTCCAATACACATTTTCTGAGAGAGAACCACCTACACATGTGTTGAGGTCAAGATATTCCATTCCAACCATATGAATCTTGATCTCTAGCCTTCCCAAGTTGCTTTCCACTCAAATCTTCTTTCCACCAAATCCAAATCCTGTGAGAGAGAGTTGAGTGTTGGGGAGACTATCATTTGAAGCACAAGAGCAAGGAGTTCATCATCAACACACCATTTGTTACTTCTTGGAGAGTGGTGTCACCTAGATTGGCTAGGTGTCACTTGGGAGCCTCCAACAAGATTGTGGAGTTGAACCAAGGAGTTTGTAAGGGCAAGGAGATCGCCTACTTCGTGAAGATCTACCGCTAGTGAGGCAAGTCCTTCGTGGGCGACGGTCCTGATGGAATAGACAAGGTTGCTTCTTCATGGACCCTTCGTGGGTGGAGCCCTCCGTGGACTCGCGCAACCGTTACCCTCTGTGGGTTGAAGTCTCCATCAACGTGGATGTACGATAGCAGCACCTATCGGAACCACGACAAAAACATCCATGTCTTCAATTGCGTTTGAATATTCCAAACCCTTATCTTTACATTCTTGCAAGTTGCATGCTTTACTTTCCGCTGCTCATATACTCAATGCATGCTTGCTTGATATGTATTGTGTTTGTTAAACTTGTGCTTAAACTCCACTTAAACTTAAGAATATTAAAAACTGCAACTTTTGGCACCTAGGTTCTAATCACCCCCCTCTAGACACCTCTTCTCGATCCTTTCAATTGGTATCAGAGCTTTGGTCTCCATTGCCTTGGTTTAAACACCATTGGAGGAAGATGGATGTTTCTACTTTGGGGAGTCTTAGACATAGAGTGCCTATTCTTGATGGAGAGTATTTTCATGAGTGGAAAAATGAAATGCTTGAGATTTTCAATGAATATCATTAGAACAAGTACATTACTAGCCCTTGTGCACCTCATGTTGATCCTTTGCACCCTACCCTAGATGAAGATATTGACATGGTTCACAATCTTAGAACTGTTGAGCTCATCATTAGAGGTTTGCCTAGAAACTTGATTAGATTATTGCCTACTCTCAAGTGTGCCTACACCATATGGAGATTTCTTGAGGAACGATTTCTAGATTATTCCTTGAAAAATTTAGACAAAATTCTCCATAAGTCTATTGCCTTGAGTAAGATGAACTCTAGTGCTCCTAGCTTTGGTGATTGTCTATTTGAGCTTACCAATCTCATGCGTGCTAAAGGAAATGTTGGAATCATTAGCGATATCATATCCAAAGCTATTAGAATTCATAAAGGTAACCATTGTGATGATCATTTATCTAATGAATTACCCTCTCTAGGAGTTGATCAATCACAAGATGATGTTGAACATGGATACTATGATGAAGATGATGATAGTGACTATGATCTTGATGATGCAATGATGCATTTTGGTCTTATGGCAAATCTTCGCGGCTACATGGCTGGAGGAAAGGAATGGGTCCTTGATAGTGGATGTACTGATCATATGACCAGAGATAAAGACATGTTCCGTGAGCTTGCTGAAAATGACGGCCCTCGAAAGTATGTCACTTTTGGTGATAATTCAAAGGGTAAGGTGGTTGTCCTTGGTAAGGTGGCCATCTCACATGATAGCTCCATACAAAATGTCATGCTCGTTGAATCTCTTGGCTACAACTTACTTTCTGTATCTAGACTTGCTGATTTCGGTTTCAATGTCCTATTTACTGAAGTAGACTGCCAAGTGTTTCGTAGAGATAATCATAAAATGGTATTTACCGGTATACGTAGAGGAGATCTTTACATTGTTGATTTCACTAAAAAGGCTCAACCTAAAACTTGCTTAATTGCTAAATCTTCTAAAGGCTGGTTGTGGCATAGAAGACTAGGTCATGTTGGTATGCGAAATCTTGATAAGCTTATTAAAGGTGATCATATCCTTGGAATAAAAAATGTCATATTTGACAAGGATAGACTTTGTAGTGCTTGTCAAGCAGCGAAACAAGTTGGAGGAAGTCACCATGCGAAGAACATCATGACCACAAGAAGACCACTCGAGCTACTTCACATGGATCTCTTTGGTCCAAATGCCTACAAGAGTCTCGGTGGTAACTCATTTGGTCTAGTCATAGTTGATCATTTTTCAAGATTTACGTGGGTGTTCTTTCTTGATGACAAATCGCAGGTCTAAAAGATCTTCAAAAACTTCGCTAGGAAGGCCCAAAATTAGTTTGACGTGAAGATCAAGAAGGTTCGGAGCGACAATGGAACGAAGTTCAAGAACGCAAATGTGGACACCTTTCTTGACGAAGAATGGATTTCACACGAGTTCTCGGCTACGTACACACCTCAACAAAATGGAGTTGTTGAAAGGAAGAACTGGACTCTTATCGAGATGGCAAGAACGATGCTTGATGAGTACAAAACGCCAAAGCACTTTTGGGTGGAAGCGGTTGAGACAGCTTGTCATGCAACAAATTGCTTGTATATTCACAAGCTACTCGGCAAGACGGCATACGAGCTCCTCATCGGTAACAAACCCCAAGTTGGATACTTTCGAGTATTCGGCTCAAAGTGCTACATTCTTGATAAGCATCATTGTTCTAAATTTGCTCCTAAATCTCATGAAGGTTTCCTACTTGGTTATGGCTCAAACTCTCACACTTACCGTGTCTACAACAATTTCACCCGAAAGGTTGAAGAGACGGTAGATGTGAAGTTTGATGAATCTAACGGCTTGCAAGTAGAGCAATTGCCAATTGATGTAGGAGACAAAGACCCTTCGGAAGCAATTCAAGACTTGTCCATTGGCAAGATTCGTCCAACAGAAGTGAAGGAGGTTACTTCGTCCATCCAAGTGGAAGCTTCTACCTCACGACAAGGTGAACCAAGAGTTGATACGGAAGCATCCACAAGTGGGACATGCCAAGATGAAGAAAACAAGGAAGCGCACCAAGATGAACATCAACAACCTCGTTCTCCACCACGACAAGATAACGACAACATCAACAATGAAGAAGGCCAAGAAGAAGAAAAAGATGAAGAGGATGTTCCACCCCGACCCAAGCAAAAGCTTTCACGAATTCGAGCAAGAATTGCCAAACATCATCTCGTCGAGCAAATCTACAATGATATCCAAACCGGGAGAATCACTTGCTCTAAAACTCGTTTAGCAAACTTTTGTTAACATTACTCATTCATCTCTAGCATTGAACCTATGAAGGTTGAAGAAGCATTGGAGGATCCGGACTGGATAAACGCTATGCATGAAGAGCTACACAACTTTGAGAGAAATCAAGTGTGGACATTGGTCGAGAAGCCCGACAACAACCACAACATCATTGGTACCAAATGGGTGTTTCGCAACAAGCAAGATGAAGATGGACAAGTGGTTCACAACAAAGCATGTCTCGTCGCCCAAGGCTACACACAAGTTGAAGGTATGGACTATGGTGAGACATATGCTCCCGTTGCTAGACTTGAGTCCATTCCCATCATACTTGCTTATGCTAATCACCATAATATCACCTTGTACCAAATGGACATTAAAAGTGCTTTTCTAAATGGCACAATCGAGGAAGAAGTTTATGTTAAGAAACCTCCCGTCTTCGTCAATCCTAAGAAACCTAATCATGTTCACAAACTTCACAAAGCCCTTTATGGTCTTAAACAAGCTCCTAGAGCATGGTATAAATGCTTGACCAAGTTCCTTATTGAAAAAGGCTTTGAAATTGGTAAAATTGATTCTACTCTTTTTACTAAAAGGGTTAATGGAGAACTATTTGTGTGCCAAATTCATGTTGATGATATCATATTTGGTTCAACTAACCCTCATTTTAGTGAGAAGTTTGGAAAGCTAATGTCGGAGAAGTTTGAGATGTCTATGATGAGTGAAATCAAATTCTTTCTCGGTTTGCAAATCAAGCAAACTAAGGAAGGTACCTTTGTCTCTCAAACGAAGTACACCAAGGACTTATTCAAGAAGTTCAATATGCAAGAATGCAAAGGTATGACTACACCCATGCCTACTAGTGGACATCTTGATTTGACCAAAGATGGTGAACCGGTTGATCAAAAGATTTATCGCTCTATGATTGGTTCATTGTTATATCTACGTGCCTCTCGTCCCGATATTATGCTAAGTGTGTGCATGTGTGCACGATATCAAGCTGCTCCTAAAGAGTGTCATCTTAAGGCTGTGAAAAGGATAGTGGGATACCTAATCCATACACCAAATTTTGGCATTTGGTATCCCAAGAGGTCCTCTTTTGATCTTGTTGGCTACTCCGATTCGGACTATGCCGGAGACAAGGTTGATAGAAAATCCACTTCGGGTACTTGTCAATTCCTTGGTAGATCTCTTGTGTCCTGGTCTTCCAAGAAACGAAACTCGGTATCCTTATCCACCGCCGAAGTGGAATACATTGCCGCTGGTTCATGTTGTGCTCAATTACTTTGGATGACCCAAACTCTTAAAGATTATGGGATATATGTGAAACATGTTCCATTGCTATGTGACAATGAAAGTGCTATTAAGATTGCTCACAATCCCGTGCAACATTCTCGAACTAAGCATATTGAAGTTCGTCATCATTTCATTCGAGATCATGTTGCCAAAGGGGACATTAACCTTAAGCATGTTCGCACCGATAAGCAATTAGCGGATATATTCACTAAACCACTTGATGAGAAAGTGTTTTGCAGGTTGAGAGGTGAATTGAACATCATTGATGCTTCAAACTTGGAGTAGGAACTCTATTTGATACATGCGGGGCATGAGCCTATGACTAATCCTTGATATTTCTCTTATGATGCTATTCATATGTCTTGGATATGTTTGTACCTTGCATGTTATCTAACCTGTGTAGGTACTTGGTTGATTCTAAATCTATGAGATTGCAACTCACTCACATCTTGAGCAATCTCTACATCACCAAGTCTCTACACAATGGTGGTTCAAGACAAGGAAGCACGAAACCATTCAAACATATCCTTTGGCAAATTCTATGTTGAGTATCATGATTGTCATTTTGGATACACAAGTGCTCTTCCTTGCAAAGCTAACCCATGTAGGTAGATGAACTCCAACTCCAAGTGGTGCTCCCAACCCTTGATGAACTACATCAACCTTGAGCAACCCACACAAGTTCAACTACAACACCACCACCCAAGGTATGTTATTCCATCTTAGAGAAGCTTTACTCCAAGTCATGAGTCAAAGCAACTCGACAAGATGTGAATACATCAAGATGCTTAAACGAAAAATGGTAACCCCATTTTGAGCTTAAACAATGAGTATGACCTATGATCAAGTGCTCTCACTTGACTCCTAAGTCAACATACTCTAACATAGGTGACTTTGTCACCGACCATTTCTAGATGAAGTTCTCTAGTGTTTCTCCGTGCTTTTGCATTTGCATATTTGTTTCCCCTTTCAAAAAAAACTTCATCTAGAACTTTTAGTTTCTTTTCATTCCATTTTGTTCTGCATTTTCTGCATCCAATTCATTGCAAATCTTTTAGTAAATTCCTTGCATATCCTTGTGAGATCTTACTTTTCTAGTGAGCTGAGGTGACAAGTGGTTTCACCCTGATGAACTCGGTCACACCGGTTTGTTCTCTTCGGCCCAACCGAAATCTTTTGGTGCAACCGGAGGACACAACTCGGAGTCACCGATTCCACTAGAGGAAAACCAACTTGCCACGTATTCCTGATTTCTGTTTGCTCCAGCTCCACTCAATGATTCTTGTCCTCTACCAGCATCATATTAGACATGCTGCTTTGCTCTGTGACTCAAGGACCAACCCATTTGTATCACATGTCCAGAAGAGCCCTTCTTGGAAATTTATGTCAAAGGGGGAGAGAGAGATCACATCAAAGCTTAATCCTTCCTATAGGGGGAGAAAGAGAGAATACTCAGGGGGAGAGATTTTCTCAACTAGGAGAAAGTAAAATCATCAAAGACCCCAAATGCTTGGTGTTCAAGAGGAGAGATGTCACATGTCTTTGAGAAGGGAAAGACATTTTTGGTTTCTTGCTTTAGCTCAAGCTCTGTTGTTTCCTTTTTTGTTGCTCTGATTTTCTGTTCCCAATCTTCTCCCAATATCCCATGCAGATTCAAGGGGAGCAAGACATCTAAGGGAAGGAAATCTCTGATTTTATTGCATATCTTTACCATTGGGGACATGTCTATATCCAATGTTGTACTTAGTACTCACTCTACATGTCATCCCAGTCTTGGTTCTCTTGTGGTTTCTCTTGCTTGCTCTGGTCAGTAGGTGTATCTGTGTTATTTAACCTTGTTTGCGCAGGTTCATCCCATCCTAAGCCAACTCAAGACCACAAGGTAAGTATATGCATCACAGTCATGTGAATGAGAAGTTCTTGCTGATGTACATATTGTTTGCAAGGACTCAGGAGCATGAAGGTACACTTCTCACATTCACATCATTTGCTCTGATGCATATAGCCAAGATACATGTAACACATTGCTTACTCTGTCATGTTCACGCATTCACATGCTCCTATATTCAATATTCACATGATTGCATATATGTAGGGGGAGCCTATGCATGTTACATGTCTTTCCAAAGCTTTACTTGCTATTCTCTATACCTTTATCTAAAGCTTTGATGTATGTTGTCATCAATTACCAAAAAGGGGGAGATTGAAAGCACAAGTGCTCCCTGGGTGGTTATGGTAATTAATGTCAACATATCTCTTGTTGGACTAACACTTTTACCTAGTATGTTTCAGATAAGTTCAACAATGGAGTGGCATGGACTAGAAGATGTGGAACCCCTTCAAGATACTAAGGACAAAGGATTGGCTCAAGCTTCAAGATCAAGACTCTACATTTTCTATTTTAGTGATCCAAGATCACATTGAGTCTATACGAAAAGCCAATACTATCAAAAGGGGATGAGGTGTTGCTTAATGGCTTGCTTGCTCAAAGTGCTTAGTGATATGCTCCAAAACCCTCAACTACCTTCCCACATCCACATATGACCTAAACCAAAAGTCAAACTCGGCCCCACCGATTCTTTCTATCCGAGGCAAAGAGTTTCAAATGTCATAGCCACTGCCACAAACCCTAGGCAAATCGGTCTCACCGATAGGGATCTCGGTCTCACCGAGATGAGATTGTAATCTCTCTGTGTATGTCCATTACCAAAATCGGTCTCACCGAGTTTGAGCAATCGGTACCACTGAGATTGCAATGTAAACTCTCTGTTTCCCGTTTGTAACATTTCGGTCTCACCGAGATGAGCGAATCGGTCCCACCGAGTTTACCTGACCAACTCTCTGGTTAGCTTATTACCAAAATAGGTCCCACCGAGTTTGTGAAATCGGTCACACCGAGATTACGTTATGCCCTAACCCTAACCATATCGGTCCTACCGAGTTGCATCTCAGTCCTACCGAAAATCCTAACGGTCACTAGCTTTGCTGAATCGGTCCGACCGAGTTTAACCATTCGGTCCCACCGAGTTTGGCAAATTGTGTGTAACGGTTAGATTCTGTGTGGAGACTATATATACCCCTCCACCCACTCTTCATTCGAGGAGAGAGCCATCAGAACATACCTACACTTCCAATACACATTTTCTGAGAGAGAACCACCTACACTTGTGTTGAGGTCAAGATATTCCATTCCAACCATATGAATCTTGATCTCTAGCCTTCCCAAGTTGCTTTCCACTCAAACCTTCTTTCCACCAAATCCAAATCCTATGAGAGAGAGTTGAGTGTTGGGGAGACTATCATTTGAAGCACAAGAGCAAGGATTTCATCATCAACACACCATTTGTTACTTCTTGGAGAGTGGTGTCACCTAGATTGGCTAGGTGTCACTTGGGAGCCTCCAACAAGATTGCGGAGTTGAACCAAGGAGTTTGTAAGGGCAAGGAGATCGCCTACTTCGTGAAGATCTACCACTAGTGAGGCAAGTCCTTCGTGGGCGACGGCCCTGATGGAATAGACAAGGTTGCTTCTTCATGGACCCTTCGTGGGTGGAGCCCTCCGTGGACTCGCGCAACCGTTACCCTCCGTGGGTTGAAGTCTCCATCAACGTGGATGTACGATAGCACCACCTATCGGAACCACGACAAAAACATCCGTGTCTCCAATTGCGTTTGAATACTCCAAACCCTTCTCTTTACATTCTTGCAAGTTGCATGCTTTACTTTCCGCTGCTCATATACTCATTGCATGCTTGCTTGATATGTATTGTGTTTGTTAAACTTTTGCTTAAACTCCACTTAAACTTAAGAATATTAAAAACTGCAACTTTTGGCACTTAGGGTCTAATCACCCCCCCCCCCCTCTATACACCTCTTCTCGATCCTTTCAGAAGGTGCAAAGGAAGGTAGCACTTATGTGGAAACCAGCCACGGCGTCTTCACCACCTTGCGGAATCGGTTGGACTTTGCGGCCGCTTCGTCCCGCTTGGTCGCCGCGGCTGAGCCCTTGGGCTTCTTCGGCCGGCTGCCGAACAGGCTCGTCCTGGCCCTGCGCTTCTTAGCGCCGCCTTGGGTGTCCGGCGCAGCGGACGAGCTCGCGCCGGGCTGGCCAGCTCCTGGCTGGTGGCGCGGGGCGACCTCCTGATCATCGTCAGGCCAGTCCTCAAGACTGGCCCCAAGTCTCGGGCCACCAGCTTCGCCGCTTCCTCCCTCGGCGTCGTCCTCCAGGGCCGCCGCCCCCAAGTCGGGGTTGTCAACGTCGCTCTCTGCTCGGTCGGGGAGGAATTCGCAGCTCGGCCCCACTGTGCCGGCTACTGGCTGGAGGAGGGGGTTCTGACCAAAGCCGACTGGTCAGATCGGACAAGACGGACTCGGCAACGAAGAAGTCAGGAGAGTCAAAGGAAAAGATAAAAGAGAAACGACTCACCAGAGGCGGAGGGTCAGCACGTGAATATGGTTCCTTGCCAAACTGCCACTCTTCTTTGTGGTCGCAGCTCGCAAGATAATTCACCATGTAAGCTACCTCCTCGTGAGGCATTTCCTTGGTGCACATCCGACTCGGGTCCCGGTGCCCGCTCATCTGGCAAATCATGTGGGGGCGACCTTGGAGTGGGAGCACTCGGTGCGCCACAAAGGCGGCCTGCAAATCCGGCCCGGTCAGGCCCTCCGACTACGTCAGCACTCGGAGTGGCGCCACGGCGCCGGCCCCTGCGGGCGTCAGCGTCCTGGCCTGATACGACCAGTTGGGCTGCCTCCCCACCGGCGGGCCGGCTACATAGGCTGGCAGATTGACCCAATCGCCCTCCGCGAAGACGTTCTTCACGTAGAAGTACGACTGTTGCCACATCTTCACCGACTTTACCAGTTTGATGGAGGGAAACGGGTTGTTGGCCCCCGACCTCCGCACGACGATGAACGCGCCGCACTGGGCTGGCATGCCCGTGGCTTGAGTGCCGAGCTTGGAGTAGAAGAACTCCCCCAGAGCTCGATGGTGGGGAGAACGCCGAGGAAGCCTTCGCAAAAGGTGACGAAGGCGGACAGCAGCGCCACCGTGTTGGGGGTGAGGTGGTGCGACTGGAGTCCGTAGAATTCAAGGAAAGAGCGGAAGAAGCTGCTCGCCGGTAAGCCAAGGCCGCGTAGGCAGTGCGAGAGGAAGACGACCCGCTTGCCCTCCTGCGGCACCGGCGAGATTTCCCCCCTCCGCGCGAGGCGGACCCACACAAGGTCCTCGCCGGGTAGCCGACGCGTCTTGCAGAGGAAATCGACATGATCGTCGTGGACCTCTGAACCATCCCAGGTGCCGGAGTGCGCCGTAGGGGGCATGACGGCGGTGGAAGAGCTCATTGTGAGCGGACCACCGCAGCCCTCGACGTAGCTTGAGGTGCAGCGGCAAGAGAAGAAGAAGAAGAAGAAGCAATGAGGAGGAGGGACACGCGTGCTCCGCCGCTCCCCCTCGTCCCCCTACTTATAGCCTCATGGGCTGCGAAGCCGAGGGGGCGGTTGTGGGATCTACTACGCCCACTACCCCACGGTGGGCGCCAAATGTCGGGGGTTGGGTGCGACATATGCCAATGGATGGCTTATCATGGTGGGGGCGAGTAGAACGTCGCCGGTGCCTGGAAACGGGATGAGGTGTAGACACAAACACTGGCGTACTTTACCCAGGTTCGGGTCTCTCCTAGGAGATAACACCCCTAGTCCTGCTCTGCGGGGTCTCCGCATGATAACTATGGCAAAGTGAATACAAGGGCACTCCTCAAGCCATATGCTGAAAGTAGGAGAAGGCAGGGCTAGCTCTCTCCTCCTTCTATGATCTGGTCTAGTCCTAATGGATCGGAACCATTTGCATGGGTTCCCCGGGGTGTTTATATAGGCCTACCCCCGGCGGTACAATTGTAAACTGACTGGGAGAAGGGCCCAGCCGTCAGTCTCTTCACATGCCGGATCTTCCGCCGACTGCTGGGGCCCGCAGACTGGTGTGCCCCGCCGACTGGTCTGGTATGGAGCCGTCAAGCCGTACCCTCCTCTTGCGGGTCGGGCCGGCTGCTGATTACTATAGTCGTGCTCCAAATGACGCAGGCTTGGTCATGGGGTCGTGGCTACAGCCCCGCCGTCTGGCGGGTGATCACTTTAGCCATTCCCTGTCTCGTCTGGTTAATGGCGCGGGGAACCCGTGGGAGGGCAGGCCGACTCCAGGGGGTCGGCTCCCTATGGGTCCGACTGGAGGCGCTCTTGCCGTCATCTGGACTCTTGTTGACCGGTAGGGCCCGTCGTCCATGGGCCGTACTTACAGGCCGTCGTGGGCAAAGGACTCCGCCCACTGTTGCTGATGTCAGGGATGGCATGGCAACAGTGCCGCGCCAGATGGAGATCTCCGTTGGTACAACGCACTGTGGCCTAGCCATCTCCTGGAAAAGGGGAGGGAGTGGGCTTCACTGTTGCCACTCCCTGTCCCATCCCCCCTGATGAGGACATGGGCTTCGTTGGTGCCGTGGGCCGGCTCCCCATGGCCGGCTTCTCTGGAAAACGCCAGGAAGGAGTCGGCCGGTCTTGACCTCGCCTCTAGGACTCGGCTGCATGCGGGCAGCCGACTATTCCTTCAACCGTCCTCCAGAAGGCGGCTCTTCATCTGTCGTCTTGAGGGGAGCAGCCAGCCCCGATGTCTTGAAAGGTTTTGGGCCTCGGGTTAGCCTACCCATGGACCATTACTCCGACAGAAGGATCGGCCTTATGCCTGGTGTTTTGTTCCACTCTTGCCGCCCTAGTTTCCGTCATACCGGTGTTATGTTCCTTGATTTGGCATCCCTTACGTGGTTGAGTGTTATGGGAACCCCTTGACAGTTCGCTTTGAATAAAACTCCTCCAGCAAGGCCCAACCTTGGTTTTACATTTGCCTAACAACCTATACCCTTCCCTTGGGTCGTCCAACCCAAGGGTCATCTTTATTTTAACCCCTGGGCCAGTGCTTCTCTAAGTGTTGGTCCGAACCGAGCTACTTGCGGGGCCACATCGGCGAAACTTGAGGGTTGGTTTTACTCGTAGCTAGTCTCATCCCGTGTTGCCCTGAGAATGAGATATGTGCGACTCCTATCGGGATTGTCGGCACATCGGGTAGCTTTGCTGGTCTTGGTTTACCATTGATGAAATATCTTGTAACCGGGATTCCGAGACTGATCGGGTGTTCCCGGGAGAAGGAATATCCTTCGTTGACCGTGAGAGCTTGTGATGGGCTAAATTGGGACACCCCTGCAGGGTATAAACTTTCGAGAGCCATGCCCGCGGTTATGTGGCAGATGGGAATTTGTTAATATCTAGTTGTAGAGAACTTGACACTTGTCTTAATTAAAATGCATCAACCGCGTGTGTAGCCGTGATGGTCTCTTTCCGGCGGAGTCCGGGAGGTGAACACTGTTCTTGTGTTATGCTGCGGAGTCCGGGAGGTGAACACAGTTCTTGTGTTATGCTTGAACGTAAGTAGCTTCGGGATCACTTCTTGATCTTTTCTAGCTTCTCGACCGTTGCTTTGCATCTCTTCTCGCTCTCATTTGCGTATGTTAGCCACCATATTTGCTTAGTGCTTGCTGCAGCTCCACCTCATTACCCCATCCTACCCATAAGCTTAAATAGTCTTGATCTCGCGGGTGTGAGATTGCTGAGTCCTCGTGACTCACAGATACTTCCAAACAGTTGGAGGTGCCGATGATACCAGTGCATGTGACGCAACCCAGCTCAAGTGGGAGCTCGATGAAGATCTTAATCATTGTTTTGTTCCATTTCCTGTTGATCAGTAGTGGAGCCCAGTTGGCACGATCGCGGATCTAGAAATTTGGGTTATCTTCTTTTATTTTGGTTCCGTAGTCGTACCTTGATTGTATTCTAGATGATGTATGTTTAACTTTTTATTTGTGTGAAGTGGCGATTGTAATCCAACTCTTTATCCCTTTGTTATTCAGTACATGGGATTGTGTGAAGATTACCCCACTTGCGACTAAACTACCAGGCGGCTATGCCTCTTAGTCGTGCCCAGACACGTGGGAGATATAGCTGCATTGTGGGTGTGACAAGTTGGTAATCAAAGCCATCCCCGACTTAGGAGCCCCCTGCTTGATTGAATTGCTGACGTTGTTGAGTCTAGAACAAAATGTTTTGAGTCTTAGGATTATATATATTGTAGAGTAGGATTATTTTTACTCCTCAGTCCCTTCGTCACTCTGGTGAGGCCTCCTGATGTAGAGTTTTGACTCTTCTCTCCTCAAATTTCATGAATTTTTTTTATGATCACGCGGGTATCTTGGAATCGTTCCGATGGTTTTGTGACGAGAGCATTGTTCTTGGTGCCTCCTGACAGTGTCCTGGGAAGTTGAGCTCTGAGGTGTTGTCGTCACAATTTTATCATTGCAATTCTGGAATACCTGAGTTCGCCGACATCAAAAATCTCTTTTATGCAGTTGTTGGTGAGATAACCTTGACGCCTCCGAGTACTGGGGCGGGAGTTCGGGAGTATTGCCATAACTCGTATAACGGATGCTTTTTGAAGGTTGAGGTACATGATTTCCGAAGGTTTCTTGGTTATGTGTTGAAGGATGGATACAGCTAGATGTAGGAATTGTTAGTTTGGGTGAGATATTATGCTTCCCCTATATCCCCAACACCTGATTGCATAACCAGAAAGTTTCAGGAGTTTATAAGTGGGAATTCAAGTATCTCGTAGGATATCTTTCCAACAGACACATGATAAGATATGGGATCTATCATATATTTGTTTCCGGCTTATTTTGCAAGCGAATCCTTTGTTTTGTTTTGAGTTGTGGTATTCGAGTTGCTTCAATGTCAAGTGTTGATTCCATACCAATCCTTCTTGACTATCGAGATTGTCATGTCATTTCTTTCCAACCGGTGTGATTCTCTTCAAGATGATCCTATCATTTTTCCCATTTGCAAGATCCAATCTCAGTTTTCGTCAACGCTGTTTGTTTCATCTGTCTCCAAGTTGCCTTTGTTTTACCCACCCTCCCACCCCTTTTCTTCAAGGACCCAGACTTCTTTATCAAGTATCCTTTTTATTGATGTGAAGTCTCTCCATTTTGTTTCCACCAATGTCCTTATCCGGTGATTCTCAGGAAGATACTAACGGAGCTTCAAGTGTATTATTCTTCATTCTTTTCTTCTCCGGTGAATTCAATTCAAGCTTTCGGTGCTGATCATATTCTTGTCCTTATTTCAAATATTTTACTCATGCTGGTGCACAACCCTAATCATTCACCTCTCTCTATTCATTTTGTTCCGGAGTGCTGAAGATATCTCAGAAGATTCAAGTTTTCATTCTCAATTCGTTCAAGTTCTTTTGAGGATGTTATCTCATTCAAGCCATTTAAATCAACCAGTGCAATCTCCATTTTATGTAATCATTCCAATGGTGTTTTCTCTTGAGTGGGCCCTAACCCATAGGTCTTTTCCCAGGATCTTACCTGACTCTTCTAATCTTGCTGGAGTTACTCTCAAATTCTTTTCCAAGTTTGACGTAAGAATGAGTTATCATCAGTCAAATGCCTTTCCCCAAGATCTTTCAAATTCTTTCATCGTTGGTTCAACCTTTCTAATTTTCATTCCAAAGTGCCTCAACAATTCATGGTGGTGCTTCTCATCGTCATTCTCAACATTTGAAGACCGAAGAAGAGTTTTTTCCTCCATATCTTATCCGTTCTCTCAGAGATTCGTGATTCTAGCTTGATGCAATCCTCTCATAATTACTTTCGATTGTGAGAATTCTTTTCACCCATCTGGAGAATTCAGGAGCCTTTTCAGTTTGATTCTTCGGAGCCCATCATCTCATAATTATTAGTTCTAGCTTTCAGCTCTCGTTCTCCAAATCTTACCGGTGCATCATTCAAGTATTCTCTAATCAGTTCGCGATATCTTCGTTCTCTTGCATCTTGATTCACCCCTTTACTTCGTTTGTTTTCAATTCTTACGGTGGTTCGTTCAAGATTTCTCTTCCTTCGTTATCGTATCAATTCATTCATTCTTTCAATTCCTAATGGTGGTTCGTTGAAGTCTTTTCTCAAATTTGAGCTATATCTATCTTAATCCTTTCCACGAGAATAAGTAGTATGCCAAGTCCATTGCTTGTCATCAATTTAAATTGGTGAAGGATACGCATAACATAATCCTTATTCTTGCTTCACCCAAATGATGGATTCATTCTTCCGAAGTTTTGTTCACGGTGAGTAAATTCTCGGTTCAAGTGCTTCATACTTTTCCCAGAGTTCCAAGATCTCTCAACTATATCACCACAAAGATTCATCTAATCATTGCAAGTCTTCAATCTTATTCTTTTCATCCTTCATTTCTTTTTGAATATTTTTTATTACCGGAGTTCTTCATGCAGGCTCAACATGGTGGTTCGTCAATGATTCTTTTCATTCTCTAATTGTTCTTCAAGTTTTCTCTCGAAGTTATGATCCGCCAAGCTATACTCTCAAATAAACATGATGCTCAACACATGCTTTGTTTTGAGGAGTTCAAACCTTCTTCATCTTGCATTCAAAAGTGCAGTTTTTTCTACCTTATCTTTTGAGGTGGTGTGATATCATTTCTTGACAATTTCCATTCTTGTTTCGCGATTCACAGTTGTCAAGAATGAGATAGTTCAACCCATCAATTCCTTTGAGCATGAGCTCTTCTCAATCCATCAATCTCTTCGTTGGAGTTATCTTGTGTCATATTTCACCTAAAGCCTTCCCTAAGGAATGTTGCCATTGTGGAGCTTATCAATGATTCAAGTTATCTCTCTATCATTTTGGTGGAAGAAGTTTTTCATCTCTTCTTTGTTCCCAATCAATCATTCCTTTCGGTGGCAAAAATTTCACCTCAGTTTTGAGATGTTTTCCATAAGCCCACAACAAGCTTACTCTTTTCGTTGTTGGTTTTCCAACAACTCCATTCGACCCTTCTCCTAAAGATGCTTTTCAAGCTCATTTGAGGTAGAATATGTCGTTTTCTCCTCCGTTCTTTTGATTCCATTCTTACATGTGTTTCGGAGGCATTGTGATGTTGCTCTCTTCGACCCATCATCTTGTTTGTCAAGATCATGTTCAATTCCTTCCATTTACAGTCGGAGTGCTGTCCAAATTATATCATTTGTATTCCTTCTCTATCTTGTTTTAACCGGAGTGTTGTGTCTATCATTCCTCTTCTAGCCGGACTCTCATCCAAGTGCTTTCATTTTGCCAAGCTCATATTCTTCACCTTCCATTTCCAACCGGAGTGGTTTCAATATCTATCTTGTCACTTAACCTCTAGGTTCTCGCCGTATCCCATGTTCCTCTTATCTAAAGGAGTGTTTTCAACTTCTTGCATCTTCGTTGTATTCTTTCTTTCAATTTGTTCAACCTCTCAAGGTTCGTGGTTTCACTCCTTTGTCCAAGAAGCAACTTAGTTTTACCTCTTCTTTAACTCTTCCATTTCCCTCCGGTGCCATCCTAGATCTCAGGACGAGATCCTCTTGTAGTGGTGGAGTGTTGTAACGCCCCGAGATCATTGCGCCAAGTGTCTTCCAGTTATTCGCTGTTGCTGCCTTGTCATTCACTTGCGTGTTGCATCTTGCCATGTCATCATCCACATTGCATCTGCATGTTTTCAAAACTTGCATTCGATAGGGTCTCCCAGTTCCTTCAGTTGTTCGTTCTGAGCCCAGACACACTTGCACGCGCCCGCGACACATCTGAAATATTATTTTATAAGTGGCCAGAAAATGTTCTCGGAATGGGTTGAAAGTTGGCATGCGGTGTTGTTATGTTGTCAGTAAGTCGCCTGCCAAGTTTCATCGCATTCGGAGTCCGTTTGACGCCCCATCGGTTAACTATAGCGGCAGTATAGTCGGTCCATCGTCGGACGTTTTTGGTCTCCAAAAACGGTTGCCGGGCTTTCCCTCTCTTTCCTCCGTAGACCATCTACACAGTCCTCTACCTACCGCCAGACCCCAACCTAACATCTCTCGTCAGCCCGCGGCCCTCCTCGCGCGCGTCCGAAAGCTGTCCCGGACCCGACCCGGGCAGTCGTCTCCATTGGCTTCGGATCATCCCCAAACATCCCTAAAACATCTGCGATTATTTGATTGGTCTCCCTAGCCTATTTTTCTCGACCGCCCGATTGCGATCGGAGGCATGAGGTAGCCCCGAATGTAACCCACATGCTATATATAGGTCCAACCCTAGGATCTAGGCAGTTTGTCCCATCCTTCCCACTCCACCGCCGCCACCATCTTCCTCGGGATCCATCCCAAGCCAACCACCTCTCCACCTGCTCTTGTGTGATTTAGCCGTAGCTCGGTGTTCATGTTTTGTCAAGCATCTTGTGTACATCACTGCCATATGCTTTGTTGCTATGTCGGAGTGCAGCAGCTTAGTTTCTTGTTGCATTCTAGATGGCATCGTGCTGTTAATCGCAGAATTGTGCCATTCTTGTTTTGCTTGCCATTTGCAAACCGTGCATCCGTTTCCGGTGATCTTTATATCGATTTCAACTGAAATCATATCATCTTTCCAGCAGCACACTTGGTTTGCCAAGTTGATGCCATGATCATTATTTCCCTTCCGGAGCACGCATATGCGTTGCATATCGCATCTCGCATATCATGCCATGTTTTGCATCATGTTGCTTGTGCATTGCACCGTGATTGATTGTTGGTCCTTTGCTTGTGTTCTTTCTTTGGGTAGAGCCGGGAGACGAGTATATGACCGAGGAACCTGTCGAGTACGCTTTCGAGGATCAAGCTTTCGGCAACTCTGAGAACTTTGCAGGAAAGATGACCATACCCTCGAAATCACTTCTATCTTTGCTTGCTAGTCGTTCGCTCTATTGATATGCCGCGCTACCTATCACTTGCTATATCATGCCTCCCATATTGCCATGTCAAGCCTCTGACCCACCTTTCCTAGCAAACTGTTGTTTGGCTATGTTACCGCTTTGCTCAGCCCCTCTTATAGCGTTGCTAGTTGCAGGTGAAGATGAAATTTGTTCCATGTTGGAACATGAATATGTTGTGATATCACAATATCTCTTATTTAATTTAATGCATCTATATACTTGGTAAAGGGTGGAAGGCTCGGCCTTATGCCTGGTGTTTTATTCCACTCTTGCCGCCCTAGTTTCCGTCATACCGGTGTTATGGGAACCCCTTGACAGTTTGCTTTGAATAAAACTCCTCCAGCAAGGCCCAACCTTGGTTTTACATTTGCCTAACAACCTATACCCTTCCCTTGGGTTGGCCAACCCAAGGGTCATCTTTATTTTAACCCCCCAGGCCAGTGCTTCTCTAAGTGTTGGTCTGAACCGAGCTACCTGCGGGGCCACCTCAGGGAAACTTGAGGGTTGGTTTTACTCGTAGCTAGTCTCATCCGGTGTTGCATTGAGAACGAGATACGTGTGACTCCTATCGGGATTGTCGGCACATCGGATGGCTTTGCTGGTCTTGTTTTACCATTGTCGAAATGTCTTGTAACCGGGATTCCAAGACTGATCGGGTCTTCCCAGGAGAAGGAATATCCTTCGTTGACCGTGAGAGCTTGTGATGGGCTAAGTTGGGACACCCCTGCAGGGTATAAACTTTCGAGAGCCGTGCCCGCGGTTATGTGGCAGATGGGAATTTGTTAATATCCGGTTGTAGAGGACTTGACACTTGACTTAACTAAAATGCATCAACAGCGTGTGTAGCCATGATGGTCTCTTTCCGGCGGAGTCCGGGAAGTGAACACGGTTCTTGTGTTATGCTTGAACGTAAGTAGCTTCAGGATCACTTCTTGATCTTTTCTAGCTTCACGACTGTTGTGTTGCTTCTCTTCTCGCTCTTTTTTGCATCATATGTTAGCCACCATATATGCTTAGTGCTTGCTGCAACTCCACCTCACTACCATTTCCTACCCATAAGCTTCAATAGTCTTGATCTCGCGGGTGTGAGATTGCTGAGTCCTCGTGACTCACAGATACTTCCAAATAGTTGGAGGTGCCGATGATACCAGTGAAGGTGGCGCAACCGAGCTCAAGTGGGAGCTCGATGAAGATCTTGATCGTTGTTTTGTGTCTTTTCCGGTTGATCAGTAGTGGTGCCCAGTTGGGACGATCGGGGATCTAGCATTTGGGGTTTTCTTCTTTTATTTTTGGTTCCGTAGTCGGACCTTGATTGTAATCTGGTTGATGTATGTTTAACTTGTATTTGTGTGAAGTGGCGATTGTAAGCCAACTCTTTATCCCTTTCTTATTCAGTATATGGGATTGTGTGAAGATTACCCCACTTGCGACTAAACTACCATGCGGCTATGCCTCTAAGTCCTGCCCCAACACGTGGGAGATATAGCCGCATTGTGGGTGTTACATAATGACATGCCTTCCTGTTTTTGATACATACTACATATGTCTATTAACCATGTTCGTACATCAAACTAATGCTCTTTTGTATCCCTCGTCAATCACTTATGATGAGACAGTCACCCGAGTGGGTTACTGTGAGATGCCATACTCGTTTATAGAGTGCAGTGTCATCCTCCCCACATGATTCTCAAGAAACAGCAAGGCTAAATGAAGATAGTCAACGTAGCTCTCTAGTTGATGACCGCAATTCCCCCACACCACCATCACATGTGCTTGCTCTAACTTCGCAGTGTGATATGTGGTTGGATGTTGCATACGGTGTCTAGCTTGTAACGCTTCTAATTAGGGTAAATTGCATCTGCTTAGTTTACACATTATACATGTGAATATGACATGCCTTCCTATTTTTGGTACACACTACATCTATGTGTTAACCTTATTCTTACATGAAACTACCTCTCTTCTGTATGCTGCATCAATCACTTACGATGAGTCACCTTTATTAGTTGCATATTGCATATTATTTCTAGCATGTTGCCATGTATTGCTTCTAATTTGGTCAAATACATTTGTTAGGGCACCCTTTTAATTTGGCAGAGTGATATTGGTTTCATCTTTCATATGGTTTCTAGCTTGCATTGATTCTAACAAGTTCAAGCACCTTGTGCTTAGTTTACACTTTATACATCATACATGTCAATATGTCACGCCCTCCTGTTTTTCATACATATTCCATCCTCCTATCATGCGGCTGCCTTACATGAAAGTAGTGTTCGTCAGTATCATGCATCAATGATTTCTGAAGAGCAAATTTTATTCCTTTTTCTTGTGGGTTTGACTTAACAAGGCAAAATCAAGAAAGAGGAAGGAAAAGAGTAAGGAAGGCGATGATGGTGGTCCTCTGCAGCAACGTAAAGGGAGCATCTGTACCGATTCTCCTTGTAATGATAGTGCATTACAAGGTCCAAGTCTCCGCTCCCCTACTCCACCATCCAAGGTGCTTGCTCTAACTTGGCAGTGTGATATCTAGTTGCATGTTGCATACGGTGTCTAGGTTTTATTGCTCCTAATTAGTGTAAACTGCATCTGCTTACCTTACACATGATACGTGTGAATATGACACGCTTTCCTGTTTTGGTACATACTATATCTGTCTATCACACCATGTTCTTACATGAAACTACTTTTCTTGTGTATCCTGCATTAGTCACTTATGATGGAACACCTTTAAGTTGGCAGTGTGATATTGGTTTGCGTCTTGAATATGATTTCTAGCATGTATTGCTTCTAGTTTGATGAATGCCACCTATGACGAGACAGTTTTAACTTGGCAGAGTGATATTGATTGCACCTTTCATATGGTGTCTAGTTTGTAGTGCTTCTAATTTGTTGAAGTGCCTTCTGCTTTGTTACCACATCATAGGTGTGAATATGTCAAGCCGTCCATTTTTTCGTACATATTCCATCCTCGTATAATGACTATGCCTTTCATCAGAGTAGTGTTCATCAGTATCATGCATGAATGAGTTCTGAAGAGCAAATTATATTCCTTTTTCTTGTCGGTTTGACCTCACAATGGAAAATCAATAAAGCTAAAGGAAATTGGAAAGGCATTGGATGATGGTGGTCCTTCCGAGCAACCGAAATGGAGGTTCTCTACAGATTCTACTCCTCCATTCTCCCAACAAGATTCGCAAGACAACACAAGGCTAGACAGTCAACGTAGCTGTGTAGATGATGAGCACATCTCCCCTACTCCACCATCATAGGTGCTTGCTCTAACTTGGCACTATTATATGTGGTTGCATGTTGCGTATGATGTATAGCTTGTATTGCTTCTAACTTTGTTGAATTGCATCTGCTTACTTTACACATAATGCCTATGAATATGACACGTGTTCATGTTTCTAGAACATACGTGTACATGATGAGCACATCTCCCCTACTCCACCATCACAGGTGCTTGCTCTAACTTGGCATTATTATATGTGATTGCATGTTGCGTATGATGTCTAGCTTGTATTGCTTCTAACTTTGTTGAATTGCATCTGCTTACTTTACACATAATGCCTGTGAATATGACACGTGTTCCTGTTTATAGAACATACGTGTACATGATGAGCACATCTCCCCTACTCCACCATCACAGGTGCTTTCTCTAACTTGGAACTGTTATATGTGGTTGCGTTTTTCGTATGATGTCTAGTTTGTATTGCTTCTGATTATGTTGAATTGCATCTGCATAGCTTACAACTTATACCTGCAACGATCACTTACCCATAAGACACATTTAACTTGGGACTGTGATGTAGGTTGCATCTTGCATTGTCTTCTAGCTTGTACTGCTTCTAATTTCTTGAAATGGCACTTACGACGAGGCACTTTTTACCTGATAGAGTGATATTGGTTGCATGTTCATATGGTGCCTAGCTTTCATTTCTTCTAATTTTGTTGAAATGCCTTCCGCTTACTGTTTTTTCATACATATTCCATCCTCCTATCGTACGTGTGAATATGAAATGTCATCTTTTTCGTATATATTCCATCCTCCTATCATGTGCTTGCCTTACACCAAAGTAGTGTTCGTCTGTATCATGCATCAACCAGTAATGCAGAGCTAATTTTATTCATCTTCTTGTGGTTTTGACTTCATAAGCAATATCAGAAAATAGGAAGGAAAAGAGTAAGTTAGGGGATGTTGTTGGTCCTCCACACGGACGCAAACAGAGACTCTCTAGAATTGCCACTACTATTGCTAATGAAATTGAAGTCCCAAGTCTACGTGATGAGTTCATCTCCCGTACTCCACCATCGCAGGTGCTTGCTCTAAGTTGACAGTGTGATAATTGGTTTCATGTTGCATATGTTGTCTAGCCTACATTTCTTCTATTTTGATTAAATTGCACCTGCTGAGTTTATACGTTATACATGTGGATATGAATGACATGGCATTCTGTGTCTAGAATACACTGCATCTATCTATCATACCATGTTCTTACATCAAAGTACTGCTGTTGTGTATCGCGCATCAGTCACTCATGATTGGACGCTTTTAACATGGCAGTTTGATAGTGGTTGCATCTTGCATTGATTTCTACGTTGTACTGCTTCTAATTTTTCGAATTGCCACTTATGACAAGACACTTTTAACTTGGCAGAGTAATATTGGTTACATCTTTCATATGGTGTCTAGCTTGCATTACTTCTATTTTCTTGAAAATCCTTCTGCTTAGTTTACACATCCTAGCTGTGAATATGTCATGCCGTCCTGTTTTTCTTACATGTTCCATCCTCATATGGTTATCTTACATCAAAGTATTGCTTGTATGTATCATGCATCAATAGGTTCTGAAGAGCGATTTTGTTCTTTTGTGTTGTGGGTACGACTTCACATGGCAAAGTCAAAAAAGAGCAAGGAAAATAATATAGTAGGGAGTGGTGTTACTCATCGGGAGAAACGGAAAAGGATCTACCATCCAGATTCTGCTGGTACTTATAGTGTAGTAGAAGGTCCAAGTCTACCGCCTAAATCTACAAACACAGTATCACCTGCTCCACCAGTTGCAGCATCCGCTTCAACTGTACCGGCATCTCAACAAGTTACTCGTTCGTTTGCTCCGAAACTGGCCAGTTCCCAAGCTGCCTTCACACCTAACACTACTTCCGAAGCACTGCTGACACAACATGACTTGGCAAGATCAGATGAACCTCATGAGCATCAACACCAAGACGGTACCTTGCCGAGTCAAGTTGCAGTTGCATGCTCCTTTATATGTACTCCCACAGTTTGATGTACACTAACACTTTCCATATTCTTGTTGAACTAGCACCATGACGCAAGAGGAAACAAACATCAGGGATAATGCTTGACAGATTAACAAAATCTAAAGGAGGAAGAATGGAGATCCAATTATAGGTTGGTTTAAAACGTCCATGTGATGCTAGAGAGTCAGCCAAGTTAGTATCAGAGGCAGGCGTTGCCTTCAGGTGTCATGCACGTATCCTCCCAACGTGGATCCAGTATAGGAATGAGAAAGACAATATCCAGTTTAACACCTTCCTTGACCATTTATCCATAAGTAATATTATTCATCGCAATTAGTAATATTTTCTTGCTCTATCCCATACTTTCTACCTTCCTCCTAATAAGACTCACATTCTTTTTACAACAGATGAGGTTCAAGTTGGATCCGAAAGATGATGCAACTAAACAAGCATGCACTCATGATTTTCAGTCTGCTCTGCGAAAGTATCGGTACCACCTTAGAAAATCTCACATTGAAGGCAAGGCTAACAATGAAATCGCCCAAACATCTCCAGTAGAATATTGTAATGCCCTCGATGCGGCTATATCTCCCACGTGTCGAAGCACGACTTAGAGGTATAACTGCATTAAAAGCAATGTCGCAAGTGAGGTAATCTTCACACAACCCATGTAATACATAAGGGAAAGAGATACATAGTTGGCTTACAATCGCCACTTCACACAATACCTGAATAAAGCATTACATCATCCAAATACAATCAGGGCCCGACTACGGAGCCAAAATAAAAGAAGAACCCCAAATGCGACACGGTCCCCGATCGACCCCAACTGGGCTCCACTACTGACAACTAGAACGAAACAACACAAACGACAAGATCTTCATCGAGCTCATCCTGAGCTTGGTTGCGTCATCTGCACGGACTCATCGGCACCTGGAAGCTGGGTTTGGAAGCATCTGTGAGTCACGGGGACTCAGCAATCTCACACCCTCGCTATCAAGACTATTTAAGCTTATGGGTAAGGTAAAGGTAAGAGGTGGAGCTGCAGCAAGCGACTAGCATATATGGTGGCTAACATACGCAAATGAAAGAGAGAAGAGAAGGCAAAGCACGGTCGATAAAAGTATGATCAAGAAGTGATCCTAAAACCACCTACGTCAAGCATAACTCCAACCCCGTGTTCACTTCCCGGACTCCGCCGGAAGAGACCATCATGGTTACACACGCGGTTGATGCATTTTAATTAAGGTTAACTTCAGGTTTTCTACAACCGGACATTAACAAATTCCCATCTGCCCATAACCGTGGGCACGGCTTTCGAAAGTTCATAACCCTGCAGGGGTGTCCCAACTTAGCCCATCACAAGCTCTCACGGTCAACGAAGGAATAGACCTCCTCCCTAGACGTTCTGATCAGACTCGGTATCCCGGTTCTTCAAGACATCCTCGACAATGGTAAAACAAGTCCAGCAAGACCACCCGCTGTGCCGACAAATCCCGATAGGAGCTACACATATCTTGTTCTCAGGGCACACCGGATAAGCTAAGCGTACAGGAGCCGACGTAAAACAAGTTGCCAAGGGATGGCCCTGCACGGTGCTTTGGGTTGGACCAACACTCAGAGGAGCACTGGCCCGGGGGTTTAAATAAAGATGACCCTTGAGTCTGCAGAACCCATGGGAAAGAAAAGGCTAGGTGGCAAATGGTAAAACCAATGTTGGGCCTTGCTGGAGGAGTTTTATTCAAGGCGAACTGTCAAGGGGTTCCCATTATAACCCAACCGCGTAAGGAACGCAAAATCCGGGAACATAACACCGATATGACGGAAACTAGGGCGGCAAGAGTGGAACAAAACACCAGGCATAAGGCCGAGCCTTCCACCCTTTACCAAGTATATAGATGCATTAATTAAAATAAGAGATATTGTGATATCCCAACAAAATATCCATGTTCCAAACATGGAACAAGCTCCAATTTTCACCTGCAACTAACAACGCTATAAGAGGGGCTGAGCAAAGCGGTAACATAGCCAAACAACGGTTTGCTAGGAAAAGGTGGGTTAGAGGCTTGGTTCAACAATATGGGAGGCATGATAAGCAAGTGGTAGGTATCGCAGCATAGGCATAGCAAAAGAGCGAGCAACTAGCAAGCAAAGATAGAAGTGATTTCGAGGGTATGATCATCTTGCCTGAGATCCCGCAAGGAAGAAGAACGAGTCCATGAAGAAGACAAACGGACGAAGTCAAACGGATCCTCACAAACGCGACGTTATCGGAACTAACCCGAAGAAGCAACACCGGAAAGAAGCACACAACATAGTAAACAACCACCACATAAACATGGCATGATGCATAATCAAGTATGATGCATGTCCGGTTTAAATATGCATGGCATGGCAAAAAGCACAAACAACTCTACAAGTTATGTGGAGCTCAATATGCAACGAGTTGCATATTGACGACACACCACATCAAATATTTAGTTCTCTCTCGGTTAGATACTCAACAATTTAAATGTTGGTTAACATGGCAAGAGGTGAAGAATAAGTAAACTAAACATTTAGGCAAGTTTAAATGAGGCCGAAAATAACAAACAACAAATCTGGTAAATCCCCATATGCAATTATCAATTTGGTGCAACAACAATTTTAAACATTTAAATGTTATTATCATGATGCGAATGACATGTGCAAGTTCATGCAATTTTTTATTAAAAGTTTACAAGAGCATTATGGAGAATTTGTCACCGTGGTGCAAAGGAAAGGGGTGCCACGGCAACGATAACAAAAACGGTGCCATGGAAGCGTTCCGGTTCCGGTACTCGATTGAGATATCGACGCAAAGGGAAAGTGTGTGGAACATGACAAGCAAGGATGGTGGGGTGATCTCGGATACCGAGTTCCCACATGTCGTTGGCAAGGCAAAAAAGAGGGGCGACGTGCAAACGTGATCGTCTCATATCACATAATATGCATTCGGTCCACCGACGGTCGTGTCGATGGTTATACCTTTTGAAGCGTGCCTTATCGGAACGGATCAAGTTCGTAGAGGGAAGTAGGCGTTCTCGCGACGGCGGTAGTGGAAGTAGTTGTTCACGCGACGGTAGTCGGACTTGACGATACCGTTACACGGGTCTTCGGCAACGGTAGTGGTACCCATTTTCTAGTCGTGCACATTCCGTAGATGTTCGAGGTCACGGCGAGGATCTTGACGTCCACGGAGTCTTTGAGGGTTGACGGTAGTGGTACTCGGGTCGTCGGCGACGGTAGTCGTTCTATGCATCGGGCGTCAAGGTACTTGCCGTGGTACTTGCCATTCTTAGCGGTTCCGAAAACGGCGGTAGATGAACAAGATGCGTCGTCGTGGTACTTGGCAAAAAATCTCAAAGAAAATGTCTGACGGTCCACGTACGGGTCTTGGCGACATTCTTACCCATCCAAAACGAAACAAGACATAAGGGCCTCTGGTGGACAGCGGGCGAGTAGCGGCAGAAGATGTCGAGCCATAGCTGCTCATGCCCAACAATGAAACAACCAAATCGGCCATGACTTGGTGCTGGAGCAGAGCATCAGGAGGCAGGGCGTTGCAGGAGAACGGGGCCAGAGATGGGGGGCGACAGCACAGGAACGGCGGCTTCTTGAGGAGCCTCGGACGGCCATGGCGGCGCTGGTCGCCGGCATCAGGCTGCGTGGCCTGCGGGCAGGCAGCGAGGGCGAGGAGGCAGGGCTTGCCGGCGGACCTGCTGCACCGGCTGACGGCGACGAAGGTAGAGGTGGGGAACGGCTTGGTCGTGGCGCGAGCGAAGGGAGGAGACGCACGGAGGAGGCTCGCGGGCAGGCAGCAGCCATGCTGCACAGGGCTCCGGCTTGGGGAAGGCTTGGCGCAGGGTGACGGCGCCATGGGAGGTGCGCTGTAGAGGGAGAGAGGGAGGCGCACGGGATCGAGAAGGAGAGGTCGAGGGATCGGGCAGAGGGGAGAGGTCGAGGGATGTCTCGATCCCTCTGGCGGCGCTAGGAAACGAGGAGGAGAGGGAGATGGGATCGAGCGAAGGCGGCGCTTGGGGAAAGGACAAGGGGAATCGAGGGCATGGGGTCTCCTGGCGCTAGGTTAGGATTAGATGGGCCTGGAGGCCGGCCCAGTAGAGAGGGAGGGGCTGCCCTAGAGAGGCCGGCGGCTGGACCTTAGGCGGGCTTCTACTAGGAGGCCCAAGTGGCCAGATGCCTGGCTGGGCTCCTCTCTCCTTCTTAATTCTTCTCTTAACAAAAACAGAGAGAAATAAGAGAAAGGAAAAAAGAGAAGAGAAGGTTAGAGGAAGAATTTGGGCACGGGAAATAAATTTCCCGGACTCGCAAAAATGCGCATGTTCCAAGAAAAATGGAGTGGGCATTTTTTTTAAGTTTTAAATTCAAACTCATTTGACTTAAAATCAAATGGTGTGAATAGGAAGTGAGGGTTAGGAAGGTCCAAAAATGTTCGGATTTTTGTTGGAGCTCCGGAAAATGACGAAAGAATTTATGGGCAAAGTTTGGAAACCAAGAATTGAGATAATAAAGGCATGGGATATTTGCAAGTGTGTTATGGTTAATTCCAAATAAATGGAATAATTACTATACCTCACTAAATATCGAGAGGATATGTTGTAAAGAGAATCACCATGTGAATTCCCTCGGTTTAAATGGATCTAAGATCCATACGGTTTATTTAGTTGAGTTAAGAAAAGAAATGACATGATGGCATGATGACATGATGCAATGCACACGATGCAAAGATGAATGCAACAGACGAAATAAAACACACAATGAAACCCGGAAACCCTGGAAGGCATCTGAAGCTCTGGTCTTGGGGTGTTACAAATATATTACAGATGAAGACTGGACAGCCCTCGTTAAACACTGTTCTGATCCAAAGTATCAGGTAGGCTATATGTATTTGATCAGACCACATATTGAACTTGTATTTATGTATGTGCCTTACAAAGTGTATCGTCTTCTAGGCTAATTGTTTGAAGAACAAGACCAATCGTTCTAAAGTGAAATTCCAATAGACAATAGGATCTCGTAGCTATATTTCACACTGCGAGGCTCTTGTAAATAGCTGCTACTTCTTTTTTCTGTACCATACTATCGTAACTATATTGACTTGTTCCAAATACAGAGGAAAGCCTGTGCGGACAAAAAAAGAACCTGAACCGAATGCAGTGCAAACCTTCAAGGATTGCCACACCAGCAAGATGAAGGGCATGAGCACACCAGTTCAAGCCGCTGTTGTAAGTCCTTACTCCTCCTTTTTGAACTGATTGGTACTGTGATGTGTTCATTTAACTACTTGGTTTGCAGCCAATGTCAGTTACTATGTTCACTTTTATACACAGTTGTCTTAACGTATCATCTCACCTTACATGGTTTAAAAGAGATGAAGGATATTCTTTTGGTCTTGATCTGTATTCTAGTTGTTATGTTCACGTGCGCACACAATGATAAAATAGCATGTTTGTTTTATATCTGTTTGCCCATGATATGAATGATGTCATACTATGTTCATCCTACTTTAAACCATGTCTCTTTATCCTTAGATGTCAACGAATGTGAGGAAATAGACAATACAGTAGGCATGCTACATGGACATATGTTCCGAAAGTGATTTTATTATGTAGTTGCCACTACAATACATGCTAATGTATTACAGTAGTTCACCAAAATAAGTTATGTATAAACGTGTAACCTACTTTGTTTGTTTTTGTCTCATTAGTAACTTATCTGGTACACTAATCTACAAGTTCAAACTTTCAGGAAGCTATGGAAAAAATGATTGAACAACCACAACCACCTGAAGGTGACAAGGCTACCATAGGCACAATGTCACCTCTTGCTGCAGTGCATCAGTATCTCTCCACTAACAGTGCAAAAAGCACCTTCCTGCGTAATTCTGGGTTGGTTGTCAAGGTAAACTTGTCCAAATCGCCTACTGAACAAAATCTTCCTGCTAGACAGACTGATATATCTGTGCTCCAGACACAAGTCCAATCCCTAATGGACGTCGTTTTGGAAACAAGAATAGTGTTTGACAAATGTCGTCTAGATATGAATGGTTTTGAAACCGGACTATCAGACATTCGCTTCGTTGTTCAAGAGCAATGGCGGAAAAAGGTGAAGATCATGATGCTCCATCAGATTCTACAGCCTGAAACATAGCACTCGGGTCAAATGATTTGTGCTTACACATATCTAACGGTGCCTTTATCTGCAAGGACTGTAAACTTTATGCCAACAGGCCTTTTATTGTATGGTTGGAATTTATTTTGTTGTGATACAGCATTTATGATGCTGCCAAAGGCTGCAATAATTATGATGCTATTTTTGTATAGTGTAGGTTTATCTTAGTAATGTATTCGGCCGAAAGCTTCGTAGGATCCCAACATGCCAACATCCGTCAGGCCCATTCCAATTGGGCTAAAAATGATTATGGGCCGAAATTTGCATGTACCCCACTAAAACTATCTGGGCCTAAATCAACATAAGATTTCATATTTTTCTAGTAGGCTTGTGCCCATAGTGAGCCTTTAACAGGCCTAAACATAATTTGGGCCCTTAGTAACAATAGGCCGTTTACAGGTGTAAATATCTCGAGCCCATAAAAAACATGGGCCTTTAAAAGACCGAAAGTGAGATTGGGCCCTGATTGTGCCAAATAACCCACTGGTCTTAGCAGGCCGAAATGGTGGCCCATTTACGATGCAGATCTTTCATAGGCTGAAATTCGGACGGGCCGTAAATGCGTCGACCTAATACACGGGCCTTTAACAGGCCGGATGTTCGGTCGGGCTAGATTATCGTCATTTTTATATGGGTCGTTAATGGGCCCGATGTGACGTTGGGCCACATATGGCCCATGGATTTCGTACGACGTTAGCAGGCCGAAAATCACAATAGGCCAAAAGTGGCCCAAATCTATAGTGGGCCTCTAACAGGCCGAATGTCAGACATGGACGAATATGACCCAAATCCTTCATGGTCGTTTATGGGCCGAAAGTTTCAATGGCCTGTAAATGGGCCCAAATGAAGCAGGACCTTTAACAGGCCAGAAATACACCAGGCCGTAATTCAGCCCATATACTTAGCGGACTGTTAACGGGCCAGAAGTGACCATGGGCCATGATGATGACATGTTTAGGACAGGCCATTGACGGGCCGATTTGACACTAGCCCTACGTGCCTTAACTGAGAATGTTGGGCCTTTAGCTGGGCCGACCCATTATGGTCTTCAAAATCTTGTGGGCCTTTAGCTGGACCGGCCCATTATGGCCCGCAAAATCTCATGGGCCTTTAGCTGGGCCGGCCCATTATGATATGCAAAATCTCGTGGGCCTTTTTCTGGGGCGGCCCATTATGGACCGCAAAATCTTGTGGGCCTTTAGTTGGGCTGGCCCATTTAAACTTTATGGGCCACTTTTGGGCTGGTCCACATGTCAACATCATAGGCGCATCTTGCCCATTGGATGAGTGACACCTATGCCAACGCGGAGCTGACACGTGTTTCCATCAACCAATCAGAATTTTACACGTGGAAATCCCCATTGGTTCGGGATGTTAACGGGTTATCGGATCCAAAACCGGACCCGATAGCTTAACGACGTTCCATTATGGTGGAAGCCAAGTGTCGGTCACCCTTGACGAAAGCACTTCTGTGACGCGTGATTTATCGTCATGGAAGTGGACACTTCCGTGATGATAATTTTGGTAATGTCATGGAACACTTCTATGACAGCACAGGTATGACTATCTTGATTATGTCATAAATTTGTCATGGATGTACATGCATGACAGAAAACGTGGCCTACTGTGACAAACACATATCATCACAGAAGTTTATTTTTTTGTAGTGTGTGTCGTCCGCCTCACGAGGCTTGGCCCCTCACGAGGGTCTTGAATGCTTGTCGGTGAAGATGGGTCGTACGGGCCCGCTTGCGGAGCCACGCCGTGGGCCGCAGGCAGGCAAGTCTGGGGACCCCCGTTCCCAGAATGCCGACACATGCCTCATGGGCAAGAGGACTAAGAATCCGTTCTCCGGAACAATGGAGCGAGCAACAGACTTGTTGGAAATAATACATAATGATGTATGTGGTCCGATGAGTGTTGATGCTCGCGACGTGTATCGTTATTTTCTTACCTTCATAGATGATTTGAGCAGATATGGATATATCTACTTGATGAAACATATGTCTGAAACATTTGAAAAGTTCAAAGAATTTCATAGTGAAGTGGAAAATCATCGTAACAAGAAAATTAAGTTTCTATGATCTGGTCGTGGAGGTGAATATTTGAGTTACGAGTTTGGTCTTCATTTGAAACAATACAGAATAGTTTCGCAACTCACGCCACCTGGAACACCATAGCGTAATGGTGTGTCTGAATGTCGTAACCGCACTTTATTAGATATGGTGCGATCTATGATGTCTCTTACTGATTTACCACTATCGTTTTGGGGTTATGCTTTAGAGACGGCTGCATTCACGTCAAATAGGGCACCATCGAAATCCGTTGAGACGACACCTTATGAACTGTGGTTTGGCAAGAACCCAAGTTGTCGTTTCTTAAAGTTTGGGGTTGCGATGCTTATGTGAAAAAGCTTCAACCTGATAAGCTCGAACCCAAATCGGAGAAATGTGTCTTCATAGGATACCCAAAGGAGACTGTTGGGTACACCTTCTATCACAGATCCGAAGTCAAGATATTCGTTGCTAAGAATGGATCCTTTCCAGCGAAGGAGTTTCTCTCGAAAGAAGTGAGTGGGAGGAAAATAGAACTTGACGAGGTAATTGTACCTACTCCCTTATTGGAAAGTAGTTCATCACAGAAATCAGTTCTAGTGATTCCTACACCAATAAGTGAGGAAGCTAATGATGATGATCATGAAACTTCTGATCAAGTTACTACCAAACCTAGTAGGTCAACCGGAGTAAGATCCGCACCAGAGTGGTATGGTAATCCTGTTCTAGAAGTCATGTTACTTGACCATGACGAACCTATGAACTATGAGGAAGCGATGATGAGCCCAGATTTCGCAAAATGGCTTGAGGCCATGAAATCTGAGATAGGGTCCATGTATGAAAACAAAGTGTGGACTTTGGTTGAGTTGCCCGATGATCCGCAAGCCGTAGAGAATAAATGGATCTTCAAGAATAAGACTGACACTGACGGTAATGTTACTGTCTACAAATCTCTTGTTGAGAAAGGTTTTCGACAAGTTCAAGGAGTTGACTACGATGAGACCTTCTCACCCGTAGTGATGCTTAAGTCTGTCCGAATAATGTTAGCAATTGCCGCATTTTATGATTATGAAATTTGGCAAATGGATGTCAAAACTACACTCCTTAATGGATATCTTAAAGAAGAATTGTATATGATGCAACCAGAAGGTTTTGTCGATCCAAAAGGTGCTAACACAGTGTTCAAGCTCCAGCGATCCATTTATGGACTGGTGCAAGCCTCTCGGAGTTGGAATATACGCTTTGATAGTGTGATCAAAGCATATGGTTTTATACATACTTTTGGAGAGGCCTGTATTTACAAGAAAGTGAGTGGGAGCTCTATAGCATTTCTGATATTATATGTGGATGACATATTATTGATCGGAAATGATACTGAATTTCTGAAGAGCATAAAAGGATACTTGAATAAGAATTTTTCAATGAAAGACCTCGGTGAAGCTGCTTATATATTAGGCATCAAGATCTATAGAGATAGATCAAGACGCTTAATTGGACTTTCACAAAGCACATACCTTGATAAAGTTTTGAAGAAGTTCAAAATGGATCAATCAAAGAAAGGGGTATTCACTGTGTTACAAGGTGTGAAGTTGAGTCAGACTCAATGCCCGACCACTGAAGAGGATAGAGAGAACATGAAAGTCATTCCCTGTGCTTCAGCCATAGGTTCTATCATGTATGCAATGCTATGTACCAGACCTGATGTGTGCCTTGCTATTAGTTTAGCAGGGAAGTACCAAAGTAATCTAGGAGTGGATCACTGGACAACGGTCAAGAACATCCTGAAATACCTGAAAAGAACCACGGATATGTTTCTCATTTATGGAGGTGACAAAGAGCTCGTCGTAAACGGTTACGTTGGTGCAAGCTTTGACACTGATTCAGATGACTCTAAGTCACCAACCGGATACGTATTTTTATTGAATGGTGGAGCTGTCAGTTGGTGCAGTTCCAAGCAGATCATCGTGGCGGGATCTATGTGTGAAGCGGAGTACATAGCTGCTTCGGAAGAAGGAGTCCGGATGAAGGAGTTCATATCTGATCTAGGTGGCATACTTGGTGCATTGGGTGCAATGAAAATCTTTTGTGACAATACTAGTGCAATTGCCTTGGCAAAGGAATCCAGATTTCATAAGAGAACCAAGCACATCAAGAGACGCTTCAATTCCATCCGCGATCAAGTCAAGGAGGGAGACATAGAGATTTGCAAGATACATATGGATCTGAATGTGGCAGACCCATTGACTAAGCCCCTCTCACGAGCAAAACATGATCAACACCAAGACTCCATGGGTGTTAGAATCATTACTATGTAATCTAGATTATTGACTCTAGTGCAAGTGGGAGACTGACAGAAATATGCCCTAGAGGCAATAATAAAGTTGTTATTTATATTTACTTATATCATGATAAATGTTTATTATTCATGATAGAATTGTATTAACCGGAAACTTAGTACATGTGTGAACACATAGACAAACAGAGTATCACTAGTATGCCTCTACTTGACTAGCTCGTTAATCAAAGATGGTTAAGTTTCCTAGCCATAGACATGAGTTGTCATTTGATTAATGGGATCACATCATTAGAGAACTAGCAGGGTGACCCGCGCATTTGCGCGGCTAGATTTATTATGTACAGTCGATGCTATATTCATCAGATTTTACATTGAGATCCGTGCATTTTTTCAGTTATATTTTTTCTTACATGTTATGCCACTTCACTCAGACATGGTTAACTTTTAGTCGACTGAGACCTAACCACATCCTATTGTGTATTATTCTATTTCAGTTTTAATGTATTTATCATACCATTTTTCAGATGTTGGCTTGTTATTAAATACACATTTGAAAAAAAGATACTAAAATACATGATACAAAGCTTATCTCACCCATGCATGAGCTGTTATCCACCTTAATTTACTTCTACACAATTGTACTTTGGAAATGTATTTTATTGAGTAAATCCTTTTATATTGTGAGTTGTGATGTGTGATAACTAAATGTCGATGGTCAGTGGCCCGCCATGCAGAATTATAGATTTTGTACTGATGTATTGTTGTCTCCCTTACATTCGTTCACTCTCCATGCTGTTATCCACCAAGCATCTATCTCTTGCTCATTAAGTCACTCTCATCATAATCTGTACTTTCATTTCCAATTTGTTTCACATTATTTTTACACCTTGAAATTACTTTTTGGTTCAGACCTTAGTGTTGAAATCGCATGATTTTCTTATTTTGTTCATACAATAGCCAACCACTTATATATCACTATTATTGTTAACATTGTGAATGTCTTATATGGGGTTATGATACACTCACACTATTCAATTTGTCTGAATCTAATACTTATCCACTGATTGTAGTTGGCAGTCCTGGGTGATACTCTTTCTACGGGTCAGTCTTGTATTGGACATTTATAGATTCATACAACATTTGACTCTTCTAAATCTAATACTTATCCACCACTAGCAGTCCACGGGGACTTCCATCACTATGTACTTTAAAATTTTCATTTTAATTTTCATTCCATATTCTAGTATATAGGCCGACTGGTATACGTAAATGAAATAGCTTTGCATATAAAAATTATTCCTATATCTGAAAGTTTGTGAACTTCACATTTATGCTTATAAGGCCACTTTGATATATTTTGTTTATTAAATATACTCATATTTTTTTCCAATCTACTTAGTTAACAAAAAGTATTGTACTTAACATAGTATATTACATGTCAAATTATCAGAAATTGCTTTTGGATTCGGGGCTCCATGGAGCCCGGTTAAGAAAAAAAAAATACAAAACGCGTGTTTGGAAGTTTGAAAAAATTCTGAAAATATTACACATGGATCATATCTTTGTAGCACATGCATTTTATTTTTTGCAAAAGCACATACACTATTCGGTATAAAAATCTATGATATTTTTATACATCTCACACCAATTCGTATTTAATCATGAATATAAAAAATCTAATATACATCTCCACGTTCATGTTTTTTTCCAAAAAGTTGGAACAATAAAATTTGACTTTTTTGGAGAGCAAGTAATCCACTCTCCCAAAATACATGACACGCATGGATTGGTCCGGCCTGACAGAAGAAAAATAGTAAATAAGCAAGTGGGAGAGCAATTTATATGTTCCTCCTGGATACTCTCATCGTACGTGCCCTTTATTGCAAGGAAAATAGTATCTCCCACATACGTACATGCCAATCAAGTTAGCGATATACTCAGGAGTACACTGATGTCGGCATAGTTTGCTATACGGGCGAACTAATACATGCATGTTACATCAAGTGAATATTTTTTTGGTATGGTAATTGTTGTCTCGGTCGGTGGATTCAGCTAGCAAAAAGACCATGACATGTATGTTCTGTGTGTGGGATTGACTCTTAATAAAGTATTGAGAACCATGGGATGGTGTATGTAGTGGTGACCATGTTTGAATCCTAATCGGCCACTATTTGCATATTCTTATTTTATATGCATCAGGTGGGCTCGTGTCCTTGTGGTTTTCATAGCCAAATAGTATCTGTATCGTCTACACAATGTGCATATCCTTTTTGAAGAAAAAAACTTCCTTATGCATGAAATGCGTCGTACTGCAGCAGGAAATTGGTACTTAGGCTTTGTACGTGCAAAAATTGTATATGCCCGTGTCCTTTGCTAATATCTACACATGCAATAGAGTAGATACATGTCCTTGCTTAATCTTCACCGTTGATAATATTAGTTTTTAGAGTGTCGAATTGCCACCACTCGTTTTCTATCGTTTTAAGTATATAATAGATGATGTGATTGATTTGACCCATCCGTTAGCTTAGCACAATGATCATTTAGTTTGTTACTATTGCTTTCTTCATAACTTATACATGTTCCTATGACTATGAGATTATGCAACTCCTGAATACCGGAGGAACACTTAGTGTGCTATCAAACGTCACAAGGTAATTGGGTGACTATAAAGATGCTCTACAAGTGTCTCCGATGGTGTTTGTTGAGTTGCCATAGATCGAGATTAGGATTTGTCACTCCGATTGTCGGAGAGGTATCTCTGGGCCCTCTCGGTAATGCACATCACTATAAGCCTTGCAAGCATTGCAACTAATGAGTTAGTTGCGAAATGATGTATTACGAAACAAGTAAAGAGACTTTCTGGTAACAAGATTGAACTAGGTATTGAGATACCGATGATCGAATCTCGGGCAAGTAACATACCAATGACAAAGGGAACAACGTATGTTGTTATGCAGTTTGACCGATAAAGATCTTCGTAGAATATGTGGGAGCCAATATGAGCATCGAGGTTCTGCTATTGTTTATTGACCGGAGACATGTCTCGGTCATGTCTACATTGTTCTCGAACCCGTAGGGTCCGCACACTTAAGGTTTCAATGACAGTTATATTATGAGTTTATGAGTTTTGATGTACCAAAGTTAGTTCGGAGTCCCGGATGTGATCACAGTCATGACGAGGAGTCTTGAAATGGTTGAGACATAAAGATTGATATATTGGACGGCTATTTTCGGACACCGGAACTGTTCCGGGAGGTTTCGGATAAAACCGGAGTGCCGGAGGGTTACTAGAACCCCCCCGGAAGTTATTTGGCCCTTAGTGGGCTTTAGGGGAGAGAGAGGGCAGCAGCTAGGAGGTGGTGCCCGCCCCCAAGGGAGTACGAATTGGACTAGGGGAGGAGGGCGCGGCCCCTCTTTCCCTCTCCCTCTCGCTCTCCTTCCTCCTCCTAGTAGGACTAGGAAAGGAGGAATCCTACTCCTACTAGGAGGAGGATTCCTCCCCCCTTGGAGCGCCCTCTAGGGCCGGCCGGCCTCCTCCTCCCCTCCATTATATAAGGGGCGGGGGGCATCCCATAGACACACAAGTTGATTATTTAGCCGTGTTCGGTGCCCCCTCCACAGATTTCCACCTCGGTCATATCGTTGTAGAGGTTAGGCGAAACCCTGTGTCGGTAACTTCATCATCACCGTTATCATGCCGTCGTGCTGACAAAACTCTCCCTCGACATCATCTATATCTAGGGTTCATGGGACATCACCGAGCTGAATGTGTGCAGATCACGGAGGTGCGGTACCTTCGGTGCTAGGATCGATCAGATCGTGAAGACGTACTGTAGCGATCTGACCTCAGACAGTCAAATCTCTGTGCATAAGTGTCATCCCTGGATCAGTAATTCTGACACACACAGTACTTGAAGGATTTATAACAAAGTTCAATCACACACTTATTACATTGAATATCGCAAAAGAGAGTACTTATTACAATAATATGGCTGAAGGCCATCTATTGAAGATAACAACAGAAGCTTCGAAGGTAAAATGAGTCCATCAGCTCCAACGGCATAGCTGAGTGCACAACAATGACCTAGCGCACCTTACTCTTTGTCTGAAAACTCGGCAACATAATACATTGCAGCCTGTGTAGGTCAGCACATGGAATATGCTGGCAAGATATCACTAAAAAGCAATGAACAAGTAACAGCTATAACTATATGCATATTTGGCTGGTGGAGACTCTATGTTTAGCATTTGCAGAAAGCTAGTTTTTCCCTACAACAAAGGAATATATTTTATTTAACTACAAAGTTTGTTGAAAACATTGAGAAGGTTCCTCCAACTCAATCCCAAATTAAAGTAATCATCAACCCAACAATTTAATTAAGTAAACTGATGAGATCAAATCAATAATTCAAGTACTAGATACTCAAGATGTCTATAACCGGCGACACAGCTAACCATGATTAGTTTATACACTCTGCAGAGGTTTGCGCACTTTTCCCCACAAGACTCGATCTCCTCCGTTGTATTTCTCACACTACATGGTGTCCGAGAAACGGATGACCGAGACACAGTCTTTCCGAAGAGGTCCCCTTAACCGATAGATAGGCCGGTACACCTACAATCCCCTACATCTGCTTGCCCATCATTGAAAGGTTTCACGCAACTTACCCAACTATGCCAGAGCCCATATTGGCTTGTGGCTGCACACGGAAGTTTCTAGCATGAATAATCTTATGATCCCTTTGAGCCTGGGTGGCAAACCATAAGATAATCACACGGGTACTCCAGGATATCCCAGGACATTGCTGGATTGCTCCAGGTGCCCAGACAACCACTGGATACTCCAGGGTGCCTCAACCAATCCACCTAGATGTGTATTAAAGTAGCCACCTTAAGTTTAACCATTAATTAAAACTCTCACATCTGTTCATGCATCACTCAAACCAAACCACGTCTATGAGCATAGCATAGCAATATAAGCATAACATAGAAATAACTCCTAGGGGTTAAAAAATAAAGGCAATAGGTACTACCTCATCACTACTTCCCAATACCCACAAGTATTCAAGCCCTAAAAATGCAGTGGTTGAGGACTGAAATAATGCATAAAAACTGGGTATTAAGGAGTATGATCAAAGTGTTACTTGCCTTGCTAACGATCTGAAAACCCTAGTGACTCGTAGTAGCACGCTCCGCACTCCGGAAACTCTATCGCAAACAAACAATAACATACATAAGCACTCAAGAAATAGATTCAAGGGTAAGACTCAAGAGAAAAGATCCAAACTGAAGGTTCAACGTAAGAGCTTTGATTTGCAAAAAGAATCAATCAAATCGGAGCTACAAAACTCAAACTGCGGTCAAAAGAAGTTCGAATTCAAATCTTCTTGAAACCAAATTTTAAATTGTCAAAAACCATGTTCAAGTTTGTTATCTGGAAAGAGGGGGTCGAGACGAAGATTTTGGCGTTGGTTTCACTGGATTTGGACGAATGAGCAAAAAGTTGCAAAGGTTCGAAGATCAGGGGCTAATCTGCGATAAAAATAATCGCGGATGGGTCCCTGGCCAAAAAAAGAAAAGGCTATCAAGCGAACGTTCGCTATCCGGGTCAAACAAGTGAATATGTTCGCTAACAGAGACATTCGAACGAACGGTCGCTAATTAGGGAAACCGAAAAAACCGATCTAATCGAAAAACCAAAAAAACCAGGGCGACGGTCGGCAGTTTTTACCGGTTCTTAAAAGAAAACCGGCGGGCGGCGGCGGCGGGATCTGGCGAACGACGAGGCAGGGCTCCGGCAAGGCGGCAGGGTCCAGTGGCGGCGGCTTGCAGCGACGGCGGCGCAAGGCGGCGACGCGGGCTGCGCTGGGGCGGTGCGAGGCACGGCAGTGAGCGGGCGGCGGTACGGCATCGCGAGCGGCGGCGGCAGGCGGCGGCGCGGGCGGCTGCGGCGGTGGTGTGGGGTGGAGGCAGCGGCGGGGCGGCACAATATAAAGGGGCCGGGGGGCGCGTCTTGGAGGAGGGCGCGCCGCCGGGTGGAGTCCGGCTTAGACTCCCCTCGGCGTCCGGCAGCGGCACGTCGGTGCGCCGCGGGAAGGCGGTGGCGCGAGGTGGGCCGGCCTGCTTGGTTGGGCTTCAGCCCAGTCGGGCAGGATTTTTTTATACAAAAATAATTTTGTCCGAAGAAAAAAAATCCTAATAAAATATATTTTTTCAAAAAATGCCAAATACAATTTTCACCGTCTAAACCTATTATTTAGAACAAAGTGAACATTTTTCTGGCCTAAAAATGCAACTTTCAAAAATGCATATTTTTCTAATTCAAATAAAATATCAAATAAAAACCAAATAAAATATAAATTTGATTTTAAAAAGTTTCCTCCAATATTCCTCTCTTTTTGATGAAGTCATATCATCTTCTCTCTTTTATTTTTAATATTGGAAATATTTGGAGATAAAAATATTAAAACCAAATTGATCCTCTTTTCAAATTTGAGAAAATTGAAATATGAAAATAATTAAAATCTCCAACTCTCTCCTTCGGTCCTTGAGTCGCTTAGGAGTTCTAGGATCACCAAAAAAATGAAAATAAAATATGATATGCATATGATGACCTATGTATAACATCCAAATTGAAAATTTGGGATGTTACAAACCTACCCCCCTTAAGATGAATCTCGCCCTCGAGATTCGGGTTGGCTAGAAAATAGGTGCGGGTGGTCTTTCGTAGGTCTTCTTCTCGCTCCTAGGTGGCTTCATCCTCGGTATCGTGGCTCCACTGAACTTTGCAAAACTTGATAACCTTGCTGCAGGTAACTCTGCTGGCAAACTCAAGAATCTTGACGGGGTTTTCCTCATAGGTCAGATCACTCTCCAACTGAATTGCTTCCAGGGGCATTGTATCTCTTAGAGGAATATCGACCATCTCTGCATGGCACTTCTTCAACTGGGAAACGTGAAACACATCATGAACTCCTAACAATCCTTCGGGTAACTCCAACTTGTAGGCGACCTCTCACATATGTTCCAGAACTCGGTATGGTCCTACAAATCTCGGGGCTAACTTTCCCTTAACTCCAAATCGTTTAACTCCTTGGAGTGGTGACACACGAAGATATGCTCGGTCTCCAATATCATAAACTACCTCCTTGCATTTCGTATCGGCATAACTATTCTTCCTGGACTGAGCTACCTTCTGTCTATCTCGAATCAACTTAACCTTCTCTTCGGACTCTTTGATCAAATCCAGTCCAAACAATTGTCGGTCTCCAATTTCATCCCACATTAACGGTGGCATGCATCTCCTTCCATACAAGGCTTCAAAAGGTGCCATCTTCAAACTAGTGTGATAACTGTTGTTTTATGAGAACTCTGTGTACGGAAATTATCATCCCAACTAGATCCATAATCTAGCACACAAGCTCTCAACATGTCCTCCAGAATCTGATTGACTCTCTCGGTCTGTCCATCTGTCTGTGGATGAAAGGCTGTACTGAACTCTAGCCTAGTACCCAAAGTCGGGTGCAGCTGATTCCAAAACTTCAATGTAAACTGTGTTCCTCTATCTGATATGATGGTCCTCAGAACTCCATGCAAACATACAATCCTGGTCATATATATCTTGGCCAACATCGCACTTGTATAAGTGGTTTTCACTAGGATAAAGTGAGCTACCTTGGTCAAGCGATCAACTACTACCCAGATAGAATCATATCCCGATCGGGTCCTGTATAATCTGGTGATAAAATCCATGCCACGCTTGTCCCACTTCCATTCGGGTATCGGCATAGGTTGTAATAATCCTGCTGGCTTCTGATGTTCTGCCTTCACTCTGACATACATCACATACTACTACATACTCGGCAATATCCTTCTTCATACCTGTCTAGCAGAAATGTTCCTTTAAACCCAAATACATCTTGGTGTTTCTGGGGTGAATCGAATATGGCGAGTGATGAGTTTCCTGAAGTATTAACTTCCTGATCTCCGCATTATTGGGCACGTATACATGATCCTCGAACCATAAAGTCTCGTGCTCATCCTCACAAAAACCTTTCTATTTTCCTTTGCTCATCTTCTCCTTAATCTCAACAATTTCCTTATCATCCTTTTGAGCTTCTCGAATCCTTCCCAATAATGTAGACTGAACCTCCATTGTTGCGACAAAACCTCTTGGAACTATCTCCAAACAAAGTTCCTTGAGATCGTCAACTAACTCCTGCAGTAATCCTCCACTTACGAGGGTATTGGCATAACTAACTTTTGCGGCTCAAAGCATCTGCTATGACATTGGCCTTTCCTAGATGATAATGGAGCTTCATATCCTAATCCTTTATGAGATCCAACCATCTCCTCTGCCTGAGATTCAACTCCTTCTGCGTGAAAATGTACTTCAAACTCTTGCGATCCGTGTACACATCACATTGGTTTCCAATAAGAAAATGTCTCCAGGTCTTGAGCGCATGCACTACGGTTGCTAAGTCCAAATCATGCATGGCATAATTCAACTCATGAGGTCAAAGCTGCCGTGAAGCGTATGAAACAACTCTTCCGTCCTTCATAAGTACACCTCCAAGTCCCAAGCGAGAAGCGTCGCAATACACTTGGAAATCCTTGCGTATATCCGGAAGAATCAGCACTGGAGCTGTAACCAAACATTTCTTCAACTCCTGAAAACTGGCCTCACAATCTTTGGTCCAGTTGAACTTGGTGTCCTTCTTCAACAACTCTGTCATGGGTTTCACAATCTTGGAGAAATTCTCAATGAACCTCCTATAATATCCTACGAGGCCTAGAAAACTGCGGATCTCTCCAACTGAGGTGGGTGCCAACCACTCAGTGACAGACTGAACCTTGGTGGGGTATACTTCTATACCTTCTCCTAATATAACATGTCCAAGAAATCCAACTTCCTTCAACCAAAACTCACACTTGCTAAACTTGGCATACAACTAATGTTCCCTGAGTTTCTCAAGAACTAAGCGTAAGTGTTCCTTGTGTTCCTCTTCATTCTTCGAGTACACCAAAATATCGTCAATGAATACCACAGCAAACTTATCCAAAAACTCCATGAACACCTTATTCATCATACTCATAAAATAGGCAGGGGCATTAGTCAATCCAAATGACATGACCGTGTACTCATATAGCCCATACCTTGTGGTGAAAGCTGTCTTAGGTATATACTGTTCTCGGATCTTCAACTGGTGGTATCCTGCTCGAAGATCGATCTTGGAGAATACTTTAGCTCCTTGCAACTGGTCAAACAAATCATTGATCATCGGTAGTGGGTACTTGTTCTTGATCGTCACTTCTTTCAATGCCCGATAGTCAACAACCATTCTCAAAGATCCATCCTTCTTCTCAACTAAGAGCACTAGGGCTCCCCACAGTGATGAACTTGGTCGGATGTAACCTTTCTCCAATAACTCCTTAATCTGCTTCTTAATTTCCTCCAGATCATTTGCGGGCATCCAATACGGTATCTTCGATATTGGTTCGATGCCTGGCAACAGCTCTATCAAACACTCAATGTCTCGATCTGGCGGCATGCCTGGTAATTCCTTTGGAAATACATCCGGGTAATCCTTCACAACAGGGAATTCTTCCTGAATAACTCCCGAGAGAGAATTCACTTGGGTCCTCCTTGGCGCATGCCTAGACACATACTTGATCCTTTTTCCCTCCGGGGTGGTGAGCAAAATTGACTTACTAGCACAATCGATATTTCCTCCATACATGGATAGCCAATCCATGCCTAATATCACATCCAATCCTTGTGACTCTAAAATTATTAGGCCTGAGGGGAAAACATGCCTACCTATGGTCAATGGCATCTAAAAATATCCACTGCTTGCCATATACTCCGCTCCAGGTGAGCTTACTAACATAGGTGTCTTAAGAACTTTGGTGGGCAACTTACACTTATCCACAAATCCCCTTGATATGTATGAATGCGATGCACCATTATCAAAAAGAACAGTAGCAGTAAGTGACTTAATCAAAAACTTACCTATAATTGCATCTGGTTGTTCTTCAACCTCCTCCACGTTAACGTGGTTCACCTGTCCTCTGGTGAAAGGGTTGGGCTTCTTCCCAGGGTTTCCATTTCCATTGTCGTTCCTTTCTTCAGGGCATTCGGTGGCGTAGTGTCCAGTTTTTCCGCACTTGAAACAAGTAATGTGACTTAGATCCTTCTTGGCGGGTGTTGCTAGGTTGGAACGGTTCTGACTGCTGCTTCATCCATTCCCGTTTCCATTCATAGGCCCACTGTGGTTATGTGAGCTTCCTCCATTGTGAGTATGGCCTACATGGTTATGGGTGTAACCTCCGGAGTTAGGGGTAAAGAGAGGCTTCTGCCGAGCTCCAGAATTATACTTCCCATGTCCATACTTACTTTTGCAGCTCTCTATCAGCTGCTGCTTGCCTTCAATCATAAGGGCCCTGTCTACCAAATCCTGGTAGTTATTGAATGTTACCACCATCAACTGCATGCCCAGCTCATCATTCAGCCCTTCCATAAACTTCTCCTGCTTCGCGGCATCTATGGCCACATCATCTGGGGCATAATGAGCTAACTTACTAAACTCATCCACGTACTGCTCCACAATATGATTCCCCTGGCGTAAGTTGCGAAACTCGCGCTTCTTCATACTCATTGCTCTAGTTGAGACATGGGCAGTACGGAAAGCTTGATGAAACTGATCCCATGTGGCATTGGCTATGGGAAAAGTGGCTGTGTAATTCTCCCACCATGAGGCTGCGGGTCCATCCAATTGATGTGCGACAAAGCGCACCTTCTCTGCATCTATGCAACCTGCGGTGGTGAGCTCCCTTCCAATCCCGTGGAGCCAGTCATCAGAAACAATCGGCTCGGTGCTACTGGAAAACACCGGTGGATTCAACCTCAGAAAACAGGCTAAGTTGTCTACTGGAGGTGGTTGTTGTTGTTGTTGTTGTGGTTGTTGTCGTTGTCATCGTCGTCGTCGTCGTCGTCGTCGTTGTTGTTGTTGTTGTTGTTGTTGTTGTTGTTGTTGTTGTTGTTGTTGTTGTTATTGTTGTTGTTGTTGTTGGTGGTGGTGGTGGTGGTGTTGTTGTTGTTGGTGGTGGTGGTGGTGGTGGTGCTGGTGTTGTTGTTGTTGTTGTTGTTGTACAAATCTGGGGTCACATCTTGGAGGCATCTGATGGGTTTAGAGGGGAGAGATTAGAATAGACTGAGGTCTAAAGAGAAATCACTACCCATATGCACATGAAACAAACACATTCATTTCACACCACTCAATTCAAACAAGGGCATACAATCGATCTAGTTACCATTACAAAATACTCGGACTACTACTATGTACATGGGGGAATACTACTGATAATAAGGTGGCCGACTAGAAATTTTGATCAGAAGAAGACTCCATGATATCTGCTCCAGCTTCGTCTTCATAATCATCATCACTATCGGGATCGGAGTCTGTGTCTTCGATGATGATGTAGTCTTCGGGATGGTCATCACCTCTTGGCGTAGGGTCTCCCATGAATATTCCTAGCTTCTTCTTCAGGTATTCATTCTACTCCAATAGTACTGCAATTTCCTCTTCAATTCCATCGCATGTAGACTTGATTTCCTCTTCTAGCTCCATGTTCCTGGTCATCAACTTCTTCATGTCTATCATGCTGGCGCACATCTGGTTCTCTTAACGACGAATGTGTTGGTTTAACTCCTGGATGTAGGCTGCAATGGACTTGTCTCTCTTGGTGTGAATCATCTCTCATTGCTCATCTCGGCATCCACATATCTGGTAGATAGTGTCCTTAAGATCCTTGTGGTAAACTTTGCTGATGCGTCCGATGGCGATGTGGGCTGCCATGCTCTTTCCTAGACTCCAGGTTGGTGCATCAAAGGAAAACTCTATGGGCTCAGTGACTAGTGTGAATGTCCTTCCTGGAACATGGACTCGAATTGTCCAGCGCTCTTCTTCTCGTAGAGTGGCAGTGTAAGTCCCTGTGAAGCTTGGTCTTCCTATGTTCAGGTATCTAGTGGCCTCCTTCAAGTGTTGTCCAAAAGGGGTGTCTTCATCCGGTTGAGCAAACTTGTTCCTTGGGTCCACCATCTATAGAGTAGAAAGTGGAAAAGAGTCAAAAATGAGTAGAGAAGAGTGTCCTATGGCTCATCTTAGTGGTCGTGTCCTACAATCAGCCTGTGCTCTGATACCATCTTGTAGTGATCCGACCTTAGACGGTCATATCTCTGTGCATAAGTGTCATCCCTGGATCGGTAATTCTGACACACACAGTACTTGAAGGATTTATAACAAAGTTCAATCACACACTTATTACATTGAATATCTCAAAAGAGTGTACTTATTACAATAATATTGCTGAAGGCCATCTATCGAAGATAATAACGAAAGCTTCAAAGGTAAAATGAGTCCATCAACTCCAACGGCATAGCTGAGTAAACGACAACGACCTAGCGCACCTTACTCTTCGTCTGAAAACTCTGCAACATAATATGTTGCAGCCTGTGTAGCTCATCGTATGGAATATGCTGGCAAGATAACACTAAAAAGCAATGAACAAGTAACAACTATAACTATATGCATATTTGGCTGGTGGAGGCTCTATGTTTGGCATTTGGAGAAAACTTGTTTTTCCCTACAACAAAGGAATATATTTTATTTAACTACAAAGTTTGTTGAAAATATTGAGAAGGTTCCTCCAACTCAGTCCCAAATTAAAGTAATCATTAACCCAACAATTTAATTAAGTAAAGTGATGAGATCAAATCAATAATTCAAGTACTAGATACTCAAGATGTCCATAACCGGGGACACGGCTAACCATCATTAGTTTATACACTCTGCTTGCGCACATTTCCCCACAAGACTTGATATCCATCGTTGGATTTCTCGCACTACATGGTGTTTGAGAAACAGATGACCGAGACACAGTATTTCCGAAGAGGCCCCCTTAACTGATAGATAGGCCGGTACACCTATAATCCCCTACATCTATGATAGAGCCTGAGGGAGTCCTGGATTAGGGGGTGTTCGGGTAGCCGGACTATACCTTCAACTGGACTCCTGGACTATGAAGATACAAGATTGAAGACTTCGTCCCGTGTCCGGATGGGACTTTCCTTGGCGTGGAAGGCAAGCTTGGCGATGCGGATATTCAAGATCTCCTACCATTGTAACCGACTCTGTGTAACCCTAACCCTATCCGATGTCTAGATAAACCGGAGGGTAGTAGTCCGTAGGACATCAACTCCATATACAACAATCATACCGTAGGCTAGCTTCTAGGGTTTAGCCTCCTTGATCTCGTGGTAGATCTACTCTTGTACTACCCATATCATCAATATTAATCAAGCAGGATGTAGGGTTTTACCTCCATCAAGAGGGCCCAAACCTGGGTAAAACATCGTGTTCCCTGCCTCCTGTTACCATCCGGCCTAGACGCACAGTTTGGGACCCCCTACCCGAGATCCGCCTGTTTTGACACCGACATTGGTGCTTTCATTGAGAGTTCCTCTGTGCCGTCACAATCAGGAAGGATGCCTCCTCCCGTCTTTAAAGACAGCGTCGTTGCTAAGGGAGCCTTGGCTGTCGGCCAAACCCTCCGGCTAGGTGTTCTCCTCATGACCGCCTGTTCGGCTGTTGCGCTGACGGTGACCTCTCGGGTCATCAAAAGCAACCTACACGTCAGCTCGGAGCTCGTCGAGCAGCTACATCCAATGGAGCTCTCTTCCGTAAACGAGCTCTTGGATCGCATCGCCGCCCTAGGGGTCGCTACGGATTACGACCAGGTTGGGCTTAAACCCGATCTAAGAGAAATTAACTCTCCCCAAGTCACCCACCACGTTGCCGTGGTAGAGACGCTGTGCGGCGACCCTTCATCTATTTTAAGGACTAGCTACGTCCGAATTCCCGACCCCTCCAAGCCGGATACCCATGGAGGGGGAGGTATAACTCAAGACCTGAGCTTAGGATCGGGCAACGGGCCAGATTCACTGGAGAACATCCAAGAATCTGAACTTCAGAGTTCGGAAACTCTTCGGCCTCCGAATCTTGGATTGGGTGAGGTTTCAGATTCAACGACACCCGCCCACCCAATCATAAGCGATCTCTCCCAAATCAGGCAGAGGCCCGAGGAAACAGTACATCATTACTGGGCCAGATTCCTCCTGGTTATGAACATGATAAAGGATTGCCGCGAGGAAGACGCAATCTCAATTTTTTGCGGTAATTGCACGGACAAGGGAATCCTTAACGCCGTAAGTCATCGTGATATCACATGCTTCGCTGACTTGGCGTCCATAGTACAAAAATACTGTGCGATGGAAAGCGCCTGGAAAACCGAAATAAATTTTTGGGATAATCCGGCCTTGAATAATAATCCCGTCCGAAAAGAGGGTGCATCATCATAGGACACCCGGGAAAAACACCAAAAAGCCAAAACCCTCTACAGGGCATGGAACCATACTGGAAAGATGGCTTGATGGACCCTATAGAATTCACAGTACAGAGGACGCCACACCAACTCACAGCCTTAGAGCATGTTGGATACTCCGACAGGTGGCCAAAATCGGCGAGGAGCTCTTAATTCCGGAGGCCGCAGAAAGCCAGCCCACGGATACCAGTACCGTTCTCACAGTCTTCGAGACTTTCGCATCAAACAATGTGCGAAAAAGAACACTCCGCAGCCTCGCCGAAGTTTATTAAGTTGCAACAATAAATCCATGGAGCGACACTACCATTACCTTCAACGCAAGTGATGAACCTAGATTCCGAACAGCCCGAACACCAGCCGCATTGGTCCTCAGTCCCATAGTGGACGACTTTCGCCTCACCAAGGTGCTCATGGATGGAGGCAGTGGACTGAACCTCATTTATGAGGAAACCCTTCAAAAAATGGAAATAGACTGGAACCGCGTCGAGCGAAGCAGCACAACCATTAGAGGAATAATCCCCAGTCGGGAAGCGCGCTGCACAGGAAAAATCACACTAGATGTGGTGTTCGGCACGCCGGATAATTACAGGTCCGAAGAAGTCACGTTTCAGGTGGCCCCGTTTAAAAGCGGATATCACGCTTTACTAGGGCGGGAAGCATTCACAATCTTCCAAGCAATACCCCATTACGGGTACATGAAGCTTAAGATGCCCAGGACGAATGGAATTATCACTCTAGCTAGTGATCCGGACATAGCACTCCGCGCCGAAAACAAGACGGCCGCATTAGCCCTTGAGGCGCTATCCGAAGCCTTAGCGGCCGAGGAACTGACTGCACTGCGCTCCACGGTTAACAGGGATGATGTGATACTCGATAAGAGATCCAAATCCACATCCTTCAAGCCAGCCGACGAAATAGTCAAATTCCAGGTCCATCCAACGGACCCCAATAAAACAGCTTCAATCGGGGCAAGACTGAACCCTGATGCAGACACCGCACTGCAAGAGTTCCTACGAGAGAACTGGGACATCTTCGCCTGGCACCCTTCAGACATACCAGGGATCCCACGCAGGCTGGCCGAACACAGCTTAAATATCCTAAAAGGATTTAAACCTGTCAAACAAGCCCTTCGGCGTTTTTCCGAACCCAAGAGACAGGCTATGGGAGAGGAGCTAGCCAAGCTATTGGAGGCCGGATTCATCAGAGACATAAAACATCCGGACTGGCTAGCAAACCTGGTGATGGTACCAAAGAAGGACAAATCCTGGCGCCTGTGTGTCGATTTTAAAGACCTTAACAAGGCTTGCCCAAAGGATCCCTTCCCCCTCCCCCGCATCGATCAAATTATCGATGCTACCGCAGGACACGATTTGTTGTGTTTCCTCGACGCATACTCCGGTTACCATCAAATCAAGATGGCAGAATCAGACCAAGCTGCAACAGCATTCATCACACCATATGGCCCATTCTGCTTCAACACAATGCCCTTCGGGCTGAAAAATGCCGGCGCAACATATCAGTGCATGATCCAGACATGTCTGGCAAACCAGATCGGCAAAACAGTGGAGGCGTATGCGGATGATATGGTCGTCAAATCAAGACATGTCGAATCCCTAGTAAACGACTTGAGGCTTACATTCGATAACCTCCGACAATATGACATCAAGCTCAACCCAGAAAAATGCGTCTTCGGCGTTCCAGCCGGAAAGCTCTTGGGCTTCATTGTATCCGGTAGAGGAATTGAAGCAAACCCAGCCAAGATCCGAGATTTGTCACAATTGGATGTCCCAAAGGACCTTAAACAAATACAAAAATTAACCGGGTGCGTGGCGGCTTTAAGCCGCTTCATCTCCCGCTTGGGAGAAAAGGCACTACCCCTTAATCTCCTCCTTCGGCGCACCGAACACTTCAAGTGGACAGATGACGCCACGGCCGGACTTGATGAAATAAAAGCCATATTGGCAACAAATCCAGTCCTGGCTGCGCCAATCACCGGCGAACCAATGTTATTTTACATTGCAGCAACACACCAAGTTGTCAGCCGTTGTCGAGCGGGAAATGGACGGACACAAATTCCCCCTTCAAAGGCCAGTCTACTACGTGTCCACTGTCCTCACTCCATGCAAATCACAGTACCCGCATTATCAATAGATTGCATACGCGGTATTCATGGCATCTCGGAAGCTACGACACTACTTTCAAGAGTGTTCCATAACAGTAGCCTAGGAAGTGCCACTAAATGATATTATCAACAATCGTGATGCAACGGGCCGGATTGCAAAATGGGCCATTGAGCTTCTCCCGTTCGATATAACCTATAAGCCATGACGAGCTATTAAATCGCAAGTTTTGGCCGACTTCGTCGCAGAATGGACGGAGGCCGAGCTCCCTAAAGAGTACAACACATATTCAAATTGGATTATGCATTTCGACGGCTCCAAAATGTTGGCCAGACTGGGGGCCAGCGTCATCCTGACGTCCCCCACAGGAGACACAATCCAATAGGTGCTCCAGATCATGTACACGGATTCCAACAATGCAGCCGAATATGAGGCCCTCCTACATGGTCTCTGGATAGCAGTATCCATGGGTATCCAGCGCCTAGAGGTACGTGGGGATTCAAACCTCGCGATATCCCAAATAAATGGAGACTTCGACGCCAAGGACCCAAAAATGGCAGCTTACCGCAACGCCGTCCTAAAAATGTCAGCTCGGTTCGAAGGGCTGGAGTTTCACCATATAGCCCGAGAAAACAATCAAGCAGCGGACGTCCTGGCACGCATCGGAGCAAAACGCGATGCAGTCCCCCCAACATCTTTTTGGAAAGATTGTTCAAGCCATCCGTAGCATGGGAGGGGGAACCCGCAAATAACAGCCCGAACCCAGCCGCACCACTCGACGCCGAACAATCTGACACAATTAGAGGCTCTGCCAATGAAATTACACCTTCAGCCCACTTAATAATGGTGGTTATCGCCCCGTGGACAGAACCATTCCTAGCCTACCTTACTAGGCAGGAACTCCTGGAGGACCAAAACGAGGCCCGCTGCATAGTGCGGCGATCTAAAGCCTATAGAGTCCATGAGGGAGAGCTTTATAAGAAAAGCACTACCGGAGTCCTTCAAAGGTGCATCTCCGAAGAGGAAGGGCGGAACCTTCTGGCTGAAATTCATGCCGGACTCGGTGGTCACCACGCCGCTGCTCGGTCCCTTGTTAGCAAGGCTTTCCGTATAGGCTTTTATTGGCCGACGGCCCGGGCAGACGCTCAGGACCTAGTCCAACGATGCGCCGGTTGCCAACTTTTTGCCAACCAAAGCCATATGCCACCCACCGCACTCCAATCTATACCCATCACCTGGCCTTTTGCGGTCTGGGGGCTTGACATGGTCGGACCCCTTAAAGGTGGGACCGCTAGGAAAAAATACTTACTGGTCATGGTGGATAAGTTCACCAAATGGATAGAAGCCAAGCCTGTTAAAAAGGCCGAATCCGGACCTGTGATAGACTTCATATCCGGGGTTGTACACCGTTATGGCGTCCCCCACAGCATCATAACCAATAACGGTACAAACTTTACCGCCGACGAGGTAAAACTCTGGTGCAAAAACATGGGCATCAAGCTCGATTATGCTTCCGTCTATCACCCACAAACCAACGGCCAGGTCGAACGCGCAAATGTTCTTATCATGAGTGGCATTAAACCCAGACTCGTGCGGTCCCTCAAGGAATCTAACACGCACCGGGGAGAGGAGCTCGACTCCGTGCTATGGGGGCTGCGGACCACGCCAAATCGCACCACCGGGTACACACCATTTTTTATGGTGTATGGCGCAGAAGCAGTTCTGCCCTGCGACATAATTCATGACTCACCTAGAGTGCGCATGTACGAAGAAAGAGAAGCCGAGCTCGATCGGCATGACAACTTGGACGCCTTGGAGGAGGAGCGCGATGTGGCAAAAGCCCGTTCCGCATTTTATCAACAGCAGGCCCGAAGATATCAAAGCAGAGAAGTACGGGCCAAAAATTACAATGTTGGCGAACTAGTTCTACGCCTGCCGGATAAGAAAAAGGACAAACTCAAGCCCAAGTGGGAAGGTCCATTCATAATTGACCAAGTCCTGACCAGTGGGGTGTACCGCCTGCGAGATGTGTCGAACAACCGACTCGAGCCGAACCCGTGGAACGCCACCCGTCTCCGAAGATTATATGCCTAGCGCCGGACTCTATGTTCGTCTCCTTCCTCTGTCCATCTCTTTTTGTATTTTTCTGTCTTACATTTCTCTCCTTCCCTTTTTTTTCTTTCATAGCCCTTAAAGGCTCATCTAGTGACGCACCACTCGCGCTCATTAAACCTGGGGGCTTCTTTAACAGAAGCTTATTTATACGGACTTCACGCCCAACACATGCGTCAAACTTCCGCATGTACCTTTTCTTCACCATTATATGCATCGATATGACTTAAGTTTTGGCCAAGCTGGGTTGCCTGGCTCCTGTGCTTACCCCTACGTTCCTGATTGTTCAGCTAAGCGGTAAAGGGAGAACCTCTACGATTGTTACTGCCGGGTCAGCCGGATGTGTACCTCAGACTGGGTGAAGCCGAAAGCTAGCGTTCTTAAGGGAATATTCGGTCAGTGAAATAAAAGATGATCTTTTTACTCATTTTATGTGCCCCCAGATGCTTTTTCTGCGTCTTTTCACGCAGTCCGGACATGCACTTTAGGGCATGCCTCCCAGCGAAAGGAACCCTTAACGGAACTATTCTCTCTGGAAGATGTTTCTTACTAACCATGTAATATAACATAACTAGTTGGGCACTTGTCTGATAAAGCACTAATGACCCCTACGCCTGGTCTCCACGCATACCCCGGTTCTTATATAACCGCTATGGTATTCGGACACACTCCGGACCGTCAGGTCCAGAGGTTGAAGCGAAAAGGTCGGCAATGACAAACGATCTACAATCCGGCTAGAAGGCATTACACATGTCAATTCAAAATTACATAGTCATTCTGACTGATTGTATTCCTCTTCTATACCATCGAACAGGCTGTCTAATTTACAGTCCTGCTGGGAATACTTCGCGGCTAACTCTACTTGGCCGTATACTAAGCTTACAGGGATCTCCTTCCCGTCAGGCCCAACTGGTCCGACCTCGGCCATGTGGTTTGGGTGAGACTTCGTAAAACGGGTCTTCACCATGGCCCAGGCCTCCCTAGCGCCTTGTCGGTAGGCCGATATCTTCCACAACCGGAAGCGCCACCAAGCTCCCTTCAGCTTCTCCACAAGCTCTCCCAGGCCCTCGGGCATGGAGTGGGCAGGCCATAAGGCTTGGGCAACGCCCTGCATCGCCTGCCGAATTCGCTCGTGCAGTTGCATGAGTTCGGGAAGAAGGTCACCCGTAGAATCGGGCATCTCCTCTGCAGGACGACCTGTGAGCATACCTACAGACATTACTCTGTTAGTCGACTTCCTCGCCGAACTCTTTTTTCAAAGTTTGTTCAGGCACTTACTAAATATGCCGCGTCGAAGCCGCTGATTCTCCTTCGTGGAGTCCGACAGCTGGCCACGAGCATCTTTCAGTTCGACGTCCAGCCTGGTGTTGGCATCCTGAAGATCATTCTTCTCTCGCCTCACCTTTGTCAACGTACTCTTACCGGCCTTTAGCCGGCGTAAGAGTTGTTGCTTTTCCGGATCGAGTCCGGTGCCATCTGCAACATGATTTGTCAGATTTGCACCCACACCGCACAATACTAATCTTTCGAAGTGTATCTTACCCGAGGGGGTCTTTTTGGGCTCCCCTGCTGCGGCTAGTGCGGCCTCTAGTTGGGCCTTGCACTCTTCCAGCTCCTGGGACAGTACAGTATTCTTCTCTGTAAGAACCTGCATATTAAATGATCCTTAAATCAGTTGCTCTAACTGTTTCAAGTCTCGGGGGCTACTGGTATATATATATTTGACCAAAATTTTCTTACCCGTATGTCTTTTACATACTGCGGTGGCTCTGGCTAAACCATTTTGAGCGGCACGGAGGTACGCATCTCCCGAATTAAAGGCATCTAAAGCCTCTTGGGAGAAACAAGCGTCGCGCAGAACTGTCCGGCGACGCCTGTGGTTCATGGTACTCTCCATTTCAGAATTTGTGGCAGACAGCCTGTCCGCATCCTCTGTCGGAGGAGCGTCCGGTGCGCGCCTTGTGCTCGCCTCCGCTTCCTGGCCAGACGTTGGAGCCTGGCTGGTGGAGGCGCGATTGGCAACCTCTCCGGATGTAGTCCGGCGAGGTCTCTTCATTCTGAAGATAGCATGAACGTTAATATGCCCTGACAGAATAACACCAGGGAAACAGAGGGTGCGCTATACCTTTGCGCCGGCATCTCAGTCTGGAATACATTCCTTTTTGCCCCACGGGGCCCTGCGGCCCCTTGTTGGCTAGCCGTCGCAGGTTTGGCCTCCTGCCTCGGAAATCTCCCATGCAAAACACGGTTGTCATCAGAAACACCGGAATACGTGAGAGTGGAATCTCTCTCAAGGGAATGAGACTCCGGTTTCTGTCACCTGGGAGGCCGGGATTAACCCTGGGTAATCAGCCGTGATGGCTACCAAGGTATTGTCCTTGCTTAGCTGATGGAACACCTCGTCGATAAGCTCCACCGATATGTCCGGATCCTCTTCGGAGTCCGAATCGAGGGACCGTTCTGGGTCCTCGGGCTGTGGAGGGTGGCTGTTTATATCCTTTACCACCTGTCGCAGTTCCTGCATTGAAGTCGTTAGACTACATATCTAACCGTGGGAGCCGAGGAATGCTACATTACAAAAATCGGACATTATTCCTACAGGTACACAGGATTTGGAGAAGAACCCGCCTTGCAATGCCGAACAATCTGCGCGCCGGACTCGTCGTCATTGAAGCCTGGTTCGGGGGCTACTGAGGGAGTCCTGGATTAGGGGGTGTTCGGGTAGCCGGACTATACCTTCAGCCGGACTCCTGGACTATGAAGATACAAGATTGAAGACTTCGTCCCGTGTCTGGATGGGACTTTCCTTGGCGTGGAAGGCAAGCTTGGCGATGCGGATATTCAAGATCTCCTACCATTGTAACCAACTCTGTGTAACCCTAACCCTATCCGGTGTCTATATAAACCGGAGGGTAGTAGTCTGTAGGACATCAACTCCATATACAACAACCATACCGTAGGCTAGCTTCTAGGGTTTAGCCTCCTTGATCTCGTGGTAGATCTACTCTTGTACTACCCATATCATCAATATTAATCAAGCAGGACGTAGGGTTTTACCTCCATCAAGAGGGCCCGAACCTGGGTAAAACATCGTGTTCCCTGCCTCCTGTTACCATCCGGCATAGACGCACAGTTTGGGACCCCCTACCCGAGATCCGCCGGTTTTGACACCGACAGAGCCCATATTGGCTTGTGGCTGCACACAGAAGTTTCTAGCATGAATAATCTTATGATCCCCTTGAGCCTGGGTGGCAAACCATAGGATAATCGCACGGGTACTCCGGGATATCCCAGGACAGCGCTGGATTGCTCCAGGTGCCCAGACAGCCACTTGATACTCCAGGGTGCCTCAACCAATCCACCCAGATGTGTACTAAAGTAGCCACCTTAAGTTTAACCATTAATTAAACCTCTCACATCTGTTGTGGATCACGCAAACCAAACCACGTCTACGAGCATAGCATAGCAATATAAGCATAACGTAGAAGTAATTCCCAGGGGTTGAAAAATAAAGGCAATAGGTACTACCTCATCACTACTTCCCAATACCCACAAGTATTCAAGACCTCAACATGCAGTGTTTGAGGACTGAACTAATGCATAAAAACTGGGTATTAAGGGGTATGATCAAAGTGTTACTTGCCTTGCTGACGATCTGAAAAACCCTAGTGACTCGTACTAGCACGCTCCGCACTCCAGAAACTCTATCACAAACAAACAATAACATACATATGCACTCAAGCAATAGATGCAAGGGTAAAACGCAAGAGAAAAGATCCAAATTGAAGGTTCAACTGAAGACCTTTGATTTGTAAAAAGAATCAATCAAATCAGAGATACAAAACTCAAGCTGCAGTCAAAAGAAGTTCGAATTCAAATCTGCTTGAAACCAAATTTTAAATTTTCAAAACCATGTTCAAGTTGGTTATCCGGAAAGAGGGGATCGAGACGAAGATTTTGGCTTTGGTTTCACTGGATTTCGACGAACAAGCAAAAAGTTGCGAAGGTTCGAAGATCAGGGGCTAATCTACGATGAAAATAACCGCGGATGGTTCCCTAGCCGAAATAAAAGAAAAGGCCATCGAACAAACGTTCGCTATCAGGGTTAAACGAGTGAATACATTCGCTAACAGAGACGTTCGAACGAACGCTCGCTAATTAGCGAAACTGTAAAAAACAATCTAAATCGATCTAATCGAAAAACCAAAAAAAACCGGGGCGACGGTTCATCGGTTTTTACCGGTTCTTAAAAGAAAACCGGCGGGCGGCGGGATCCGGTGAACGGCGAGGCGGGGCACCGACGAGGTTTTTACCGGTTCTTAAAAGAAAACCGGCAGCGACGGCGGCAACGGCGGCGCAAGGCGGCGATGCGGGCTACGGTGGGGCGGGGCGAGGTGCGACAACAAGCGGGCGGCAGCGCGGTAGCGTGAGCGGCGGCAGTAGGCGGCGGCGCGGGCGGCTATGGCGGTGGTGTGGGTTGGAGGCGGCGTCGGGGCGGCGCAATATAAAGGGGCCGGGGGGCGGCTTGGAGGAGGGGGCGCCGTGGGGTGGAGTCCGCCTCAGACTCCCCTCGGCGTCCGGCGGCGGCACGACGGTGCGGCGCGGGAAGGCGGTGGCGCGAGGTGGGCCGACCTGCTCGGCTGGGCTTCGGCCAAGTCGGGCGGTGTTTTAATAAAAAGAATTTCACTTGAAGAAATATCCTAATAAAATATAAAAAAATTCTAAAAAATTCCAAAAGCAATTTTCACCGTCCTAACCTATTACTTAGAACAAAGTGAACATTTTTTTGGCCTAAAAATGCAACTTTCCAAAATGCATATTTTTCTAATTCAAATAAAATATCAAATAAAAAACAAATAAATAGAAATTTGATTTTAAAATTTTTCCTCCAATATTTCTATCTTTTTGAAGAAGTCATATTATCTTCTCTATTTTATTTTTAATATTGGAAATATTTGGAGAGAAAATTATTGAAACCAAATTGATCCTCTTTTCAAATTTCAGAAAATTCAAATATGAAAATAATTGAAATCCCCAACTCTCTCTTGGGGTCCTTGAGTCTCTTAGGATTTCTAGGGTCACCAACAAAATGCAAATAAAATATGATATGCTTATGATGACCTATGTATAATATCCAAATTGAAAATTTGGGATGTTACACGTACGACTACATCAACCGGGTTGTCATAACGCTTCCGCTTACGGTCTGCGAGGGTACGTGGACAACACTCTCCCCGCTCTTTGCTATGCATCACCTAGATGGATCTTGCATGTGCGTAGGATTTTTTTTAAATTACTGCGTTCCCCAACAGTCACCACCAGAGTCTATGGCCGGCGAAGACCACCCTTTGTCAGAATTACTTGTACTAGTTGTCCCCCTTCAAATTGGCTGTTGTGGGATCCCTTCCTGCCTAATATTTGGGGAGGGGACCCGGGCCTCTATATATAGGACTAGCCACCACCGTAGGAGGGGTATCTCACCTCATCTGGGACTGGATCCATTCCACCAAGGCCACCATACAAGCTCACCGAGTTCATCCCTTGTACTTGTTCATCCTCAGCCTACAAGGCAATTCACCACCCCACATTGGAGTTGGGGATTACACCATAATGGTGGCCCAAACCAGTATAAACTCTTGTGTCCCTTGTTCCTCGGGATCGACGAGTTAGGCTTTAAGATCGTGGCAAGAGCGTGAGCTAGCGGGAGAGAGATCTTCATGCGCACCCCAGTGTTCGAACCTCAAGGGTTTGCCGACACGTGTAATCCGACAAAGAAGGTGGCAGATGTCCAGAGTGAGCATCCGGGCCACCCATGACATAGCCCAAAGGGGAGTTTCTCGGAGTGGCCGGGAGAGAGTCATGCAATAGATCGGGTTTGTTGGAATGTCGTTGGTCCACCCAAATGGGTGCATGAGGCCATCAATTCTGTGGTGTGGGTATAGTGTACTAACCTCTGTAGAGTGTATAATCTATTGCTAGCCGTGTCCTTGGATATGGACATAGTTCGTAGTAGGTTCGATAGCCGCGTCTGCTCATGTTCATGCATTCAACTTGTTAAATTCCTTGTTGTTGTTTGTCAAGTTTGCTTTGCTTGCTGTGAGCTTGCGACTACATTAAAAGTACTCACCTGGTGTGTCGTGCCAGATGCAGGAGAAGCCATACCAGGAGTTGGTGTCGTTCGGTTTGATGCGATTTAGGCCGTGTCCCAGTAGTATTCTTGTGGAGTGGAGTCTCGCTACCTCTTTGTTCCGCTACCAAGTAGGAGTATCACCTTTCATCGAGGACCCTGAGATGTCTACTAAATAATGTATATAAGTTTAGCTGCACCGTGCGTGCCGCTTGACCTCGACTTCTGTGTAATATGTAAACCTTTGTATCCGGAAGAGATCAATAAAGTTGTTGCTTTCTATACCAAGTTGTTGTGTATTGCTAGAAGACTTGATCTTTGGGATGGCTGTCGGTGTCAAAACCGGCGGATATCGGTTAGGGGGTCCCGAACTGTGCGTCTAGGCCGGATGGTAACAGGAGGCAAGGGACACAAAGTTTTACCCAGGTTCGGGCCCTCTCGATGGAGGTAAAACCCTACATCCTGCTTGATTAATATTGATGATATGTGTAGTACAAGAGTAGATCTACCACGAGATCAGAGAGGCTAAACCCTAGAAGCTAGCCTATGGTATGATTGTTGTTGTCTATGTTGTCCTACGGACTAAAACCCTCCAGTTTATATAGACACCAGAGAGGGTTAGGGTTACACAAAGTCGGTTACAATGGTAGGAGATCTGAATATCCGTATCGCCAAGCTTGCCTTCCACGCCAAGGAAAGTCCCTTCCGGACACGGGACAAAGTCTTCAATCTTGTATCTTCATAGTCCAGGAGTCCAGCCATCCGGACACCCCCTAATCCAGGACTCCCTCAGTAGCCCCTGAACCAGGCTTCAATGACGACGAGTCCGGCGCGCAAATTGTCTTCGGCATTGCAAGGCGGGTTCCTCCTCCAAGTACTTCATAGAAGATTTTGAACACAAAGATAGTGTCCGGCTCTGCAAAATAAGTTTCCACATATTGCCATAGAGAGAATAATATTTACACAAATCTAATCTGCTGACGTATTCCGTAGTGCGACACACCATGGCCAAGCCTTTATCCGAGTCGTTTTATTACCACACCTCAGCGCGTCATGCGAGGCGGTTTCCTTGGCACGTCTTGTTAAAGCAGAGATCGTGTCCCCTTATTCCGGGATTCTCATCAATACGTGCGTGGGTAACGCAACCACTTCTAGGACTCCTAGATTATAGGAAAGCCCAAACGGACATGGAAAGGACGCTTGATATTCACCCTCTTTATAAAGGGTCAAGGCTTTTATTTTTCCCTCCTGCGCTCAATCGAATCCTTCCCCCACCTCAAGCTCAAGTGCCCAAAGTTCAGGTCTGGTGCTCCGAACCTTCAGTCATGTCTGGACCTAGCCTTCAAGGCCGATGGGTGCCTTCCTCCATCACGGAAGAAGACATCAAAAAGTTGAGGGGGGCCAGATATCTAACCGCCGAGATTCCGCATCGCCTGCCTGCCCGAGGGCAGGCCGTCCCCTCCCTCAAACCAAACGAGATTGTCGTGTTCGTCTCTCACTTCCTCCGAGGTTTAGGCCTTGCTCTGGATCCTTTCGTCAGGGGCTTGATGTTTTATTATGGGCTAGATTTCCATGATCTAGCTCCAGACTCCTTTCTTCATATCATGACATTTATTGTCGTGTGTGAGGCCTTCCTCCGGGTTACCCCTCACTTTGGACTATGGCTCAAGACCTTTGAAGTAAAGCTGAAGATGATCGAGGGGCAACATGCGGCGTGTGGAGGTGACTCAATACGCCAGATGACGGGAGCTTCATGGCCCAAAGCTTCCATTCCAGAGGTGTCTGAATTGTGGCAAAAGGAGTGGTTCTACATCACGGCCCCTAGAAGTGCCAATTGGGCGGCCACCCCTGTTTTCCGCCCGGGGCCTCCACCACAACTGATGTCATGGATTAGCAGAGGATTGAGCTGGGGTCCAGCCAAGGACGTACCTATACTGCAAAGCCGCATTCAAGATATCTTCAATGGAGATTTCAGTTTGGTTGCGGTAACACAAGTTATGCTGGTTCGTCAAGTCCAGCCTTGCAAACGCCGGCCCCTTCGCTTGTGGGAGTTCAATCCCGAGGGACCGCGTGCCATTCAAAATTTCCTCGGCCTGACGCACGAGGAGATGTACAAGTCATTCTTCGGACCTCAGGTAGAGTGTCCGGAAATCACCGAGGACGTGGGCCTGAGCAGTAACCGCGCCGCCGAACAGGTAAGAAATCTTCCGGCCGAACATACTGTCTCTTATTTGTTATGAAGTTATTTCTGAGAGTTCGCTTTTTGATCAGGACTGGCTAGCAAAGGCGAAGTTGATTCGGTGTTCGGCCCCCCTCCCTGAGGGTTTGGAAAATCCGGTACTGGAAAAGATGCTCCAGATCGCACCTTGCCCAGAGCCCTTGAAGGAAGATACTGTGAAGGACAATAAGGGCGGACGCGGGCCCCCAACACTGCCCATTCTAACCGAGGGAGCGGGCGTCTCAATGAAGGAAGAAGACCGGAAGAGGAAAAGGACCGCACCCGTGGATTCGGAAGCCGAAGCTTCCAAAGAGAGAAGAAGTCTCCCACCGAGGGTCCTACCTTGGGGGGTGCTGTTGCCGCACAAAGTTCGCGGGGGGGTCAATTCTCCCACGAGTCGTAAGTGACCTGAAATACTTTAACAGTATAGATATGCCATCTTTTTCTTCTGAGAAAATAACCACCGCATATATCTTTGCAGTTTGGGCCTTAGCCCCTCTCAAATGAGCTCGTCTTCAGGGGATCTTCTTCCAGAGATGATGGAGAGCGAAACGCCTCCTCTGGACTCCTCCGCTCTGGAAGCGGGTGCCCCTGAAGTGTCGTCACGGAGGGCATCTCCGAGTCCAGCGAGGCCAGAAGATAATCTCGTCGACCCCCGAAGCTCCCAGTGTCCGGCTCCCGAAGAGAGCATACAAAAGAGTCTGACACCGTCTAGTGTGCGATCGGATGTTCTGAGGGAGTTGGTGGGGCGAGCGGCTATTTCCGATGAACACTGTGTGCTGATGAATACGGTGATGGAGAGAATCTTGTCCGCCGAAAGCAGATTGCATAAAGCTTTTATGAGTCTACTGACAGGCTTTGAGGTACGTAAAATAATGTGTGATAGTCCTACACATGCTAGGTGCGCCCTGTGTAGATAGTAGCCCCTGAGACTCTAGTTGTCGTCGGGAACAACAACGATTAGAGGATCATAATCCCAGGTAGTAACCATACTGCCGCTATGTGCAGGTGGTGGAAGCTCCGGTGGATAGCCGGACTAGCGAGTTTGCCCATTTAAAACGGCAGTTGGATGCGGCAGACGTCGACATCGAGTTTGTTAACAAAAGGCTTGACGAGGCACAGGGTAAGTGTCGTTATCTGGTAAACGCCACGTAGTAAGAGTAGCATGATGCCAGTATCTTTAATATGCTGTGACTGCAGATGGAGCTGCCACTGTTGAAGCCTTGCGGGCAGAACTTGCCCGAGCCAAGGAACAAGCGAGGTTGGGTAATGCGGCTGCTTTGAAGGCGGCCGAAGAGTTGCAAGCCGAGAAGGCTGCGCACGGCGAGAGCCGAGATAAGATGGCTAAGATGGGCATGGAATTAAAAGCCGCCGCCGACCGTTGCCGGGTTCTTGAAAAGGAAAACCAGGCGAAGGCATCGGACCTTGAGAAGGCTGCTGCGACGGGAAAAGACCTCCGCTCTTCTATGAGGGCAAAGAAGGAGGAGCTGCGGGAAGCCGGAGATATTGTAGCTGGGAAATCCTTTATGTTGCGGAGGAAGTTCGGAGATCCAAGGTATGCCCCTCTGGATCGGCTGTGGAGTTCGGAGGATGTGTATATGGATTTGGCAGCGAGCGCTGCCGATGCGGCCAAGTATTTCCAGGGTCAGGCGGACCGTGAAGTAGACCAGCTGTTTTGGAGATAATTCCATTCTCCCGAGCGTCTGCTTTCATTGACTGACCAATTAGCCGAATGGGCCGAACTAAATAGGTTGTCCAGACTCTCCATGTGGTCTGTTGTGGATCAGCTATGGCCGGAAAGGTTAAAACCGAACAGCTATTTCAGCTTGGTGCAGCAGTTCCTTGACGTGGTGCCGCGCATTAATGCGATGAAGAGGTCGGCATGCATAGAGGGCGCACGGATGGCCTTTGCCCGTGTTAAAGCACACTGGGCGGAGATGGATGCTACCACTGTTGCAGCGCGGGATTCGGCCATAGGTCGACGGGCTGCTGAGCACTACTTTGAAGAAGTTCTTGAGGGTGCTTGTTTGATAGAGACCCAGTGCTCAAAAAATATAATGTTTGAGTGATATGTAATCTCATTGTAAGCGGAACGCTATTATAGATTTTTATAAGGCTATTTTTATACTTTTGCCTGAAAGTAAGATGATGCCTCCTGGGCAGCCGTTTATGTATACATGTGTATAACCTGCAAGATTGCAGTTGTCGGCTTCAACCCCCACCCATATAATGCGGAGGTGTTTGCAAAAACATGCGTTCACACTTAACCCAACGTCTTGGTCCTATTAAGGAGGTGATAGCGGAGCGAGCGAGGCAACCGGACTATAACGCTTTAACACTTTCACTTAGCCATAGGAGTTTGACAGTGAGGCTACTAGATAGCCCCTGGTGGCTCCGCACTTTCCCGATCCCGGGGTGCGTACATGCCTGGCCGGAAAATGGCCCTTCGTTAAGGCGGAGGAATTCTAACATTCCCATAGGTTATCGAGTGGTTGACCAGTCTCACGCTATATCATGACAGTCAGTTTTCGGCTTTCTCTACTGAGGTGTTCGTCTGAATGAACCAGGGCACAATCGCAGTAGTTCTCCTGGTGCTACCTTAGCCGGTAAAGCGGAACGTAAGGCACCAAAACACAGGAGCCGGGGAAACCCAACATTTGAACAAAGACAATGATTCGGAGCTGATGCATATAGGGCCAAACTCGCGACGCCGAACACTCCCTAAGGTATTCGGTCTTTGTGGTATAAACCGGGCCTAAATAATGGACTTTGTAGAAGCCCCTTGTGTCCAGGTATGTGCATTGTTCTGGCGTGGCCACATGCCAAGACGTCAGCATCCTTCTCAACGGTGGATATGTACCAACAAGAGACAGTAAAAAAGGTTTACGCAGGGTCTTAATCTAAAAAGAATCCTTGGAGCGGGTCCCTGCTGCACATCTACGCGTGTGTCTCCGTTTTGCCGTATACTGGACGGGTGTAGCACGATGATCGTCTGTAAAAGAGAGGAATTTAGGTGAAAAAGGTTGTCGTGCAAAAAGATAGTTTGTTAAAGAAACCATGCATAATTCAAGATGAGGAGAAATTGCCACATGTCTGCGCGCGTTGAGCCCCTTGTATTGACGAATAGGGGTGTGACCATTTATTCGGTATAAGTAGAGGCACCGGACTCGATTAGTTGTGTATGAGGTCTTGACGACCTATTGGATGCTTTCGCTGGTCCGGGCGCTTTTAGTGTGCGGCTGCCAAGGCCGCCTCACTCTCTTCGGCATGCAGAGATCGCTTGATATTTCCATGCACTGTAATGATGCCACGTGGACCGGATATCTTGAGTGTGAGGGAGGCGTAGTGTGGTATTGCATTAAAGCGAGCAAAAGCTCCGCGTCCGAGCAGTGCTTGATAGCCACTTTGAAACGGAGCGATGTGGAAAGTTAAATGCTCGCAATGGAAGTTATCGGGGGAGCCGAATATAACTTGTAGTAGGAGGGAGCCCGTACAACGAGCCCCTGGGCCTGGCGTTAGTCCTTTAAAGGTAGTATTGCTATGGCGGATTTGTGTTGGGTCTAACCCCATCCCGCATATTGTATCCTGATATATTAGGTTTAGGCTACTGCCGCCGTCCATCAAGACTCGTGTGAAGTGATATCTGCCAATTACTAGGTCTAATACCAAGGCAGCCCACCCTGCGTGTCGGATACTTGCAGAGTAATCGTGATGGTCGAAAGTGATCGGTTGAGACGACCAGTGGCAGGACTTCGCGGTGAGAGGCACTTGGGTATATTTTCCTAGGAGTGCCGCATTGTTTTTCCCTTGATCACATGTAGCACGTTTACTGTTTTGACTTTTGGTGGAAATTTCTTTTGTTCCCCTGTGTCTTGCTTGGGAGGCTCATCCTCGTCTTCACTTGGCGTATCCTCCCCCTTGTGTACGGCGTTGAGCTTGCCGGACTGCTTGAAGACCCAACATTCTCTGTGGGTATGATTAGTAGGTTTACCAGGGGTACTATGGATCTGACATAATTGGTCCAGAATTTTGTTGAGGCTGGACAGTTCATCCCTGGTGCCTTTAGGGGGCGGCTTTTGACCTGGCCGAGAGCTTTTGAATCCAGCATTTACTATCGTGCCCTTCCTGCTATCTTCTTTATTCCGGCGTTTGTTATTGCTGTTGCGCCGTGATTTCCCGTTTCCATATCTAACTTCAGATGTACTGGGGTCGCTGGTGCTGCATCTGGCGAGCCAGCTGTCCTCACCCGTGCAAAAGCGGGTCATGAGGTTTGTTAATGCGGCCATCGTTCTCGGCTTATTTTGGCCGAGGTGTCTGGCGAGCCATTCATAACGGACGCTATGCTTGAAAGCCGCTAAGGCTTCGGCGTCCGGACAGTCGACAATCTGGTTCTTTTTAGTAAGAAACCTGTTCCAAAGCTTTCAGGCTGACTCTCCGAACTGTTGAGTTATACGACTCAAATCGTCTGCATCTGGAGGTCGAACATAAGTCCCTTGAAAATTTGCCCAAAAGGCGTCTTCGAGCTCTTCCCAACTTCCAATGGAGCTTTCGGGGAGGCCTTTGAGCCAATGACGAGCTGGTCCTTTGAGCTTGAGGGGTAAGTATTTGATGGCGTGGAGATCATCTCCTTGAGCCATATGGATGTGAAGGATATAGTCCTCAATCCAAACCCCAGGGTCTGTTGTTCCATTGTATGCCTCTATATTTACGGGCTTGAATCCCTCTGGAAATTCATGGTCCAGCACCTCATCGGTGAAACATAGGGGGTGTGCGGCACCCCTATAGCTGGGTGTACCGCGTTGTTCGGATGTTTGTTGTATTGCATTGTATGCTAGGGCGCGCTTGCGTGGTCCATAGATGGATCTTGTTGCGCCGTCCTTTGGGTGCGAACCCTCGCCTGGGTCGTGTGTTGTATTGTGAGCGGTGTTGTATGCCGCTTTGTGTTGGTAGAGGGGTCCTCTATCCGACCAGGTGGCTGCTTTGATTGGTTGTGGGGGGTCTGAGGCCTCCTCATCGAATTCGGGTAGCAGCTTCCACTTTGGGTAGCTCTTGGAGGGGCGATTATCGCCGTACCTTGCTACAGTGTTGAGTATTTTGCTCCATCTGAATTGGAGTGTGTCTTGCGCGGCCTTGAGCCTTCGCTTCTGCTTTTTAATGCTCCTCGCGGTGGCAACAAGCCTTTTACGGGCGTTCTGCTGCTCTGGGTGCCTGTCTGGCGTTATGTCGTCCGAACCATTATCCTTGATAGGATTTGTTTGTTCGGTTTGATTATCTGGATTGCCGTTGTCCGGCAGCGGTTCGCCCTGCTCCAGCGCTAGGTCTGTGTGATCACTATTTCTGTCGAGGCGGGATTTGGGGCGGCGCTTGCGTCGCCGTTTTGACTGCTTTTCAACAGAACAAGCCTTCGGTGCGTCCTGCCGCTCCTCGTCGTCATCTTTTGGTGCGTCCACCATGTATACGTTGTATGACGAGGTGGCGTTCCAGGGCTCAGTAGGTGATGGTTCTTCATCGTCTCCTTCATCGGCGTCCATACCGTCGATGTCGTCGGGGTCAAGGTCGAGCATGTCGGTTAAATCGTCGAAAGTGGCTACCAAGTGGGCGGTGGGTGGGTTTTGAATTTCTTCATTGTCCGAACCCCAACCTTGCCGACCGTAGTCCGGCCAGGGCTCTCCTGATAAAGAGAGAGACTCCAGTGTCTTTAGAATATCGCTGAAAGGCGAGTGCTGAAAGATGTCCGCGGCGGTAAACTCCATGATCGGCGCCCAATCGGATTCGATCAGCATGGGCGCGGAGGGTTCGGAGTCCGGCTCCTCGGAGTCACGAGTCTCGTGGAGTGCGGGGTTGGTGTTCGGCTCAATCGCCGTTGGGATCGCAGCCCCCGAGGTGGCGTCCAACCGCCCATCCTTGATCGGCGCAGTTGGCTCCGAATTAAGGGTCGAAGCTGATGCGGGTGCGGCCTCTAGGGCACTGTTCGGCAGGAGAGCTAGATCATGCTCGTCGGGACAGTGCGGCGCGCTCGTCAGTGGCTCGAATCCGTCGAAGATCAAGTCCCCGCGGATGTAAGCCATGTAGTTTAAACTTCCGAATCTGACCTGACGGCCAGGGGCGTAGCTTTCGATCTGCTCCAGATGGCCAAGTGAATTGGCCCGCAGTGCGAAGCCGCCGAAGACGAAGATCTGTCCGGGGAGGAAGGTCTCACCCTGGACTGCATCGCTATTGATGATCATAGGAGCCATTGAGCCTGACGGCGACGACACAGAGGAACTCTCAATGAAAGCACCAATGTCGGTGTCAAACCCGGCGGATCTCGGGTAGGGGGTCCCGAACTGTGCGTCTAGGCCGGATGGTAACAGGAGGCAAGGGACACGAAGTTTTACCCAGGTTCGGGCCCTCTCGATGGAGGTAAAACCCTACGTCCTGCTTGATTAATATTGATGATATGGGTAGTACAAGAGTAGATCTACCACGAGATCACAGACGCTAAACCCTACAAGCTAGCCTATGGTATGATTGTTGTTGTCTATGTTATCCTACGGACTAAAACCCTCCGGTTTATATAGACACCGGAGCGGGTTAGGGTTACACAAAGTCGGTTACAATGGTAGGAGATCTGAATATCCGTATCACCAAGCTTGCCTTCCACGTCAAGGAAAGTCCCTTCCGGACACGGGACGAAGTCTTCAATCTTGTATCTTCATAGTCCAGGAGTCCGGCCATCCGGACACCCCCTAATCCAGGACTCCCTCAATGGCATTGCAAGGTAAGTTGGTTACTCTGAGCCGGGTGGCACAACGCTTGGTATCAGAGCATGCTAACTGTAGGACGCCCTAGATAGCCGACGTGTTAGAAAGCGGTAGATAGAAATCCATGGGCGATTTGAGTGTGCTTTGCACTTGGTTGCTCCATTGCATGCATATAGCTTATTTTATTACTGACCGACTAATGTTGTGAGTGTACATGGCTCCCGTTCCATATCTGTATCAGCCTGAGCCTACACCTTCCACCTTTCCCCACCTTCTTCATAACGTTTGGCGTTGACTCTACCTCGACGGTCATGACCCGGTGTACCGGGAGCAACCTGCAGATGCGGTATATGAGTACCACTCGGAGGTCGTCATGCACAACAGTACCATGATGGGAACCTACACCCACTCAACCAAGGGCGGATTACCTTCTTCACCTGACCAAGCGGTCCAGTTTGCTGCATTCGAGGCTCTAATCGATTTGCGCTATCACTGGTGCGCATTGGTCCTAAACAAACGGTTGTTAACCCCTTTCCACGATGGCCTTCGGAACCTTCGCCAAGTGAGTGTGTGCGATAGGGGGTCCTTTCCACACGACCCGGAAACCATCGGGGATATGGAACCGTGATCTAGAGGCTTTCCAAAATGTAATCGTGTGGGATGCAGCACACACTAAATTCTTTCGCACGCGTGGTATCAGTGATAAAGCGATTCTAATGACGCAGCCATACGGTCTGTCGTAACGAACCGTTTGGGAAACAGTATGTAAGGCACACGGGCCAACATACGAACTGTGTGCGATTTGTGCCCTATCGCACACGAGTTTCCTACATAACCCGTCTGCCATGCTAGACTCCATCGCACACATTTTCCAACAATTACCGTCTGTGATAATGTTCTATCACAAACGGTTCAGGAGCCCCTTCGCACACATACAAGTGTTGCAACCGTTTGTGATTTGTTAGGTATCACCAGCGGTTGCCACAAGAGTGATGTGTGATTTTCATTTGGGATCCCACACATTTCCTAAAAAATACGACTGGGATTGTATTTTGCATTGGGCACAATTTACTCCTAGTTCTCGTGTGCGACAACGCGATATCACAAATGGTTTCGGAGAACCTATGAACACGTAGTAGCGCTGCAAATTGTTTGTGATCTGTTGTGTATCACCGACGGTTCCGCTATGATTAATGTATGCTTTTTATGTGGATCGCACACACTCATTTAGTTGAACCGTGTGCGGAGCAATTGCCAGGTTAAAACAAAAATATCCAATTTTGAATCGGCACGCAAAAAGCAAATTCGCCACAATATTAAATTGAACAAATAAACAAAAATATCCCATTTTGAATCAGCATGTAAAAATAAAATTCACCACAATATTCAATTAAACAAATAGTGTCCACACGAAGAACATTCATCAGATTTCGCAACAATTGCAATTGAACATATGGTAGCTAAATTCCAATGATTTGTCCACACACATATGCATTACATAATTAATCATAGTGTTTGAAATACGAAGACCTCATCAGATGGAAAACAATGGATCCATGTGTTATATGTTTAGCGGCTAAATCTTACTTAGTGTTTCAGGAGAACGAATGCTGAAATCTTCATTATCACCGGTGGGATTGATGTAGTGATCCAGGAAGAAGTCGCTGATAAATCTCCGAACCATCAGCAATTCACCAGTCGGGAGCGGTTCAGGGGTCCTCGGTTTTAAGATGAGCTGCAGTATTTTTAAGATCAGAATGTGCCATATGAGTGGAGTAGAAGATATTAATTAAGATAGACTTACTGGTACTAATTCGCGAGGATCGTCACAACTATCAGTAGATTTGCAGATGGAGATCATGTGTCTGCAAACATAGTATCCACAAAGGTTGGTCCCTGCTTCTTGCTGAGGACACTGAAATTTTTTGTACAAAATTAGTCATGTATTTGTCTTGTTAGAAATAACCTAACACGCGTTAGATGTATTTTTTTCTTTGGACTAAAAATAAAGAGGTTCATTTAGAAGCTTGAACATTTAACTAGCGTAAGGAAAGGTATTTGCACACTGTTGGATAAATTTTCCAAAAATAATGGATTTCAATGTGTTACCGGAGAAATGATCTCCTGCTGCATGGGTTGTTCCGTCTTGAACAAGTTCCCTGGTTTAGTTTTCCACAATGCGAGCACACTACAAATGATGATGAATTTTGAAAACATCGATTATTGAACCAGATATGAATGCAAATTAATTTCAGCATCATAGAATTCAATACCTATCCAAGAATTGCTGAACATGCGTCAGATCCTGAGTGTTTGTTGACTCTTTGAGAAAATCGATGTAGTAAACTGTGTTCTTGTTTGGAACAATGAATACCAATATCCAGTGGTTGCTACATATTAAGAAATACATGAACTTACGAATGATGTCGAAATCTGAAAGACAATCAGTGTATGCGTGGTTGTTTACTTGACTTACCATTCATGATATGGCTAGAGAAATGATTGTGCATGGGACGTGTTTTCGAAGATACGAAGGATCGTGTTAATGGCCCAGTCCCATCGGTCCTTACCATCTAATGTTGTGCCATTTGCTAATGCAGGATCTATGAAATACACACTCTCCCTTATTCTTCTCCACGCGCTTAATCCCCCGAGAGGAATAAAATGCAGTTAGTTGTTTATCATTTACAACATTGTATGGAGAAATTGATCAAAGTTTGTTAAGTACTTACAAAATCAGGCATCTAACAAGAGTGGCATCAAGCATGTTGAAGTTGAAGAAGAGATGTAAGTCCTTGAAACTCACATTGATGGACCCAGCATCATGTCGGAAATGATCTCTATTGTAGTGGACTAGCAAAGCATGATAACCTGCTGACATTTGATCCATGGAATATTCATGTAACTCGCGGCAACTGGAGCTGCACTCATCAAAGTATTCGCCAACAAGAAATGGCTGGCCATGGACATAATTGCATGCTTCAAGTACGTCTGCTTTCCTTTTAGAAAGCTACAATTCTAATTCTTCATCATCCATGGCATCAGAAATAATATTACTCCCTGATTCAAACAAGCTGCTGTTAATTTGGTTCTGTGCGATGAGTGCTTTAAGTAAGAGGCAATCGTTCTCTTTCCTCTTCACTCTCCTGCTGCGCTTCCTCATGGTCGTGGTTGTAGCCTTTTTGGCCACTTCCTTCTTGGTAGTTGAAGCATTTCTGGCAGAACATCTGGTTGCCTGCAAGGTAGACTGCTGAGCAGACGGTGAAGCTTGGACGGACTTCTTAGCAGATGGTTTATCTATGCCAGACCGCTGAGCTGGCGGTGCTGCTGTGACGGACTGCTGGGCTGTAGGAGCAGAGGCATCGGACTGCAGACCATGTGTTGAAGCTATGTCGGTTTTCTGCGCATGTGGTGCCAACTTGTCGATGTGCTGAGGAGGTCGTGCCAACACATTGGTTTGCTGAGCAGGAAGTGCTGACGCATTGGTATGCTGATCACGGGCCTGCGGACCGATGGACTGATGAGCAGTCGGTTCTGGACCTACGGCCTGCTTAGTAGGCGGTTCTGAAGCATCAGACTGCTTAGCAGTCTGTTCCACCAGGTTGGTCTCCTGAGCATGTGCTGCAGCTGGGTCTCCCCCCGCTGCTTCAGCAGCCGGCATCTGAACCGGTGGTGCGTCATCAGCAGTTGTAGGCCTTGCCACTGGCTGCTTTGGGGTGCAGGATGACCTGGCATGTACGCCAGAAAGTTGGGCCGGCTGATCATAGGTTAATGCGTCAGCCCGCAAGAGCTAGTGTGGCAAGGAGAGCGTCACCGGTTGAGGGGAGACAGTGGTTGCTCTTGGCGGGGCTTCAGGAATCTCATCGATGAACTCTATTTCCTTTCATGGCCACTGGATGTGATGTAACAGTGTTTCTCCCAAGGTCCTTTGCTCATGAAGTCTCCTAGGACATTCTTCAGGGCAAATTCATTGAATCCAGGCTTTACTTCAGCCATGTAGCACTTCACACGGCCCGGCTTCAATGGCACATTGTACAAGAAGAGGCCATCTTCCAAGAAGGGTGGGCAAACCCAGGCTGTTGCACATTTTAATGTACCTTCATAATGTGTAAGCATGCCCTTCAGTCTGTCTTTCATTCCAATAGATCAGATATAGCATCATCACGAGTAGCTGCAGTCTCAGTGTCGCTGGGTTCAGCTGATGCACAGCTACTCTTGTGAAGTGTTGTCGCGAAATAAGCAGCAGCATCCATGCCCGCCTCCCCTCCCATCTGCTGGCTATCTGTAAGTGTTAGTGTCTTCTGCATCATCATTGACTCCTCAACATCCTTTCAATTAGCTAGATAAGTCTCTTTCTTCAACTTTTCAAACAATGCTTTCTGCTTCATTTCACTCCTCACTTTTTTCATGTTGAGCCGCTCTTCTTTGCTGAGTGTGAAAGCCCTCTTGTGTGGGACATTAACACCTATACCCCTTGCACGGCCAGGGGGCTCTTTTGTGTCCAGAGCAATGGAGAGAATGTCACATGGCCCTGAGTTCCTTTAGAATCTTCCAGGGATCTTGGAAGCATCTACCATCACTTCATACAGTTTGGCGTCACGTGCATTTTCAAAGTAATAAGTTCCATCATCACGCCTCTTTGCACGTGCCCGCAAGTAGTCTCTGGCACGTTCGCCCTTGATTTCACTAAAGGCTGGATTCCCACCCGCCGCTACTGCTTCTTTGTCCTGCTGTTCCCATATTAGTTTCATGACGTAGTATCCTGCCACATCCATATGGTGCGGGTGTATGTTCTTCTTCTGATGTTCTGATTGCTTGAAACTCTTCACAGCAAACTTTGGAGTTGCCCTGACCCTTTTGAATTCTGCCCAGTCTGGCTTTGTAATTTGGGGGTATGCGGGGATTGGGTCCTTGCCTTCACTCAAGTACTTCTTGTACAACACGTGCTACCAGTTTCTCCAAACATCCCTAGCGTTCTTCGGTGCAGCGTGTTCCACCTGCATTCTCCACCGCTCTGGAATGTTGAAGTGATCCATGATTTCTCGGACTATCCTTCGCCTTGTTTCTGTGTCAGCCTTCCGAAACCCTGGCAGATTTAATGTTGAGCCTTGCCCTGCCAACAAATCCACACACACTCCTGAACCTCATGCATGCTTTATCTGGTTTAGTTGGAGCCTAGGACTTTAAATCAATCTCGGTTACTTCATATACACCTTTAGGCTGGTGTGTGGGCTTCCTTGGAGCGTTCCTCCGTGTCCTGACTAGAAGGGTAATGGCTACAGCTCTATCCCGTTCAAGACTACTTGATCCCTCACAATCTGCTGAAGACCAAGGGTTGTCCGAATCAGATGAAGATACATGGCCTGAATGAGTGATGTCGCTGCTACTCGGCATCTACAGAGAACACATGTGAAACTCAGGAAAGGAGGATAAGCATAAAACTAACAACTTGGTATCAAGCTTTCTAAACATGCCATGCAATAATTTAGAAAATGTACGGCTAATTTGTTAAGTTTGTGTGACTCGGGCGCCCGCGATCTGTAAATAGGCTGTAACTTATTGGAACAAATACAACTTATATGTAGTAAGGAAGGTAGATAATGAACATATATATGCTCTCTGTTATTTATAGCCAGTTTGGGAACATACAGAACAAAATTGGAAGAGGGATTGCAAAGAAATATGCCTCACCGCGATGGAGAGCAGTAACTAACAGGCTTCTTAATGCAAACCCGGCCGGACCACATGAGAGGCGAGGGTCATTGCATAAATATGCTCGAGGGTGGCTGGCAAGCAAACGAAGACGGCGAGGCGCGGGCTGCCACGTGTTGGGAACGGATGTGGAGGTAGGCTTGACACCGAAGAGTGGGCACACGACCGGGGTGAGCACAGCGGCGCTGGAGAGGGTTCTGCTATGGATCTAGGGGAGGGGGGAGCTGGCGAACGAGATTGGGTGGACTAGTTGAGTGAAACGCGGGCGGACGGGGGGGGGGGGGGGTAGGGGTGTTGGCGGCCTAGGTGAAAAGGGTGAAAAATATCCCCGGTCATTGCGCAAGCGGAAATTCCTATGCAAACGGCTGCCTCTAAGCGCTCGTGCGCAAAACAGAATAATTTCGTTTGAAATGAAGACGTACTAATTTTGAAATGAAGACATGAGTTCATCATTTCGCCTCTAAATTTTTCACACGTAAACCAATCAGAATTTTACCACGGGTTTGATTTGCTGGCGCATTTCAGGTCTCATGTGCAATATGTAAGACATTTTTTAGCATTTACCGTGCATGTTGGCATATAAATCAATTCCTAGCCGGACTACATTTCCTGTCGAAAGGGATGAGGATTGCCGTTCGATCTGGGAGCATCCAACGGTGCAGACGTACGATCTGTGGGGTTTGGGTTCTAGCCAATCAGAACGCACGACTCACATCGCGCGTGTAGCGAGGGGGGGGGCATCGGCCACGGTTTGGTAGGAACCCCTGTTCAAGAATTCATCCGATTAACCAGTTAACTTGTCGATTAATCCCTACTCATAGGGTCCCCGAGTAGCCGATTACCTGATAAATCGTTTGATTAATTGATTAAATGATCGATTAACATGCCGATTAGCCTATTAATCCCCTACTCACCGGCCGACCGAACAGCTACCAGTTAACGATTTCCTCAACAATGGTAGGAACACGGCTTTCGTGTGTGAACCGTGTGCTATTTGAAAACATTTTTTTGGGAGGGGCTATTTGAAAAAAATGTACATGTGTTGTCGAAAGGGATGAGGATCACCGTTCGATCAAGGAGAATCCAACGGTGCAGTCGTACAATCCGTGGGGTTTGGGTTCTGGCCAATCAGAACGCACGACTCTGATCGCGCGCGTGGCAGATGGTTGGGGGGTGCATCGTCCACGGTTTGGTGGACACACGGCTTTCATGAGTGAACCGTGTGCTCTTTGAAAACATTTACAATACCTAACATCATATTTTTGTTCAAATGAAAACATGAGTTCGTCATTTTGCCTCCAATTTTTTCCATGGTAAGAAATCATGAGTATAGTGGAGAGTGTCATATACTAGTATCATGAATATACAATACATATGATACTAGTGTATGGTACTACCTTTAATTAATTATAGCGCATAGTATAATACATAGAGTATAGTATCATATATAGATCATATTTATTGCCATGCATGACACAAATTAGCATCGCATTTAACATGATACGGTATCTACCTACTATATGTTACTTTAACCCTCTTTATATATATTTAATTCTTTGCCACATCAGCATACTTGCTATTTCCGAGTGCATGACATCGTCAGCCACTATCACCAGCCTTATATAGTGGGGAGTATCATATAGTATATATATAGTATCATGCATATGATACTAGTGTATGATACTACATACGTACCTTCATAGTGCATATATAGTATCATAGAGTAGTACTAGCTCCCTCTGTAAACTAATATAAGAGTGTTTAGATTACTAAATAGTGACCTAAACGCTCTTATATTAGTTTACAGAAGGAGTATATATCATAGATGACCGTATTTATGAATTGAGCCCTATAAGGCTGGTTGTAATGGTGAGTATTATATATATACTAGTAGTATCATGCATGCATATATATATAGTGTAGCTAGGATACTACTTCCGTAATGCATAGTATCATAAGTTAACATCTAAGGTTGCCTTACTAATTTCCATGCATCACACAAAGTAGTAGTACAACATTTTATATGACATGGTATCATGATATGATACCACATCCTCTCTTGTGTGCCACATCATCCAGAAAGTCTAGTTTGGCATGCATGATACCGCTTATGATAATACCATTACAACCAGCCTAAACCGGAAAGGAGGGAGTATGAGACTAGCCACAATGGAGAGTAGTACACTAGTAACATACACATATCCCTAGACTATATATGTTACTAGCTTCATAGTGGGCAGTAACATAACTACAGTGTCATGCAAAGCTTCATTTCTTAGGTTACAGACTCATATTGCATTGGGACATGTGATGCTACAGTAACTAGCTAAGTTACTGAAACTATCTCTCTCCTCATTAACTCATTGCCACATAAGCAAGTTTGCTGAGTTGGAGTCGGTGTTACTACTGAAGTTACTCCCACTGTGACTAGTCTGATACTAGCTACTCGTCTATGATATACTAGCTACCTCACTAAGAGCATGCATGGTTAATAATACAGCCAAGGGTCGGCTATAAGAAGTTGCCATGTCATATACAGCCAACCTCTTAGCGGGCATATACAATAATACGTTTTATATACGTACTAGTTTATCAATAGTTGGCCCACCTTACATCTTCACAAAGTGTCTTGGGTCTCGTGTTGCAGCTGGTTCTACTAACCAAGAGCCCGTTTCTCTTCTCTTTCCTCCAACTAATAAGCACATATATATTATTCTATGCCTGATAGCCAGACTACCCATAGTGGGAGTAACATAGGTAGTAACATCACACATATCTAGATAAAATAGAGGATGTGGCAAGCAATAAATGAAGAAATGGAGGAAAGTGGATATGTGTGATGTTACTACCTATGTTACTCCCATTGTGGGTATATTCTTACTATAGTATGAGACTACCCACTAGGATAGTAACATAGGTAGTAACATCACACATATCTAGATAAATTAAGTAGATGATGTGCCAAGCAATAAATGAAGAAAGAGAGGAAAGTAGTAACATAGCTAGTTCCTAGTAGTATGAGTAACATCACATGTGCATATCAAGGCAAGATGTGTCTATAGCCTAATAAATGAAGTGTTGCATGTTACCACACATATATGTTACTCCCCACTATAGAGGTAGTAACATAGACTTGTCACACATGGGCATGTTACTAGTCAATGTTACTACCCATTGTGGCTAGTCTGAGTAACATCACACATCTCAAGGCAAGATAAGTCTATAGCCTAATAAAAGAAGTGTTGCATGTTACTACACATTTGTTACTCCCCACTATAGAGGTAGTAACATAGACTAGTAACATTCTATGTTACTACCCATTGTCGCTAGTCTTATGTCACTCTATTGTGTACTTACTTGCTCTAATGCATAGTATCATAGAGTAGGTAGTATCATATGTAGTACTTTATTTATATTGTCATGCATGACACATAGTAGCATAACATTTATTATGATACGGTTTCATGATATGATACTTAACCCTCTCTTATTTAATTAATTCTATGAAAACTCATCAAAATTGTCTAGTTGGCATGCATGATACTAGCTATGATACCCCCTTACTATCAGCCTAGCAAAGGTGTATAGATCATTTCCGCGTCGCTTTGTGAGTTTTCATCCGTTTGTTTGAGAAGCAGGGAGAGGTTTCAAACAGTTCGGCCGCGAGGTGCCGCCATTGGCGTAGGCCTAGTTGGTATTTTAATTACAGAAAATTCAGATGGAGTTCGGACATCATCAAAATTGATGTGTGCCTGTGGCGTGCTCTCACGACCCCGTGGAAAAAAATGGTAAAGTTTGGCACAAGTTTGGATGATCGATCCTTCCAAACCGGAGCATCTCACTTGAAGGATCATGGTTTTCCAAAAGGAGACGTGTCAATTCAAACTCCTATGATCAATGACTTCGCCTCATAAAAATTTCCATGGTGCGCAATCACCATTATACCACGGGTTTGATTTTTTGGCGCATTTCAGGTATCGTTAGCTATATTTAAGACATTTTTTGAGATTAACATGCATTTTGTGCATAAAAATAAAATTACAACTGGAACTGCATGTGCTGTTGAAAGGGATGAGGTTCACCGTACGATCTGCGAGCATCCAAAAGTGCAGACGTACGATCCGTGGGGTTTGGGTTCTGGCCAATCAGGAAGCATGACTCAGACCGTGGGCGGGGTGGCGGGGTTTGGTCGGCACACGGCTTTCATCAACGAACCATGTGCTATTCGCAAACCAAATTGCATATTTTTGTTCACACATACTGTAGTGAGACCGATTGAGTGTACTACCTCTATGATATAATAGTAATAATAATAATAATAATAATAATAATAATAGTTCATATTAACGGTTCTTACATCAGCAGAAAACCGGGCATAACTCACAAATTCAGTACACGCGACAGTTCTAAATTGAACGAATTAAGTTGTAGGGTAGGCATAAAGACTAGTCTTATGGCTTAATTCCCATGTACATGGGGGAACCGGGATCATTAAGTTGACCCCGAATGAACTTGGGGTTTTTGATGATTTTACGCTTCTCTGTTGCACTGGTGCGCGATCCCTTGGCTATCAACTCATCAAATTCATCGTACTCGTCCTGATCGGCAACATCGTCGACACCCAGTACCCTTCTCTTCCCATGCATCGCTAAATGGTCGTTCTTATGCAAGGGGTCTTGCACAAAGAAAATCTGGGTAGCATCGCTGGCAAGAATGAATGGGTCCGCGTGATATGCCATCGTTGTCCTGTTAACACAGGTCTTCCTGTACTCATCAATCCTTACCTGACCAAGAGGGATCCATGCACACCTGAATAATGCCACCTTAACTTTCACATAGTCAAGATCCCAAATCTCTTTGATGGTTCCATAGTATACCCTTTTATCAGCTTCATTTACAGTCATGCATTCTATTCGAACAAAGCTGTTTTGGTACGAGGTCTTATTATCACGTTCCTTAGTGTATAACGTGTATCCATTTATGTCATATGCTTGGTACGTCAACACCGTAGGTGATGGCTTTTGTGCCAACCATGTAGCAATGTCATAGATGGATCCTTGTGCCAAACGATTCTTCAACCATTCAGTGTATTTCTTAGTGTGCTCCTTCATCTCCACTTCTAATGAAGGCATCATTGGTAAGAAGCTTTGGCGTATCTCCGCCAAGTGTTCTTCGGCATAAGAAATGAGAACTGGGTTGTTAAGCAGTACCGTCAAATGGGCTTTCTCTGCCAATTCTCCGGGTGCAGCCATTTGTGTGCCAGCAAGGACCGGCTTACCTTTCAGACTTCCCTTGTGGCAAGAGAGGGGCAAACCTATAGGTCTTTGTTTCATGTATTCGGTGCAAAACTCAACCACCTCCTCCGCGGTATAACCTTGTATGATGCTGACAGAAGCGCTTCAGTATTCCCATGAACCGCTCGAAGGGATACATGTTGCGAAGAAACACAGGACCACAATACTTTATCTTGTGGACAAGGTGCACAGTGAGACGGACCATGACATCAAAGAATGACGGTGGGAAAAACATCTTTAGGTTGGACAATATTCTTGCAATATCATCTTGCATATTATCCAACTCTTCAGGATCTACAACTTTCTGCCATAGTTTGTTGAAGAAATCATAGAGGTCAATGAGTGTGTTTCTTATATCTTTGTCCATCAGATTCCTAATGGCCACCGGGAGGATTTCTGTCAACATTACGTGGCAATCATGTGACTTCATGTGTCCCAACTTCATTTTACCTGAGCTCACATCCACGAGACTTCTGATGTTTGCGCAGTAGGAAGAGGGTGTCTTAACTAACAATAAATAGGTGAAGAACTGTGTTGCTTCTTTTGTATTGAAATTGTAACTCTAGCGAGCTTTGATGAATTTTTCATCATCTTCTGCTTCACTCTTGCGTTGTGATTGATCAGCAAGCATATCGAGCCATGAACCGTCACCATCCTTTCTTTTACCTTTAATCTTGAGCAGAGTACCAAGGATTGATACGTCTCCGTCACATCTACTTTTCCAAACACTTTTGCCCTTGTTTTGGACTCTAACTTGCATGATTTGAATGGAACTAACCCGGACTGATGTTGTTTTCAGCAGAATTACCATGGTGTTATTTATGTGCAGAAACAAAAGTTCTTGGAATGACTTGAAACTTCACAGAATGTCTATTTGGAAATAATAAAAAATCCTTGCAAAATATGAAGACTAGGGGGCCCACACCCTAGCCACGAGGGTGGGGGGCGTGCCCCCTACCTCGTGGGCCCCCCTGAGCTCCTCCGACCTCAACTCCAACTCTATATATTTGCTTTCGGGGAGAGAAAAATCAGAGAGAAGGATTCATCATGTTTTACGATACGGAGCCGCCGCCAAGCCCTAAAACCACTCGGGAGGGCTGATCTGGAGTCCGTTCGGGGCTCCGGAGAGTGGAATTCGTCGCCATCGTCATCATCAACCTTCCTCCATCACCAATTTCATGATGCTCACCGCCGTGCGTGAGTAATTCCAACATAGGCTTGCTAGACAGTGACGGGTTGGATGAGATTTATCATGTAATCGAGTTAGTTTTGTGAGGGTTTGATCCCTAGTATCCACTATGTTCTGAGATTGATGTTGCTATGACTATGCTATGCTTAATGCTTTTCACGAGGGCCCGAGTGCCATGATTTCAGATCTGAACATATTATGTTTTCATCAATATATGAGTGTTCTTGATCCTATCTTGCAAGTCTATAGTCACCTACTATGTGTTATGATCTGGCAACCCCGAAGTGACAATAATCGGGACCACTCCCGGTGATGACCGTAGTTTGAGGAGTTCATGTATTCACTATGTGTTAATGCTTTGGTCCGGTACTCTATTAAAAGGAGGCCTTAATATCCCTTAGTTTCCGTTAGGACCCCGCTGCCACGGGAGGGTAGGACAAAAGATGTCATGCAAGTTCTTTTCCATAAGCACGTATGACTATATTCGGAATACATGCCTACATTACATTGATGAATTGGAGCTAGTTCTGTGTCACCCTAGGTTATGACTATTACATGATGAACCGCATCCGGCATAATTCTCTATCGCCGATCCATTGCCTACGATCTTTCCATATATTATTCTTCGCTTATTTACTTTTCCGTTGCTATTGTTACAATCACTACAAAATACCAAAAACACTACTTTTGCTACTATTACCTTTTGCTATCGTTACCACTACTATCACATTACTTTGCTACTAAACACTTTGCTGCAGATATTAAGTTTCCAGGTGTGGTTGAATTGACAACTCAGCTGCTAATACTTGAGAATATTCTTTGGATCCCCTTGTGTCGAATCAATAAATTTGGGTTGAATAATCTACCCTCGAAAACTGTTGCAATCCCCTATACTTGTGGGTTATCAAGCATGCTTTCACATACATTCTTCTCTACGTGCATGACATCGATGGAGTGACGCACACGTAGAATCTGCTAGTAAGGTAATTTCCAGAACACCGATTTTTTCTTGAACACTTGATCCTTGGGTGTTAGTTTCACCGTTAAAGGGTGGTTCTTGTCAAGCACAACATTAATTTTTTTAGCCATGTTGTGGACCACCTCCCCATCATAGGGTCTTGGGGCCACACCTGCCTCTGCCGTACCATCAAATTCAGCTTTCATCTTTCGGTATGGGTGATTCATCCACAAGAACCTACGATGACGCAAATACACTGTTTTGCGCGAGTTGGGAAGTCTTCTGCTAGTTGCCCTATCCATGCATGTGACACACCCTACATCTCCCCTTGAGTTCTGCCCCGAGTGTTGCCTAATGCCGGCATATCTTGAATGGTGTACACCAGCATCGCATGTAGATCGAAAATCTCCTTTCTGTAAGCATCATAACATTTTACAGCAGGCGCATCTATCCACACTGTCAGCAGTTCTTCTACCAGTAGCTGAAAGTAAATGTCGATGTCATTTCCAGGTTGCTTCGGGCCTTGGATAATCATTGACATCATAATGTATTTTTTCTTCATACACAACCAAGGAGCTAGGTTACATATGCATAGAAGCACCGGCCATGTGATGTGATTGGTGCTCATATCGCCAAAAGGATTCATCCCGTAAGTACACTCCCCAAGCCTTATACTTCTATTATCCTTGGCAAAGTTTTCAACCTTGTTGTCGATTAATTCCCATTGAGCCCCATCTTTTGGGTGCCTCATAAACCTATCCGCAATTCGCTCATCATGATGCCACAACAACCTCTTTGCCCCTCTAAGGTTTGCAAACAAACGCCTCAACCTTGGAATTAAAGGCAAGTACCAAACAACCTTGAAAGGGATTCCTGTCTTGATCTCGTCATCCAATTTGTACTTGTCCTTTGCTCTCCTGCACTTGTATCGTGCATCCTTGCATGTGGGACATGCACGGAAATCTTTGTACTCACCACGGTACAATATACGATCATTCACACAAGCGTGTATCTTTTGTACTTCAAGTTCCAATGGGCAAACAATTTTCTTCGCTTCATTCATGCTTCTGGGGAGCACATTATCTACCGAAAGAATATCTTTGAAAATACCTAAGATCTCTGTGAATCCCTTGTTTGATAGACCATTTGCTGCTTTAAATCTGAGAAGCGCCAGGGTGGCACTCAACCTGGAATATTTCATTTTGCAACCTAGATACAATTCTTTCTTGGAGTCCGCATCAATGGTTGGCAGATCCTTGTACCCAATAATATCCTTTTCTGGGCCCTCGAAATCCGCAATCATAGCAGCAAAATCTGGCATATCAAGATCATCGTCATCTGCGTGGACGTCTTGGTTTTCCAGTGGGCATTTCGGCTTTCCGGTGTTCCATTGGTAGCTTGACGCCTCTGCCCCGATGTTAGATTCAACACCCATGTGACACTGATCGGGGTTTGGCATCTCGCTGCCCTGGGTATATTCATCCATGACCTCCTCTTCACCGTGTCTGGTCCAACGTGTGTATCCATCCATGAATCCCCTAGAGACTAAGTGCATCTGGACATCTGCAACTTCATGTGACTCTGTATTAGCACAATCAGTACATGGACACAGGATGTAATCCACATCACCAATTCTCCTCTTTGTACTTTCAGCCAAATTCATGAACTCTATCACGCCACTGATAAAATCTGCGGTTTTCCGATTCTTCATCCATCGAGATCGTTCCATCTGCAGCAGACGAATGGTAATTAAAAACAAAACAACAACATTAATACATGGATTAACTGATGCCCAGAGATGTGTGCATAAATCACAAATTTTTATTTTAATAATTACTGAGGGCGCTCCATGTTGTTATCCGGACGTGCAATGACAAAAATTAATGGCCAGTCAATTTACACGTAGAGTACTAGTACAACACTACACTTAGGAATTGAATACCTTAATTAAGCCACTCACGAAAAGAATACCTTAACTAATTAGCCGCGCGACGACCTCCACCCAGCTAACAGACAAGCGCAATGCGGTGGCACGCCGAGACAGCAGGGTCGAGGAGCAAAGCTTAGTGCGGCTGCCGCTTGAAGTTCGACCTCCACTATCCCGCCATCGACCGCGATGGATGTGCTCAAATCACGCCGCCGCCGACCTCGATGGTTGAGCTCCTCCTATCTCCCACCGCATACCGAGGATTGACCTCCTATGACGCCGCCACCGCCACCGCCCACCAACCGAGGATTAACCTCTTCTCCGGTAGCCGCTTCCTAGGCCGCTGCCGCCATCTCTATATGCAGAGCGGCTATTTTTTGATGGATATCCGCGGAGCGGCTGTTTACACGGTATCTCACTATAAATCAATTATATGGACATGGTAGTACATCACATATGGTTATGTAATGGCAACCATGTTTAACCTATGTTATCTTCTCACATGGTTTCGTGCAGAAATCATGTGTGACGTTGTAATACCCAACACAAATGACATGTACAAACAGTGTGTCGTATACAACATATATATAGTGCCATTAGTAGTTCCCGACCATTAGCTTATCTCCACAGTTTCCCCATTTGCCCCAAATCCCTACATAGCCTCCAAATTCCTTCACGTGGCGCTGACATTGGGGGAATGCGGATGAGTATTGCTGATGATTTCGGTGCAGCTGCTCCTGCTCGTATCACCATCGAGCACTTGCCTAAGGTCATCAGGAGGCAGGTGTACTATGGATCTGAATCGTCCTGTCAGGTTCCAATCTATCCCGATCTATTTTAGCAAGTCCAAAGTATAGATCCTTGCTGAATCCGTCCTGAATGACCCCCCAAGGAAAGCAATCTGCCGCCGGATCCGGAGCTTGACTGCAGACTCCTGCAACACGAGTTCGACTCTGAGTTTTGCGCCACTGAGAAGTACCAAAAGCTGAGTTGTGTGCATGGGCACATGATACGTCTCCAACGTATCTATAATTTTTATTGCTCCATGCTATTATATTATCTATTTTGGATGTTAATGGGCTTTATTTTACACTTTTATATCATTTTTGGGACTAACCTACTAACCGGAGGCCCAGCCCAAATTGCTGTTTTTTTTGCCTATTTTAGGGTTTCGAAGAAAAGGAATATCAAACAGAGTCCAAATGGAATGAAACCTTCGGGAACGTGATTTTCTCAACAAACGTGATCCAGGAGACTTGGAGTGGCTGTCAAGAAACAAGGGAGGAATGCACGAGGCAGGGGCGCGCCTACCCCCTGGGCGCGTCATCCACCCTCGTGGGCCCTCCGTTGCTCCACTGACGTACTTCTTCCTCCTATAAATATCCACATACCCCCAAATATCCAGGAGCACCACAAAAACCTAATTCCACCACGGCAACCTTCTGTGCTCGAGAGATCCCATCTCGGGGCCTTTTCCGGAGCTCCACCACAGGGGGCATTGATCATGGAGGGCCTCTACATCAACTCCATGGCCTCTCTGGTGACGTGTGAGTAGTTTACTTTAGACCTACGGGTCCATAGTTATTATCTAGATGGCTTCTTCTCTCTCTTTGTATCTCAATACAAAGTTCTCCTCGATTTTCTTGGAGATCTATTCGATGTAATATTTTTTGCGGTGTGTTTGCTGAGATCCGATGAATTGTGGGTTTATGATCCAGATTATCTATGAACAATATTTGATTATCCTCAGAATTCTTTTATGTATGATTGGTTTATCTTTGCAAGTCTCTTCGAATTATCAGTTTGGTTTGGCCTACTAGATTGATCTTTCTTGCAATGGGAGAAGTGCTTAGCTTTGGGTTCAATCTTGCGGTGTTCGATCCCAGTAACAGAAAGGGAACCGATACGTATTGTATTGTTGCCATCGAGGATAAAAATATGGGGTTTATATCATATTGCATGAGTTTATCCCTCTACATCATGTCATTTTCCTTAAATCATTACTCTGTTCTCTTGAACTTAATACTCTAGATGCATGCTGGATAGCGGTCGATGTGTGGAGTAATAGTAGTAGATGCAGAATTGTTTTGGTCTACTTGTCTCGGACGTGATGCCTATATACATGATCATACCTAGATATTCTCATAACTATGCTCAATTCTATCAATTTCTCGACAGTAGTTCGTTTACCCACCGTAATACTTATGCTCTTGAGAGAAGCCACTCGTGAAACCTATGGCCCCCAGGTCTATCTTTCGTCATATTAATATTCCAATACTTAGTTATTTCCTTTGTCGTTTATTTTACTTTGCACCTTTATTTCTCTTTATCATAAAAATACCAAAAATATTATCTTATCATATCTGTCAGATCTCACTCTCGTAAGTGACCGAGAAGGGCTTGACAACCCCTTTATCATGTTGGTTGCGAGGTTCTTATTTTTTGTGTAGGTGCGTGGGACTTGAGCATGATCTCATACTAGATTGATACATTGGTTCTCAAAAACTGAGGGAAATACTTACGCTGCTTTACTGCATCACCCTTTCCTCTTCAAGGGAAAACCAACACAGTGCTCAAGAGGTAGCAGCACACTCCCGCTCGACGTGTATGCACGGAGGGATTTGACATTGGCAGGCGGTTTCTCAGTTGCCCCTTAGAGGTTAGTGCTAATTAAGTTCATCATTTTAATTCAGTTAGTGCCACCACTCATCCAGAATATTATTTAACATTGGCTAGGATATGAGGCTTGTGCCTTTGTTAACTGGCTAGATGAAGAATGGCATGGAAGGGCTCAGAGTGTTATCAATCACATGCAACAGATGAAAGCAAGAGACAAGAAGAAACTAGCATGTGTAGTTGTGGTTGTCGCATTAGCCATGTTCTATGCGCTGTTTGCAATGATGATTAGGGGTTTTGTTTGACAGTATTGCTAAATCACATCTAGATGTGCTCTAAGTAATGCACATCTAGGTCCTATGCCATTGATGTTACGTGAAGATTCGTGCAGATATTTTTTCTTTGTCTTTTTTCTTTTCCTTTCTAGTTTGATTATTACTGGCTTTATCAATAAGAAGTGCTCAATGTATTGCATGCCAACTGTCCTACTCCGTTTGTACCCGTACCGGTGCATAATCCCAAAACCCGTTCCTTGTTTTTGTCCTAAAAAAGGAAACCAACCAAATAGCCAATAGGAGTCCTGCACAATGATACGTCTCCAATGTATCTATAATTTTTGATTGCTCCATTCTATTATATTATCTATTTTGGATGTCAATGGGCTTTATTTTACACTTTTATATCATTTTTGGGACTAACCTACTAACCGGAAGCCCAGCCCAAATTGCTGTTTTTTTTGCCTATTTTAGGGTTTCGAAGAAAAGGAATATCAAACAGAGTCCAAATGGAATGAAACCTTCGGGAACGTGATTTTCTCAACAAACGTGATCCAGGAGACTTGGAGTGGCTGTCAAGAAACAAGGGAGGAATGCACGAGGCAGGGGCGCGCCTACCCCCTGGGCGCGTCATCCACCCTCGTGGGCCCTCCGTTGCTCCACTGACGTACTTCTTCCTCCTATAAATATCCACATACCCCCAAATATCCAGGAGCACCACAAAAACCTAATTCCACCACGGCAACCTTCTGTGCTCGAGAGATCCCATCTCGGGGCCTTTTCCGGAGCTCCACCACAGGGGGCATTGATCATGGAGGGCCTCTACATCAACTCCATGGCCTCTCTGGTGACGTGTGAGTAGTTTACTTTAGACCTACGGGTCCATAGTTATTATCTAGATGGCTTCTTCTCTCTCTTTGTATCTCAATAGAAAGTACTCCTCGATCTTCTTGGAGATCTATTCGATGTAATCTTCTTTTGCGGTGTGTTTGTCCAGATCTAATGAATTGTGGGTTTATGATCAATTTTATTTATGAACAATATTTGAATCTCCTCTGAATTCTTTTATGTATGATTGGTTTATCTTTGCAAGTCTCTTCGAATTATCAGTTTGGTTTGGCCTACTAGATTGATCTTTCTTGCAAAAGGGAGAAGTGATTAGCTTTGGGTTCAATCTTGCGGTGTTCGATCCTAGTGCCAGAAAGGGAAACGACATGTATTGTATTGTTGCCATCGAGGATAAAAGATGGGGTTTATATCATATTGCATGATTTTATCCCTCTACATCATGTCATCTTCCTTAAAGCATTACTCTGTTCTTATGAACTGAATACTACATGCTGGATAGCGGTCGATGTGTGGAGTAATAGTAGTAGATGCAGAATCGTTTCGGTCTACTTGTCGCGGACGTGATGCCTATATATATGATCATACCTAGATATTCTCATAACTATGCTCAATTCTATCAATTGCTCAACAGTAATTCGTTTTCACACCGTAATACTTATGCTCTTGAGAGAAGCCACTAGTGAAACCTATGGCCCCCGGGTCTATCTTCCATCACATTAATCTTCCAACACTTAGTTATTTCTATTGCCATTTATTTACTTTGCATCTTTATTTCTCTTTATCATAAAAATACCAAAAATATTAATTATCATAATTATCAGATCTCACTCTCGTAAGTGACCGTGAAGGGATTGAAAACCCCTTTATCGCGTTGGTTGCGAGGTTCTTATTTGTTTGTGTAGGTGCGTGGGACTTGAGCGTGATCTCCTACTGGATTGATACCTTCGTTCTCAAAACTGAGGGAAATACTTACGCTACTTTGCTGCATCACCCTTTCCTCTTCAAGGGGAAACCAACACAGTGCTCAAGAGGTAGCAAGAAGGATTTATGCTGCCGTTGCCGGGGAGATTCGCGCCAAGTCAAGTCAAGATTTGACTCCCAACAACAAGTAATTTTTGGCGCCATTGCCAAGTCAAGACATACCAAGTACCCATCACAAACTCTTATCCCTCGCATTACATTATTTGCCATTTGCCACTCGTTTTCCTCTCCCCGCTTCACCCTTGTCGTTTTATTCGCTCTTTCTCTCTCCGTTCCCCTTCTCTTTCCCTATTTGACTCTTTTGACCGTTTCTTGTTTGCTCGTGTGTTGGATTGCTTGCTTGTCACGATGGCTCAAGATAATACTAAATTGTGTGACTTTGCCAATACCAACAACAATGATTTTCTTAGCACTCCGATTGCTCCTCTTTCAAATGCTGAATCTTGTGAAATTAATGCTGCTTTGTTGAATCTTGTCATGAAAGATCAATTCACCGGCCTTCCTAGTGAAGATGCCGCTAACCATCTAAACAACTTTGTTGATTTGTGTGATATGCAAAAGAAGAAAGACGTGGATAATGATATTGTTAAACTTAAGCTATTCCCGTTTTCGCTTAGAGATCGTGCTAAAGCTTGGTTTTCGTCTTTGCCTAAAAATAGTATTGATTCATGGAATAAGTGCAAAGATGCTTTTATCTCTAAGTATTTTCCTCCCGCTAAGATCATCTCTCTTAGAAACGATATTATGAATTTTAAGCAACTTGATCATGAACATGTTGCACAATCTTGGGAGAGGATGAAATTAATGATACGTAATTGCCCTACACATGGTTTGAATCTTTGGATGATTATACAGAACTTTCATGCCGGATTGAATTTTGCTTCTAGAAATCTTTTAGATTCTGCCGCGGGAGACACTTTTATGGAAATCACTTTAGGAGAAGCTACCAAACTCCTAGATAATATTATGGTTAATTATTCTCAATGGCACACCGAAAGATCTACTAGTAAAAAAGTGCATGCAATTGAAGGGATTAATGTTTTGAGTGGAAAGATGGATGAACTTACGAATTCTTTTGCTAATAAGAGTGTTCCCTCTGATCTTAATGATGTGCCTTTGTCTACCTTGATTGAGAATAATAATGAATCTATGGATGTGAATTTTGTTGGTAGGAACAATTTTGGTAACAACGCGTATAGAGGTAATTTTAATTCTAGGCCGTTTCCTAATAATTCCTCTAATAATTATGGTAATTCCTACAACAATTCTTATAGAAATTATAATAAGATGCCCTTTGATTTTGAATCTAGTATTAAAGAGTTTATTACTTTGCAAAAGAATTTCAATGCTTTGCTTGAAGAACAATTGCTTAAGGTTGATGAATTGGCTAGGAACGTTGATAGAATTTCTCTTGATGTTGATTCTTTGAAACTTAGATATATTCCACCTAAGCATGATATAAATGAGTCTCTCAAAGCCATGAGAATTTCCATTGATGAGTGCAAAGAAAGAACCGCTAGGATGCATGCTAAGAAAGATTGCTTTGTGAAAGCATGTTCTTCTAGTTTTCATGATAATAAAGATGAAGATCTAAAAGTTATTGATGTGTATCCTATTAAATATTTGTTTTGCAATATGAATCTTGATAATGATGGGACTGAAGATGATCCACCTTTACCTAGAAGGCGTTCCAAAAATTCGGAGTTTTTAGATCTTGACGCAAAAATTGGTAAATGTGGGATTGAAGAGGTTAGAAATTTAAATAGCAATGAACCCACTATTTTGGATTTCAAGGAATTTAATTATGATAATTGCTCTTTGATAGATTTTATTTCCTTGTTGCAATCCGTGCTAAATTCTCCTCATGCTTATAGTCAAAATAAAGCTTTTACTAAACATATAATTGATGCTTTGATGCAATCTTATGAAGAAAAACTTGAGTTGGAAGTGTCTATCCCTAGAAAACTTTATGATGAGTGGGAACCTAGAATAAAAATTAAAATTAAAGATCATGAGTGCTATGCTTTGTGTGATTTGGGTGCTAGTGTTTCCACGATTCCAAAAACTTTGTGTGATTTGCTAGGTTTCCGTGATTTTGATGATTGTTCTTTAAACTTGCACCTTGCGGATTCCACTATTAAGAAACCTATGGGAATAATTAATGATGTTCTTATTGTTGCAAATAATAACTATGCACCTGTAGATTTCATTGTTCTTGACATAGATTGCAATCCTTCATGTCCTATTATTTTTGGTAGACCTTTCCTTAGAACGATTGGTGCAATTATTGATATGAAGGAAGGGAATATTAAATTCCAATTTCCATTAAGGAAGTGCATGGAACACTTTCCTAGAAATAAAATTAAATTACCATATGAATCTATTACGAGATCCACTTATGGATTGCCTACCAAAGATGGCAATACCTAGATCTATCCTTGCTTTTATGCCTAGCTAGGGGCGTTAAACGATAGCGCTTGTTGGGAGGCAACCCAATTTTATTTTTATTCCTTGCTTTTTTATCCTGTTTAGTAATAAATACTTTATCTAGCCTCTGTTTTGATTGTGTTATTTGTGCTTAATTAGTGTTTTTGCCAAGTAGAACCGTTGGGAAGACTTGGGGAAAGTCTTTTTGATCTTGCTGTAAAAAACATAAACTTTAGCGCTCACGAGAATCGATGCCATTTTCATTTGGAAGGTGCTATTTAGTTAATTCTTTTTGCCGATGATTAATATATAAATTCCTCACGTCCATCAATTTATTTTAGAATTTTTGGGTTTCCATAAGTTGCGTTAGCTACAGATTACTACAGACTGTTCTGTTTTTAACAGATTCTGTTTTTCGTGTGTTGTTTCCTTATTTTGATGAATCTATGGCTAGTACAAGAGTTTATAAACCATAGAGAAGTTGTAATACAGTAGTTTTAACACCAATATAAATAAAGAATGAGTTCATTACAGTACCTTGCAGTGGTGTTTTGTTTTCTTTCGCTAAGGGAGCTCACGAGATTTTCTATTTTGAGTTTTGTGTTGTGAAGTTTTCAAGTTTTGGGTAAAGATTTGATGGATTATGGAACAAATAGTGGCAAGAGCCTAAGCTTGGAGATGCCCATGGCACCCCAAGGGAAAATTCAGGGACATCAAAAAGCCTAATCTTGGGGATGCCCCGGAAGGCATCCCCTCTTTCGTCTTCGTCTATCTGTAACTTTACTTGGAGCATATTTTTATTCACCACATGATATGTGTTTTGCTTGGAGTGTCTTGTATGATTTGAGTCTTTGCTTTTTAGTTTACCACAATCATCCTTACTGTACAGACCCTTGAGGGAGACTTACATGATTTTAAATTTATTAGAATACTCTATGTGCTTCACTTATATCTTTTGAGCTATATAGTTTTTGCTCTAGTGCTTCACTTATATCTTTTAGAGCACGGTGGTGGATTTATTTTATAGAAATAATTGATCTCCCATGCTTCACTTATATTATTTTGAGAGTCCTTTAGAACAACATGGAAATTTGCTATAATATAAAAACTTTCATAGAAGTTCATTGAATACTATGAGAAGTTTGATACTTGATAATTGTTTTGAGATATGGAGATGGTGATATTAGAGTCATGCTAGTCGAGTAGTTGTGAATTTGGGAAATACTTGTGTTGAAGTTTGTGATTCCCGTAGCATGCACGTATGGTGAATCGTTATGTGATGAAGTCAGAGCATGATTTATTTATTGATTGTCTTATGAATGGCGGTCGGGGATGAGCGATGGTCTTTTCCTACCAATCTATCCCCTAGGAGCATGCGCGTAATACTTTGTTTCGATAACTAATAGATTTTTGAAATAAGTATGTGAGTTCTTTATGACTAATGTTGAGTCCATGGATTATACGCACTCTCACCCTTCCACCATTGCTAGCCTCTCTAATATCGCGTAACTTTCGCCGGTATCATACACCCACCATATACCTTCCTCAAAACAGCTACCATACCTACCTATTATGGCATTTCCATATCCATTCCGAGGATATATTGCCATGCAACTTTCCACTATTCCGTTATTATGACACGCTTCATCATTGTCATATTTCTTGCATGATCATGTACTGGACATCGTATTTGTGGCAAAGCCACCATTCATAATTCTTCATACATGTCACTCATGCATCATTGCACATCCCGGTACACCGCCAGAGGCATTCACATAGAGTCATATTTTGTTCTAAGTATTGAGTTGTAATTCTTGAGTTGTAAGTAAATAAAGTGTGATGATCATCATTATTAGAGCATTGTCCCAAGTGAGGAAAGGATGATGGAGACTATGATTCCCCCACAAGTCGGGATGAGACTCCGGACGAAAAATAAAAAAAGAAGAGAAAAGAGGCCAAAAAAGAAGGCCCAAATAAAAAAATTAGAGAAAAAGAGAGAAGGGACAATGCTACTATCCTTTTTCCACACTTGTGCTTCAAAGTAGCACCATGTTCTTCATATACAGAGTCTCCTATGATATCACTTTCATATACTAGTGGGAATTTTCGGAACTTGGCTTGTATATTACAATGATGGGGTTCCTCAAAATTCCCTAGGTCTTCGTGAGCAAGCAAGTTAAATGCACACTCACTTAGTTTCTTTTGTTGAGCTTTCATATACTTATAGCTCTAGTGCATCCGTTGCATGGCAATCCCTACTCACTCGCATTGATATCTATTGATGGGCATCTCCATAACCCGTTGATACGCCTAGTCGATGTGAGACTATCTTCTCCTTTTTTGTCTTCTCCGCAACCACCATTCTATTCCACCATAGTGCTATATCCATGGCTCACGCTCATATATTGCGTGAAGATTGAAAAAGTTTGAGAACATCAAAAGTATGAAACAATTTCTTGGCTTGTCATCGGGGTTGTGCATGATTTAAATATTTTGTGTGGTGAAGATAGAGCATAGCCAGACTATATGAATTTGCAGAGATAAATTTCTTTGGCCATGTTATTTTGAGAAGACATAATTGCTTAGTTAGTATGCTTGAAGTATTATTATTTTTATGTCAATATTAAAGTTTTATCTTGAATCCTTTGGATTTGAACATTCATTCCACAATAAAGAAGAATTACATTGACAAATATGTTAGAAAGCGTCCCACATCAAAAATTCTTCTTTTATCATTTATATACTCGAGGACGAGCAGGAATTAAGCTTGGGGATGCTTGATATGTCGCCAACGTATCTATAATTTTTGATTGCTCCATGCTATTATATTATCCATGCTATTATATTATCTATTTTGGATGTCAATGGGATTTATTTTACACTTTTATATCAATTTTGGGACTAACCTACTAACCGGAAGCCCGGCCCAAATTGCTGTTTTTTTGCCTATTTTAGGGTTTCGCCGAAAAGGAATATCAAATGGAGTCCAAACGGAATGAAACCTCCGGCAATGTGATTTTCTCAACAAACATGATCCAGGAGACTTGGAGTGGGTGTCAAGAAAGAAACGAGGAAGCCACGAGGTAGGGGGGCGCGCCCTCCACCCTCATGGGCCCCCCGTTGCTCCATCGACGTACTTCTTCCTCCTATATATATCCACGTACCCCCAAACATCCAGGAGCACCACACAAACCTAATTCCACCGCCGCAACCTTCTGTACCTGAGAGATCCCATCTCGGGGCCTTTTCTGGAGCTCCACCGGAGGGGGCATTGATCACGGAGGGCCTCTACATCAACTCCATGGCCTCTCTGGTGATGTGTGAGTAGTTTACTTCAGACCTACGGGTCCATAGTTATTAGCTAGATGGCTTCTTCACTCTCTTTGGATCTCAATACAAAGTTCTCCTTGATCTTCTTGGAGATCTATTCGATGTAATATTGTTTTGCGGTGTGTTTGTCGAGATCCGATGAATCGTGGGTTTATGATCAAGTTTATCTATGAACAATATTTGAATCTCCTCTAAATTGTTTTATGTATGATTGGTTTATCTTTGCAAGTCTCTTCGAATTATCAGTTTGGTTTGGCCTACTAGATTGATCTTTCTTGCAATGGGAGAAGTGCTTAGCTTTGCGGTGCTCGATCCCAGTGACAGAAAGGGAAACGACACGTATTGTATTGTTGCCATCGAGGATAAAAATATGGGGTTTATATCATATTGCATGAGTTTATCCCTCTACATCATGTCATCTTCCTTAAAGCATCACTCTATTCTTATGAACTTAATACTCTAGATGCATGCTGGATAGCGGTCGATGTGTGGAGTAATAGTAGTAGATGCAGAATAGTTTCGGTCTACTTGCCGCGGACGTGATGCCTATATACATGATCATACCTAGATATTCTCATAACTATGCTCAATTCTATCAATTGCTCGACAGTAATTCGTTTACCCACCGTAATACTTATGCTCTTGAGAGAAGCCACTAGTGGAACCTATGGCCCCCGGGTCTATCTTCCATCATATTAATCTCCCAACACTTAGTTATTTCTATTGCCGTTTTTTTACTTTGAATATTTATTTCTCTTTATCATAAAAATACAAAAATATCGTCTTATCATATCTATCAGATCTCACTCTCGTAAGTGACCGTTAACGGATTGACAACCCCTTTATCGCGTTGGTTGCGAGGTTCTTATTTGTTTATGTAGGTGCGTGGGACTTGAGCATAACCTCCTACTGGATTGATACCTTGGTTCTCAAAAGCTGAAGGAAATACTTACGCTACTTTTTTGCATCACCCTTTCCTCTTTAAGCGAAAACCAACACAATGCTCAAGAGGTAGCACGCAACCCCGGGAATTTGGAGTGACTGGGTACAAATAATTGCAGTTGATTATATCTGTGCTTAGATAATACGTCAACCCCCGCTTCAATTGGCAGTTCCTCTTCTCTGCATACCCCGCTTAAGTGTACACCATCTTCATCGTCCCCGACAGGCCGCGCTACACACTGGCACACACTCTGCAGCCATGTCGAGCGAAAGTGAGGACGACAGTTCGGCCAACAGTCTGGCGCCCGATGATATGTCAACATCGAAATCATCCCGCTCATCTTTCATGAGTCCAGTGTCGAGCCCAGACCTCGATTATATCCGGTTCATGGAAGGGACGCCGCCTTCGGAGTCGTCAGACAACAACCAGACGGGCGAGGAGCCGTCGAAGGACAAAGAAGAGGACGATGATGATGATGAGGAGGAATGGTCGAACGAGGAGGAGGACGATGACAGCAACGACGATGGCGACGGCGGCGGCGATGAAAAGCCAACGATCAGCGGCAAGAAGCGTCCTTGCCAAGACGATGTCGTGGGGCCATCCAATAAGAACAACAACAAGAAGAAGGACTAAATTAAGTAGACTGTATATATCTCTGTTTATCCTGTCAATTTCATCGCAGACGGTTAGTAATATGTATTCGACAGAGATCTTCTATATTATCGCCAACAGGTTGGTTTGTTAAACTGTGTTCCTTGACGAGCACACAATTCACAAAAAAGATCGTATGGGTTGTCTATATTGACCGCACACAATTCTGATTACTGACCTGTTTGACGGGTATCACACACATCTTGTTACGCCAAATCATTTGTGTTCACCTCACTCATCGCAAACGGTTCATCGGAGTGAACTGTATGCCGTATATCGCACACACCTTGATCTGGCTGCCCGTTTTTGTTGTTCTGTCTCATCGCAAACAGTTCGTACAGATCAACCGTATGCCCCTCATCGCACACGCAACTATAATCTGAATCGTGTTTGATGTATCATTCATCGCAAACGTTTTGCATCATTTTTTATGGTTTCATACAGCACCGTTTGCGATTATTGCATCACACACAGTTTCTCGAAGGGTCTCTGATCGTAGTGTTGCGTTAGCAGCATCCTACAGTAGTGTATAACGAGATCCAGACGCAGACTCACCCAAGTTTCTAATACAGCCCGCCCATGTTCGATACTGCACACATCCATTTTCCTATCATTGATCCGGAGTGTGACCGTTCTGCCAGCCACCTTTCTCGCTACATAACGACTAGGCACCTTCTGATCCACAACTTAACTCAGGAGGTGAACCGTGCTCGAGATGCACTTGCTACTGCTCGATCTGCATTCGCTCCACCTTCACTTGCTTATGCTCCTCCAGTTCCCCTAGTTACCCTACCTCCACCCACTTTGGTTACACCCCAGAGTAACTCAGAGACCTCGACGGTGACTCCTCATGGGTCTCCCGCCGAGTGGACTTTACTTCTCGCTACTCTTGCTGCTCCTATGTTGCATAGTCATCCGACACCTGATCCCGAGGGAGAGCCATCCGTCAGCATCGCCGTGTTTCCTTTTCTCTGCCGGTTTCCATTAACATCAGTTCTGACACAGAGTCTGAGACCGAGGAGACACCTTCAGAGCTGTTAGAGTGCTAGTGTGACCATTGCCTTTATGTGTAGATGAACATGATGTAATGTATGGTTGTATGCATGTAGGCGCACTATCCTTGATGTTCTTTCCTTGTATGATGCGGAAGGCTATGTATAATTATGTTGTTGACTTTTATTCGCCTTAGTTTTTACTCATTTTGCTCTTCGGGTTGTCGCTTTGCCTTATCCATTTTCCCTTTATGGATGTTGCTCATCTCGATGCTTCGCATTGGGAAACAAATATAGGATGACAAGGTGTGGCAGCAACAGTCATGGTCGTGATGATATCCCAGTTCATTGATCCGCCAGACAAATAGGACATTCTCCAAAACCATTTCAACCTCCACCTCCTCTGCCTCAAGCACCCACAACTGAGCACATTATGCGAATGTTTGAAGAAAAGAGAAATCAAGATTTGCTTGAGTTCCTGAGAAGTATGCAGGCCATGGTTGGGCAAAAACATAATAATGGAAATCACTCCAAGTTGTCAGATTTTTAGAGGACTAAACCTCCAAGTTTCAGTCAAGCCACAGATCCTACGGACGTTGATGATTGGTTGAGGACCATCGAGAAGAAGTTAAATATTTCTCATACTGAAGATAAAGATAAGGTTCCTTTTGCCACTCATTATTTTGAAGGGCCAGCTGCTATATGGTGGGATAATACTAAAACTATGTGGCCCGCTGAAGACGAGATTACTTGGGATAAATTTAAGGACAAATTCCGCAAGTATCATATTCCCGCCGGCATTATGAAGGTCAAGCAACGAGTGTTCCTTGCTCTTATACAAGGGAACATGTCTGTAAGTGAGTATTTAAACAAGTTTAATCACTTGGCCCATTATTCCACTCACGATGTAGCCACTGAAGATAGGAAGATAGATCGGTTCCTTGGAGGACTCAATCATACCCTCTGATGCATGCTCAACATGCTGGAGTTTCCCGATTTTCAAACATTGGTCAACAAAACTCTCATCATAGAAATGGAACATAAGCTTGCCAATGATCACAAGTCTACTTATGAAGATCACAAACGTAAGTTTGAACCCCAACAAAGATGGATAGATTTTTCAAAAGGCTCGTATCTGGCAATAGCCTCAGTTTGAGTTCAAGCTCACATGGCTGCAGGGTAACAACAAAACAGAGAATCGAGTCAAGAACATTGTTACCAACCAAGTGAGGGAAGACTATCAGCGTAACAACGTCTGCTTCACTTGTGGTCAGACTGGCATTATGCTACGCAATGTCCCAAGAACAGCAAGCCACCCACAACTATCAAGCCACAAGTCAACAACATGGGACCTTTCCCTACTCAAAAGCTTATTCAATGGCAAGTTCATCATATCTCCGCAGAAGAAGCCCAAGAGACAGAGGAAGTGGTCATTGGTATGTTTCCTGTTAATAACATGCCTGCAATAATTTTTATTCTATTTGGGGGCTTCACATTCTTCTATTTCTCGGAGTTTTGTTGCCGAGCACCAGCTTTCTTGCACTCTTCTAGACAAATTTATGGTGGTACAATCCCTGGGATCCATGCTCAGAACAAATGTTGTATGACGAGGATTGGAAATAGCCATCAACGGAGTTATTTTCCCTACCATCCTGGTATTGATTGAATCTGCAAAGTTGGATGTCATTTTGGGAATAGAATTGTTGACAAAGCATCAAGTCTGTATCAACTGTGCAACCCAAGAAGTCACATTAATAAATCCTTTAGGATAGTCACCTCGGTTCTTTGCTCGCAGAACCATGCCAAAAAAGGAAATGATTTATGCGGCTATTGCATCAGAAATGGATTTGATTCCAGTGGTCAGTGAGTTTCCAGGTGTCTTTCTAGAAGAATTTCCAGGAATGCCACCAGACCATGAGCTTGAATTTTCAATCGATCTAGTGCCCGGGATGGTGCTAGTTGTGAGCTGCATTGGGATTTCCCCGAAGAGGAGAGGATGATGTAGTACAGTAGAGATAAGTATTTCCCTTTGTTGTGAAACCAAGGTTATAATTCCAGTAGGAGAACCAAGCAATGACTAGTGAACAACGCCTACACACAAACAACAAGTACTTGCAACCCAACGTGAGCCAGGGTTGTCAATCCCTTGACGGTCACGAGGAAGATTAAATGGTATAGTTTCTAATAGATAGATCAGAAAAAACACAAAATAAAATAAATAAAAGAAAATTGCAACAAGGTATTTTTTTAGTTTTGATAGATGATAAAAGATAGACCCAGGGGCCGTACTTTTCACTAGAGGCTTCTCTGATAAAAAATAGCATACGGTGGGTAAACAAATTACTATTGGGCAATTGATAGAAAATCAAATAATTATGACAATATCCAAGGCAATGATCATGTATATAGGCATCCCGTCCAAGACAAGCAGACCGAAATGATTCTGCATCTACTAGTATTGCTCCACACATTGATACATCTCCAACGTATCTATACTTTTTTATTGTTCCATGATATTATATTATCTGTTTTGGATGTTTTATATGCATTTACTAGTAACTTTATACCATTTTTTGGGACTAACTTATTAACCTAGTGGCCAGTGTTAGTTGCTGTTTTTTGCTTGATTTACTTTGCAGAATATCAATACCAAATGAAGTCCAATTGCCACGAAACTTTTTGGAGATTTTTTGGTGATAAGAGACCCTGGAAACTTCTAGTGTACACGAGAGGAGGCCTGTGGGGCCCACTAGACACCAGGGACCGCTAGGGGCCTTTGGCACCCTAATGGGTAGTGGGGCCCACATGCACCCCCTTGACCTACCACCACCTATATAAATACTTAAAATCCCCCCAAACCCTATGGGAGTCCATGAAATACTTCTTCCGCCGCCGCAAGTTCCAGAACCACGAGATCCAATCTAGAGGCCTTTTCCGGTAGTCTGCTGGAGGGGCAACGATCACGGAGGGGTTCTTCTTCATCCTTGCTGCCCCTATGATGATGTGTGAGTAGTTTCCACAGACCTCCGGGTCCGTAGTTAGTAGCTAGATGGCTTCTTCACTCCTTTTGATCTTCAATATAATGTTCTCCTCGATGTTCTTGGAGATCTATTTGATGTAACTCTTTTTTGCGTGTGTTTGTTGGGATACGATGTATTCTGAGTTTATGATCAGATCTATCCATGAATATTATTTGAATCTTCTCTGAAATCTTTTACGCCTGATTGTTATAGCTTAATATTTCTTCTCCAATTTATTGGTTTGGTTTGGCCAACTAGATGGATTTATCTTGCCATGGGAAGAGGTGCTTTGTGATGGGTTGGATCTTGCAGTGCTCAATCTCAGTGACAGAAAGAGACATGACACTCATGTATCATTTCTATTAAGGGTAATAAGATGGGGTTTATTCATAAGTGAGTTTACTTGTCTACATCATCTCATCTTGCCAAATGCGTTACTCCGTTTTTTCCATGAACTTAATACACTAGATGCATGGCGGATAGTGGTCGATGTGTGGAGTAATAGTAGTAGATGCAGAATCGTTTTGGTCTACTAATCTTGGATGTGATGCCTATATACATGATCATTGCCTTGGATATCGTCATAATTATTTGCTTTTCTATCAACTGCTCAACAGTAATTTGTTTACCCATTGTATGCTATTTTCTCGAGAGAAGCCTCTTGTGAAAACTATGCCCTCGGGTCTATTTCCTATCATATATTAAAACAAAAAATACCTTGCTGTAATTTTATTTTATTTTATTTTGAGTTTTAGTTAGATCTATTTATCAAATCTCATACAATTTAATCTATCTCAATACGTTGAGGGATTGACAACCTCTTTACGCGTTGGGTTGCAAGTATTTGTTGTTTGTGTGCAAGCACTGCTTACATAGTGTTGCTTGGTTCTCCTACTGGATTGATAACCTTGGTTTAATAACCGAGGGAAATACTTACCTCTACTGTGCTGCATCATCCCCTCCTCTTCGTGAAAATACCAACATAGATTACAATTAGCAGGAAGAGTTTCTAGCGCCATTGCCGGGGAGACATCATCAACATCTATCAAGTACCTATGCATAAACTCTCATCTCCTTGCAATTTACTTAATTTTCCATTTGCTCCCGTTTTCATCTCCCCCACTTCTAAAAAGTTTTTACAAAAATGCAAAAATATTTTCCCTTTTGCCTTTTTCTCGTTTGCTTGCTTTTTGCCTTCATGACTCAAAAACAGAAAGGAAAATAGAAAATAAAACATAACTATGGATCCACTTAAATTTTTCTGCTTGGTTCATCTTCAATCCACTTGTGCTCATGCTGAAACCCCAACTAGCTTAGTTGATGGAAAATCTTTAGATGAGCATGGTCATTTTGTGCATCACCGTTTGCCTCAAAAGGGGAGACTCTTATGGCATCAAATAAATTGTTTGCTATGCTATGCTTGGAATCTATGTGAAATCTATGATCTTACTTGTTGCTCTAAGAACCCTAAAATACACCTTCCCTATTAATGTGAGTTTAATGACAATGAAATCTTTTCTTCTTATGCGAAGGATGATTATAGTTACTATGACACCGAACAAATAGAAGAATTTGGTGCTTTTAAGGGTGGCTATGAAGTTGCTTCTTTGATTGAAAAGTATGATACTACTCTCTACAAATCTGAAAATTTTGCTATGGAAATTATGCATCTAATGCCTATGTTAGTGAATTCATTGGGAGAATGTCTGCTTTGGAAGAAAATAATGATATGCATGAATCTATGGATAATTATGATTCCATTGATTTGATTGAGATATCCCCTCTTAATGAATGTGATGTTTGCTATTCTTATGGCCATGATGCCAATATTAATGATTCTTATGGTGATGAACTTGCGATAGTTTCTTATGTTAAAAATGAAATTATTTCTATTGCACCCACACTTGATAGCTCCTTGAATGAAAATCATGATTGCAATGATGTTATGATAAATTATATTAATGTCAACTATGCTAATAATATGCAAAGCTACAAGCTTGGGGATGCTAATTTTGTTATGTCCACTACTTATTGCAATGATCATGATTGGGATGATAATGCTTCTTATGATCTTGAAAATTTATCTAAGCCTCATGATGAATATGATATTGATAATAAATATTGCAACAATAATATTAAAAGTGGGTTTGGAACAGCGTCAAATTTAGGTAAAAACAATCCCACATATTTGGAGAGTGTTCAATCTTATGAATTTTTTGATGAAAGTGGGTTTGGAGAGGTCACGACTTTAGTTGATGTTAATCCCACTATCTTGGAAGATTATAAAACTTTTATGCATGTGGATCATGAAGAGAAAATTTTATATGATAGCTATATTATTGAATTTGATTATGATCCTACATGTAATTATTATGAGAGAGGAAAATATGGTTTTAGAAATTTTCATGTAATTAAATTTCCTTTCGTTATGTTGAGATTGTCAATGTTCTATTCCTCTCCTTTGCATATGATAGATATTTCTTGTCTTGATAATTTGTTTGCTTATAAAATTATTATTCATAGGAAGTATGTTAGACTCAAATGTGTTTGCCGCATGTTTTATGATGCTCTCTTTGCACTTCAATTCTCATCTTTTATGTGGGTATCATTAAAATCTCAAAGCCTATCTTAATGGCTATAAAGAAAGAGCTTGTTGGGAGACAACCCAATGGTTACCTATTCAGTTATTTAATAAATATATAATTATGCTTCAGTTATGATTGTGTTTTTTATGTTTTAATTAGTGTTTGTTCCAAGTAAAGCCTTTGTGATGATTTGGGTGATAGTTGATTTGATTATGTGCATTAACAAACACTTTTATGTCAAGTAGCAGATTTTTAAAAAACCACTCAAGTGAAAAAACATTCTGAATGTTCTACACATGATTAATATACAAATTACCCACATTGTCCTAATTTTTCAGAATTTTTGGAGTTATGGAAGTATGGTTAAAGTCCAGATTACTACAGACTGTTCTATTTTTGAGAGATTCTGTTTTCGTTGCATTGTGTGCTTATTTTGGTGAATCTATGGATTGTACCGGGGGGTATAAGCCATGGTAAAGTTAGAATACAGTAGGTATAACGCAATAACAAAATATGAATGGGTTTGCAATAGTACTTAAAGTGGTGATTTGCTTTATTATACTAACGGATCTCACGAAGATTTTGTTAAGTTTTGTGTGATTGAAGTTTTCAAGTTTGGTGAGATCACGATGGATGAAGGAATAAGGAGTGAAAAGAGGCTAAGCTTGGGGAAGACCATGTCACCCCAAGGTAATATTCAAGGAGTACCAAGCAACTAAGCTTGGGGAAGCCCCGAAAGGCATCCCCTCTTTCTTCTAATGACCATCGATAATTTTACTTGGAGTTATATTTTTATTCGTCACATATTATGAGTTTTTCATGGAGCGTCTTATATTATAAGAGCCTTTGCTTATTTTTCTTTTTAGTTTGTCACAATCATCCTTGCTGGACACACCTATTTGAGAGAGCCATAATGATGCTATGATTTGTTAGAATTGCTCAATGTGCTTCACTTAAATTTTTTGAGCTATGGAATTGCTCTAGTACATCACTTATATATTTATGAGCACAGTGGTGGTTATATTTTGAAGAAATACTCTCATGCTTCACTTAGATTATTTTGAGAGTTAGATTTTTTTAAGAAATATGCTCTCATGCTTCACTTAGATTAGTTTGAGAGGTAGAATTTTGTTGAAAAAATATGCTCTCATGCTTCACTTATATTATTTAGAGAGTTGAAATTTTGAAGAAATATTTATGCTCTTGTGCTTCACATAAATTTGTTTGAGACATTGTTATTAGCAATGGTAATTTGCTTAAGATATGAATTTGGTCTGAGAGTGATAGATATTCAAGAGGGATATAATAAAAACTTTCATAAAGATCATTGGATATTAAAACTTTATTCCTTGCAATAGTTTTGCGATATGGAGATAGTAATCTGTGAGTCATGTTGGTGAGTAATTATGCTTTAGTAAGAATATTGGTGTTAAGGTTTGTGATTTCCTATGCAAGCACGAAAGTCAATAGTCATGCAATGAAGTTACATCCTACTTGTGGTGCATTATTCAGTGTTAGTTATGTTCAATGCTTGTTTATGATCATTTTTGTTTTTTGGTTGGTTGCTTATCAATCTATTTGCTAGCTTTCCTTGTACTAAGCGGAAATACTGCTTCTGCATCCAAATCCTAAACCAAGTTTTCCCAAATGAGCCCACCATACCTGTCTATATGAGGCATTTCCATGCCGTTCCAAGTAAATTTGTATGTGCCAACTCTAATTTTAAAAATGAATTTCCTTTTTGTGTGCTCATGTTGCTCATGAAGCGGCAGGGGGTGGCCAATGTTTTCCATGCTAGGTATGTTATTCTCAAGATGAGCATTTATTCACTTGTCATTACACAAGAGTGTGGCAGGTAATAGGGATGCCCAGTCCCGAAATGATTTTTTATATATGTTGTTCATAGTAAATTCCTTGGAAAGTGTTGGTACAGAAGGCACCCATGGATAAGGCTAGCCAGGGATTGTGAAACAATGGTGGAAAAGGAAATACACTTTATTTTATGTTTGGGAACCACCTATGATTTACATAGCATGGAAGATATTGGGAATTCTTGGTCGCATTGACAGGAAAAGGATGCCTCTCAAAACAATTTTATCTCTCAATTTACGCTTTGACCTCTAGCACCTCTACAAATCTCTACTTCCCTCCGCGAAGGCCTATCTATTTACTTTTATGCATTTTTTATTTTTATTGAGTCTCCATCTTCTCTTATAAAGCACCAACTAGTGAACACTATTGTCATACTGGCGCATTGGATGTAGCTAATATTTGAGTGTGTTTCATGAATGGATCAATGATTGAGCATAATGGGTTAGGGATAGCTTTCGTTAGCATTGATATTCTGAAAGACATGCTTGCTTGTTGATATGCTTGAGTATTGATGTATTCATGTCAAATTATAGACTATTGCATTGAATCACTTAAAGTCCAAATGTTCATGCTACAAAAGAAAATAATATGTGATGAATATGATAGAAAGCATTCCACATCAAAAATTTGGTTTTTATCATTTACCTACTCGAGGACGAGCATGAATTAAGCTTGGGGATGCTTGATACGTCTCTAACGTATCTATACATTTTGATTGTTCCATGCTATTAAAGTTGCAATCTTGGATGTTTTATATACATTTTCTAGCAACTTCATACCATTTTTTGGGACTAACTTATTAACCTAGTGCCCAGTGTCAGTTGCAGTTTTTTGCTTGTTTTTTACTTTGGAGAATATCAATACCAAATGAAGTCCAATTGCCACGAAACATTTTGGAGATATTTTTCTGGTGATAAGAGACCCTGGAAGCTTCTAGAGTACATGAGAGGAGGCCTGTGAGGCCCACTAGACACCATGGCGCACCAGGGGACTATGGCGCACCCTGATGGGTAGTGGGGCCCATAGGCACCATCTCGACCTACCTCCGCCTCTATAAATACTCTAAAATCCCCCAAACCCTAGGGGAGACCACGAAATACTTTTTCCACCGTCGCAAGTTCCAGAACCACGCTATCCAATCTAGAGGCCTTAACCGGCACTCTGCCGGAGGGGGCAACAATCACGGAGGGGTTCTTCATCATCCTTGCTACCCCTCCGATGATGCATGCATAGTTTACCACAGACCTACGAGTCCGTAGTTAGTAGCTAGATGGATTCTTCTCTCTTTTTGATCTTCAATACAATGTTCTCCTCGATGTACTTGGAGATCTACTCGATGTAACTCTTTTTTGCGGTGTGTTTTTTGGCATCCGATGATGTAATTCTTTTTTGCGGTGTGTTTGTTGGCATTCGATGAATTGTGAGTTTATGATCAGATCTATCCATGAATATTATTTGAGTCTTCTATGAACTCTTTTATGCATGATTATTATAGTTTTGTATTTCTTCTCTGATTTATTGCTTTGGTTTGGCCAACTAGATTGATTTATCTTGCCATGGGAAGAGGTGCTTTGTGATGGGTTGGATCTTGTGGTGCTCAATCACAGTGACAGAACGAGACATGACACGCATGTATCATTGCTATTAAGGGTAACAAGATGGGGTTTATTCATACGTGAGTTTATCTTGTCTACATCATGTCATCTTGCCTAATGCATTACTCCGTTTTTCCATGAACTTAATACACTAGATGCATGCTGGATAGTGGTCGATGTGTGGAGTAATAGTAGTAGATGTAGAATCGTTTTGGTCTACTAATCTTGGACGTGATGCCTATTACACGATTATTTCCTTGGATATTGTCATAATTATTTGCTTTTCTATCAACTGCCCAACAGTAATGTGTTTACCCATCATATGCTATTTCCTCGAGAGAAGCCTCTAGTGAAAACTATGCCCCCGGGTCTATTTCCTATCATATATTAAAACAAAAAAATATGTCACTGCAATTTTATTTTATTTGATTTATTTTTATTTTTAGTTAGATCTATTTATCAAATCTCATACAATTTAATCTATCCCAATACCGTTGAGGGATTGACAACCTCTTTACACGTTGGGTTGCAAGTATTTGTTGTTTGTGTGCAAGCACTGCTTACATAGTGTTGCTTGGTTCTCCTAATGGATTGATAACCTTGGTTTCATAACTGAGGGAATTACTTACCTCTACTATGCTGCATCATCCCCTCCTCTTCGGGAAAATACCAACGCAGATTATAATTAGCAGGAAGAGTTTTTGGCGCCGTTGCCGGGGAGACATCATCAACATCTATCAAGTACCTACGCATAAACTCTAATCTCCTTGCAATTTAATTAATTTTCCATTTGCCTCTCGCTTTCGTCTCCCCCACTTATAAAAAGTTTTTACAAAAATACAAAAAGATTTGCCCTTTTGCCTTTTTGCTCGTTTGCTTGCCTTTTGCGTTCATGACTCAAAAACAGAAAATAAAAGATAACTATGGATCCACTTAAATTTTCGACTTGGATCATCTTCAATCCATTTGTGCTCATGCTGAAACCCCAACTAGCTTACTTTATGGAAAATCTTTAGATGAGCATGCTCATTTTGTGCGTCACCATTTGTCTCAAAAGGGGAGACTCTTATGACATCACATAAATTGTTTGTTATGCTATGCTTGGAATCTATGTGAAATCTATGATCTTACTTGCTGAAATTTTCTTTTATTTATTTATTTATTTATTTTTAGTTTTAGTTAGATCTATTTATCAAATCTCATACAATTTAATCTATCTCAATACCATTGAGGGATTGACAACCCCTTTATGTGTTGCGTTGCAAGTATTTGTTGTTTATGTGCATGTGTTGTTTACATAGTGTTGCTTGGTTATCCTACTGGATTGATAAGCTTGGTGTAACAGCCCAAATTTTCAATTTGGAATGTTATACATAGATCATCCATGCATATCATGATTTATTGCATTTCCGTTCTGCAATCCTCGAAATCCTAAGCAACTCAAGGACCCACGGAGAGAGTTGGGGATTTTCCGGTCTTCATATTTGATTTTTATCAAATAATGAAATGAGGATTTTGATTTTAATAATTTTTTTCTCTCCGAAAAATATTTCATATTAAATCAAATGAGTGGATATAATATGACTTCTCCAAAATAATTGAAATATTGGAGGAAAAATATTAAAACCATTTATTGGATTTTATTTGATTTTATTCGGATTTTATTTGCATTAGAAAAATTGCACGTTTTCAAAATTGCATTTTAGGGCCAAGAAAATGTTCAACTCGTCCTAAATATTTTATTTAGACGGTGAAAACTTGTTTTGGCATTTTAGATTTTTTTATTTTTCTAGGATTTTTCTTCTGTCAGCGGTATTAAAAAAATCCGGCGCCCGACTGGGCTTAGGGCCTAGCCGAGCCAGGCCGGCCCAGCCGCCGCCGCCGCCGACTCGGACGATGAGTCCGAGCCGGACTCTGTCGCCGCCGCCTTGCCCCCTCCTCCAAGCCGCCCCATCCCGCCCCCTTTATATATGCGCCGCCCAAGCCCCCCACCGCCACCATCGCCGCCTCCCGCACACCGCCCTGAGCCGCGCCGCGCCTCCCGCCGCCGTCGAGCCCCACCGCCGCCGCACCCCGCCGCCCCGCCGCCCAAGCCCTCACCGGAGCCCCTCGCCGGAGGTAGCCGCCGGATCCAACCGCCGGTTTTTCTTAAAAACCGTTCGGTTTTATTTTTTTTAAAACCCTAGTTTTCGTTTTTTTAATAGATCGGTTTTTCTCCGGTTTATTTATTTAGCGAGCGTTCGCTTGTTCGTTCGTTTTAACAAACGCGTTCTTCGTTTAGATCCAGATAACGAACGTTCATTCGTTAATCTGTTCGTCGTTTTTCTTTTTCTCGGATTTATTCCACGATTTTTCTAAACGCGATTTCTGATCCGATCTTAATTTCTGTTTATCTTTTCGCTCGTTTATCGGAATCAGGCGATTCAAGCGCCTGGACTTTCATCTCGAAACCCTCTTTCCGGTTAATCAACTCAAACAAGTTTTTGCTACTGTAAAATTTTACCTAAGTTCAGATTAGTAAACGAAGTGGTTTTCTTTCGCCGTTTGACTTTCGTTGCTTCGTTTGTTTTGATTCTTTTTGCCTACCGGAGTTCTTAAGTTGAACTTTCTGGTCAACCTCTCTTATTTGAGTTTTTCTTGTGCATCGTTGCTTGTTACTTACGTATGTTATTGTTTGCTTGCGATAGAATTCCTGGAGTGCGAAGCGTGTTACTACGAGTCTCTAGGATTCGCGGATCGTCAGCAAGGCAAGTAACACTTTGATCATATCCCATTATTACCCAGTTTTTATGCATTAGTTCCAATCCTAAAACATTGCATCATTAGGATGTCATTAACTTGTGGGTTGGGAAGTAGTTGCTAAGGTAGAACCTATTGCCCTGTTATATTCAAACCCTTGGGAGTTACTTCTACGTATTGCTTATATTGCTATGCTATGCTCGTAGACGTGGTTTGGGTTTGAGTGAAATTCATGATAGATGTGAGATTGTTAATTAATGGTTCAACTTAAGGTGGTAACTTAATCAAACAACTGGGTGGATTGAGGCACCTGGGAAACCCAGTGTTGTCTGTATTTTTTTGGAAATCCCGGGGTACCCGTGTGATCTTCCTATGGACCGCCACCCAGGTTCAAAGGGAACTGAGATGATTCATGCTAGAAACTTCCGTGTGCAGCCACAAGCTATTATGGGATCTAGCATAGTTGAGTAAGTTACGTGAAGCGCTTGAAGAGGTAGATCAACAGGTAGTGGGATTGGTAGGTTTGGTATGGTCTACCCGGAGTAGAGAGTTAACGTCTCTGAAAGAATGTGTCTCAGTCATCCGTTTCCCAAACACCATGTAGTGCGAGAAATCCAACGGAGGTGATCGAGTCTTGTGGGGAAAAGTGTGCAAACCTTTGCAGAGTGTACAATCTAATCATGGTTAGCCGTGTCCCCGGTTATGGACAATTCTTGAGTATCTAGTACTTGGATTATCACATGTATCTCACCATGTTTAATTAATACTGTTGGGTTGTTAATCACTTTAATTGGGATTGAGTTGGGGGTACCTTCTCAATGATGTTTCAACCAGCATGATAGTTAAATTAAAATCTATTCCTTTGTTGTAGGAAAAAATTGGCTTTGTGCAAAAACTATAACAATACAGCTTTCCACCAGCCATATATGCATGTAGTGATAGCATTATTCTGTTTTTGCTCTACTGTGTTATATTGCCAGCATATTCCATGTGCTGACCCGTTTTCGGGCTGCAACGTATTATGTTGCAGACTTTTCAGACGAGGAGTATGGTTCATTAGGTCGTTGCCATGCAGCTCAGCTATGCCGTTGGAGTTGATGGACCCACTTTATCTTCCAAGTCTTCCGCTGTTATCGCATTAGATGGCCTTAAGCCATATTATTGTAATAAGTTCTCTTTTAGACTTTTCGATGTAATAAGTGTGTGATTGCTACTCTGTTATAAATCCTCGAGTACTATGTGTGTCAGCATTATCGATCCAGGGATGACACTGAAGCACAGAGACTTGACCACCTGAGGTCGTGTCGCTACAAGATGGTATCAGAGCACACGCTGAGTGTAGGACACGACCACTAAGATAAACCCTAGGTCACACTGCTCTATTCATTTCTGACTCCTCTCCATTTTCTACTATTTAGGATGGCGGAGATAAAAAAACAAGTTTGCACAACCGAATGAAGATACACCTTTTGGACGTCACCTGAAGGAAGTCACTAGGTACTTGAACATTGGAATACCAAGCTTCACCGGGACATACAACGCCACTTTACCAGAAGAAGAGCGCTGTATGATTCAAGTACAAGTTCTAGGAAGGACGTTCTCACCAACTTCTAAACCTATCGAATTTTCCTTCGACGCACCAACCTGGAGTTTAGGAAAGAGTATGGCAGCTCACATCACCATGGGACGCATTGGAGAAGTGTATCACAGGGATCTCCTGGACACTATCTACCAAATATGTGGGCGCCGAGACGAGCAATGGGAAGTAATCAGCACTAAGAAGGATAGATCCATTGCAGCTTTCATCCAGGAGTTAAACCAGCACATTCGACGTCAGGAGAACCATATGTGTGCGGACATGATGGACTTGAAGAAGGCGAAGACTAGGATCATCAAGCTGGAGGAAGAACTCAAGTTTACCCGCGATGGATATGAGGAGGAAATCAAGACCCTACTGGAGAAGAATGACGACCTAGTCAAGAAGATCGGAGGATTCATGGGAGGACCAGCACCGGGAGTAGAAGACGACGATTCCACTTGCCCAAACAACTACATCATCATCGACGACACCGACTCCGACCCTAGTGATGATGACTTTGATGACGAAGCTGGAGCAGACATCATGGAGTCTTCCACCGATCAAAATTTCTAGATGACCACCAACTATTCGTAGTATTTCCCCCATGTATATAGTAGTAGTGAGCACTTTTGCGATAGTTGTAGACCATTTGTATGCCCTTGCTTGATTGATTGAGTGAAATGATTGTGTTTGTCTCATGTGCATCTGGGTAGTGCTTTCTCACTAGACCCCTTCTCTATTCTAATCTCTTCCATCTAAACCCATCAGATGCCTCCGAGACGTGACACCGGTTTTGCCTTCCCGCCGGAGCACACCCAGTTGATCCAGCAGCAGAATGCCTTGATGCAATTGCTAGTTCAGAACCAGGGCAACAACAACAACCACCCACCGCCAGTGGACAACCTAGCCCGTTTTCTAAGGTTACAGCCGCCGGTGTTATCCAGTAGCACCGAGCCTATAGTTGCTGATGATTGGCTACGCCGTATTGGAAGGGAGTTGACCACCGCAGGTTGCACAGATGCTGAGAGGGTGCGCTTTGCCACACATCAATTGGATGGACCAGCAGCCTCATGGTGGGAGAATTACACAACCACTTTTCCTGTAGCCAATGTCACTTGGGACCAGTTTTAGCAAGATTTCCGCAATGCCCATGTCTCAACTGGAGCTATGCAGATGAAGAAGCGGGAGTTTCGCAACCTACGCTAGGGGAACCATACTATGGCTCAGTACGTGGATGAGTTTAGCAAGTTATCACGCTATGCCCCTGATGATGTGGCCACAAATGCCGCGAAGCAGGAGAAGTTTATGGAAGGGCTGAATGATGAGATGAGCATGCAGTTGATGGTAGCAACCTTCAACAACTACCAGGAGTTGGTAGATAAGGCTCTTATGATTGAAGGGAAACAGCAGCAGATTGAGAGCCGCAAGAGAAAGTATGGACAAGGGAAGTATAACTCAGGAGCTCAGCAGAAGCCTCGCCTAACCCCGAACTCGGGAGGACTTGTTCATAACCATGGAGGTCACAACCACACTGGAGGAGGATCACATAACCACAGTGGTGCTAAGAATGGGAATGGGAACGTAGCTAACAACAATCAGAACCGCTCCAACCCGTCCACTCCCGCCAAAAGAGACTTAAGTCAGGTTACCTGTTTTAAGTGCAGGAAGACAGGGCACTATGCCAATGATTGCTCCGAAGGAAGGAATGGAAACGGAAATGGAAGCGCTGGGAAGAAGCCCAATCCATTCAACAAAGGACAAGTGAACCACGTTAACGTGGAGGAGGTTGAAGAGCAGCCGGACGCGGTAATAGGTAAGTTTTTGGTTAAGTCATTTACCGCTCTTGTTCTTTTCGATACTGGTGCATCGCATTCATACCTATCAAGGGGATTCGTGGATAAGTTTAAACTACCAACCCAAACCCTTCGGACCCCTCTTTTAGTGAGTTCACCCGGAGAAGAATATATGGCTAGCCGATGGTGTGACCAAATACCCTTAACCATTGGCACACATGTGTTTCCGTCCGACCTAATTATCTTGGAGTCGCAAGGATTGAATGTGATATTGGGTATGGACTGGATGTCAAAGTATGGAGGAAGCATTGACTGTGCGAGTAAGTCGATTTATCTCACCACCCCGGAGGGAAAAAGGATTAAGTATGTGTCTAGGCATGTGCCTAAAAGGAGCCAAGTGAATGCCCTTACGAGAGTTGTTCAGGAGTAACTGCCGGTAGTAAAGGATTACCCGGATGTTTTCCCAGAGGAGTTACCAGGCATGCCACCGGATAAAGATATTGAGTTTTTTATAGAGCTGTTACCAGGAACAGGACCAATATCCAACAGAACCTATCGGATGCTCGCGAATGATCTGGAGGAAATTAAGAAACAGATCAAGGAGTTATTTGAGAAAGGATACATCCGAAGAAGTTCATCACCTTGGGGAGCCCCAATACTTTTGGTTGAGAAGAAGGATAAATCCCTAAGGATGGTTGTTGATTATCGAGCCTTGAATGAAGTGAAGATAAAGAACAAGTACCCACTGCCAATGATCAACGATCTGTTTGATCAGTTGCAAGGAGCTAAAGTGTTCTCAAAGATCGATTTACGATCAGGGTATCATCAGTTGAAGATACGAGAGAAGGACATACCAAAGACGGCGTTCACAACGCGATATGTATTATACGAGTACACGGTCATGTCGTTTGGACTGACTAATGCCCCTGCCTATTTCATGAGCATGATGAACAAGGTGTTCATGGAGTATTTGGACAAGTTTGTTGTGGTTGTTTATTAATGATATGATGGTATACTCGAAGCACGAGGAGGAGCACAAAGAGCATTTGCGTTTAGTTCTCGAGAAGCTCAGGGAACACCAGTTGTATGCTAAGTTTAGCAAATGCGAGTTTTGGCTGAAGGAAGTTGGACTCCTTGGACATGTTATATCAGGAGAAGGTATAGCAGTGGACCCCAGCAAGGTTCAATCAGTCACTGAATGGTTGGCACCCATCTCAGTTAGCGAGATTCGTAGTTTTCTTGGACTCGCAGGATACTACCGGAGATTCATTGAGAATTTTTCCAAGATTGCAAAACCAATGACTGAACTATTGAAGAAGGATACCAAGTTTAAATGGACAGAAGATTGTGAAGCAAGTTTCCAGGAGTTGAAGAAACGTTTGACTACAGCCCCAGAGCTAGTACTGCTAGATATACATAAGGAGTTCCAAGTGTATTGCGACGCCTCTCACTTAGGACTTGGATGTGTGCTTATGCAGGATGGAAGAGTTGTTTCTTATGCCTCACGACAACTAAAACCTCATGAGTTGAATTATGCTATGCATGATTTGGAGCTAGCAGCTGTAGTGCATGCGTTGAAGACTTGGAGACATTACCTTATTGGAAACCGGTGTGATGTGTACACGGATCACAAGAGTTTGAAGTACATCTTCACCCAGAAGGAGCTGAACCTTAGGCAGAGGAGATGGTTGGAGCTTATAAAGGATTATGACATGAAGCTACACTATCATCCAGGAAAGGCCAATGTTGCAGCAGACGCATTGTGTCGGAAGAGTTATGCTAATATCCTTGAAAGTAAAGGACTACCGAAGGAATTAGCAAAGGACATCATGGAACTTCAATTAGAGATTGTACCTAGAAGGCTCATTGTCACAATGGAGGTTCAGTCGACATTGCTGGACAAGATTCGGGAAGCTCAGAAAGATGATAAAGAGATTGCCGAGATAAAGGAGAAGATGGGCAAAGGAAAGGCCAAAGGTTTTCATGAGGATGAGCACGATGCCCTATGGTTTGAGGACCGAATTTACATGCCCAATAATCAGGAGATCAGAAAGTTAATACTTCAAGAGGCGCATGACTCACCATACTCGATACACCCCGGAAACACCAAGATGTATTTGGATTTGAAGGAATGTTTCTGGTGGACTGGTATGAAGAAGGATATTGCCGAGTATGTAGCCGTATGTGATGTATGTCAGAGAGTTAAGGCAGAACATCAGAAGCCAGCAGGACTGTTACAGCCTATGCCGATACCCGAATGGAAGTGGGATAAACTTGGCATGGACTTTATCACCGGATTACCCAGGACTAAAGCAGGATATGGTTCCATATGGGTAGTAGTTGATCGTTTGACCAAAGTAGCTCACTTCATCCCAGTGAAAACCACCTATACAAGTGCAAAGTTGGCCAAGATCTATATGTCTAGGATCGTATGTCTGCATGGAGTTCCGAGGACCATCGTATCGGATCGAGGAACACAGTTTACTTCAAAGTTTCGGCATCAGTTACACCAGACTTTGGGAACGAGATTCGAGTTTAGTACAGCGTTTCACCCGCAGACAGATGGACAGACTGAGAGATTCAATCAAATTTTGGAGGACATGTTGAGAGCCTATGCGCTAGATTATGGATCTAGTTGGGATGACAATTTGCCGTATGCAGAGTTCTCATACAACAATAGCTACCAAGCCAGTTTGAAGATGGCACCGTTTGAAGCCTTGTATGGACGCAGGTGCAGAACACCGTTGATGTGGGATGAGGCAGGAGACCGACAGTTGTTTGGACCAGACTTGATTAAAGAATCTGAGGAGAAGGTAAAACTGATCCGAGACTGACTGAAGATTGCTCATTCCAGGAAGAAGAGTTATGCAGACTCAAACGCAAGGAGGTAACCTACGAAATTGGAGATAGAGCATATCTGCGAGTATCGCCCTTGCGAGGGGTGAAACGTTTTGGAGTTAAAGGAAAGTTAGCCCCGAGATTTGTAGGACCGTATCGCATTTTGGAACGGATGGGAGAAGTTGCCTACAAGTTGGAGTTACCTGAGGGATTGTCAGGAGTCCACGATGTGTTCCACATTTCACAGCTAAAGAAGTGTCATGCTGAGATGGCTGATATACCATTAAGAGATACAGTACCCTTGGAGGCGATTCAGTTGGACAGTGATTTGACTTACGAGGAGAAGCCAGTTAAGATTCTTGAGTTTGCCAACAGAGTCACCCGCAGTAAGGTTATCAAGTTTTGCAAAGTTCAGTGGAGCCACCATACCGAGGATGAAGCCACCTGGGAACGAGAGGATGATCTCCGCAAGGACCACCCATACCTATTTTCTAGCCAACCTGAATCTCGAGGGCGAGATTCATCTTAAGGGGAGTAGGTTTGTAACATCCCAAATTTTCAATTTGGAATGTTATACATAGATCATCCATGCAACCTCGAAATCCTCGAAATCCTAAGCAACTCAAGGACCCACGGAGAGAGTTGGGGATTTTCCGGTTTTCATATTTGATTTTTATCAAATAATGAAACGAGGATTTTGATTTTAATAATTTTTTTCTCTCCGAAAAATATTTCATGTTAAATCAAATGAGTGGAGATAATATGACTTCTCCAAAATAATTGAAATATTGGAGGAAAAATATTAAAATCATTTATTGGATTTTATTTGGTTTTATTCGGATTTTATTTGCATAAGAAAAATTGCACGTTTTCAAAATTGCATTTTAGGGCCAAGAAAATGTTCAACTCGTCCTAAATATTTTATATAGACGGTGAAAACTTGTTTTGGCATATTAGATTTTTTTTAATTTTTCTAGGATTTTTCTTTTGTCGGCGGTATTAAAAAAAATCCCGCGCCCGACTGGGCCTAGGGCCCAGCCGAGTCAGGCCGGCCCAGCCGCCGCCGCCGCATCTTGCGCGCGCGCACCTCCACGCCTGACTCGGACGATGAGTCCGAGCCGGACTCCCTCGCCGCCGCCTTGCCCCCTCCTCCAAGCCGCCCCACCCCGCCCCCTTTATATACGCGCCGCCCGAGGCCCCCACCGCCACCATTGCCGCCTCCCGCACCCCGCCACGAGCCGCGCCGCGCCTCCCGCCGCCGCCAAGCCCCGCCGGCGCCGCACCCCGCCGCCCAAGCCCTCGCCGGAGCCCCTCGCCGGATGTAGCCGCCGGATCCAACCGCCGGTTTTTCTTAGAAACCGTCGGTTTTTTTTTCAAAATGCTAGTTTTCGTTTTTTTAATAGATCGGTTTTTCTCCGGTTTATTTATTTAGCGAGCGTTCGCTCGTTCGTTCGTTTAAATGAACGCGTTCTTCGCTTAGATCCAGATAAGGAACGTTCGTTCTTTAATCTGTTCGTCGTTTTTCTTTTTCTCGGATTTATTCCGCGATTTTTCTGATTGCTATTTCTGATCCGATCTTAATTTCTGTTTATCTTTTCGCTCGTTTATCGAAATCAGGCGATTCAAGCGCCTGGACTTTCGTCTCGAAACCCTCTTTCCGGTTAATCAACTCAAACAGGTTTTTGCTACTGTAAAATTTTACCTAAGTTCAGATTAGTAAATGAAGTGGTTTTCTTTCACCGTTTGACTTCCGTTGCTTCTTTTGTTTTGATTTTTTTTGCGTTCCGGAGTTCTTAAGTTGAACTTTCTAGTCAACCTATCTTATTTGAGTTTTTCTTGTGCATCGTTGCTTGTTACTTATGTATGTTATTGTTTTCTTGCGATAGAATTCCCGGAGTGCGAAGCGTGTTACTACGAGTCTCTAGGATTCGCGGATCGTCAGCAAGGCAAGTAACACTTTGATCATATCCCATTATTACCCAGTTTTTATGCATTAGTTCCAATCCTCAAACATTGCATGATTAGGATGTCATTAACTTGTGGGTTGGGAAGTAGTTGCTGAGGTAGAACCTATTGCCCTGTTATATTCAAACCCTTGGGAGTTACTTCTATGTATTGCTTATATTGCTATGCTATGCTCGTAGACGTGGTTTGGGTTTGAGTGAAATTCATGACAGATGTGAGATTCTTAATTAATGGTTCAACTTAAGGTGGCAACTTAATCAAACAACTCGGTGGATTGAGGCACCTGGGGAACCCAGTGTTGTCTATTTATTTTGGAAATCCCGGGGTACCCGTGTGATCTTCCTATGGACCGCCACCCAGGCTCAAAGGGAACTGAGATGATTCATGCTAGAAACTTCCGTGTGCAACCATAAGCTATTATGGGCTCTAGCATAGTTGAGTAAGTTACGTGAAGCTCTTGAAGAGGTAGATCAGTAGGTAGTGGTTTTGGTAGGTTTGGTATGGTCTACCCAGAGTAGAGAGTTAACGTTTTTGAAAGAATGTGTCTCGGTCATCCGTTTCTCAAACACCATGTAGTGTGAGAAATCCAACGGAGGGGATCGAGTCTTGTGGGGAAAAGTGCGCAAACCTCTGCAGAGTGTACAATCTAATCATGGTTAGCCGTGTCCCCGGTTATGGACAATTCTTGAGTATCTAGTACTTGGGTTATCACATGTATCTCACCATGTTTAATTAATACTGTTGGGTTGTTAATCACTTTAATTGGGATTGAGTTGGGGGTACCTTCTCAATGATGTTTCAACCACCATGATAGTTAAATTAAAATCTATTCCTTTGTTGTAGGGTAAAATTGGCTTTTCGCAAAAACTATAACCATACAGCTTTCCACCAGCCATATATGCATGTAGTGATAGCATTATTCTATTTCTGCTGTACTGTGTTATATTGCCAGCATATTCCATGTGCTGACCCATTTTTGGGCTGCAACGTATTATGTTGCAGACTTTTCAGACGAGGAGTAAGGTTCGTTAGGTCGTTGCCGTGCAGCTCAGCTATGCCGTTGGAGTTGATGGACTCACTTTATCTTCCAAGTCTTCCGCTGTTATCACATTAGATGGCCTTAAGCCATATTATTGTAATAAGTTCTCTTTTAGACTTTTCGATGTAATAAGTGTGTGATTGCTACTCTGTTATAAATCCTCGAGTACTGTGTGTGTCAGCATTACCGATCCAGGGATGACACTGAAGCATAGAGACTTGATCATCTGAGGTCGGGTCGCTACACTTGGTTTCATAACTGAGGAAAATACTTACCTCTGCTGTGCTGCATCATCCCTCCTCTTCAGGGAAATACCAATGCAGATTACAAGTAGCACACATCGATCTCTATCCAACATGCATCTAGTGTATTAAGTTCATGGAAGAACAAAGTAACGCCTTAAGCAAGATGACATGATGTAGACAAGATAAACTCACGTATGAAATGAATCCCATCTTTTTAGCCTTAATAGCAATGACACATGTATGCCATGTCTCCGTCTATCACTGGGATTGAACACTGCAAGATCGAACCCATTGCAAAGCACCTCTTCCTATGGCAAGATAAATCAATCTAGTTCGCCAAACCATACCAATAAATCAAGAAGAAACACGAGGATATAAAAATCATGTATAAAATAATTCAGAGAAAACTCAAATAATATTCATGGATAGATCTGGTCATAAACTCACAATTCATCGGATCCCAACAAAGACACTGCAAAAAGTCACTACATCGAATAGATCTCCAAGAACACGGCGGAGAACATTGTATTGAAGATAAAATAGAGAGAAGAAGCCATCTAGCTACTAACTATGGACCCATAGGTCCGTGGTAAACTACTCACGCATCATCAGAGGGCAGCAAGGATGATGAAGATCCCCCTCCATGATAAAATCCCCCTTCGACATACTGCCGGAAAAGGCCTCCAGATGAGATCTTGTGGTTCTGGAACTTGCGGCGGCGAAAAAAGTATTTCGTATACTCCCCTGTTGGTTTCACAATTTTAGAGAATTTATAGAGGGGGAGTTATGTGAAACGGAGCCACGTGGGTCCCACAACATACCAGGGCATGCCCTGATGTCTTGTGGGCCCATGGTGCATCATTTGGTCTCCCCCCGAAGCTTCTAGTGTCTCTTTTGTCCAAAAAAATCTCCATAAAGTTTCATGGCATTTGGACTTCATTTGGTACTGATATTCATCGAAACCAAAAACTAGCAAAAAAACAGCAACTGGCACTGGGCACTAAGCTAATAGGCTATTCCCAAAAAAATGATATATAATTGCCTAAAGTGTATATAAAGCATCCAAGATTGATAATATAATAGCATGGAACCATAAAAAATTTATAGATACGTTGGAGATGTATCAAACGACACCCATATACAAGAAATATTATCACATTCCTTCATCTGAATTAGTGGAATTGAAGAAAAAGTAAGATGAGATGCTCCAAAAAGGATACATTCGCCCCAGCTTCTCACCTTGGGGGTTACCTGCCATATTTGTGGGCAAGAAAGATGGTAGTCTCTGAATGTGTGTTGACTGCCGCAATCTTAATGGTGTCACCATCAAGAACAAATACCCGCTTCCCAGGATTGACGATCTATTTGATCAATTAAGTGGAGCCCAGATATTCTCCAAGATTGATTTGCAAACTGGGTATCATCAGCTGAAAATCAAGAAAGAAGACATTCCCAAGACCGCATTTACTACCCACTACAGACTGTATGAGTACACGGTCATGTTATTTGGGCTGACCAACACTCCCACATTCTTCATGCATATGATGAATAAGGTGTTATGGATTTGTTGGACAAGTTTGTGGTGCTGTTCATCGATGACATTCTCATGTATTCCAAAGGCGAAAAAGAGCATAAAAAACATCTCCGTGCAGTATTGCAACGACTTCAAGACCATCAGTTGTACGCCAAATTTAGCAAGTGTGAATTTTGGCTCAAGCCAGTGGGATTCCTTGGGCACATCTTATCAGCTCAAGGAGTGGCCGTGGACCAGAGAAAGGTTACGAAAGTATTGAATTGGAAGCCACCTAATACCGTGTCAAAAATCAGAATTTTCTTGGGTCTCGCCGGCTATTACTGTTGATTTATTAAAGGTTTCTCAAAGATTGCCAAGCTAATGACGGAACTAGTAAGAAGAATCAGAAGTTTGAATGGTCAGAAGCATGTGACAAAAGTTTCAATGAGCTGAAGACTCGTTTAACCACAACTCATTTGTTGACGCTTCCTGATATTTATCGAAACTTCAACATTTATTGTGACGCCTAGGCGAGGCATAAGATGTGTACTCATGCAAGATGAAAAGGTTGTGGCATATGCATCCAGACAACCGTGACCGCATGAAGAGAACTATCCCACACATGACTTGGAAATGGCTGTTGTGGTGCATGCTATGAAAATTTGGAGGCCCTATATCATTGGGAAGATATGCCAAGTCTTCACTGACCACAAGAGTCTCAAGTATATATTCACGTAACCCGACTTGAATCTCCAGAAAAGGAGATGGCTTGAACTAGTTAAAGATTATGATATTGGCATCAACTATCATCCGGAAAAGGCTAATGTGGTCGCCGACGCCCTCAGTCGTAAACCGGCCACAACAAACATGCTAATTGAATCCTTGCCTCCCGTGCTGCAAGAAGAGATAGCTCAGCTCAATATGGTCATTTTGATGCCATGTGCGCAACTACTTTGGAGATTACCCCTACTCTAGAAGAAGAGATCTGCAAGGCCCAAACTGAGGATCCATTTTTGCTTAAGATGATCGCCCAAATGTGGGAAGGAAAGACTCAGACTTTCACATGGATGATCAGGGTACTCTTCGATTTTGGAATCAAATTAGCATACCCACTCAAGGAGATATAATGTAGCAAATATTGAAGGAAGCACGTGAGTTTTCATATTCTATTCATCCTAGAGGTACCAAGATGTACCAAGACCCGAGGCAGATATTCTGGTGGGATGGTATGAAGAAATACATTGCATATTTTGTCGCCTGCTGTGACATATGCAATAAAGTAAAGGTGGAACACCAGAAACCCGCCAGCCTATTACAACCTTTACCCTATCCACAATGGAAATGGGATGGCATCAGCATGGATTTCATTGTGGGTTTGCCCAAGAAACCCCAAGGAAATAACGCTATATGGGTCATGGTCGACATGCTTACAAAAGTGGCTCATTTTATTCCAATAAGGACCACCTACTGTGCAGACCAACTTGCTCAACTATATGTATCCAGAATTGTCAGTCTACATGGAGTACAAAGGACAATCACTTCAGACCGAGGATCCTTGTTTACCTCAGCATTCTGGGCACATCTTCACCAAGCTTTGGGAATTGCTTCAAAGTATAGCATCGCTTATCATCCACAGACAGACAGATAGATAGAGCGAGTAAATCAAATTCTGGAAGACATGCTTTGGGCATGCGCTCTTGCTCAAGGAACTAAATGGGAGGATGATGTCTACTACACAACCTTCTTCTTGTAGACGTTGTTGGGCCTCCCAGTGCAGAGGTTTGTAGGACAATAGCAAATTTCCCTCAAGTGGATGACCTAAGGTTTATCAATCCGTGGGAGGCGTAGGATGAAGATGGTCTCTCTCAAATAACCCTGCAACCAAATAGCAAAGAGTCTCTTGTGTCCCCAACACACCCAATACAATGGTAAATTGTATAGTTGCACTAGTTTGGTGAAGAGATGGTGATACAAGTGCAATATGGATGGTAGATATAGGTTTTTGTAATCTGAAAATATAAAAACAGCAAGGTAGCAAGTGGTAAAAGTGAGCGTAAACATTATTGCAATGTGTTGAAACAAGGCCTAAGGTTCATACTTTCACTAGTGCAAGTTCTCTCAACAATAATAACATAATTGGATCACATAACTATCCCTCAACATGCAACAAAGAGTCACTCCAAAGTCACTAATAGCGGAGAACAAACGAAGAGATTATGGTAGGGTACGCATCCACCTCAAAGTTATTCTTCCTGATCGATCTATTCAAGTGTTCGTACTAGAATAACACCTTAACACACAAATCAACCAAAACCCTAATGTCACCTAGATACTCCAATGTCACCTCAAGTATCCGTGGGTAAGATTATATGATATGCATCACACAATCTCAGATTCATCTAATCAACCAACACAAAGAACTTCAAAGAGTGCCCCAAAGTTTCTACTGGAGAGTCAAGACGAAAACATGTGCCAACCCCTATGCATAAGTTCACGAGGTCACCGGAACTCGCAAGTTGATCACCAAAACATACATCAAGTGGATCACGTGATATCCCATTGTCACCACAGATAAGCACATGCAAGACATACATCAATTGTTCTCAAATCATTAAAGACTCAATCCGATAAGATAACTTCAAAGGGAAAACTCACTCAATTACAAGAGAGTAGAGGGGGAGAAACATCATAAGATCCAAATATAATAGAAAAGCTCATGATAAATCAAGATCACGTAGCTACTGGTACATACCCTCAGCCCCGAGTCAAGAACACGAGAGAGAGAGAGAGAGAGTTCAAACACATAGCTACTGGTACGTACCCTCAGCCCCGAGGGTGGACTACTCCCTCCTCATCATGGAGAGCACCGGGATGATGAAGATGGCCACCGGAGAGGGATTCCCCCTCCAGCAGGGTGCCGGAACGGGTCTAGATTGGTTTTGGTGGCTACAGAGGCTTTTGGCGGCGGAACTGCCGATCTAGGTTATTTTCTGGAGGTTTCAGTATTTATAGGAATTTTTGGCGTAGGTCTCACGTCAAGGAGGTGCCCGAGTCATCCACGAGGCAGGCCCACGCGCCTGGGGGTGGCGCCACCCACCCTCGTGGACGGCCCGGGACTCTTCTGGCCCAACTCTTTTACTCCAAGGTCTTCTTTTGGTCCATAAAAAATCATCAAAAATTGGCACGTCAATTGGACCCCGTTTGGTATTCCTTTTTTGTAGAACTCAAAAAGAAGAAAAAAACAAAAACTGGCACTGGGCTCTAGGTTAATAGGTTAATTGGACTCTGCTTGGTATTCCTTTTCTATAAAACTCAAAAACAAGGAAAAAACAGAAACTGGCACTGAGCTCTTGGTTAATAGGTTAGTCCCAAAAATCATATAAAATAGCATATAAATGCATATAAAACATCCAAGCTTGATAATATAATAGCATGGAACAATAAAAAATTATAGATACGTTGGAGACGTATCAAGCATCCCCAAGCTTAATTCCTGCTCATCCTCCAGTAGGTAAATGATAAAAGCAGAATTTTTGATGCGGAATGCTACCTAAAATATTTATCCATGTAATTATTTTTATTGCGGCAATAATATTCAGATCCGTAAGATTCAAGACAAAAGTTTAATATTGACATAAAAATAATAATACTTCAAGCATGCTAACTAAGCAATTATGTCTTCTCAAAATAACATGGCAAAAGAACGTTCATCCCTACAAAATCATATAGTTTGGTCATGCTCCATTTTCATCACACAAGAATGCTCTCATCATGCACAACCCCGATGACAAGCCAAGCAATTGTTTCACACTTTAGTAATCTCAAACTTTTTTCAACTTTCACACAATACATGAGCGTGAGCCATGGATATAGCACTATGGGTAGAATAGAATATGATCATGGGGGTTATGTGGAGAAGACAAAAAAGGAGAAAGTCTCACATCGACGTGGCTAATAAACAGGCTAGGGATATGCCCATCAATTGATTTCAATGCAAGGAATAGGGATTGCCATGCAACGGATGCACTAGAGCTATAGATGTATGAAAGCTCAACAAAAGAAACTAAGTGGGTGTGCATCCAACTTGCTTGCTCACGAAGACCTAGGGCATTTGAGGAATCCCATTGTTGGAATATACAAGCCAAGTTCTATAATGAAGAATTCCCACTAGTATATGAAAGTGACAAAACAAGAGACTCTCTATCATAAAGATCATAGTGCTACTTTGAAGCATATGTGTGGAAAAAAGCATAGTAGCATTGCCTCTTTTATTTTATTTTATTTATATTTTTTATTTGGCCTTTCTTTTTTTTGTCCTTTGTCTTTTTTTATTTGGGAAAATGCTCTATTAATGATGATCATCACACTTTTCTATTTATTTACAACTCAATGATTCCAACTCGATACTAGAACAAGATATGACTCTATATGAATGCCTCCGGCGGTGTACCGAGAAGGGCAATGAATCAAGAGTGACATGTATGATAAATTATGCATGGTGGCTTTGTCACAAATACAATGTCAACTACATGATCATGCAAGGCAATATGACAATGATGATGTGTGTCATGATGAACGGAACAGTGGAAAGTTGCATGGCAATATGTCTCAGAATGGCTATGGAAATGCCATAATAGGTAGGTATGGTGGCTGTTTTGAGGAAGATATAAGGAGGTTTATGTGTGATAGAGCGTATCATATCATGGGATTTTGATGCACCTCCGAAGTTTGCACCAACTCTCAAGGTGAGAAAGGGCAATGCACGGTACCGAAGAGGCTAGCAATGATGGAAGGGTGAGAGTGCGTATAATCCATGGACTCAACATTAGTCATAAAGAACTCACATACTTATTGGAAAAATCTACAAGTCATCAAAAACCAAGCACTATGCACATGCTCCTAGGGGGATATATTGGTAGGAAAAGACCATCGCTCGTCCCCGACCGCCAGTCATAAGGAAGACAATCAAAGAACACCTCATGCTTCAAATTTGTCACACAACGTTTACCATATGTGCATGCTACGGGACTTGGAAACTCTAACACAAATATTTCTCAAATTCACAATTACTCAACTAGCACAACTCTAATATCACCATCTTTATATCTCAAAACAATTATCCAGTATCATACTTCTCATAGTATTCAAATCACTTTATATGAAAGTTTTTATTATATCCCTCTTGGATGCCCATCATATTAGGACTAAATTCATAACCAAAGCAAACTACCATGCTGTTCTAAAGACTCCCAAAATAATATAAGTGAAGCACGAGAGTTCATCTATTTCTTCAAAATAAAACCACCGCCGTGCTCTAAAAGGATATAAGTGAAGCACTAGAGCAAAATTATCTAGCTCAAAAGATATAAGTGAAGCACATAGAGTATTCTAATAGTTATGCAACTATGTTAAGACTCTCTAACATTTTAGAATTTCAGATCTTGGTATTTTATTCAAACAGCAAGAAAAACAAAATAAAACAAAATGATGCTCCAAGCAAAACACATATCATGTGGTGAATAAAAATATAGCTCTAAGTAAAGTTACCGATGAACGAAGATGAAAGAGGGGATGCCTTCCGGGGCATCCCCAAGCTTAGGCTCTTGGTTGTACTTGAATATTACTTTGGGTTGCCTTGGGCATCCCCAATATTAGGCTCTTTCCACTCCTTATTCCATAGTCCATCGAATCTTTACCCAAAACTTGAAAACTTCACAACACAAAACTTAACAAAAAACTCGTAAGCTCCGTTAGTATAAGAAAATAAATCACCACTTAGGTACTGTTGTGAACTCATTCTAAATTCATATTGGTATAATATATACTGTATTCCAACTTCTCTATGGTTCATACCCTCCGATACTACTCATAGATTCATCAAAATAAGGAAACAACACATAGAAAACAGAATCTGTCAAAAACAGAACAGTCTGTAGTAATCTGTACCAACCGTATACTTATGGAACTCATAAAATTCTGAAATAAATTGGTGTACCTGAGGAATTTATCTATTAATAATCTGCAAAAAGAATCAACCTAATCTCACTCTCCAGTAAAAAATGGCAGCAAATCTCGTGAGTGCTAAAGTTTCTGTTTTTTTACAGAAAGATCGCAAAGACTTCCCCCAAGTCTTCCCGAAGGTTCTACTTGGCACAAACACTAATTAAAAACATAAAACCACATCTAAACAAAGTCTAGATGAATTATTTATTACTAAACAGGAGAAAAAATCAAGGAACAAAAATAAAATTGGGTTGCCTCCCAACAAGCGCTATCGTTTAACGCCCCTAGCTAGTCATGATGATTTCAAAGATGCTCACATAAAAGATAAAAATTGAAACATAAAGAGAGCATCATAAAGAATATAACTAGCACATTTAAGCCTAACCCATTTCCTATGCATAAGGATTTTGTGAAAAAACAACTTGTGGGAATAAGAATCAACTTGCATAGGAAGGTAAAACAAGGATAACTTTAAAACTTTAAGCACATAGAGAGCAAACTTGATATTATTGCAATTACTATAAGCATATATTACTCCCTCATAATAAATTTCAGTAGCATCATGAATGAATTCAACAATATAACCATCACATAAAGCATTGCTCTCATGATCTACAAGCATAGAAAATTTACTACTCTCCACATAAGCAAAAAATTTCTCATTCGGAATAGTAGGAGTATCATAAGAAACTCGAATACTCTGAGGGAGTCCTGGATTAGGGGGTCTCCAGACAGCCGGACTATATCCTTTTGCCGGACTGTTGGACTATGAAGATACGAGATTGAAGACTTTGTCCCATGTCCGGATGGGACTCTACTTGGCGTGGAAGGCATGCTAGGCAATACAGATATATATATATATATATATATATATATATATATATATATATATATATATATATATCCTCCTTTGTAACTGACCTTGTGTTACCCTACCCCCCTCCGGTGTCTATATAAACCGGAGGGTTTTAGTCCGTAGGACAACATACAATCATACCATAGGCTAGCTTCCAGGGTTTAGCCTCTCCGATCTCGTGGTAGATCAACTCTTGTACTACTCATATTATCAAGAATAATCAAGCAGGACGTAGGGTTTTACCTCCATCAAGAGGGCCCGAACCTGGGTAAAACATCGTGTCCCTTGCCTCCTGTTACCATCCGCCTTAGACGCACAGTTCGGGACCCCCTACCCGTGATCCGCCGGTTTTGACACTGACATTGGTGCTTTCATTGAGAGTTCCTCTGTGTCGTCGCTGTTAGGCTTGATGGCTTCTTCGATCATCGGTAGCGATGCAGTCCAGGGTGAGACTTTTCTCCCCGAACAGATCTCTGTATTCGGCGGGTTCGCAATGCGGGCCAACTTGCTTGGCCATCTGGAGCAGATCGAGAGTTACGCCCCTGGCCACTAGGTCAGGTTTGGAAGCTTAAACTACACGGCTGACATCCACAGAGACTTGATCTTCGACGGATTCGAGCCCCTGCCGAGTGCGCCGCACGGTCACGATGAGCATGATTTAGCTCTACCATCGGACAATGTTCAGTAGACCGCACCAGCAACTGCTCTGACCCTCAATTCGGAGCCCATTGCGCCATCCATGGACGGGTGGATAGACCCCGCCATGGAGGCCGTATTCTCAGCGGCGATTGAGCCGAATATTGACCTTACCCTTCACAGGAACCGCGACGCCGAACTACCGGATTCTTCCCCGGCCACGGACTCCGAACTGCCTGCACCCGTGCCTATCGAATCCGATTGGGCGCCGATCATGGAGTTCACCTCCGCGGATATCTTTCAGCACTCGCCCTTCGGCGACATACTGAACTCATTAAGATCTCTCTCCCTGTCAGGAGAGTCCTGGCCGATCTATGTCCGGCAGGATTGGGATGCGGATGACGAATAAATTCGCCGCCCACCCACCACCCACTTAGTAGCCACTGTCGACGATTTAACCGACATGATCGACTTTGACTCCGAAGACATCGACGGTATGGACAACGATGCAGGAGACGAATAGGAACCACTGCCCACAGGCACTGGACGCCCACTTCATCATATGATGTATACATGGTGGACGCACCGAAAGAAAACAATGACGAAGAGCGGAAGGACGCATCGAAGGATTGTTCCCTCAAGAAGCAGTCAAAGCCGCGGCGTAAGGGCCACTCCAAATCCCGCCTCGGCAGAAATAGCGATCATATAAACCCAGCGATAGAGAAAGGTGAGCCAACGGATGACAAACATGGCATTGAACCATCGTCCGACCACGGCAACACGGAGAATCAAACCGAGCAACCCGACTCCGTCGAAGATAACAGTCCGGATAACATCACACCGGACAGACACCCGGAGAAACAGAACACCCATAAACGACTTGTTTCCATTGCTAGGAGTCTGAAAAAGTAGAAGCAAAGGCTCAGGGCTGCACAAGACACACTCAGAATCAGATGGAGTGAAGTACTCAACACTGAAGCGAAGTACGGCGTTAATCGCCACACCAAGAGCTACCCGAAGCGAAAGTTGCTACCTGAATTCGATGAGGAGGCCTTAGATCCCCCGCAATCAAAAAATAAAACGGCCATCCGGTCGGATAGACGACCTCGTGGCCAACATAAAGCGGCAAACGACGCCGCACATAAGCCAATACGCGATCCACGTGAGGACTCGCATCAAAAGTACGGTGCAACCAGATCCATCTACGGGCCACGCAAGCGCACTCCAGCACACAATGCAACACAACAAACATCCCAATACCACGACACACTCAAATACAGGGGTGCCGCACACCCCCTATGTTTCACCGATGAGGTGCTAGACCATGAATTTCCAGAGGGATTCAAACCCGTAAACATAGAGGCGTATGATGGAACGACAGACCCTGGGGTCTGGATTGAGGATTACATCCTCCATATCCATATGGCTCGAGGAGACGATCTCCACGCCATCAAGTACTTACCCCTCAAGCTCAAAGGGCCAGCTCGGCACTGGCTTAAAAGCCTCCCTGAAAACTCCATTGGAAGCTGGGAAGAGCTCGAAGACACTTTTCGGGCAAATTTTCAAGGGACCTATGTCGGACCTCCGGATGCAGACAATTTAAGTCATATAACCCAACAGCCCGGAGAGTCAGCCCGAAAGCTTTGGAACAGGTTCCTCACTAAAAAGAACCAAATAGTCGACTGCCCGGACGCAGAAACCTTAGCAGCTTTTAATCACAGCGTTCGAGACGAATGGCTTGCCAGACACCTCAGCCAAGAAAAGCCGAGAACAATGGCAGCATTAACAAGCCTCATGACTCGCTTTTGCGCAGGCGAGGATAGCTGGTTAGTCTGATGCGGCACCAGCGACCCAAGTACATCCGAAGTCAGGTACGAAAATGGGAAACCACGGCGCAGCAAAAACAAGCACCGGAATAAAGAAGACAGCCCGAAGAGCACGGTGGTAAATGCCGGATTCAAAAGCTCTCGGCTAGGTCAGCAAAAGCTACCCTCCAAAGGCAACAGAGACGAACTATCCATCCTAAACAAGATTGATAAAATATGTCAGATCCACAGCACCCTCGATAAACCTGCAAACCATACTCATAGAGAATGTTGGGTCTTCAAGCAGTCCGGCAAGCTCAGCGCCGAACACAAAGGGCAGTATACACCAAGCGAAGACGAGGACGAGCCTCGCAAGCAAAGCACGGGGGAATAGAAGACATTCCCACCAGAAGTCAAAACAGTAAACGTGTTACACGTGACAAAGGGGAGAAACAAAGCGGCACTCCTAGAGACACATGCCCCAGGGCCTATCACCGCGGAACTCCGCCACTGGTCGTCCCAACCAATCGCCTTTGACCATCTGGATTACTCGCCAAGTATCCAGCGTGCAGGATGGGCTGCCTTGGTGTTAGACTCGATAATAGACGGATACCACTTCACACGAGTCCTGATGGACGGCGGCAGTAGTTTAAACCTAATATATCAGGACACAGTCCGCAAAATGGGGATCGACCCAGTAAAAATTAGCCATAGCAATACTACCTTTAAAGGAGTAACGCCAGGCCCAGAAGCGCATTGCACGGGCTCCCTGCTACTAGAGGTTATATTCGGCTTTCCCGATAACTTCTGCATTGAACATTTGACTTTCCCCATCGCTCCGTTCCAAAGCGGCTATCAAGCACTACTCGGACGTGAAGCTTTCGCTCGCTTTAACGCAATACCGCATTATGCTTCTCTCATGCTTAAGATACCCGGTCCACGTGGCATCATTACAGTAAACGAAAATATTGAGCGCTCCTTGCGCGCGGAAGACCATGCGGCTGCCTTGTCAGCCGCACACAAAACGGCCTCACCAACTAAAGCATCTGACAGGTCGTTAAGACCAAGGATACGGTTGGACGAGTCCGGTGCAGCTATATGTAATTGATATAGGTTTGATGGCTATACCCCTACTACAATACAAGGGGCTCAACGCGCGCAAACAAGTGGCAATTAGGCTGAACTTTACCCATTTTGAACTATATATTGTTTATTTAGTATAACTTACCTTTTGCACGGCAACTTTTCAATTAACTCCCTCTCTTTTTCAGATGACCATCGTGCTACACCCGTCTTGAATATGGCACAACGGAGACACGAGCGCAGACGTGCAGCAGGGACCCATTCTAAGGATTATTTTTAGATTAAGACCCTGCGTAAACCTTTTTTACTATCTCTTGTTGATACACATCCCTCGGATTCTCAATACAATTGAGAAGGATGCTGACGTATTGGCATGTGGCCACGTCAGAATATTGCACGTACTTGGACACCAGGTGCTTATTACAAAGGGCACTGTTTAGGCCCGGTTTACATCATAAAGACCGAATACCTTAGGGAGTGTTCGGCGTCACGAGTTTGGCCTTATATGCATCAGCTCCGAATCATGTCTGTGGTCAAATGTTGGATTTGCCCGGCTCCTGTGTTTTGCTGCCTTACGTTCTGCTCTATCGGCTAAGGCGGCACCATGAGAACTACTGCGATTGTGCCCTGGTTCATCTGGGCGAGCACCTGAGTAGAGAAGGCCGAAAACTGACTATCATGATATAGCGTGAGACTGGTCAACCACTCGATGATCTAGCGGAATCTTCAGGATTCCTCCGCCTTAACGAATGGCCGTTTCCCGGCCAGGCATGTACGCGCCCCGAATCCGGATGAGCGCGGAGCCACCAGGGGCTATATAGTAGCCCCACTATCAAACTCCTCTGGCTAAGTGAAAGTGTTAAAACATTATAGTCTGGTTGCCTAGTTCGCTGTGCTATCACCTCCTTAATGGACCAAGACGTTGGATCAAGTGTGAACATGCGTCTTCTACGAACACCCCCGCATTATATGCGTGGGGGCTGAAGCCGATGACTGCCATCTTTCAGGTTATATATCTATATACATAAACGGCCGCACAGGAGGCATCATAATACTTTTGGGCAAAAGTATAAATACAGCCTTGTTAAATTCAATAAAACATTATTTTTACAATGGGAATGCATGTCACTCAAACATAACATTCTTCGAGCACTGAGCCTCTATCGAACGAGCGCCTTCAAGAACTTCTTCAAAGTAGTGCTCGGCAGCCACTCGGCCTATGGCCGAACCCTGTGCCGCAACAGTGGTGGCAACCATCTCCGCCCAGTATGTTTTGACATGGGCAAGGGCCATCCGCGAGCCTTCTATGCACGCAGACCTCTTTACAGCATCGATGCGTGGCACGGCGCCAAGGAATTATTGCACTAAGCTAAAGTAGCTATTCGGCCTTGGCCCTCCTGGCCACAAATGATCCACAACGGACATCATGGCCAGTCCGGATAATCTATGGAGCTTGGCCCAACCGGTCAATCGCTCATTCTGCAGCAGCGGACGGACTGGAGCATGAAACTGTGACCAGAACAGCTTTTCCACTTCGGGACCTTTCTGATCCTTGAAGTACTCAGCTGCATCAGTAGCACTTGCAGCCAAATCTAGGCGCGCGTCGGCAGAACTCCATAGCCGGTCCAGAGGAGCATACTTCGGATCTCCGAACTTAGTACGCAACAAGAAGGGCTTCCCAGACACGATATCTGCAGCTTGATTCAGCTCCTCCTTCGTCGCTCTAATTTTGGAGCGGGCTTCCTTGGCAGCCACCCGGGCCTTCTCCAGGTCCGTCGCCATCGCCCGGTTTACCTCTTCAAGAATCCGGTAACGGTCAGCAGCATCTTTTAACTCCACGGCCATCTTTGCAATTTTTTCTTTGATCTCGCAATGTGCGGCCTGTTTGGCCCTTAACTCTTCGGCCGCTTGCAAACCAGCCACATTGCTACTCCTTGCTTGCTCCTTGGCTCCGGCAAGCTCCGCCCGAAGGGTCTCCATGGTGGCCGCTCCATCTGCAGTCACAACATATTAAAGATACTGGCATCATGCTGCTCTTATTATGGGGACGATCACCAGAAAGGCCACTCACCCTGTGCCTCATCAAGCCGCTTGTTGACAAGCAGGATGTCGGCATCTGCCGCATCCAGCTGCTGCTTTAGTTCAGCATACCCATCAGTCCGGCCAGCCACCGGAGCTTCCACCACCTGCACATAAAGGCAGTCTGGTTATTACCTGGGACTATGATCCTCTGTTTGCCGCCGTTTTAGACGACAACCAGAGTCTCAGGGGCTACTGTCTACACAGGGCACATCTAAAAATGTGCGGTACCATTAAAAATGTACATCATTTCACGTACCTCAAAACCCGTCAGTAGACTCATAAAAGCTTCATGCAACCCGCTTTTGGCAGATGAAATCCTTTCAATCACCATACCCATCAATGTGCGGTGCTCTTCTAAGATAGCCGCGTGCTCCAGCAGATCCCTCAGTACGTCCGACCGCACACCAGACGGTGCCAGACTCTTTTGATGACTCTCTTCGAGAGACGGATGCTGAGGACTTCGGGTGGCCATAAGATTACCTTCTGGCCTTGCCGGATCCGGAGAAACCCTCCGCGACGACACCTCGGGGTCACCTACTTCGTGAGGCGGTGTGGCAGGGGAGGCGTTTCGCTCTCCATCATCTCCGGAAGAAGATCCCGCGAAGACGAGCTTTGCTGAGAAGGGCTAAGATCCGAACTGCAATATAAATGCTTCGATTATTTTCCTCAGAAGTAGAGCAAGATATTTTCGTTATTAACTACCCCTTTACTTACAGCTCAGGGGAGGGCTGGTCCCCTTGAGGGCATAGTACGACCATGGTATCCCCTAGGGCAGGACCCTCCGGCGGAGATTTCTTCCCTCGTTTGGAGAACATTGTCTCCAGGTCCGCAGAGGCGGTTCTCTTCCTTCCGAAGGGGAGAGGAAGTTTCAGTTCCTTCTCTCCAGCTAATCTCCTTCGTGGAGACGCTAGCCTTGTTATTCCCCCCTTCATCTTCCTTGGAGGGCACTAGGCAGGGTGCTGGCTCGAGCATCTTTTCCAGCACCGGATTGTCCAAGCCTTCAGGAAGGGGGGCCGAGAACCGGATCATCTTCGCCTTTGTTATCCAGTCCTGGTCAAAGAGCGATTCTTCAGAATGGTGTCATGATAAATAAAAGGACAGTGTGTTCGGACATGGGATTACTTACTTGGGTAGCGGGGCGGTTGCAGCTCAGGCCCATGTCCTCGGTAGTGTCCGGACACTCTATTCGGGGTCCGAAGAACGATTTGTAAATCTCTCGCTTCATGCCGAGGAAATTCTGAATAGTGTGTGGTCCTTCCGGATTGAATTCCCACATGCGGAGGGGCCGGCGTTTGCAAGGCTGGATTCGACGAACCAGCATAACTTGCATTACCATAACCAGACTGAAATCTCCCTCGAAGAGATCTTGGATACGGCTCTGCGGTATTGGCACGTCCTTGGCTGGACCCCAGCTCAGCACCCTGGTGATCCATGACATCAGTTGTGGTGGGCGGCCCGAGCGAAAGATGGGGGCAGCTACCCACTTGGTACTTCGGGGAGCTGTGACATAGAACCACTCCCGTTGCCACAATCCGGACACCTCTGGAAAGGAACCCTTTGGCCACGGAGCGTCAGCGATTTTGCTTATTAAAGCACCTCTGCACGCTGCGTACTGCCCCTCGACCATCTTCGGCTTCACATCTAAGGTCTTGAGCCACAGGCCGAAGTGAGGGGTAATGCAGAGGAAGGCCTCACAAACGACAATAAATGATGAGATGTGAAGAAGGGAATCCGGGGCCAGATCATGAAAATCCAGCCCGTAATAGAACATAAGACCCCTAACAAAGGGATCCAGAGCGAGGCCTAGTCCTCGGAAGAAGTGGGAGACGAACAGAACGCTCTCGTTGGGTTCGGGAGTAGGGACGACCTGCCCTTGGGCGGGCAGCCTATGCGAAATTTTGGCGGTCAGATATCTGGCCTCCCTCAACTTCTTGATGTCCTCCTCCGTGACGGAGGAAGGCATCCACCGGCCTTGGAGGCTGGATCCGGACATGATTGAAGGTCCAAAGCACCTGACCTGGGCTTTGGGTGTTAGAACTCGAGGCGGGGGAAGGATTCGATTGAGCACGGGAGGGAAAAAATTAAAAGCCTTATAAAGAGGGTGAATATCAAGCATTCTCCTTGTGGTCGTTTGGGACTTGCCTAAGATCTAGGAGTCCTAGGCTCGGTTGGGTTACCCACGTCCATATTGATGAGAATCCTGTAATAAGGGGAACACGATCTCTGCTTTGACAAGACATGTCAAGAAACCCTAGCCCCCTCCGGTGTCTATATAAACCGGAGGGTTTTAGTCCATAGGACAACATACAATCATACCATAGGCTAGCTTCTAGGGTTTAGCCTCTCCGATCTCGTGGTAGATCAACTCTTGTACTACTCATATTATCAAGAATAATCAAGCAGGACGTAGGGTTTTACCTCCATCAAGAGTGCCCGAACCTGGGTGAAACATCGTGTCCCTTGCCTCCTGTTACCATCCGCCTTAGACGCACAGTTCGGGACCCCCTACCCGAGATCCGCCGGTTTTGACACCGACAACTACAAATTGTTTCCACATTAAAAGAGTAATGTTCAGAAAAAGGGTAATCATAATCATGACAAGTTTTATAAATATAATCATCACTACTTTTATAGCATAAGTATCATCACAATAATTATCATAAGTAGCAACTTTGTTCTCATCATAATCAATTGAAACCTCTTCCAAGATAGTGGAATCATTACTAAATAAAGTCATGACCTCTCCAAATCCACTTTCATAATTGTCACAATAAAATTCAACACCCTCCAAAATAGTGGGATCATTACTTCCTAAAGTTGACACTCTTACAAACCCACTTTCATCAATATAACTATGATAAATAGGAGCCATGCTATCACCATAATACATTTGCTCATCAAAACATGCGAGACAAAAATATCATCTTCATCAAACATAGCATACCCAAGCTTGGGACAACATTAATTGCAGCAAATATATTCTCAAACATGTCATTCTCATCAAACATAGCATCCCCAAGCTTGGGCCCATTCATATCATAAGCATAATCGCTCTCATCATTAATAGTATGGATAGCACCAATAGTATAGCAATTATCAACATCACAATGAGTAATAGGAGCAACATCATTTAGGAGAGATACTTTTTTACCTTTGCTTCTCTGTCTTTTCTTTTTCTTCTTCGCATCATGTGTGGTTTAATCCTCTTTTCGGAGCTCCTTATTAATGAGATTGGTTGAATATGAGGCTCCTCCTCATTACCTGATTCATCATAACAAATAATAGGAGAATATTGGGAAGTCTCTTCCCTTTCATTTGTATTCTCTTCATCTTCTATTTGTTTTCTTGTATTTATGTAATTGGCAATATAAGGATTTTCAATGCAATTCACCGCACAATACATAAAAATTTCTTCTAGATAAAAATCAAGAAATCTATCAAGATTAAATTTTGGAATACCCTCAGTTATACGTTTCATTTCTTCATACCCCAAAAGAAGAGTAAGCTCTTTATGATTCTCAAGGGTAATCAAGTTATCACAATTTTTGGACACAATTTTATCATGAAACAAATAGCATTGGAGCTTTAAATGACCATGTTCATTGCAAAGTTCACAAGGATGGCAATAAATATTGAATCTTTCAGCACAATCATGTAGCCTTTCTTCCTACGATTTAGTTTCCAAATACTTATGCCTCTTGCAAAATATATCTTCCCTATTTGGTGTGTACTTGCAAGCTCTATGTATTCAACAAAAGTTGACATGCTCATAAGAGACATTTCATCATGACTAGTGCAATCATCATTAGTAATATGGATATTCAAAGAATTCATACTAACAACATTGCAATAATGCTCATCATTCAAATATTTAGTGCCAAACATTCTAATGCATTCTTCTTCTAACATTTTAGCACAATTATGGGAATCCTTATTTTCTTGAAAGATATTAAAAAGATGAAGCATATGAGGTACCCTCAATTCCATTTTTTTGTAGTTTTCTTTTATAAACTAAACTAGTGATAAAACAAGAAACAAAAAGATTCGATTGCAAGATCTAAAGATATACCTTCAAGCGCTGACCTCCTAGGCAACGACACCAGAAAAGAGCTTGATCTCTAGTACACAACCTTCTTGTAGACGTCGTTGGGCCTCCAAGTGAAGAGGTTTTTAGGACAATATCAAATTTCCCTCAAGTGGATGACCTAACGTTTATCAATCCGTGGGAGGCATAGGATGAAGATGGTCTCTCTCAAACAACCCTGCAACCAAATAGCAAAGAGTCTCTTGTGTCCCCAACATACCCAATACAATGTTAAATTGTATAGGTTCACTAGTTCGGCGAAGAGATGGTGATATAAGTGCAATATGGATGGTAGATATAGGTTTTTGTAATCTGAAAATATAAAAACAGCAAGGTAGCAAGTGGTAAAAGTGACCGTAAACGGTATTGCAATGTGTTAAAACAAGGCCTAAGGTTCATACTTTCACTAGTGCAAGTTCTCTCAACAATAATAACACAATTGGATCACATAACTATCCCTCAACATGCAACAATGAGTCACTCCAAAGTCACTAATAGCGGAGAACAAACGAAGAGATTATTGTAGGGTACGAAACCACCTCAAAGTTATTCTTTCTGATCGATCTATTCAAGAGTTCATACTAGAATAACACCTTAAGACACAAATCAACCAAAACCCTAATGTCACCTAGATACTCCAATGTCATCTCAAGTATCTGTGGGTACGAATATATGATATGCGTCACACTATCTCAGATTCATCTATTCAACCAACACAAAGAACTTCAAAGAGTGCCCCAAAGTTTCTACCAGAGAGTCAAGACGAAAACATGTGCCAACCCATATTCATAAGTTCAAGAGGTCACGGAACTCGCAAGTTGATCACCAAAACATACATCAAGTGGATCACGTGATATCCCATTGTCACCACAGATAAGCACATGTAAGACATACATCAAGTGTTCTCAAATCCTTAAAGACTCAATCCGATAAGATAACTTCAAAGGGAAAACTCAATCCATTATAAGAGAGTAGAGGGGGAGAAACATCATAAGATCCAACTATAATAGCAAGGCTCACGATACATCAAGATCGTGCCGAGTCAAGAACACGAGAGAGAGAGAGAGAGAGAGATCAAACACATAGCTACTGGTACATACCCTCAGCCCCGAGGGTGGACTACTCCCTCCTCATCATGGAGAGCACCGGGATGATGAAGATGGCTGCCACAGAGGGATTCTCCCCTCCGGCAAGGTGCCGGAATGGGTCTAGATTGGTTTTTGGTGGCTACAGAGGCTTCTAGCGGCGGAACTCCCGATATAGGTTATTTTCTGGAGGTTTCAGTATTTATAGGAATTATTGGTGTAGGTCTCACGTCAAGGAGGTGCCCGAGTCATCCACAAGGCAGGCCCACGCGCCTGGGGGGGCCGCCCGGACGGCCCGGGACTCTTCTGGCCCAAATCTTTTACTCTGGGGTCTTCTCTTGGTCCATTAAAAATCGTCAAAAATTGGCACGTCAATTGGACTCTGTTTGGTAGTCCTTTTCTGTAAAACTCAAAAACAAGGAAAAAACAGAAACTGGCACTAGGCTCTAGATTAATAGGTTAGTCCCAAAAATAATATAAAATAGCATATAAAACATCCAAGGTTGATAATATAATAGCATGGAACAATTAAAAATTATAGATACATTGGAGACGTATCAGAGGACAGTTTGCCATATCCAGAATTTTCTTACAACAATAGCTATGAAACCAGACTTAAGATGTCACCGTACGAGGCTTTATATGGATGCAAATGCCGCACACCTCGAACAGGTCTCAGACCGGAGACAACCGCATCTTTGGGACTGATTTGATGATGGAAGCAGTACATCAAGTAAAGTAAATCTGGGACAGACTACAAGTAACAAAGTCTCACCAAAAGAGCTACTATGATTGAAAACATCGACAAATCAGCTTTGAACCAGGAGAGTATGCCTATCTCCGAGTGAGGGGGTCCTGGACTAAGGGGTCCTCGGGCATCCGGCTTGTTATCCATGGGCCGGACTAATGGGCTATGAAGACGTGAAGGCCGAAGACTCTACCTGTGTATGGATTGGACTCTCCCTGGCGTGGAAGGCAAGCTTGGCGACTGACTATGAAGATTCCTTCTTATGTAACCGACTCTATGTAAACCCTAGATCCCCCCCATGTCTATATAAACCAGAGGGGTTAGTCCGGAAAGGACACATTCATTACCATAGTCATCCAAGTTAGACTTCTAGGGTTTAGCCATTATGATCTCGTGGTAGATCAACTCTTGTAACACCCATATTCATCAAGATCAATCAAGCAGGACGTAGGGTATTACCTCCATAGAGAGGGCCCGAACCTGTTACCATCGATTTTGACGCACAGTTCGGGACCCCCTACCCAAGATCCGCCGGTTTTGACACCGACATTGGTGCTTTCATTGAGAGTTCCACTGTGCCGTCAACGGAAGGTTCGATGGCCCCTTCAATCGTCTATAGTGACGCTGTCCAAGGAGAAACCTTCCTCCCTAGACAGATTTTCATGTTCAGCGGCTTCGTACTGCGGGCCAACTCGCTTGGCCATCTGGAGCAAGTCGATAGCTACGCCCCCGGCTATCAGGTCAGATTCGGACACTTGAACTATGTCGCGGATATCCGTGGAGACTTGATCTTCAATGGATTTGAGACCGCAGTGATCGCTCCCCCTCGCCCCGATGAACATGACTTAAATCTGTCATCAGATCACATCCAGGAGATGGTCCCTGTTGCTGCAATGGCCTTAGATCCAGAGCAGATCGTGCCATCTGAGGCCACAGAGTCCGCGGAGTTGGAGCCGCACACGGACCCGGCACCCCGCAATATTTGTGTTAATGGAACTCCGGACTCGTCTCCGGCTATAAGTTCCGGACCATGTACGCTTGCAGACACCGAGCTAGATCAGTTATCGATCTTCGAATTCAGCGCCACAGACGTTTTTCAGCACTCACCTTTGAGCGATGTGCTAAACTCTTTAAAGAACCTGTCATTGACGGGAGACTCGCAGCCGAACTATATTCGGCTCGAACTAGGGGCTGACGACAGAGAATTTTGCTTCCCACCCGCCACCCACTTCATAGCCACCGTCGAGGACTTAACCGACATGCTGGATTATGACTCTGAAGACATCAACGGTATGGACGACAATGCTGACAAGGAGCAAGGCCAAGACCCGCAATTGACGGGTCGTTGGATGGCCACCTCTCCATACGATGTGTACATGGTTGATACACCTAAAGAATCTAGAAGCGATGACAAAGAAGACCCAGATATGAATAAACTTTCTGAGACACGGTCCAAGCGCCGACGCCCTAAACGCTGCGCTAAGCAACGCCGCTCGAAAGATGGCAACACTGGCACCAGGGAAAATAGCACTCCGGACGACGCCAAAAACAACGAAGACCCCGCTGGAGCAGTATCCGAACAAGACAATGAGCAAGCTGAACCTGATAAACAGGACATGCCGAGCGACCCAGATGACAATTGTTATCGTCCACCCACCGAGGATGAGGAGAGCCTCGGCAGCGAGGATTTCATCGTGCCTTTGGCACCCATAGAGCAAGAGCACTTCAAGCGCCTGCTAATAACTACTGCAAGAAGCCTAAAGAAAAAGTAGCAGTAACTCCAAGTCGATCAAGACCTACTCATTGACAGATGGACCGATGTCCTGGCAATCGAAGAAAATGGCCTAAAGCGCCCAGCCAAGAGTTACCCAAAGCGCAGACTGCTACCTCAGTTCGATGAGGAGGAAGCAAATCCCAGACTTCCCTCGCGTAATGCGGAACGACCACCATGCGGTCGGGATAGTATGGCAGACCGACCACACCGTGGTCAGGATAAAACGACAACTCAAGCCAGACAACAAGCGGCCCCACCACCTCGCAAAAACAGGGACAGTAGAGCAGGACACACCAGATCAATCTACGGATCGCGAGGACACTTCCCCACTCGGGATGACAGCCACCTACTCGGATGTGGCAAACTTAATCACACCCGGGCCGATAACCACAGACGGACTTCATCGGAGGTGCGCCTTGACGCGGCCCGCTATAGAGGCGCCACACACCCTCTCTGCTTCACAGATGAGGTGCTGGATCACGAATTCCCCGAGGGGTTCAAGCCCGTCAATATTGAATCATATGACGGAACAACCGATCCCGTAGTATGGATCGAAGATTTTATTCTCCACATCCACATGGCCCAAGGACATGACCTCCACGCCATCAAATACCTTCCATTAAAGCTCAAAGGACCAGCTCGACATGGGCTAAATAGCTTGCCTGAAAATTCCATCGGTAGCAGGGAGGACTTGGAAGAAGCCTTCCTTGACAACTTCCAAGGTACATATGTCCGGCCACCCGATGCCGATGACTTAAGCAACATAGTTCAACAACCTGGAGAATCAGCCAGAAAATTCTGGACTAGGTTCATAACCAAAAAGAACCAATTGTTGACTGTCCGGATGCCGAAGCCCTAGCAGCCTTTAAGAATAGCATCCGTGACGAACGGCTCGCCCGCCACCTCGGCCAAGAAAAGCCGAGGTCCACGGTAGCCCTCACGGCACTTATGACCCGCTTTTGCATGGGATAGGATAGTTGTCTGGCTCGCAATGCAAACACAGCCAACGAAGCAGGCCCCTCCGAGGCCAAAAACAGCACCAGCAAGCTCCGGCGCAACAAACACAAATGCCGAAGAAATGGCGTTAACACCGATGACACTACAGTTCATGCCAGATTCAGTGGCTCCATGTCCGGCCAGCGAAAGAAGCCCTATAAAAGGAACGGCGGAGGACCATCCAGCTTGGACTGCATACTCGATCGTCTGTGCCTGATACATGGCACCCCGGACAAACCGGCCAACCATACTAACACAGATTGCCGGGTCTTTAGGCAAGCCAGCAAAATAAATAGCAGAAACAAGGAAGGGGAATCACAGAGCGAGGACGATGACGAGGAGCCCCGGCAGCCGAACATTGGGGGGCAGAAGAAATTCCTGCCTCAAGTCAAAATGGTGAACATAATATATGCCACACACATCCCCAAAAGGGAATGCAAGCGCGCACTCAGGGACGTTTATGCGGTAGAGCCAGTCGCCCCAAAATTCAACCCATGGTCGTCATTCCCGATCACCTTTGATCGTCGTGATCATCCAACTAGCATCCATCATGGCGGTTCGGCCGCATTGGTACTCGACCCAATCATTGACGGATTTCACATGACACGGGTCCTAATGGACGGTGGCAGCAGCCTAAACCTGCTCTATCAGGATACAGTACACAAAATGGGCAGTAATCCCACACAAATCAAGCCCATGATAACTACCTTTAAAGGAGTTATACCAGGCGTAGAGGCCCGTTGTACAGGCTCGATCACGCTGGAGGTGGTCTTCAGTTCCCCGGATAACTTCCGAAGTGAAGAGCTAATCTTCAATATCGTCCCCTTCTGGAGCGGCTACCACGCACTGCTCAGACAAACCGCATTCGCTAGATTCAACATGGTACTACATTATGCTTATCTTAATCTCAAGATGCCCGGTCCACGCGGTGTCATTACAGTAAATGGAAACACGGAACATTCCCTCCGTACAGAGGAGCATACCGCAGCCCTAGCAGCGGAAGTACAGAGTAGCCTTCTCAAGCGGCATCATAGTCCGGCCGCCGAGCCCCTGGACATCGATAAGAAGGTCCGGACTACATTACAACCGGGCATCTCGGCTCGTCAAGAGCCGAATTAGTAAATTCGGCCTCCGTTCCAACCCCGATGAGGAAATGGTATCCGTACCGCGCGTACATAACTACACCCTCAAAACCCCATGGGTACAGACGGAGGCATCACTCGTTCACGATCCACAGTCCGGCTTGACCGACCCTGGATTTACATGCCTTTATTTTTTCTTTTTATTACGGGGTTTTTCTCTTTTTGAGGTCTATGCGGACGACCTGTTTGCAGAACACACCAAGGAGGCAAGGAGCTCTGGCATATAAGGGAATCCCCAGGTGGTCTCTATTAAAACGATTGCCATACTTGTTTTACATACCCGCACACAGCTCGCCCTTGGTTGGGGGCATGTTAAGTAGCCTTACTTGTTTATTACATTACTTGCACAAAGTACACCTCGATGTACTAATTACATGACAATGGTGAACAAATGGTGGCGTCAGCTTATTACTTAATTTTCATGTTTCCTCACCTTTGTATATGTTACTCATTGCACACGTACACCATGGTACGTATTACTGCACCAGGGGCTTCATTACACCCCGCATTACGGCAATAAAAGTCCGAACACTTCTCCAGTAGTTCGGCACCCCGAACTTATAGCATTATATGCATCGGCTCCGAATCATGTCTTGGTTCAATAGTTGGGTTGCCCGTATCCTGTGCTTACTACCTTATGTTCCGCTACATCAGCTAGGGTAGTAAAGGGAGAACTACTGCGATTGTGGCCCCGTTCTTCCGGACAAGCTCCTCAGTAGAGAAAGCCGAAAACTGACTGTCATGATGCGGCGAGAGCTGGTCAGCTGTTCGAGAGGTCCCAAATCGTTAGAGATTTTTTCTTCTTCTTGCGAAGAATCGGTTCCTCCGATTAGGCATGTATAACGCCCCTAGTTCGGCCTTCCAAATACCAGGGGCTTTGCCAACTTTTTTAATTGTCAAACTCCTATGGTTAAGTGAGGGCGGTAAAGGCCGCATAGTCTGATTGCCTTGTTCGTTGCGCTAAACACCTCCTTTAAGGACCAGAATGTGGAGTAAAGAGTGTTTAGATTTATCCCGAACACCCCCGTACTATCTACGTGGGGGCAGAAGTCGACGACTGGTCAACCCTCAGATTTCATAAAACAGCCGCACAGGAGGTAAAATGTAAATCGCAAGCATTATAATACATAACATCATTGTTCCATATTACAGGACATGATAATACAAATGTTCTCATGGGAATATGACATCCTTCAAACATTGCTCCGCCACAAGGCGAGACCCCTCCAGGACGCCATCAAAATAGTGCTCGGGTCGATGATGCTCCTTGCCCTCCGGCGGCCCCTCTGTCATCAGCTTCTTGGCATCCAGCTTTTCCTAATGCGTCTTGACGCGGGCAAAGGCCATATGCGCACCTTCAATACAGACCGACCGCTTCACGGCTTCAAGCCGCAGGCGGGCACTTATGAGCCGCTTAACATGTCTAAAGTAGCTACTAGGCATAGGCTCAGCAGGCCACAACCAGACTATCAGGTCTTTCATGGCTAGCTTTGCCGACTTGTGCAGCTCGACCAACTGCTTAAGCTGGTCGCTGAAGGGCAACAGATGTTCGGGTCCAAGATATTGGGACCAGAATAGCTTCTCCATAGGCATCCCTTCTTCGGCTTTGTAATTCTCGGCAGCATCTGATATACTGCACGGCAGATCAGTAAACGCCCCTGGAAAACCCAAATACGGATAAGTACAAGGAATGTTTCTTCTACATACTTGCTTTGCATGGTGAAAGAATTACCCACCGCAATCTCCTTGGCTGCCTGATTTTCCTGGAGGGCGTTCTGGGCTTTGGCTCGTGCATCCTGTGCGCTCTGGCGGGCCTTCACTAGTTCGGATTCTTGCGCCTTACAATTGCGCTCCAAGGACTCACGTCTCTCGACCGTGCCCTGGAGTTGTTGCTGCGCCTCGTCAATCCGGGTTTCATGCTTCTCGCATGCGGCGCGTTCCTTGGCCGCTTTGTCCTCGGCATCGGCTAACGCCTTCTTGAGGGCTGCCACCTCGGCTGTGGCCCCTAATAAAGTATATGACACCTCAGTCCGGATGGACTATTCATTTTTTCTTAAAAGTACCCGCAGGTTACTTCATAACTTGGCTATCCTCCAGCTGCTTCTTCACGAGGCCGAGTTCCTCCTCGGCCCGCTCCAATTTCCGCTTCAGTCCGGAGACTTCCGCAGCATGAGCAGTGGCAGCCTACAACGATGCCTGCTTATTCACATAGACAACTTATGTTAGACTCCTGTGATATTTTTTTCTTGATCCTATGTTCGGTTTTTCTTTCCGAACACCAAACAGAGCATCAGGGGCTACTGTCTATACTGTAATATTTTTCCTAAAAAACGCATTACTTACCTCAAAGCCCGATAGAAGGCTAGTGCAGGCTTCGGCCAGTCCGTTTTTGACGAACTGAACCTTCTCTATCACTATGCCCATAAGGGCGCAGTGTTCATCCACAATAGAGGCGCCTCGTAGCGCCTCCAGCAGATTATCCGGTGCCTCTAGTTGGATAGAGGTCACGAGCGGAACAGGCACATTCCCTCCTTTTAGGGAATGCCGTTCGCTAGACTCCGGTGCCTCTAGTCTCAGGTCCGAAGGGAACTCGGCCCCCATCTCCAGTCCCCATAGGGGCTTTTTCCCCCATGTGTTCGACGACTGAGGAATCGTCCCGGGGACCCACCCCGACGATCTACGGAAGCTTCCCCGGTCGGGGAAGGTCTTTTGCGACACCACCTGGTCATCACCCTTGGGAGAGACGAAATGAGCAGGTGGCGGAGACATGCTAGCCATCTCCTTTGAGTCTAGCGACCCCTCTGTCGAGGATCATGGGGAGACATCGCGTGTTGGACTGCAATAATAAGGTTTAAGGTATATCAATATTACAAACCGGTAAGGCTAGATGTTTTCGGATTCTGGTACTTACGAGGTGGCCTAAGGCTTGGTCCGGCGAGGTCGCTCTGGACTGCTATCAACATCCCACACGGAGTTATCCGCGTGGGAGCCCCTAACCCTCTTAGGCGCTTTCACCTCCGGGTTTGTGGGGGCTGCTCTCTTCTTCCTCCCCACTTCCGGTGAGGAGTCGCTTTCTTCTTTCTCTTCATCGTGATCGTCAGCGGACGAAGAGGAAGTCTCGTTTTCGGACATTACGTCCCGAGCGCCCTTTTGACGAAGGCCCTTCTTGGCCCCTTTGGCCGCTTTCTTGGCCGTCTTCTCCGGCACCTCATAAGGTGCTGGAAAGAGCATTTCGGTCAGTAATTGGAATCCTCGGTCTTCGGGCAGCGAGCCGGATAGTTAATCCCCTCCGCTATCTTGATCTAGGCCTGAAAACATGGGTAGGAAAGATTAGGCTTTCTCTTAAAATATGTTAGTAAAGGGTATGCCTTGAAAACATTAAAAGAACTTACCGGGTTAGCCTGGCGTTTCAAGCTAAGCCCGCGATCTTCGGTCGTGGGCGGTGGCGTCTCGCCAGCCTTGAAGAGCACTCTCCAGATTTCTTCGTGCATCGTGCCGAAGAGCTCTAGTAGCGTCTGGTGCTTGGTCGGATCGTACTTGTTGGGATCTATGGTAGGGTGCGTCGACTGCAAATTAAAATTTCCTACGCGCAGAACAACCAAGAACATGCTACGGGAGATGGATCACAGTTCATTACCACTAGACGCACAGTGCCGTGCAGCGGAACAAGAGTTGGGGCAGCGCATCCACGTGGATCGTCTCCTCCTCGTCCGATCTCCCTCGTACAAACGGTGGTCGGTTCCCACGTACAGGTTCTCCGGAGCTGTGCAAGTGCACCGCCTCTAACGGTATCCGCGCGTGCAGGAGGAACATCGTGCGGCGGACTGCTAGGTCCGATCATAGAACCGGTGGTGAATGGAGGTGTTTATTCGCAACACATGCAAACCCTAGTGACAGTGCCGAAGCGATCAACTGCGTGAGTGTGCGGCACCTCCACTATATATATAGGCGTCCGTCACGGGCTCAACACTTGGGCCTCGCACGGACCCTAAAGCCCATAAGTCTACTCAGCCACAATTCGAATACAGTTCGGATCACATCCGAGCACTGTCCTCGGATCCGACCTCGTAGGTTCCTTCCCATAAGCGCGCGACCCCTTAGTTCAAGTGGGCTTGGTCGCAGTTCGGATCACCTCCGAACTGCACGGTTGGTAGCGGCCTCTATCAAGGCATTCCGAACACCAAGAAGACTACGTAGCTGGTTAGCGAACCTGTACACCACACTTCCATTCCTTTTGCCACACGATATATGTTGTTGAGCTCAAGGCGAGTCTGTCATCCTTGTGCTAGCCCGACCTCTTTCTCGTTCCAGTGATGCCGACCACAAACCGGATTATCTCATAATCCTTGTCGCATGGCCATGCTTATCCTGGTCGGATCACACAAAGGGCCCAGAGTATATCTCTCCTGATCGGAGGGGCAAATCCCATCTTGCTCGACCACGTCTCGCAGCATGGTTCTGGACAAACCCGAAACCTACCTTTATAACTACCCAGTTACGGAGTAGCGTTTGGTCGGCCCAAAGCAAGTCTGTCACCATCCCGAGTACATGCGTCAGCTCATGTCTTAGGACATAGAACATATGTTGTACTAGAGACTCACAGATGACATATCATTGCATCTCATAGTTGGGTCTGTCCGACTCGGACCTTATCTCGACTCGGATCCGACTAGGCGAATCCGACCAGATGCTTCCAAGTCCATATTATCCGGCTAGCATCCAATGCTCCATGGCTACTGAGACCAAGCCATCGACCGTGTCATATGCTAGTCTAGTTGGCTGCGCGTCCACACAGCCCTTTCGACTAGGGACCTTTTAGGACAGTCATCATACAATGCATAGTCCCATAAACAAGTCACGTACTTGCTGATACACATCATTGATAATGTCCAAGGACTATGTTTATTCATAAACACATAGGAAATATCATCATACATGATTGCCTCTAGGGCATATCTCCAACAGTCTCCCACTTGCACTAGAGTCAATCTAATAGACATCGAATGCCCATAACTCTAACGTGCCCCTCATGCTTGGGTTGTGGAAGCGGCTTAGTCAACGGATCCGCAACATTTGCATCCGTGTGAATTTTGCATAACTCTACATCACCACTCTTTACGATCGTTCGTATCAGGTGATATTTCCGATCTATGTGTCTGACCTTGTGGTGATTCCTCGGCTCCTTGGCTTGTGCGATGGCACCAGAATTATCACAATAAAGGTCCAACGGTTTTACCGAGGCTGGGAAAATACCAAGATCATCCAGAATGTTCCGGATCCAAACACCTTCCTTTGCAGCTTCACAAGCCGCAATGTATTCGGCTTCTGTAGTAGAATCGGCCACCGTATCTTGCTTGGAACTCATCCAGCTCACTGCTCCTCCGTTCATGACATACACGAATTCGGACTGTGATCGACAATCATCTCTGTCGGTTAGGAAACTAGCATCAGCGTAACCCCTTACGACGAGCTCTTCCTCACCTCCATAAACTAGGAACATCTCTTTAGTCCTTTTCAGGTACTTCAAAATAGTCTTTACCGCTGCCCAGTGACTCTCACCTGGGTTGGCCTGGTATCTACTTGTTAGGCTTATTGCAAAAGCAACATCGGGCCACGTACATATCATGGCATATATGATGGATCTGATTGCCGAGGCATATGGAATCCTACTCATCATGCTTCGCTCATCAGATGTCGAAGGACTCTGAGTCTCGCTTAGCCTTATACCATGTAAGAGTGGCAAGAACCCTTTCTTTGCCTCACTCATGTTGAATCGCTTCAACACTTTATCTATGTACGTGCTCTGGCTTAAGCCGAGCAGCCTCCTTGATCTATCTCTATAGATCTTAATGCCTAAAATGTACATTGCCTCACCAAGGTCCTTCATCGAAAACTTGCCATTCAATGACTCCTTGACTGAGTTCAGCATCGAAATATCATTTCCGATCAGTAGTATGTCATCTACATACAAGATCAAAAACACTATCGAGCTCCCAATTAACTTCTTGTATAAACAAGAGTCCACTTCGCTTTTGATGAAGCCGAAACCAATGACGACCTCATCAAAACGAATGTTCCAGCTCCGAGATGCTTGCCTCAACCCATAAATGGATCTCTTGAGCTTGCATACCTTACTAGTGCTAGTCGGATCGACAAAACACTCAGGCTGTATCATATACACGTCCTAGGTTAAATTTCCGTGAAGGAAAGCCGTCTTGACATCCATCTTCCATATCTTGTAATCGAAATATGCAGCTATAGCTAGTACGATCCTCACCGACTTCAGCATCGCTACCAGCGAGTAAGTCTCGTCGTAGTCAATTCCTTGAACTTGTCCATAACCCTTAACAACAAGACGAGCTTTGTGGATCTGAACATTTCCATCCACATCGGTTTTCTTCTTAAAGACCCATTTGCAACCAATGGTCGTTACGCCAGGCGGCGGATCAACCAAGTCCCAAACTTGATTCTCATCCATGGACTTTAACTCGGATCTCATGGCCTCTAGCCATGCCTCGGAATCAGGGATCACCATCGCTTCTGCATATGTGGCCGGCTCGTCACTTTCTAGCAATAATACATCTCGCACTCTGTGCAATCTTTCCGACCTCCGTGGTTCCGGTGCCGCTTCCACTACGGGTTCCCTGACTGACTCCGGTATGACCTCATCACCAGCCGAGCCATCCCCGAGTGGTCCTCGAATTTCTTCGAGTCGGACCGTCGTCCCATTGGCCTCCCGACTGAGAAAGTCTTTCTCAAGGAAAACCCCGTTCCGAGCAACAAACACTTTGTTCTCTACCCGGTTGTAGAAGTTATAACCCATGGTTTCCCTCGGATATCCCACGAATATGCATTTATCCGACTTGGGTGTAAGCTTGTCTGACATAAGTTTCTTGACAAATGATTCACAACCCCAAATCTTTGGAAAAGACAAACTGGGACTCTTCCTGGTCCACATCTCATGTGGTGTCTTGTCTATGGATTTCGATGGTACCCTGTTAAGTGTGAAAGCTGCAGTTTCTAGAGTGTATCCCCATAATGACAAGGGTAAATCCGACTTGCTCATCGTAGATCGAACCATGTCCAACAAGGTGCGATTCCTCCGTTCTGATACACCATTTCTCTGTGGCGTACCCGGATGTGTGAGCTGAGGTACTATACCTCTACTTTTCAGATGATCATCAAACTCCTGGCTCATGTACTCACCTCCACGATCAGATCATAGAAGTTTTATAGTCTTGCCGAGCTGATTCTCCACCGCATTTTGAAAATCTTTGAACTTTTCAAAAGTCTCTGACTTGTGCCTCATCAAATAGATATATCCGTATCTACTCAAGTCGTCGGTAAAAGTCACGAAGTACTGATAGCCACCTCTGGCAGTTGTGCTCATTGGTCCACACACATCACTGTGTATCAGTTCCAATAGCTCGTATGCCCTCTCACAACTCTTTGCGAAAGGAGAGTTAGTCATCTTGCCGAGCAAGCATGATTCGCATGTCTCGAACGACCCAAAGTCGGTCGAAGTTAGGAGTCCATCATCATGGAGCTTCTTCATGCGTTTCAGACTAATGTGTCCAAGCCGGCAATGCCAGAAGTATGTTGGATTTATCTCATTGGGCTTATGCCTCTTGACATTCACGTTATAGACCGGTTCATGTTCTAGATTCAATATAAATAACCCATCAACAATGGGTGCATAGCCGTGGAACATGCCATTCAAATAAATCAAACAACCATTGTCCTTTAAATTGAATTCATAACCCCGACACATCAAGCATGAGGCAGAAATAATGTTCCGACTAAGTGCAGGAATGCAATAACAATTATTCAATTCCAAAATAAATACAGAAGGAAGCCGGAGCTGCATTGTGCCGACCTCCAATGTAGCAACTTCTGCTTTGTTGCCGACCCTGATGTCAATCTCCCCTTGTGCCACATGCCTAGTTCTTACCAGCCCCTGCATCGAGTTGCAAATATGAACAACCGATCTGGTATCAAATACCCAAGAGCTACTAGGTATGTCATCAAGGTAAACGTCTATAACATATGCAACAAGTGTACCTTTGCCTGAAGCAGCATTCCCGGCCTTCTTGCCATGATCTGCAAGCCACTTGCTACAATTCCTCTTCCAGTGACCAGTTTCCTTGCAATGATAGCAAATGGTCTTTGAGTCTGGTCCAGACTTTGACGCAGCGGTGGAGGTTACCATCTCCGTGCCCTTTGCCTTAGCCTTCTTCTTAGACCAACTCTACTTGAACTTAGCCGATTTCTGCACCATCAGCACTTGATGCGTGCCTTTCTTAATATCCTGCTCTGCCACTTTGAGCATCCCATGCAATTCAGTGAGCTTCTTATCCATGCCATGCATATGATAGTTCGTGATGAACGCCCCATAGCTGGGCGGAAGAGAACCCAGAACTGCATCAGTAGCCAGCTCATCCAAGAGCGGGAAGCCCAACTGATCCAAAGCTTGCACATATCGATCATCTTGATCACATGCGGGCTCAGTGGATCACCTTCCTTCAGCTTACAATCCATAAGGATCGCTAGATGTTGAACCTTTCGGTCCTAGCCTGCACCTGAAACATGCTCTTGAGACTCTCGATCATATCGAAAGCCCCAACGTCTTTGAAATGCTGCTACAAATCGGGCTCCATACAAGCCAGCATGAGGCAGCTAATCTCGTTTGATTCATCAACGAGTTTCTGGTAGGCATTCTTGGTTGTGGTACTAGCATTATCGGCAGGTTCCTCTGGAAGTGGATCCTCTAGAACATGTTCCTTTTTATCATGCTTGAGAACAATTCTCAAATTTCTATACCAGGTAGTAAAGTTTGTTCCATTCAGTTTATCCTTTTCCAGAATTGATTTCAATGCAAAGTTGGGTTGAGCAGGTGGTGCCATTGATCTATAACAGAAAAATATACAATCACTAAGCAATGTGTTTATGTAGAGTAATTCTAGGATTAAATAGAAATACTCCCACTGAAGTCAGCATCCCTCCGCAAACTCTCAGTGACTCAGGATCCAACTAGCACATGCGACTAGTGAGCTTTAGCATCACTGCTAGACAACATGCCTATCCGGTAAGCAACTCCTTGCTAATCGTATCTCTATACGACTCCTGTCGGTCAGGTAGGTATCTCATACCCCGGCTCCCGACCTCTTTTGCCACAAGGCCCAAAACCGTTCTGATAGCCTTGTCAAGTCGACCTAATGCAGTGCATGCCCGTGTCCAACACGAACCCTTCAGTTCAAGGACACCAAGCAGCACCCCAATTTTATGAGCCCACTACTAGACGTACTTGACGTGCGAAGGTGCAACATCGGGGATGGCAATTCGCTTGATATTCATGAGGGATCTTTCTACCATTCTAACATGCATAGAAAACAAGGAAGCATAACAATCACAAATAAACACATATTGTGAAATAGTATGGCTCCTTCATGGTTGTTCTTCCAGGTCGGCTCCAACTCCGATGACCATCTAGAAACTCCATCTTGTTTGTCACGCTGGGACGCCAAGCCACCAACCTGATCTCTATTATCCAACTACTACAACTAGTAATGAATTTTACATAGAGTCACAAGTCGACACGCAGGTCGTTATACAATATAATGACAACACTTTGGCTCCTGTCGGCTGCCAAACATGACACGCAGGCCATGTATAATTTACACACATGCATCACATACACATAAGCCATACTATTCACATCAAACCCTGCAAAATAAAGTTATGCATAGAATCGCATTCTACTGGTTTGAGTGATCGTGTACGAAATACAAGGCGCTACACACACGGCGATCCCAATGGCGGATAACCGACTGGTAGGGGTGGATCGTGTCACGGCCTCATCGATCCCAATCAACAGAAAACATAGCCACATCGATCCCCATGTGCAGTTGATCTCATCAACCGTACACACAGCCAATCTTATCAATGACAACAAATCTCATCTATTGCCTCCACATATCTAATATGCATACGATCTGAATCCAAATCCTATATCAGAGGCTCTGATACCACTCTTGGGATCTACAGTAGGGTGCGTCGACTGCAAATTAAAATTTCCTACGCGCAGAAGAACCAAGAACATGCTACGGGATATGGATCACAGTTCGTTACCACTAGACGCGTAATGCCGTGCAGCGGAATAAGAGTTGGGGCAGCGCGTCCGCGTGGATCGTCTCCTCCTTGTCCGATCTCCCTCGTACAACCGGTGGTCGGTTCCCACGTATAGGTTCGCCGGAGCAGCACAAGTGCACTGCCTCTAATGGTATCCGCGCGTGCAGGAGGAACGTCGTGCGGCGGACTGCTAGGTCCGATCACACAACCGGCGAGTGGAGGTGTCTATTCGCAACACATGCAAACCCTAGTGACAGCGCCGAAGCGATCAACTGTGTGAGTGTGCGGCACCTCCACTATATATATAGGCGTCCGTCACGGGCTCAACACTTGGGCCTCGCACGGACCCTAAAGCCCATAAGTCTACTCGCCCACAATCCGAATATGGTTCGGATCACATCCGACCGGTGTCCTCGGATCTGTCCTCGTAGGTTCCTTCCCTTAAGCGCGTGACCCCTTAGGTTCAAGTCGGCTTGGTCGCAGTTCGGATCACCTCTGAACTGCACGGTTGGTAGCGGCCTCTAGCAAGGCATGCCGAACACCAAGCATACTATGAAGCTGGTTAGCAACCCTGTACATCACACTTCCATTCCTTTTTCCACACGATATATGTTGTCGAGCTCAAGGCGAGTCTGTCATCCTTGTGCTAGCCCGACCTCTTTCTCGTCCCAGTGATGCCGATCACAAACCGGATTATCTCATAATCCTTGTCGCATGGCCATGCTTATCCTGGTCGGATCACACGAGGGGCCCAGAGTATATCTCTCCTGATCGGAGGGGCAAATCCCATCTTGCTCGACCACGTCTCGCAGCATGGTTCTGGACAAACCCGAAACCTACCTTTATAACTACCCAGTTATGGAGTAGCATTTGGTCGGCCCAAAGCAAGTCTGTCACCATCCTGAGTACATGCGTCAGGTCAGGTCTTAGGACATAGAACATATGTTGTACTAGAGACTCACAGATGACATATCGCTGTGTCTCATAGTTGGGTCTGTCTGACTTAGACCTTATCTCGACTCGGATCCGACTACGTCGAATCCGACCAGATCCTTCCAAGTCCATATTATCCGATTAGCATCCAATGCTCCATGGCTAGTGAGACCAAGCCATCGACCGTGTCATATGCTAGTCTAGTTGGCTGCGCGTCCACACAGCCCTTTCGACTAGGGACCTTTTAGGATAGTCATCATACAATGCATAGTCCCACAAACAAGTCACGTACTTGCTGATACACATAATTGATAATGTCCATGGACTATCTTTATTCATAAACACATAGGAAATATCATCATACATGATTTCCTCTAGTGCATATCTCGAACAGTACTCCCACAGATAGCAAGTCCGGCGTTGGCACGGAAGGACCCGACGAATGAGCATGACCTAGACCATGTTGACAAGCTTGATCTTCCTATCCATCATGTTCTGGACGCATGTCTGGAGCCCAGTCAGCTCGTCCGAGGGACCCCAGGTTAGGCCCCTCTCTTGCCAAGAGGTGAGCCGCATCGGGATTCCGGATCGGAATTCAGGGGCCACCACCTAGTTGGTGTCACGCGGCTCGGTGATATAGAACCACCCGATTGCCACGCTTTCACCGTCTCCGTGAACGAGCCTTCGGGCCAGGTAACATTGGGCATCTTGCCCACCATGGCGCCTCCGCACTCTCCTTGTTGGCCGCTCACCACCTTCGGCTTTACATTGAAGGTCTTCAGCCATAGGCCGAAATGAGGTGGGATGCGGAGAAAGGCCTCACACACGACAATGAATGCCGTGATGTTGAGGATGAAGTTGGGAGCTAGGTCATGGAAGTCTAGCCCGTAGTAAAACATCAGTCCACGGACGAAGGGGTGAAGAGGGAAGCCTAGCCCGTGGACGAAATGTGTGAGGAACACACTCGTGGGGCTCTGGAGTAGGGACGATCTGTCCTTTGGCAAGGAGTCGGTGAGCGATCTCCTTGGCCAGATATCCGTCCTCCCGCAGCGCCTTGATGTCCTTCTTGACGGAGGAGGCCATCCACTTACCCCCAGCTCCGGATCCAGACATCTTTGGAGTGCTTTCTCGCTCGAGGGAAATGCTAAAGACTTGGGCGCTGGATCTCAGGGACGGAAGGACTGAGGAGGAGCTGAGGTGTGGGTGAAGGAAGGGAATCCTTATCCCCTTATAAAGGTCACGAATATCAAGCGTCTCCCCAGTCGCCTTAAACTCTCCTACTCCCAAGGATTGTGCAAACGGCATGGTTGGGTCGCCCACGCCCGTATTGATGAGAATCCCGTAATAAGGGGACACGATCTCTGCTTCGACAAGACGTGCCAATGGCAACCACGTCTCGAAATGTGGAGTGGCAGACGAAAAATGGTTCGAAATTATGTCGGTACATACGTGAGGTCATCAGCAGATTAGCCTTGTGTAAAAATATATAATATCTCTACGGGTATGTATGGTGTGTGGGTGATAGGTCCGGATACTATCATCGCATCCGAAGACTATCTTGAAGTTCAGATAGAAGGGAACCTGCATTGCAATGCCGAATACAATCTGCGCGTCGGACTCCTCTTCATTGAAGCCAGGTCCAGGGGCTACTGAGGGAGTCCTGGACTAAGGGGTCCTTGGGCGTCCGGCCTGTTATCCATGGGCCGGACTAATGGGCTGTGAAGACGTGAAGGCCGAAGACTGTACCTGTGTCCGGATTGAACTCTCCCTGGCGTGGAAGGCAAGCTTGGCGACTGACTATGAATATTCCTTCTTATGTAACCGACTCTATGTAAACCCTAGATCCCCCCCGGTGCCTATATAAACCGAAGGGGTTAGTCCGGAAAGGACACATTCATTACCATAGTCATCCAAGTTAGACTTCTAGGGTTTAGCCATTACGATCTCGTGGGAGATCAACTCTTGTAACACCCATATTCATCAAGATCAATCAAGTAGAACGTAGGATATTACCTCCATAGAGAGGGCCCGAACCTGGGTAAACATCGTGTCGCCTGTCTCCTGTTACCATCGATCCTAGATGCACAGTTCGGGACACCCTACCCGAGATCCGCCGGTTTTGACACCGACACCGAGTTACCCCTTTGAAAGGTATTAAGAGGTTCCACACTCGGGGGAAAGCTCCCACCCAGATACATTGGTCTGTTCCCAGTCATGACAAGGGTTGGTTAAGTGGCTTACCAGTTAAAACTATCGCACAAGGTATCCGAGGTTCACGATGTCTTCCACGTATCTCAATTACAGAAGTGCATCTCACCACCTGAAAAACGGTCAGATCTGACCGAACTAGAGATTACTAAGGACTTAACATATGAGGAGAAACCTTTACGAATATTGGATGAGATGGAACGAGTCCCCCACAGTAAGTCAATAAAGTTTTACAAGGTACAGTTGGAACATCATACCAACAAGGATGAAGCCACCTGGGAAAGGGAGGATTTCTTAAGGACTGCATACCCTGATTTGTTTCCTAAGAAACTGAATCTCGAGGATGAGATTCATCCTAAGGGGGGAGGTTTGTGACACCCTAGATTTTGCCCTTTTTCTTTTTATTGGATTAATTGAATATTTGAATTTGCATTTGGTTTTTTAGTCAATTCTTTTGGACTTACCACTTGCAAATCAATTTGATTTTCTTCCAAGTGAGTTCTATCATCCTTAAACCCTCTCTAGACCTCACCCCTCTCTCTATAATGCCACGGGATGATTTTTTTGATGACATAATATTCATTTTCCTTCTGAAAATGAATGTTTTCTCACTATGCTATGAAGCAACCCTCATTTTTCTTGCTCCATAAGTCACAAGAAAATTCCCAAATATTCTTTGGGTCATGCTTCACCTTCCCGTGCAAAAAATTTCCACTATCCTTTGTATTATTTTAGCTAAGGAAAATGATTTTGCTTTTGTCCAAAAAAGGCACTTTGTGAAGCAAGTGTAATTTTCCTTGATCTGTTGGAGCTGAATTTTTTACCACTTCATTACCTTCCTAAGAGAAGCTTAACCACCAAAAAACATCCTTTTTCATCAAGCCATTTGTCCATAGCTTGTTGAACAAGTTTTTGTCCAAAAACATTATGCGAGTCTATAGTCTTGTCCTTGGAGTTAGGTGGCAATCTAAGGGCTCTTCACTGACTAGCTTCGAAGGGAAAACACGCTGGACGGAGTTTGCACTTTGCGAAAGCACTGCATATGCTAGTGTACACAATGACCGCGCAGGCGCAAGGTGTTCGACATGCAATCGCCGCGCTATGGGCATCGGGGCCCTCTACCGCAGCCCGTCTCTCCTCCTTTCACCACCATAGCTTGCCCCTCCCACTCAGTAGCCTACTCCCCTCCACATGGCCTTGCCTTGCACCTCTCCGACGCTGGCAGGCCACACGCCGGAAGAAAGCGAAGCACAACTGGGCGGAACAGTGCACGCGAGTGCGCCGCTTGCCCCACCTAATGCGTTGCACTCTGCTTGCACGCGTCCCTGGCTTCTCCGCGTCACACTACTTCTTCCCCAAGACTAGCCCGAGCAACTCTCACTCCCAGTGTGCTGGAAGCTCTTCTCCTGCGGAGCTCAATGCACTGTCACCCTCCATCTATAAATAGAACCCTCCCCGAGCCGTTCGAATAATCACAATCCTCTTCTTTGGCCACAAATCGAGTTCCTAGCTAGTGCGGGAAGGCGGGGACGGCCTCCTGCCATCGATCCTCACCAGAGTTGGCCACAGATCCCCGACGACCGTCCTCGTGCTCCGGTCATCTCCGTCTTCGCCCCTCTGTCTCCGTCGATCTTGTGGTGCTCTCCTGAGTATGCCGGTACTTTTGGTTCGCTGAATCATCACCGGAACCACCGTCTCCGATGAGCACTGCCGCCCGCCATCTCTAGAGAAGAAGCCTGGGCTACCGTTCGTCCACCTCAGCTGTCTCCATGAGTATGTGTGTGTTTGCTATGATGAGTTGGACCCATTCCCCCTCTCCTCGACGACCGCCGTGGTCTCCTCCCTGGAGAACCACCGGTGACATGGCCGTCGTGCCCTGTTCTTCTCCCCCTCTCTCAATCCTGACAGTGGGACCCCACTGTTAGTCTGTCTCTCCCTCCCGAAGTGTTCTCTAAGCGGAGGCGCATTATGAAAATACGCGTTCGACGTGGCCTCCTCTGGCAATTTGTTTAAACTCATTTAAATCCAAAATTTGACCAGAACTTTGACCGGCTCTAGATTCAATTCTATAAGTCCAAATGACTTGATTCTTTTTGCATTAATTTTGTATTGAGCTATAGTTTCTGTATTCCAAGTTTGAGAATTTATCTTGCAGTAGATAATTTCTGGTGCATTAAAATGCTTTATGCGACATTTTCTTTTAGCACTTAAATTATTTCCAGAAGGTTCTAATTGTGTTGGAGAAGACCAGGAGTATTGTGACACACCTCTGAACTAAGGCAATCCACAACATTAATTTGCATGGATGGCATTGAAATAGTAATGGTTTTATTTTAATTAAATTCATTTTATGCATTTAAGTTGAAATAATTTGCTATATGAAACTTGTGAATATTATTTGATCCTTGTTATATCTATGAAGTAGAGTATATGTCATCTTGGTATTATGTGCACTAGCGATCATTTCATGTGCTCATGCTATATATGATGCATTCATCATCGATATTCATGAACCTTGTACTTCATTGCATACTATGGCTTGAATCATTTTTAAATTCAAGTTAAATATGATGTTAACTCAACTTGGACAACTATTGATCGAGTCATGGTGTCACCGAATCAAGCTCACCAATGCAACCACACTTGCGTGGATGGGGAGGCCGTAATTTGGTATGTTGGCATACCTCTTGCCGGTGCTCCAACTAGGGAAGGTTATGCGCTTATGCTGCACTGGCCCGGTGGGTAGGCATAACCTTGTGGGCCCATAGTTTTATGGTACCATTGTCCCCATTTGGGACCGTTTGTTTTTGTTTTGCCATGACGATGGCTGGCCATGAAGGTGGCAGATGTCCAGAGTGGGCATCCGAGGCCACCCATGACATAGCCCAAAGGAGAGTTTGTCAGAGTGTCCGGGAGAGTGTCTTGCAATAGATCAGTTTTGTCGGAATGTCGTTGGTCCACCCGAATGGGAGCACGAGGCCATGAATTCCTTGGTGTGGGTATAGTGTAATAAGCTCTGCAGAGTGTGGGTCAACTGAAATAAACAATCGACACGCATAATAACACCGAGATGGCACAAGCAGAAGTTGGTGATCTTTTGAGGGTCACTATGGTTGGTTTTGATGTGATCTAGTGAGGATCACAATGGTAAGTTGTTGATGGTGGTTACGAGGTAACCTGAGATGGTAAGTTGGTCTGAGGGACCGTGATCATGAACCATGTACACTTCACAGATATAGTATCATGCTCATGTTAATGCATTCAACTTTTTAAATGCCTTGTTGTTGTTTATAATGTTTGCTTTGCTTGATGTGAGCTTGCGAGTACATTCAAAGTACGCAGCTGGCGTATCATGCCAGATGCAGGGGAAGCCGTAGTAGCAGTTGGTGTCGTTCGGTTCATCGCGATCTACGCCGTGTCCCAGAAGTGTCCATGCAGAGTGGAGTCCCGCTACCTCTTCATTCCACTACCGAGTAGGAGTATCACCTTTCATCGAGGCCCCTGAGATGTCTACTCAATAATGCCCATAAGTTCAGCCGCACTGTGTGTGTTGCTTGGCCTCGACTTCTATTTAATATGTAAAACTTTGTATCCGCAAGAGATCAATAAAGCAGTTGATTTATGTACCAAGTTGTTGTGTATTGCCAGAAGACTTGATCTTTGGGCTGGCAATGCAAGGTAAACCGGTTGCTATGAGCCGGGGTGCCATAGGTCCCATGTTAGATGCGTGTCACGCCAGAGTCGCGCCAGGGAGAGACGAGCGCCGCACGATCCAGGTTAATCGAATGTCTCACGAGGCGGTTGATGCCATCGACGAATCAGCTGGTTAAAAAAACTTTTTCCTATTAAATGAGCGATGATAGGTGCCGGTCCATGCAGCTGTTTGATTGGAGTGAGCTAGACCGCATGATCTGTTCTTCCTATCCCTCCATCTCTTCTTCCTCCGCACATGAAATCAAAAAAATCCTCCATTCCTCTCCTCCCCAGAGCAAGCTAACCGCGCCCCCGCCACCACCCGAGCTCGTCTGAGACCGCTGGCCCTTGGTCCTCGTGCTCACGGTCTCCTATCGCCACACGTTGTTGGACGAAAAAATATGGATGCGGTCGTGGTAACATTTTCATTGCCAGGATAGCAAAATGGAGATGCAGTTGCTACAAAAAACATCCTCCTCATCACCACCAGTTGTAGCTAGTGGTACAGGTCACAAACATTGTCGACGGTCATTGGTGAACGATTTTGATTACCAGCCATAGCAAAACGAAGACATGGTTGCAGCAAAAAACATCGTGGTTGTCACCGCTGGTTGCATTGCCGCTCGCGACTCCATCGTCTCCTGGTTGCTGATTCCACTTGTCTTCATTGTAGCAAAAAAACTCGCCGGTGGAAGCTTGTGGGTTGTCGGTTGAAACAAAAAATAGTTGTCGGCATGTTCGTCGTCACAAAACAAACAACCAATTGTAGCAAAAAATGTTGTTGGTTCCAGCTCCAAATTTGGCCGTTTCCGGCAAAACCAGATCCCACTTCTAGCTCCCAGCTTTGGTTGGTTGAAGCAAATCCAGTAGTTGGTTCAAACTACGTCCTCGGCCAGTGGCAGCAAAAAAACAGCTGGATCTAGCTTGAACTTTGCTGCTTCCAGCAAAACCAAAACACAACGCTGGACAACGTCCTCTGCTGCTTCCAGCAAAACCAACACACAATGCTGCACAACATCCCCGAACAAGCATGACAGCTCTGGTGCACCCCCTCGGTTGTAGCACTTTGCGCTTGGTTGTAGTAGGGGGAGGGGAGCGGCGAGGGAGAGCATGTATGTGCGGTCACATGCTGCAGAGAAGGGGGAGGAAGAAGCAGAGGAGCAACGGGTGCACGGGGGTAGCATTTATGACGAGAGAGAAAGAGAGAAGATGCGGGAGGTGGAAGAAAGAGAAGATAGGTAGTGTAGATGGTCCCTGCAACCTATGTGTCGCCAGTTGCTTCATTAGGAGCATGTGCGTGTGGACGCGGCCTTCCTTTGGACCCATGCCAAGGTGTGCGTGATGGGTCCATCACTAGACAGTCGAGGGGACATTCCTTTGGACCCATGCTAATGTCTCATGTATCTCATTCTCTTTTTTTTATTCCATGCCATTTTTCTGCGCCTAATATATATAGCAAGGACCTTTTTGTGCAAAAAATGGTGTTTCATTCATCAAGAATTGTCATTACAATCTGATTGGCATAGCTGGCTAATCTCATTTGGGCAGTGTCACCGTGCGAGATGATGTCTTCCCCATTTGGGTAAATACATATTTCAAATTTCTATGTACATGCAAAAATTGATGTTCTCGGCTTTAACACAATAGTTTTTTGGATTCCTCAAGAAGTGCAGCCACTAGAGATCGGTTCAAGTCATGGTCATGTAACATAACAATGATGACACTACAGTCTGACTTCAAGATAATAGGCTCTATACTGCACTCTAACACAAGGCAAATGCCCTCTGCACATGCCGATGTCTCAGATTCCAGGGCACTTGAACAAGTATGAAGGAATCAACAAGATGCGAATATTTTCCCTTATTATTCCTCAAAATCATTCCCGCTCCTCCCATTCCATCATCCTCACTAAATGCTCCATCAATGTTCAGTTTGTTGCAACCCGACGGAGGCAGATTCTGGCTAGTAGGGGAAGTAGTCGGGTGATCAGGTGGTTCCGGGGCACATGGCATCGAGGATCCTGTTCGTACGCCACCACATCTTGCCCTTCTCCAAGTTAGCTTCTAGGTGCTGCTTGATACATAACAGTGAACTGATCTAGCTGTTAAGACACCTTCTAGAAGCAACGATGGGCGGGGCTGGTTTGTTGAGCCGGCTATCAATAGGGCACTGGTGAAGAAAATGTAGCAGCCACTTTGCCCCGATGTTATTTATCTCCTCGAGCCTCATTCATGTGCCAGTGTTTGTTCATAGCCCGCGAAAGACCTTGCACCAAAGGACATCTACAGAACGTGTGGAACGTGTCCTTGCATTCCACCCCACAAATCATACATATATCAGATCTCTCAATGTGCCATTTCTATTTATTTTCCATTGCGGCCAACGAATTCGTAGCAAGGTGCCATGCAAAAATGTGTACCTTGGGAGGGGCAGGGCACCCCCACAATGCTTTCTATATAGCACATGTGTCGTTTGGTGCGTTGCTCATGTGATAACCCACAAGTATAGGGGATCACAACCATTTCGAGGATAGAGTATTCAACCCAAATTTATTGATTAGACACAAGGGGAGCCAAAGAATAATTGTAAGTATTAGCAATTGAGTTTTCAATTCAACCACACCCGGAGACTAAATATCTATAGCACAGTGATCAGTAGCATAGCAGTACAGTAATTTGGTAGTGATAGCAGTAGTGGTACAAGTTAATAGTAAGTTAGTAACAGTAATAGTAGTAGCAGTAATTATGTAGCAGTTGTGACAGTAGCAATAGTAATCGTAACGCGACAAGAACAATATACGAAAAGCTTGTAGGCATTGGATCAGTGACAATGTTGGATAATATTCATCATGTAATAGTCATAACCTAGGGTGACACAGAACTAGCTCCAATTCATGAATGTAATGTAGGCATGTATTCCGTAAATAGTCATACATGCTTATGGAAAAGAACTTGCATGAGATCTTCTGTCCTACCCTCTGTGGCAGCGGGGTCCATAAGGAAACTAAGGGATATAAAGGCCTCCTTTTGATAGAGAACCAGAACAAAGCATTAACACATAGTGAATACATGAACTCCTCAAACTACGGTAATCACCGGAAAGAATCCCAATTATTGTCACCTTGGGGTATGCGGATCATAACACGTAATAGGTGCATATAACTTGCATGATAGGATCAAGAACACAAATATATTAGTGAAAACATAAATGGTTCAAATCTGAAATCATGGCACTCGGGCCCTAGTGACAAGCATTAAGCATAGAAAAGTCATAGCAACATCAATCTCAAACCCTAATGGATACTAGGGATCAATCCCTACCAAAACAAACTCAATTACATGATGAATCTCATTCAACCCATCACCGTCCAGCGAGCCTACAAAGAGATTACTCACTCCCGGTGGTGAGCATCATGAAATTGGTGATGGATGATGGTTGGTGTTGACGATGACGACGAATCCCTCTCTCCGGAGCCCCTAACAGACTTTAGGTCTGGCCTCCAAATGAAGAACAAGAGCTGGCGGCGGCTCCGTATCATATAACGCGATGAAACTTCCTCTCCTAATTTTATCTCAATAAATAGGAATTTATAGTATCGAGATTAGGGTTAGCGGATCCATGAAGGACCCACCACCCACGAGGGCATGCCTAGGGGGTAGGCGAACCCTGGTGCCGTGTGGGCACAGGGTGGCCACCTCCGGTGGATCTTGATACATCCATTTTGCATCATGTTTTCCTAATGTTATTTATGATGTTTTTATGCATAATAATTCTCTATGGAGTAATTCTAATGCCTTTCTCTCATAATATGCAAGGTTTACACAAAGAGGGAGAATGCCGGCAGCTGGAATTCTGGACCTGAAAAAGCTATGTCTGAGTCACCTAATCTGCACATCTCCAAATGAGCTAAAAATTTACTGAGAATTGTTTTGGAGTATATGAAAAATACTAGAGCAAATAACTACCAGAGGAGGCCAACCAGGTGGGCACAACGCACTTGGGCACGCCAGGCAGCCCAGGCGCACCCTGGTGGGTTGTGCCCTCCTCGGCCCACCTCCGGTGCCCATCTTGTGTTATATAAGTCATTTTGACCTAGAAAAAAAATAAGCAGAGGAGTTTCGGGATGAAGCACCGCCGTCTCGAGGCAGAACTTGGGCAGGAGCACTTTTACCCTCCGGCAGAACGATTCCACCGAGGGAACTTCCCTCCCGGAGGGGGAAATCATTGTCATCATCATCACCAACAACCCTCTCATCTTTGGGATGCCAATGTTCATCAACATCAGCATATCCTCTCAAATCCTAGTTCATCTCATGTTTGCAATCTTTGTACCAGAACCTTAGATTGGTACATGTGGGTGACTAGTGTTGTTGATTACATCTTGTAGTTGATTACTATATGGTTTATTTATGGAAGCTCATATGTTTAGATCCATTATGCTATTTAATACCCCTATGATCTTGAGCATGATTATCATTTGTTAGTAGTTACTTCCGTTCTTGAGGTCATGGGAGAAATCATGTTGCAAGTAATCATGTGAACTTGATATGTGTTTGATATTTTGATAGTATGTATGTGGTGATTCCCTTAGTGGTGTCCTCTGAACGTCGACTACATGACACTTCACCATATTTTGGCCTAAGGGAATGCATTGTGGAGTAGCAATTAGATGATGGGTTGCGAGAGTGATAGAATCTTAAACCCCAGTTTATGCGCTATTCCGTAAGGGACCGATTGGATCCAAAAGTTTAATGCTATGGTTAGAATTTATTCTTAATACTTTTCTCGTAGCTGTGTATGCTTGCGAGGTGTTTAATCATAAGTAGGAGGTTTGTTCAAGTAAGAACAACACTTAAGCACCGGTCCACCCACATATCAAATTATCAAAGTAGCGAACACAAATCAAACCAACATGATGAAAGTGACTAGATGAAATTCCTGTGTACCTTCAAGAACGCTTTGCTTATTATAAGAGACTGTTTTGGCCTATCCTTTGCCACAAAAGGATTGGGCTACCTTGCTGCACTTTATTTACCGTTACTGTTACTTCCTTGTTCCAAATTACTTTGCTATCAATCTACTCGTTACCGACAATTTCAGTGCTTGCAGAGATTACATTGCTGAAAACCACTTGCCATTTCCTTCTGCTCCTCGTTGGGTTCGACACTCTTACTTATTGAAAGGACTATGATTGATCCCCTATACTTATGGGTCATCAAGGCTCTTTTCTGGCACCGTTTCCAGGGAGTGAAGCGCTCTTGGTAAGTGGAAATTGGGAATGAAAAATTATTACTACGTGCTGAAATTTATTGTCACTTGTTACTATGGAGAACCATCCTTTGAGGGGTTTGTTTGGGGTATCTTCACCTCGACCAGAACCACAATTAGTTGCCCCTCAACCTACTGCACCTACTGAAAATATTGGTCATGAAATTCCTTTGGGTATAATAGGACAACTGCTAGCTAATCCTTATGCAGGAGATGGAACTGAACATCCTGATATGCACTTGATATATGTGGACGAAATTTGTGAATTATTCAAGCTTGCAGGTTTATCTAGAGATGAAACTAAGAAGAAGGTTTTCCTTTATCTTTAAAGAGAAAAGCATTGACATGGTATAGTCTATGCGATGATATTGGAGCTTGGAACTGGAATTTCACCAAAAATTTATCCTATGCATCTAGTTCATCGTGATCGGATTTACAAATATAATTTTTGGCCTCGTGAAGGATAAAGTATCGCTCTAGCTTGGGGGGGCTTAAGTAAATGTTATATTCATGCCCCAATCATGAGCTCTCTATAGAAATTATCATTCAGAACTTTTATGCTCGGCTTTCTCGTGATGATCAATCCATGCTCGATGCCTTGTACTGGTTCCTTTATGAAGAAGACTATTGAATTCAGGTCGGATGTTTTAGAAATAATTAAGTGCAACTCTGAAGATTGGGAACCCGACGAAGGTAAAGTGTCAGGTATTAAGCTTGAGTTTGATTGTGTTAAATCTTTTATGAATACTGATGCATTTCAAAAGTTTAGCACAAAATATGGACTTGACTCTGAGATACTAGGCTCTTTTTGTGAATCTTTTTCTACTCATGTTGATCTCCCTAAGGAGAAGTAGTTTAGATATCATACCCCTATTAAAGAAAAAATTAAAGATCTGGTTGTAGTTAAATATGAAACTATTATTTACAATGTTGATCCAGTTGTGCCTACTACTTATACTGAAAAACCACCTTTCCAAGTTAGGATAAAGGAACATGCCAAGGTTTCAACTATGGTTAGCAAAAGTAATATTAGAGCTCCCAAACCTGCTGAACAAATCAAAGTAGAACCTAGTGTTGCTATGGTTAAAGAACTCTTGGTAGAAAACATATATGGGCATGTTATTTATTTCTATGATGAAGCTGCTAGAATTGCTAAACCCGATGAAAAAGATAAACATAGACCTGTTGTTGGCATGCCTGTTGTGTCAGTCAAAATAGGAGATCATTGTTATCATGGTTTATGTGCTAGTGTGAGTGCTATTCCTTTTACCTTATACGAAGAAATTATGAATGACATAGCACCCGCTGAAATAGAAGATACATATGTTACTATTAAACTTGCTAATAAAGACACTATCACACCACTTGGGGTTGTTAGAGATGTTGAAGTCTTGTGTGGGAAAATAAAATATCCTACTGATTTTCTTGATCTTGGTTCCCCACAAGATGATTTTTGTCCAATTATCTTTGATAGACCTTTCTTGAACACCGTCAATGCTATTATAGATTGTCATAAACAAACTATGAGTGTTAGCTTTGGTGATTTATCTCATGAATTTAATTTCTCCAAGTTTAATAGACAACCTCATAAGAAAGAATTGCCTAGTAAGGATGAAATAGTTGGTCGTGTTTCTATTGACGTGCCTCCTGCTGACCCACCAAAACAATATTTGCTAGACCATGAAAATGATATGCATATGCATGAAAGAAATGAAATAGATAAGATCTTCTTTCAACAACGACCTATGCTTAAACACAATTTTCCTGTTGAAACTCTAGGAGGTCCTCCTCCACCTAATGGTGATCCTGTGTTTGAATTAAAACAATTTCCTAACACTTTTAAATATGCTTATCTTGATGAGAAAAATATATATCCTATTATTATTAATGCTAACCTTTCAGAACGTGAAAAGGAAAGATTATTGAAAATTATGAAGAAGCACCGAGCTGCTATTGGATATACTCTTAATGATCTTAAGGGAATTAGTCCCACTCTCTGTCAGCACAAGATTAATATGGAACCAGATGCTAAACCCGCTGTTGATCACCAACGACGTTTGAATCCTAAGATGAAAGAAGTGGTAAGAACTGAAATACTGAAAACTCTGGAAGTAGGTATAATCTATCCCATGTCTGATAGTAGATGGGTAAGTCCTGTTCACTGTGTACCTAAGAAGGGACGTATTACTGTTGTTCCTAATGATAAAACTGAACTAATTCCACAAAGGATTGTCACTAGCTATAGAATGGTAATCGATTTCAGAAAATTAAATAAAACAACTAGAAAAGATTATTACCATTTGCCTTTTATTGATAAAATGCTAGAAAGACTATGTAAGCACACACACTTTTGTTTTCTTGATGTATATTCTGGTTTTTCTCAAATACCTCTTTCACAACCTGCTCAAGACAAAACCACCTTTACTTGTCCTTTTGGAACTTATGCTTATAGACGTATGCCTTTTGGATTATGCAATGCACCTACTACCTTTCAAAGATGTATGACTGTTATATTCTATTATTTTTGTGTAAAGATTGTTGAGGTTTTCATGGATGATTTTTCCGTTTACGGAACTTCTTTTGGTGATTTCTTAAGCAACCTTGATCGAGTTTTGCCGAGATGTGAGCAAACTAATCTTGTCTTGAATTGGGAGAAGTGCCACTTTATGGTTAATGAAGGTATTGTCTTGGGACATAAAATTTCTGAATGAGGTATTGAGGTGGATAAAGCTAAATTTGAGGGAATTGAGAAAATGCCATGTCCTAGAGATATTAAAGGTATTCGTAGTTTTCTCGGTCATGCTGGCTTATATAGGAGGTTTATTAAAGAATTCTCTAAAATTTCTAGGCCTCTTACAAATCTTTTACAAAAGGATGTTCCATTTGTTTTTTTATGATGATTATGTAGAAGCCTTTGAAACACTTAAGAAAGCCTTAACTTCTGCACCTATTGCTCAAGCACCTGATTGGAATTTGCCTTTTGAAATTGTGTGTGATGCTAGTGATTATGTTGTTGGTGCTGTTCTAGGACAAAGAGTTGATAAGAAATTAAATATTATCCATTATGCTAGTAAAACTCTAGACAGTGCCCAAAGAAATTATGCTACTACTGAAAAATAATTTTTAACAGTTGTGTTTGCTTGTGATAAATTCAGACCTTACATTGTTGATTTCAAAGTAATTGTTCACACTGACCATGCTGCTATAAAATATCTTATGGAAAAGAAAGATGCTAAACATAGACTCATTAGGTGGGTTCTCTTGCTACATGAATTTGATTTACATATTACTGATATAAAGGGAGCTGAGAACCCCGTAGCTGACAACTTTTCTAGAATAGAAAATATTCTTAATGACCCACTACCTATTCATGATAGTTTTCCTGATGAAAAATTAGATGCAATAAATGTTTGTCATAGCACTCCTTGGTATGCTGACTATGCTAATTACATTGTTTCTAAATACATATGACCTAGTTTCACATACCAATAAAAGAAAAAAATTCTTCTATGATTTAAGACATTACTTTTGGGATGACCCACATATTTATAAAGAAGGAGTAGATGATATTATTAGACATTGCGTACCAGAGCATGAACACATCTTATGAAAATGTCACTCTGAAGCTTATGGAGGACATCATACAGGAGATAGAACTGATCACAAGGTATTACAATCTGGTTTTTATTGGCCTGCCCTCTTCAAGGATGCCCGTAAGTTTGTTTTATCTTGTGATGAATGTCAAAGAATTGGTAATATCGGTAAGTGTCAGTAAATGTCTATGAATTATTCACTTGCTATTGAACCATTTGATGTTTTGGGTTTTGATTATATGGGACCTTTTCCTTCCTCTAATGGGTACACACATATTTTGGTTGCTGTCAGTTATGTTACTAAGTGGGTAGAAGCTATTCCAACTAGTAGTGCTGACCATAACACTTCCATTAATATGCTTAAATAATTTATTTTCATGAGGTTTGGAGTCCCTAGATATTTAATGACTGATGGTGGTTCACACTTTATTCATGGTGCTTTCCATAAAATGCTTGCTAAGTATGAGACCCATAGAATTGCGTCACCCTATCATGCTCAATCTAGTGGTCAAGTTGAGCTTAGCAATAGAGAAATAAAATTAATATTACAAAAGATTGTCAATTGGTAAGACGGGAGGCGCCGCAGTAGCCACCTCGGTAACCGCATATCATTTAAGTGGGTGGCAGACGAACGAACGGACGACACTTGTGTCGTTTGAACGCGGAGCAATCGCCTGCACTGGGAAGCGTCGCGGGCGGCGCTGACCATTTCAGGAGGAAAGCATGCGTGGGCGAGGGAGGGGGTCTGAGTGGGCCAGGATGGTCAGACTAGTGCTAGGTAGCGGTCCGGTCTAGCAGCCGGACATGCTGGCTCACTAGCAAGCTCACCGAGCTCAACGACGACATTCAGACGATGCACGTGGCATCCGACCAGGAGCCGGCGCCACCACCCAAGCAGGTGGGGCTGCACTTCGATGCCGTGTTCACCATAGAGCAGGTGGGGCTGCACTTCGATGCCCTAATGGAGGAAGAGCTATCAGCACAGGAGGACCTGTGCTGCAACCTCCGTCTCATCAACGAGCACCGGCTCGTGGAAGGATGAATCACCGACGAACAAGCAAATGACAATGTCATCGTGGACATGTGGCCCTATGATCCTGGCTTCCTAAATGAGTAGCGGGTGATGTATCAAACCATCCGTAGGGCTCACGAGGCCCTCTCCGTCTTCCTTCGAGTTGTTGCGCTCGTTGTGGCGCTGCCGTCTCACGTTGTCAACATGGTCAACGAATATGAGGAATCAGGAGATGACTTTAATTGGAGAGGATGAGAGTGGATCCCACCAGGGCCATAACCGCACGTACGCAAGTGCCTCCTTATTAGTATATACATCTATAATTTTTTGCTTCTTCCTGGTTTCCTGACATCACGGTCCCACACCATTGTCAACCTATATAGTCAATAAACAAGAGAATTGCAAAAGGAGCGGCCAATAGCTGGGACCCAGCAGCTCGAGCAGTATTTGTGTTTTTGAGGTGTGAGCGGAGTTTTTCTTGCACGATGTTTTTATTGTTGTTCAGAGGAGGAGGGTATCAACTGGGCGGACTGTGGCCCGTCTGGCCCAGGCTATTATTTTATGTCGACCAAATATCCAACCCACATATTAATTTTTCAAAGTGAAAATGGCTAGCCCAGCTATTCTCTTTTTGCGGAATACCCAATCCAGGCCAACTTTTTATTCTCCGGGCCGCATTAGACTTGCCAATAAAATGGGTTTTAAGAAATAATAAATGGGTGTAATTAAAAAAATCGGCTGTAAATATAAATAATGCACCGAACAGGTACATTTTCTAATTTCATTACATGTTGCATGCGCAAAATTTCGTTGGATTTTTACCTAATACAAATTTATTTTGAAATTATATTGAATCTGACTCTAAATTTTGGGTTAAAAAATATTTCAGATCCCATCGAAATGTTTGAAATTTTGTTGATTTTTTTGAGAGGTTGGCTGAAATTATTAACCGTTGTCCTGGCTAGAAAATGGTCTATAATTTTAACAAACGGTAAATGGGCTGAGTAAATTCCATTAAAACTAAAAAATATGTTGTAAATTATAACAAATCACAAATGGGATATATGTTCTCTGCCACATATATGATGGTCACTTGTGGGCCTACTAAGTTGACGCATACGCAAAGCTTTGTCAACTTATAGTCAACACACGATTCTAGTAGCAGTGGCCGTTTGATGTCCATCTAATGGTTGTGGAACTTCTTCAATCTCGGATATTCATGCTTCAGCCGCCTAAACTACCGCCGGCGGTACCGCCTGCTACTGCCTCCCGTGACCGGTTGTGCTGCTGTGTAGGCCTCACCTGCCCACCCTACTCCCATCGCCGTCCAGGCATTCCTCTACTCACTAACACCTCCTATTATTCTCCGGCGACGATGATACGTCTCCATTGTTTCTACTTTCCCAAACTCTTTTTCCCTTGTTTTCGACTCTAATTTGCATGATTTGAATGGAACTAACCCGGACTGACACTGTTTTTAGCAAAATTGCCTTGGTGTTATTTTTGTGCAGAAATAAAAATTCTCGGAATGACCTGAAAATCCATGGAGAATATTTTTGGAATATATAAAAAATATTTGTGAAAGAATCAACAGAGGGGGACCCACCTGCTGGCCACAAGGGTGGAGGGCCCGCCCTTGCCTTGTGGGTCCCCTGGACCTCCACCGACCTAAACTCCAACTCCATATATTCACGTTCGGGGAAAAAAATTAGAGAGAAGGATTCATCGCATTTTACGATACGGAGCCGCCATCACCCCCTCTTGTTCATCGGGAGGTCAGATCTAGAGTCCGTTCGGGGCTCCGGAGAGGGGAAATCATCGCCATCATCATCACCAACCTTCATCCATCACCAATTCCATGATGCTCCCTGTCGTCCGTGTGTAATTCCATCGTAGGCTTGCTGGACGATGATGGGTTGGATGAGATTTATGATGTAATCAAGTTAGTTTTGTTAGGGTCTGATCCCTAGTATCCACTATGTTATGAGATTGATATTACTATGACTTTGCTATGCTCAATGCTTGTCATTAGGGCCCGAGTGCCATGATTTCAGATCTGAACCTATTATGTTTTCATGAATATATTTGTGTTCTTTATCCGATCTTGCAGGTACTAGACACCTATTACGAGTTATGATCCGCATACCCCAAGGTGAAAATAATTGGGATTCTATCCGGTGATTATCCTAGTTTGAGGAGTTCATGTATTCACTAAGTGTTAATGATTTGTTCTGGTTCTCAATTAAAAGGAGGCCTTAATATCCCTTAGTTTCCATTAGGACCCTATCGGATGTGGGGTTCCGACTAACCCTTAAGGTTCGAACACTGGGGTGCGCGTGAAGTCTTTCCCTCCTACCGATCTATGCTCTAGCTCGCAAGATCTTGTGGACGAACTCGATGAACTCACAACACAAAAAGACACGGGGTTTATACTGGTTCGGGCCACCGTTGTGATGTAATACCCTACTCCAGTGTGGTGGTGGTGGGTTGCCTCTTGGGCTGATGATGAACAGTACAAGGGAAGAACACCCTCCTGAGGTTGGGGTGTTCTTGTGCGTATGAACTTGTGGTGTGTAGATTCCCTCAAGCTAAGATGAGATGCCCCTACTATGGTGGTGGCTAGTCCTATTTATAAAGGCCCTAGTCCTCTTCCCAAATATTGAGTGGGAAGGGAGCCAACAATGGCGGGCTAATTTGAAGGGGGACAACTAGTACAAGATATCCTGACAAAATGTAGTATGCGCCTGTGAAAGGCTCTGGGGTGACGCCGTCTTAGGCTCCACGATGACCTCCGTCTTGAAGTCCATGGTCTTGGTCTTGTTGCACCGAAATGGCAACCTTTGCCTCAGGCCTCGGTACTCCGCGGCTGCGCTTGCCTCGTTTGCACCAAAGGGGAAACAAGGACGGTGCGCGCGCTGGCGCCCGCCTGGTGTCGATCGTCATGGCTCACGTCACCAGAGTCTCGTGAGGTTCGCCTCGCCTTTATATCTCCGCTCCTCGTGAGCCTGCCTGGCTAGGCCACTCCAGAGGAGGTCTTGCGTCGTCCGCCTCGCGAGGCTTAGACCCTTGTGAGGGTCTTGGGTGCCTCGTTGGTGAAGATGGGCCGCAGGCAGGCAAGTCTGGGGACCCCCGTTCCCAGAACACCGACAGTAGCCCCTGGGCCCAAGGTGCGCTCGGGCTTGGCTTCGCGGCGAAGCCAAGGGTCAAGTTCGGAGCACCGCGGGCCCCAAAATCCTGCGGCCTCGGTCGACGCGTGGCGGTTGATTGGACGTGGGCGTCTGCGCTCCCCATGCTGCCTTGGCAACTGCTTGACCTGACAAAAGGCTAGCGCGGGCGGCACTTGCCTTCATTGCTTCTTCCTTGCCTCACTCCAGATCCCCTTTATCGCTCTTGCTGCCGCTACCTACAGATCTGCTCCGGCCTTGCTCTGCATCTACCGCCCATGGTGCCACGCAAGGTCAAGACTTCCTCGGCTCCGGCTTGGTACGAGCCCGCTCTTGAGGCACCCACTGTCATGGAGAAGTGCCTTGTCTCCGTGCGCTTGTTGACAGTGGGAGAGCAATGAGTGGGGAAAGAGGAAGCTTCGGCTTGCCTCTGACGAGCCGGAGCCTGAGGGGAGCACCTTCCGCAGATGATGACGACATCTAGGGGTGACTTGCGGCTATTCTTCTTGTTTCATTCCTACGACATACATCAGGCCTCATGGAGGCGTTTAAACTTTTCATTTGGTATTGTGAGAACAATATGCTTGTAATATTTGCTTCGAGATTTTGCGTTTTCCTTCCTATTTGCTTTGTTCTGCGTCGGCAGAGCCCGGCCCCGTGCATACCTCAACCGCCATTGGGCCGACCGGAGACCAGGACGGTCCAAGGAGTGAGGGGCTATGTGACTAGTTAGGCTCCTGAGTCGCGATGCTCAGGAGTCCCCCTTGATGTGCGAACAACATATAGGGAGAGTTCGTGAGGATAGATTAATGTTCTATGTCGGCAGAGCCCGGCCCCGCGCATACCTCAACCGCCATTGGGCCGACCGGAGACTAGGACGGACCAAGGAGTGAGGGGCTACATGACCAGTTAGGCTCCTGAGTCGCGATGCTCAGGAGTCCCCCTTGACGTTCAAATAATTTCCATACCTGCCCTCACCGAGGCCTCGGGAGGGGCGCGCGACGCCCAGGTTCGGGGGACCTAGTTGGGTGGCGTGCGCTTGGCCGTGACCCAAGCGCAGCCCCCGTGCCCAGCCCCCTCGCGCGACTCTCCCTAGGGGAGGCGTCGTGGTGAGGCTGGGCGCTGAGCTCTAGGCTCCCTAAGGTTGGTACGACCGTGGGGTCGCCCTCAGTTGTTTATCACCAGCGCGGATCATAGTGCTTCTGCTTGTGCACGAGCATAGCCGCTCCTCGGCAGTGTCGACAGCCAGCGCGGAGCATGGAGCTTCCACTTGGGCGTGGGATGGGGGGGCCCTCCGGGAGGAGCCCCCGGGGCGTGTACAACCCCGCCCTGACAGGTGGCTTGCACGACAGGGCTGCGAGGTGTATCTGGGCACTCGTGAGCCAGCGCGGGACTCACGAGGCCCTACCTCCAGGCGGGTTGCGCCTGGTCTTGAGTCTTGGTGACTGTATGTCCCTACAAGGCGGTTAGATGCAAGCACTCTACGTCCTCAGGTCCCGGCCCTCGAGCGAGCTCAGCCGCCACTGGTATGCCAGGTCGCGATGTCGTGGTCAAGGCCAGGGGGTGAGGGCTGGAGAGCCAGTAAGAGCTCCTGAGTCGCGATGCTCAAGATCCCCCCTTTTAACATGCAAGTGAATTGCATAGGGTGAATGGACCTATGGCGGGCGTTGATCGAGTAGGCGATAGCAGTTGGTAGGTTAAGCATGAAGAGCAGATCAAATTAGGTAAATGCAGGAAGATACATGCCACCGGGTCCGGCCCGAGCGGCGTGGGGATGATGCAGCCCGAGGGGCGCCCCCAACAAGGTAATCTAAAGACATAAGAAAAAGGGACACATGCCACAGGGACGGACCCATGTGGCCTGGGAATAATGCAGCCCGAGGGGAGCTCCCAGCTTAAATGAACTTGGAAGATGTCACCTGGTTCTGTAGACGAAGTAGAGTTGGTGCAGCTGAAGCCACACGTTGAAGGAATGGCTCCTCATGAGCCACCGGAGCCCTGAGCCTCAGGAGGCTCTCGGGGCTCAGGAGGCTCCCTGAAGACCGTCCCCATCTCCTCCAGAACGACATGGAACCTGGCCTCCTGAACCGCCAGGACTTGCCGCACGTTGCGCTGATAGGCCTACGCCAAGCTTGGCAAGCCGAAGGGCATGCGAATGTAGCTATGTGGTGGACCCCCACAGCGGCCCACACGTGATGGCCAGAATCATTCCTGAGATGCGGCCCTGTTGAGCCGTCTTGTAGCTCTTGGGTGGTCTCGGTGATGAACTCCTGAGCGGTGGGCACTCCTTGCCATGTGCTCTCCTGAGGAAAGTGTACCGTGAAGCACGCTTCCAAGTAGTGCCCAAGCGCATCCCTCATTAGGTTCGCAAGGTTTGAGGCTCTCCAGAAGAGAGCCCGCGAGTCCTGCCTGAGGAGGGCGCCGGACGCGCTTTCCTATGCGGTGGAAGGTGGCGCCCCTGGAGCGGGCGCTGATCCTGACGAGGCTCCTGACGTGACGCCATCTTCTTGGGGTCCTGCACGGCGCGACAGCTTCCTCTTGGGGATGGTCTTCAGAGGGCCTTCACTTTTGTTGTCAGGGTTGTCGATTGCTGCGGCTTGGAAGGCGCGCTCAAGGGAGCACACCGCATCCCTTTCTTCACATGGGACCATGATGATTCCCCCGCTTCCCGGCATCTTGAGAACGTTGTAGCCGTGGTGAGTGACTGCCATGAACTTGGCCAGGGCTGGATACCCGAGGATGGCATTGTACGGCAGGCGGATGTGCGCGACGTCGAAGTCGATGAGCTCGGTGCGGTAGTTCTTGTGCTCCCCGAAGGTGATGGGCGGGCGGACTTGCCCTATCGGTGTGGTGGAACCGTCAGTCACTCCTGAGAAAGCCTTGATTGGCTGGAGCTGCTCATAGGGCAGTTGGAGGTTGTCGAACGTGTCGACGGATAGGACGTTGAGCCCTACGCCGCCGTCGATGAGAGTCTTGGTGACTTGCACATTGCTAATGACTGGGGAGCACAACATAGGGAGTGCGCCAGCGGTGGCTGCGCACTTGAGCTGGTCTGCCGAGTCGAAGGTGATGGAGCATTGGGACCACTTGAGCGGGCGCGTGGCCTCAAGCTTAGGGAGTGCCGCGTTCACCTCGTGAGCGAACTGTTTGAAGATGCGTTGAGAGGCTGGGGCCTGAGCACCGCCCAAAATGCAAGCGATCACACGCGACACCTGGAAGCCCCCAGCCCCCTTGTCCTAGTGGTGGTCGCCGTTCCTTCTCGGTGGCGGCAACGGGAGAAGACCGGCGTTGCCCTGGGGGCGATCCTCATGAGGCGGGTCCCTCCAGGCGGCCTCGCGGGGTTGGTCCTGCCAGCGGTCCTCATGAGGCCGGTCGCGCCACTCCTGGCGCAGGCCACGGTCGTACCAGCGTCCGCCTCCGCGTCCTCCTCCGCGGCCGTAGCCCCGGTCGTTGCGCTCGGGGCATCGACTATAGCTTCCTTCCCATTTGGCTCTGAGCTCTTGGCATTTGTTGGTGTTGTGGGTGTTCAGATTGTGGAAGGCGCAGAACGGTCGGCCATTCTTGGACGACTTGGGCTGATCTCTCCCTCGCTTGGTGTCGGGCTCCACTGCGAGCACTACTGCCTCTTTGCGCTTCACGTCCTTGGCCTTGGCCTCCTTCTCCTCCACTCCTGCAGCTGGTAGCTCAAGGAGAGAGAGGCGCCCCTCCTCAGCTCTTGCACACTTGGTCGCCAGGTTGAACAGCTCCTGAGATGTGCAAAGCTCCTCGTGGATAGCCAACTCTTCCTTCATCTTGACGTCACGGACGCCGTCTGATAACGTGGAGATGATGGCTTCGTCCGTGACCTTGGGGATCTTGAGGCGGGTGTTCTTGAAGCGCTGGATGTACTTCTGGAGTGTCTCTCCTGGTTGTTGCTTGATGCGGCGTAGATCGCCCGCGGCGGGTGGGCGGTCGCGAGTGCCCTGGAAGTTGGCGACGAAGCGGTCGCGCATCTCGTCCTAGGAGGAGATTGAGCCGTGCTGCAGGTTCAGGAGCCAGGAGCTGGCCCCATCCTTGAGAGCCATGGGAAACCAGTTCGCCATGACTTTTTCGTCACCGTTAGCCGCTCCGATGCTCAACTCATAGAGCTGCAGGAACTACGCAGGGTCGGCGGTGCCATCGTATCGAGGAGGTAGATCTGGCTTGAACTTGCCTGGCCAGGCGACGCTACGCAGCTTAGGGGTGAAGGCACGGAAGCTAGCCGTGGTTGCTAGGGACTGCTTCTGAGGTGGAGCTTGGTCTTGGCGAGGTCCGCGCTGCGCCACTTTAGGCGGCACGCGGTCTTGATGAGGTGGCGCGGGGAGCGCCGGTGCAGCTTCTCGTGGCCCCCCTTTGTGGTGTAATACCCTACTCCAGTGTGGTGGTGGTGGGTTGCCTCTTGGGATGGTGATGAATAGTACAAGGGAATAACAACCTCATGAGGTTGGGGTGTTCTTGTGCGTATGGACTTGTGGTGTGTAGATTCCCTCATGCTAAGATGAGATGCCCCTACTTTGGTGGTCGCTAGTCCTATTTATAGAGGCCCTGGTCCTCTTCCCAAATATTGATTGGGAAGGGAGCCAACAATGGTGGGCTAATTTGAAGGGGGCATCTAGACAAGCTAACCTGACAAAAGGTATTCCGCGCCTGTGAAAGGCTCTAGAGTGACGCCGTCTTGGGCTCCACGATGACCTCCGTCTTGCAGTCCATGGTCTTGGTCTTGTTGCACCAAAATGTCAACCTTTGCCCGAGGCCTCGGTACTCCTTGGCTGCGCTTGCCTCCTTTGCACCAAAGGGGAAACAAGGACGCTGCGCGTGCTGGCGCCCGCCTGGTGTCGATTGTCATGGCTCACGTCATGAGAGTCTCGTGAGGTTCGCCTCGCCTTGATATCTCCGCTCCTCGTGGGCCTGCCTGGCTAGGCCACTCCAGAGGAGGTCTTGCATCGTCCGCCTCGCGAGGCTTGGACCCTCGCGAGGGTCTTGGGTGCCTTGTTGATGAAGATGGGCCGTACGGCCTTCTACTTGGCCACGCCGTGGGCCGCAGGCAGGCAAGTCTGGGGACCCCCGTTCCCAAAACGCCGACAGACCCCGCTACCATGGGAGGTTAAGACAAAAGATGTCATCCAAGTTCTTTTCCATAAGCACGTATGACTATATAGGGAATACATGCCTACATTATATTGATGAATTGGAGCTAGTTCTGCGTCACCCTAGGTTATAACTGTTGCATGATGAATGCCATCCGACATAATTATCCATCACCGATCCACTGCCTACTGTGACGCCCTCGATTCAATCGTACACTAATCATAAACGCAAATGTGTACGATCAAGATCAAGGACTCACAGGAAGATATCACAACACAACTTTAGACACAAATTAAAATAATACAAGATTTATATTACAAGCCTGGGGCCTCGAGGGCTCGAATTCATCAGCTCGAATACACAAGAGTCAGCGGAAGCAACAATATCTGAGTACAGACATAAGTTAAACAAGTTTGCCTTAAGAAGGCTAGCACAAAAGCATCTACGATCGAAAAGGCAAGGCCTACTGCCTAGGAGCCTCCTAACTACTCCAGGTCGTCAGCGGCCATCACGTTGTAGTAGGCACCCTAGGGGTAGTAATAATCATCGGTGGTGTCGTCTCACTCCTGGGATCCGTCATCTCGTCGTAACAATCGGGAAAAGAAAGAAGGGGGAAAAGGGGGTAGGAAAGCAACCGTGAGTACTCATCCAAAGTACTCGCAAGCATCAGATCTATACTAACTATGCATTGGTATCAAATTAAAGGGATGTATCTGTGGACTGAACTGCAGAATGCCAGAATAGAGGGGAGAGCCTAGTCCTATCGAAGATGGCATCTTCACGCAGCTCCAAGCATCGTGCAACATCAGAAGAGATAAGAGTAGCATATAGCAAAGTAGAAGTAGTTGTAGTGTTATCAACCTCGGCTAGAGATTCTTCCTTGACTCCCTACAAGAAAGCAATCCCAGAGCCATACTATCCAGTTATCACCTCAAATATCCAGTTCTAGTTGTATTGATCTGGATACAACTCCAACTGTCCATTACCGTAGGACAGGCTATCGATAGGTGTTTTCTTCCCTGCAGGGGTGCACCAACTTACCCACCACGCTCGATTAACTCCGGCTGGACACACTTTCCTGGGTCATGCCCGGCCTCGGCCAAACAATACCCCGCAATCCGACCTAGGCTAAATAGAGAGGTCAGCCTGCCAGACTAAACCTATGCCCCAAGGGGTCTTGGGCCATCGCCCCAGGAACTCCTGCACGTTGCGTGGGTGGACGGTGAGCATCCCTAGCTACCTCCTTAAAAAGGAAGGTGCTTACCAGTCCAACCCGACGCGCGCCGCTCAATCGCAAGACGTCTATTAAGCTACGGCTGATGCATACGATGCAGAACGCCCATACTATGCCCACGTGTTGGTTAGTGCTATCAGGCCAGAGGCCCCTCAGATCAAATATCCAAATAGTTAGTGTGTTGGTAGTGCGGTCATGAGCAGTGACTCACGAAAGATGTGACCCTGTCGTCCCATCTCGAGGACTTGCTGCAAGGGCTAAGAATGCCCGGCCACGCCTTGTAAGAATCTCGCAGGAACCTTCCAGGTTAACCCGACTCCACATCACTAGCAAATAAACTCGCGCGGGTACCCCTCAGGGCCGACCGTCTTTAGTAACATGGTTCAGTATAAAGTCATAGTAACCATAGTAACTATGTGTCTAACACCAATGGGAACCATGAGGAACCCCCCTCGATGGATTCCACTCGATGTAATCATCAAGGTGAATGTAAGAGGAATCACCCTCGAGGTTAACTCTTGAGGGGTTTCATAACAGAGTCGTATCGGAAGTGGTTAAGGAGGAAATCACCCTCGATGACCATGACCGAACAGCTACACTACAGAGATCTCATCAGGAGTGATGTATGAGGTGTCACCCTCGGCATTCGATAGTAACTCTGTAGAGTCGTACAACTAGGGGGTGATGTGTGGTGTCGGGGCCTGGACGTCAATCACGTTGATCGATACATCGAACATAAAGCGGGGAAACAAGGACAAGGTGGGGGTCACTGATGGATCACTAACCAACCAATACTAAGCAGTTTAGAGTAAGCAGGTAAGGTACAATGAGTAGGTTACAAAAGCAGGCTATGCATCAGAATAGTAGCAAACAATAACAATAGCAAAATCTAATGCAAGCATGGGAGAATGAAATGGGCGATATCGGGATGATCAAAGGGGGGGCTTGCCTGGAAGTTATGCTGAAAAGGAAGAAGTGTCGTCGGAGATGTAGTCGAACACAGGGGCAGCATCGTTCACGGGGTCTACCAGAGAGAAGAGGGGGAAGAAACAATAAATATGAAGCAAACATAGCATCACAAAGCATAACATGGCAACATGCTATGCCGGGTGTGACCTAACATATGGCTATACGATATAGGTGAAGGGGGGATTCAACGGGGAATGTTTTCCCGGTTCTGGATCAGTGTCAGACAGATGACCGGAGGGGGAATGTGCCATGTTCATCTAGTTAGAGGCATCTGACAGGTAAACGGACCGTGCATTCGGATTCGTGATGTTTTTCTAAGCAACTTTCATGTAGAAAACATTTTCATTCGAGTTACGGTTTATTTTCTACGAATTTATAAAAGACTTAAACAATATACTGAAATTATTATTTTGAAATTAAATACTAAAATGCTAGGAACACCTAGCACAGGGTACACAAAAGTGCACCCAGTTGCTGACAGGTGGGCCAGGGGGTTCAAGTTGACAAGTCAACGTTTGAATGGTCAACAGTGTGTGGGGCCCCCTGTCATACACATAATAGCTAACCTAATTATTTTAATTAGACTAGTAATTTTATTAAGCTAATTAAATAGAGTTAATTAAGTTAATTAACTTATTAATTAATTAACTAACTAACTAATTTATTAATTGTTATTTTTTAAACCTATTTTTAAAATAACAGGGAAGTGTGGCCCCCTGGTCAGTGGGTCAGGGGGCTTAGTGGGCGTCGGGCTAACGGGGCTGCGGGCGTGGGCGCCCGCCCGAACGGACACGGGCGTGTGGGCATGCTGGGCGCCGGCGCGGCGCTGGAGGCAGCAGCGAGGGAAGGAGGGGTTGGGCGCGGCCCGCGGGCGCGAGGGGTGGCAGCAGCCACGCGCGTGGGCGCGACCATGGGCATCCATTGCGGCAGCGGGTAGGCAGCAGAGGCTGCGCTTGTGGCGAGGCAGGAGGGCAGCGCGGGGCGGGGCGGCAGGAGCCAACTACGGCGCACGTGCGGGCGAGCGGTGGCGACGTAGAGAAGCGGCAGTGCTAGGGGGGCTAGCAGCAGGAGCAGCTGAAGGCGACGGGACATGGGCGGCGGCGGCCAGCAGGGGCACGGCCAGGCGTCGACGGCCGTGAATGAAGTTGTCGGCGTTCTGGGAACGGGGGTCCCCAGACTTGCCTGCCTGCGGCCTGCGGCGTGGCTCGAAGGGGGGGCCAGCATGGCCCATCTTCATCAACACAAACCCAAGACCCTCGCGAGGGGCCAAGCCTCGCGGGGCGGACGACACGGAGCTTCCTCAGGCACGGCCTCGTCAGGCTGGCTCGCGAGGAGGCGGAGAGATCAAGGCGGGGTACCTCGCGAGGTGCCCGTGACGCAAGCCATGACGACTCAAGGCGCCAGGCGGGCGCCAGCCCGCGCATCGTCCTCCTTTCCTCTTTGGTGCAAAGGGGGCAAGCGCAGCCGTGGAGTACCGAGGCATTAGGCAAAGGTTGCCATTTCGGTGCAACGAGACCAAGACTAGGAGGACTACGAGATGGAGGTCACCGTGGAGCCCAAGACGGCGTCATCACCAGAGCTTTGCGTAGGCGAAGACTGCTTTTGTCAGGATAGCTGATACTTTCTGTCCCCCTTCAAATTAGCCCGCCATTGTTGGCTCCCTTCCCGCTCAATATTTGGGAAGAGGACCAGGGCCTCTATAAATAGGACCAGCCACCCACAGAGCAAGGGGTTGGAAAGTAGGAAGGAAGAGGCTCGATAGAGAGGTTGGAAGCATAGAGAGAGAGAGAAAGGTGGCTGAACTCCTCCCAGCAGTTCATCGCCCCAGCCAAGGAGAGACCCTCGCGAGGCTGTTCTTCCTTGTATTGTTCATCATCATCAGCCCAAGAGGCAATCCACCACACCACACACTGGAGTAGGGTATTACACCACAACGGTGGCCCGAACCAGTATAAACCCTGTGTCTCTTGTGTTGTTCTTTCGGTAGTTTAGATCTTAGCGTGGCGGAGGGGAGTAGGCAGGTAGAAGGTGAAATCTCCGCGCGCACCCTAGTGTTCGAACCTCAAGGGTCTGCCGGAACCCGAAATCCGACAGAAGTGACTGGGGGGCAGCGCAGGTGTGCAGGGGCACAAACTGGGCGGACGGGCGGCCGAGTGGGGTGGCCAGCTACGGGCACGCGCGAGCGTGGCCCAGGGCGAGGTGGTCGCGGGTACTACGACGGGCGGTGAGCGCATTCGGTGGTGAGGTGCGGGCGAGCGCGAGTGGAGCTGAACTCCGGACATGGATTCACATAGGAGAGAGAGGGGGGAAAGGAAGAGAGCTCACGGGGCCGTGTAGTCGCGCCAGGCGGGCTCAGGGAAGGGTCGGGGAAGCACCAGAGCAGCGGATCGACGAGGTGGACGGTGGCAACCCGAGGTTGAGCAAGAGGACGCGGTGACGGCGGCGGCACTCACCAGCCCCGATCCAAAGGCACAGATGAAGAAGGGGAGGCCGGCGAAGCTGCTGGATGACCGGTCGCATCTCGGGGTGGAGCCGAAGCACGCAGACGACAGTGGCGTGGCGATTCCCCTCTTCGGGTGAGCAGTATAGAGAGAGAGAGACCAGCGAGGGAGTGAGGTGCACGGGGTCAAGAATGATCTATGGTTCATCAAAGGAGAGAGGAGGGTGTCGGGGCCGCCTTATAGCCCCGTGGGAGACGATAGACGGCCGGCGTGTGTGCGTCTCCGGCAATGGCGCCGGTGGATGAGCGCCACACCCCCTGCTTCTGTAGCTAGAGATGTGGCGCAAGTGGGGTGTGGGTTGAGCTGAAAGTGCTCTGTGTCCACTAGGGCCCAGATGCACAATAATTAGTGAGGACATTTTCTATTTTTCCCTTTTTTGTATTTAAGTTGGCTACTGTTTCATATTAATTTGAGTGACAATATGAATTTAGTCAAACATGAAATCTGGCACACAATTCAAGAACAACATTGTGGTGTTGCATAAAAAGTTTTAGAGCCATTGGAAATGTTCAATCATTTTTAGAAAATGAATAGGTCCATTGATATGTTTACAGACCACTTCATATTTTTCGAGGGATTAAATGGTTAGTCAAATGATGTTGGTTTCCATATGATAATTAGCTAGTGAATATTTGCAACCCAACGGACATTTTTACTTGATAGTTTGAAGAGATAAGAATTTGACTTGTTTTTTTGAAATTTGAATTTGAACTGGGTGGAATCAAGGGGGGATTTAGCCATAGTGAAAACGATGACATGGCACCATTAACATGGGATTACTGTAGCTTAATTATCCGGGCATCACAATTCTCCTCCACTACAAGAAATCTCGTCCCGAGATTTAAGGGGTGGAGTAAGGGGGAAAAACTCGGGAAGGACGAAGTTCAACACAAGATAGGCACCTGGGACTATCTCAGTGAACGTTGCATAAAGGAACCTCTCAAGTTGAAATTTTAAGGAAGTCATCGAGAGCAAGGTAAGAAGGTGCAATAAGAAGCTTCAACCGGGTAGGCAATCATTCGATGTCTGAAATAGAGTGTGAAAGGGGGGTTCAGAGCATCGAGAATAAGCATTGCATGTAATACCAGAATAGATCACAAGAAGGTGGCTCGTGAATTACATACGAAGCCAAGCGCAAGGAATATCATTGGCAACCGGGGTGTATTGGAGTGTCAGGTTTCGATCCTGTGGAACTGTGGGTTATGGGCCCACCATGTGGGTTAAAAGTAGGAAGGGTGCAGACATCTTGCACGATCATGATAGCAGGGCATGTCATAGGATAGACTGTGAGTTAAGTTGGCAACAACATTGGTACCAAGGGCGAGGGATGAAGAGAACCATTTTCCTACTCATTAAGATGAGGCGGACCAATAGGCAAAGTTCTCGTCCATCGGTGGTTACCAGAATGTCATCAACAATAGTAACAGGTTCTTACTGACAGAGTTGTACACCAAGGTGCTTACAAAAGCAGTGACTTATTGTTTCTTAGATCATATAAACCTCAAGAAGGTTAAACAAAAAAATGGAAAGGAAAAAATGTGATTATCAGGCTAAACAGAACAATGGAAGGAAAATGTGTTTAAACACATAATTCAGGGGGTATATCCTTCCGAAGGACAAGCAGCGCATGATATCCATGACGGGATATAATGGTAGAAAACCTTTAGGAAAGGGGTGAGAAATTTCATGACATTACCCATACAACGGTGTTTGGATAAAGAAAATCTAGCATTGCGCTTCCAATGCTCTTGTTGAGGTTTGAGTACCACAGTAATGCTTGCAGATAGCATTGGCATGGTCTTCAAGCAAATATCAGACTTTGGATACACAAAGGATCCATCGGAAACAACTTATAAAATATTTCGGACAATTTTAACAATAAAAAGATGAGGATGGGGCCCATGGGCTCAGCAACAATTCATCAAGGGGCAAGGAGGGTATTTCTCATCATGAATTCGATTGATAACCTAGAAGAGATCGGAATGTTGATGATGATCACGACATATTTGTTGAGAGGTTTCATGAAGATGTAATCGATCGGCGATGACATCAATTCAAAGGAATGATGAAGCGAAAGGTTATGGGAACCACGGGTACGACACAAACTCGGAATCAAGCTTGTTGTTCAAGGTGAAATGATATGACGAGGAAGATCGACGTAAGCTTAGCTCATCATCGAAAATTGTCCTCCGAGAAGGACCAGGTAGCACAGTTAAAATTTAGCACGATAATGATATAGCCGACCAGGCTGGGAATGATGTGATGGAGTACCATTCCAATGAGAATTCACAAGAGGTAGTGCAATGACACAATATCCTCGAGATAACAGGGGGCAATACTTGAGGTATATAAAAATAGAGGTTGGACAGATGAAATGATCTGAAGAAGACAAGTATTTTAACTTGTCCGGGAAATGGAATCAAGGAGAAAATATGGTCGGAACCACGATTGCAAAGAACCAATTTACACATGCAAGATGAGCTTGTACCAAGGGAACATTTGATTGTAAGAGAAGCTTCCATGATAAGATCTACATCATGTCTATGGGCATGAACACAAAGTTCAAGGTCGACTCCCACTTCTTCAATTCATAACCTCTTAATTACTTCTCGCATTTGACGAAGTTGTAGTGTAGAAATTTTTATCTGGCGTAACACTACTAGAGTATGACCCATAGAAATTTGCGGGTTCACACAAATTAGGGAAAGCATTTATTCAGCCCCTTGGGGCATCTTAGGAACATATACCACAAGTTTCAGCAGTAATTACACAAGCTCGAAAGCAGAGCATGTTTGACAAAAGGAGAGGATACAATTTACCAAAGGAATTATGTATCCGAGGAAACGCTCACAAGGTTATAGAATATGAAGGATGCTGCCGGATAAAATCCAACAAGGGGTCTAGAGGTCCACAACGGAGTTGATGTGAGTATCGGTACTCAACCAGCGGAAGAAGAATGCAAAGGCATCGGATTATAAAACATCTGAATAATTTCAAAGTTCAAATGCTCTGATCATAAGATAAGAAAGTTGAATAGATATAGATCGACGATCATTCAAGGTTTGATTTACCGAGAACCAGCTCAAGTCCGGAATGACGTTTGAGCTGGGAGGATAATTTATAAGGATCAACCGATGATTGTAGGCATCCGCAAACATACCGAATCAAGGCCTCAAAATGACAATGAATAAGGATGCCAATGAACATTCTAGACATATGGAATACTACCATAATGCAAGTGGACAAGTATTTCAATAGCATAGGGCTGCTGAGGATTTTCGGAAGATGGAATAGTATTTCAAGGTATCTTGTGAATCACCTGATCCACTAGGGATGAACAAATCCTCAATAAGGGTGAGGAATTATCGTAAGGGCTTTCAGGCGGTAATGATTTGCAAGGCGGTAAGTTCAAAGGGTTCTCTGGACAACGGAGAGTATTTCGAGACATCTTATAATAAAAAGAGCAACTGGGAAAGAATATATAAATGGCAAGTGCATGCACTTAACCATAGGGGTTGACGGTGGAAGGGGTTGCAAAAGCGATGAACACATGTTCTCGTGAGAACATCAGAGAGTATCTTCGAAGCCTTTTGGTGAAGCAGACGATCATCTGGAAAGAAGGGCTCTCCGGGAGGAAGTAGTTACGAGAACCTAGAGTTAGAGTTAGGAAAAACATTTAACCCGAATAGAAGAGAGATCAGAGTCCCAGAGTATAGACGAGGAATAAAAGATCATAATACCACCCAATTGTGATGTGGGCATGTAAGCCACACAACAGCGTTAGTAAAGTAGTTTTGCAATGACTATACTCAACTTCGGCCAAGGAGTTGGAAAGGTGGGTTCCTACAGGCAGTCGGCTCTGATACCAACTTGTGACGCCCTTGATTCAATCGTACACTGATCATACACGCTAATGTGTACGATCAAGATCAAGGACTCACGGGAAGATATCACAACACAACTCTAGACACAAATTAAAATAATACAAGCTTTATATTACAAGCCAGGGGCCTCGAGGGCTCGAATACATCAGCTCGAATACACATGAGTTAGCAGAAGCAACAATATCTGAGTACAGACATAAGTTAAACAAGTTTGCCTTAAGAAGGCTAGCATAAAAGCATCTACAATCGAAAAGGCAAGGCCTCCTGCCTGGGAGCCTCCTAGCTACTCCAGGTCGTCAGCGGCTGTCATGTAGTAGTAGGCACCCTCGGGGTAGTAGTAATCATCAGTGGTGTCGTCTTGGCTCCTGGGATCCGTCATCTGGTCATAACAATCAGGAAAAGAAAGAAGGGGGAAAAGGGGGTAGCAAAGCAACCGTCAGTACTCATCCAAAGTACTCGCAAGCATCAGATCTATACTAAGTATGCACTGGTATCAAATGAAAGGGGTGTATCTGTGGACTGAACAGCAGAATGCCAGAATAGAGGGGAGAGCCTAGTACTATCGAAGACTAGCATCTTCAAGCAGCTCTAAGCATCGTGCAGCATTAGAAGAGATAAGAGTAGCATATAGTAAAGTAGTAGTGGTGTTATCAACCTCGGCTAGAGATTCTTCCTCGACTCCCTACGAGAAACCAATCCCAGAGCCATACTATCCAGTTATCACCTCAAGTATCCAGTTCTAGTTGTATCGATCGGGATACAACTCCAAGTGTCCGTTACCGTAGGACAGGCTATCGATAGATGTTTCTTCCCTCCAGGGGTGCACCAACTTACCTACCACACTCGATTAACTCCGGCCGGACACACTTTCCTGGGTCATGCACGGCCTCGACCATACAATACGCCGCAACCCGACCTAGGCTAATTAGAGAGGTAAGCCCGCCGGACTAAACCTATGCCCCCACGAGTCTTGTTCCATCGCCTCAAGAACTCCTGCACGTTGCGTGGGTGGCCGGTGAGCGGACCTAGCTACCTCCTTAAAAAGGCAGGTGCTTACCAGTCCAACCCGGCGCGCGCCGCTCAATCGCATGACGTCTATTAAGCTTCGGCTGATGCATACGACGCAGAACACCCATACTATGCCCACGTGATGGTTAGTGCTATCAGGCCAGAGGCCCCTCGGATCAAATATCCAAATCGTTAGTGTGTTAGTAGTGCGGTCACGAGTAGAGACTCATGAAAGATGTGACCCTGTCGCCCTGTCTCGAGGACTTGCGTCAAGGGCTAAGAATGCCCGGCCACGCCTCGTAAGAATCTCGCAGGCACCTTCCAGGTCAACCCGACTCCACATCACTCGCAAATAAGCTCGTGCGGGTACCCCTCAGGGCTAACCCGTCTTTAGTAACATGGTTCAGTGTAAAGTCATAGTAACCATAGTAACTGTGTGTCTAACACCAAGGGGAACCCTGAGGAACCACCCTCGATGGATTCCACTCGATGTAATCATCAAGGTGAACGTAAGAGGAACCACCCTCGAGGTTCACTCTTGAGGGGTTGCATGACAGAGTCGTATCGGAAGTGGTTAAGGAGGAAATCACCCTCGATGACCACGACCGAACAGCTACACTACATAGATCTCATCAGGAGTGATGTATGAGGTGTCACCCTCGGCACTCGATAGTAACTCTACAGAGTCATACAACTAGGGGGTGATGTGCGGTGTCAGGGCCTGGACCTCAATCACGTTGATCGAGACATCAAACATATAGCAGGGCAACAAGGACAAGGTGGAGGTCACTCATGGATCACTAACCAACCTATACTAAGAAGTTTAGGGTAAGCAGGTAAGGTACAATGAGCAGGTTACAAAAGCAGGCTATGCATCAGAATAGTAGCAAACAATAATAGTAGCAAAATCTAATGCAAGCATGAGAGAATGAAATGGGCGATATCGGGATGATCAAAGGGGGGGCTTGCCTGGAAGCTCTATTAAAAAGGAAGAAGTGTCGTCGGAGACGTAGTCGAACACAGGGGCAGCATCGGTCTTGGGGTCTACCGGACAGAAGAGGGGGAAGAAACAATAAATATAAAGCAAACATAGCATCACAAAGCATAACATGGCAATATGCTGTGCCGGGTGTGACCTAACGTATGGCTACACGATATAGGTGAAGGGAGAATTCAACCGGGAATGTTTTCCTGGTTCCGGACCTGTGTCAAACATATGACCGGAGGGAGAATGTTCCATGTTCAGCTAGTTAGAGCCATCTGACAGGTAAACGGACCGCGTGTTCGGATTCGTCACGTTTTTCTGAGCAACTTTCATGTAGTAAACATTTTCATTTGAGTTACGGCTTATTTTCTACGATTTTTTAAAAGATTCAAACAATATACTAAAATTAATATTTTGAAATTAAATACTAAAATGCTAAGGCCACCCAGCACAAGGTACACAAAAGTGTACCGAGTGGCTGACAGGTGGGCCAGGGGGTTCTAGTTGACCAGTCAACGTTTGACTGGTCAACAGTGTGTGGGCCCCCTGTCATACACACAATAGCTAACCTAATTAGTTTAATTAGACTAGTTATGTTATTAAGCTAATTAAATAGAGTTAATTAAGTTAATTAACTTATTAATTAATTGATTAACTAATTAATTTATTAATTGTTATTATTTAAACCTATTTTAAAAATAACAGGGTAGCGGGGCCCCCTGGTTAGTGGGTCGGGGGCTTAGCGGGCGACAGGCTAACGGGGCTGCGGGTGTGGGCGCCCGCCAGAATGGACACGGGCGTGTGGGCGCGCCTGGGTGCCAGCGCGGCGTCGGAGGCAGCAGCGAGGAAAGGAGGGGCTGGGCGTGGCAGCAGCCGCGTGCGTGGGCGTAGCCAAGGGCGTGTAGGGCGGCGGCGTGTAGGCAGCAGAGGCGGCGCTGGCGGCGAGGCAGGAGGGCAGGGGGGGGGCAGGAGCCAACTGCAGCACAGGTGCGGGTAATCGGTGGCGACAGAGAGCAGCGGCAACGCTAGGGGGGGCTAGCAGCAGGAGCAGCCGAAGGCGGTGGGATGTGGGTGGCGATGGGCAGTAGGGGCGCGGCCAGGCGCCGACGGCCGCGACCGAAGTGACTAGGGGGGCGGCGCAGGCATGCAGGGGCACAAACTGGGCGGACGGGCGGCCGAGCGAGGTGGCCAGCTGCGGGCACGCGCGAGCGTGGCCCAGGGCGTGATGGTTGATAACCCACAAGTATAGGGGATCAATTGTAGCCTCTTTCGATAAGTAAGAGTGTCGAACCCAACGAGCAGCTAAAGGTAGAACAAATATTCCCTCAAGTTCTATCGACCACCGATACAACTCTACGCATGCTTGACGTTCGCTTTACCTAGAACAAGTATGAAACTAGAAGTACTTTGTAGGTGTTGTTGGATAGGCTTGCAAGAAAGTAAAGAGCACGAAAATAAAACTAGTGGATGTTAAGGTAAAGAAGCAACTAAAGTAAATATAGCGAGTGTGGAAAAGTGGTGGTAGGAGTTGCGAAAATGTCCCTTAAGCAATTGACTACTTTACTAGACCGATAGCAAGTATTATGTGGGAGAGGCCACTGCTAGCATGTCATCCCTGACTTGGAATTCTATGCACTTACGATTGGAACTAATGTTCATTAAGGTAAAACCCAACCATAGCATTAACATATATTGGTCCCCCTTCAATCCCGTATGCATCAATTTCTATGCTAGGTTGAAGCTTCTGTCACTCTTGGCCTCCAATACATAGTCCTATCAACATACAACTAACCCTAGGGTGTGATCCACGCGCGCAATCATATGATGGGCACCAAAGGACAACAACATAACCACAAGCAAATTAAATCAATCATAGCAATTCATCAACCACCGATAGGACAACTAAAATCTACTCAGACATCATAGGATGGCAACACATCATTGGATAATAATATGAAGCATAAAGCACCATGTTCAAGTAGAGGGTACAGCGGGTTGCGGGAGAGTGGACCACTGTAGATAGAGGGTGGAAGGTGATGGAGATGTTGGTGAAGATGGCGGAGGTGTTGGTGTAGATCGCGGTGATGATGATGGCCCCCGGTGGCACTCCGGTGCCACCAGAAGCGAGGAGAAGAGAGACCCCTCCTTCTTCTTCTCCTTTGACCTCCTCCCTAGATGGGAGATGGGTTTCCCCTCTGGTCCTTGGCCTCCATGGCATGGGAGGGGCGAGAGCCCCTCTGAGATTGGATCTGTCTCTCTATCTTTCTATGTTTCTGCGTTCTATTCTGGCTCTGTTTCACCGTTTCGTATATATATGGAGATCCGTAACTCCAATTGGCCTGAAACCTTCGCCGTGATTTTTTTAGAATATTAGCTTTCTTGCGGCAAAAGAAGAGCGTCAACCGCCTTACGATGGGCTCACGAGGGTAGGGGGCACGCCCTAAGGGGGGCGCCCCCTGCCTCGGGCCACCTCGGGCACTGGTTCACGTTGATTTTCCTTCCGAATTTTCCATATTTTCCAAAAATAAGCTCCGTCCGTTTTTATCCCGTTTGGACTTCGTTTGATATGGATATTCTGCGAAACCAAAAACATGCAACAGACAGGAACTGGCACTGGGCACTGGATCAATATGTTAGTCCCAAAAATAGTATAAAAAGTTGCCAAAAGTATATGAAAGTTGAATAATATTGGCATGGAACAATCAAAAATTATAGATACGATAGAGACGTATCAGTGGTCGCGGGTACTACGACGGGCGGTGAGCACGTTCGGTGGTGAGGTGCGGGCGAACGGGAGCGGAGCTAAACTCCGGACATGGATTCGCACAGGAGAGAGAGAGAGAGGAAAGGAAGAGAGCTCACGGGGCCCTGTAGTTGAGCGAGGCGGGCTCGGGGAAGGGGCAGGGAGGCACCAGAACAGCGAATCGAGGAGGTGGACGATGGCGACCCGAGGTTGAGCCAGAGGACGCGGTGACGGCGGCGGCACTCGCCAGCCCCGATCCAAAGGCGCAGATGAAGAAGGGGAGGGCGGCGAAGCTGCTGGATGACCGGTCGCAGCTCGGGGTGGAACCGGAGCACACAGATGATAATGGCATGGCGATCCCCCCGTTCGATGAGCAATACAGAGAGAGAGGGCGAGGGAGTGAGGTTCAAGGGGTCAAGCTCGATCTAGGGTTCATCAAGGGAGAGAGGAGGGTGTCGGGGCCGCCTTATAGCCCTGTGGGAGACGGCAGATGGCCGGCGCGTGTGCGTCTCCGGCAATGGCGCCGGTGGATGAGCGCCACGCCCCCTGCTTCTGTAGCTGGAGATGGGGGGCAAGTGGGGTGTGGGTTGGACCGAAGTGCTCTGTGGCCACTAGGGCCCAGATGCACAATAATTAGTGAGGACATTTTCTATTTTCCCTTTTTCGTATTTAAGTTGGCTACTGTTTCATATTAATTTGCGTGACAATATGAATTTAGTCAAACATAAAATCTGGCACACAATTCAAGAACAACATTGTGGTGTTGCATAAAAAATTTAGAGCCAATGGAAATGTTCAATCATTTTTAGAAAATGAATAGGTCAATTGATATGTTGATGGACCACTTCATATTTTTCCAGGGATTAAATGGTGAGTCAAATGATGTTGGTTTCTATATGATAATTAGCTAGCGAATAGTTGCAACCCAACGGACAGTTTTACTTGACAGTTTGAAGAGATAAGAATTTGACTTGTTTTTTTTTGAAATTTGTATTTGAACTGGGTGGAATCAAGGGGGGATTTAGCAATAGTGAAAACGATGACATGTCACCATTAACATGGGATTACTGTAGCTTAATTATCCGGGCGTCACACCTACGAGTTTGTTTCATATTGATCTTTGCTAAGTTACTTTTCTGTTGCCATTGTTACAATTGTTACAAAACAACTACTGTTACTTTTGCCACCGTTACCGTTACTTCCATACTACTTTGTTGTGGATATTAAGTCTTCCAGGTGTGGTTGAATTGAGAACTCAGCTTCTAATACGTGAGAATATTCTTTGGCTCCCCTTGTGTCGAATCAATAAATTTGGGTTGAATACTCTACCCTCAAAAACTGTTGCGATCCCCTATACATGTGGGTTATCAAGACCTTTTTCTGGCGCCGTTGCCGGGGAGCATAACTCTATTATCTAGGTCACTTGGGATTTATATCTGTTGATCACTATGAGGAATTTGAAAGACAATAAACCAAGATCTATCCCTCTACTATGTGGGGAGATAAGGAACTGCCATCTAGCTCTGCACTTGATTCACCTTCTGTTCTAAGTAAGCTTGCGACACCTACACTTGCTATTGCTTATGATATGTCGCATGTTATTGATGATGCACTTCTCCTATGCATGAAGCTTATGATGATACTATTTCTCTGATTGGTAATATTGTGCCACTAGGTGAATTTCTTGATGAACAACTTGCTAGGGTCAGAGAGAATGGAATTACTGAAACTGATGATGTTAATGAAACTGAATATTATGATTCTCCCCCTAGATATGAATTTCCTAAGGTACTTGAGGGTTATATTATGGATGAAGAAACTGCTAGAGACTTTTTTGCTTGCAATGATAGGGATGATCTTAAGAAACCGCTAGCTAAGCTGAAATAATAATCTTTGAATGCGAGAATGCAATATGATCCTATGTTTTCTACTTCAACTATCTTTGTTACTAATAAGGATTATGATTTCTCTGTCGATCCTAAGTTAATTACTTTGGTTGAATCTGATCCTTTTCATGGTTATGAATCTGAAGCTATTGTGGAAAATCTTACTAAGTTGAGTGATATAGCCACCCTATTTGCTCATGAGAAAAACATTCATTATTACTATATTCTTAACTTGTTTCCTTTCTCATTAAAGGGTGACGCTAAGTTATGGTTTAATTCTCTTGCTCCTGGTTGTGTGCGTAGTCCCCACGATATGATATATTACTTCTCTGAAAAATATTTTCCTGCTCACAAGAAACAAGCTGCTTTACAGGAAATATTTAACTTTGTGCAAATTGAAGAAGAGAGTCTCCCACAAGCTTGGGGGAGGCTTCTCCAATTACTTAATGCTTTGCCTGATCATCCTCTTAAGAAAAATCAAATACTTGATATCTTTTATAATGGACTAACGAATGCTTCTAGGGACCACCTAGATAGGATGCCTCTAGGGACCACCTAGATAGTTGTGCTCGTTGTGTTTTCAGGGAATGTACTATTGAGAAAACTGAAAAACTATTGAATAATATATTGATCAGTGATAATGATTGAACTCTTCCCAAACCACCTCCTAAGCCAACTCCGAAGAAAAGAGGTATTCTATTTCTCAATCCTGACTCCTGAAGATATGCAAGAGGCAAAGAAATCTATGAAAGAAAAAGGTATTAAAGCTGAAGATGTTAAGAATTTACCGCCTATTGAAGAAATACATGGTCTTAATGCTCTAACACAGATAGTAGAGGTAAATTCTCTCTATAGATTCGATGAAGGTGATATTCCTTATAATAAGTCTGCTAGTCAATGCTTGGATGAGTTTGATAATTTTATTGTTAAACAAGAAAACTTCAATGCTTATGTTAGTAGACAATTCAAACGTAATTCTTACATGCTTGACCGCTTGGGTGATTATATGACTAGAATTGTTAATGATCTTAAGCTTATTAGTAAACATGCTTCTATGGTAAAAACTCAAGTAGAACAAGTACTTGAGGCACAAGATAATTTTCTCAATGAGATGAATAGTAAGAACAATGATCATGCTGTTAGAGTTATGACTAGAGGTGGTAAAATGACCCAGGAACCATTGTATCCTAAGGGCCATCCTAAGAGAATTGAGCAAGATTCTCAGCGAGTTAATACTGATGTGTCTAGTCCTTCTAATAAAAAGAAGAGGAAAACTGAAAGGACTTTGCATGCTTATAGTGAACCTGTTATAGACATACCTGAGAATCCAAATGATATTTCTATTTCTGATGCTGAGATACAACCTGGTGATGAACATGAACCTAGTGATAAAGTTAATGATGATGTTCATGTTGATGCTCAACATAATAATGATAATGATGTAGAGATTGAACCTACTATTGATATTGATAACCCACAATCAAAGAATCAGCTTTATGATAAGAGAGACTTTGTTGCTAGGAAGCATGGTAAAGAAAGAGAACCATGGGTTCAGAAACCCATGCCCTTTCCTCCTGAACCGTCCAAGAAAAAGGATGATGAGGATTTTGAGCACTTTTGTTGAAATGATTAGACCTATCTTTTTGCGCATGCATTTGACTGATATTCCGTAAATGTCTCTTTATGCTAAGTATATGAAAGATATTGTTATAAATAAAAGAAAGATACCTGAAGCTGAAATTTCCACCATGCTTGCTAATTATACTTTTAAGGGTGGAATACCAAAGAAACTAGGAGATCCAGAAATACTAACTATACCATGCTCCATTAAAAGAAACTACGACTTTCTCTTTATATCGTATACTTGATTTGAATAAGTTGACACCTACTAAAATCTCTTTGCAAATGGCTGATAAATCAATTTCTATACCCATCGGTATTTGCGAGGATGTGCTTGTTGTGGTTGTAAACGTTACAATCTTGACAGACTTTATTATTATTGATATTCCCGAGGACGACAGTATGTCAATCATCATTGGTAGACCCTTTTTGAATACTACAGGGGTTGTTATTGATTTCAACAAAGGCAATGTCACTTTTCATGTTAATGGTAATGATCATATGGTACACTTTCCAAAGAGACAACCTCAAGTTCATAGTATCAATTCTATTGGAAAATTTTCAACTATTACTATTGGAGGTTTTGAATTCCCTCTTTCTACTGTTAACAAGAAATATGATATTCTTATTGTTGTGTACGTGCATATCCCCGTTGAGGAAACCTAGTGTTATTCGAAAATTCTTCGGTTTCATGTCATTCGGAAGAAGTTTGTTAATAAGACTTGATCAACCTTGTTAATGGATTCCTATTGATGGGCATGAGATGGATGAATTTAGAGAGCACAACTTTCTGTACCCACTTTTTACTTTCTGTTATTTAGAATAAATAAAGCAAAAATAATATTATTTATCTATTTTCTAAATTATCCACGCAATAAAAAATAAATGTCCCAAAAATAAAAGTTCTCCAAATGCCCTAAAAATTTAGTGTGATTTTTTATATAATATTTTAGAATTTCTAGCACTGAGAATGCACCAGGGGGTTGCACCAGTGGGCCACTAGGGTGGAGGGCGCGCCCCCTGCCTTGTGGGTCCCCCTCACTTATTCCAGCACCCATCCACGTCGTCTTCCTCTAGAAAAAATCATCCTGTTTCCCAAGCCCGTGTTCTAGCTCATCTTGCTGCCATTTTTTATTTCCTTGTGCAAAGCTCCATTTGCAAAATTGTTATGGGGCATTGTTCTTCCGTATGTCACTCCTCCAATAGTCCAATTAGTTTCTGTTATACTGCTTTATTTATTGCCAATTTTTGTTGTTGTGGTAACCTTGTTCTTGAACTTGCATGTCGAATTTATATGGTCCAAAGTAGTTTTCATGCATGATATAGCCTCTAGACATTTGTAGGAGTAGTTGCTATCAATCTTGCTGAGTTTGGTTCACTTTTATTTTAGGTCACTAAAAATTTCAGAAATATTTCAGAGGAAGAATTTTTTTAGGAAAATATACCAAGGTGGTTCCTTGAGGAAGCAAGCCCCAAGGCTCGCGATACGTGAGCCGAATCTTGAACCACCAAGGGAAGCTCAAGTACGGCCTTGTGAATGGTCGTCGGATGAATTCATGGTTCATGCAGGTTTCAAGGATGAGTTTGATGCATACGTACAAAATGTTGGCCTTGACGACTTCGTGTCAGATAAGTGACGACAATACTATCACCTCACTGATTCATTTCTGCGAAGATTTAAATTTACATCCCAGCGCAATACTCATACTGTCCGGTTTGATCTTTATGATAAATCATATACCATGGACCTAGAACATTTTAGTGATGCAGGCAAGATCCCACAATGGGGTATTCTTAGTGAGCCTTGCAAAACTAAATACAATGATTTCCTTGCTAGCATCACTGTAGGGGAAACTAGAAATATCACATAAGCCTCCATGGGGAGCATTCATTTTCCTGCCATACATTATTTTGCTCTCTTCATAGGAACATGGATTAATGGTAAACATGATCATAGACACCTTTGTGCATGGGATCTTAGTGTCCTCAAGTGTGCAGTGTTGGGTGATAAACGATATAATTTAGGGGCTATTGTTGCGAGGAGGTTACACCTTAATGCTAAAGAGGGAGATATCTTTGGTGGAATTTATGCCACCCATTTAGCTAATTACATTGAGGTACCCATAAGGAAGATTGACATTGAGTTACCACCCGCTTTTCTTGATTATAATGCTTTGGTACGCTATCAGTTTCTTTTGAGGAACGAGCAATCCCTCCTGTACCAACTAATCTTTGATTGGCAGCGTGCTGTCCATATTACTCTTCCTGCTCCTTCCTTCTTTAACTTTCAGGTTAGAGGGACATATTTTATAACTAAAGAGGAGGTGAACGAGTATGAGAGAGAGGTGGATGCCGCTCGCCTCCATTGTCGGTGATATACCCCGCGGTATGACCCGGCCGGACTTGGCGACTCACTAGTGACCCACCTGGATCTCTCCACTCACATATGACCCGGCCAGGCCTAGTGACTCATTGGGGACCCGGCAGGCGGGTCAGAGGAGCGACAAGACCCGGTGGCCCAGAAGGCATCTCATGGAAGACCGGCTTGCATTATGGCGGGACGGCTTAACAGGAAAGCATAAGGAATATGCCCTTACAAAGGAAGGAAGACTAGAAGTCCACTTATAATTGGGTAATCCTAATCCTACTAGGACTAGTCATGTAACCCGCCCTTTCATCTTATATAAGGAGGGGCAGGGCACCCCAAGAGGGGCAAGTTTCACGAGTTTGAGAAGTTAGGGTTAGACAGACAAGTCTATAGCTCTCAAGATAGAGCACCCTTGTAATCGTGATCATCGTCATCAATATCAATGAAGCAGGATGTAGGCTTTTACCTCAATGAGCAGGTGCCCCTCCACCGTCGCTGCTGCCTTCGTTAGACCTGCCTTCATGGTCCTCCGCCCATGCCTCCTTGGAGTCACCGAGCCGCTGCTCCTTCCGCCGCATGTTGAGCCGGCGCCACCGGTGTGGTCAACGGCCGCACCCCACGCCGCCATGATGCCATGATGCACGGATCAAACATGGGTATCCTCCCTTATTGTCTTATCACAGGATTGCTCATTTGGGGGATTCCTTCTCATTAAGCATAGCTGTGACTACCCTTTGTTCCGGCTTATACACCCTGTTACAAATTACTTGGGGGCTTCCTGCTCATTGAGCATAGCTATGACTACCCTTTGATCCGGCTTATAGGCTGGGCTGTAAAAATCACTTGGGGGCTTCCTGTTCAAACATAGGTGTATTCCCCAAATAGAACATACCGTTACTCCCCTCTTGACTGGCTTGGAACACCAGGTGTATTCACCAAAGTTTTCGGTTTATCCTGTTCAAACATAGGTGTATTCACCAAAGAGGACATAACCTTTTAATTTGCTTGGAATGCCATGTGTATTCACCAAAATTTCTAGGTTATCCTGCTTTGTAGAGTCAGCCACTCCGCCCAGGTAATCCTGGAATGACCCACCGAACTCTGGACAGTCAATCTTATAGACCCTGAACTTGTAAACGTTTAAACGGCGGTTTGTCATGTGAGGCCCGACTTACAAGGTGTAAAAGGTTAATTCAGTGGCTTGGCGGCCCATGAAAGCACTTGAGATTTGGGCTTGGCGGCCTATGAAAGCCTTGTTTTTTCCGATTTGTTATTTTCTTTGAACATCTTTTGCATTGATATACTTATAGCATATTGACATATGGCTTGAAATGATTCAGGCCATGTAGCCTTAATCCTCATGGCTCATACGTCAGCATATCTAGGTTTTTTTTGATAATCCGGCCTGGCTTTGTACAATAAGTCGCTAGTATGATATGATTGTGGACTTGGAGTTTAGGCTCTAAGGCCTTTTTGGTGTTGTTACCCTTTGCTGCGTCTGGCATGATAAGCCGATAGCGTGAACCAATTTCATAGGCCATGTAGCCTTGATTATATGACTCATCATTGAGAATCTTTGGGTTTGATAACCCGTCCTTATAGAGGGTGTTAAGTTGCGAGGATATCTTTGCCTTGAGCAATCAAAATCATGATAGTGCATGCCTATGGGTCAATACCCACGATGGATTATAATTATTGAGTTATCACCATGATGTCAATCTCCAGGTATGTTTTTCAATAATGGTATGATATGCGCGGTTTGATAACCTGCCCTGGCTTTCGACGTTAAGTCATCATTATAATTTGGATTGCGTCACTGGAATCATGCGCTTATAAATCATTGGATATGGCGATGTAAGCTGACAGTATGACCAAATCTATATGTATGATTTTCCTGGTTATATAAATATGCGAGGTTTGATAACCCGCTTTGGCTTTTGACATTAAGTCGCCAGTATGTTTAGGCTTGAATGGCCTTAATTCTAGTCTTTTCCATAATTGCATAAGGCTATATTATGTTTGGGTTGTTACCCACCCTGGCTTTTGACGATAAGTTGCTAGGGCATATGTTGTTTAAACTTTGTGCAGAACATGGAGAGCTATGGCTTACATAAATGATTAAGTTCAAGCCCATCATCAAAGATTAAAATTGATGTTTCAAAAGGATTATCAGTTCTGAATTTCTACAAAGGTTATAAGCCGCCGGGTTAGAAAAATCCCGGATTACAATGGATGCGTATTAAGTCGCATTGGCCAAGAGCTGCCGGGTATTTAAACTCCGGATTTACTTGTCAACAGATAAGGTATTTAAATCTTTAATAGACAAACTTGGCTGGGTTTTCATGATAATATTGATTGATTGAGGTTTTTAAAGTCGCTTCAACGCAATGGCTATTATTTCTTTATCAATGGATATGATTTATTCTATAATGGAAGGAATAGTCCCTAGTCGCTCCAGGCTTACGACCCGGCACTTGGAGGCTACATTACTCAAATCATGATTATATCAAATATGGAAGTCCCATGTCGTTGCAAGCATGCACAATGACACTTGGGGGCTAATGCAAAGTCAGTTTTTGCTCACCTTATTGAAGACCCGACTCAACACATTGTAATGAGCCGACCCTTGGGGGCTACTAATTGCTCTTATCAAAAATTCAAAGTACACTAGCTTTAATCCATTATATTGAAGGGTTCGTTGATCAGTTGGTAGAGCACAAGACTCTTAACCTTGTGGTCGTGGGTTTAAGCCCTACGATGGAGGCTACATCATATGTTGTTATTTTCATTGAAGTATATATAAAGTCCCATCTCAGTATTATCTTATTGAGTCGGCCCTGGGGGACTACACGTTGCTGCTCAAGTCTACATGATCATATTTACAAAGTCCCTGCTCATTATTGCATAATGACCCGGCACTTGGGGTGCTACACATGGGAAGTTCAAAATGTGCAACATATGATTGGCGGCTTACATGAACAACCCAGATTTCTCCAAGTTGGAGCATTTATATTAAAGCAAGTCTTAAAGCTATCACTATGATCTCCTCTTAAGACATGGGGGCTACAGGTAATATGCATATAAAGGAGGAACGTCCTCAAATTCTCAGTTTTCAGCAAATCAGGAAGATCAACTGTGTGACCCGGCGTTGGCAACAATCATGACCCAGTGTCTATAACAGTCATGACCCGAAATCATCAGTTTTTATAACCTGGCGATTTTGGAAATCATAACCGGCAAGTTCTACATTTTCAAGCTGGCTGAAAATCAAATGAGTATTTCAAGACTAATATTTTTTGTTAAACATTGGGAGCTGAATCAAATGAATTATTCTTAACAATATTTTTATGTGAGAAACTAATGTCAGCAAATTGATTATGAGGCTGGCTTATTGACCCGAACATACCAGAAGAAGGAAATGACAAGGACTTAAGGATGATCGGGAGCCGGCTTACAAGAATTTTTTAACCTGGAGCACAACCTGTCAAATTTGTTTTTGTGTTTATTTTGCAGGATTAGTTTAACATAGATAAATCCAAATTGAACTGTCGGTTAATGTTGGGGATATACCCCGCGGTATGACCCGGCTGGAAATATGACCCGACTAGACTTGGCGATTCACTAGTGACCCACCCTGACTTGACGGCTCACTAAGTGACCTGCCCGGATCTCTCCACTCATTGATGATCCAGCCAGGCCTGGTGACTCGGCAGGCGGGTCAGAGGAGCAACAAGACCCGGTGGCCTAGAAGGCGGCTAATGGAAGACCGACTCGTATTATGGCGGGCCGGCTTAACAGGAAAGTATAAGGAATATTCCCTTACAAAGGAAGGAAGACTAGGACTCCACTTGTAATAGGGTAATCCTAATCCTACTAGGACTAGTCATATAACTCGCCCCTTCATCTTATATAAGGAGTGGCAGGGTACCCAAAGAGGGACAAGTTTCACGAGTTTGACAAGTTAGGGTTAGACAGACAAGTCTATAGCTCTCAAAATAGAGCACCCTTGTAATCGTGATCATCACCATCATCAATATCAATGAAGCAGGATGTAGGCTTTTACCTCCACCATCAGGGGCTGAACCTGAGTAAAACCTCATGTCTCTCTTCCCACTCAACCCCTCTGAAGTTACCACATAGATGTGTTGGCCTCATGACCAAGTCCTGGCACTAAGGACATCTGCCATGACAAATCCACGATAGTTGATGCCTACCATGGGGTCTGCGCACGGTGGTGTTGAGTTCTTGGAGGGATCTTTCCTAGGGTGTCGAGACGCTTGCACTTTGTCAAAGTGTGGAAGAGCCAGCAATTGTGATCGGAATTGTGGTTAGCTTTGAAGCTGGTAGTACAAGGATCAAAGAGAAATTAGGGTTGAAGACGTGCGCGAGATCAATCGGCGCAAGAATCAAGTCACTGAGGCCGACAAGAATACAAGAAAAAAATTCGTGGCGTAACATGCGCCTGGCGAGCGGTCAAATCGCCGAGTCGAGATTGCCAAAAATTTCCGCTGCAATATCAAATCTGAACGGCGGCCGCATCCGACTGCTACTGCATCTCCCCTGGTCCAAGTGCGACGCAGATGAGCGAGTCCCGAGGCTGCGAGAGGTTCAATCTGCCAAGGTACTATGTTTGTGTTGTTGCTCTACACGTCATTGCAAAAGGAAATCAGCAATCAACGGCTGGCAGTGTCTCCTGCATGCAAGGACGTAAGCACATGCGCTGTTTTAAAAGAGAAAAGGAAAAAAGGGGGTTATCCAGGGGCCACGACCCGGAGACGAAGAGGGCAGCGAACCGGACTCCTCCGCGGTCTATGACTCACCTCCGCCCAGACTCCAAGTTGTCTGCTGCTTCTGCCTGGAGCCACCGGCGAGCCTCCGCCTTGGTGGCCCCGTCTAAAGCCGCTGTAACGGCCTGCGGTCGAGCCGCCTTCACCTGTGACCTGGCTCGTTGACCCACCGCACCTCCGCTGTCACCGGTTCGCGTCTCCAAACCACCGGCCGTTGCGGCCAAGCCACCTCAAGTCATCTTCTTGTTTTCGTCGCTGAGTTGTGTGGCTGCGTCGAGTCGCCTGTCTCGTCCGCCTCCGTTGAGTCGCTGCCTAGTTTCCACCGCGGCTGAGCCGCCATGGCCGTGCAGTGGCCTTCGCGGTAGTTCTTCTGCCTCCACTGAGTCGTCAGTCTCTTCCCTAACACCAATCCGCCTCGGTTTCGGCCGCGAGTCGCCATCGCCTGAGAGTCGCCTCCACCGTCGCCGCGTTGAGCCGCCCGGCTCGCCTTTGCCGTGGACCCGCCGGTGCCCGCTAGCTGCTGTACTCCGACGTTGGCTCAGCCACGACCCCCGGCTTTTCTCTGCTTCTCCGCTCAAGCCACCGCGCTGCCAAGTAGCTGCAGCCATCGTGTATTCTTTGCCAAGTCGCCAGACAAGATTTGGCCGGCCCCGGGCCGCCTTGTTGAGCCACGCAGTGCCTCGAGCTTGCGCTGTCGTTTTACCCTTGCGGAGAGCCGCCCCGCGCCGACCGGCCTTGAGCCGCCACTGCAGGCATCCTTGCCAAACGGCCTTGAGCCACCACTGCAAGCCGCTCGGCCAACCGGCCATGAGTCGCCGCTGCTGCCTCGCGCTGCCGCCCGCAAGGTGCCTGTAGTCTGGCAGGTGCCCCTCGCCCGTCGCTGCCGCCTTCGTCGGCCCTACCTTCATGGTCCGCCACCCATCGCTCGTTGGAGTCACCGAGCTGCTGCTCCTGCCGCCGCATGTTGAGCCGGCGCCACCGGTGTGGTCAACGGCCGCACCCCACGCCACCATGATGCCATGATGCGCAGTTCAAATATGGATATCCTGCCTTATTGGCTTATCACAGTATTGGTCATTTGGGGGCATCCTGCTCATTGAGCATAGCTGTGACTATCCTTTGATCCGGCTTATACACCCCGGTACAAATTACATGGGGGCTTCCTGCTTACTGAGCATAGCTATGACTACCCTTTGATCCGGCTTATAGGCTGGGCTGTAAAATGACTTGGGGGCTTCCTGTTCAAACATACATGTATTCATCAAAGAGAACATAGCATTACTACCCTCTTGACTGGCTTGGAACACCAGGTGTATTCACCAAAGTTTCCGTGTTATCCTGTTCAAACATAGGTATATTCACCAAAGAGGACATAACGTTTTAATTAGCTTGGAATGCCAGGTGTATTCACCAAAATTTCTGGGTTATCCTGCTTTGTAGATTCTGCCACTCCGCCTAGGTAATCCTGGAATGACCCGCCGAACTCTTGACAGTCAATCTTACAGACCTTGAACTTTCCAATATTTGAACGGCGATTTGTCATGTGAGGCCCGGCTTACAAGGTGTAAAAGGTTAACTCAATGGCTTGGCGGCCCATGAAAGCACTTGATATTTAGGCTTGGGTCGAGAGGAGAAGACCACGATGAAAATGATGAGTGGCTGTTATATGCATTATTGTTGATCTAACAAAGAGTCCATATTACCTTGTCTTCTCCAATAAATAAATGTTTGCAGATTCCAGTGTAGTCCAATGCACGTGCACTATTATTATTATCCACACCTTTCGGTCGTGCAAGTGAAAGGTAATAATGACGATATATGATGAAATGATTGAGATGAGGAAAAGCTGGTATGAACTCGACCTATCTTGTTTTTGTAAATATGATTAGTTAATCGTTCTTGATTTAGCTCATTATGAATGAAACGTGTTTGCAATGACAATTAGAGATTATAGTTTCCCATGCCATGCTTAATTAGTTAGGAGTTTTAATGGTTTACCTCGTGTGCCAACATGCTTTTAAAATGATTGTGATGTAGTATGATAGGATGGTATCCTCATTTGAAGGATTTAAATGGCTTGACTTGGCACATGTTCATGCATGTAGTTGAAACAAAATCAACATAGCTTCCACGATATTTATGTTCATGGTGATTTATATCCTACTCATGCTTACACTCAATGTTGGTTAATCTCAATGCATGTTTACGATTGTTGTCGCTCTCTAGTTGGTCGCCCCTCAATCTTTTGCTAGCCTTCACCTGTACTAAGCGGGAATACTGCTAGTGTATCCACTTCCATAAACCAAAAGTTGTTCCATATGAGTCCACCATACCGACCTATATGCGGTATTTACCCGCCGTTCCAAGTAAATTTGCATGTGCCAAACTCTAAACCTTCAAATAATAATATGTTTTGTATCCCCAAATCACTCATGTAGCGACTGGGGGCTATCAGTATCTTCCATGCTAGGTGGGTTATTCTCACGATGAGTGGACTCCGCTCATCATTCACGAGAAAGTGGCTGGTATCTGGGATGCCCAGTTCTGTGCTCAAATCAAATTAGAATATAACTTCAAACAAAGCTCCCCCAGGATTGTTGTTAGTTGGACGGTACCCATTGTTTCGGACCAGCCATGCAATGTGCTTGTTGGTGGAGGGTGGTAAAATCTTTACCATTCTGTTTGGGAACCGCCTATAATGTATCTAGTATGGAAGATACCAATATCTCTTGGTTGTTATGCTGACAATGAAAGCATACCGCTCAAAATATTATTCATCTCTGTTTCAAAAGCTCGAGCTCTGACACCTCTGCAAATCCCTGCTTCCCTCTGCGAAGGGCACATCTATTTACTTTTATTGCTGAGTCATCATCCTTTTATAAAAAGCACCAGTTAGACAGCACCACCGTCATTTATATGCTTTGTTATTAGTTGATATTGAGTATGACTGTGATTGGATCTCTTTTGCCATGAATTACAATGTCTAGTCAGTCCTTCATCTTCAGGGGTGATATGCATTTATGTTTTGCAGTCTCGGAAAGGGGCTAGCGAGATACCATTTTGTTATATCATATCATGGTTGTTTTGAGAACGTGACGTCATTTGAGATTTATTATTACTACTCGCTAATTGATTATGCCATTGATATGAGTAAATGTGAGACCTAAGTGTTACTGTGAATATGGTTAGTTCATAATATTTGCTGAAAACCTGAATGCTGGCTATACATATTTGCAACAACAAGATCAACCAGAGTTTGTAAAATTTTTTCTTTATCACTTTTAGTTTGTCAATTGAATTGCTTAAGGACAAGCAATGGGTTAAGCTTTGGGGAGTTAATACCTCTCCATCGTATCTACTTTTCCAAACTCTTTTGCCCTTGTTTTGGACTCTAATTTGCATGATTCGAATGGAACTAACCCGGACTGGTGCTATTTTCAACAGAATTGCCTTGGTGTTATTTTTGTGCAGAAATAAAAGTTCTCGGAATGACCTGAAAATCCATGGAGAATATTTTTGGAATATATAAAAAATATTGGCGAAAGAATCAATAGAGGGGGACCCACCTGCTGGCACAAGGGTGGAGGGCACACCCCCCTGCCTTGTGGGCCCCCTGGACCTCCACCGACCTCAACTCCAACTCCATATATTCACGTTCAGGGAGAAAAAAATCAGAGAGAAGGATTGATCGCGTTTTACGATACGGAGCCGCCATCACCCCCTATTCTTCATCGAGAGGTCATTATCTGGAGTCCGTTCGAGGCTCCGGAGAGGGGAAATCGTCGCCATCATCATCACCAACCTTCCTCCATCACCAATTTCATGATGCTCACCGTCGTGCGTGAGTAATTCCATCGTAGGCTTGCTGGACGGTGGTGGGTTGCATGAGATTTATCATGTAATCGAGTTAGTTATGTTAGGGTTTGATCCCTAGTATCCACTATGTTCTGAGATTGATATTGCTATGACTTTGCTATGCTTAATGCTAGTCACTAGGGCCCGAGTGCCATGATTTTAGATCTGAACCTATTATTTTTTCATGTATATATTTGTGTTCTTGATCCGATCTTGCAAGTTGTAGACACCTATTACGAGTTATGATCCGCATACCCCAAGATGACAATTATTGGGATTCTTTCCGGTGATTACCGTAGTTTGAGGAGGTCATATATTCACTAAGTGCTAATGCTTTGTTCCAGTTCTCTATTAAAAGGAGGCCTTAATATACCTTAGTTTCCATTAGGACCCCGCTGCCACGGGAGGGTAGGACAAAAGATGTCATGCAAGTTCATTTCCATAAGCACGTATGACTATATATGGAATACATGCCTACATTATATTGATGAATTGGAGCTAGTTCTATGTCACCCTAGGTTATAACTGTTGCATGATGAATGCCATCTTACATAATTATCCATCACTGATCCATTGCCTACGAGTTCGTTTCATATTGATCTCTGCCAAGTTACTTTTTCATTGCCACTGTTAGAATTGTTACATGCTACGGTTACTTTTGCCACCGTTACCATTACTTCCATACTACATTGCTACTAAATACTTCGCTGCAGATATTAAGTCTTTCAGGTGTGGTTGAATTGACAACTCAGCTGCTAATACGTGAGAATATTCCTTGGCTCCCCTTGTGTCGAATCAATGAATTTGGGTTGAATACTCTACCCTCAAAAACTGTTGCGATCCCCTATACTTGTGGGTTATCAGAAGACAACCTCACACAGCTGCCAAACCAGTGAACCCTCATACTCCCCTCCGCGTGGGCATCTACTGTTGTGTCTTCGCCGGCCCCGGGTCGTTCCCTTCCTAGGCCTCGCCATCGTCCACCGCATTGGTTCACTCGGCGGAGCATGGTCAACTTTATCAACAAACGACAGCCATCGGAAGAGGCATGAACATGGAGTGGCTGACAGTAGGGACCTGCATGGCCCATGGCCGCACACGAGCAAGTCCCTCCTTATTATAAGAAAACAAATGATTTCTCCCCCTAACAGGTTTGAGCCACCAGCTACATCTTTGCATCCAGGGAAGTGTTTCCTTTATTACGTCGAAAAAAGTTACCTCTCCCTGAAAGTTGGGACCCACCAGCTTTATTATGATCCATTTCACAAAAATATAGATTGTACCAAAGATGCTAAATTATTTTCTTTTTATTCTTACTCAAAAAAGAAGAAATTAAAAAACCTAGAGAACATCTTCGCACTCAAGGAAGTGCCACCTTATTACGAGCAAAAAAATGATTCCCCTGGCTAGCTTGGACCCACCAGATTTGGAGGCTGAGTTTGGGGCCAACTAAGTTGACGCGTATGGGCTTTGTCAACTTAGTCAAAATGATTTTAGCTGCACTGACTTTTGGATGTTAAATCAACGGTCGTGTTGCGTCTTCAACCTCTGGTATTCTTGCTTGAGCCGCCCAAACCAGGCCCGCCGTACCGCCTACTCCAGCCTCCCATGGCCGGCTGTGCTGCCACGCAGGCCTCGAGGACCGACTATACTACGACTGGCCATACCTTCCCTCTACTCACCCACACCCCCTGTTATTCTCCGGCGATGTCGGCCTTACGCCAAAGCCAAACCAGTGAACTCTCGTACTCCCCTCCGCGTGGGCATCCACCCGCCTCGTCTTCTTTGGCTCCTCGTTGTTCCCTTCCTAGGCCTCGCCGTCGTCCACTGCCTTGATGCTCTCAGCGCCTCCTGGTCAATGAGGTCAACGAACGACAGCCATCAGAAGTGGACTTTAGGCTGTGAGTCTGACAACTGGACCCACCAGCTACATCTTCGAAACCATGGAAGTGCCTGCTTATTACTCGCAAAATAAAAATGATTCCTCCCCCTGAAAGTTGGGACCCACCAGCTATATCTTCGCACGCAAGGAAGCCTCCCTAACAGCTGGGACCCACCTGGTCGAAGCGTATGTAGCATTGTCGCGAACGTGTATGTACATACTAGTCAATCAGTCTCTCAGCAACTATGAACCGTGGCCGAGCAAGCAATGACACGTGTAGTAGTAGAGCCCCCAACTTAGCAGTTCAGGCAGTCCCTTCTAAACTGTGTACATGTATGTACAGCCAGATGCCAAAAAATACGGCCACGTACGTACATACGGGCGGGGTCTCGAATACCTACTCGCGCATACGTATGGCCAGAGCTCGCGTACATGGAGAGACAGTGGACAGCAGCAACGGCGTCGTGTTCATCAGGAGCCAACCGGCTTGGACGGGACAGCCGAAACGAGGTCTGGCGCACTGCAGAACGGAGGAAACGACCTTCTGTTCGACCGCGTATGGCCGAAACAGGGTCCTGTTCATCAGGAAGGGTTTGGCATACCGCAAAACAGAGGAAATGGACTTCTGTTCGAGTGCCTATGGTCAAAACAGGGTTCTGTTGATCGGGAGGGGTGTGGCGTACTACAAAACGGAGGAAACAGACTTCTGTTGGAGCACCTACTGTTAAAACAGGGTCACGTTCATCCACCGTCTACTGCCTTGCTCCAGCCTCCACGGGCTACTATTCATCAACCATCGACTTCCTCCAGTCTCCACGGGCTACTGTTCATCCAGCCTCCACTAGCTACTATTCATCCAGCCTCCACGGGGTCCTGTTCATCCACCCCCAACTGGCTGGGGTGCGGCGGCCTCCTCGGGGTCCTATTCATCCAGCACCAACGGCCTACTACCATGGGGTCCTATTCATCCAACCCCCACTGGGAACTGTTCATCCACAGCCAACCAACTGGCTTGACACACCATGTCTCGACTCGTTCTACGTACTGCGCGCACGGTAGCAACGGTCACTATTCATCAAGAGGCAACCCAACACTGGCTGGCTATGTCTCGCATGAGGGCTCGATTGGCTTCTGTAAGCAGCAGCAGTGATCGATCGCTCGGGTTCAGTTAACAGCAGCAGTGAAGGAATCGCTCAGGTTCAGTCAGCGGCGAATGAATTGCTCGGGTCAGTTAATAGCAAAGGGATCGATCGCTTGGGTTCAGTAACGTGGGATCGCTCGGGTTCAGTTAGCTAACACCTCGCATACACACGCGTACATGAGAGAAATGTGCAAACCTCCATGCATCGCTTGGCCGCGACCACCCATCATAACTGGGAACTCCTCGATATTTTCCTCGCCCTCCCTTCTACCATGATTTTTTCTGTCATGGACAGCCCAAAGAATGTCAAGCAACTGCGTCTCCGGCCCGCCCAGAACGAAAAGGCCATTTTCTGTCATGATTTTTTGTCATAGAAGTAGGAGCCCACCACATCTATGATGATACGTCTTTTGTCACAATTATCATCATAGAAGTGTCATAAGCATGACATAAATTTGTTCATTCGGCCCAAAATGTCGCGGATGTGTCTTTTTTTGTAGTGGGAGTAATAGTAGTAGATGCAGGCTGGAGTCGGTCTACTAATCTTGGACATGATGCCTATATATTTATCATTGCCTGGATATCATTATAATTATTTGAGGTTTTCTCAATTTCCCAACAGTAATTTGTTCTCCCGCCGTGTGCTATTTCTTGAGAGAAGCCACTAATAAAATCAACGGCCCCCCCCGGGTCTATTCTTTATCGTATTTGCTTTCTGATCTATGATTTGCCGTTGAGATCTATTTTTATTTGCTTTTATTTTTAGATTTATTATTCCAAAAACCCATAAATACTTTGCTGCACTTTTTATATGCATTTTTATTTCATGTTTATTGGAGATCTATTTATCCAATCTATCACAAACTTTATCCCGTCAACTTGACAATTTCTGGCGCCGTTACCCGAAAAGGGATTGACAACCCCTTATAAGCGTCGGGTTGCAAGTATTTGTTCTTTGTGTGCAAGTACTGTTTACATAGTGTTGCTTGGTTCTCCTACTAGATTGATACCTTGGTTTCACAACTAAGAGAAATACCTACCGTGCATGTGTTGCATCATCCCTTCCTCTTTGGGGAAATACCGACGTAGTTCAAGTGACATCAAAAGGAATTTCTGACGCTGTTGCCGGGGAGGATCAAGTCAAGATAGTCTCCTGACAACTCGCCAATTTCTAGCGCCGTTGCCGGGGAGACATCATCAACATCTATCAGGTTCCTAATCAAAAAATCTCATCTCCTTGCAATTTACATTATTTGCCATTTGCCTCTCGTTTTTCATCTCCCCCACTTCACAAAAAATTGTTGTTTTATTTACCCTCGTTTTAGTTCACTGTTTTCTTGTCAGATCTATCTTTTGCTTGAACTTGTCACCATGAGTGATTCTAGTATGGCATAAATAGATGATGGCCTAAATCCTAAAATTGGACGATCTGGCAATCTAGATGCTAAAACTTTTGTTTTGCGGCAAGGGAATGTTATGGGAAAAGAACATATCCATGAATTTTTCAATTGTGTTGGAAATTTAACTCTTGATGATGCTCCTATACTTAAACGAACTAAATCTTATGCAGAAGCTATTTCAGCACTAGTTTTGAAACTTGAAATAGATTTATCCGTACCCATCCTACCTTGCAAAGATTTTTTTATGAGCTACCCATTATAAAAAATTGTGAAGGCAAGAGATTGGGGAAAGAAGGGCCTGCATTGTGGATTTCAGGACTTGACCAATGCTCAAGCGTTGAGTGGACATAAGACCATAATGAACCAGAAATGTTTACTATTTTGCTATTGTGATGATCACTATTGGTGGAAAGACTTTAGCCTAGTAGTGATCATATTGTGCTAGTATTGTAGTTGTACAGTTGTTATTACAAGTGTTAGTTAAGCTATTGCATGGATGACATCGGTGGAAGGACTTTATTTTAATAAGTGATCATGTTGACTGCAAGCTTTAGCTTAGCATGGTTTCACTGGTTATATTCCTAGTTAAGTTTTACATGTTGATTACTGTTTTAGTTGAGTATATAAGACCTGATAGATGTTCATAATAGTTGTTATTATTGTTTATCGGTATGAGAGCAATCTCATGCTTGAGTAACTTGATGTGTTTCTTTGGTGTGACTGTGAAATAGTTTTGACTTGCGAGTACATTCAATGTACCCACGGCATTTAACATGGCCAGGTAGGAAGTTATAAAGAGGACTAAGTTGATACGACACTAGGCGAGAGAGCACCTGGTCAGATCCCTGTGGAATGGAGACGCTCTACGACCGTGCCGCTACCATTGTAGAAGTTTTCGTTGCAGTCATCTAGAGGTAGTCACCCTGACTACGCAGACCGTTCCGACCTCAACACAATGTTGAGACTGGAAATGATATTAGTCATGTTGTATAGTGTACATATCCATAAAGAATCCCTTGTGTCAAATGGCTCATACACTTTTACTCCAGGATTGTAAAAAGCATGCGCAAGGTGGATATCATGGGCTAGCATTTGCGGCCTCCTAGATGAATATACTCGTCATCCACTGTATTCAAAAGGGGGTGCCACCACCTGGGGGGAGGGTCGCAGCTATGGGGCTGTGGCGGCCACCTTCTACCCGAGGTGGGCTCGGCCTAGGCACTGGTGCCCGCCCCTGCCGGACATGTGTCGGAGGCGCTTGCCCCATGACCAACTACCATGTTCTAGCTAGTTTGGGGTCATGCGCCGGGCTTGTTGGCTGTGACCAGGGGGTCTTTTTACTGACATCCGCTCATTCCGTCATGGTTCCATTGCCGGTCTAGGCCCAGGCCGGCTTTGTTTGGGTTGCTGGACAGGGACCGGTGGTGTTCTCGGGGTTTCTCGCGGTGGATTTTTTCTTCCTCGACATGGTGGTCTAGTTGTAGTGCCTTGGGAGGAGGACTCAGCGAAAGCTGTGCAAGGCCTCGGCCGTTGCTAGAAATGATGAAGTCTACGGATGCCATTCTCCTTCTCGGAGGTGTTCCTTTGCACCTATCCTCCCCACGCCATCCGACATCCTCTCTGTTGATGTGTCCTCTGTCCATGGAATTTTCTTCGGTGATGCTTGTCGGTGTCAAAATCGGCTGATCTCGGGTAGGGGGTCCCAAACTGTGTGTCTGAGGATTGAAGGTAACATGAGACAAGGGGGACACGATGTTTACAAAGGTTCGGGCCCTCTTAGTAGAGGTAAAACACTAGGTCCTGCTTGATTGTATTTGATGAGTATAGGGGTTACAAGAATTGATCTACCTCGAGATCGTAATGGCTAAACCCTAGACGTCTAGCTCATATGAATTCTGATTCGCTCTACGGATCAAACCCTCCGGTTTATATAGACACCGGAGGGGCTTAAGGTTGTACATAGTCGGTTTACAGAGAAAGGAAAATACACATTCGGACATTTAAACATGCCATCCACGCAAAGGAGAGTCCCGTCCGGACACAGGGGAAGGTCTTTTGCCTTCTATCTTCATGGCCCATTAGTGCGGCCCATATAAACTAGGCCGGACACTGGAGGACCACTTAGTCCAGGACTCCCTCAGTAGCCCCTGAACTAGTCTTCAATGACGACATGTATGGCACGCAGATTGTCTTCGGCATTGCAAGGCGGGTTCCTTCTCCGCATACAAAGAATTCTTCTAAAAAAGAGAACTATATCCGGCTCTGTATAATAGTCACAACCCTAAACCACAAGGGTATAATACTTAATAAGGCATATCTACTGACCGCTTCTTCGGCGAAACATCACATTTGCCCTTTTTATTATTTTGAACCTCTTATTTTAGCCTCCCGTTTCGCATTTTGAGGCGCAGCCTCTATTGACACGTCTTGTCAAAACAGAGATCGTGCCCCCTTATTGCGGGATTTTCATCAATACGGGTTTGGGTAATCCAACCGTGCCATGCGCACGACTCCTTGGGAATATGCGAGTTTTAAGGCTAGTGGGGGGCGTTTGATATTCATTGCCTATAAAAGCGGATAAAGATCCATATTTTTACCACACGCCTTCTTCCTTCCTTAGCCTTCCCACCCTTGAGCTCCAGCACCCAAGTTTCCACCTTTCCCACTGCCCAATCCTTGCAACCATGTCCAGATCCGGCTCTCAAGGCAAATGGGTGGCCTCCTCCGTCATGGAGAAGGACAATAGGGAACTCCGGGAGGCAAGGTATATGACCGCGGAAATCGCACACAGGCTCACAGCCAAAGAGCAAATCACCCCCACTCTAGAGCCCAGCAAGAGGGTCGTGTTCATCCCTCACTTTCTCCGTGGCCTTGGGTTTCCACTTCACCCTTTTGTTCGCGGTCTAATGTTCTATTACGAGCTTGATTTCCATGATCTAGCCCCAAACTCCCTTCTTCACATCCCGGCATTCATTGTCTCTTGTGAGGCGCTCCTTCATATTCCTCCCCATTTCGGCCTGTGGCTCAAAGTCTTCAATGTGAAGCCGAAGGTGGTTAACGGGCAGCACGCCGACTGTGGCGGTGCCATGGTGAGCAAAATCCCCAACACCACTTGGCCTAAAGGAGCCTTGTTGGAGACCATGAAGGTGTGGCAGTAGGAGTGGTTGTACATCACCGAGCCCCGCGGTACCAAATGGGCGGCCGCTCCTGAATTTATATTTGGGCCCCCTATGTGGCTCACGTCTTGGACCAACAAGGGTCTGGACTAGGGGTCGACCGATGAAGTGATGACGCTGCAAAAGTGCATCAAGAGTATGATAAAGAAGCACACCAGTCTCACCGACGCGATTCAGGTGATGCTCTTCCGCCGGATCCTCCCATGCCAACGCCGACCTCTCCGTATGTGGGAGTTCAATCCGGACGGCCCCAAAACTCTACAGCGCTTCTTCGGTACAACGCACGAAGAGATCTGGAAACTGCTATTTAAAGCCCAGAAGTCGTGGCCGGAGAAGACCGAACACATTGGTCTTGACAGCGCACATCTGGCTACTGAGGTAAGCTCCTTACCTTCGAATATAGTTTTGGTCCACAAGTCGAAGGACATACTGAAATGTCCATTGCTTTATTCAGGGCTGGATAGTGAAGGCGGAGCGAATCAGGTGTCCGGCGCTGCTACCCGACAACCCAGCCAATCCTTAGTTAACAAGGATGCTGGTCCCGGCGCCTTATTAGGCACTAGAGAAGAAGGCCAAGAGGAAGAGCAAGGAGGCCAAAGGTGGCCTTCGCCGTAAAGGTACTTAGGATGCCTTGTCCGGAGATACCGAAGCTCTCTCCTCCCATGAGGTAGATGAAGATGAGGAGGAGGAGGAGGAAGAAGAGAGAAATTCTCCCCCTAATGGGAGGAAGAACAAGAGGGCGGCCTCTACAAACCCAGGAGCGGAGGCGTCCAAGAGGGAGAAAACAAACCTCTCGGATGGTTCGGATTCAGATGTCGAAGCCTTCCCAGAATGGTGCCCTATGTCGGGGGTTGGGTGCGACATATGCCAAAGGATGGCTTATCATGGTGGGGGCGAGTAGAACGTCGCCGGTGCCTGGAAACGGGATGAGGCGCAGACATGCACGCCGGTGAATCTTACCCAGCTTCAGGGCTCTCCGGGGAGATAATACCCCTACTGCTGCTCTGCGGGGTCTCCGCATGATCACTATGGCAAGGTGTTTACACGATTGCTCCTTGAGCTGTTTCCTGGAGGTAGGAGAGGGCAAAGCTAGCTCTCTCCCTCCTATATGATCTGGTCTAGAGCTAATGGATTCCCACCCTTTGCATGGGCTCCCTGGGGGGTTTATATAGGCCTACAACCAGGGGTACAATGGTAATCCGGCTGGACGCGGACCCAGCCATCAGTGCCCCTGGCCTCCGTCTTCTCCACCGACTCCTGGGGCCCGCCGACTGGCCAGGTACGGAGCCGACAGGCCGCATCCGCCGCGGGCGGGTCTTGCCGGCTGCTGATTACTGTAGCCGTGCTTCTGATGACGCGGGCTTGATCATGGGGTCGTGGCAACAGCCCCGCCGCCTGGCGGGCGATCACTGTTGCCACTCTCTGTCACATCTGGTTAATGGCGCGTGGGCCCTGGGGGAGGGTCTGGCCAACTCCGGGGGCCGACTGGTGGCGCACTCGCCGCCTCCTGGGGTTCCACTGACTGGTGGGACCCGCCCTCCCAGGGTCATACAGACAAGCCGTCGTGGGCGCTGGATTCGGTCCTTCGGCGCTGATGTCAGGGCCAGCTCGGCAACAGTGCCACGCCGCATGGAGATCTCCCCTGGTACGGCATGCTGTGGCCACGCCTGCCCTTGGTAAGGGGCGGGAGCGGGCTTTATTGTAGCCACTCCCCGGTCCTGCCCCTCCCGATGAGGATATGGGCTCGTCGGAGTCGCGGGCCGACTCCCGAAAGCCGGCTTCTCTGGAAGTCGCCAGTCAGTAGTCGGCTTATCCTGAAGTCGTCCCTGGGACTCGGCCGTGTGTGGGCAGTCGGCCGTCTTGCCTCCGACTTCTTAGAAGGCGGCTCTTTGTCCTTGGGTCTTGAGGGGCGCAGCCTGCCCCGATGTCTTGAAAGGTTCTGGGGCTCGTGTTGGCCTACCCGTGGCCCATTACTCTGACAGTAGTCCCCGAAGCTGGTGAGGCGCCGCAGACGATCGGCCGAGAAGCCTCAGCGGTTTCTCTTTCCGGGTACTTGACACATGGCTCTTGGTTGACTTCTGCCGGGCTTGCCAGAAGGAGTCAGACTCGCCCAACTCTGACTTGCACAATATTTCGAACGTCGCGGCGGGATCCAAGTACCGTGCTGGCTAAGCCTCCAGGCTGCCGCCCGCTCCCGTCCTGTCACGTGATAACACGTGGCCGGGCCATTCTGCCAGCCTACGCGTGCGACGGGACAGGTCCATAGGTGGGGCCCGCCACTACCGCGCCTCGGCGCCCGAGCGGATCCGCTGTGGCCCAGGCGGACGGTTGGGATTCCTGGGGAGTTACTGCATGCAGTAACTTTGTCGTGGAAAGGTGGGGGTCGTGGGGTCGTGGGCGTAGTAAATCCCGCGACCGCCCCCTCGGCTTCGCAGCCCATGAGGCTATAAGTAGGGGAAAGAGGGGGGCGCGGCAGAGCACGCGCGCCCCTCCTTCTCACTACTCCTTGCTCTTCTCCTCCTCCTTCTTCTTTGCTCCACTGTGCGCCCAAGCTTCGACGAACGCCGCGGCGATCAGCTCGTGATGAGTTCTTCTTCTGTCGTCGCGCCTCCCCCGGTGCGCTCCGGCACCTGGGACGGCTCAGAAGTTCACGACGACCATATTGAGTTCCTCCGCAAGACTCGTCGGCTCCCCGGCGAAGACTACGTGCGGGTGCGTCTTGCACCGAGGGGGAAGATTTCCCCCGCACCGCAGGAGGGAGAGCGGGTCATCTTCCGCTCGCACTGCTTGCGCGGGTTGGGGCTGCCGGCGAGCAGTTTCTTCCGCTCCTTTCTGGAGTTCTACAGCCTCCAGCCGCACCACCTCACGCCCAACATGGTGGTGCTGCTGTCCGCCTTCGTGGCCTTGTGTGAAGGCTTCCTCGGAGTCCTCCCCACCCTCGAGCTTTGGGGGGAGTTCTTCTTCTCCAAGCTCGGCACCCAAGCTGCAGGCGTGCCGGCTCAATGCGGCGCTTTCATCGCCGTGCGAAGGATGGGGGCCGACAACCCCTTCCCAACCATCTCGCTGATAAAGTCAGTGAAGATGTGGCAGCGATCGTACTTCTTCGTCAGGAGCGTCTCCGCGAGGGGCGACTGGGTCAACCTGCCGGCTTTCCAAACCGGCCCGCCGGCTGGGAGGCTCCCCAACTGGTCGTACCGGGCCAAGTCACTGACGCCTGCGGGAGCCGGCGCCGTCACGCGACTCCGAGTGCTGACGCAGTTGGAGGGCTTGACTGGTCCAGACCTGCTGGCTGCCTTCGTGGCGCGCCGAGTTCTCCCGCTCCAAGGTCGCCCCCACATGATATGCCAAATGAGCGGGCGCCATGATCCGAGTCAGATGTGCACCAAGGACATGCCTCACGAGGAGGTGGCCTACATGGTGAACTACCTCTCGGACAGCAAGCTCCTGGAGGATTGGCGGTTCGGCAAGGAGCCATACTCCCGCGCCAACCCCCCGCCTGTAGTGAGTTGCCTTTTCTTTCTTTCTTTGGATTGTCTTCTTTTTTGCCGAGTTTGTTTTCTGCGGTCTAACTAGTCGTCTTTGGTCAGAATCCCCTCCTCCATCCACCAGCCGGCACCACGGGGCCGGCCCGCGAGTTCCTTGCCGACCGGGCAGAGAGCGACGTCGACAACCCCGATCTGGGAGCGGCGGCCCTGTAAGCCGACGCCGAGGGACAAGGAGGAGCAGCAGGCGGCTACAGGCCTTCGGCCACTTTCACAGATTGGCCTGACGACGAGGCCGAGGGAGAAGTCGCCCCCCGCCATCGGCCAGGAGCCAGCCAGCCTGGCGCGGGCTCTTCTGCCGCGCTGGGTGCTCCAGGCGGCGGGAAGAAGCGTAGGGCCGTGCCGACCTTGTTCGGCAGTCGGCCGAAGAAGCCCAAGGGTTCGGCTGCGGCGACCCGGCGGGACGAGGCGGCTGCGAAGGCCATCCGCTTCCATAAGGAAGTGAAGAAACCGCCACTGGTCTCCGCGTGAGTATTCCTCTTAACGCTTTATTCTTTCTCTGCAGCTTTGTCCGAGTCTTTTACTTACTTCCCTTGCTTCAGGGCTCCCCTTACTCTTGAGAGGGTTGCCGCCGCCTCCGTCATGGGGTCAGCGGAGACGTCCGCCGCCACTCGGCGGATTGACCCTTCTGCTGACCTCCGGGAGGCGACGGAACGGAATGCGCAGGAGAAGCGCAACGAGGAAGAGGCCGCCCGCCTGGAGAAGGCGGAGGCCGATAAGGCGGAGGCCTCCGCCGAGAAGAAACTAGCGGAGGCCGAAGCCATCGTCGCATCGAAGCGACAGGCTGAGGAGGCCACGCGCCACCGATCAGCGGTGTTCGTCCCCCCGCTGAACTCTGCACCGCCGCCTCCGGAGTTCATGGGGCAGACTGGGGGAGCCGGCAGCGAGAACCCCACCCTGGAGAGGGAAGGCGGCGACTCCTCTATGCCGGACGTGATCGTTCTGCCGCCGCCTCCGCCGTCGTCTGGAAGCGCGCAGGGTAAACAGCCAGCGGACCCTCCGGTGCCGCCGACTGAAGATGAGGCCGTGGCGAGGCTACTCCTTCAAATCGGCTCTCCAACGCGCCGCCGTCTTGAGAAGGCGACCTCGGCACCCCGCCCCCTGGAGGCCGGCACCGCCAGCTCGTCGAGCCCAGACGCCGAAGCGACGAGCGCCGTGCCCATTGGGTGGGTACGAGGAGGCGGTACAGGGCCGCTGAACCAGGCGCTTCTGGACGTCCAGGCGAAGCTTCGAGCTGAGGGCGACGCCCTCCAGAACTGCACCAAGGCGTACCTGGCATCACGGGCAGCCGTCCGGGTATGTTTTTTCTTTGGTCCTTATTTTCTTGTTCCTCTCTGTGGGGGCGCGCCAGCACACCCACTGGGTGTCGTCCCTGAGTTTTGGGCTGGCTGCTGAGCAGGCGGCCCAGAACTCCAATTGGTGAGCTCCAGGTACTAACTTTTGTCCGAAACACTTGTCGCAGGACTACCACAACCTCCGCGTTACTGCCTTCAACCGTAACGTTGAAGAGCTGGGAAAGCGGACCGCCGACTTGTCAGAGAGCCAGAGTAAGTCCTTTTTCTTCTTTGCGGGGGCACGCTGGCGCACCCGCGGGCTGTAGTCCCCGAGATTCGGGCCGACTGCTGAGCAGTCGGGCCGGATCTCCCCGGCGACCTTCTTTATTGATGACTTAACGCCTTCTTTCTTCCTTCTCTTTAGGAGCCAACGCTGCTCTTCAACAGCAGCTGAGTGAAGCCAACTCTGCATTGCGCGCCAAGGGGGAGGAGTGCAGCAATCTCGCCACAGAGCACGATCTGCTGGCCACTCAATTGGCAGAGCAGAGGGAGCTGCTTGCGAAGACGCAGAAGGAGGCGGAAGAGACGGAAACCGCCCTCCTGGCCGAGTTCGCGAGCGAGCGCTCCTCCTGGTCTGACAAGGAGGCGATGCTGGCCTCCGGCTTCCATGAGATTGAAGACATCGTTGATGGTGAGTTTCTTTTCTTTCTTTCTTCGAGCTGCCGATTATAAGTCGTGCCGACTCCTGGTTTTTGACTTGCTTCTTCGTTTCTTCCGACTTGGCAGACTTCTTTCCTGGGCACTCGCAGGCCGCCATCCAAGCCATCGAGGCTGACCATGATGGTCGGCGGGCGGAAGGTGCAGAGATCGCCGTCGACGCCCCCCGAATCCTTGATGAGCATATCCTGAGCATCGAGGCTCGCCTTCGGCCGACTCACCGGATGCTGCGCCGGCTTCAACGTGTCGGCGCCCAGGCGATTGCCGCTAAATGAATTCCAATTTGTTGAACATTATTTATGAGACCCTGTTCTAAGGCAAAACCATTAGTTTAAGTTCCCGGCTTTAGTCCTCTGTGAAGTTCAGTCAACCATTTGAGTCAATTTGGAGTAAATAGTAAGACTTCGGATCGCACCATTCATAATGTTGCATCTCAATACTTGGCATCTTTTTCCCACTGCTGGCTCAGAAATTCGCCTTGGTTTCACCGGAATTCGTTTATTTCGTTCATTAATTCGTTCTGATAGCTACGCCGACCAAGATAGAACTTTTACCAAAAGTTTATTGTGATCTTTTTGTTCAAATAACAATTAAGGTGAAGCAGGGTCAGGAACAATGAATCTCTTTATGATAAACAGATCCATTTTGCAAGTTCGTTATTACGGGTAGTTCCTACAAAGAATCGGACTAATGACGCGATCAAAAATGAATGAACTTCTGGTTCAGAAACCAATCGTGTGGATACGTGGACACAATGGGATTATTCCTGCGAGTAAGAAGCGTTCACAATCGGGTAATTCGTACCTCCCCCTGTGGCCGGACATGCAGGCTCCGCGCACCCCCAGCCTGACTGCCGACTGGCTAGAGGTCGCGGTTGGTCATCTTGAGGCCTGGAAGGGTTCCTCAGCCCGTGCTGGAGCGTGCCGGGCCTTTGAATTCGTCAAGGCGTGGTATCCGGGGCTGGATCTAGACCGGCTGGCCACCCTCCGGTCAGAGATCCAGCCGGAGCTGGCAGCCGTGGAAGACGGCCTCATCAAGCGTGCCGCGGCGATCGCTGAGTACACCGATACCAGCATCTTCGTCCCCGAGCGGTCTGAAGACGGCGAGGAGGTACCGCTGGAGTGGTTTGGGATGAACCCAGACTACGGCGAGGACTCAGCGGAGGTGATCGGCTCCAGCATCGAGGAGGAAGGCGAGGCAGAGGACGGAGGCGAGACGGAAGCACCAGAAGACGGAGCAGACGACCAGCCTCAGCTCGACCGCACCTCCAGCAACGAGCCGCGTGTGACCGAGCTGACTGCCGCCGGAGGCGATCAAGCCGAGACTACCCAGCCGGCCGCCCCAACGCCTGACGCTGCCGCCTCCTCCGACCCTCCGAATCCGTCTGCTGCTTCCTAAGCTGCCGCCTTATCTTTATTTTATCTGCTTTAGTAGTCTTTGAAGAACTTGTTAATTTGCACAATTCCACCTGCGCGGTGTATTTTGAACTTCTGCTCGAAGATTCGGCCAAGGGCCTATGTTATGTAAATATTTATCCGAATTCTATCTTTTCTTGCTCATTGCTCTTTTGGCTTTTTTCCTTTGCCACTTTCCCTTAGTTGCCTGCCTTGCCAATCGGACAGCCGCTCTGCAGACTGCCACTGGATCAAATGCTTGGCTACTTTGGGAAGGCAAGTACTTAGCCGTTTTTAAGAGTTTTTGAGCAAGTTGAATAGAAGGCGGCAATCCGACTATTTAAGAGTTGGTTTGCGAGAAAGGCTGGAAGCCGTCTTGAGCTATGTTTTATGCTTTGAGTCCTTAGCCATTTTTCATGCGAACGCCCATTCTACGTTACTTCTGCCCACCGTACAGTCGCTCTGCGAGCTGCGGCTTCTGACAGGAGACAGTTTAGGCGTTACACACTACTTGTCCGGCTGCAGGAAGCATTTCACAGTGCAAGGCGGCAAGTCCCCGGGCCGACTTGTCGAGCCCGGTGCCAAGCGGCATAACAAAGAGTAACATACTTGTAGGCATAATTTTTATCATACAGAAAAAAGAGGGCAGTCCCCGAGATCGTCTCGGGGGGCCCGAAGTCTTGGTACTTTAATACAAAAGGTAGCGTGGTACATACTGCATCAACTGTAAAATCTTTGCAGGAGATTTGCATTCCATGGCCACTCTGTCTCCTTGCCGGAGTCGTCCCTCTTGCGTGCACGGGGCTTCTGAGCGTCAATCAGGTAGTAGGAGTCGTTTCCCAGTACTTTGCTAATGTTGAAAGGGCCTTCCCAAGGCGCCAACAGCTTGTGCTGGCCGGCTGTTCGCTGGATCAGCCGGAGCACAAGGTCGCCTTCTTGGAAAGATCTTGGCTTGACCTTCCTGTTGTGGTATCGGCGCAGGCTCTGCTGGTAGATGCTGGACCGGCTGAGTGCCAACAGCCGGCCCTCTTCCAGCAAATCGACGCCGTCTTGACGTGCTTCTTCTGCTTCCTCCTCGGTGTACATGGTGACTCGTGGGGAGTCGAACTATATGTCCGTTGGGATGACGACTTCGGCACCGTAGACGAGGAAGAAAGGCGTGAAGCCGGTTGACTTGTTTGGAGTCGTGCGCAGACTCCAGAGGACGGCTGGTAGCTCGTCGAGCCAGCAGCCAGCCGAGCGCTCCAGAGGCTCGATCAGCCGGGGTTTGATGCCGGATAGGATGAGGCCGTTTGCTCGCTCCACCTGGCCGTTTGACTGTGGATGGGCGATGGACGCTAGGTCCAGTCGGATGCCCTGTGTTGCGCAAAAATGGGCCAAGGCGCCTTTGGCAAAATTTGTGCCGTTGTCGGTGATGATGTTGTGTGGTATGCCGTACCGAATTGTGATATCGGAGATGAAAGTAACGGCAGTCGGACCATTCAGCTTCTTGATTGGCTTCCCTTCTATCCACTTGGTCAACTTGTCCACTGCGACAAGTAAGTGAGTTAAGCCTCCTCGTGCTGTCTTGAATGGTCCCACCATGTCTAGACCCCAAACTGCGAAAGGCCAGGCAATGGGGATGGTCTTGAGTGCAGAAGCCGGCTGGTGTGGCTTGGAGCTGAACTTCTGGCACCCTTTTCATTTTTGGACCAACTCCTTGGCTTCTTCTAAGGCAGTCGGCCAGAAGAAACCGTGTCGAAAGGCTTTTGCGATGAGTGCTATTGAAGCCGCATGGTGGCCGCACTCGCCTTGATGGATGTCTTTGAGAATTGCTTGGCCTTGCTCTGGCTCTACGCAGCGCTGGTAGACACCAGTGACGCTGCGCCTGACCAGCTCTCTGTTGACTATGGTGTAGGCTGCCGCTCGGTGTTGTACTTGCCGAGCTGAGGTCTCATAAGTCGGCAGCTCTTTGCTCACCAGGAATTTGAGGATGGGCTGGGCCCATGAGGGTGCTGCTATTTCTTCGACTGCCAGAACTGCGACTTGGACGAGGGCGGTTGGGCTGGGAGGCGGCGGGCCGGAGTCCATAACCGCTTGCTGGGTTAATGAAGTCCTCGGGCCGACTGGCGCGACTCTTGGGCCGAGTTCTGGTCTCTTCGAGGCCGCTGCTGAAGTCCCCGGGCCGGCCTTGACTGTGGTGACTTTGGAGCCATCTGCCAAAATCCCCGTACCGTCTGCCGGTGCTCTGGAGTTGGATCCGATTTCTTCGGGAGGTGCCGGCACGAAGATGGAGTCTGATTCTGGTGAAGGCTTGACATACGGCTTAAGGAGGCGTTGAAGGGTGACGCTGGATGGTATTGCTTAGCGGGTAGAGCCGATTCGTGCCAAGGCGTCTGCTTGGTCGTTGTCGTTTCTTGGCACATGGGGGAACTCGCACCCTTCGAAATACCCGCTAAGTTGCTGCACGAGGAAACGGCAACTCGCCATGTTTGCATCTTTTGCGTCCTAGTCGCCGGATGACTGCTGGACCACTAAGTCCGAGTCGCCATAACACAAGATCCGGCGGATGCCAAGTTCTTTGGCAAGCCGGAGCCCATGAATGAGCACCTCGTACTCGGTGACGTTGTTGGAGGCGGCAAAATGGATTTGCAGTGCGTATTTGAGCTTGTCGCCTTTAGGAGAGGTGAGGACGACGCCGGCTCCCAAGCCGGTGCGCATCTTGGAGCCGTCGAAATGCATCCGCCAATGGATGGAGTCAGGCACTAGAGGTAGGTACTAGGTCTCGGCCCAGTCGACGAGGAAGTCGGCCAGTGCTTGTGACTTGATGGCGGTGCGGGGCTGGTAGTGGATGGTGTAGGGAGGCAGCTCTATGGCCCACTTGGCCACTCGGCCGGAAGCATCTCGGCTACCAATGATCTCGGCAAGCGGGGCCGTGCAGACCATAGTGATTGGATGCTCTTGAAAGTAAGGCTTCAATTTCTTGGCGGTAAAGTGCACGCCATAGCACATCTTCTGGTAGTGGGGGTAGTTCTGCTTGGAGGTTGACAGTACCTCGCTCAGGTAATATACCGGTCTCTGGACAGGTAGCACCTTGCCTTCCTCCTTGCGTTCCACTACAATGACCGTGCTGACTACCCGGCTGGTGGCGGCGATGTACAGGAGCATAGGTTCCTTAGGAGTTGGAGCTGCCAGAATGGGTGGAGTAGTCAGCATCTTCTTCAATTGGAGAAAAGCTTCGTCCGCCTTGTGGTTCCACTCGAAAAAAGTGGTCTTCTTCATGAGTTGGTATAAGGGGAGAGCTTTCTCGCCCAGCCGACTGATGGACGCCAAGCAGCCGGTGAACTTTTGCACATCCAGCAGTCGGCCGGGTACCTCCATCCTCTCCATAGCCTTGATCTTCATAGGGTTGCATTCTATGCCGCGTTCAGAGACCAGGAAGCCAAGGAGCTAGCCGGCTGGTACTCCGAAGACACACTTCTCGGGGTTGAGCTTGATCTGGAATCGGCGCAGGTTCTCAAAGTTCTCCTTGAGGTCTTCCAGCAGTGTTCCACGCTTTTCCGTCTTCACCACCACATCGTCCATGTAGACGTGGGTGTTTCTGCCGAGCTGCTTGAGGAGGCACTTTTGCATGCAACGCTGAAAGGTGGCGCCGGCATTCCTCAAGCCGAACGTCATGGTAAGGTAGCTGAAGGCTCCAAACGGCGTGATGAAAGCGGTCTTCAGTCTGTCAGCCGGGTTCAGCTTGATCTGATGATATCCTGACTATGCATCCAAAAAGCTCAACAGCTCGCATCCAGCGGTGGAGTCTATCACCTGATCAATTCTTGGTAGAGCAAACGGGTCCTTGGGGCAGGCTTTGTTGAGGTTTGTGTAGTCGATGCACATTCGCCACTACTTGTTCTTCTTCAGCACCAGGACCGGATTGGCTAGCCACTCTGGAAAGAATACTTCCATAATGAAGCCAGCTACCAGGAGTCGGGCTATCTCTTCTCCAACAACTCTTCTCTTCTCTTCTGATAGGCGGCGCAGGGGCTGCCTGACCGGCTTTGCATCAGATCGGACATGTGACCTGTGCTTGGCGAATTCCGTCGGTACACCTGGCATGTCTTTGGGGGACCATGCGAAGATTTCTCGATTCTCATGGAGGAAATTGACGAGCTCGCCTTCCTATTTGCTGTCAAGGTTTGCTCCTACGACAGCGTACCTCTCTCGGTGCTCCGGATCCAAGGGTATCTTCTTTGTCTCTTTGGCCGGCTTGAACGAACCCTCAGCCTCTGACTCCTTTGGGTTGGGCGATACCTCTGGCTGCTTGCCGGCCATCGCCACAACTCGCTCAAGGAACCGCTTCTCGGCCGCGATCACCAGGGAGTCGGCTAGCTGACTGCTCTCAGCCACATAGGCCGACGACTTCCAGTAGTCGCCGGCTACAGTCAGAATTCCCCTGGAACTGGGCATCTTCATTTTGAGGTAGGCATAGTGGGGGACCGCCATGAACTTGGCCAAGGCAGGTTGACCGAGTAGCGCATGGTATGGGCTCTCAAGGTCTACCACCTCAAACCAAACCGACTCTCGGCAGAAGTGATCTTTGTCTCCAAAGAGGACGTCCATCAGGATCTTGCCGATTGGTGAACAGGAAAGCCCAGGAACAATGCCGTGGAACACAGTCCGGCTGTTCTGAAGCTGTCTTTGCTTGATTCCTAGCTTCTCCATGGTGTCCTTGTACAGGATGTTGATGCTGCTGCCTCCGTCTATCAGAACTCGCGAGAAACATGCGGATCATCTATCCGTAGCAAAGGTGGCATCCAAGACCAAGGCATAGGAGCCCGGACTCGGCATCACCTCTGGGTGGTCAGCTCTGCTCCAGCTGATAGGCTTCTCGGACCAGTGCATGAACTCTGGCGTCTCTGATGCTACTGCGTTCACCTCTTGTCGCTGCAGCTTCCTGCTACGTCGATCATCAGCCATACTGGTAAACACCACGTAGGCTACGTGTTCCTCGGGGTATTCGTCTTGTACTGCGCCGACTGGCCTGACAGCCGGCTGCTGGGGCGGAGGCGGAGGCGGCTGCCCAGCAGGCGGTGGAGGCAGGAGGCCGTCTCCCTTGGCGATCCTGGTGAGCCAGTGGAACTTTCGAGTGGTGTGATTCGACGGCTTCGCGCCGCTATGGAACTTGCAAGGTCCATCCAGAGTCTACTCGTAGGAGAAGGCTGGCAACCAGTTGGGCTTGCCGCCTTTCTGTCGCTTGTGCGGAGGCTGCCCATCCGGCTGCTGGGCTTCAACGGTCGCGACCTGCCGGCTGCTGGAAGCTGGCTGCGGGGCCTTGCGCTTGTGGTCGCCCTGCTGTTGTTGCCGATTGGCGTCTCCCGCCGGAGTTCTTGGAGCTTGAGGGGCCACTTTGCCAGTTGCGCTAACTTGAATTTCCGCCTTCATCGACGAGTTGGCCATGGCGTACTTGTCCGCAATGATCAGCATCTCGTCGAGGGTTTCTAGCTCATCGCAGAGGATCTTGTGCTTGAGGAGGGTTCCTTCTCTGCACCCGGCTGTGAAGTACTCGATGGCCTGCACCTCATGCACGCCCTCGCAGGAGTTTCGAAGCTCGGCCCAACGCGTGACGTAATCGCGAGTCGACTCGTCGGGGCCTTGCATCCACAAGGAGAGTTGTCGAGGCTTGGGAGGACGCTTGTACGTGCTGGTGAAGTTGCGGACGAATGCTTCGGTGAAGTCGACCCAGCTGTTGATGCTGCGGGGCTTCAGGCTGTTCAGCCATGTCCGAGCTGTGCCCTGGAGCATGAGCGGAATGTATTTTACGGCGACACGCTTGTTGCCGTTTGCTATGTTGATAGCCGTGGAGTAGTCGACCAGCCAGTCTTCCGGCTTCACGGAGCCGGTATACATGGGCGTGTCTCTTGGGAGCGTGAACCCTCTGGGAAAGGGCTCGTCTCGAATGCGGGGCCCGAAACAAGGTGGACCCAACTCGTCTTCTTCTTCCAGCGCTAGGGATCTATGAAGTCAGTCGATCTGGTGGCGGGCGTCATTTTCTCCTACTCCCTCTCAGCGGCAAAGGCGGTCGCCGAGAGTCGGATGGTCAACAGGCGGCGGGCAGACTCGCCTCTCCTTGCGAGGAGGAGGAGGCGGACAGTCGTCTCGTCGTTCCACTGCTCTCGGGCGGCCGTCTCGGTCGCGCTCTATGGTAATGTGAGTCTGACTGTGGCTGACGGCCGGATCCTTGTCTCTTCTTCCTCGGGCACCGTCAGTCGTCGTTTTGCCGCTGCGGCGCCTCCGTGCGGCAGCCGGCCTCGTTCTGCGCGGCAGCCGCGTCGAGGAGTCGCTGGACTCGCTCCATCATTAGGCGGCATTCTTCGCCCTCAAAATTGTCCAGCTCGTCCGCCGCCGCCTGGGCGGCTCGGATGTTCTCCGCTGGTGTAGCGTACACAGGGCGGCTTGCCCCGAACAGGTTGGCGATGGCTACGCCGCCCTGCTGGACCGCGCCAAGGCGACTAGGGCCCCGCCGGGGCCGGCGAGCCGCCAACTGTGCGATCTATCTCTCGCTGGCAGGCTTCTCACAAGCGCCTCATGCTAGCCAGCTTCTTCGCGCCTTCGACGAGCTGAAGGCGGCGCGCCTCCAACATCTCCGTGTCAGCATCTTCTGGAATGGGTGCGGTCAGGTCTTGTAGCGCTGCACCGAGCGGATCGTGCGCTCCTCCGTCGGGGAGCTCGTCATGACTGATGACGAGCACCTCGGTGACGGTGCTTCCGTCGCTCTCCATGCGAGGGAGAGGTTTGTCATAGACCACCACATTAGTGGGGAACGTGTCGAGCGACACGGTGTCGGAGTCGACCAGCATCGGGTCGGTGGAGCCTACAGACTCCAAGTCCACGGCAGGCTCGCCGGAAACATGGAGTTGATGGAGGAGGCTCGCGAGGAGGCACTCGGAGCCGCCTGTTCCTGCGTTGGATGCAGGTTCGTCGGAGAGGCGAACCTCTCCGACAAGTTCGGCGAGGCAACTGGCTACGCAGACGATCTCAACGCCGCGCAGCGTGTCGGCGCAAACTCCGTTTGGCGTGCCTGGCTGGTTGCGCTCGCCAGGGAGGAAAAGGGTTCCCGTCCAGAACAGGTCTCCAGACGGCGGTGCACCGGGCCCCACGGTGGGCGCCAAATGTCGGGGGTTGGGTGCGACATATGCCAAAGGATGGCTTATCATGGTGGGGGCGAGTAGAACGTCGCCGGTTCCTGCAAACGGGATGTGGCGCAGACATGCATGCCGGCGAATCTTACCCAGCTTCAGGGCTCTCTGGGAAGATAATACCCCTACTACTGCTCTGCGGGGTCTCCGCATGATCACTATGGCAAGGTGTTTACACGATTGCACCTTGAGCTGTTTCCTGGAGGTAGGAGAGGGCAAGGCTATCTCTCTCCCTCCTATATGATCTGGTCTAGAGCTAATGGATTCCCACCCTTTGCATGGGCGCCCTGGGGGGTTTATATAGGCCTACCCCCCAGGGGTACAATGGTAATCCGGCTGCACGCGGACCCAGCCGTTAGTGCCTCTGGCCTCTGTCTTCTCTGCCAACTGCTGGGGCCCGCCGACTGGTGGGCCCCGCCGACTGGCCAGGTACGAAGCCGACAGGCCGCGTCCGCCGCGGGCGGGTCTTGCCGGCTGCTGATTACTGTAAACGTGCTTCTGATGACGCGGGCTTGATCATGGGGTCGTGGCAACAGCCCCGCCGCCTGGCGGGCGATCACTGTTGCCACTCTCCGTCACATCTGGTTAATGGCGCGTGGGCCCCGGGGGAGGGTCTGGCCGACTCCGGGGGCCGACTGGTGGCGCACTCGCCGCCTCCCGGGGTTCCACTGACTGGTGGGACCCGCCCTCCCAGGGTCATACAGACAAGCCGTCGTGGGCGCTGGATTCGGTCCTTCGGCGCTGATGTCAGGGCCAGCACGGCAACAGTGCCACGCCGCATGGAGATCTCCCCTGGTACGGCGTGATGTGGCCACGCCTGCCCTTAGTAAGGGGCGGGAGCGGGCTTTACTGTAGCCACTCCCCGGTCCTGCCCCTCCCGATGAGGATATGGGCTCGTTGGAGTCGCGGGCCGACTCCCCAAAGCCGGCTTCTCTGGAAGTCTCCAGTCAGGAGTCGGCTTATCCTGAAGTCGTCCCTGGGACTCGGCCGTGTGTGGGCAGTCGGCCGTCTTGCCGCCGACTTCTCAGAAGGCGGCTCTTCGTCCTGGGGTCTTGAGGGGCGCAGCCTGCCCCGATGTCTTGAAAGGTTCTGGGGCTCGGGTTGGCCTACCTGTGGCCCATTACTCCGACACCCTAGGTCGAAGCCCATAGCAGCATTGTAAGTACCCAAGGACACTATACGTATGTCTAGTTTTTATGATGGTAGTTCAAACATATTTGTATCGTGTGGCTCAGTCCGCCCCCTGATCTTCCCCAATCATCGTCTTCAGGGAATTCGCTGGAGCCAGGGATGGTGGAGAGCGAGACACCTCCGTGAGCCTCCCCGCTAAATGCTATGGACGACACCAAAGTGTTGTCCCGAAAAGCCTCTCCAAGCCATGGATAGGTGAGGGAGGCCGTCCAGATGGTGCCAGCGGGTAACACCTTGGCTGCTGAGAACTTGGGGGAACCAACACCTATGGAGACAGACGACGGGGGCCATGACCAATCTAGCCCCCGTCCGCACACCATTCCGGAGACCAGTACGGCTCTAGAATCGAGTGGGAAACCCCCTTGGAAGGAGGGGGAGCGCCGACTCCACCGACAACCTCCATTAATCCGGAGGCGCCAGACACCCTGACGGAAGCACTTCGACGTGCTTCCGTCGTGGAGAAGCACCGTACCCTGATGGGTTCGGTGGTTGAGCAGATTTAGTCCGCCAAGAGCAGGCTGAATGGAGCCTTTACCAGCCTACTGACAGGCTTTAAGGTATGCGATGTAAGATGCCTTTTATATGAGAAAACTTGTGCCTGTATACAGATAGTAGCCCCTGAGACTATGTTCAGTTTTGGAAAAAGGCGAACAGAGGATCAAATGAATATCAAAGAAGGTGAGGTACATATCTATTAAATATACAAACTTCACTGTTGGCGGTGACAACCCAGGCCGCTGAAGTTTCCGAGATCAAACGCAAGCTGAAGCTGGCCGATGATGACCTCAACCGTATTAACAAGTAGTTCGATGAGGTGCAAGGTACGTATTTGTACGGTTGAAATTTTGTTCGAGTGTGGAGTTGTAAGCTAACACACCTTATTGTGTAAATGATTTGCAAGTAGTGCGGCCGAGATTGAGACTCTCAAGGGCGCCTTGTCACAAGTCCGAGAGAAGGAGAGGGTGAGTAGAGCGGCTGCTGATAAAGAGGCTGCTGATTTAAAGTCCGAGTAGGCCACCCCCCCGCCAGTGTCGGCGTTCTGGGAACGGGGGTCCCCAGACTTGCCTGCCTGTGGCCCGCGGCGTGGCTCAAAGGGGGGCCCAGCACGGCCCATGTTCATCAACACAGACCCAAGACCCTCGCGAGGGTCCAAGCCTCGCGGGGCGGACGACACGGAGCTTTCTTAGGCGTGGCCTCATCAGGCTGGCTCATGAGGAGGCGAAGAGATCAAGGCGGGGTACCTCACGAGGTGCCCGTGACGCAAGCCATGACGACCAAGGGTGCCAGGCGGGCGCCAGCCCGCGCAGTGTCCTCCTTTCCTCTTTGGTGCAAAGGGAGCAAGCGCAGGCGGGAGCATCAAGCAAAGGCACCCGTTTCGGTGCAACGAGACCAAGACCAGCCCAACGGCATGGAGGAAGTCATTGTGGAGCCCAGGCTAGCGTCACCACCAGAGCCTTTGGCAGGCGAGGACCAACTTTAGTCAGGATAAGTGTACCAGATGTTCCCCTTCAAAATGGTCAATTATTGGCGCCCTTCCCACTCAATATTTGGGAAGAGGCCCAGGGCCTTTGCCTATAAATAGGGCTAGCCACCCCCAGGGTAGCAGGGAGAGAGAGAGAAGGGTGACTGAACTCCTCCAATCAGTTCATCGCCCCAGCCAAGAACAGACCCTCCCGAGGCTGTTCTTCCTTGTATTGCTCATCATCATCATCCTAGAGGCAATCCACCAAACCACACTGGAGTCGGGTATTACACCACAACGGTGGCCCGAACTAGTATAAACCCTGTGTCTCTTGTGTTGTTCTTTCCATAGCTTAGATCTTGGCGAGGCGGTGGGGTGCAGGTGGGTAGAAGGCGAAATCTCCGTGCGCACCCCAGTGTTCGAACCTCAAGGGTTTGCCGGAACCCAAAATCCGACATTTGGCGCACCAGGTAGGGGTGCGCCGGAATTCGTCTTCTACCGCCCCGTACTCCTCCGACCATCGCGTCCATGTCTGACGCTCGTTGGGCCCGCGCCGAGCACCGAGCCGCTCTCGCCTCCCGCGTCGCCCAGACGGCTCCCGTCGGCGGGCGTCCTCGCCATTCCCCGTCACCTGCCGTCAATGTCGGCGTTCTGGGAACGGGGGTCCCCAGACTTGCCTGATTGCGGTCTACGGCGTGGCTCAAAGGGGGGCCCAGCATGGCCCATCTTCACCAACACAGACCCAAGACCCTCGCAAGGGGCCAAGCCTCGCAGGGCGGATGACGCGGAGCTTCCTCAGGCACGGCCTCATTAGGCTGGCTCGCGAGGAGGCGGAGAGAGCAAGGCGGGGTACCTCACGAGGTTCCCGTGAAGCAAGCCATGACAACCAAAGGCGCCAGGCGGGTGCCAGCCCGTGCAGCGTCCTCTTTTCCTCTTTGATGCAAAGGGAGGAAGCGCAACCGCGGAGTACCGAGGCATCAGGCAAAGGTTGCCATTTCAGTGCAACAAGACCAAGACCAGGAGCACTGCAAGAGGGAGGTCATTGTGGAGCCCAAGACGGCGTCACCACCAGAGCATTGTGTAGGCGAAGACTACTTTTGTTAGGATAGCTGGTACTAGCTGTCCCCCTTCAAATTAGCCCACCATTGTTGGATCCCTTCCCGCTCGATATTTGGGAAGAGGACCAGGGCCTCTATAAATAGGACCAACCACCCACAGAACGAGAGAGGGACGAGGGAAGAGGGAAAAGATGAGAGAAGGAAAAGAGAAGGAAAGAGAGAGAGAGAAGGGTGACTGAACTCCTCCCCGCAGTTCATCGCCCCAGCCAAGAGCAGACCCTCGTGAGGCTGTTCTTCCTTGTATTGTTCATCATCATCAGCCCAAGACCCAATCCACCACACCACACACTGGAGTAGGGTATTACACCACAACGGTGGCCCGAACCAGTATAAACCCTGTGTCATTCGTGTTGTTCTTTCCATTGCTTAGATCTTAGCAAGGCGGAGGGGTGCAGGTAGGTAGGAGGGCGAAATCTCCGCGCGCACCCCAGTGTTCGATCCTCAAGGGTCTGCCGGAACCCAAAATCCGACATTTGGCGTGCCAGGTAGGGGTGCGCCGAAATTCGTCTTCCATCGATCCGTTCTCCTCCGACCATCGCGCCCATGTCTGACGCTCGTCGGGCCCACGCCGAGCGCCGGGCCGCTCTCGCTTCCCGCGTCGCCCAGACGGCTCCTGTCTGCAGGCGTCCTTGCCGTTCCCCGTCACCTGCCGTCAATGCCGCCACTGGCCCGGCGGGGGACGAGCAGCAAGCATCGTCTCAGCATCCGTCCGTGCGGCAAGACGGCCGCACCGCTACTCCCTCGCTCACCCCAGCCGGTTCTTCGTCCCGCGCGCTCCGCGCACCCATGGTGGCTCGAGCTGCGCTCATCGCGGAAAACGAGCTCCTGCGCTACCGTCCCATCGACGACGTCTACGAAGAATGGCTCGACTGCGTCGCCGAGCTCGTCCGTGCCGCAGGGGGCTCTCCTGCGTCGTCCGCTCCGCTGCACCGCACTCCGCCCCGCGCGGGCGACGAAGCTCCGGCGGCGCCCCGGCCGCCTCCTCCACAAGAAGGCGCCATGGCTCCAAGGCGCGTGGCCCCTGGGCGGAACCCTCTCCGTCAGGTGCCAGCACGGCAAGAGCAGAGCTGCCAAGAAGTCCCTCGCCCACAAGAAGCTGCCCGGGTGCTCCCTGCTCCAGCACGTCGCGACCATGCTCCTGCTCCCACACGTCAAGACCCAGCTGCAGCGCGTGGGGACATGCAAGACCAAGCTCTGCGTCACCCAAGGCCTCCCGTGGCCACAGCAGGCTGCCGTGCCTTCACCACCGAGCTACGCAGCGTCGCGTGGCCCGACAAGTTCAAGCCAGACCTGCCTCCTCGTTACGACGGCATGGCTGACCCTGCGGGGCATCGAAGCTGCCAATGGAGACGAGAAGGTCACGGCAAACTGGTATCCCATGGCGCTCAAGGATGGGGCCCGCACCTGGCTCCTGAACCTGGCTCCAGGCACGATCTCCTCCTGGGACGAGATGCGCACCCGCTTCATCGCCAACTTCCAAGGTACTCGCGACCGGCCACCCGCCGTGAGCGACATGCGCCGCATCAAGCAACAACCCGGGGAGATCCTGCATAAGTACATCCAGCGCTTCAACAACGCACGCCCCAAGGTGACTGAGGAGGCCATCATCTCAGCCTTCTCCGACGGCGTGCGTGATGTCAAGATGAAGGAGGAGCCGGCGATGCATGAAGACCTGTGCACTTCCTTGGAGCTATTCAACTAGGCGACCAAGTGCGCCAGGGCTGAGGAAGGGCGTCTCTCCCTCCTCGAGCCGCCTGCCGCAGACCCAGAAGAGAAGAAGCCCAAGGCCAAGGACGTGAAGCGCAAGGGGGCTTCCGTGCTCGCGGCAGAACCAAACACCAAGCGGGGAAGAGATCAGTCCGAACCTTACGAGGGCAGCAGGTACTGTGTGTACCACGACCTCCACACCCACAACGCCAACGAATGTCAAGAGCTCCGAGCCGTGCGAGAAGGAAGGATCGGCCGTCGCCCCGACCGCTGTGACCGGGGCTACGCTCGAGGAGGAGGAAGGAACGCAGGACGCTGGGAAGATCGTGGCCCGCGCCAAGGGTGGCGCGATCAACCTCGCGAGGATCGCTGGCAAGACCCGCCTCGCGAGGGAGACTGGAGGGATCAGCCTCGCGATGATCGCCCGCATGGCAACGCAGGCCTCCCTCCACTGCCGCTGCAACCAAGGAGAAACGAGGACCGCCACCAAGACGAGGGGGCTGGGTGCTTCCAGGAGCCGCGCGCGATCGCCTGCATCCTGGGTGGGGCTCAGGCCCTAGCCTCTCAACGCATCTTCAAGCAGTTCGCCCGCGAAGTGAATACAGTCCTCCCCAGGGTTGAAGCCACGCGCCCTCTCAGGTGGTCGGCGTGCGCCATCACGTTCAGCTCAGCAGATTAGCTCAAGTGTGTGGCTAGAGCCGGAGTCCTCCCGATGCTTTGTTACCCAATCATCAGCAACATGGTGGTCACCAGGACCCTCATCGATGGTGGGGCAGGGCTCAACGTCCTGTCCGTGGAAACATTCAACAATCTCCAAGTGCCCTACAGCCAGCTTCAGCCAACCAAGCCCTTCTCCGGAATCACCGACGGCTCCACGGTCCCAATTGGGCAGGTCCGCCTCCCTGTCACCTTCGGGGCACGCGACAACTACCGCACCGAGCTCATCGACTTCGACGTCGCTCACATTCTCCTGCCGTACAACGCCATCCTTGGGTACCCGGCGCTAGCCAAGTTCATGGCTATAACGCACCACGGCTACAACGTCCTCAAGATGCCAGGAAGTGGCGGAGTCATCACGGTGCCCTGTGAAGAGAAGGACGCGGTGTGTTCCCTAGAACGAGCAGGAGGCTTCCCGAGACCGCCCCCAAGAAGAAGACATTGTCCGGCCCGGCCCCTCAGGAGGCAGGCCCCTCTGGGCCCGTGCCTGCCCAGGGGGAACCTCCTTCCGTCGCATAGGAAAGCGCGCCCGGCGCCCTCCTCAAGCAGGGCTCGGGGGCTCTCCCCTGGAGGGCCACCGACCTGGCTAGGGTCACGAGGGAGGCGCTTGGGCACCACATGGAGGCATGCTTCGAAGCATGTTTCCCTCGAGAAGGAGTAAGGCAAGGAGAGCCAGACCCTCGGGAGTTCGTCAGCAAGGCCATTCAGGAGCTACAGGAGTCAAGGGTCATGAAAGGCGGCTGCCATCTACCAGCAATGGCTCCCCATCCAGGCGAGGATGGTGGGCTGCGCGTCTGCATCGACATACCAGGGCTCAACCGAGTCGCCTCTCTGGAGCGCCTCTGGCCCTCGCGAGTGGGGCGCTGCGGAGGTCCACCCCACAGCTACGTTCGCATGCCTTATGGCTTGCCGAACACGGCTGTCACGTACCAGCGCCTCATGAGGGGCATCATGGAGGCACAAGAGGCCAGGCGTTCCGCAGCCCTGGCGGAGATGGAGATGGCCCGCAGGGAGCCACCAGCGCCTCCGGAGCCTCCTGAGGCCCCAGGGCCTGGGGGCTCGTGAGGATCGGCTTCCGCAGCCCACCGAGTCTGCTACACCAACACCCCTTCGTCCTCAACGTCATCATGTGACATCTTTCAAGTTTCACTTCCAGCTGGGAGCGCCCCCCAGGGCTGCATTATTCCCAGGCCGCGTGGGTCCGTCCCTGCGGCATGTATCCCTTTTTATTTCATGCTGTTAGCTTACCTTGTTGGGGGCGCCCCTCGGGCTGCATGATCCCCAAGTCGCTCAGGCCAGACCCAGCGCCGTGTATCTCATTTGCATTTATTTCCGGTTATGCGTCATACCCACCATGCTTGATTATTTGATGCCGGCCCATGGCACCTCTTCTTCTCCATGCCGACCGCTTGCACGTTAAAGGGGGGGTACCTGAGCATCGCGACTCAGGGCTCATACTGGCTCTCCAGCCCTCACCCTCTGGCCTTGTCCACGACATCGCGACCTGGCATACCAGCGACGGCTGAGACCAGCTCGAGGGCCAGGACCCGAGGACGTAGAGTGCCGGCATCTAACCAAATTTGAAGGGACACATCACAAGATAAGGCCCAGTGCCAGGCGTAACCCGCCTAGAGGTAGGGCCCCGTGAGTCCCGCGCTGGCCCACGGGTGCCCAGATACACCTCGCCAGGCCCTACTGTGCCAGCCACGTGTCAGGGCGGGGCTGTACACGCCCCGAGGGTTCCTCCTGGAGGGGCCCCCCTCCCACGTACCAGTGGAAGAACCATGCTCCGTGCTGGCTGACGACACTGCCGAGGAGCGGCTATGCCAGTACACATACGAAAGCGCTATGCTCCACGCTGGTGATAAACAACTAAGGGTGACCCCCGGGCCGCATCAACCTCAGGGAGCCCAGAGCTCAGTGTCTAGCCTCATCGTAACGCCTCCCCTTGGGAGTGCCGCGCGAGGGGGCTGGGTACGGGGGCTGCGCCTGGGTCACGCCCAAACGCACGCCGCCCAGCCAGCCCCCCCCGGGCCTGGTTCGTCGCGCGTCTCTCCCCGAGCGGAGCCAAGGTACGAAGGCCGTTTGAGCGTCAAGGGGGACTCCTGAGCATCGCGACTCAGGAGCCTAACTGCTCACGTAGCCCCTCACTCCTTAGTTTCGAAAGGCTAACGCTGGGTGAGGTATGCGCGCGGCCGGGCTCTGTAGACGTAGAACGGTAGATCCACCCACATCACACCTCCCTACTTGCTGTTCGTGCGCCAAGGGGGACTCCTGAGCATCGCGACTCAGGAGCCTAACTTGTCACGTAGCCCCTCACTCCTTGGCCCCGTCCTGGTTTCCGGTCGGGACTAACGCTGGGTGGGGTATGCGCGGGGCCGGGCTCTGCCGGCATAGAACATAAGCAAGTAGGAAGGAAAAGCGCAAATTTCAAGGAATTCAAAAGCAAATATTACAGTCCACACTGTTATCTCAATGCCAAACGCAAGTTTAAACGCCTCCCCGAGGCATGATACATGTGCAGGAATTAAAGGCAGGACAAGAGCCACAACGGAGTCACTTGTCGACAGTGGAGCATCGCGGAGTGGGTGCGCCTCATGGAGCAGTGGGGTCGGCAGCGCCTTGCTTCGGCTTGGTGCTGAAGGCCCGGAACTTCCCCAGCAGAGCCTCCGCATGACCCTTCACGGCCTCGGCAGCAGCAGCGGCATGCTCGCCGCTTACTGGCTCCAGCAGGCCGTCGAGGTCGACGTCGGGATCACGAAGGTAGATGTGGGTGAGCACCCGCGTCAGTGCTGCAGAAGACAGGACACGCGCCTCGGCCTCCGCCGTGGGGCCAAGGCCAAGGGCGACATCTTCAAGAGCGCGAACCAGGAAGGGAAGCAGCTTGGCGGGGCCGTCCTCGGTGCCAGCCAGCGGGTTCTCCAGGCCGCTGTCGTAAAGCGTCCTCAGCGAGGAGCGAGCCTTCGCCTCCATCTCTGTGAAGGCCACGCGGTCCTCGGCAAGAACCAGGGCCCTGTCGTCCAGCTCGGCCTTCCTCGCCCCAACTCCTGCTCCAGCGCACCTAGGCGGTCGCGGCGCTTCCTGAGCTTGACCTCCCTCTCCTTGACGGCCGCCTCGCGAGCCTTCACACCTTCTTCCTGCTCTTGGCGAAGGCGGACCTCTTTCGCGAGCTGGTCCCGCAGGCCCTGCAGCTCGTCCTCCAGCGCCTTGCAGCGACCACGGACGTCGACCACCTCCCCCAGGGCTGCGTCACGAGCAGCCTTCGCCTCAAGGACGGCCTGCTTCTCCTCATCGCAAGCCGTCGAGGCCTAGACCAGCGCCGCCCGAATCGAAGCGTCGGAGCGAACCCATCCGGAAGCCAGCTCCAAGCGCCCGGCCACCAAGCGAGGCTCGGCGCTAAGAAGATCCTGCCGCAGTCGGTCCAGCTCAGTGACAGCACGATCCAGAATGGCAGAAGGAGTCGGACAGACAGCAGCCAGTGGAGTAGGAGGAGAAGGCGGCTGCGCGGCCACAGCATCCTGAGGCAGAGTCTGCGGCGCCCCAACGGCTATAGTGGCGGCGGCAGGCAAGGACACCTCGGGAGTCACTTGGGCCGTGGGGTCCGAGCTCGCTTTGCATGCAGGGACTTGTCCAATCCGTGCAATTGCCGAGGTGCCATGGGGAAGTGGAGACGCCCACGTCCAATCAACCGCCACGCCGCGCCCAAGGCCGCAGGCTGTTAGGGACCGCGGCGCTTCACTCTTGCCCTTCCGCCTCCCTGCATGGCCAAGTCCGGGCGCACCTTGGGCCCGGGGGCTACTGTCAGCGTTCTGGGAACGGGGGTCCCCAGACTTGCCTGCCTGCGGCCTGCGGCGTGGCTCAAAGGGGGGCCCAGCACGGCCCATCTTCACCAACACAGACCCAAGACCCTCGCGGGGCGGACGACGCGGAGCTTCCTCAGGCACGGCCTCATCAGGCTGGCTCGCGAGGAGGTGGAGAGAGCTAGGCGGGGTACCTCACGAGGTGCCCGTGACGCAAGCCATGACGACCAAAGGCACCAGGCGGGTGCCAGCCCGCGCAGCGTCCTCCTTTCCTCTTTGGTGCAAAGGGAGCAAGCGCAGCCGCGGAGTACCGAGGCATTAGGCAAAGGTTGCCATTTCGTTGCAACAAGACCAAGACCAGGAGGACTACAAGACGGAGGTCATTGTAGAACCCAAGACGGCGTCACCACCAGAGCTTTGTGCAGGCGAAGACTACTTTTGTCAGGATAGCTCGTACTAGCTGTCCCCCTTCAAATTAGCCCACCATTATTGGCTCCCTTCTCGCTAGATATTTGGGAAGAGCACCAGGGCCTCTATAAATAGGACCAACAAACCACAGAACAAGAGAGGGACGAGGGAAGAGGAAAAAGACGAGAGAAGGAAAAGAGAAGGAAAGAGAGAGAGAGAAGGGTGACTGAACTCCTCCCCGCAGTTCATTGCCCCAGCTAAGAGCAGACCCTCGCGAGGCTGTTCTTCCTTGTATTGTTCATGATCATCAGCCCAAGAGGCAATCCACCACACCACACACTAGAGTAGGGTATTACACCACAACGGTGGCCCGAACCAGTATAAACCCTGTGTCATTCGTGTTGTTCTTTCCATTGCTTAGATCTTAGAGAGGCGGAGGGGTGCAGGTAGGTAGGAGGGTGAAATCTCCGTGCGCACCCCACTGTTCGAACCTCAAGGGTCTGTCGGAACCCAAAATCCGACAGTCAACGCCGCCACCGGCCCGGCGGGAAATGAGCAGCAAGCGTCGTCTCAGCACCTGTCCGTGTGGCAAGACGGCCGCACCGCTACTCCCTCGCTCACCCCAGCTGGTTCTTCGTCCCGCGCGCTCCGGGCACCCATGGAGGCTCGAGCTGCGCTCATCGCGGCAAACAAGCTCCTACGCTACCGCCCCGTCAACGATGTCTATGAAGAGTGGCTCGACCACGTCGCCGAGCTCGTCTGCGCCGCAGGGGGCTCTCCTGCGCCGTCCGTTCCGCTGCACCGCACCCCGCCCTGCGCGGGCGACGAAGCTCTGGGGGCGCCCCAGCCGCCTCCTCCTCAAGAAGGCACCCAGGCCCCAAGGCGCGTGGCCCTTGGGCAGAACCCGCTCTGTCAGGTGCCAGCGCGGCAAGAGCAGAGCTGCCAAGAAGGCCCTCGCCCGCAAGAAGCTGCCCGGACGCTCCCTGCTCCAGCACGTCGCGACCATGCTCCTGCTCCTGCACGTCAAGACCCCGCACTGCTCCCAGCTACAACGCGTGGGGACCTGCAAGACCAAGCTCTCCGTCACCCAAGTCCTCCTGTGGCCACAGCAGGCTGCCATGCCTTCACCACCGAGCTGCGCAGCGTCGCGTGGCCCGGCAAGTTCAAGCCAGACCTACGTCCTTGTTACGACGGAACGACCAACCCTGCAGAGTTCCTCCAGCTCTATGAGCTGGGCATCGAAGCTGCCAACGGAGATGAGAAGGTCATGGCGAACTGGTTTCCCATGGCGCTCAAGGACGGGGCCCGCACCTGGCTCCTGAACCTAGCTCCAGGCACGATCTCCTCCTGGGACGAGATGCGCACCCGCTTCATCGCCAATTCCAAGGTACTCGCGACCGGCCACCCGCCGTGAGCGACATGCGCCGCATCAAGCAACAACCCGGAGAGACCCTGCAGAAGTACATCCAGCGCTTCAACAATGCACGCCTCAAGATTCCCAAGGTGACCGAGGAGGCCATCATCTCAGCCTTCTCCGACGGCGTGCGCAACGTCAAGATGAAGGAGGAGCTGGCGATGCATGAAGACCTGTGCACTTCCTTGGAGCTGTTCAACTTGGCGACCAAGTGCGCCAGGGCTGAGGAAGGGCGTCTCTCCCTCCTCGAGCTGCCTGCCGTAGACCCAGAAGAGAAGAAGCCCAAGGCCAAGGATGTGAAGCGCAAGGGGGCTGCCCTGCTCGCAGCAGAACCAGACACCAAACGGGGCAGAGACCAGCCCGAATCTTCCAATGGCATTCGGTACTGTGTGTACCATGACCTCCACACCCACAACACCAACGAATGTCAAGAGCTCCAAGCCGTGCGAGAAGGAAGGATCGACCGTCGTCCCGACCGCGGTGACCGGGGCTACGGTCGAGGAGGAGGAAGAAACGCAGGACACTGGGAAGACCGCTGCCAGCGCCAAGGGTGGCGCGATCGACCTCGCGAGGATCGCTGGCAAGACCTGCCTCGCGAGGGAGACTGGAGGGATCAGCCTCACGAGGATCGCCTGCAAGGCAACGCAGGCCTCCCTCCGCTGCCGCCGCAGCCAAGGAGAAACGAGGACCGCCATCAGGACGAGGGGGCTGGGGGCTTCGAGGAGCCGCGCGCGATCGCCTGCATCCTGGGCGGGGCTCAAGCCCCAGCCTCTCAGCACATCTTCAAGCAGTTCGCCCGCGAAGTGAATGCAGTCCTCCCCAAGCCCGAAGCCACGCGCCCTCTTAGGTGGTCAGCGTGCGCCATCACGTTCAGCTCAACGGATCAGCTTAAGTGTGCGGCCACGGCCAGAGTCCTCCCGATGCTTTGTTCCCCAATCATCAGCAACATGCTGGTCACCAGGACCCTTATCGATGGCGGGGCAGGGCTCAACGTCCTGTCCGTGGAAACATTCAACAATCTCCAAGTGCCCTACAAGCAGCTTCAGCCAACCAAGCCTTTCTCCGGAGTCACCGACGGCTCCACGGTCCCGATTGGGCAGGTCCGCCTCCCTATCACCTTCAGAGCGCGCCACAACTACCGCACCGAGCTCATCGACTTCGACGTCGCTCACATTCGCCTGCCGTACAATGCCATCCTTGGGTACCCAGCGCTGGCCAAGTTCATGGCTGTGACTCACCATGGCTACAACGTCCTCAAGATGGCAGGAAGTGGCAGAGTCATCATGGTGCGCTGTGAAGAGAAGGACACGGTGTGTTCCCTGGAACGAGCCTTTCAGGCCGCATCACTAGAAGACCCGGATCGCGGAAGCAGGAGGCTTCCCGAGGCCACCCCCAAGAAGAAGAAGACATCGTCCGGCCCAGCTCCTCAGGAGGCAGGCCCCTCAGGGCACGCGCCTGCCCAGGGGGAACCTCCTTCCATCGCATAGGAAAGCACGCCCGGCGCCCTCCTCAGGCAGGGCTCAGGGGCTCTCCCCAGGAGGGCCACCAACCTGGCCAGGGTCACGAGGGAGGTGCTAGGGCGCCACATGGAGGCGTGTTTCGAAGCATGTTTCCCTCAAGAAGGAGTAAGGCAAGGAGGGCCAGACCCTCAGGAGTTCGTCAACAAGGCCATTCAGGAGCTACAGGAGTCAAGAGTCACGAGAGGCGGCTGCCGCCTACCAGCTGTGGCCCCCCATCCAGACGAGGAGGGTGGGCTGCGCGTCTACGTACCAGGGCTCAATCGAGTCGCCTCTCTAGAGCGCCTCTGGCCCTCGCGAGTGGGGCGCTGCGTAGGTCCACCCCACAGCTACGTTCGCATGCCTTACGGTTTGCTAGGCGCGGCTGCCACGTACCAGCGCCTCATGAGGGGCATCATTGAGGCTCAAGAGGCCAGGCGTTCCGCAGCCCTGCCGGAGAAGGAGGAGGAGGCGGAGCGTGTGGCACGGCTGGCCACGGCATATTGCATCAAGGATGGAGAGCTCTACCGGAAGTGACCAAACGATGTATCCCTGCGCTGCATCTCCAGGGAGCAAGGAAAGGAGCTGCTGGAAGACATACACGGCGGAGACTGTGGACATCATTCATCATCACTGACCCTGGTCGGCAAGGCGTTCCGTAGTGGGTTTTATTTGCCCACCGCGCTCAATGACGCCGTCGAACTGGTGAAGGCTTGTGAGGCCTGCTAGTTCCACGCCAAGTAGATCCATCAGCCGGCAGGAGGCCTGCAGACTATACCCCTTTCGTGGTCGTTCACAGTCTGGGGGCTGGACATCCTGAGCCCATTTCCTCGGGCGCCAGGGGGCTACCGCTACCTCTACGTCACCGTGGACAAGTTCACCATGTGGGCTGAAGTAGAAGCCGTCCGCACCATCCCCGCGGGTTCCGCGGTCAAGTTCATCAGGGGCATCGTGAGCCGGTTCGGGGTGCCGAACCGCATCATCATAGACAATGGTTTGCAATTCACCAATAACCTCTTCAAAACATACTGTGCTAACCTTGGAACGCAGATATGCTACGCTTCGGCGGCGCACCCCCGAAGCAACGGCCAGGCCGAGCGAGCCAACGCAGAGGTCCTGAGGGGCCTTAAGACCAGGACGTTCAAGAAGAAGCTGGAGGCCTGCGGCAGAGGTTGGTACGATGAGCTTCAGTCCGTGCTGTGGTCCATCCGCACAACCGCGACCAAGCCGACTGGAGAGACCCCGTTCTTCCTGGTCTATGGAGCCGAAGCGGTCCTCCCTCACGAGGTCAGACGTTGCTCCGCACGGTTCCTGGCATTCGACGAGGCGCAGCAGGATGCCATGCGGGGGATGGACCTCGAGCTGGGGGAGGAACATCGCCGAGAAGCCGCGCTGCGAGCGGCGAGGTACCAGCAAGCACTGCGACGATACCACTACCCAACATCCGCCCCAGAACTCTCGAGGTAGGATACCTCGTGCTCAGGCGGGTTCTCTCCAGGGAGGGACTGCACAAGTTCTCTCCCATGTGGGAGGGCCCGTTCAAGGTTGTTCATGTTTCCAGGCCTGGCTCCACGCGCTTGGAGACTCAGGAGGGGGTGCCGGTCCAGAACGCATGGAACATCCAGCACCTCCGGAGGTTCTACCCTTAAAAAGGCCCAGAGCCTGTGAAGAAGGCGAATGCCTATGAAGTTGTCGCGTTTTGGAAAAGGCCCGGAGCCTGTTAAGAAGGCGAATGCCTGTGAAGCTGTCGCGTTTTGGAAAAGGCCCAGAGCCTGTGAAGAAGGCGAATGCCTGTGAAGCTGTGGCGTTTTGGAAAAGGCCCGGAGCCTGTGAAGAAGGCCAACGCCTGTGAAGCTGTCGCGTTTTGGAAAAGGCCCAGAGCCTGTGAAGAAGGCGAATGCCTGTGAAGCTGTGGCGTTTTGGAAAAGGCCCAGAGCCTGTGAAGAAGGCCAACGCCTGTGAAGCTCGCCGCCCGTGACACTCTCACGTAATAATGAGTTGGGGCTGTACACGCCCCGGAGTCTCAGGAGCGCCGGCCTCAGGCCCTAGGGCTCCCTCCCACGCCCAGTGGCAGCACTTAGCTCCGCGCTGGTGAGAAGACGTCGAAGACTAGATTAGGTGCCGGACACGGCTTTTTCATTTGCTTTCCGCAGTTGGCTTGTTCATTCTCATTCGAAGTTTTGTTGAAGCTGTTGCCGTCTTTGACTTGTGGTTCTTCGACTTTTCACTCTCCTGCCTCGATTTCTCTTATGCAAGGCCTCACGAGGGGGGTAGCCGAGCGCCCTCGTGAGTGTTTCCGTCCTAGTCGTTCAAAGGTTTCGTGACCTGGGTCCATTACAGGAGCACCCCTCAAGTCCGTGCCCCACGGGCACCGCGACACGATCAAAGGGCCTAGGTCGGTCGCCCCCCACGGCTGGGGTTGGGAACTATCTACGCGCGCCACATAGCCGGAAGGCACGATAACGGAAGCAAAGCGATGATTAACAGCAATAACCCAAACACACCCCCGCGGGGCTCCACGCTACTGTCTTTTTACGTAGGAAAAAGGAAAAGAAAGAGCAAATCAGGCGCAATTCGCCTCACACCGGCCTGCAGGGAAGACTCGGGCTGCCTCCGGGGCTCAGGCAGACTCCCTCTCGCGCTTCACCAAGGCGCGACGGTGGGCAGACGCGCTACCACCTTCCAGGCAGGTACGACGGCGTGGAGGCTGACCGCGGCCACCGCTAGAAGAGTCGCCGCCTGAAGAAGAACTGGTGAAGCTTGGGGAACCCTGAGCGCCGCCAATCATGTGAGCGCTGTCCTCTCCATCATCGGTGGGGCTGGGTCCTCGGCCGCGGTCGTCATCCTTAGGGCAGCACCCTGCGCGGCGACCATCTTCCCCAAATACCCTCATGTAGAGGGTGGCATCGCCGTCAAACTTGAAGTGCATGGTGCACCGACGGCTCAGGCCATGCGCACGGGCAAACGTCTGCCAGCCGCGGGTCAAGGCCAGGCTCCCAGCTGCGGAGACCTCCAATGAGGCCCATGAGCCCCGGCTGCAGCAGCCGTCTGCCTGAAGCCAGAGGCCGCCCGGGGCGTCGGCCGGGAGCTTGCCGAGGAGGAAGCGAGGAAGTTGAAGCCGGGTGCTAGTCAGCTCCGCCGACCACACAACGAACTCCGGCAGCACCTCTGCAGCGCGAAAGCGCGGCCTAGGGGAACACGCGACCGAAGCGCGCCCCCCGCCCGTAGCAGTCCGCCCGTCACCATGTTGGAAATCATCTCCACCGCCGCGGGGAGCTGTCGTGGTGGCCACAGGATGTTTGCGAGGGCGACCTCGGCCGCGCTTGGGCAGGGGAGAGGCAGGCTCGACCTGGCGAGCCTTCCCCTTCTCTGCGGCCGAGAACCTCCTCGACAGAGCCATGAAGAAGAAGGAGAAGCAAGGGGGGATGAACTGGAAGGGCACGTGCCATTTCGTACTTATAGCTGGGAAAGGCCAATCGTCGACCTCCACGATCACAGGTAATCATGACTTGCTTTGCATGCAGGGACTTGTCCAATCCGTGCAGTTGTTGAGGCGCCGTGGGGAAGTGGAGAAGCCCATGTCCAATCAACCACCACGCGGCGCCCAAGGCCGCGGGCTGTTAGGGCCCGCGGCGCTTCGCTCTTGCCATTTCGCCTCCCTGCATGGCCAAGTCCGGGTGCGCCTCGGGCCCGGGGGCTACTGTCGGCGTTCTGGGAACAGGGGTCCCCAGACTTGCCTGCCTGCGGCACGTGGCGTGGTTCAAAGGGGGGCCCAGCACGGCACATCTTCATCAACATAGACCCAAGACCCTCATGAGGGGCCAAGCCTCGCGGGGCGGACGACACGGAGCTTCCTCGGGCGCGGCCTCATCAGACTGGCTCGTGAGGAGGCGGAGATATCAAGGCGGGGTACCTCACGAGGTGCCCGTGACGCAAGCCATGACGACCAAGGGTGCCAGGCGGGCGCCAGCCCGCACAGTGTCCTCCTTTCCTCTTTGGTGCAAAGGGAGCAAGTGCAGGCGAGAGCATCAAGCAAAGGCACCTGTTTCGGTGCAACGAGACCAAGACCAGCCCAACGGCAGGGAGGAAGTCATTGTGGAGCCCAGGCTAGCGTCACCACCAGAGCCTTTGGCAGGCGAGGACCAACTTTAGTCAGGATAAGTGTACCAGATGTTCCCCTTCAAAATGGTCAATTGTTGGCGCCCTTCCCGCTCAATATTTGGGAAGAGGCCCAGGGCCTTTGCCTATAAATAGGGCTAGCCACCCCCAGGGTAGCAGGGAGAGAGAGAGAAGGGTGACTGAACTCCTCCTAGCAGTTCATCGCCCCAGCCAAGAACAGACCCTCGCGAGGCTGTTCTTCCTTGTATTGCTCATCATCATCAACCCAAGAGGCAATCCACCAAACCACATTGGAGTAGGGTATTAGACCACAACGGTGGCCCGAACCAGTATAAACCCTGTGTCTCTTGTGTTGTTCTTTCCATAGCTTAGATCTTGGCGAGGCGGTAGGGTGCAGGTAGGTAGAAGGCGAAATCTCCGCGCGCACCCCAGTGTTCGAACCTCAAGGGTTTACCGGAACCCGAAATCTGACAACCAGTATGAGGAGAGGGTGACCGAAGTTGAGCAAGAGCTCAAGGACGCTGCTCGTAAATTTGAGGCCTTGGAGGAGAAGAATAAGGCTCAAGCAGATGAACTCTCCAAGGCTCTCCAAAAGGCCAGGGAGGCGCGGACTCAGTCCCAGGCGGCCCGTGAGGAGATCAAGCAGGCTGAACAGATAGCGGCTGGTAAGCCCTTTCTTTTGCAGAGTAAATTCAGCAGTCAATAATATGCCCCGCTTACTCGATTGTGCGGTTCTCCAAATGCGTTTGCAGATCTTCTGAAGAGTGCCGCTGACGCTGCAAAGTTTTTTCGGGCACAAGAGGGGAACACAACAGAGAAACTATTCTGGTCGCAGTACCTGGCGCCGGAGCGTCCAACGCTATTGAATGACCAAATGATGCAGCTGGCGGAGGTGCATAGAATGTCTGGACTGGCCATGAAGGACATCATAGTCCGGTTATGGCCAGCCAAACCTATTCCTGACAGCTACTTTGGCCTAGTCGAGCGGCTCACCGACGCCCTTCCCCGAATTGAAGCTGTGAAGCGCTCCTCGTGTATTGAGGGTGCCCGGATGGCCTTTGCCCGTGTTAAGATACACTAGGCAAAGATGAAGGCTGCCATCGTAGTAGTTGAGGGCCCATCAGAAGGCAAGGACTATCGCAAGCCGGAGCGCTATTTTGAAGACGTCCTGGAGGGTGCCCGTTTAATAGAGAGTCAATTATCGAAGGATATTATGTTTGAATGAATGTATTCGGGCTGCCCAGACTTTTGTGTTATGAAACAAGGCTTGTATAATATACTTTTACTTTTATCTAAAATTATTTTCCTCCTGTGCGACCATTTTTATATCTAAAATTTTGCCATTCGTCGGCTTCAGCACCCACGTAGATACTACGGGGGTGTTCGACATAGCACTTGACCACTCTTGAACCAACGTCTTGGTCCGTAAAGGAGGTGATCATGCATCGAACTAGGCAATTCGACTATGTGGCTTTATCACTCTCACTTAGCCATAGAGTTTGACAAAGGGACTATGAGCTAGCCCCCGGTGTTTGTTCAGCTATCCGAACATGCATGCTTTTAGGCGCGTGACCAGGTAGAGGCCAGTCATTCGTATAATACGAGAAAAAATCACAAAAGATTTAGCAAGTCACAGAACCCTTGACCAACTCTCGCTATGTCATGATAGTCAGTTTTCGGCTTTCTGTGCTGAGGTGTTTGACCGGACGAGCCAGAAACACAATCGCAATAGTTCTCCCTTCACTACCTTAGCCGAAAAAGCGGAACATAAGCTGGTAGCCACAGGAGCCGGGCAACCCAACTGTTGACCAATGACATGATTCGGAGCTGATGCATATAATGCGGTATTCGGGACGCCGAAGTGTATTGTAAAAGTGTTCAGACTTTCTTTTTGTTTTTGAAAGATATATGTGGCCGAATAGAGCCCCCGGCAATCTATGCCGCAGTGTGTGTGTCAATCTGTCCCGAAGACGGAATACAGATTATGAAATAAGCCAATACCGAATAAGGTTGGACAAAACTGTTTCTGCTATATTCTGATTGATACGTCAAATGTGATCTTATAGAAAATGCCATAATCATCAAGGCTATTTTACATGCCAAGAATTTTCGAACAAGGGAAAGTTTTATATAGGTCCTAAAAAAGAAATGGGGGGTCTTGAAGATCCTTTGGGCACCCTGCCGCACGTTTGTGCCGCTTTTCACCTTGGTGTAGGATCCTTTTAGAGGACCAACGATTGAGTATACATAAGGGGCCTGGAAAAGGGCCCTTGGTACCATCGAAAAGTGATTTGGGCTTTGAAGAACCTGGAAAATAAAGGAAAAGGGAAAAAGGGGAGAACATGAAAGTCCGAATAGGGTCAAGCTGTATTGTGAACTTTGTCTTTAGTGTGCCTCCGTCCTTGTCCATGGTATTTTTAGTGCGTAGTTATGTACGCGTGGTGCGTATGCCGCGATTAAGTGGGGGTGCTGACGGAGGCCGAATTGCTAATCATGTTCTAGATGAACCGGACTGTCATTCTACAGGGTAGACCGGACTCTTTTCACAGTGTCTGGGGGCTTGATGGCCGATGAAGTATTCGGCTTGATAAGGCCACCCTGCACCTTGGCTACGAGGTCCGCGTTATGCTCCTCAGTATGGAGGGAGTGCTCCATGTTTCCATTAGCTGTTATAACACCGCATGGTCCGGGCATCTTGAGCTTTAGATAGGCATAATGCGGGACAACATTGAAACGGGTGAAAGCGGTTCGTCCGAGCAATGCATGATAACCACTACAGAAGGGGATGATGTCGAAGATTAGATCTTCGCTTCAGAAGTTATTCGGTGAGCCGAAGACTACCTCCAGCATTATTGACCCTGTGCAACATGCCTCTATGCCAGGTATTACTCCCTTAAAGGTGGTTTAGTGGGCTTGATTTTTGACGGATCAATGCCCATTTTGCGGACAGTGTCCTGATAAAGCAGGTTAAGACAGCTGCCGCCATCCATGAGGACTCGTGTGAGATGGAATCCGTCAATGCTTGGATCGAGGACAAATGCTGCCGAAACTCCATGATGGATACTGGCCAGATGGTCTCTGCGGTAAAAAGTGATCGGGCAGGCCGACCATGGCTTGAATTTTGGGGCGACTGGCTCTATGGCGTAAATGTCCCTTAGTGCGCGCTTGCGCTCCCGCTTGGGGATATGAGTTATGTAGATCATATTCACTCTTTTTACCTCGGGGGGAATTTATTTTGCCCCCTGTATTTGTTGGGCGAGGCTCGTCATCATCCTTGCTAGGCGGCCCTTTCCCCGTTTGTTTGGCGTTTAGCATACCGGCATGTTTAAAGACCCAACAGTTTCTATTGGTATGATTGGCAGGCTTGTGAGGGGTGCCATGAATCTGGCAAGGCCAATCTAGTATTCTGTCCAAACTGGATGGACCATCTTTGTTTCCTTTGAATGGCTTCTTTCGCTGACTGGGTTTAGAGCCACTGAATCCGGCGTTTACCGCCGTGTCTTCGGTATCTTGATTGTTGCTTTGGTGCTTGTGTTTGTTGCGTCGTGGCCTGCCGTTGCCATCTCTGGCTTCGGAGGTGCCAGGGTCGCTAGTGATGTTGCTTCTACGAGCTAGCCAACTATCTTCTTCCACGCAAAAGCAGGTCATGAGTGCGGTGAGAGCTGCCATGGACTTCGGATTTTCTTAGCCGAGGTGTCGGGCGAGCCACTCGTCACGAACGCTGTGCTTAAAGGCCACGAGGGCTTCAGTGTCCGGACAGTCGATGATTTTGTTCTTTTTAATTAAGAACCTAGTCCAGAGTTTGCAGACTGACTCTCCAGGTTGCTGGACTATGTGACTGAGGTCATCGGCGTCCGGAGGGCGGACATAAGTGCCTTGGAAGTTGTCTCTAAAGGCATCCTCCGTATCTTCCCAGTTTCCAATAGAGTTCTCTGGGAGGCTATTTAACGAATGACGTGTTGGTCCTTTCAGTTTCAAGGGAAGGTATTTGATGGCGTGGAGATCGTCACCGCAGGCCATGTGGATATGGAGAAGGAAATCTTCAATCCATACCGCGTATCTGTCGTGCCGTCGTATGATTCAATGTTTATGGGTTTAAACCCTTCTGGGACCTGGTGCTGCATTGCCTCTTCGGTAAAGCATAAGGGGTGTGAGGCACCTCTGTATCGGGCAACATCACTACAGAGTTCGGATGACATCCGTATGCGGTTTTCGGCCCTGGTGAGGTTATGCATGTCGCGCCAAGCTTGACGGTCGTCTTCTCCCATTGGGGCGCACCCCCTTGATCCATAGCTTGATCTTGTTTGGCCTGCTCTATTGCTCAGGTCTTCTCGTCAGTCGTAGGTGTATCTTTGAGCCGTTGTCTCTCTGCCCTTACGGCGAGGTGGTGTGGGTTGGTGTTCGGCGTAGGTGGCTGCTTTATCTCGCCCACATGGTGGTCGGTCTGGTTTATCAGTGCGGTCATGTTTCGACGAGATTGGCTCAAAGGCCTCCTCGTCGAATTGTGGTAGTAGCTGTTGCTTTGCATAACTCTTTGTTGGGCGTTGTAGGCCATATTCTTTGGCAGCTAGGACCTGGGTCCATATGTCGTTGAGTGTATCATGTTCAGCTTGGAGCCATTGCTACTGCTTTTTAAGGCTTCTTGTAGTGGCGATTAGTTGGCACTTAAAGCGCTCCTACTCGAGGGGTTCCTCTGGCACGATGAAATGTTCGTTGCCGAGGCTGACATCATCCTCGGAGAGTGGTAAATAATTACTATCTTCTAAATCCTTGTTCCCGACTGGATCGTTGGGGTTAAATTGCCCCTCCTCCACATCATCCTCTTCGGATGCGGGCTCGATGGGGGCTTCAGGGTCTTCGGCGTCCTCTAGAGTGTTATTGTCTCCGGTCCCGGTATTACTGTCTTTGCCACGACGCGATTTTGAGCGGCGTCGCTGGCATCGATGCTTTGGTGGTGCCTCATCAAGTTTGTCCTCCACCGGACCCTTCTTGTATGCACCGTCAACCTCTTTGGGTGTATCCACCATATATACGTCGTATGTGAAGGTGGCCGTCCAACTTCCGATAAACGGCGGGTCTTGGCCTTGTGCGTCTCCGGCATTGTCGTCCATGTCGTCGATGTCTTCGGAGTTGTAATCCAGCATGTCGGTTAAGTCCTCGACACTGGCTAAGAAGTGGGTGGTGGGTGGGGCGTAAAATTCCCTGCTCTCAGCACCTAGTCTGGGTTCGGCATAGTTCGGTGGCGCTTCCTCTGTAATGGCGAGGGACCGCATCAAGTCTAGAGCCTCATTTAAGAGCGAGGGTTGGACGGAGAAATGAGAGTCCGTGGGGCTAGCCAGGGCAAAGGCCTCTTGGTCGCAATTGCTGGGAGCGAGCTTCGAGAGTTCGGAGCCAGAGTCTAGGGGCGAGTCCGGCCTTTCCATGATAGGGGGAACCCAGCCTGACTCCGGGCTGGCCGAAGACAAAATCGCCTCCAGATCCCTGATTGTGAGTTTCGTAGCTGAGAGTCCGGTGGGCTTCAAACTCCCATCTTCGGACCCAACAGTTTGTTTCGGATCTAAGGCTAGAGTGGTGGTCGGGGCCGCGAACCCTTCAAAGATCAAGGGCCTGTTTGGTTAATGGCCTGGATGTTGTGCTTGGGAAAATCAGGACCCTAGAGGGAGCCTGAGACGATGGAAGATTTATGCATGGCCAGGCTTGCCTAGAGCATGTGTGTTTGGTTCATGTCCATGGCATGTTGATGTCACACATGTATTTAAAGAATATTTTAACATTAGACAGTACAGCTAGAGTTCTTGATTACTGCAAGGCAACCACTGTGGCATGCATAGGCGCAAGGAAAGGGACGCCTGGTTCGGGCTAACCATTCTTCCTGGATTAAAATATTACTTTTTGTCCAACTGAGCCAGGCTAACCACCCCGCTAGCATGGACAGGCCAGGCAACTGCTTTGTCTCCCAGGTCATCAACCAAACAAGTGCCAGGCACATCTCAGGGATTGTCCAGGCCAGGCATGTTGGAGTGTGGATACAAACCAAACACGCCACAAATCTCCTCGGATATCAGCGACATAATTTAGGTTCCCGAAACTGATCTGATGACCAGGGGTGTAGCTGTCAATCTGTTCGAGGTGACCAATCAAGTTGGCATGCAAAATGAAGACGCCGAACACAAAAATCTGGTTGGGGAGGAAACCTTCCCCGGAAATGACATTGTTGTTGACGATCGAACGGGTATTTGAACCTTCTATAGACGGCACAGTGTAACTCTCAATGAAAGAACCAATGTCGGTGTCAAAACTGGCTGATCTCAGGTAGGGGGTCTCGAACTATGCGTCTAAGGATCTAAGGGAACAGGATACAAGGGGGACACGATGTTAACCCAGGTTTGGGCCCTCTTAATGGAGGCGAAACCCTACATCTTGCTTGATTGTATTTGATTAGTATAGGGGTTACAAGAGTTGATCTACCACAAGATCGTAATGGTTGAACCCTAGATGTCTAGCCCGTATGAATTCTAATTCGCTTACGGATCAAACCCTCTGGTTTATATAGACATCGGAGGGGCTTAGGGTTGTACAGAGTCAGTTTTCAGAGAAAGGAAAATACACATCCGTACATTTAAACTTACCATCCATGCAAAGGAGAATCCCGTCCGGGCATGGGGGAGGTCTTCTGCCTTGTATCTTCATGGCCCATTAGTCCGGCCCATATAAAATAGCCCGAACACCCGAGGACCCCTTAGTCCAGGACTCCCTCAATGCTCATCTGAATTTGGTACCAAGGTTCCCCTAGGGGCTTCCCGTCACCGGCAATTTACCCGGATGTGTCCTTGGCGTCTTTTAGACGGTAGTCCGCTTGGTGTGCGAGGTCATCCCAGGACTAGGGATTGCTGGGATCGGTGTCATAGGGGTAGGCCGCCGGAGGTTTTCTTTAGCCAAGTCACATCAGGTGTGGTTATTTGCGCAATGATGATGTCTCAGATTGGTTGGTGGGGCGCTGGCGAATGACGTGCTTGTTCTTGTCAGGCCGACAACAACGATGTCTGCGGACGCCGATCCCCTCCTTGGAGGCGTCGTTGATAGTCCCTTCCTCTGTCAAACTGAGGTTTTCCTGTTCACGTGCCTCAACGTGTGTATTGTGCCGCAAAGTGGTGGCCTGGTTCGTGAGGCATGTTGAGGCGGTCTGAGAAGACTTGGCTTATTGCCAGGAACTAGCTAGCTCTCTTCATTTTGTGCTTAGTGTGGCTTCGCTTAGTCCCTGTTTTTGGTTCCTATTGTAGCATTTGGTGCTTTCCTTGTATAGCTGGTATCCCTAACAGGGTTGTGTGCATTCCTATCTTTAATATTCCCTTAATTTCTAAATATAAGTCTTTTTACAAATTCCAATAAGGGATTACATACAAAGAAAAATGAGTAAATCTACACTTTAAAATATGTCTTTGTATCCTTAAGCAGTTTATACCTAAAAAGACTAGTAGAATGCCCATGCATTGCTACGGGCTACAACGCACATAAATGAATCAAAATAAATGATTAAATTCCTCTTAAAAGTCAAAACTAATTTCTTCCTCATACGTTTGGTGCCCAATGGGCTCCCCAAAATTCAACCATCTGGACAGCCAGACTTTCCCAAATCCAGATCGTATGGGGGGATGTCATTATTCGGACTATCCGCCATTTGTTATCTCCAAGCCACGGGTGCAACACAAAACCCATCCCATGACACAGACTTCATTTTTCCTGTCGGACCCTCCCCTTCCCGCTCGGTTTCCCATTGTAGTGGGACGTTTCTCGCTGGACATCTCTTGCTCTCCCACACAGCTAGCCAACCGTTGGCCATTTGCCGCATCGTACCCCCAAGCTAGCAAACAGTATTGCTGACACCTGCATATTTGGCTTCACACAAACTTTAGATCTCATGTTGAATCTAAGATCATATATTGAGTATGAAAAATAATGATATAATATATGATTCTGTCTACACCCGAGCATCCTTTCTAGCAGAATGCTTGGGTGTTACCATAGAACAATATAAGAGAAATGGATTCAACGAAGTGTTTCATCTTAATATTATTAGGTATAATGCAAGGCAGGGTGATATGCCCCAATAGCAACATGTGTCATTAGTTGGTCGATGTGTGAAGTGTGATACTCTTGTTCTTATCTATGACTTTAATAATGTGGATCGAGGTCCTCGCTTCCTCCTTCTATGTGCATCACATCTCTTTATCCTCGTGGGATTACTCTTGTATTTCCATCACGTCTCTTTCACCTCATTGTCTCTCCTACATCAACACCTCATAAGGTGACTCGTGCTTTCCTACTAGTTTTTTTTACTTTACGTGAACCCCTTAGTGTGTACTCTCATATATTCATAGTAAAATTAAGCGATGGTGTACAAATGGAAAAACACCTCATATTTTCCATAGATGATTGTTGAGTAAAATAAGAAACCACAAATAGTTGCCTGAGACCAAGAAAATACCAAGTCCGTATGATTTATTAACTATTTTAAAATATTCCTAGATGAAATGACAAAAGGTTTTGTAGTCATTCCTTTCCATGGAGGGCATGTCATCTAACATGTTTTGAGACATCATATCGCTCCGTAGTTGTTCTCTAAAAAATGTATCCAACAATTTTCCTTCCACATGTTGTTGTCCAACCACTGGACCTTCCTTGTTGTGAAGGAAGTTCCTCATTGTAGATGAATTCCTTAACCGTCATCTTCAAAATTCAATTAATAGAAGATATACTGCATAACTGCATAAACAATGTTAAGGCAAAAAACTGGTGCATAATAGGGGTAGATTCTTTTGAGAACATATCACCTAGCTTCTGGTCAAATGGCCTTAATTGAACCTTCAAGGGTTCACGTTAAATTACTAAATACTATATTTGGAACAAAATAATCAACAACTTCAAATATGTTTAGGCATGTACACTATCATCGGAAAATGCAAGAAAGGAAACAACCAAAGATGACACCAATACTATGGACACAACTTACATGTTAAGTACTATATCCCGTAAACTTGAATAGCATGTGAAACTACGAGAAAGCAGTGACATTTAGCCATGCATGCGCACTTAAGATTACATCAGAGACGGTGATGGACACTGTTTTATTTCATGAAATTCATTGCATAAAAAGGGGATGTCCATCTACCAATATTATTCATTGTGCGATATGATGGAGAAATAAACACAGTGGAATCTTTGATGAAGCTATATGTCAGGATGATGACCCACAAGTATAGGGGATCAATTGTAGCTCTTTTTGATAAGTAAGAGTGTCGAACCCAACGAGGAGCATAAGGTAATGCTTGCAAGTGCTGGAATTGTAAGTAGTAGAGTAGTTTGATAGGGATATAATTTGTAACGAGCAAGTAACGATGGTAGTAACAAAAGTCCAGAAAGGTAGCCCAATCCTTTTGAGGCAAAGGATGGGCCAAAATGGTCTCTTATGATAAGCTAAGCGTTCTTGAGGGTACACGGGAATTTCATCTAGTCACTTTCACCATGTTGGTTCAATTTGTGTTCGGTACTCTGATATGTGGCTGGAATGGTGCTTAGGTGCTCTTCTTACTTGAACAAACCTCCTACTTATGATTACCCCTGCTGCAAGCATACACAATTAAGAGAAAAGTATTAATAATAAACTCTAACCATAGCATTAAACTTTTGGATCCAATCGGTCCCTTACAGAATAGCACATAAACTGGGGTTTAAGCTTCTGTCACTCTCGCAACCCATCAACTAATTGCTACTCCACAATGCATTCCCTTAGGCCCAAATATGGTGAACTGTCATGTAGTCGACGTTCACATGACACCACTAAGGGAATCACAACATACGTACTATCAAAATATCAAAAACATATCAAGTTCACATGATTACTTGCAACATGATTTCTCTCGTGACCTCAAGAAAGAAAGTAACTACTCACAAATGATATTCATGCTCAAGATCACAGGGGTATTAAATAGCATATTGGATCTGAAAATATAATTTTCCACGAAATAAACCATATAGTAATCAAGTACAAGATGTAATCAACACTACTTGTCACCCACAAGCACCAATCTATAGTTCTGGTAACAAGATTGAACAGAAGAGATGGACTAGGGTTTGAGATGAGATGGTGCTACTGAAGATGTTGCTGGAGATTTCCGTCTCCAAGATGGGAGAGTTGTTGGTGATGATGATGACGATGATTTCCCCCTCCGGGAGGGAAGTTCCCCCGCGGAATCGCTCCGCCGAAGGGCAAAAGTGCTCCTGCCCAAGTTCCGCCTCGAGACGGCGGCGCTCCATCCCGAAAGTCCTTTCCTTATTTTTCCTAGGTCAAATTGAGTTATATACCAGAAGATGGGCACCGGAGGTGGGCCTGGGTGAGCACAACCCACCATGGCGCGCCTTCGCTCCCTCGCGTGCCCAGGTGGGTTGTGCCCACCTGGTGGGCCCCCTTTGGTAGTTATTTGCTCCAATATTCTTCATATATTTGATAAAAAATCTCCATGAAGTTTCATCTTGTTCGGAGTTGTGAAGAATAGGTGGCCTGACGTAGCTTTTCCAGGTCCAGATTTCTAGCTGCCGGAATTCTCCCTCTTTGTGGGTACCGTGTAAATTATGAGAGAAAAGGCATTAGAATTACTCCAGAAAGCATTATTATGGATAAAACATCATAAATAATAGTAAGGAAACATGATGCAAAATGGACGTATCAACTCCCCCAAGCATAGACCTCGCCTGTCCTCAAGCGAAAAACCAAAATCAAAAAACATGTCCACATGCTTAGAGAGAGAGAGAGATGGGTCGACAAAAACAAAATATGGACATAGAAGCATCATGTTCATTATTATAACAGCAACAAACTTAAACATAAAACTTTTATCAAAGAACTTTTATCATAGACTTCTCATGAATAAGTAACAATTCATCACACTATTGAAGTATAAAGCAAAAACTCTATTAAAAACCAATAAACTATGTTCTTAGTGAACTTTGCAACTACAATTCATCATCTTCTCAGGAAGGGTCATGTATCAGAGCCTTTAGGCAAGTCCACATACTCAACCATCATATAGTCTTCTATGATTGCTAACACTCACCACGTACACATGAGCAAAACGTTTCAACCGGACACATAGAAAGATAGGGGCTTATAGTTTCACCTCCCAACATATTCACCTCAAGGTTGATGTCAACAATAATAACTCATGCTATGTATATTCAACTAGACATATGTGCCTAGATCTTTCCTCGCCACATGATGCTTGCCAAAGGAGAAAAATAAAAAGGAATAGAAGGAAAACTTTGACTCTTTGCATAAAAGTAAATACATAAAAGTAAAAGATAGGCCCTTCGCACAGGGAAGCAGAGGTTGCCATGCGCTTATTTGTTTGTATGCTCAACCCCTTAGTGCAAAAGAACGTCACGTTGTATTGCCCCTTGTGATAGCGACCTTTATTATGCATTATGTCGCTTTTATTCTTCACCATCACAAGTTCGTACAACGCTCAATTTTCTCTTACACTAAATGATCACACACTTTTAGAAGCAATTTTTATTGCCTTTTTGCACCGATGACAACTTACTTGAGGGATCTTGCTCAATCCCTTGATAGGTATGGTGGACACTTGAAAATAAGATTTGGGTTTAAGGGTTTTTGGATGCACAAGTAGTATCTCTACTTAGTGTGGAATTTTTGGCTAGCAAAGATAGGTAGCAAGCACCACATGTTAAAGGATCCATCACAATATGACTTCTATGTGAATATAAACAAACATAAACCATCAAGTTATCTTCCATGTCCAACGTCAACAATTTTGGCATATAATATTTTGATGAGGGCTCACAATCACAAAAGATTTCTAGGATAGTATATTTATATGCGAATCTTCTCTTCCTTTATTAATTCTTTCATGAGTTGCATCATTGACTAATGCTATGTTTGTCAATCTATAATAAAATTTTCTACTTATACTTTTCCTTATGTGGTGTCATACCTAACATAAGATTAGCACATGACCTTTTCATTTATTTCCCTTCTTTCATTTATTTCCATTCTTTTAATTGCAACATGAAAATAAAGAAAGCAAAAAAATCAAACTAAACTTTGTTATATATCTCGCACACGATTACAAGTATAGATCACTAAGCAAACTCTCGAAAGTAAAGGATTAAACTAAACTTTTATTCATCTAAAGCAAAAGATTGAAATAAAATAAGTAAAGGCAAAAAGATAGTGGGATGATACGATACCGGGTCACCTCCCCCAAGCTTGGCAGAAGCCAAGGGGAGTGCCTATACCCGATAAGAAGAAGGTGGTGGTGAAGAAGAAGAGATCTTGTCCTCAGATTTCCATGGTAGTGGTCCACCATCATAAGAGGAGGAGTGAGTCTCATGGGTCCTGCAACTAGCAGCCAAACTCATACATTTAAATCTCGCCTCATATTCAAAGACTTGGTTTTGGAGATCATAGATCTGGCTTTGGAGGAAGTTGATTTGCTCGTTGAGGGTGAAGACGATGTCCTTCATGGGCTTGCCATCCACCTTGAGATCACGGGAGAGGTCTGTGATCATGAGGTGATTTGTGTTGAGTCCATCCTCCACCATCTCCTTGCACCGGAAGACATCTTGTTCCATAGATTCAAGTTTGGCCTCCATGGTTCCCATGCCCTTGGCACATGGCACATCACGAAGGTGAAGCACCCCCTCATGCATCTGGATGACCTGAGGGTGCTGCACCACCTCCCGAAGATATGGTTTGATGACATTCTTGAAGAACTTGTCCTTGGAGGAGCTTGAAGCAGCCATGGTAGATGGGATCTGACAGAAAACAGCAAGGAAGAGAAAACAGAAGATTTCTCCGTGATACGGTGGTGAACAGGTTCGGGAAGTATATGTAGATTTTTATCCTGGGAAAAAAGCAAACGGAAGAAAAATAGAGTCCGGAAGGTGTCCCAGGTGGGCACAACCCACTTGGGCATGCCAGGCAAGCCTGGCGCGCCCAGGTGTCTTGTGCCCACCAGGGTACGCTTCCCAGTAGTTTCTTATTTTCCTATTTTTCTAATTATGCCAAAACTAACAATTTTTTTTTGCAAATTCATTGGAGTCATTTTCCTTACCGTATCACGTACCTCCTTATTTTCACGATTCTGGAGTGTTTCGGAAGGACTCTTATGTTTCCTTCCGGTGTCAAAGTTTGGATAATATTACTTTCAACATTAATGGGCGTACATGAGATATAATGTTTTATTCATTGCCCATTGACAACCTTCGGGTTAGTACCTTCGGCATTATTTATTTTGATGGCTCCAGACCGAAAAACCTTCTCCATGACGTAGCGGCCTTCCCGTTTTGAGAGGAGTTTTCCTGCAAAGAATCTGAAACGAGAGTTGTACAAAAGAACATATTCTCCGACTTTAAACTCACGCTTTTGGATTATTTTGTCATGCCATCTTTTAACTTTTTGTTTGAATAATTTTGCATTTTGATAAGCTTGGGTTCTCCATTCATCTAATGAGATAATATCAAACAACCTCTTTTCGCCGGCAAGTTTGAAATCATAATTGAGTTCTTTGATGGCCCAATATGCTTTATGTTCTAACTCAATAGGAAAATGACAAGCTTTTCCATAAACCATTTTGTAAGGAGTCATACCCATAGGATTTTTATATGTTGTTCTATAAGCCCAAAGTGCATCACCTAATTTGTAGGACCAATTCTTCCTGGACCTATTGACAGTCTTTTGCAAAATTAATTTTATTTCTGTATTGCTAAGTTCAACTTGACCACTAGACTGAGGATGATAAGGTGATGCTGTCGGATTTCGGGTTCCGGCAGACCCTTGAGGTTCGAACACTTGGGTGCGCGCGAAGATCTCTCCCCTACGGATCTACGCCCGATCCCCTCGCGTGATTTGAGCTGGAAACAATGAACAACACAAGGGACACAAGGTTTATACTAGTTCGGGCCACCGTTGTGGTGTAATACCCTACTACAGTGTGTGGTGTGTGGATTGCCTCAGGGGCTGATGAGGATCAGCACAAAGGAAGAACAGCCTCGCGAGAGGTGTTCTTGAGCTGGGGCGATGAACTGCTAGGGCGAGTTCAGTCGCCTCTCCCTCTCTCTCTGCTAGGGTTCTACCAGATTTCTAGATGTCTTCTCCTTAGATGGCTCCTCTACTCTGTGGTGGCTAGCTCTATTTATAGTGGCCCTGGGCCTCTCCCCAAATAAAGAGCGGGAAGGGCGCCAACAATTGGCAATTTTGAAGGGGAATAGGTAGTACAAGTTATCCTGACCAAAGGTGGTCTTCGGCTGCCAAAAGTACTGGTGATGACGCCGTCTTGGGCTCCACGGTGACCTCCGTCCTGCCGCTCTGCTGGTCTTGGTCTTGTTGCACCGGAATGGTAACCTTTACCCGATGCCTCGGCCTGTTCTTGCCCCCTTTGCACCAAAGGGGAAAGAAGCACACTGCGCAGGTCGGCGCCCGCCTGGCTCCCGCCTGGTCTTGATCGTCATGGCTTGCGTCACAGGTTCCTCGCGAGGTACCCCTGCCTTGATCTCTCCCCCTCCTCGTGAGCCTGCCTGATGAGGCTGCCTTCGAGGAAGCTTCCTGTCGTTCACCCCGCGAGGCTTGGCCCCTCGCGAGGGTATTGAGCTTGAGCTAGTGAAGATGGCCGCGCTGGGCCCCCACTTGAGCTAAGCCGCAGGCCGCAGGCAGGTAAGTCTGGGGACCCCCGTTCCCAGAACGCTGACAGTAGCCCCCGGGCCCAAGGCGCGCCTGGGCTTGGCCTAGCAGGAAAGCGAAGGGGCAAGCGCGAAGCGCCGCGGGCCCTAACAGCCTGCGGCCTTGGGCGCCGCGTGGCGATTGATTGGACGTGGCGACTACGATTCCCCACGACGCCTTGGCAACTGTCCATCTGACAAAAGTGGTGCCCGGGCCAGACTTACTTGCTTTGTTCTCCTTCGCCTCGCTCCAGATCCCCTTGCTCGCTCTCCTCCTCCTTGCTTCCGAAATCCTCCAGATATGTCTCAATCCTTCTCATCCGGCACGCCATGGCGCCTCGTAAGTCCTCGACCGAGGCCTAGTACTCGCCGGCCCTGGATTCCCCGAACCTGTCGGAGAAGAACCTCACCCTTACGCGCCTGATGACGGTGGCGCAGGGAAGCAAGGGGGCGACCTTGCTCAAGGCCTGCTCCGACCAGCCTGAAGCCAAGGGAAGCACCTTCTATTTGCTCTTTGTGAGCGCCATTGTCGCCGGTCTGGTGCCTCCTTTCTCTGAGTTCTTCTTTGATGTTCTCCACCAGTACAACTTGCAGGCTCTGCACCTCCACGTCAACTCTGTTCTTCTCCTGGCGATCTTTGCCTACTACTGTGAGGCTCATGTCGGGGTAAAGCCCTCCGTGGCCTTGCTGCGCCACTACTTTTGCCACCGGGTTTCTGGTGTCCATGTCTCCGCATGTGCGAGCTTCATCGCGTACTCCAATTCCAATGACATCTCGAAGCCTGGGAAGAGGATCGAAGGCTTCTGGAGCAAGTGGGTCATGGTGGACGTCGGGCGTCTCCACCCCCATCTGGTGCTGCCAACGGGGTAGCCCAAGGCCGTCGATGCATGGTCCCGCGCAGAGCTTGTCGACCCCCGTGCGAGGGCGGTGCTGAAGGGGATGTACGTGGACCTGAGGCCAAGCAACTTGGGGGCGGCGAAGCTGACCGGAGCCACGCTCCTGAGGGAGTTCTTGGAGCACCGGGTGGCTCCACTCCAGGAGCACTCGCGCCCATTGTGGAGGCTTGGGGAAGCGGACGCCGCCTTGCACCTGAGCTCGGAGGCCCTGACCGACGAGAATCTGGTCGTGGCCCTCCATTCCTTGGTTGGGGGAGACATGGCGAAGCCGGTGGGCGCCCCCATCCCCCTGTTCCTTCGCGATGACTGGGAGCAGGTGGTGAACGCCATGCCCACCTTCAACGGTGAGGGGCTGGTGCCCGCGGTAGCTCCCGAGGATCTTGCGGCGCTGGCGATGATGGGCGTGTCCTCCGACAGCTCCAGCGAGAGTGAGGAGGAAGAAGAGGCGGAGGAAGAAGAGTTCGTCTTCGAGGCGACTGGCGAAGAGTCGGGGGAGTCCTTCCCTCGGCTCGGGTCTCGGGCCCTCCGCTCCATGCCGGATGACAACGATGCCGGCGCCGGGCGAGGAGGGGAGGACTCTCCCTTGGTCACAAGGAAGGGTAGGTCGGGGCTGGTTCCCCCAGGGCCCGCTCCGATCCCTGGGCGGTCTGAAGCCAGCCCCAGCCCACCCGACGTGGCTTCTACTTCCGGGCCTCCCAAGGCTGACCCAAGTTGCAGGATCTCGGGCTTCAATTTCGGCCGGAAGTTGCTTGGGTCCGCGAGTGATGACTAGTAAGTGCTTGATTCCCGCTTTGCTTGGTTTCTGCTGCCGAGGCTTGACGTCCATATTCTCTTGTCAGGCCGGCGCCTGCGGCGAAGAGGTTGAGAGGGCCTTCTGCGGCTCCGCTTGGTGCGAGTCCATCTGCCGGGGCGGTGCCTTCGTCTGCTGGGGAGGAAGATGGCACGGCTCGCACCTCCCTAGTTCAATTGTCCTCGCGAGGCCGACTGGGATGCCTTGGCGAGGAGTCAGTCCCCGTGGCCCCGCTGACCCTGGAGTCGACTGCGCTTGATGCTGCAGCCGGGGCAGCCAAGGCCCAGGGGGTTCCTCCCTGCCAAGCCGTGATCACGCCGCCGCCTTCTTCGCCCGCTCCGCCGGTTCCTGCTTCTTCTCCTTCCTCTGCCGCCGTCCTGGACCAGGTCACCAGTGAACTAAGCTAGCTGCGGGAGGATCTTCTGAGTGCGGACCCTCGCCTAGCAGCCGGGCGCCTGGACCAAGCTTCTGGCTGGGCCCGTTCTGCTGCCTCTGTCCGAGCAGCGCTGAGCCAGGCCGTGGCGGCCTCCGATAGGGAGAAGCAGGCCGCCAACCAAGCCAAGGCCGCCCGCGACGCTGCCCTAGGCGACGCTACGGCTACCAAGGCTCGCAGCAAGGAGCTGGAGGTCGAGCTGCAAGGCCTGCGCGACGAGCTCGCCAAGGAGGTCCACGGCCTCCAGGAGAAAGAGAAGGAGATGAAGGTTCTGGAGGCTGCCGTCAAGGACCGGGACGCCAAGCTCGATGACCGCCATGGTTAACTGGAGACGCTGGAACGGTCACTGCAGGCGGAGAGGGCCAAGCTGGACACCAAGGCGAAGGTCCTGGTGGAGGATCGGGTGGCCTTCGCGAAGATGGAGAAGAGGGCTCATGCCGCGCTGAAGACGCTTTACGAGAGCGGCTAGGAGGAGCCGCTGGCCGGCGCGGAGGACGGCCCCGCCAAGATGCTTCCCTTCCTGGTCCGCGCGCTTGAAGATGTCGTAGACGGCCTTGGCCCCACAGCCGAGGCCGAGGCGTGCGCCCTGTCTTCGGCGGCACTGACGCGTGTCCTCAGCCAAGTCTACCTGCGCGACCCCAACATCGACCTCGACAGCCTGCTGGAGCCCGTGAGCGACGACCTTGCCGCCGCTGCCGCTGAGGCCATGGAAGGCCGAGCCGAAGCTTTGCTGGGAAGGTTCCGCGCCTTTAGCATCTTGCCCGGGCGCGGTGCTGCCAGCTCCGTGGCCCCAGGAAGCGACGCCACTGGAGAGTGATCCCTTCGCGGCTTCGGTCCTGTTTTTATTCCTGCAACATGCACCATGCCTCGCGGAGGCGTTTAGACTTGTGTTTGACATCGTGAAACAATCTATGGCTTGTAATATTTGCTTTGAATTTCCTGGAATTTGCATTTTTCTCCCCCACTTTCTCGCGCTCTACGTCGGCAGGGCCCGGCCCCGCGCATACCTCACCCAGCGTTAGCCCCGACCAAAAACCAGGACGGGACTAAGGAGCGAGGGGCTACGTGGCAAGTTAGGCTCCTAAGTCGCGATGCTCAGGGGTCCCCCTTGACGCACAAGCAACTAGTAGGAAAGGGGGGAACGAGGGGTGGATTGATCGTTCTGCGTCGCCAGGGCCCGGCCCCGCGCGTACCTCACCCATCGTTAGCCCCGACCGGAAACCAGGACGGGACTAAGGAGTGAGGGGCCATGGGGCAATTTAGGCTCCTGAGTCACGATGCTCAGGAGTCCGCCTTGACGTTCAAATGGGTTTCCATACCTTGGCTCCGCTCGGGGAGGGGCGCGTGACGACCAGGTCCGAGGGACCTGGCTGGGTGGCGTGCGCTCGGGCGAGGCCCAGGCGTAGCACCCGTGTCCAGCCCCCTCGCGCGGTGCTCCCGAGGGGAGGCATTGCGATGGTGCCAAACACTGAGCTCTAGGCTCCCTGAGGTTGGTGCGGCCGTGGGCCGCCCTTAGTTGTTTATCACCAGCGCGGAGCATAGTGCTTCCGTATGTGTACGGGCATAGCCGCTCCTCGGCAGTGTCGTCAGCCAGCGCGGAGCATGGTGCTTCCACTGGTACATGGGAGGGGGCTTCCCTCCGGGAGGATCCCCCGGGGCGTGTACAGCCCCGCCCTGACACGTGGCCAGCACGGTAGGGCTAGGAGAGGTCTACCTCGAGGCGGGTTGCGCCTGGCTCTGGGCCTTTATCAATGGTGTGTTCCTGCAGGGTGGTTAGAATGCAAATGCTCTACATCCTCAGGTCCCGACCCTTGAGCTAGCTCAGCCGCCGCTGGCATGACAGGTCGCGATGCCGTGGGTCAAGGCCAGGGGTGAGGGCTGGAGAGCCAGTAGGAGCCCATGAGTTGCGATGCTCTGGTACCCCCCCTTTTAACGTGCAAGCACTTTGCATGAAAGCAGAGAAGTCCGCGATAAGCAATAGGTGATAATTGAGTGCGAAAGAGCAAATTCATTTTAAATAGACGCAGGAAAAGCAAATGCTGCAGGGCCAGGCCCGAGCAGCTGGGGGATGATGCAGCCCGAGGGGCGCCCCCGACAAGGTAAGTAAAGATCATAAGCAAAACGGATACATGCTGCAGGGACGGACCCACGCGACCTGGGAATGATGCGGCCCTATGGGTGCTCCTAGCTAAAAGCAGAACTTAGAAAGATGTCACCTGGTGCCGTTGAAGATGGAGTGATGTTGAAGAAGTAGGCGATGCGCGATGAAGACGTCGACCCTCACGAGCCCCCAGGCCCAGGGACCTCGGGAGGCTCCGGGGGCACAGGTGGGTCTCCAAGAGCCATCTCCATCTCTGCCAGGACCGCACGATTCCTGACCTCCTGAGCCTCCAGAATGCTCCTCAGCAAGCGCTGATGAGCGGCGACTGCGTTTGGCAAGCCGAAAGGAATGCGAATGTAGCTGTGAGGTGGACCCTCGCAGCGCCCCACGCGTGAAGGCCCGAGGCGCTCCTAAGATGCGGCTTGGATTGAGCCCTAGCACGTCAACGCAGACGCGCAGCCCACCATCCTCACCTGGATGTGGGGCCATGGCGGGCGAGCGGCGGCTGCCGCGCATGACTCTCGACTCCTGTAGCTCCTGAGTGTTGCTTGTGATGAACTCCTAAGGGTTTGGTCTTCCTTGCCTTGTACCTTCCTGAGGGAAACATGCCTGGAAGCACCCCTCCAAGTGGTGCCCGAGCGCCTCCCTCGCGACCTTGGCAAAGTCGGTGGCTCTCTAAGAAAGAGCCCCCAAGCCCTGCCTGAGGAGGGCGCCGGGCGCGCATTCCTATGCGAAAGAGGGTGACGCTCCCTGATTGGGCACAGATCCTGACCCAACACCTCCGGAGGCGCCTACCTCCTGATGGCTTGGGCCAGGCGAAGCCTTCTTCTTCTTGGGGGTCGCCTTGGGAAGTCTTCTGTTTCCGCGGTCCGGGTCTTCGATTGCTGCGGCTTGGAACACACTGCGTCCCTTTCTTCACAGGGTACGGTGATGACTCCACCGCTTCCTGGCATCTTGAGGACATTGTATCCATGGTGATTCACTGCCATGAACTTGGCCAGGGCTGGGTACCCGAGGATTGTGTTGTATGGCAGACGGATGTGGGCGACTTCGAAGTCGATGAGCTCGATGCGGTAGTTGTTGCGCTGCCCGAAGGTGACCGGAAGGCGAACCTGCCCTATCGGAACAGTGGAACCATCAGCGACTCCTGAGAAGGGCTTGGTTGGCTAAAGTTGATCGTACCACACTTGGAGATTGTCGAACATCTCGACGGACAGGACGTTGAGTCCTGCTCCACCTTCAATGAGGGTCCTGGTGACCTACACGTTGCTGATGACTGGGGAGCAAAGCATCGGGAGGACTCCGGCCGTTGTCGTGCACTTGAGTTGATCCGCTGAGCTGAACGTGATAGCGCACACGGACCACCTGAGAGGGCGCGTGGCCTCAAGCTTGGGGAGGACTGCATTCACCTCGCGAGCAAACTGCTTGAAGATGCGCTGTGAGGCTGGGGCCTGCGCACCACCCAAGATGCAAGCAATTGCGCGCGGCTCCTGGAAGACCCCAGCCCCCTCATCTTGATGTTGGTCTTCGTTCCTCCTTGGAGGTGGCGGCAGAGGAGGAAGGCCTACGTTGCCGCGCGGGCGATCCTCACGAGGCTGATCTCTCCAGCCTCCCTCGCGAGGCTGGTCCTGCCAGTGATCCTCGCGAGGTCGGTCACACCACCCTTGGCGAGGGCCACGGTCTTCCCATCGTCCGCCACCTCTTCCTCCTCCTCGGCCATAGCCCCTATCATTGCGCTCGGGGCGTCGGCTGACACGTCCATCTCTCACGGCCCTGAGCTCTTGACATTCGTTGGTGTTGTGGGTGTGGAGGTCGTGGTAGGCGCAGTACCGGCTGCCTTTGGATGACTCAGGCTGATCCCTGCCTCGCTTGGTGTCTGGCTCCGCTGCAAGGACGGCAGCCCCCTTGCGCATCACGTCCTTGGCCTTGGGCTTCTTTTCTTCTGGTTCGGCAGCCGGGAGCTCGAGGAGGGAAAGGCGCCCTTCTTCAGCCCTGGCGCACTTGGTCGCCAAGTTGAATAGCTCTAGGGATGTGCACATGTCTTCATGGATTGCTAGCTCCTCCTTCATCTTGACATCGCGTATGCCATCGGAGAAGGCCCAGATGATGGCTTCTTCAGTCAACTTGGGGATCTTGAGGCTAGCATTGTTGAAGCGCTGGATTTATTTCTGCAGGGTTTACCCTTGCTGCTGCTTGATGCGGTGCAGATCGCTCACGGCCGAGGGCCGGTCGCGAGTGCCCTGGAAGTTGGCGATGAAGCGAGTGCGCATCTCGTCCCAGGAGGAGATTGTGCCAGGAGCCAGGTTCAAGACCCATGTGCAGGCCCCGTCCTTGAGCGCTATGGGGAATTGATACGTCTCCATCGTATCTATAATTTTTGATTGATCCATGCCAATATTATTCAACTTTCATATACTTTTGGCAACTTTTTATACTATTTTTGGGACTAACATATTGATCCAGTGCCAGTTCCTGTCTGTTGCATGTTTTTGGTTCCATAGAATATCCATATCAAACGGAGTCCAAACGGGATAAAAACGGACGGAGCTTATTTTTGGAAAATATGGAAAATTCGGAAGGAAAATCAACGCGAACCAGTGCCCGAGGTGGTCACGAGGCAGGGGGGTGCCCCCCCTAGGGCGCGCCCCCTACCCTCGTGAGCCCACCGTAAGGCGGTTGACGCTCTTCTTTTGCCGCAAGAAAGCTAATATTCGGAAAAAAATCATGGCGAAGGTTTCAGGCCAATCGGAGTTACGGATCTCCATATATATACGAAATGGTGAAACAGAGCCTGAACAGAATGAAGAAACAGAGAGATAGATCCAATCTCGGATGGGCTCTCCCACGCCATGGGAGCCAAGGACCAGACAGGAAACCCTTCTCCCATCTAGGGAGGAGGTCAAGGAAGAAGAAGAAGAAGGGGGGCCCTCTTCCCCTTGCTTTCGGTGGCGCCGGAGCGTTGCCGGGGCCATCATCATCACCGCCATCATCACCAACTCTTCCCCCTCTATGCAGCGGTGTAACCTCTCTCTTACCCATTGTAATCTCTACTTAAACATGGTGCTCAACGCTATATATTATTTCCCAATGCTGTATGGCTATCCTATGATGTTTGAGTAGATCTGTTTTGTCCTAATGGCTATTTGATGATCGTGATTGGTTTGAGTTGTATATTTTATTGTTGGTGCTGTCCTATGGTGCTCTCCGTGTTGTGCAAGTGTGAGGGATTCCCGCTGTAGGGTTTGCAATATGCTTATGATTTGCTTATGGTGGGTGGCCTGAGTGATAGAAGCACAGACCCGAGTAAGTAGGTTGTTTGCGTATGGGATAAAGGGGACTTGATACTTTAATGCTATGGTTGGGTTTTACCTTAATGAATCTTTAGTAGTTGCGGATGCTTGCTAGAGTTCCAATCATAAGTGCATATGATCCAAGTAGAGAAAGTATGTTAGCTTATGCCTCTCCCTCAAATAAAATTGCAATAATGATTACTGGTCTTGTTATCGATTGCCTAGGGACAAATAACTTTCTTGTTGAAAAAAGCTCTCTACTAAAACTAATTTAGTTGTGTATTTATCTAAACAGCCCCTAGCTTTTATTTTCGTGTTCTTTACTTTCTTGCAAGCTTACCCAAAAACACCTACAAAGTACTTCTAGTTTCATACTTGTTCTAGGTAAAGCGAACGTCAAGCGTGCGTAGAGTTGTATCGGTGGTCGATAGAATTTGAGGGAATATTTGTTCTACCTTTAGCTCCTCGTTGGGTTCGACACTCTTACTTATCGAAAGAGGCTACAATTGATCCCCTATACTTGTGGGTTATCAAGACCTTTTTCTGGCGCCGTTGCCGGGGAGCAATAGCGTGGGGTGAATATTGTCGTGTGTGCTTGTTTGCTTTATCACTAAGTAATTTTTATTTGCTGTTCTTAGTTGTTTTCTATCTTTAGCTATGGGTAGGAAACACAAAATACCAAAAAAATTAGTTGTACCTACTGAACCAATGGTTGAAGAACCACTCAAAATCTATCGCACTGCTGAAGCTTATTACTTGGATCATCTTCGATCCCTATGTGCTCGTGCTGAAACCCCAACTAGGTTAGTTGAGGGAAAATCTTTAGATGAGCATGCTTGTTTTGTGCGACACCGAATATCTGAAAAAGGCAAAACTTTACTGGATCAAATTCATCGTTTGCAATGCTATGCTTGAAATTTATGTGAAATATATGATTATACTTGTTGTTCTGAAGACCCTAAGAAACACCTTCCCTACCAATGTTTGTTTAGTGATAATGGAATTGTATCTTCGTATGCTAAGGGTGTTTATAATTACTATGATGTTCAACAAATTGAAGAATTTGTTGCTTTTAAGGGTGCTTACGAAATTGCTTCTTTGATTGAAAAGTATGATGCTACTCTTTACAAATCTGAAAAATTTGCCATACTTAAATATTGCTATGATAATTATGCTTCTAATACCTATGTTCAACAATATATTGAGGAATACTCCTCTGTCCAAGAAGAGACTAATATTTTGCAGGAGTCTATGGAAGAAGAAATTGATGAAACTGTGAGCTCATTGGATGAAAAAGATGATGAGGAGAGCAAAGAACAAAAGGAGGAAGAGCAGATTGATCACCCGTGCCCACCTTCTAATGAGAGTAACTCTTCAACTCATACATTGTTTAATTCCCCTTCATGCTTACCGAAGGTTGATTGCTATGATGACTATTATGATCCCTATGATTCTTTTGAAATATCCCTTTCTGATGATGGTTGCTATACTTGTGGCCAAGATGCCAATATGAATTATGTTTATGGAGATGAACTTGCTATAGTTCCTTATGTTAAACATGAAATTGTTGCTATTGCACCCATGCATGATAGTCCTATTATCTTTTTGAATTCTCCAAACTACACTATATCGGAGAAGTTTGCACTTATTAAGGATTATATTGATGGGCTGCCTTTTATCGTTGCACATGATGATTTTGATGAATATAATATGCATGTGCTTGCTGCTCCTACTTGCAATTATTATGACAGAGGAACTATATCTCCACCTCTCTATGTTTCTAATATGACAAAATTGCAAGAAACTATTTATACTATGCATTGGCCTTTACTATGTGTGCATGAATTGTTCTTTTAAGACATGCCAATGCATATGAAGAGAGTTAGACTTCGTCATTACATTATATATGTTGCTTTGTGCTCATTACTAAATTACAAATCATTTCTAATTAAAATTGGCTTTGATATACCTTGGGATCCGGGTGGATTCACTACTTGAGCACTATATGCCTAGCTTAATGGCTTTAAAGAAAGCGCTGCCAGGGAGACAACCCGGAAGTTTTAGAGAGTCATTTATTTCTGTTGAGTGCTTTTATATAGTTTAAAAACAACAAAAATAAAGAGGGGAACCCAAAACTTTTTCAAAAAGGAAAGTGAAAGTGATAGAGACAAGCATTGCTGAAGTGGGAGCTAGCCTTGAACTTTGTTCATGATCATGGCAACTTTGTGAATCTTGATTACAGAAACTTTTCAACAAAAATAATTAAGAGGGGAACCCAACACTTTTTCAAAAAGGAAAGTGAAAGTGATAGAGACAAGCATTGCTGAAGTGGGAGCTAGCCTTGAACTTTGTTCATGCTCACGGCAACTTTGTGAATCTTGATTACAGAAACTTTTCAACAAAAATAATTATCCCCTTGTACAATTCCTTTGTATTATAGAAATAATGTGCCATGGTTTTCCTTTAGGATGTTTACATTTGCTTGATGGTTTGTACGGTGCAGGACAGAAACTTTCGCTGTAGTGCGCGATTTTACATTTTTAGCTGTAAAGTCAAATGGTTCTGATTCTTTTTGCACTGTCTTCCTAAACAAATTTTTTATTTTTCCTAATTTCGTAGAATTTTTCAAGTATCAGAAGTATGGTGAATGTTCAGATTATTACAGACTGTTCTGTTTCAGACAGATTTTGTTTTTGATGCATAGTTTGCTTGTTTTGATGAAACTATCAATTTATATTAGTAGATTAAGCCATGAAAAAGTTATACTACAGTAGACACAATGCAAAAACAAAATATGAATTGGTTTTCAATAGTACTTAGAGTAGTGATTTGCTTTATTATACTAACGGATCTTACCGAGTTTTCTGTTGAAGTTTTGTGTGGATGAAGTGTTCGATGATCGAGAAGGTCTCGATGTGAGAAGAAGGAAGAGAGGCAAGAGCTCAAGCTTGGGGATTCCCGAGGCACCCCAAGTAAATATTCAAGGAAGACTCAAGAATCTAAGCTTGGGGATGCCCCGGAAGGCATCCCCTCTTTCTTCAACAAGTATCGGTATGTTTTCGGATTCGTTTCGTTCATGCGATATGTGCAAGTCTTGGAGCGTCTTTTGCATTTAGGTTTTTATTTTTCTTTTTATGCACCAAGCTGGTATGAGATAGTCCTTGGTTGATTTATAGAATTCTCTTTGCACTTCACTTATATCTTTTGAGTATGGCTTTATAGAATGCTTCATGTGCTTCACTTATATCATTTGAAGTTTGGATTGCCTGTTTCTCTTTACATAGACAACCGCCATTTGTAGAATGCTCTTTTTCTTCACTTATACTTGTTAGAGCGTGGGCATATCTTTTGTAGAAAGAATTAAACTCTCTTGCTTCACTTATATCTATTTAGAGGGATGACAGGAACTGGTCATTCACATGGTTAGTCATAAAATCCTACAGAAACTTGTAGATCGCTGAATATGATATGTTTGATTCCTTGCAATAGTTTTGCGATATAAATATGGTGATATTAGAGTCATGCTAGTGGGTAGTTGTGGATTGTAGAAATACTTGTGTTGAAGTTTGTGATTCCCGTAGCATGCACGTCTGGTGAACCGTTATGTGATGAAGTCGGAGCATGATTTATTTATTGATTGTCTTCCTTATGAGTGGCGGTCGGGGACGAGCGATGGTCTTCTCCTACCAATCTATCCCCCTAGGAGCATGCGCGTAGTACTTTGTTTTGATAACTAATAGATTTTTGCAATAAGTATGTGAGTTCTTTATGACTAATGTTGAGTCCATGGATTATACGCACTCTCACCCTTCCACCATTGCTAGCCTCTCTAGTACCGCGCAACTTTCGCCGGTACCATAAACCCACCATATACCTTCCTCAAAACAGCCACCATACCTACCTATCATGGCATTTCCATAGCCATTCCGAGATATATTGCCATGCAACTTCCATCATCATCATATACATGACTTGAGCATTCATTGTCATATTGCTTTGCATGATCGTAAGATAGCTAGCATGATGTTTTCATGGCTTGTTAATTTTTTTGATGTCATTGCTACGCTAGATCATTGCACATCCCGGTACACCGCCGGAGGCATTCATATAGAGTCATATCTTTGTTCTAGATATCGAGTTGTAATGTTGAGTTGTAAGTAAATAAAAGTGTGATGATCATCATTATTAGAGCATTGCCCTAGTGAGGAAAGGATGATGGAGACTATGATTCCCCCATAATTCGGGATGAGACTCCGGACTTTAGAAAAAATAAAAGAGGCCAAATAAGCCCAAATAAAAAAAAGAGGCCAAAGAAGCCCACCAAAAAAAGAGAATAAAAAAAATAAAAAAATGAGAGAAAAAGAGAGAAGGGACAGTGCTACTATCCTTTTTCCACACTTGTGCTTCAAAGTAGCACCATGTTCTTCATATAGAGAGTCTCTTGAGTTATCACTTTCATATACTAGTGGGAATTTTCATTATAGAACTTGGCTTGTATATTCCAACGATGGGCTTCCTCAAATGCCCTAGGTCTTCATGAGCAAGCAAGTTGGATGCACACCCACTTAGTTTCAGTTTGAGCTTTCATATACTTATAGCTCTAGTGCATCCATTGCATGGCAATCCCTACTCACTCACATTGATATCTATTAATGGGCATCTCCATAGTCGTTGATACGCCTAGTTGATGTGAGACTATATTCTCCTTTTTGTCTCCTCCACCATCATATTCTATTCCACCTATAGTGTTATGTCCATGGCTCACGCTCATATATTGCGTGAAAGTTGAAAAGGTTTGAGAACGTCAAAAGTATGAAACAATTGCTTGGCTTGTCATCGGGGTTGTGCATGATTTGAATATTTTATGTGGTGAAGATGGAGCATAGCCAGACTATATGATTTTGTAGGGATAACTTTCTTTGGCCATGTTATTTTGAAAATACATGATTGCTTTATTAGTTTGCTTGAAGTATTATTGTCTTTATGTCAAAGGATAGATTATTGCTTTGAATCACTCGTGTCTTAATATTCATGCCATGATTAGATATGTGATCAAGATTATGCTAGGTAGCATTGCACATCAAAAATTATCTTTTTTATCATTTACCTACTCGAGGACGAGCAGGAATTAAGCTTGGGGATGCTGATACGTCTCCATCGTATCTATATTTTTTGATTGTTCCATGCCAATATTATTCAACTTTCATATATACTTTTGGCAACTTTTTATACTATTTTTGGGACTAACATATTGATCCAGTGCCCAGTGCCAGTTCCTGTCTGTTGCATGTTTTTGGTTTCGCAGAATATCCATATCAAACGGAGTCCAAACGGGATAAAAATGGGCGGAGCTTATTTTTGGAAAATATGGAAAATTTGGAAGGAAAATCAACGCGAACCAGTGCCCGAGATGGTCACGAGGCAAGGGGGCGGCCCCCCCCTTAGGGCGCGCCCCCTACCCTCGTGAGCCCACCGTAAGGCGGTTGACGCTCTTCTTTTGCCGCAAGAAAGCTAATATTCGGAACAAAATCACGGCGAAGGTTTCAGGCCAATCGAGTTACGGATCTCCATATATATACGAAACAGTGAAATAGAGCCAGAACAGAACGAAGAAACAGAGAGATAGATCCAATCTCGGAGGGGTTCTCGCCCCTCCCACGCCATGGGAGCCAAGGAACAGAGGGGAAACTCTTCTCCCATCTAGGGAGGAGGTCAGGGAAGAAGAATAAGAAGGGGGCCCTATCCCCCTTGCTTCCGGTGGCGCCGGAGCACTGCCGGGGCCATCATCACCACCGCCATCTTCACCAACAACTTCACCGCCATCATCACCAACTCTTCCCCCGTCTATGAAGCGGTGTAACCTCTCTCTTACCCGCTGTAATCTCTACTTAAACATGGTGCTCAACGCTATATATTATTTCCCAATGATGTATGGCTATCCTATGATGTTTGAGTAGATCTGTTTTGTCCTAATGGCTATTTGATGATAGTGATTGGTTTGAGTTGTATGTTTTATTGTTTGTGTTGTCCTATGGTGCTCTCCGTGTCGTGCAAGTGTGAGGGATTCCCGCTGTAGGGTTTGCAATATGCTTATGATTTGCTTATGGTGGGTGGCCTGAGTGATAGAAGCACAGACCCAAGTAAGTAGGTTGTTTGCGTATGGGATAAAGGGGACTTGATACTTTAATGCTATGGTTGGATTTTACCTTAATGAATCTTTAGTAGTTGCGGATGCTTGCTAGAGTTCCAATCATAAGTCCATATGATCCAAGTAGAGAAAGTATGTTAGCTTATGCCTCTCCCTCAAATAAAATTGCAATAATGGTTACCGGTCTAATTATCGATTGCCTAGTGACAAATAGCTTTCTTGTTGACAAAAGCTCTCTACTAAAACTAATTTAGTTGTGTCTTTATCTAAACAGCCCCTAGCTTTTATTTTCGTGTTCTTTACTTTCTTACAAGCTTACCCAAAAACACCTACAAAGTACTTCTAGTTTCATACTTGTTCTAGGTAAAGCAAATGTCAAGCGTGCGTAGAGTTGTATCGGTGGTCGATAGAACTAGAGGGAATATTTGTTCTACCTTTAGCTCCTCGTTGGGTTCGATACTCTTACTTATCGAAAGAGGCTACAATTGATCCCCTATAATTGTGGGTTATCAGGAACCAGTTCGCCATGACCCTTTCGTCTCTGTTGGCGGCTTCGATGCATAGCTCGTAGAGTTGCAGGAACTCCGCAGGGTCTGCCGTGCCATCATAGCGAGGGGGCAGGTCAGGCTTGAACTTCCTGGCCATGCGACGCCGCGTAGCTCGGGGGTGAGAGCACGACCGCCTGATGTGGCCTCCGGTGCCTTTTGCTAGTACTGGGCTTGCTCATGGGGATTGCCGCATGCCGCCGCTTGGAGCAGCGCAGGGTCTTGGCGTGGAGGTGCAGGGACGCGATCTTGGCGCGCCGGCGCCTGGAGCGCGCGAGCACCTTCTTGGGGACGAGGAATCTCTTGGCAGCTCCTTTCTTGCTGCGCAGGCGCTGGACATGGAGGGTCTCGCCCCGGGGCTGCGCGCCTTGGAGCCAGGGCGCCTTCTTGGGGAGGACGTGGTGGAGGCACCTCCTGATCCTCGCCTCCTGCTTGGAATGGAGGGCGAGGCAGCGAGAGGGACGGGAAGGGGGAGCCCCCTACGGCACTGACAAGCTCGGTGATGCGGGCGAGCTAGTCTTCGTAGAGGCCGTCGACGGGGCGGTAGTGCAAGATTTCTCTTGCCATGACGGGCGTGGGACGACGAAGCGGCTGGATTTAGAGACGGTGTGGCGGTGCGGCCCTCCAGCCGCATCGAAGGGTGCTGGGAGGAGGCCTGCTGCTCGTTCCCCGCCGGGCCGGTGGCGCCGTTGCCGGCAGGCGATGGGGAACGACGAGGACATCCTCCGACAGGCGCCGTCTGGGCGACGCGGGTGGCGAGAGCAGCCCGACATTCGGCGCAAGCCCAACGAGCGTCAGGCATGGACACGATGGAAGATCACACGCGAACGGCGGAAGAAAGATTCCGGCACACCCCTACCTGGCGCGCCAAATGTCGGATTTCGGGTTCCGGCAGACCCTTGAGATTCGAACACTGGGGTGCGCGTGGAGATCTCTCCCCTACGGATCTACGCCCGATCCCCTCGCGTGATTTGAGCTGGAAACAACGAACAACACAAGGGACACAAGGTTTATACTGGTTCGGGCCACCGTTGTGGTGTAATACCCTACTCCAGTGTGTGGTGTGGTGGATTGCCTCAGGGGCTGATGAGGATCATTACAAAGGAAGAACAACCTCGCGAGAGGTGTTCTTGAGCTGGGGCGATGAACTGCTAGGGTGAGTTCAGTCGCCTCTCCCTCTCTCTCTGCTAGGGTTCTACCAGATTTCTAGATGTCTTCTCCCTAGATGGCTCCTCTACTCTGTGGTGGCTAGCTTTATTTATAGTGGCCCTGGGACTCTCCCCAAATAATGAGCGGGAACGGCGCCAACAATTGGCCATTTTGAAGGGGAACAGGTAGTACAAGTTATCCTGACCAAAGGTGGTCTTCGGCTGCCAACAGTACTGGTGATGACACCGTCTTGGGCTCCACGGTGACCTCCATCCTGCCGCTCTGCTGGTCTTGGTCTTGTTGCACCGGAATGGTAACCTTTACCCGATGCCTCGGCCTGTGCTTGCCCCCTTTGCACCAAAGGGGAAACAAGGACACTGCGTAGGCCGGCGCCTGCCTGGTCTCGATCGTCATGGCTTGCGTCACGGGTTCCTCGTGAGGTACCCCTGCCTTGATCTCTCTGCCTCCTTGCGAGCCTGCCTGATGAGGCTGCCTCCGAGGAAGCTTCCTGTCGTCCGCCCCGTGAGGCTTGGCCCCTCGCGAGGGTCTTGAGCTAGAGCTGATGAAGATGGGCCGCGCTGGGCCCCCACTTGAGCCACGCCGCAGGCCGCAGGCAGGCAAGTACGGGGCCCCCGTTCCCAGAACGCCGACAGATGCAATCCTCTGGTTAACATCTGTCGGTGGGAAATGACACCTATGGGGTCAATGGGATCCCTTCTACAGTTGGTCGGCACGGGGTCATGAAAAGAGCGAGTCTGGCGGTCAGCACAAGGATCGTTTGCCCAGGTTCGGGCCGCGGAGACGCAAAATATCCTAGTCCTGCTTTGATGTATATTTGAGTGTTCTTTAGTTATTGAACTAGCTACGGTGCGTGTCTAGTTTCCAGCATCCGAATCCCCCTCTGGTATGCATCGGGCCTCCTTTTATAGGAGAAGGGGTCGCCACAGTGGCACACGGGAGGTGGAAAGGTGCATCGCGGCTGAATCTATCCTCTGGCACCATTGGACAAACACATTTAATGCGCTGCCGACGTGCCCCTCTTGCTTTATCGGGGGGGGGGGCAAGGAAGCTTGTCCCAGCTGTCACCGCCTCGCCTGGCTCCGATGCGCATCCGAGCTGACGAGGCGTTGTAACGCCACGTTGCCTGGCTGCTGGGCTGGTGTGATGGCGGAGCCTTCACGAAGATCTGCATGCCACCATGCAGGTGCTTGCTGAGTCGGTGTAGAGGCCACACGCTGCCATGCAGACGCCTGCCCAACTGGTTGAGCTAGCAGCTGCATGGGAGCGGCGATGGAGTCTTGGCAGATGTGGGCCTGGTTGCGGCCCCGCAGGTGTCTTCGGCAAGGGCCTTGCCGAGGGCCAGGCAAGGGTCTTGCCACGGCACCGCAGTCGTCCTCGACAACGATCTTGCCGAGGGTCTCGTGATCTCCCTTGGCAAGGATCTTGCTAAGGATCGTCGTCTTCTGGTTCTCGTCTGATCTTGCGTATTTATGATCCCTACAAAGATCTGCATGCCACCGTGGAGGTGCCTCCCGAGCCTTGGTTTTGATGTGGCTGACGGCGTCGGAAACCCTTGGGCTCAAGGGTGGCGTGCTCTGCTGGTGTCAGGCAAGTTGGCCCGGCAAGGATCTTGTCGGGGCTGTGGAATCCACCCCGGCAAGAGTCTTGCCGGGTGAGTCCATCTTGCCCTCTTGCTCTCTTTGCGCTCCTGGTCTTGGCGTTGCTCTGGCTGTCTTGCGCTCTGCATCCCTCCTCTATCCTGCGTAGTGCGGCTGTGGGCACGGCTCTGACTGCCCGTGCACAAGTAAAGGGGTGCAAAAGGAAAGCCCCTACTTTTGTACACTTACAGGAGCCCCCGGGCCTAGGCCACACATAAGCGCGCCGCGTTGTTGGGCTAGGCCCAAAACGGTGCGCGGGCAGGCGGGCGGATTTTTACTGCAGTAACATTTTCGTCCGCTGCGCTTCCCCACGACCTACGATGAATACGCGACATGGGGGGTCATGCGTGGGACAGTTTCCGCACGCATGCGTCACATCGTGGCAGATGGTAAAGGGGCGGCCCGCGCCTTCCCCGTAAGAAGGAATAACCGCAGGCGCGCTGCTCATTTACCCTCTGTGCCTTCTCCAATCTCAGAACTGTCGTCCCCTCCTTCTTCCTCCTCAAGCTCTTGCTCTCGCTCGCCGCCACTGTGTTTTCGCTGCCCTTCCTCCTTCACCTCTCACAGCCATCATGGCACCCAAAACTAGCAAAGGAAAAGGAGTAGCCAAGGACGCCAGGGGGACGGAGCCGCCGGAGAGTGAGTCGGCGGCGCGGTGGACGTTACTCGCCTACTTTCCCTCGACGGTTGACGTGGTCCACCTCTGTGACAACTTCAAGCCCCTGCGGGGGTGCAAGACGGGGGGAGAGATGATGGGGCATCCGGCCACGCGCGTCATCCCCGCTGATTGCGCCAAGGCCGCCCCGAATCGGTACCCATTCTTCGTCGACTACTTTTCCTGCGGCCTCTACCCCCCTTTCTCTGATTTCTTCAACGATGTCATGCACACCTATGGCTTCCACCTTCTGGATTTCACTCCAAATGCCGTGGCGTGCATGGCCCTTTTCCCCCATCTCTGTGAGGGCTTCGCCGGAGTGCATCCCAACACGACGCTTTTCTGCCACTACTTCTATCCCCGGATCCAGAGGGGAGGCGCCATTTCTGGCTGTGTCGCCTGGATCCCAAGGACCCTAGAGAAGGGGGCATATCTAGAGGGTACCCACAAGGAGAGGTGGGATGAGTGGTGGAGCCGGTGGTGCTGGATTAAGGAGGAGGACCCACAGGAATTTTGCCACGTTCGACAGGTGCCGCCGTTTCGCAGAGACAACTGGGGCGATGTCGACGCACGGGATGGGAAGCTCATGGTCGCCATCACCAGAATCCATTGCCTCGCCATTGCCAGGCCCACCCTCGAGATAATTGGGGCGGATTTCATCTGCCGCCGCATCGCTCCTCTGCACAACAAGGGGAGGCCGGCCTGGCTCTTCAGGAATGCGACTGACATCATGCGGCTCCACCCCGGCCTGAACCACAACTTAACGGTGATGGGGCACACCCACTTATGCCAACGGCTCTTTCAGCTCGACGTGAACCACGATGGCAGGGCCGAGAGGACCGGCAAGTTAGCGAAGGCCGGCAAGGTTGCCAAGGGGCCCATATTCGGGTTACCGGCAGGGGTGGTCCAGCTAAGCAACAACTCCCGCCAGACCAACATCATCGCCATGATGTCGGACTGTAATGTGCACGACCTTGACCCGAATTGTCTCGAGCCGGAGGCGGACCAGGTGCAGGAGTTCTTCGACACCCTGTCGAAGAAGTATATCCGCGAAGAGCCGCTGCTCATCCAGGACACCACCCAAGTGGAGCTGGACTATATCGCCGCCGGGATGGCGGAGGCAGCGCTCGCCAAGGAGGCCAGCAACGCTAGCGGCGTGGAGGATGAGGCCGCGGCGGCCGCGGAGGAGAAGGAGCTCACCCAGTGGGCAGAATCTGCTGGGGAGGCCAGTAGCACCGACACCGAGGCCCCTCTCATTGAAGATGAGGTCGATGAGTCGTCCGGGGAGGAGGTCGAGGCTAGCGAGCCCCCAGGCATGGGGAGAGGGCGTGTCCTGCGGCGGGCCATCTCTGGTGAGCTGGTCCGGCCCGGCAGGGCCGCACGACCGCAACAACCTCAGGAGGCGTCCATGCGCTAGACGAGGGCCATGGCGGGGGGAGGGTGAGGCGGTGAAGGCTACGATGGTGATGAAGAAAGTGACTGCCTCTTCTTCGTCCAAGCGTCCTCGGACTCCACCCGCTTCCCCTCCTCCCGCAGACGACGGCACGAAGGTCATCTTCGATCTCGGGTCCCTTAGCCCGAGGAGGAAGAGGAAGGCAAGAAAGAGGAGGCAGAGAATGAGTAAGTATCTGGCCTTTTGTCATCTCCATCCCCTCAGAATGTGCCACTTTTCTTGAATTGTCTTCATCTTCGTAGGGATATGGAGACGCTGGCCCAGAGGTGGCGAACAGGGACAGGACCTCGATGGGCGGGCAGCCCCGGTGGGCACCTCGAGTATGCCACTGGTGGTGGAGACCAGCCCAGATAGCAGCCCCCGGTGCAGCCATAGCGTGTGTTTATCACTCGCTCCCCATCGACGTGTGCTGTGACACGATTTCTTGGTGCTGACCTTGCAATTTTTGCAGGAGGAGGACAGCAGCAGGAGGAGCCACTGAGGGCCAACCCCAACGCGCCGCCCCCATCAACCATGCCGCCTCGAGGGGCGTCCCGGCAAGGGCGCCAGGCACCAAGCCCATGCACACAGAGGAGGAGGAGGCAAACCCGGGCACCGGCAGCTCCGTCTCGACACCAGATGTTGGTGGGAAGGGGGCCACTTCTTCCCAGCTTAGCACGGGTGAGTTGTTTGCCTCCTGTTCCCGCTCGTTTTTCTTCTTACGAATCTTGATCTTGACTTTGCCTCATTCCCCTTCTCTGTGTCCAGATCCTTCCTCAGTGGACCGAGAGGACGTGGACACTGTCATCGAGGAGGTTGCCAAGGATGCCGCGGCTGAGGAGGCCACCAAGGATGCTGCTGAGGACACCGCCGAGGGGCCTGCCGGGGAGGCCAGTAAGGCCACTGCCGAGGAGGAGGTGGACTACGGACATCCTTCCTCCTCCGCCGCCTCTGGGCCGGGCAAGTATCAGAAGGTGAGCGATGACCTACTCGTCCACCTCCCATCGATGGCGAGCACCAGGGCGCCCACCGAGGGGGACATTTTCAACAACAAGGTGCTTGCCGCCACCGGACTCTAGGTCGTTGATGAACCGAGCGTCGGTGGCGGTGGTTCCCAGGAAGAGCGGCTCCTCCAGAGCATGAGCGCCAACTTCCACAAGCTTCAGGCGCTTCACCATGCCCACCTAGACAAGGCCAACTCCAGGATGGCAGCGGTGGACAAGGTGGAGGCGGACCTCGAAGGGCACGTCGCCGAGACGCAGGCTTGTTTTCGCCAGGCCTATGAGGAACTGAAGACTGTCCAGGATCAGCTGGCCGAGCGCAAGCTGGAGCTTTTCATGAAGCACGCCGATATCGAGAAGGCCCGAGAGGAGGCAGGACAACAGGCCACCAAGGAGGAGGCCGCTCGGCGTCAGCACCAGGCCGAGCTGAACTCCCAAGATGAGGACCTTGCCGCTCGCGAGGAGAAACTGGCCTTGACATTCCGCGGCAAGGAGGAGGAGGTCAATGAGCTTGTCGTGCAGCGGACCCAGGAACTGGAGCGGAGGCACGAGGAGGCCCTCAATCCTCAGGCCCAGGCCCATGCCGGCAAGGTGAACGAGCTAGAGGTGGAGCGGGACGGGCTTAAGAAGTAGATCCAGGAGCTGACGGGAGAGAGGGACGCGGCCAAGGGCGCCTAGGCTGACGCGCAGATCGCAGTCCTCAACAAGGTCGAGCTACTCTCCACAGCCAACAAGTCCATCAAGGACCCGAAGCTGAAGCTGGAACATCTTGAGGGACGCTCTCGGAGGTCCGGGCCTAGGAGGAGACCCTGACCAAGAATCTGGAGGAGGAGAGGCAGCCACGGAAGAACGACACCGTCAGCCATGCGGATTTTGTGGCGGGCGAGAAACTCTGGATCAGCCGCCTCGCCGGTGTCGCCGGCAGGATCACCACGCAGGTGGCTACCATGGGGATGCCAAACGTGAGGTACGTCCCGGAGCCAAATATGAGTCCTAATGCCAGGCTGACTCTGTTCTTTGAGAGTGTGAGGGTGTTCAATGAGCTTTGCCGGGGTGCCATGACCAAGGTCCTCACCAAGGTGACGTACTAGAACCCTGACCTCGACTTTGAAGCTGCGCTGGACAGCCTGCCAGAGGGCGTGGACCTTGCGCCGCTCGAGGAGCGCATCGAGCCCATCATCAGCCGCATTGACGGAGTTAGGAGGATAGAAGGCTAGCGCCGGGACTAGGCACCCCGTTTCTTATCGCCGTTGCAGGTTCACGACCAAGACAATTTTTATCTTTAGTTAGAACCGCAGCAACAAATGATGTAATATAACTCTGAAGTGCTTTTGAAATGATGCATGTTATCTTCCCGTTTGATCTCCCTTTGTATGTCCACCCTACGTTAATCAGGTAGGTTTGTGGGCATGGAAACCCAAGCCGCGGTGCCTTGAGGACGGATCCTCTATGGCCTGCCGGGTATGCTTGCTGTCGGGCAAACCACCTCACTGCTCTTAACATGGTCGCTCGAGCTGTCGAGCAGACTTGAAACAGAACGAGAGCGTTGCCAATCGCAGAAGGTCACCCTGTTGTTCTCGACGCAGCTGCTCGAACTGTTGAGCGGAATCAAAACAGAACGAGGGTGTTGCCAATAGTGGCAGGGCCCCATTGCGTGCAGGTTTTCCATACACAGGGCAAGATCGTCGAGGACGATAATCATATATATATATATATATAAAGGAATTACTCAAAGTTTTGCATGACTTAGCTTTTCTGCCACTGCGTCCACCGAGGATGCCACTTGTTCGGTCGTCTTCTTCCTTGAAGTGACGACCACGATGAAGCCGCTGCTTCAACCAAACCAGGATTTCCACAACTGCGCACCCCCTACCTGGCGCACCAGAGATGTCAGTGGGAAACAACACCTATGGGGTCACTTGGATCCCTTCTACGGTTGGCGGGCGTGGGGTCATGCAAAGAGCGGGTTTGGCGGTCAGCACAAGGATCGTTTACCCAGGTTAGGGCCGCGGAGACGCGTAATACCCTAGTACTACTTTGATGTATATTTGAGTGTTCTTGAGTTCTTGAACTAGCTACGGTGCGTGTCTAGTTTCCAGCATCCGAATCCCCCTCCAGTATGCCTTGGGCCTCCTTTTATAGGAAAAGGGGTCGCCACAGTGGCACACAGGAGGTGGAAAGGTGCATCGCGGCTGAGTCTATCCTCTGGCACCGTCGGACAAATGCATTTATTGCGCTACCGATGTGCCCCTCTTGCTTTATCGGGGGGGCAAGGAAGCTCGTCCCAGCTATCGCCGCCTCGCTTGGTTCCGACGCGCGTCTGAGCGGACGAGGCGTTCTAGCACCATGTTGGCTGGCTGCTGGGATGCTGTGATGGCAGAGCCTTCTTGAAGATCTGCATGCCACCATGCAGGTGCTTGCCAAGTCGGTGTAGAGGCCGCACGCTACCACGCAGACGCCTGCCCAACTGGTTGAGCTAGGAGCTGCATGGAAGTGGCAATTGAGTCTTGGCAGACGTGGGCCTGGTTGCGGCCCCGCATGTGTCTTCGATAAGGGCCTTGCCGGGGGCCCGGTAAGGGTCTTGCCGCGGCACTGTGGTCGTCCTCGGCAAGGATCTTGCCGGGGGTCTCATGGACTTACTTGGCAAGGATCTTGCTAAGGATCGTCGTCTTCCGGTTCTCGTCTGATCTTGTGTATTTCTGATCCCTACAAAGATCTACGTGCCACCATAGAGGTGCCTCCTGAACCTTGGTTTTGATGTGGCTGACGGCGTCGAAAACCCTTGGGCTCAAGGGTGGCACGCTCTGCTGGTGTCAGGCAAGTTGCCCCAGCAAGGATCTTGCCGGGGCTGCGGAAGTCACCACGGCAAGAGTCTTGCCGGGGGAATCCATCTCGCCCTCTTGCTCTCTTTGCGCTCCTGGTCTTGGCGTTGCTCTGGCTGTCTTGCGCTCCGGCATCCCTCCTCTACCCTGCTTCGTGCGGCCGTGGGCGCGGCTCTGACTGCCCGTGCACAAGTAAAGGGGTGCAAAAGGAGAGCCCCTACTTTTGTACACTGACAACGTCATACTTGGCAAGCATTTGACGGAAAGCACCATGAATAAAATGTGAACCACCATCAGTCATTAAATATCTAGGGACTCCAAACCTTGTGAAAATAACTTCCATAAGCATTTTAATAGAGTTGTTGTGATTAGCACTACTGGTTGGAATAGCTTCTACCCTTTTACTAACATAATCAACAGCAACCAAAATATGAGTATACCCATTAGAGGAAGGAAAAGGTCCCATGTAATCAAATCCCCAAACATCAAATGGTTCAACAGAAAGTGAATAATTCATAGGCACTTTTTGACGCTTACCGATATTACCTATTCTGTGAGATTCATCACAAGATAAGATGAACTTACGGGCATCCTTGAAGAGAGTAGGCCAATAAAATCAAGATTGCAATACCTTCTGAGCAGTTCCTTCTCCAACATGATGCCCTCCATAAGCTTCTGAGTGACGTTTCCGTAGGATTTGTCCCTGTTCATGCTCAGGTACACAACGTCTAATAATACCATCTACTCCTTCTTTGTAAAGATGTGGGTCATCCCAAAAGTAATGTCTAAAATCATAGAAGATTTTTTTTCTTTTGTTGATATGTAAAACTAGGTGGTAAATATTTAGCAACAATGTAAATAGCGTAGTCAGCATAACAAGGAGTACTATGAGCAAGATTTACTGTAGCTAGCAGCTCATTAGGAAAACTATCATCAATAGGTAGTGGGTCATCAGGCACATTTTCAAGCCTAGACAAGTTATCAGCTGCGGGGTTCTCAGCTCCTTTTCTATCAATGACATGTAAATCAATTTCTTGTAGCAAGAGAACCCATCGAATAAGTCTAGATTTAGCATATTTCTTTTCCAGAAGATATTTAATAGCATCACGAACGGTGCGAACAATTAATTTGGAATCAACAATATAAGGTCTAAATGTTGGGGAACGTAGCATGCAATTTCAAAAAAAATCCTATGATCATGCAAGATCTATCTAGGAGATGCATAGCAACGAGACGGGGAGAGTGTGTCCACGTACCCTCGTAGACGAAAAGCGGAAGCATTAAGTTAACGCGGTTGATGTAGTCGAACGTCCTCACGATCCAACCGATCCAAGTACCGAACGTACATCACCTTCGTGTTTAGCACATGTTTAGCTCGATGGCGTCCCTCTAGCTATTGATCCAGTAGGGGTCGAGGGAGAGTTCCTACAGCACAAAAGCGTGATGATGGTGATGGTGATGTGATCCACGCAAGGCTTCGCCTAAGCACTACGACAATATGACCGGAGGACTGAACTGTGGAGGGGGCACCACACACGGCTAAGAAACAACTGTTGCGTCTTTGGGGTACCCCCTACCCACGTATATAAAGGAGGGGGGAGGAGGAGGTTGGCCCAAGGGGGGCGCGCCAAGAGGGGGGAGTCCTACTTGGACTCCGTTCCTAGTAGGATTCGCCCCCCTTTCCATCCAATGGAGAGGGGGGAAGGAGGGAGAAGGAGAAGAAAAGAGGTGGGCCGCGCCCCCTCCCCTTGTCCAATTCAGATTGGTCAAGGGGGCTCGCGCCACCTCCTATGGCCTGCCTCCTCTCCTCCACTATTGCCCATTTGGCCCATTAACTTTCCAGGGGGTTTCTAGTAACCTCCTGGTACTCCAAAAAATCCCCGAACCTTATCGGAACCATTCTGGTGTCTGTATATAACCTTCCAATATATCAATCTTTACCTCTCGACCATTTCGAGACTACTCGTCATGTCCGTGATCTCATCCAGGACTCCGAACAAACTTCAGTCACCAAAACATATAAGTCATAATACAAATTCTAATTGAACGTTAAGCGTGCGGACCCTGCGGGTTCGAGAACTATGCATGTAGATAGGACCGAGACACATCTCCAGTCAATAACCAATAGCGGAACCTAGATGCTCATATAGGCTCCTACCTATTTTACGAAGATCTTTATCGGTCAAACCGCATATCAACATACGTTATTTCCTTTGTCATCGGTATGTCACTTGCCCGAGATTCGATCGACGGTATCATCATACCTGGTTCAATCTCATTACCAGCAAGTCTCTTTACTCGTTCCGTAATGCATCATCTCGCAACTAACTCATTAGTTAGATTGCTTTCAAGGCTTATAATGATGAGCATTACCGAGAGGGCCCAGAGATACCTCTCTGATACTCGGAGTGTCAAATCCTAATCTCGATCTATGCCAACTCAACAAACACCTTCGGAGACACCTGTAGAGCATATTTATAATCACCCAGTTACGTAGTGACGTTTGATAGCACACAAGGTGTTCCTCCTGTATTCGGGAGTTGCATAATCTCATAGTCAGAGGAATATGTATAAGTCATGAAGAAAGCAATAGCAATAAAACTACACTATCATAATGCTAAGCTAACAGATGGGTCTTGTCCATCACATCATTCTCCAATGATGTGATCCCGTTCATCAAATGACAACACATGTCTATGGTCAGGAAACTTAACTATCTTTGATTAACGAGGTAGTCAAGTAGAGGCATACTAGGGACACTCTGCTTGTCTATGTATTCACACCTGTACTAAGTTTCCGGTTAATACAATTCTAGCATGAATAATAAACATTTATCATGACATAAGGAAATATAAATAACAACTTTATTATTGCCTCTAGGGCATATTTTCTTCAGTCTCCCACTTGCACTAGAGTCAATAATCTAGATTACATAGTAATGATTCTAACACCCATGGAGTCTTGGTGCTGATCATGTTTTGCTCATGAGAGAGGCTTAGTCAATGTGTCTGCAACATTCAGATCCGTATTATCTTGCAAATCTCTATGTCTCCCTCCTTGACTTGTTCGTGGATGGAATTGAAGCGTCTCTTGATGTGTTTGGTTCTCTTGTGAAACCTAGATTCCTTCGCCAAAGCAATTGCTCCAGTATTGTCACAAAAGATTTTCATTGGACTCGATGCACTAGGTATTACACCTAGATCGGATATGAACTCCTTCATCCAGACTCCTTCATTTGCTGCTTCTCAAGCAGCTATGTACTCCGCTTCACACGTAGATCCCGCCACGACGCTCTGCTTGGAAATGCACCAACTTATAGCTCCACCATTCAAAATAAATATGTATCCGGTTTGCAACTTAGAGTCATCCGGATCAGTGTCAAATCTTGCATGGACGTAACCATTTACAACAAGCTCTTTGTCACCTCCATAAACGAGAAACATATCCTTAATCCTTTTCAGGTATTTCAGAATGTTCTTCACCGCTGTCTAGTGATCCACTCCTGGATTACTCTGCTACCTCCGTGCTAAACTTATAGCAAGGCACACATCAGGTCTGGTACACAACATTGCGTACATGATAGAACCTATGGCTGAGGCATAGGGAATGACTTCCATTTTCTCTCTATCTTCTGCAGTGGTCGCGCATTGAGTCTGACTCAACTTCACACCTTGTAACAAAGGCAAGAACCATTTCTTTGACTGATCCATTTTGAACTTCTTCAAAACTTTATCAAGGTACGTGCCTTTTGAAAGTCCAATTAAGCATTTTGATCTATCTCTATAGATCTTGATGCCCAATATATAAGCAGCTTCACCGAGGTCTTTCATTGAAAAATTCTTATTCAAGTATCCTTTTATGCTATCTAGAAATTATCTATTATTTCCAATCAACAATATGGCATCCACATATAATATTAGAAACGCTATAGAGCTCCCACTCACTTTCTTGTAAATACAGGCTTCTCCAAAAGTCTGTATAAAACCGTATGCTTTGATCACACTATCAAACGTATATTCCAACTCTGAGAGGCTTGCACCAGTCCATAAATGTATCGCTGGAGCTTGCACACTTTGTTAGCACCATTAGGATCGACAAAACCTTCTGGTTGCATCATATACAACTCTTCTTTAAGATATCCATTAAGGAATGTACTTTTGACAACCATTTGCCGAATTTCATAATCATAAAATGTGGCAATTGCTAACATGATTCGGACAGACTTAAGCATCACTACGGATGAGAAGTTCTCATCGTAGTCAACTCCTTGAACTTGTCGAAAACCTTCTGCAACAAGTCAAGCTTTGTAGACAGTAACATTACCGTCAACGTTAGTCTTCTTCTTGAAGATCCATTTATTTTATATGGCTTGCCGATCATCGGGCAAGTCAACCAAAGTCCACACTTTGTTCTGATACATGGATCCCATCTCAGATTTCATGGCCTCAAGCCATTTCGCGGAATCTGGGCTCATCATCGCTTCCTCATAGTTCGTAGGTTCACCATGGTCTAGTAACATGACCTCCAGAACAGGATTATCGTACCACTCTGGTGCGGATCATACTCTGGTTGACCTACGAGGTTCGGCGATAACTTGATCTGAAGTTTCATGATCATCATCATTAGCTTCCTCAATAATTGGTGTAGGAATCACACGAACTGATTTCTTTGATGAACTACTTTCCAATTCGGGAGAAGGTACAACTACCTCATCAAGTTCTACTTTCCTCCCACTCACTTCTTTCGAGAGAAACTCCTTCTCTAGGAAGGATCCATTCTTAGCAATGAAGATCTTGCCTTCAGAAGTATGATAGAAGGTGTACCCAACAGTCTCCTTTGGGTATCCTATGAAGACACATTTCTCCAATTTGGGTTCGAGCTTATCAGGTTGAAGCTTTTCCACATAAGCATCGCCGCCCCAAATTTTAAGAAACGACAGATTAGGTTTCTTGCCAAACCATAGTTCATATGGTGTCGTCTCAACGGATTTAGATGGTGCCCTATTTAACATGAATGCAACCGTCTCTAAAGCATAACCCCAAAACGATAGCGGTAAATTGGTAAGAGACATCATAGATTGCACCATATCTAATAAAGTACGGTTACGACGTTCAGACACACCATTACGCTGTGGTGTTCCAGGTGGCGTGAGTTGCGAAACTATTCCACATTGTTTCAAATGAAGACCAAACTCATGACTCAAATATTCACCTCCACGATCATATCATAGAAACTTTATTTTCTTGTTACAATGATTTTCCACTTTACTATGAAATTCTGTGAACTTTTCAAATGTTTCAGACTTATGCTTCATTAAGTAGATATACCAATATCTGCTCAAATTATCTGTGAAGGTTAGAAAATAACGATACCCAACACGAGCCTCAACACTCATCAGACCGCATACATCAGTATGTATTATTTCCAACAAGTCAGTTGCTCACTCCATTGTTTCGGAGAACGGAGTCTTAGTCATCTTGCCCATGAGGCATGGTTCGCAAGCATCAAGTGATTCCAAAAGCCCGTTAGCATGGAGTTTCTTCATGCGCTTTATGCCAATATGACCTAAACGGCAGTGCCACAAATAAGTTGCACTATTGGCTTCAATATTATGAATATGTGTATCACTACAATCGAGATTCAAAAAAAATAGACCACTCATGAAGGGTGCATGACCATAAAAGATATTACTCATATAAATAGAACAACCATTATTCTCTGATTTAAATGAATAACCGTCTCGCATCAAACAAGATCCAGATATAATGTTCATGTTCAACGCAGGCACCAAATAACAATTATTCAGGTCTAAAACTAATCCCGACGGTACATGTAGAGGTACCGTGCCAACGGCGATCACATCGACTTTGGAACCATTTCCCATGCGCATCGTCACCTCATCCTTAGCCCATCTTCGTTTAAGTCGTAGCCCCTATTTCGAGTTGCAAATATGAGCAACAGAACTAGTATCAAATACCCATGCGCTACTACGAGCATTAGTAAGGTACACATCAATAAGATGTATATCAAATATACCTTTCAATTTGCCATCCTTCTTATCTGCCAAATACTTGGGGCAGTTCCGCTTCCAGTGACCAACCCCTTTGCAGTAGAAGCACTCAGTTTCAGGGTTAGGTCCAGACTTGGGCTTCTTCCCTTGAGCAGCAACTGGCTTGCTGTTCTTCTTGAAGTTCCCCTTCTTCCCTTTGCCCTTTTTCTTGAAACTAGTGGTCTTGTTCACCATCAACACATGATGCTCCTTCTTGACTTGTACCTCCGCAGCCTTTAGCATCGTAAAGAGCTCGGGAATTGTCTTTTCCATCCCTTGCATATTATAGTTCATCATGTAGCCTTTATAGCTTGTTGGCAGTGATTAAAGAACTCTGTCAATGACACTATCACCAGGAAGATTAACTCCCAGCTGAGTCAAGTGGTTATGGCACCCAGACATTCTGAGTATGTGTTCACTGATAGAACTATTCTCCTCCATTTTGCAGTTGTAGAACTTGTTGGAGACTTCATATCTCTCAACTCGGGCATTTGCTTGAAATATTAACTTTAACTCCTGGAATATCTCATATGCTCCATGACGTTCAAAACGTCTTTGAAGTCCCGATTCTAAGCCGTAAAGCATGGCACACTGAACTATCGAGTAGTCATTAGCTTTTCTCTGCCAGACATTCATAACATCTGGAGTTGCTTCTGCACCGGGTCTTGCACCTAGCGGTGCTTCCAGGACGTAATTCTTCTGTAAAGCAATGAGGATAATCCTCAAGTTACGGACCAAGTCCGTGTAGTTGCTACCATCACCTTTCAACTTAGCTTTCTCTAGGAATGCATTAAAATTCAAGGGAATGGTAGCACGGACCATTGATCTACAACAACATAGATATGCAAAAACTATCAGGTACTAAGTTCATGATAAATTAAAAGTTCTATTAATCATATTACTAAAGAACTCCCACTTAGATAGACATCCCTCTAGTCATCTAAATGATCACGTGATCCATATAAACTAAACCATGTCCGATCATCACGTGATATGGAGTAGTTTTCTATGGTGAACATCACTATGTTGATCATATCTACTATATGATTCACGTTCGACCTTTCGGTCTCAGTGTTCCAAGTCCATATCTGCATATGCTAGGCTCATCAAGTTTAACCCGAGTATTCTGCACGTGCAAAACTGGCTTGCACCTGTTGTATGTGAACGTAGAGCTTATCACACCCGATCATCACGTGGTATCTCGGCACGACGAACTGTAGCAACGGCGCATACTCAAGGAGAACACTTGTACCTTGAAATTTAGTGAGGGATTATCTTATAATGCTACCGCTGTACTAAGCAAAATAAGATGCATAAAAGATAAACATCACATACAATCAAAATATGTGACATGATATGGACATCATCATCTTGTGCCTTTGATCTGCATCTCCAAACCACTGTCATGATCTCCATCGTCACCAGCTTGACACCTTGATCTCCATCATAGCGTCATTGTTGTCTCGCCAACTATTGCTTCTACGACTATTGCTATCGCTTAGTGATAAAGTAAAGCAATTACATGGCGATTGCATTTCATACAATAAAGCGACAACCATAAGGCTCCTGCAAGTTGCCGATAACTTGTACAAAACATGATCATCTCATACAACAATTTATATCTCATCACGTCTTGATCAAATCACTTCACAACATGCCATGGAAAAACAAGTTAGACGTCCTCTACTTTGTTGTTGCAAGTTTTACGTGGCTGCTATGGTCTTCTAGCAAGAACCGTTCTTACCTACGCATCAAAACCACAACGATCTTTCGTCAAGTATGATGTTTTAACCTTCATCTAGGATTTGGCCGTAGTCAAACTCGATTCAACTAAAGATGGAGAAACAGACACCCACCAGCCACCTGTGTGCAAAGCACGTCGGTAGAACCAGCCTCATGAACGCGGTCATGTAATGTCGGTCCGGGCCGCTTCATCCAACAATACTGCCGAATCAAAGTAAGGCGTTGGTGGTAAGAAGTATGACTATTATCGACCGCAACTCTTTGTGTTCTACTCGTGCATATCATCTGTGCATAAACCTGGCTCGGATACCACTGTTGGGGAATGTAGCGTGCAATTTGAAGAAATTTCCTACGATCACGCAAAATCTATCTAGGAGATGCATAGCAACGAGATGGGGAGAGTGTTTCCACGTACCCATGTAGACCAAAAGAGGAAGCGTGAGGTTAACGCGGTTGATGTAGTCGAACATCTTCATGATCCAACCGATCCAAGCACCGAACGTACGGTAGCTTCGTGTTCAGCACACGTTCATCTTGATGACGTCACTCGAGCTCTTGACCCAGTAGAGGATCGAGGGAGAGTTTCGACAGCACGACGGCATGGTGATGTGATCCGCGCTATGACAATATGACCGGAGGAGTGAACTATGGAGGGGGGCACTTCACACGGCTAAGAAACAAATTTGTGTCTTTGGGGTGCCCCCTTGCCCACGTATATAAAGGAGGGCGAGGGGGAGGCCGGCCCAAGGTGGGCGCCTGATGACCCACAAGTACATGGGATCTATCGTAGTTCTTTCGATAAGTAAGAGTGTTGAACCCAACGAGGAGGAGAAGGAAATGATAAGCAGTTTTCAGTAAGGTGTTCTCTGCAAGCACTGAAATTATCGGTAAAGATAGTTTTGTGATAAGGTAATTTGTAACGGGTAACAAGTAATAAAAGTAAATAAGGTGTAGCAAGATGGCCCAATCCTTTTTGCAGCAAAGGACAAGCCTGGACAAACTCTTATATAAAGGAAAACACTCCCGAGGACACATGGGAATGATCTTCAAGCTAGTTTTCATCATGCTCATATGATTCGCGTTCGGTACTTTGATAATTTGATATGTGGGTGGACCGGTGCTTGGGTACTGCCCTTCTTTGGACAAGCATCCCACTTATGATTAACCCCTTTTGCAAGCATCTGCAACTACAAAAGAAGTATTAAGGTAAACCTAACCATAGCATGAAACATATGGATCCAAATCGGCCCCTTACGAAGCAACGCATAAACTAGGGTTTAAGCTCATGTCACTCTAGCAACCCATCATCTACTTATTACTTCCCAATGCCTTCCTCTAGGCCCAAATAATGGTGAAGTGTCATCTAGTCTACGTTCACATGACACCACTAGAGGAAAGACAACATACATCTCATTAAAATATCGAACGAATACCAAATTCACATGACTACATATAGCAAGACTTCTCCCATTTCCTCAGGAACAAATGTAACTACTCACAAATCATATTCATGTTCATAATCAGAGGGGTATTAATATGCATAAAGGATCTGAGCATATGATCTTCCACCAAATAAACCAACTAGCATCAACTACAAGGAGTAATCAACACTACTAGCAACCCACAGGTACGAATCTGAGGTTTTGGGACAAAGATTGGATACAAGAGATGAACTAGGGTTTGAGATGAGATGGTGCTGTTGAAGATGTTGATGGATATTGACCACCTCCCGATGAGAGGATCGATGGTGATGACGATGGTGATGATTTCCCCCTCCCAGAGGGATGTTTCCCCGGTAGAACAGCTCCGCCGGAGCCCTAGATTGGTTCCGCCAAGGTTCCGCCTCGTGGCGCCGGAGTTTCATCCCAAGAGCTTGCTTATGACTTTTTTTCTAGGGTGAAAGACTTCATATAGCCAAAGATGGGCACCGAAGGCCTACCAGGGGGCCCACGAGGCAGGGGGCGCGCCCCCACCCTCGTGGATGGTGTGTGGCCCCCCGCTGGTGCCTCCTGCATCCAATATTTTTTTATATATTCTAAAAGTGACTTCCGTGGAGTTTTAGGACTTTTGGAGTTGTGCAAAATAGCTCTCTAATATTTTCTCCTTTTCCAGCCTAGAATTCCAGCTGCCGGCATTCTCCCTCTTCATGCAAACCTTGTAAAATAAGAGAGAATAGCCATAAGTATTGTGACATAATGTGTAATAACATCCCATAATGCAATAAATATCGATATAAAATCATGATGCAAAATGGACGTACCAACTCCCCCAAGCTTAGACCTCGCTTGTCCTCAAGCGGAAGCTGATACTGAAAAATATGTCCACATGTTTAGAGATAGAGGTGTCGATAAAATAAAATACGGATATGAGGGCATCATGATCATTCTTAGAACAGCAACATATATATATAGTGTCATATGATTTCTAATGCTAAAGTAACAATTCATTCACAATTTCAAGTATGAATCAGAAACTTCATTGAAAACTAACGAACTATAATCTCAGTCATTGAAGCAATTGCAATTTATCATAACATCAGAAAGAGTCAATATAAGAGCTTTTCAGCAAGTCCACATACGCAACTATCATTTAGTCTTTCACAATTGCTAACACTCACACAATACTTATGGGTATGAAGTTTTAATCGGACACAGAGAAAGATAGGGGCTTATAGTTTTGCCTCCCGAACTTTTACCTCAAGGGTAATGTCAACAATAATAGTTTATGAAAACCCACATCCAATTGTCTATATACATCAGGATCTTTCCAACACACATTGCTTGCCAAAGGATAAAATGTAAAAGGAAATGTGAAGATCACAATGACTCTTGTATAAGACAAAAATAAAAGATAGGCCCTTAGCAGAGGGAAGCAGAGGTTGTCTTGTGTTTTTTTGGTTGGATGCGCGAAATCTTAATGCAAAAGAACGTCACTCTATGTTTCCACTTGTGATATGGACCTTTATTATGCAGTCCGTCGCTTTTATTTCTTCCACATCACAAGATCGTATAAAGCTTATTTTCTCCACACTACTAAATCAAACATATTTAGGGAGCAATTTTTATTGTTTGCAACAATGACAACTTACTTGAAGGATCTTACTCAATCCATAGGTAGATATGGTGGACTCTCATGGCAAAACTGAGTTTAAGGATATTTGGAAGCACAAGTAGTATCTCTACTTGGTGCAAAGAATTTGGCTAGCATGAGGGGGAAAGGTAAGGTCAACATGTTGGATGATCCATGACAATATAATTTATTTCGTATGTAAGAAAGCATAACCCATTACATTGTCTTCCTTGTCCAACATCAACTTTTTAGTATGTCATATTTTAATGAGTGCTCACAATCATAAAAGATGTCCAAGATAGTATATTTATATGTGAAAACCTCTCTTTCTTTATTATTTCCTATTAATTGCAACGATGACCAAAACTATGCTTGTCAACTCTCAACAACTTTTATTCATCATACTCTTTATATGTGAAGTCATTACTCTCCATAAGATCAATATGATTTATTTATTACTTTTTATTCTTATTTTATTCCCTCAAGATCATAGAAAGATAACCAAGCCCTTGACTCAAAACTAATCTTTATTATATATGGCTCACGGACCTGATTACATAGAAGGGTCATAAAGCAAAACTCAAAACTAAACCATACCAAAATTTTATTCTACTAGATTAGGATATTACCAAAAGGATCGAACTAGAAAAACGGTAAAGATAAAAGGTGTGATGGTGATACGATACCGGGGCACTCCCCCAAGCTTGGCAGTTACCAAGGGGAGTGCCCATACCCATGTATTTATGTCTATTTCTTCTGAGGTGGTGATGTGATATTCTTGGCGATGATGTCCCTTAGGATACGATTCTCTTCCTCGAGCTTATTGACTTGCTGCTTGAGGTCCATTATTTCCTTATGGAGATTTCCTGTGACGTCTAAAGGTCCTTTCACCCATGGATGTTGCATAGCTGCAGGAGAACAAGTAACACTCTTTTTCATACTTTCATAAGAAACAAATCTAACATTGGAAGGGATGGACGAGTTTGGAATAGCTGAGCTCTGTAGTTCCCCCATCGTGAATCCGGCTCGGGAAAAAGAAGTAACTTATTGGTCCTCTTCCATGGCACCTATCCTTTTCAAGTCGGCCTCCATCTCTTCCTCCGTTGATGGCCCAAAGTGGGCATCATCACTGTTTGCTCCTGGTCCCGGTGTCGGGTAGGATACCCGTCTCTCCCCAGCTGACTCTTGAGAAGACATCTTGATCTAAATCTGAAGCAGAAACAACTCAAACCAAAAATAGAGGATATTTGAGTGGTACATGGTCAAAACCATCGGGAGATTATATAATGAATTTTTACCGACCAAAAGAAGTATTGTGCAAGAAAACGGAGTCCGGAGGGAACACAAGGTGCCCACGAGGCAGGGGATATGGCGCGCCCTCCACCCTCGTGGATGCCTCGTTTCCTTTCCGGACTGCTTTTTATTTTCCTATTTTCTTAAATATTCCAAAACGGAGTAAAATTGCTATTAGAACTATTTTGGAGTCGGTTTACTTACCGTACCACATACCTCTTCCTTTTCGGAGGCTCAAACGTTCTAGAAGGTGTCCCTTATATACTCCTCCGAGGTTACAGTTTCAATAACATTAGTTTCAACATTTATAGGATTATCTGATATATAATGTTTGATTCTTTGACCGTTCACCACCCTTGGATTTGTGCCTTCGAAGTTGTTGATTTTTATGGCACCAAAACGATAGACCTCCTCTATAACGTAAGGACCTTCCCATTTAGAGAGGAGTTTTCCTGCAAATTTTTTTAACGAGAGTTGTATAATAATACATAATCACGTACATTAAACTCACGTTTTTGTATCCTTTTGTCATGCCATCTTTTAACCTTTTCTTTAAACAGTTTGGCATTCTCATAGGCCTGGGTTCTCCATTCATCAAGTGAGCTAAAGTCAAATAGTCTCTTCTCACCGGCAAGTTTGAAATCATAGTTGAGCTCTTTAATGGCCCAATATGCCTTATGTTCTAGTTCGAGAGGTAAGTGACATGCTTTTCCATAAACCATTTTGTATGGAGACATACCCATAGGATTTTTGTATGCAGTTCTATAGGCCCATAATGCATCATCAAGTTTCTTGGACCAATTCTTTCTGGATCTATTAACAGTCTTTTGCAAAATTAATTTAAGCTCTCTATTACGCAGTTCTATTTGACCACTAGACTGTGGATGATATGGAGATGCAATTCTATGATTAACATCATAGTTACCAAGCATTTTACGAAAAGCACCATGAATAAATGTCAACCACAATCAGTCATTAAATATCTAGGGACTCCAAACCTCGGAAAAATAACTTCTTTAAGCATCTTAATGGAGGTGTTATGATCAGCACTACTAATTGGAATAGCTTCTACCCACTTAGTAACGTAATCAACAGCAACTAAAATATGTGTATGCCCATTAGAGGAAGGAAACGGTCCCATATAATCAAAGCCCCAAACATCAAATGGTTCAATAACAAGTAAATAATTCATAGGAATTTCTTGACGTCTACTAATGTTACCAATTCTTTGACATTCATCACAAGATAAGACAAATGTACGGGCATCCTTGAAGAGAGTAGGCCAATAAAAACCGGATTGCAATACCTTATGTGGAGTTCTATCTCAGCATGGTGTCATCCATAAGCCTCGGAGTGACACTTGCGTAGGATATGTTCCTCTTCATGCTCAGGTACACAACGTCTAATAACCCCATCGACTCCTTCTTTATAAAGGTGTGGGTCATCCCAGAAGTAATGTCTTAAATCATAGAAAAACTTTTTCTTTTGCTGGTATGTGAAACTAGGTGGTATAAATTTAGCAACAATGTAATTAGCATAATCAGCATACGATGGAGCAGCACAAGAAGCATTTATGACATCTAATTGTTCAAAAGGAAATCTATCATTGATAACCCACAAGTATAGGGGATCAATTGTAGCCTCTTTTGGTAAGTAAGAGTGTCGAACCCAACGAGGAGCTAAAGGTAGAAAAAACTATTCCCTCAAGTTTTATCGAGCACCGATACAACTCTACACACGCTTGACGTTCGCTTTACCTAGAACAAGTATAAAACTAGAAGTACTTTGTAGGTGTAACGAGATAGGTTTGCAATAATATAAAGAGCACGTAAATACAAAACTAGGGGCTGTTTTAGGTAAAGAAGAAATAAAGTTAGTATAGCGAGTGTGGAAAAGTGGTGGTAGGAGTTGCGAAATTGTCCCTAAGCAATTGACTACTTTACTAGACCGATAGCAAGTTTTATGTGGGAGAGGCCACTGCTAGCATGTCATCCCTGACTTGGAATTCTATGCACTTATGATTGGAACTATTAGCAAGCATCCGCAACTACTAACGTTCATTAAGGTAAAACCCAATTATAGCATTAAGATATATTGGTCCCCCTTCAATCCCGTATGCATCAATTTCTATGCTAGGTTGAAGCTTATGTCACTCTTGCCCTCCAATACATAGTCCTATCAACATACAACCAACCCTATGGTGTGATCCATGCACGTGCTCATATGATGGGCACCAAAGGAAAGCAACATAACCACAAGCAAATTAAACCAATCATACCATTTCACCAATTACCTATAGGACAACGAAAATCTACTCAAACATCATAGGATGGAAAAACATCATTGGATAATAATATGAAGCATAAAGCACCATGTTCAAGTAGAGGGTACAGCATGTTGCGGGAGAGTGGACCGTTGTAGATAGATGGGGGAAGGTGATGAAGACGTTGGTTGTGGCGCCCTCGATTCAACCGTACACTAATCATACACGCAAATGTGTACGATCAAGATCAAGGACTCACGGGAAGATATCACAACACAACTGTAGACACAAATTAAAATAATACAAGCTTTATATTACAAGCCAGGGGACTCGAGGGCTCAAATACATAAGCTCAAATACACAAGAGTCAGCAGAAGCAACAATATCTGTGTACAGACATAAGTTGAACAAGTTTGCCTTAAGAAGGTGTAACGCCACGTATGTAACTTGCCATATTTGTATTCCAACTCTTGCCATTTTTGGCTCTAAGTTATTATATTCCCTTGTGGTTGGGTTTTGTCTTTGTTTTGCATTTTGTTCGTGTCATGCATCTCATATCATGTCATCATGTGCATCGCATTTGCATACGTGTTCGTCTCAGGCATCCGAGCATTTTCCCCGTTGTCCGTTTTGCTTTCCGGCACTCCTATGTCCTCCGGCGTCCCCCTTTTGCCTATTTTCGTGTGCGGGTGTTAAACAATCTTGGATTGGACCGAGATTTGCCAAGCAGCCTTGGTATGCTACCGGTAGACCGCCTGTCAAGTTTCGTGCCATTTGGCGTTCGTTTGATACTCCAACGGTTAACCGAGGAACCGTAAAGGCCTCATGTGTGTTGCAGCCCAACACCCCTCCAAAGTGGCCCAAACCCCACCCAAACCCCCTCCATCCTCTCGGACGTTTGATCACGATCGCGTGGCCGAAAACCGCACCTCATTTGGACTCTCCTATCTCCCTCTACCTATAAATATGTGCTTCTCCCCGAAATTTGCGGATGAACCCTAATCTCCTTCCACCTCGCGCCGCCGGACAAAACTGCCACCGACGGACATGTCCAACTTCGCCGCGTCGCCGCCACGTGTCGCCTCGTGAGTCGCCAGTGCCCCGCGCCCACTTCACCGGCCCGCCAGGCCCAGGCGGGGCCCTCCCCGGCCCGCTCTTGGTCGCCGCCGCCGCACGGGCTCCTCGAACCGCGCCCCCGCGCCAGAACTCCGTGCCGCCGCACTGCTCCTCGCCAGTGCAGCCATGCCGGACCCCATGCCGAACCTCGTCGCCCGACGCCGCCACACCGTCCGCCGCCGCCCTACCGCGCCGCGGCCGGATCCAGACTCCGCCGCCCCGGATCCACCTCCCAGCTCTCCGGCCGCCTCCTCCTTCTTCTCCGACGACGAGCTCCGGCGAGAACTCTGGGGGTCCTCGGTTCGCGCGCCACATATAAGAAACCCTAGGTCGAATTTTGCCTGTCCTTTTTTCTGCATATTATTTTAGCTATGCTCATCAGGCCATATCTCATCATCCGTAGCATTTGTCATGTTAATGTTAGTTTCTGTTTCTTATCAGATTATGAGAATTTGTCATTTTTGCCATGATTAATGTGTGCCTCCTATGAACTTGAGCCCTACACGTGTTTTGGGCTATGACATGCCATCTTTACAGGGGTGTATGCCATGTATTTTTGTGATCAATGTGGTGACTAGCACAAGCACGCAAAGTAGCTCTCGTAATGTTGCTGATTTCAGGGACTTAGAATTCTTCTAAGTCATTTCTCTGATGTTATTTTTATGCCGTGTATTCATGTTGCTACAGAGTGATCCATGCCTCTTTTGAGCATGTTCAGTAAGGATGATTTTGAGATATTGTTATGTTCTATCCATCCATGCCTTTTTTGCAATTATGGAGTACCCTAGCATGACTCAATCTTCCTCTACTTTTGCTATAAAATGTTCCTGGCAGATTGTTTACATGTTATTCAATTTTGCCAAGGTTGTTGTAGTTGATCCATGCATGCTATGAGGTTGTTCTTGCCATGTTTAGCTTCTTGATCATGTCTTGTTGCTGGGTGTATGCTTAGTTTGTCATGCAATGCCTTGTGATGAGTGCATCGAGCTCGCAAACATGCCTACGTAACTCTGTTTTTGCCATGTCCAGTTTTTTGCTAAGTCTGAATCTGTTAACGAAACTTGCTATGTTTACATAGGTGCCATCATATTTTCTGATACTTTATGGCTTATGGTCAGTAAGAGACTTTTGTTATATGCTGTTAATCGCAGAATGGTGCCATTATTGTGTTTCTTTCCATTTGCAAACCGTGCATCCCGTTCCGGTGATCTTTATATTGATTTCGACCGAAATCAACTCATCTTTCCAGTGGCACTCTTGGTTTTCCAAGTTGAGGCCTCGTTCAATCTTTTCCTTCCGGAGCATGCATATGCATTGCATATCACATCCCGCATCTCATGCCATGTTTTTGCATCATGTCGCTTGCGCATTGCACCATGGTTGATTGTGTTTCCCTTGATTGTGTTCTTGCCTTGGGTTAGAGCTGGGAGACGAGTATGTGATCGAGGAACCCGTTGAGTACGCTTTCGAGGAGCAAGCTTACGTCCACTCGGAGAACTTTGCGGGCAAGATGACCATTCCCTCGAAATCACTTCTATCTTTGCTTCCTAGTTGCTCACTCTATTGCTATGCCTATGCCGCGATACCTACCACATGCTTTATCATGCCTCCCATATTGCCATGTCAAACCTCTAACCCACCTGGTCCTAGCAAACCGTTGTTTGGCTATGTTACCGCTTTGCTCAACCCCTCTTATAGCATTGCTAGATGCAGGTGAAGATTGGAGTTTGTTCCTTGTTGGAACATGATTATTGTTGGGATATCATTATTATATCTTGTTTACTTTAATGCACCTATATACTTGGTAAAGGGTGGAATGCTCAGCCTTATGCCTGGTGTTTTGTTCCACTCTTGCCGCCCTAGTTTCTGTCATACCGGTGTTATGTTCCTTGATTTTGCGTTCCTTACGCGGTTGGGTTATAATGGGAACCCCTTGACAATTCGCCTTGAATAAAACTCCTCCAGCAAGGCCCAACCTTGGATTTACCATTTTCCACCTAAGCCTTTTTCCCTTGGGTTCCGCAGACTGAAGGGTCATCTTTATTTTAACCCCCCCCCCCCCCCCCCCCGGGCCAGTGCTCCTCTGGGAGTTGGTCCGAAACGGGCAACCTGCGGGGCCACCTCGGGGCAACTTGAGGTTTGGTTCTACTCGTAGCTTGACCTATGTGGTGTGCCCTGAGAACGAGATACGTGCGACTCCTATCGGGATTTGTCGGCACATCGGGCGGCTTTGCTGGTCTTGTTTTACCATTGTTGAAATGTCTTGTAACCGGGATTCCGAGTATGATCGGGTCGTCCTGGGACAAGGAATATCCTTCGTTGACCGTGAGAGCTTGTGATGGGCTAAGTTGGGACACCCCTGCAGGGTTTTGAACTTTCAAAGCCATGCCCGCGGTTATGGGCAGATGGAAATTTGTTAATGCCCGGTTGTAGAGAACCTGAAACTTAACTTAATTAAAAATGAATCAACAACGTGTGTAACCATGATGGTCTCTTTTCGGCGGAGTCCAGGAAGAGAACACGGTCTCGTGTTATGCTTGAACGTAAGTAGTTCTAGGATCACTTCTTGATCATAGATTCTCGACCGTGCTTTGCCTTCTCTTCTCGCTCTCATTTGCGTAAGTTAGCCACCATACATGCTAGTGCTTGTTGCAGCTCCACCTCATACCTTTTTCCTACCCATAAGCTTAAATAGTCATGATCACGAGTGTGTGAGATTGCTAAGTCCCCGTGACTCACAGATTACTTCCAAAACCAGATGCAGGTGCCGTTGATGCCATTCCAAGGGATGCGACTAAACTCAAGTGGGAGTTCGACGAGGACTCTGGACGTTACTATGTTTCCTTTCCAGACGATCAGTAGTGGAGATTAGTTGGGGCGATCGGGGATCTTATGCATTTGGGGTTGTCTTTATTTTTGTTCTGTAGTCGGACCTTGATTGTATCTGGATGATGTAATGCTATATTTATGTATTATGTGAAGTCACAATTGTAAGCCAACTCTTTATCTCTATCTTATTCAGTACATGGGATGTGTAAGATTAACCCTCTTGTGACATGCCTACAATGCGGTTATGCCTCTAAGTCGTGCTCCGACACGTGGGAGATATAGCTGCATCGTGGGTGTTAAAAGTTGGTAATCAGAGCCTTCCCCGACTTAGGAGCCCCCTGCTTGATCGAATCACTGGCGTTGTTGAGTCTAGAAAAACGTTTTGAGTCTTTTAGGATTATATATATCGGAGAGTAGGATTCTTTTTACTCCTCAGTCCCTTCGTCACTCTGGTGAGGCATCCTGACGTAGAGTTTTGACTCTTCTCTTCTCAAATTTCACTAAAAAAATTAGGATCACACGGGTATCCTGGAATCGTTCCGATGGTTTTGTGACGAGAACATTGTTCTTGGTGCCTCCTGACATTTAGGGGTTGTGGCAGTGTCCCGGGGAGTTGAGCTCCGAGGTGTTGTTGTCACAATTTTATCGTGGCAGTTCTGGAATACCTAAGTTTTGCCGACATCGAGAATCTCTTTTATGCAGTTGTTGGTGAGATAACCTCGACGCCACCCAGTACTGGGGCGGGAGTTCGGAGTATTTCCATAACTCGTATAATGGATGCTTTTCGAAGGTTGAGGTAAATGATTTCCGAAGGTTTCTTGGTTATGTGTTGATGGATGGATACAGCTGGATGTAGGATTTGCTAGTTTTGGGTGAGATATTATGCTTCCCCTATATCCCCAACACCTGATTGCATAATCAGAAAGTTTCGGGAGTTTCATAGGTGGGAATTCATGTAGCTCTAGTATTTCTTCCGCAGATATTTGGTTCGTGATTGGGTAATCCTTACCAAGTATTTGTTCATATCAGTTCCTTGTTATTTTATTCATCTATCTCCATCTAAGTGGCTTCTCAATTTATGGAAGTGCGATCATTTACTTTGGAATTCATTCGTTCATTCTTGTTCGAATGCTAAGGCTATTTGTTGCAATTTCGATCCATTTAATTCATCTTGAATATATGTCTATCAAGATGCTAACGGATGTCACCCTCTTCAGGATGGCTCCTCCAACGCGCCAGAATCCGGAACCTCCACCACCACCTCCACCTCCGGACGCATGGCAAGCTGTGATGACCGCTACCAACGCCAACACGCAGTTGATTATGCAACTCTTGCAAGAGCGCAACCAAGGAAATCAAGGCAATGGCAACAATCAAACTCAGTTTGCTACCCTCAACCTGTTCCTCGCAAACCAGCCGAAGTCTTTCAGTAACTATGTCGAGGCCACAAACGCTGATGATTGGCTCGTGGATATCTGCAAACATTTTGAGTGTAGCAATGTTAGGCCTGAGGATTTTGTCAAGTTTGCTTCGTTCCAACTCAAAGACCAAGCTGTTGAGTGGTATCAACAATACAAAGATTCCAGAGGAGGTCGTGTGATTACCTGGGATGATTGCCGCCAAGACTTCAAAGCTCACCACATTCCTCAAAGTGTTGTTGAGAGTAAGCGTGAGGAGTTCCGCAATCTGTAGCAAGGAAGCTTGTCTGTTTACCAATACAACATCCTATTCCAGAGGCTCCCTCGCTTCGCCAAGCAAGACGTCCCAGACGAGAAGAGCATGATTTATCAGTTCAGAGGTGGCCTCAGAGAAGATCTGCAACTAGCCCTCATGCTTTTTGAGCCGAAAAAGTATGATGAATTCTACAACATGGCACTGAAACAAGAAGCTGCTTAGATCAAGTGCGATGCATCTAAGAAGAGAGTCAAGGATGCAACTCCTTCTTCTTCTTCAACTCAAGTGGCAGCTAAGCAGCAAAAGTACTGGTTGCCTCCTCCTCCTCCATTCCGTCAGCCTTATCAGCAGAAGAGCAAAGGTGGCAATGGATCTTCCCACCCACCCAACCCAGGCTTTCAGAACAAAACTTTGTCTCATGCTCCCAGGTCAAGTGTTCCGTATCACAGTCCGCTCTCAGAGGTTACGTGCAACAAGTGTCAGTAGAAGGGTCACTATGCAAACAAATGCTTCAACCAGAGGCGTCTTCCGCCTCCTCCTCCTGTGAGATCTGCCAGCAATGCAGTGGTCAAGCATAATCCCAAGCATGCTAAGGTCAACTTGATGAACACAGCTCAGGGAGAGGACTCTTCAGAAGTGATCATGGGTAACGTTCTAGTTAACTCTATTCCTGCAAGAGTTCTTTTTGATACTGGTGCTTTGCATTATTTCATGTCAAGACCGTTTTTTGCCAAACATGACTTCAATACTTCACTTCTGGCTGTCATTTCTCCGGGTAAACGTTTGAGCTCTAGCATGATAGCTCCTGATGTGTCAATCGATATGGGCGACTACAAATTTCTGTCCTCTCCAATTGTTCTTGGTGACTCGGATATTGACCTTATTCTCGGAATGGACTAGCTTTCTAAGAACAAGGCTCAACTAGATTGTGCTGCCAGGCAGATTCAATTGACACATTTGTCTGAGGATGTGATCGTCTTTGCCGCTCGTGATGATACCATTGGACTGTTTTCTCTCAATGAGAAGGGCGATTTGAATGCCATCTCTCAGATTCCAGTCGTTTGTGAATATCAAGACATTTTTCCAGAAGAGCTTCCAGGAATGCCTCCTCACCGGCCAGTTAAATTCGTCATTGATCTCGAGCCTGGCATGGAACCTGTTTGCAAACGTGCTTACAAGCTTGGACCTGAAGACTTGAAGGAGCTGAAGAAACAACTCGATATACAAGAGCGTATGGGTCTTATCCGACCAAGTTCTTCTCCATGGGGGTGTGGTGTTCTTTTTGTCAAGAAGAAGGATGGAACGGACCGACTTTGTGTCGACTATCATCCATTCAACAAGAAGACCATAAAGAACAAGTACCCACTTCCCAACATCAATGAGCTTTTCGAACAACTCAAGGGTGCTCAAGTATTCCCTAATCTTGACCTCTGTATGGGTTATCGTCAGATTCGCATTTGTGAACAAGACATCCCTAAGACAGCATTCAGAACAAGCTATGGTTCCTATGAATACACTGTCATGTTTTTCGGCCTTGTCAACATTCCTCCAACATTCTCTCACATGATGAACTTCATCTTCAACCCCTACACAAATGACTTCGTCTTGGTCTATCTCGATGACATTTTGGTCTTTTCCAAGAACAAGGAGGATCATGCCAAGCACTTGAGGTTGGTGCTGGACAAACTCGGAGAACATCAGTTCTACGCGAAGTTTTTAAAGTGCGAGTTTTGGCTCGATGAGGTTCTCTAACTTGGGCATATCATCTCCGCCAAGGGCATAACTGTTAATCCTGAGAAGGTGTCTGCAATTGTGAATTGGGAACCACCTCATAATGTGAAGAAACTCCGCAGCTTCCTTGGGCTCACAAGCTATTGTCGAAGGTTCATTGAGAATTTCTCTAAGATCGCGAAGCCTCTTTCCAACCTTCTCCAGAAGCATGTGAAGTATGTTTGGACGCCTGAATGTGACATCGCTTTCAACACCCTCAAAGAGAAGTTAGTCACAGCTCCAGTTCTGACTCCTCCTGATGAATCCAAACCATTCGAGGTTTTCTGTGATGCTTCCATGCAAGGTCTCGGTGCTGTGTTGACGCAAGAGAAGAAAGTTGTCGCCTATACCTCTAGCCAGTTGAATCCCAACGAAAAGAACTACCCCACTCATGACCTCGATTTGGCGGCAGTTGTCCATGCTCTTTTAACATGGAGACATCTCTTGTTGGGAAGAAAAGTGGACATCTTCACTGATCATAAGAGTCACAAGTACATCTTCACTCAGCCCAACCTCAACCTCAAGCATACTCGTTGGGTCCAAATGATTCAAGAGTATAATCCGAGTATTGAATATACTCCAGGCAAGACCAATGTCATTGCTAACGCTTTGAGCAGGAAGGCTTACTGCAAACATTTTGATTCTCAATCCCTACCAACCAGGTCTTTGTGAAGCTTTCCACAAACTTAATCACCAAGTTGTTCCTCAAGGATTCCTTGCCAACCTCCAAGTCTCTCCTACTTTGGAAGATCAGATTCGTGAGGCCCAACTTCTTGATGCCATGGTGAAGAAGGTGAAGATTGGGATTGCCAAGAGCCAACCCAAGTACAAGTGCTATCGCCTTGATGACAAAGATACTCTTTTCTTCGAGGATCACATTGTTGTTCCTAAGGGTGACCTTTGTAAAGTCATTATGAACGAGGCTCACAATTCACTCCTGTCTATTCATCCTGGAAGTACAAAGATGTAACATGACCTCAAGAAGTCGTATTGGTGGACTCGAATGAAGCGCGAGATTGCTCAGTTCGTGAATGAATGTGATGTCTGCAAAAGAGTGAAAGCAGAACACCAACGGTCAGCTGGTCTCCTCCAACCTCTTGCCAGTCCAGAATGGAAGTTTGATCATATTGAGATGGACTTCGTGACTGGATTTCCCAAGTCCAAGCATGGCAATGATGCTATCTTCGTTTTCATCGACAAGCTCACTAAAGTGGCTCAGTTTCTTCCTATCAAAGAATCGATCACAACAGCTCAGTTGGCAGAACTATATACCTCCAGGATTGTCTCCTTGCACGGCATTCCACACTTGGTATCTTCAAATCGTGGAAGCATCTTTACTTCTAAGTTCTGGGATTCCTTCCAGAAGGCTATGGGCACCAACATTTGCTGCAGCACAACCTTTCGTCCTCAAACTAGTGGACAAGTCGAGCGAGTAAATCAAATTCTTGAAGATATGCTTAGGGAATGTGTCATCTCTTTCGGTATGAAGTGGAAAGATTGTCTTCCATATGCCGAGTTCTCCTACAACAACAACTTCCAAGCGAGTTCGGGCAAGGCCCCATTCGAGATTCTCTATGGCAGAAAGTGTCGTACTCCTCTTAACTGGTCAAAGACTGGTGAACGCCAACTTCTTGGCAATGACTTGATCACAGAGGCTGAAGAAATGTGCAAAGTCATTCATGAAAATCTCAAAGCCGCGCAATCGTGCCAGAAGAGTTACTATGATAGCAAGCATCCTGACTTGGCTTTCGAGATTAGAGACCATGTCTACCTCCGCGTCTCTCGAATGAAAGGTACTCGTCGCTTCGGTATCAAAGGGAAGCTTGCCCCTAGATACGTGGGTCCCTTTAAGATCATTGGCAAAAGAGGCGATCTCGCCTATCAACTTGAGCTTCCGTCCAACTTTGCAAACGTGCATGACATGTTTCACGTGTCTCAGCTCCGCAAGTGTTTCAAGACTCCTGACCGCACCATCAACTTCGAAGAGATTGATCTCCAAGAAGACCTGTCTTATCATGAGCATCCCGTTGCTACTCTTAAAGAAACTGAACGCCAGACTCGAAACAAGTCTATCAAATTCCTGAAAGTGAAGTGGTCACATCATTCCGACCGAGAAGCGACCTGGGAACACGAGGACCACCTCCGTTCTGAATATTCGGAGTTTTTCCAGTCCTAGATCTCGGGACGAGATCCTTTCGTAGTGGTGGAGTGTCGTAACGCACCGTATGCAACTTGCCATATTTGTATTCCAACTCTTGCCATTTTCAGCTCTAAGTTATGATATTCCCTCGTGGTTTGGTTTTGTCTTCGTTTTTCATTTTGTCCGTGTCATGCATCTCATATCTTCTCATCGTGTGCATCGCATTTGCATACATGTTCGTCTCAGGCATCCGAGCATTTTCCCCGTTGTCCATTTTGCTTTCCGGCACTCCTATGTCCTCCGGCGTCCCCCTTTTGCCTCTTTTCATGTGCGGGTGTTGAACATTCTCGGATTGGACCGAGATTTGCCAAGCGGCCTTGGTATGCTACCGGTAGACTGCGTGTCAAGTTTCGTGCCATTTGGAGTTCGTTTGATACTCCAACGGTTAACCGAGGAACCGTAAAGGCCTCGTGTGTGTTGCAGCCCAACACCCCTCCAAAGTGGCCCAAAACCCATCCAAACCCCCTCCATCCTCTCGGGCGTTCGATCATGACCGCGTGGCTGAAAACCGCACCTCATTTGGACTCTTCTAGCTCATTCTACCTATAAATATGTGCTTCTCCCCGAAATTTGCGGATGAACCCTAACCTCCTTCCACCTCGCGCCGCCGGACAAAATTGCCACCGACGGACATGTCCAACTTCCCAGCGCCGCCGCCACGTGTCGCCTCATGAGTCGCCAGCGCCCCGCGCCCACTTCGCCTGCCCGCCAGGCCTAGGCGGGGCCCTCCCCGACCCGCGCTCGGTCGCCGCCGCCCCACGGGCTCCCCGAGCTGCGCCCCGCGCCGGCCGCCGCGCCGCCACACTGCTCCTTGCCGGCGCCGCCACGCCGGACCCCGCGCTGAACCTCGCCGCCTGACGCCGCCACACCGCCCGCCACCGCGTACCTCGCCGCCCTGCAACGCTGCGGTCGGATCCGGACTCCGCCGCCCCGGATCGACCTCCCAGCTCTCCGGCTGCCTCCTTCTTCTCATCCGACGACGAGACCTGGCAAGAACTCCGGCGGTCCTAGGTTCGTGTGCCATATCTGAGAAACCCTAGGTCGAATTTTGCCTAAGTCCTTTTTTTCTGCATATTATTTTGGCTATGTTCATCAGGCCATATCTCATCATCCGTAGCTCCGTTTTGCACGTGTGAGATATCAAAATGTTCGTTAGGATGTCCTCCTCATTTCATTCCATTGAACCATGCGTGTTTGAGTCCATCTTGATGCCTAAAATTCTATTTCAAGAGTGCTATGTAACGTTAGTTTCTATTTCTTATCAGATTATGAGCATTTGTCATTTTTGCCATGGTTAATGTGTGCCTCCTATGAACTTGAGCCCTACATGTGTTTTGGGCTATGCCATGCCATATTTACAGGGGTGTATTCCATGTATTTTTGTGATCAATGTGGTGACTAGCACAAGCATGCAAAGTAGCTCTCGTAATGTTGCTGATTTCAGGGACTTAAAATTCTTCTAAGTCATTTCCCTGATGTTATTTTTATGCCATGTATTCATGTTGCTAGAGAGTGATCCATGCCTCTTTTGAGCATGTTCAGTAAGGATGATTTTGAGATATTGTTATGTTCTATCCATCCATGTCTTTGTTTTCAATTATGGAGTGCCCTAGCATGACTCAATCTTGCTCTACTTTTGCTATAAAATGTTCCTGGCAGATTGTTTACATGTTATTCAATTTTGCCAAGGTTGTTGTAGTTGATCCATGCATGCTATGAGGTTGTTCTTGAAATGTTTAGCTTCTTGATCATGTCTTGTTGCTGGGTGTATGCTTAGTTTGTCATGCAATGCCTTATGGTGAGTGCATCGAGCTCACAAACATGCCTATGTAACTCTGTTTTTGCCATGTCCAGTTTTCTGTCAAGTCTGAATCTGTTAACGAAACTTGTTATGTTTACATGGGTGCCATCATATTTTCTGATCCTTTGTGGCTTATGGTCAGTAAGGAACTTTTGTTATATGCTTTGAGTAGATTCATTGCATGCCTTGTGTTGCTATGTTCTTATCCTGTAGCATGTTGTTACCTTGCTCTAAACATTGCTTCCTGATGTTAATTCCTATCATGTTGTTATTTTCACTAAGTCTGTGAACCTGATATCTTTTGCACTTTTGCCATGCTTATTCGAACCTACTATTGTGTGATTTAGCCATAGCTCAGTGTTCATCTTTTGTCAAGCATCTTGAGTGGGTCACTGCCATGTGCTTCGTTGCTATGTTAGAGTGCAGTACATTAGTTTCTTGTTGCATTCTAGATGGCGTCATGCTGTTAATCGCAGAATGGTGCCATTATTGTTTTGCTTGCCATTTGCAAACCATGCATCCGATTCCGGTGTTCTTTATATCGATTTCGACCGAAATCAACTCATCTTTCGAGCGGCACTCTTGGTTTGTCAAGTTGAGGCCTAGTTCAATCTTTTCCTTCCGGAGCACGCATATGCATTGCATATCACATCCCGTATATCATGCCATGTTTTTGCATCATGTCGCTTGCGCATTGCACCATGGTTCATTGTGTTTCCCTTGCTTGTGTTCTTGCCTTGGGTTAGAGCCGGGAGACAAGTACGTGATCGAGGAACCCATTGAGTACGCTTTCGAGGAGCAAGCTTACGTCAACTCGGAGAACTTTGTAGGCAAGATGACCATACCCTCGAAATCAATTCTATCTTTGCTTGCTAGTTGCTAGCTCTATTGCTATGTCTATGCCGCGATACCTACCACATGCTTTATCATGCCTCCCATATTGCCATGTCAAACCTATAACCCACCTTGTCTTAGCAAACCATTGTTTGGCTATGTTACCGCTTTGCTCAGATCCTCTTATAGCGTTGCTAGATGCAGGTGAAGTTTGCAGTTTGTTCCTTGTTGGAACATGATTATTGTTGGGATATCATTATTATATCTTGTTTACTTTAATGCACCTATATACTTGGTAAAGGGTGGAAGGCTCGGCCTTATGCCTGGTGTTTTGTTCCACTCTTGCCTCCCTAGTTTCCGTCATACCGGTGTTATGTTCCTTGATTTTGCGTTCCTTACGCGGTTGGGTTATAATGGGAACCGCTTGACAGTTCGCCTTGGATAAAACTCTTCCAGCAAGGCCCTACATTGGATTTACCATTTGCCACCTAAGCCTTTTTCCCTTGGGTTCCGTGGACTCAAGGGTCATCTTTATTTGAACCCCCCCGGGCCAGTGCTCCTTTGGGTGTTGGTCCGAAACGGGCAACCTGCGGGGCCACCTCGGGGCAACTTGAGGTTTGGTTTTACTCATAGCTTGACCTATCCGGTGTGCCCTGAGAACGAGATACGTGTGACTCCTATCGGGATTTGTCGGCACATTCGGCGACTTTGCAGGTCTTGTTTTACCATTGTTGAAATATCTTGTAACCGGGATTCTGAGTCTGATCGGGTCGTCCTGGGAGAAGGAATATCCTTCGTTGACCATGAGAGCTTGTGATGGGCTAAGTTGGGACACCCCTGCAGGGTTTGAACTTTCGAAAGTCGTGCCTGAAGTTATGGGCAGATGGGAATTTATTAATGTCCTGTTGTAGAGAACCTGAAACTTAACTTAATTAAATATGAATCAACAATGTGTGTAACCGTGATGGTCTCTTTTCGGCGGAGTCCGGGAAGATAACACGGTCTCATGTTATGCTTGAATGTAAGTAGTTCTAGGATCACTTCTTGATCATAGATTCTCGACCGTGCTTTGCCTTCATTTCTCGCTCTCATTTGCGTAAGTTAGCCACCATATATGTTAGTGCTTGCTGCAGCTCCACCTCATACCTTTTTCCTACCCATAAGCTTAAATAGTCCTGATCACGAGTGTGTGAGATTGCTGAGTCCCGTGACTCACAGATTACTTCCAAAACCAGATGCAGGTGCCCATGATGCCATTCAAGGGGATGCGACTGAACTCAAGTGGGAGTTCGACGAGGACTCAGGATGTTACTATGTTTCCTTTCCAGACGATCAGTAGTGGAGCCCAGTTGGGGCGATCGGGGATCTTATGCATTTGGGGTTGTCTTTATTTTGGTTCCGTAGTCGGACCTTGATTGTATCTGGATGATGTAATGCTATATTTATGTATTGTGTGAAGTGGCGATTGTAAGACAACTCTTTATCTCTATCTTATTCAGTACATGGGATGTGTAAAGATTACCCCTCTTGCGACATGCTTACAATGCGGTTATGCCTCTAAGTCGTGCTCCGAGACGTGGGAGATATAGCCGCATCGTGGGTGTTACAGAAGGCTAGCACAAAAGCAACATCGATTGAAAAGGCAAGGCCTCCTGCCTGAGAGCCTCCTAACTACTCCAAGACGTTAGCGAATGAGCGGCACATGCCAGGTTGGACTGTGTAAGCTCCTTCCTTGTTTAAGGAGGTAGCTAGGTCTGCTCACCGGCCGCGTATGCAACATGCAGGAGTTCCCGGGGCGATGGCCCAAGACCCCTGGGCATAGGTTTAGTCCGGCGTGCTTGACCTCTCTATTAAGCCTAGGTCGGGTTGCGGCGTATTGTTTGGCCAAGGCTGGGCATGACCCAGGAAAGTGTGTCCGGCCGGAGTTAATCGAGTGTGATGGGTAAGTTGGTGCACCCCTGCAGGGAAGAAACATCTATCGATAGCATGTCCTACGGTAACGGACACTTGGAGTTGTATCCCGATCGATACAACTATAACTGGATACTTGTGATGAGAAATGAAATGTGAATGAGAAATGGATAGTATGGCTCTGGTATTGCTTTCTCACAGGGAGTCAAGAAAGGATCTCTGGCCGAGGTTGATAACACTATTACTTTACATTATGTTGATCTCGGCGTATTGTTTGGCCGAGGCCGGGCATGACCTAGGAAAGTGTGTCCGGTCGGAGTTAATCTAGCGTGATGGGTAACTTGGTGCACCCCTGCAGGGAAGAAACATCTATCGATAGCCTGACCTACGGTAATGGACACTTGGAGTTGTATCCCAATCGATACAACTAGAACTGGATACTTGTGATGAGAAATGAATTGTGAATGAGAAATGGATAGTATGGCTCTAGGATTGCTTTCTCACAGGGAGTCGAGAAAGGATCTCTGGCCGAGGTTGATAACACTACTACTTTACATTATGTTGATCTGTACTCTTCTATATGCTGCAAGATGCTTGAAAATGCTTGAAGATGTTAGTCTTTGATAGGCTAGGCTTTCCCCTTCTCTTCTGGCATTCTGCAGTTTAGTTCACAGATACAACCCATTGGTTTGATACAGATGCATACTTAGTTTAGATCTGATGTAAGTCTTGCGGGTACTTTGGATGAGTACTCACGGTTTCTTTGCTACTTATTTTTCCCCCATACCCGATTGTTGCGACCAGTTGATGGATCCCAGGAGCCAGACGGCACCACTGATGATTACTACTACCCCGAGGGTGCCTACAACAACATGACGGCCGCTGACGACTTGGAGTAGTTAGGAGGCTCCCAGGCAGGAGGCCTTGTCTTTTCGATCGATGTTGCTTTTGTGCTAGCCTTCTTAAGGCAAACTTGTTCAACTTATGTCTGTACTCAGATATTGTTGCTTTCGCTGACTCTTGTGTATTCGAGCCCTCAAGGCCCCTGGCTTTTAATATAAATCTTGTATTATTTTAATTTTTGTCTAGAGTTGTGTTGTGATATCTTCCCGTGAGTTCTTGATCTTGATCGTACACATTTGCGTGTATGATTAGTGTACGGTTGAATCGAGGGCGTCACAAGTTGGTATCAGAGCCGACTGCCTGTAGGTAGCCCCCTTTCCAACTCCTTGGCTGAAGTTGAGTCTAGTCACTGGAAAACTTTTACTAACATTGGTTGTGTGGCTTACGGGCCCACGTCACCATATGGGTGGTATTAGGATCTTTTACTCCTCGATCTTTACTCTGGGATTCTGATCTCTCTTCCATTCGGGTTAAATGAATTTACTAACTCTAACATTAGGATCCCGTGACCACATTCACCCCAAAGTTGGATAAGCCATAGTTCTGAGAATAGTATTCTGGATAGTACACACTGTCATGTTGACTGCGAAGTGGTATCCATCGTACCTCTTTCATTATGCATGTTTCATCATGAATGATCCTTTTCTTTGCAAATGCTCAATGCTGAACTACCCCCTGTTACATGTTAGCAGGATGGTTAGGCCCGCTGGTCGTGGCCATGGTGCCAACGATCCACCATTTCCCGAATTCTTTGCTGGAATGATGCAACAATTTGAGCTGAACCGCCAGTTCATGGATGGAATGATGGCTCAGTTTCCTCATCCGAACATGAATCAACAGCCAACCCCAGTAACTCTGCAGGACTTCTTGCGCCTCAACCCAACTGTATACCATAGCTCAACTCAACCCCTTGATGCTGATGACTGGCTCTACGACATCACGTATGAAATGAAGTCTGCTAGTGTGGCCCCTGCTAGCTATGTCACCTTTGCCTCTTTCTTGCTGAAGGGTCCCGCTGCTCAATGGTGGGACAGCCACAGGCGTACCCTGCCTACTAGAACGGTCATCACTTGGCCGGATTTCCAAGCTGCTTTCCGTGCCCGCTTCATTCCTCAGGGAATCATGGACAGGAAGAAGCGAGAGTTTCACAACCTCACCCAAGGCAACAATACTGTAGATGCTTATCAGCGAGAATTTCTGGATTTCTCGTTATGCTGAAGAAGACATTGCAACTGATGCTCATGGGCAATAAAAGTTCCATGATGGACTTCACCCTGATATCAAGCAAGCACTGCTCGCTCATGACTTTGCCGACTTCGCCACCTTTGTGAACAAGGATTTTCAGGTTGAGACTGGTCTTCAGGAACACCGGGGATCCCTCAGGCGCAGCCGTGACGCTGGCTCATCTTCGGGCCCGTCAGCACAGAAGCATCGGATATGGATTCCCTACAGCTTGTATCCTCCAACTGCACCTACACCAAGACAGTCCTATGCTGCTCCGCGTTTGCCTCCTCCACCAACGAGGCAGCCTCTTTGGACTGCACCACCCCAAGCTCCTGCTCCCAATCCCAATGCTGGTCTGTGCTTCAAGTGTGGCCTTCCAGGTCACCGTTCTAGGAACTGCCCTTAGAATCAGAATCAGCTGGCTCTGCCTTCTAACGCTCGTGGTATGAATCAAACCCGCAACCACAATGCCAGACCATATGGTTGTGGGCAGGCTAACAACATTGAACTGAATAAAGCTCAAGACCAGCCTGCTACTGTGATGGGTACTCTCCTTGTTAATTAAGTGCCAGCTTCTGTTTTATTCGATTCGGGAGTATCGCATTCATTTATGTCAAAAAAGTTTGCATACGCCCACGACATTCTATGCGAGCCCATGAACACTCCGATAGTGCTACGCACCCCTGCGTGCCGATGTCAAGCTACCATAATTGGTCACGACGTTCCCGTTGAGATTGAAGGGCTGGAATTCCTTGGTTCTCCCATTAATCTGGAGTCTTCCAATATTGACCTCATTCTGGGAATGGAATGGTTGAAAGCGCATACTTCTTCTATCGTTTGCGCCACCAAGGTCGTTCACCTCCTACATCCTTCCGATGAGATAGTAAGCTACCATGCTCAACTTGTTCAAAACGCTGAAGCACGACTTTATGTCTTGAATGCGTTGAACGCAACACCTCTTGAGGGAATTGAAAAGATTCCAGTTGTTCGCGACTTCCTAGACGTCTTTCCAGAAGAACTTCCAGGAATACCTCCTGCTCAGGCTGTCGAGTTCGTCATCGACTTCAAACCAGGCACTGTTGTCAGGGTATGGGGTCTCGGCAAACCCTTAAGGTTCGAACACTGGGGTGCGCATGAAGTCTTTCCCTCCAACCAATCTACGCTCTAGCTCGCTAGGATCTTGCGGACGAACTCGACGAACTCACAACACAGAAAGACACAGGGTTTATACCGGTTCGGGCCACCATTGTGGTGTAATACCCTACTCCAGTGTGGTGGTGGTGGATTGCCTCTTGGTCTGATGAATAGTACAAGGGAAGAACGGCCTCCTGAGGTTGAGGTGTTCTTGTGCATATGAGCTCGTGTGTGTCTCCGGGTCTCCCCTCTATGGTGGTGGCTAGTCCTATTTATAGAGGCCCTGGTCCTCTTCCCAAATATCGAGCAGGAAGAGAGCCAACAATGGCATGCAAATTTGAAGGGGGACAGCTAGTACAAGCTATCCTGACAAAAGTAGTCTTCGCCTGCACAAAGTTCTGGTGGTGATGATGTTCTGGGCTCCACGATGACCTCCGTCTTGCAGTCCATGGTCTTGGTCTTGTTGCACTCCGCAGTCCACGAAATGGCAACCTTTTCCTTATGCCTTGGCACTCCGCAGCTGCACTTGCCCCCTTTGCACCAAAGAGGAAACAAGGACATTGTGTGTGCTGGCGCCCGCCTGGTGTCGATCGTCACGACTCACGTCACGAGAACCTCGTGAGGTTCGCCTCGCCTTGATATCTCCGCTCCTCGTGAGCCTGCCTGGCTCGGCCACTCCAGAGGAGGTCTTGCTTCGTCCGCCTCGCGAGGCTTTGCCCCTTGCGAGGGTCTCGAGTGCTTTGATGGTGAAGATGGGCCGTACGGCCTGCTGGCTTAGCCACGCGGCGGGCTGCAGGCAGGCAAGTCTGGGGACCCCCGTTCCTAGAACGCCGACAACTGTTCCTATTGGCAAACGACCCTACAAGATGCCTCCTCATGAGCTCCTTGAACTTAAGGAGGAAATCGATAAATCTCTTCGCAGTGGATTCATTCGTCCAAGTTCCTCAGCTTGGGGAGCATCTTCTCTCTTTGTAAAGAAGAAGGATGGAACGAATCGTTTGGTCCAAGACTATCGTCCTATCAACCAAGCTACAATTCAGAAAAAATATCCCCTTCCTCAGATCAATTATCTGTATGATCAACTGGCTGGCTCATCGATATTCTCTAAACTCAACTTGAGATTGGGTTACCACCAGATCCGTGTTCCTGAAGAGGATATTCCAAAGACCGCATTCGTCGCTCGTTATGGTTCTTTTGGCTTGACCAATGCTCCAGCCACATTCTCCCGTATGATGAACTACATATTCATGGATTACCTCGACAAGTTCATTGTTGTCTATCTGGATGATATCCTGGTATATTCAAAGAACAAAGAAGAACATGCTGAACATCTTCGACTTGTTCTAGAGAAGCTTCGAGAACATCAACTTTATGCCAAGTATTCCAAGTGCGAATTATGGCCTCCTGAAGTAACCTACCTTGGGCATGTCATCTCCAATCTTCCCCAGTGCTTGCTCCACCAGATTCTCGCAAAGACTTTGTCATCTATTGCGATGCTTCACGTCAAGGATTAGGTTGTGTCCTAATGCAAGAGCGCAGAGTGATTGCTTATGCCTCCCGTCAAGTGCGCCCTCACAAAGAGAACTACACATTTCATGACCTTGAGCTTGCTGCGGTTATCTATGCATTGAAGCTATGGAGACAGTACCTTCTTGGTAATAGTTGTGAGATCTTCACCGATCATGAGAGTCTGAAGTACCTGTTCACTCAGCCAGATCTAAACCTCCATCAGCAGCGATGGATGGAAGCTATTGCTGACTACAACTGCGGTATATCCTATACCCCTGGTAAGGCTAATGTAATGGACGATGCCCTGAGCCGTAAGTCGTATTGCAATAATCACATGGTCTACAAAGCTCAACCCTGCCTTTATGAAGAGCTACACAAGCTGAACCTTCTACTAGTTCCATAGGGTTCTCTGAATATCCTTGTCTTGGAACCAACTCTTCTGAAAGCAATCAAGTCTGCTCAAGCCAAAGATGCTCATGTTGATCTGATGAAAAAGGATCTTGCCTTAGAGAAATCAAGAGATTTCTCACTTGGTGAAGACGGAACCTTGTACTTAAGAAATCGCATTGTAGTACCCCGGTTCGAGCTTATGAAAGAGAAGGTGATGAAAGAAGCGCATGAAACCCCTCTCTCTATTCATCCGGGAAGTACCAAAATGTACTTAGACATTCGTCAGAAATATTGGTGGTCCAAGATGAAGCAAGATATTGCTCGATATATCGAAGAATGTGACGTTTGTCATCGCGTCAAAGCAGAACATCAGAAACCGGCTGGACTTCTGCAACCTCTCCCTATTCCAGAATGGAGGTGGGATAAGATTCAGATGGACTTTGTCACTGGCCTTCCCAAGTCACAGAAAGGTAACGATGCTATCTTTGTCGTCATCAACCAATTCTCGAAGGTTGCTCACTTTCTGCCAGTCAAGGAGACTATCACTGCTAGTCAATTAGCAAACTTGTATATCTCCCAAATTATGTCACTCCACGGCATTCCGAAGGAGATCAGTTCAGACTGTGGCAGTATATTCACTTCAAAGTTCTGGGATAGTTTCGAAGAGGCAATGGGAACTCATATTACCTGGAGCACTGCTTATCATCCCCAATCCCAAGGGCAAGTAGAGCGAGTCAATCAAATTCTTGAAGACATGCTTCGGGCTTGTGTTATTTCTTTCGGTAAGAAGTGGGAAGAATCTCTCCCTTATGCGGAGTTCTCTTATAACAACAGCTATCAAGGCAGCTTGAAGATGGCACCCTTCGAAGTGCTATATGGACGTAAGTGCCGCACCCCTCTGAATTGGTCAGAAACTGGGGAACGGACGCTCATTGGTCCAGACATTATTCAACAAGATGAAGAGCAGGTTCGCATTGTCCGGGATAATCTCAAGACGGCCCAGTCCCGCCAAAAGAGCAACTATGACCGGAAACACTGGGGTTCAACTTATCAACCTGGTCAACAAGCTTATCTGCGTGTCACTCCTTTGAGAGGCACTCATCGGTTCGGAGTCAAGGGCAAGCTAGCTCCGTGCTACATTAGTCCCTTCCGCATCCTCGCCCGTCATGGATTGGTGGCTTATCAATTGGAGTTGCCACCTTAGTTCTCTCACATCCATGATGTCTTCCACGTGTCGCAGCTTCGTCGATGCTTCAAGGATTCGGAACGTGAAGTGGATCTGGAACTGATTGAAGTGCAAGATGATCTCACATACAAGGAGCATCCGATCTGCATTCTTGAAGATGCTGAACGTCGAACACGCGAGAAGGTTACCAAGTTCCTCAAAGTGCAATGGCCAAATCATTCTAAAGATGAAGCCAGTTGGGTACGCGAGGATAACCTCCATGTTGAATACCCCGACATGTTTCCTTCTACCTCTTAATTCTCAGGACGAGAATTTCATTTAGAGGAGGAGAGTTGTAACACCCCGGTGTAATGATGCTACAGTAACCCCTGGGGTTAAGTTAATCATTTTGCTAAACAAGTGTTTGATCATCATTGTCTCCTCTCTCTTTCAAATTCCAGTTGAATTCATTTTAAAATTATAAGTGAAATTCAAAATGCTCAAACATAAAAACTAAAATGTTCACCATGTGGCAAATAATTCATAACTAATTATCTTCATAACAACAACATCACTTAAATTCATTATGTGACTCAAACAACATGAAACAACATCAAAAACCGAAATTTAAAGTGCCATATCATTTATTAAAAATTCAAATGAAATCATTTTGTCTCCAAACCATTTTTTGTGGTGTCAAATATTGCACTATAATTGTTGAGCTAAGTCACATGTTTTACAGAACTCTAATGGTGGCTAAGCAATTTGCAAAATAGGAATAAATCAAAAAAAGAAAAGAAAAGGGAGAGAGAGAGAGAAGTGCCCGTGCCCCCCGGGGCCAAGCCCTCCTGGGACGGCCCAACTCCCCCTCACCCAGGCCGGCCCACCTACCTCTCCCCGGTACTGTTCCCCCTCCTCGTGTTCTTCCGACTGGGTGCGTCCCGCTCATCCCTGCCGGACCGGGCGTGCCGCCCCGTACTCCACAACACCGGCGAGGGGATAAGGCCCCGACGCCTCGCTCCCCTCCTCTCCTGTCTATCCCACTCCCCCCTCGTCCTCTCCACCTCTGCCCTCTCCTCTCGCTCGACCCTGAGCGTGCCCGCCGCCATGGCTCCGGCCTAGCCACGGCCACCGTAGCCACCTCGCCACCCCACTGCGTCTCCAAGGGTCGCCGTCGTCCGCTGCTTCGACTGGTGCGCCTCGTTGGAGCTCGGAGCCACCACAATGCCCACGACGACGCCATCTTCCTCCTCTGCTCCGACGAGCTTTGCCGCCGAAGCCGCCGCACCAAGCCCTCCCCGATCCCACTTGAGCACACCAGCAGAAGCACAGTGAGCATGCGCTCCTTTCCCCTCTCTTTCCCGAACCATTCCGCTGCCGTGGCTCCTCATCCACGTTGAGCCCGAACGCGGCTCCGCCCGAGCTCGTCGCCGGCGTGGCTCTGGCGACCAAGTGGTCACAAGCCCGTGCGCGCCGTGTTCCCTGCAACATGTAGCACCTCCCGTGCCCGTTAGATCGCGCTTTTGCGCACTGCTGCTGCCATTGCATCAATCTCTCGAAAGCCACCGCCGCCCCCACTCGACGCCGGCGCAGTTCCGGTCACCACCCGAGTCCAACCGACCACACCACGCGACGCGGCATCGACACCGCATTCGAACGCGACCAACCGTGGCCGTTTTGGAGCCCCGTAGCGTGATCCCCGCCCAGGCCCGAGCTGCCGTCCGCCGCGCTCGTCGCCGGTGATGTTCCGGCCATTCCCAGGCCCAACCGTTGGTAGCATTCGACGCGCGAGGTCGTCAGCTTCTGAACGGGCCCGACCACGGCTCAAATGATGCACCGTAGCGCGATTCCGGCCATCTCCGGCATTCGGTCGCTGCGGATGGCCTCGCCGGCATTGCTCCGGCGCTGACCTGGCACCGGCGGGGCCCGCCTCTGGGCTGCCCGTGGGCCCCCTGGACCCAGTTGACCATGTTGACCGTGGTCAACTATGCTGACTGGGCACTCCGTGCCACTGACACGCGGGCCCCGCCGCTTAATCCTCTAACTAAAATGTTTTTTAGATAAAGATAATTAGTTAAGCTAATCAGTCACAGACATGTGGGGCCCTACTGCTAATTAACTCTGTCTAATTAAAAATAACCCACTGTTAGCCCTTTGGGTATGACATGTGGGACCCACTGGTCAGTTTGACCTGGTCAGCTGTCCCGTTGACTGCTGACGTCATAGTGATGTCATGCTGACACTGTAATTCTTTTCTGTTAATAATACTAATTCCAGAAAATACTTTAATCTTTAGAAATTCGTAGAAATTAAACCGTAGCTCGGATGAAAATGTTTTCTGTATGAAAGTTGCTCAGAAAAATCCAGCAAATCCAAATGCGCTGTCCATTCACATGGCACATGCCCCTAGCATGCTGAACATGGAACCGTCCCCTCTCTTCCATCTGTCCGGAATTCGTCTAACACCAGGAATTCATCCTCGGATGTGTATGCCCTCCGTCTGCAACGTGTAGTACTACGTTAGAACAACCCGAGCTCTGCCTATTGTCAGGTAATGTTTAGTGATGCATCTGTTTGCTCTGTATTTAATGTTTCTTCCCCCTCTTCTCTCCGGTAGACCCCGAGGCCGATGCCGCCCCAGTGATCGACTACATCGTCGACGACACTTCTTGTTTTTAGTAGAGCTACTGCTTTATGTATGATCCTACTCTGATGCATAGCATGATTTTGTTACCTGCTTTCATACCTTACCTGCTTATTCTAAACTGCTCAGTATAGGTTGGTTAGTGATCCATCAGTGACCCCCACCTTGTCCCAGTTGCCCCGCTTTATGTTCGATGACTCGATCAACGTGATCGACGTTCAGGCCCCAACTCCGCACATCACCCCCCTAGTTGTACGACTCTGCAGAGTTACCATCGAGTGCCGAGGGTGGAACCGCTTACATCACTCTTGATGAGACCTCTGTATTGTAGCTATTCGGTCATGGTCATCGAGGGTGATTTCCTCTTTAACCACTTCCGATACGGCTCTGTCGTGAAACCCCTTAAGTGTGAACCTCGAGGGTGGATCCACTTATGTTCACCTTGATGATTACATCGAGTGGAATTCACCAGGGGTGATTCCTCAGGTTTTCCCCTTGATGTTTGGACACACGGATACTTGGACTATACAGCTGTTACATGGAAAGGCGGGTCGACCCTGAGGGGTACCCGCGAGTGATGTGGAGACGGGTTGACCTGGAGGGTGCCCGCAAGATACTTACGAGGCGTGGCCGGGCATTCTTAGCCCTTGCCGCAAGTACTCGAGATGGGGCGACGGGGTCACATCTTTCATGAGTCTCTACTCGTTACCGCGTGCTCCTAATACACTACGATTTGGATATTTGATCTGAGGGGCCTCTGGCCTGATAGCACTAACCATCATGTGGGCATTGTATGGGCGTTCTGCATCATATGCATCAGCCGAAGCTTAATCGACGTCAGCGACTAAGCGGTGCGCATCGGGTTGGACTGCGTAAGCTCCTGCCTTGTTTAAGGAGGTAGCTAGGTCTGCTCATCGGCCGCGTACGCAACGTGCAGGAGTTCCCGGGGCGATGGCCCGAGACCCCCGGGGCATAGGTTTAATCCGGCGTGCTTGACCTCTCTATTAAGTCTAGGTCGGGTGGCGGCGTATTGTTTGGCCGAGGCCGGGCATGACCCAGGTAAGTGTGTCCGGCCGGAGTTAATCGTGTGTGATGGGGAAGTTGGTGCACCCCTGCAGGGAAGAAACATCTATCGATAGCCCGTCCTACGGTACCGGACACTTAGAGTTGTATCCCGATCGATACAACTAGAACTGGATACTTGTGATGAGAAATGAATTGTGAATGATAAATGGATAGTATGGCTCTGGGATTGCTTTCTCGCAGGGAGTCGAGAAAGGATCTCTGGCCGAGGTTCATAACACTACTACTTTACATTATGTTGATTTGTAATCTTCTATATGCTGCAAGATGCTTGAGGATGCTAGTCTTTGATAGGCTAGGCTTTCCCCTTCTCTTCTGGCATTCTGCAGTTTAGTCCACAGATACAGCCCATTCGTTTGCTACAGATGCATACTTAGTTTAGATCTGATGTAAGTCTTGCGAGTACTTTGGATGAGTACTCACGGTTGCTTTGCTACTTCTTTTCCCCCATACATGATTGTTGCGACCAGTTGACGGATCCCAGGAGCCAGATGACACCACTGATGATTACTACTACCCCGAGGGTGCCTACTACAACGTGACGGCCGCTGACGACTTGGAGTAGTTAGGAGGCTCCCAGGCAGGAGGCCTTGCCTTTTCGATCGATGTTGCTTTTGTGCTAGCCTTCTTAAGGCAAACTTGTTCAACTTATGTCTATACTCAGATATTGTTGCTTCCGCCGACTCTTGTCTATTCGAGCCCTCGAGGCCCCTGGCTTGTAATATAAAGCTTGTATTATTTTAATTTGTGTCTAGAGTTGTGTTGTCATATCTTCCCGTGAGTCCTTGATCTTGATCGTACACATTTGCATGCATGATTAGTGTACGGTTGAATCGAGGGCGTCATATTGGTGAAGATGACGGAAGTGTTGGTGTAGATCGTTGTCGCGAGGATGGCCGCGACGGCGTTCCGGTGCCACGGGGAGAGAGGGGGAGAGGGGCCCCTTCTTCTTCCTCCTTGACCTTCTCCCTAGATGGGAGAAGGGTTTCCCCTCTGGTCCATGGCCTCCATGGCAGTGGAGGGGCGAGAGCCCCTCCGAGATTGGATCTGCCTCTCTGTCTCTCTCTGTTTCTGTGTTCCTGATTCTGCCCTTTCACCGTTTCTTATATTCCCGGAGATCCGTAACTCCGATTGGGCTGAATTTTGGACACGATTTTTATCCGGATATTAGCTTTCTTGTGGCGGAAGAAGGGCACCAACCGCTTTACGGGGTGGCCACAAGGGCCCAGGGCGCGCCTGACCCCCTAGGGCGCACCCCCTGCCTCGTGCCCCCATTGGGCATCATCTCGCATTGATTCTTCTTCACAAAACCACATATATTGCAGAAAAAACCCGTCAGTTTTTATCCCGTTTGGACTCCGTTTGATATGGGTTTTCTGTGAGATAAAAAACATGCAACAAACAGGAACTCGTACTAGACACTGGATCAATATGTTAGTCCCAAAAATAGTATAAAAAGTTGCCAAAAGTATATGAAAGTTGTAGAATATTGGCATGAAACAATCAAAAATTATAGATACAACGGAGACGTATCAGCATCCCCAAGCTTAATTCCTGCTCGTCCTCGAGTAGGTAAATGATGAAAAAAGATAATTTTTGATGTGGAATGCTACCTATCATAATCTTGATCATGTAATCTAATCATGGCATGAATATTATGACACGAGTGATTCAAAGCAGTAATCTATCATTTGACATTAAGACAATAATACTTCAAGCATACTAATAAAGCAATCATGTCTTTTCAAAATAACATGGCCAAAGAAAGTTATCCCTACAAAATCATATGGTCTGGCTATGCTCCATCTTCACCACACAAAATATTCAAATCATGCACAACCCCGATGACAAGCCAAGCAATTGTTTCATACTTTTGATGTTCTCAAACCTTTTCAACTTTCGCACAATACATACGCGTGAGCCATGGACATAGCACTATAGGTGGAATAGAATATGATGGTGGATGTTATGTGGAGAAGACAAAAAGGAGAAAGTCTCACATCGACGCGGCTAATCAATGGGCTATGGAGATGCCCATCAATTGATGTCAATGTGAGGAGTAGGGATTGCCATGCAACGGATGCACTAAGAGCTATAAGTGTATGAAAGCTCAAACTAAAAACTAAGGGGTGTGCATCCAACTTGCTTGCTCATGAAGACCTAGGGCATTTGAGGAAGCCCATCGTTGGAATATACAAGCCAAGTTCTATAAGGAAAATTCCCACTAGTATATGAAAGTGATAACTCAAGAGATTCTCTATATGAAGAACATGGTGCTACTCTGAAGCACAAGTGTGGTAAAAGGGTAGTAACATTGTCCCTTCTCACTTTTCTCCCATTTTTTATTTTTTCTCTCTTTTTTTGGTGGGCTTCCTTGGCCTATTTTTTTATCTGGGCTTCTTTGGCCTCTTTTTTTATCTGGGCTTCTTTGGCCTCTTTTATTTTGATAACCTCACCTGGGACAATGTTCTAGTAATGTTGATCATCACACTTTTATTTACTTACAACTCAATACTAGAACAAAGATATGACTCCATATGAATGCCTCCGGCGGTATACTGGGATGTGCAATGATCTAGCGTAGCAAAGATATCAAAAACCGGACAAGCCATGAAAATATCATGCTAGCTATCTTACGATCATGCAAATCAATATGACAATGAATTATCAAGTCATGTATATGATGATGATGGAAGTTGCACGGCAATATATCTCGAAATGGCTATGGAAATGCCATGATAGGTAGGTATGGTGGCTGTTTTGAGGAAGATATATGGAGGCTTATGTGTGACAGAGAGCATATCGTATCACAGGGTTTGGATGCACCAACGAAGTTTGCACCAACTCTCGAGGTGAGAAAGGGCAATGCACGGTACCTAAGAGGCTAGCAATGATGGAAGGGTGAGAGTGCGGATAATCCATGGACTCAACATTAGTCATAAAGAACTCACATACTTATTGCAAAAATCTATTAGTCATCGACACAAAGTACTACGCGCATGCTTCTAGGGGGATAGATTGGTAGGAAAAGAACATCGCTCATCCCCGACCGCCACTCATAAGGAAGACAATCAATAAATACCCAATGCTCCGACTTCATCACATAACGGTTCACCATACATGCATGCTACAGGAATCACAAACTTCACAAGTATTTCTACAATCCACAACTACCCACTAGCATGACTCTAATATCACCATCTTTATATCGCAAAACTATTGCAAGGAATCAAACATATCATATTCAGCGATCTACAAGTTTTATGTAGGATTTTATGACTAATCATGTGAATGACCAGTTCCTGTCATCTCTCTAAATAGATATAAGTGAAGCAAGAGAGTTTAATCCTTTCTACAAAAGATATGCCCACGCTATAACAAATATAAGTGAAGCAAAAGAGCATTCTACAAATGGCGGTTTTCTATTTGAAGAGAAACAGGCAATCCAAACTTCAAAAGATATAAGTGAAGCACATGAAGCATTCTATAAAGCCATACTCAAAAGATATAAGAGAAGTGCAATGAGAATTCTATAAATCAACCAAGGACTATCTCATACCAGCATGGTGCATCAAAGAAAAGTGAACACCAAATGCAAAAGACGCTCCAAGATTTACGCATATCATGTGACGAATAAAAATATAGCTCCAAGTAAAATTACCGATGACTATTAGAAGAAAGAGGAGTTGCCTTCCTGGGTGTCGGTGTCAAAACCGGCGGATCTCGGGTAGGGGGTCCCGAACTGTGCGTCTAAGGCAGATGGTAACAGGAGGCAGGGGACACAATGTTTTACCCAGGTTCGGGCCCTCTTGATAGAGGTAAAACCCTACGTCCTGCTTGATTATTCTTGATAATATGAGTAGTACAAGAGTTGATCTACCACGAGATCGGAGAGGCTAAACCCTGGAAGCTAGCCTATGGTATGATTGTATGTTGTCCTACGGACTAAACCCTCCGGTTTATATAGACACCGGACGGGGCTAGGGTTACACAGAGTCGGTTACAAGGAAGGAGATCTACATATCCGTATTTCCAAGATTGCCTTCCACACCAAGGAGAGTCCCATCCGGACACGGGACGAAGTCTTCAATCTTGTATCTTCATAGTCCAACAGTCCGGCCAAAGGATATTATCCGGCTGTCCGGATACCCCCTAATCCAGGACTCCCTCAGTAGCCCCTGAACCAGGCTTCAATGACGATAAGTCCGGCGCGCAGATTGTCTTCGGCATTGCAAGGTGGGTTCCTCCTCCGAATACTTCATAGAAGATCTTGAACACGAGGATCGTGTCCAGCTCTGCAAAATAAGTTCCACATACCACCATAGAGGAAATAATATTTACACAGATCTAATCTGCTGACGTACCCCATAGTGTGACATCACACCACAGCCAGGTCTTTATTCGAATCGTTTTTCATAACCTATCGCAGCGTGTTTCGCGAGGCGGTTTCCTTGGCACGTCTTGTCGAAGCAGAGATCATGTCCCCTTATTACGGGATTCCCATCAATACGGACGTGGGTAACCCAACCGCGTAATCAATTGTGGCGCTTGGGGGATAAGCGAGTTTTACCAGGCTGGTGGGGGCGCATAGTTTCGTCCGCCCTTATAAAGGGATAAGGTTTCACCTTTTTCTACCCACGCCTTCTTCCTCCTTGCTCATACATTCTCGCGCACTCAAGCTCCAGCGCCCAAGTCCACATCTTTCTCCTCAACTCTCTCCAAACATGTCCGGAGCGGGAGGTAAGTGGATGTTCTCCTCCATCACGGAGGGACACATCAAAAAACTACGTGGGGCTGGATACTTAGCCGCGGATATCGCGCACCGGCTGCCAGCCGCGGGGCAGATCGTCCCTACCCTGGAACCTCACGGAAGGGTTGTTTTCCTCCCCCACTTCGTCCGTGGACTGGGGTTTCCCCTCCATCCATTCGTCAGCGGCCTTATGTTCTATTATGTGCTGGACTTTCATGATCTGGCCCTGAATTTCATCCTCAACATCTCGGTGTTCATCGTCATGTGCGAGGCTTTCCTCCGCATCCGGCCCGCATGTGGCTTAAGACTTTCAATATCAAGCCGAAGGTAGTAGGCGGCCAACAAGCGGAAAGCGGTGGAGCCATGGTGGGCAAAATGCCCAACGTCACGTGGCTCGAGGGCTCCTTCGTGGAGACCATAAAGGGGTGGCAATCGGGGTGGTTCTACATCACCGAGCCGCGCGACACCAACTGGGTGGCGGCCCTCGAGTTTCATCCGGAATCCCCACGCGGCTCACTTCCTGGAAGGAGAAGGGCTTGTCCTGGGGTTCATCGGTGGAGCTGGACGGACTCCAGAAGTGTATCCGGAACATGATAAGCAAGAAACTTAAGCTTGTCAACATAGTCCAGGTCATGCTCTTCCGCCGGATCCTCCCGTGTCAACAACGGGCTTTGAACTTATGGGAGTTCGACCCAGCCCAGCACTAGACTCTACACGAGCTCTTCGACACGACGCATAAGGACATCTGGAAGGTGCTGTTCAAGGGCGCCGAGGTCCCTCCTTCTCTTACCGAGGACCGCAGGCTAAGCGTGAAGCGCCCTGCGAATCCGGTAAGTTATGTACATCTGGTAGGGTATTTATTTCCCATAGCTTAACCATGTGCAGGGTCTGAGCTCCCATGCCTTCGACAGGACTGGGTGGAGACATCGGAGCAGATTAACTATCCGGCCCCTCTGCCTGAAGACCCAACGGACGCTCTCCTGACAGCGATGCGGACTCCGGCTCCTTATGGAGTGCCGGAGAAGACCAAGAAGAAGGCCAAGGGAACCCGAAAGAGTTCCTGGCGCCAGGTGGTGTCGGACTCATCATACGATAACTCCGAGACGCACTCCTCCCGTGAAAACGAGAAGGAGGAAGATGAAGACTCTCCCCCACCAGCCAGGGGAGACAAGAAAAGGAAGGCCGCCCCAACCGGGGAGGCCGAAGGGTCCAAGAAGGGAAGGACTCTCCTTCCGGATTGTTTCACCGCCGCCGCCGACGGTGAACACGAGTGGTTACTCAGGGCCAAGCCCCTGGCGAAGTTGTAAGTATTCGGATACTAGAGTAACTCATAGCATACTTTTATTGCACTGCTTATCCTAATCGTCGAATATGATCATGCAGTCCGCCCCGAGCCCGTATCGACGTATCCTCGTCGGACGGTTCCTTGGACTCATCGGATATGGATAGTGATACACTTCCAACCGCCTCCTCTCCTCACCCTACGGACGATGTCGAGGTACTGTCTCAAGGGGCACCGAGCCCGGGGAGACAGTCCCGTAGCCGCCTCAAGGCGACTTTCCAGACTCCAGGCGTGAAGGGAGCAAGACTCCCAGGGGCTCCAAGTTTGGCCCCCAGCCGAACGCCGCGTCGGAACCTCCAGTGGTTCCGGACTCCGGCAGGCGGCCCCCTTCCAAGAGGGGCAAGCCGCCCGTGCCGGTGACCTCTGTCCAACCAGAGGCACCGGACAACCTGCTGGGAGCGCTTTGCGGCGCTTCCATCGACGAAGAGCACCGCACTATTATGAGTGCGGTGATCAAGAAGGTTCAGTCCGCCAAGAGCGGACTGACTGAAGCATGTGCCAGCCTTCTAACAGGCTTTGAGGTAAGTATTTAAAATACAGGAAAATATTACCGCATAGAAAGTAGCCCCTGATGCTCTGTTTGGTGTTCACAAAGAAAAGCCGAATAGAGGATCAAATAATATCTACAGGAGTCTAATATAAGTATGTCTATATGCGTATGCAGGCTTCGCTGCTGACCTCTGCCACACTGACTGCGGAGGTCGCCGCACTGAAGCAGAACCTCGAGCGGCCCGAGGAAGAGCTCGGCCTTGCCAAGAAGCAGCTCGAGGAGAACAAAGGTAAGTAATACCATGTCTATAAAAAAGAAAATGTGGTTGCGAAATGATAGGATCATCACGAATGTGCCAGTGGCCACGACCGAAGTGGTGACCCTGAAGCAAGCGTTGTCCGAGGCCGAAAACAAAGCGGCCAAGGAGCGCACCGAGCGGGAGAAATAAGAGGCACGGGTGGGCAAGGTGCAGCAAGAGCTCCAGGCTCTCGTGAAGAAACACGAGACTTTGGAGCTTGACTCGAAGACGCGAGAGTCCGATCTTGCCGCGGCCCTCAAGAGCACAAAGCATGCCAAGGCTGAAGCCCAAAAGGCCCCCAAGGAAATTGAGGCGATAAGGAAAATAGCGGCGGGTAAGGCATTCAATATGCAAAGCAAGTATGTGAAAGTAAATTACTTGTTACTTACCCAAGTCCGGAGCTCTCCAGGAGTATTCGCAGATTTGCCCCGCAGCATGTCGGATTCCGCGAAGTATTACCAGGCCAAGGAGGGAAGCTCGACGGAGAAGTTGTTCTGGTCTCAGTATACTAGGACCGAACATCCGATGCCTATGAATTACCAGCTGAAGCAACTGGTCGAGCTGCACAAGGCGGCCAAACAGGCCATGAAGGGCCTTATAGTCCGGATGTTGTCGGTGTACTAAAGTAGGGGTACCCTTAGTACCCCGAACTTGTGCACGGGCAGTCGCAGCGTCCCGCGGCAAGGCCTGCCAGGTGACCGCCAAGACCCTCCGTGGTCCCTTTGAAGACCATTCAAGAACAAAGTATTCAAGACAAGACCCCGGCAAGAGAAGCTTGCCGGGAAGAAGGCAAGACCCCGGCAAGAGGAGCTTGCCGGGAAGGCCATCAGAAGCATCCCAAGGCCCCGGCAAGAGGCGCTTGCCGGGAAGGCCATCCAAGGCATTCCAAGGAACTTGCCGCGGCGCGCTACGCGTCCCGGCAAGGCCCGGTGAGCGACAAGCTCCCGGAAGCGACAAGTCGACGGCCGCGGCAAGGCGCTTGCCGCGGCAAGCCCCCACTCCACGCCCGCGCTCCAGCACATCCACCCACGTGTCGCTCCGGGGCCCCTCCCAAGCGCACGTGGCAGGAGGCTGTGCAGCTAGGGGCGTGCGGTGGCACGCAGGCGCTGACAAGACAACCATCGTGGCAAGACGGTGGCGTCCCTAGCGGTCCCTTTCGGTGCTGTCTAGGCGACACAGACGGGCATTTAATGCCCTTGTCCCCTGCCGTCAGGGTTAGGTATGATAACACTGTAGCCGCTAGCTGTGCCTACTACAGCACCTAGCTGTGCCTACCCACGGCACCCTTTTCCACTTTTGCCCTCCGTTGCCCTATGTCGGTAACCCCTTGAGCATATAAAAGGAGGCCCGGGGGCAACGTAGATGGGGGTCGGCCACCTCGAGAGCTGTCGCGAGGTTCAGCAATTCCACACACTCACGCTCGATCTCACTTCCGAGCTAGAAATCAATACCAATCCACAAAGCAGGAGTAGGGTTTTACGCATCCGTGCGGCCCGAACCTGGGTAAATCGCTCGCGTGCTTCGCCTCGATTTACTCCTCGCACGACCAACCGCCGCGAGCTTCGCCTCGATCTGCTCTTTGCGCAACCTCCGCCCCCCGCTGAACCAAAAAGGGATCCGGTCCGCCGGTCCCATAGGTGCCCGTGGATCAGAAACACCGGCATCTCTGGCACGCCAGGTAGGGGGCGTCGACGTTGTGTGAATCAGATCCGGCATCCTTGCGAGCCAGATCTTCATCTTCTTCATCAACATGCCACCGAAGAAGAAAGTTTCGGAGGCAGCTGCTCCGTCTGCGCCGAGCCTCCCACCACCGGAGCAAACGGATGGTGGGGCAGGCGCCAGCGGAAGGGCACGCATCGACGAGGGAACTCTCGGTGCTGCCAGGTCCCAGGGCAAGGCTGCGCTGCCCATCGGCGGCGTGGCCGGCTCCCACAACGACCGGGCGCACTCCAAGACCTCGGCGTCCGTGCATGCACCGTGCCCATCTCAGGAGGCGCGGAACCGGCAGCGTCATGGTACTCACGGTACCATGTGCTCGCTGGATCAAGATCGAGCTGGTGGATCTCGGAGCGCCCAAGACCACCATGCACGTCAACACACCCAGGACAGATAAATTGCCAAAGCCTGAGCAACCAGATCTCTAATTTTTGACCTATCTCCCCTGGATCGGCTCACTTTGTATGAGAAGCCTGTGCGCGGAGGAGCCAACTCGTAGCTGGCTGCGCACTTGCGTTGTTTCGAGCTCGCTCAACAACATTAGGTAAGCCGCGGCCAGTTGCTACACTGACCGCGCCCTTGCATTGTTTCGAGCCTGCTCAACAACGTAAGTTAGCTGCGGCTAGTTGCTACACTAGCCGCGCCCTTACTTTGCTTCGAGCCCCGCTCAGCAACTTAAGTGAGCTGCAGCTAGCTGCGACAAGGTTTCTTGCCGGTAGCGACACCGTCAGTTCCGCGCCTAGTGCTCGCGGTCCGGATACCTGCACCGGCAAGTTCCCTAAAAGCGTAGGGTAAAAACATACAAAGTTGACGCTGAAATGGGAAGGCCCTTACCGGGTGAAACGAGTCACAAGGCCCGGTGCTGTCCGCCTTGGGACCGAAGATGGCATCCCAGTGAGCAACTCCTGGAGCATCGAGCATCTTCGTAAGTTTTACCCGTAGGGTGCGGTTGCCGGAACCCGTTCCGGCAACCACCTCTTGTACAAAGTCTTGCAGCTGTTGCATGTAATCCTTTGTACGAGGCCGGGCGCAGATCTCGTGCGCAGCAGAGCTCGCGTGCTCCGCACATTTAGTCGATTTTATGCTTTCTATTTTCTGGCATATATGATCTGACATTTGTGCAGCACCAACCCCACGGCAAGCGTTGACGAGCTGCTAGGCTCTATATCTTTATTTTCTCTTCTTTCTTTTCTTCCTTCTTCCAAGGAAAGAAAGGATCCCTCGCCCACAAGTTTGCCGGGGGGGAAGGGAGAAGAGAAGGGTATGGACCAGGCGTCGTTCAAGAATTTCGTCTTGCCGGGAAGCAAACGACAGAAAAGCTAAGTTGCCAAAGTCTGAGCAGCCAAATTTTTTAAATTCCAAGTTATCTCCCTTGAACGACTGCACTTTGTATGGAAAACCTGTGCGCGGAGGAGCCAACTCGTAGCTGGCTGCGCCCTTGCGTTGTTTCAAAATCGCTCAACAACATTAGGTGAGCTGCGGCTAGTTGCTACACTAGCCGCACCCTTGCATTGTTTTGAGCCTGCTCAACAACGTAAGTTAGCTGCGGCTAGTTGCTAGACTAGCCGCGCCCTTACTTTGCTTCGAGCCCCGCTCAGCAACTTAAGTGAGCTGCAGCTAGCTGCGACAAGGTTTCTTGCCGGTAGCGGCACCGCCAGTTCCGCGCTCAGCGCTCGCGGTCTGGATGCCTGCACTGGGAAGTTCCCTAAAAGCGTAGGGCAAAAACATACAAAGGGAGGAGTCAAGTATAGGGAATAACATTGCAATGACTACCCAGAAGAAAGTTATATTACAAAACAGTTTGTCGCAGCTCAAATAAATGTTTTCTATGACATAGCTAGCAGCGACAAGGAAAGAAGGAAGCCGGCGGCCTAGTCGACGCGGTCGCCCTCGACCCTCTTGATCCCGCTCACCTTGTCCACAATGGGTGCGACAAGGGCCTTGAGCTCTTCCTGATCGATATCAGGCGGCAAGGATCTGAGGACGTTGTGGAGGCGGAGGCCTGGATTGCGGAAGGCCACCTTCATCAACACCTTCTGAAGGGCTCCCGCACAGATCTCGCGCGACTCGTCGTCCAGCCGCTTCGGGATCTCATCCCGGAGCCGCTGGAGCGCCGTCGCCACGCCTTGGAAGAACATAGTGACCTTGATGCTAGGTTGGAGGTTCCCGTCGGAGGAGTACCCGAAGTCCTCCACCCGCAGCTGCGCCAGCTCCTTGTCGATGTCCCCGGCGGCGTTCACGAGGCTTTCTGTCCAGTGCTCCACCGTATCCCTAAAGGCGTTTTGGGTGGTGGCAGCACTCTCCAGCAACGCCTTGTCGGCATCGATCTCCTTCTTCAGGGCCGCCTCCCGCTCCTTGGCGCCGTCCAGCGCCTTGGTCAAAGCAACCAGCCTTGACTCGAGGGCGGCGTTGGAGTCCTTGGCGGCGCTGAGCTCTTCGCCATATGCCTTGCGGTCAGCCTCCAGCTGCACCACCTTCATCTCCAGCACCTTTTTGACGGCCTCGGCAGCGGCGGCAGCGTCCTCCGCTTGCTTGAGGGCTCCGCCAAGATTCCCCTCGCGCGCGGCAAGTTCCTCCTTGTGAGCGTCGAGGTGGACCTTCCGCTGCGCCTGCTCGCCTTCTTCCGCGGCTAGCTTCACGGCGGCCAGCCGCTGCAGCTCTTCGGCTTCGGCCTTCTCGAGGAGAAAGGCCTTCTTCGCTTCAGCGAGCTGCTCCCGCTCCTCCGCCAGGGATCGGAGAGCTTCCTGGTGGAAACCCCCGAGCTCGTCTGCGCGCTTCTCAATGTCTGCTCCCGCCTTCGCGACAAGCGCCTCACGGGACTCCATCTTGGCTTGTCGCGCGCGGTAGAGCGACATCAACCTGCGCAGCAGCCGCTCCTATTCGGGCTCGTTGCTGCCGCTGCTCGTTGCGTCGACCAGCTTCAGACCCGCGGAGGCAAGCACTTCCCCGTCGAAGACCTCCCCCTCGACCGGCGTCCTGGAGCTTGACGCCCAGGGGAGGTTGATGAAGACGCCTTCGCCGGCCTTCAAGTAAGCGCCCGGTTGGGCTCCTCGGTACTTGGCGCTGCGGCTTCGGCGGATGGATCAACGGTCGGGGTAGCGCCTGGCGCTCCTGCGGCCCCAGGGCCGTCAGTACGATCGCCAGATTCCTCGCCAGTTGCTGCGGCACCAGCCTTGGCGGTCTCGGCGCCGGCGGCGTCTCCAGCACCGGCAGCTTCGCCGGCGGCGACCTCTGTCTCCATCTGCTCCGCAGCGGATGGATCTGACGGCCGGCAAAGGGGGGAAGAGTCAAGCAAAATCCAGCCAGAAACTCAAGAAGATCAGAAGAAGAAGAAGAACCCAAGGGAAGACTTGAAGCAAGGAGATTACCTGCGCTGGGCTCGGTGGGCATGGTCTCTGCCGCTGGGGGGATGCTGGTGCCGTCCCTTGGCAGAGAGCTCCCCCTTGCCGGAGAGCCACCCCTTGCCAGAGAATCTCTTGCCGGAGAATTTTCCCTGGGCGGCGTAGTTGAAGTAGATGGCATGCCGGGGGCTGTCTCCGGACGCTCCTGGTGAGGCTGCTCTGCTCCTACGCAAGTCAACAAGCAGATATCAGCAATGACAAGTACCCATGCGCGCCTCACCGCGGCAAATAGTTCACACACTTACGCTGGGGGCTGCCATGGAGGAAAGTCGCCAGGTCCGGCAAGGTTGTCTCGGGCGCGCCACCTGTGGTCGCAGTGGGCACGTCCTCGATGATGACCGCCGGGGCCTTAGCTCTCTTTGCCGCTCTCTGGGCCAGAGTCCTAAAAAGGGGCAGGTTCAGGGAAAAGCAATTGAGAAACAAGGACAACAGCAAAAACCGAAGAAATGCGAGTGCAGCAAGAGAAGCTTACTCTTCTTCATCCTCCTCGTCGGAGCTCAGCGCGGAGAAGTCGAAGCCCGGCGCGCTCCCAGAGCGAGGAGGCGGAGGAGAAGCTTCCCTTGGCCGCTTAGCGGGAGCAGTGGTGGCGGTCTGAGAAGACCCCGCCTCGACAGTCGGCGCGGCACGGGAAGCGGCAGGGACCAAAGCGGTGGTCCGGCTGGACCCCGCTCCAGTTGCCGTCGTAGCATGAGGCGTTCCCGCAGCAACGGTGTTTGCCGCGGTCGAGCGCGTCACGCGGCGTGGTGACTCTTGACCCGCTTGCCGCTCCGCCTCGTCGCCAACCTTGCGGAGACGCCTTCTGGGCGGCGTTGGAGGCTCTGCTTCTGGTGGGCTGTCCGGAGGCAAGGAGGAAGAGGAGTCGATTTGCCGCGAGCTGCCCGTGTCTTTGGCAGGCTTGCCCGGATCGGCGTCTTGCCCGGCAAGCCCCTCCTTGCCAGCAGGCTCCCCTTGCTCGCCGCAGCTCGCCACTTCTGCCGCGTCTGCTTCCGCGGTGGTGAACCCAAACTCGCCCGCGGCCGCGGCTTCCGCCGCCTCCTCGAGCCTGGTGGCGATGCGCGCCATCTCCGCGTCGGTGGTGTCGCGGGTAAGGCCGTCCTTCTCGTCGGGGCGGACTACCACTTCCACCAAGTTGTCGAAGAAGTGTTGCACGACCTCGTCTGCAGGCTCCTGCCAAGTTGGCACAATCCTGTGCGAGTCGCATTCCGGCATTATTGCACGGATGCGGTCGAGCGCGGAGTTGTTGCACAAAGGCACGACGCCCCCCGGCAACCTGAACACCTCGGGATGCTGGGGGTCATATCTGAACAGCTCCTGCAGCATCGCATGGAGCTCCAGAACTGTGAAGTTGAAGTTGAGGCCCGGCCGCAGCCTCATAATGTCTGCCGCGTTCTTGAACTCCCAAGTTCGCCTCCCCCGCTCTTGCAGGGGGGCGATGCGGCGGCGGAGGAAGTTTGCGCCAACCGCGCCGACAGTGAGCCCGGAATTCCGGAGGCGCAGGATCCTGGTGACGGCGATCCCCAGCCTGTCGTCCTCCGGGGCCAGGACACTCCAGTCGTCGCCGCGCGCCACCGGGGTTTGGCGCCGGGCGGTGAAAGGCTGCGGACTCTCCTCGACAATCCAGCACCAATCAGCCCTCCACCCCTCCCACTTTCCGCGGAACTCTCCCTCCAGATAGGTCTCCTTCTTGCCGGTCCTCGAGATCCAGGCGATTCCGCCGGATAGAGGCTCTCCCCTCTCTACTCGAGGAGTGAAGAAATGGCGGAAGAGGGCTATGTTGGGAAGAACTCCGACAAAGTTTTCGCACAGATGCGCGAAAACTGCCATTGTCAGAACGGCATTGGGGTGAAGTCGAGGAGGTGGAATCCATAGGTGTTCATGACATCGCAGAAGAAATTAGAGAAAGGCGGGCAGAGCCCGCAGTGGAAGAACAATGCGAAGAAGGCGTATCCAGTCGGAGCCTCCTTGCAAGCAGCAGCGGGGAGTACCTTTGTGCGCGGATGCGCGCGCGTCTCCACCGAACAGAACAGAGAGTAGTCCTCCCACAGCTCCTTCGCGCCGAGCCTGGGGGGGAAAACAGCCCGCGTCTTCCGCAGCGCCGTGAGCCGATGCGCCTCGGTCGTCTTCATGGTCTTCCCCCTGTCGGCTTTCGGAGCCATGGCGGAAGCAGTGGAGGGGGTCGACGCCGTTAGTGGTGCTGGTGGCGGTGGAGGGCGAAGTGCTGCTCTCTCTCTCTCAGCTTTGGGGAGGCGAGGGAGCGGCGGAGATTTCTGAGATTGGGAATGGCAACGGGCGAATGGCCCGACTGCCCCTGTTTCCCCTGCTTATAAGGGGGGAGGGGGGCGGACGTTCCACATTTCGAGAAAAGGAACCCCCACGACCTCTCCCACGATGCCGCATTCAATGCGTGCCGTTCGGGGGGAGGGCGCGGGGGAAGCGGAGGAAGATTCGGCGTGACCTAGGCCGCGCGTGCCCGTGCACTGTTTTGGGCCTGGCCCAACAGCGCTCGGCACCGTGTCTGGCCCAGGCCCGGGGGCTCCTGTCGGTGTACTAAAGTAGGGGTACCCTTAGTACCCCGAACTTGTGCACGGGCAGTCGCAGCATCCCGCGGCAAGGCCTGCCAGGTGACCGCCAAGACCCTCCGTGGTCCCTTTGAAGACCATTCAAGAACAAAGTATTCAAGACAAGACCCCGGCAAGAGAAGCTTGCCGGGAAGAAGGCAAGACCCCGGCAAGAGGAGCTTGTCGGGAAGGCCATCAGAAGCATCCCAAGGCCCCGGCAAGAGGCGCTTGCCGGGAAGGCCATCCAAGGCATTCCAAGGAACTTGCCGCGGCGCGTTACGCGCCCCGGCAAGGCCCGGTGAGAGACAAGCTCCCGGAAGCGACAAGTCGACGGCCGCGGCAAGGCGCTTGCCGCGGCAAGCCCTACTCCACGCCCGTGCTCCAGCACATCCACCCACGTGTCGCTCCGGGGCCCCTCCCAAGCGCACGTGGCAGGAGGCTGTGCAGCTAGGGGCGTGCGGTGGCACGCAGGCGCTGACAAGACAACCATCATGGCAAGACGGTGGCGTCCCTAGCGGTCCCTTTCGGTGCTGTCTAGGCGACACAGACGGGCATTTAATGCCCTTGTCCCCTGCCGTCAGGGTTAGGTATGATAACACTGTAGCCGCTAGCTGTGCCTACTACAACACCTAGCTGTGCCTACCCACGGCACCCTTTTCCACTTTTGCCCTCCGTTGCCCTATGTCGGTAACCCCTTGAGCATATAAAAGGAGGCCCGGGGCAACGTAGATGGGGGTCGGCCACCTCGAGAGCTGTCGCGAGGTTCAGCAATTCCACACACTCACGCTCGATCTCGCTTCCGAGCTAGAAATCAGTACCAATCCACAAAGCAGGAGTAGGGTTTTACGCATCCGTGCGGCCCGAACCTGGGTAAATCGCTCGCGTGCTTCGCCTCGATTTACTCCTCGCACGACCAACCGCCGCGATCTTCGCCTCGATCTGCTCTTTGCGCAACCTCCGCCCCCCGCCGAACCAAAAAGGGATCCGGTCCGCCGGTCCCATAGGTGCCCGTGGATCAGAAACACCGGCAGATGTGGACTGGCGACTCCCTTCCCAACAACTACTTCGGCCTGGTGAGGCGGCTTGTGGATGCTTTCCCATGGCTGGAAGTCATTAAGCGGTCCGTCTGTATCAAAGGTGCCCACCGGTCCTTTGCCCGTGCAAAGGTGCACTGGGACAAGATGGACGCCGAGAAGCTGGTGAAGGAGGGGCCGCCGTAGGGCAAGGAGCATCGCCTCCCCGAAATGTATTATGAGGGTGTCCTGAAGGGTGCCCGTCTTGTGGCGGACGAGTGTGCGAAGGATGTAATATTTGAATGAACTCGCTCGTGTGATCCTGTATTATGAAAACTTGTTCATATGCGCTATGCAACGCTTGTTTGAATTTAAAATATTACCTTCTATGCGGCTGTTTATCAAATCTGAGAGATGTCCAGTCGTCGGCTTCTGCCCCATGCCACGAGTGCTAGGGTGTTCAGGATAAATCTGAGCACTCTTTTTCCCATTGTTGGGTCCTTCGAGGGAGGTGCTCAGCTCAACGAACAAGGCAATCGGACTATAATGCTTTATCACTCTCACTTAGCCATAGAAGTCTACAATTTTAAATTTTGGCAAAGCCCCTAGTGTTCGGAAGGCCGAATTCGGGGCGCTATACACGCCTAAGGCGGACAAAGCCAACTCCTCGCCCTAAGAGGCATAAGTCTTTAGGGACTCGATACCTCTCGAACAGCGAACAGCTCTCGCCTTATCATGACAGTTAGTTTTAGCTTTGTCTACTGAGGTGCTTAGCCTAGATTAACCGGGGCACAATCACAGTAGTTCTCCCAGTGCTACCTTAGCGGATATAGCGGAACGTAAGGTACCAAAACATGGGAGCCGGGCAAACCCAACTATTGACCCAAGACATGATTCGTAGCTGATGCATATAATGCTATAAGTTCGGTGTGCCGCACTATCGAAAGTGTTCGGACTTCTCATGCCGTATTATGGGGTACGCTTAAGCCCCTGGCGTATGGGCCGTACTAGAGTGTACGGGTGCTGGTTGTCATGAATGAACATATATAAAAAAGAATAGAGCATGTGGTAATAGTCTAGTGCTATGCATTGTTTATTCAAAAAGGTGCGTCGAAGCAGAATGATACAAGTAGTGCAATAAGCAAAAAGTATGACCATTTGACATGTCCCCTCCAAGGGCAAGATGAGGAATGGTATTTAAAGCAAGTATTTCACTCGTTATCGGAGACCACCTAGGAGTTCCGTGGTGCGACATAGCTTTCTGCCTCCTTGGTTGCTGCATCGTGTGTCCGGCAATCATACTGCCGAATGGGGTTTCCAGAGATTAAAGTCCTGAAAGAGAGAAAAAATAACAAAGCGGGAAGCCCCTAGTGCGGTTGAGCCGCGTCTTGGGGCGTGCCATAGCCGTGCCCCCCTCCCCACCTGTGCCCATGGTATTTTCAATGCGTAATTATGTACGTGTGGCACGGATTTCGCCGTTTGCCTCGGACTGGGTGGGGGCCGCATTGCTATGCGAGCTTGGAACGTGCCAGGCGGTCTTGTTGCCAATTACTCCGGGCACGCTTGAAGGTGTTCGTGTCTTTAATCGCCGAACTGGTGGATTTCCTTAAGAGGCTGCTTTGTGCTTCTGCTGCGAGGGCTGCAGTGTGCTCCTCCGTGCGGAGAGAGCGCTCTGTGTTTCCATTGACTCTGATGACCCCTCGAGGTCCTGGCATCTTGAGCTTGAGATATGCATAGTGCGGTACCGCGTTGAATCTCGCAAACGTGGTTCGCCCGAGCAGTGCATGATAGCCACTGCGGAACGGGACTATATCGAAGATTAACTCCTCCCTTCGGAAGTTATCTGGGGATCTGAAGACCACTTCCAGTGTGACTGAACCTATGCAATGGGCCTCTACACCTGGTATGATGCATTTGAAGGTCGTTTTTGTGGGATTGATCCTTGAGGAGTCTATACCCATTTTGCGCACTGTGTCCTGATAAAGTAGGTTCAGGCTATTGCTGCCGTCCATAAGGACTCAAGTGAGGTGAAATCCGTCGATGATTGGGTCTAGGACCAGTGGGGCAAATCCGCCATGACGGATACTAGTGGGATGGTCCCTGCAATCGAAGGTGATCGGACAGGAGGACCATGGGTTGAACTTTGGGGCGACTAGCTCCAACGCATATACATCCCTTAATGCACGCTTCCGCTCCCTCTTGGGGATGTGGGTTGCGTATATCATGTTCATCGTCTGCACTTCTGGGGGGAACCTCTTCGTCCTTCCGGTGTTCGGCTGCCGGGGCTCCTCCTCGTCATTGCAATGTAGCCCCTTATCTTTGTTTTCGGCGTTTAACTTGCCGGCCTTCTTGAACACCCAACATTCCCTATTGGTGTGGTTGGCTGGCTTGTCGGGGGTGCCATGAATTTGGCACCAGCGATCGAGTATACAGTCCAAACTGGATGGGCCCGGAGTGCTTCTTTTGAATGGCTTTTTCCGCTGACCGGGTTTAGAGCCTCTGAATCTGTCATTGAGTGTCGTATCCTCGGTATTGTCGCTATTGACGCGGCGCTTATATTTGTTGCGACGTGACCTGCCATTGCTATCCTTGGTATCTGCAGTACCGTTGTTCTTTGATATGTTATTGCTACGAGCCAGCCAGCTGTCTTCTCCCGTGCAAAAGCGGGTCATGAGTGTCGTGAGGGCTGCCATAGATTTCGGCTTTTCCCGGCCGAGGTGCCGAGCGAGCCACTCATCGCGGATGTTGTGCTTAAAAGCTGCTAGGGCCTCTGCATCCGGACAGTCGATGATTTGATTTTTCTTTGTCAGGAATCGTGTCCAGAATTGCCTGGTCGATTCCTCTGGCTGCTGGATTATGTGGCTCAAGTCATCGGCATCTGGTGGTCGCACATAAGTGCCTTGGAAGTTGTCGAGGAATGCGGCTTCCAGATCTTCCCAATAGCCAATGGATTCTGCTGACAGGCTATTGAGCCAATGCCGAGTTGGTCCTTTGAGCTTGAGTGGGAGGTATTTGATGGCGTGTAGATCGTCACCGCGGGCCAAGTGGATGTGCAGGAGGAAGTCCTCGATCCATACCGCAGGATCTGTTGTGCCGTCGTATGATTCGATATTTACAGGTTTGAAACCCTCTGGGATTTGGTGATCCATTACTTCGTCTGTGAAGCATATGGGGTGTGCGGCCCCTCTGTAGTAGGCTATGTCGCGACGCAGCTCGAATGAGTCTTGTCCGCTGTGTTCGGCCCGGCCGGATTTACTTTTACTATATCCGGCGTGACGGTTATCTTCTCGCGTAGCGGCGCGCCCTCGTGATCTGTAGATCGATCTTGCGTGTTTTGCTTTGTCCTCCAATACGTCTCGCGGGTCTAGCGTGTTTCCCCATGCCTTGTCATTTTTATTTGAGTGGCGTCGGGGTGCGGGCTGAGTTTTTGGCTGAAATGCCTCTCTGTCGCGGCCATGAGGTGGCCGATCAGCCGCGTCATATGCTGGAGATATAGGTTTTAATGCTTCCTCCTCCACTCGGGGTAGCAACCTGCGCTTTGGGTAACTCTTGGAGGGGCGTTTGAGTTCATATTCCTCGGCCGCAAGGACTTCAGTCCATCTGTCAGCTAGCAAACCTTGATCAGCTTGAAGCTGTTGTGCTTTTTCTTAAGGCTATTTGTCATGGCTATAAGTCGGCGCTTGAAGCACTCTTGTTCGCCGGGATCCTCCGGCACGAAAAATTCATCGTCGTCGAGGCTTGCCTCATCTTTGGAGGGAGGCATGTAATTATCATCCTCCGCCTCTCCATCTGCCGCTCTCTCGGGAGGGTTGGCTTCTCCATCCTCCTGCTCTAAATCTTGCTGGAGGGGATTGTTGTCGTCTTCGGCACTGTCTAGAGTTCTATTATCTCCTATGTCGGTGTCACCGCTTTTGCTTTGGCGAGACTTAGAGCGGCGCCGCTGACGTCGGCGCTTGGGTTGCTTCTTCGAGGGGTCATCCTCCATTGTCTCGTCGCCATTGCCTTCTTTGGGTGTGTCCACCATGTATATATCATATGATGAGGTGGTTGTCCAGTGCCCTGTGGGCAGTGGTTCCTCTTCATCTCCCGCATCGTCGTCCATACCGTCAATGTCTTCGAAGTCGAAGTCGAGCATGTCGGTCAAATTGTCGATAGTGGCTACTAAGTGGGTGGTGGGTGGGCGGCGAATTTCTTCGTCATCCGCATCCCAATCCTGCCGAACATAGTTCGGCCAGGACTCTCCTGATAGGGAGAGAGACCTTAATGAGTTCAGTTTGTCGCCGAAGGGCGAGTGCTGAAAGATATCCGCGGAGGTGAACTCCATGATCAGCGCCCAGTCGGATTCGATAGGCATGGGCGCAAGCGGTTCGGAGACCGTGGCCGGGGAAGAATCCGGTAGTTCGGCGTCACGGCTCCCGTGAAGGGTAAGGTCGATACTCGGCTCGATCGCCGCTGAGAGTACGACCTCTGTGGCGGGGTCTATCCACCCATCCACGGATGGCGCAATTGGCTCCTAATTGAGGGTCGGAGCGGTTGCTGGTGCAGTCTCCTGAACACTGTCCGATGGTAGAGCTAAATCATGCTCATCGTGACCGTGCGGCGCACTCGGTAGGGGCTCGAATCCGTCGAAGATCAAGTCTCCACGGATGTCGGCCGTGTAGTTTAAGCTTCCAAACCTGACCTGGTGGCCAGGGCGTACTTTCGTTCTGCTCTAGATGGCCAAGCAAGTTGGCCCGTAGTGCGAAGCTGTTGAATACAAAGATCTGTCCGGGAAGAAAAGTCTCACCCTAGACTGCATCGCTATCGATAATCGAAGGAGCCATCAGGCCTAACGGTGACGACACAGAGGAACTCTTAATGAAAGCACCAATGTCGGTGTCAAAACCGGCGGATCTCGGGTAGGGGGTCCCGAACTGTGCGTCTAAGGCGGATGGTAACAGGACGCAGGGGACACGATGTTTTACCCAGATTCGGGCCCTCTTGATGGAGGTAAAACCGTATGTCCTGCTTGATTATTCTTGATAATATGAGTAGTACAAGAGTTGATCTACCACGAGATCGGAGAGGCTAAAGCCTAGAAGCTAGCCTATGGTATGATTGTATGTTGTCCTACGGACTAAACCCAACGGTTTATATAGACACCGGAGGGGGCTAGGGTTACACAGAGTCGGTTACAAGGAAGGAGATCTATATATCCGTATTGCCAAGATTGCCTTCCATGCCAAGGAGAGTCCCATCCGGACATGGGACAATGTCTTCAATCTTGTATCTTCATAGTCTAACAGTCTGGCCAAAGGATATAATCCGGCTGTCCGGATACCCCCTAATCTAGGACTCCCTCACTGGGCATGCCCAAGCTTGGTTGCTTGGGAGTCCTTGAATGTTTCCTTGGGGTGCCTCGGGCATCCCCAATCTTAGGCTCTTGCCACTCCTTATTCCTTCATCCATCGTGATCTCTCCCAGATCTTGAAAACTTCAATCACACAAAACTTAACAGAAAGTTTGGTAAGATCCGTTTGTATAATAAAGTAAATCACCACTCTAAGTACTGTTTCAAACGAATTCATATTTTGTTTTTTCATTGTAGATACTGTAATATAATTTTTCCATGGCTTAATCCACTGATAGAAATTGATAGTTTCATCAAAACAAGCAAACTATGCATCAAAACAGAATATGTCTTAAACAGGACAGTCTGTAGTAATATGAACATTCACCATACTTATGGTACTCCATAAATTCTGAAAAATTAGGAAAAATAAAAAATTTGTATAGAAAGACAGTGCAAAAAGTTTCAGAACCGTTTGATATTCCAGTAAAAAATGTAAAATCACACACTACAGCCAAAGTTTTCTGTTCTGCACCGCACGAACCAACAAGCAATTTAAACATCCTAAAGGCAAATCTTGGCACATTATTTTTATAATACAATGGATTTGTACAAGGGGATAATTATTTTTGTTGGAAAGTTTCTTTAATCAAGGTTCACAAAGTTTCCGTGAGCATGAACAAAGTTCAAGGAGCTCCCCCACTTCAACAATGCTTGTCTCTCTCACTTTCACTTTCCTTTTTGAAAAGTTTTGGGTTCCCCTCTTTATTTTTTTTGTTTTTAAACTATATAAAAGCACTCAACAGAAATAAATGACTCTCTAAAACTTCCAGGTTGTCTCCCTGGCAGCACTTTCTTTAAAGCCATTAAACTAGGAATATAGTGCTCAAGTAATGAATCCACCCGGATCCCAAGGTATATCAAAGCCAATTTTAATTAACAATGATTTTTGATTTAGTAGTGAGCACAAAGTAACATATATCATGCAACAACGAAGTCTAACTCTCTTCCTACGCATCGGCATCTCATAAAAGAACAATTCATGCACACATAGTAAAGGTCAATGCATAGTATAAGAAGTTTCTTGCAATTTTATCATATTGGAAACATAGAGAGGCAGAGATGTAGTTCCTCTCTCGTAATAATTGCAAGTAGGAGCAGCAAGCACATGCATATTATATCTATCAAAATCATCATGTGTAGTAGTGAAACGAAACCCATCAATATAATCCTTAATAAGGGCAAACTTCTCCGATATAGTGTAGTCGGGAGAATTCAAAAGGATAATAGGACTATCATGCATGGGTGCAATAGCAACAATTTCATGTTTAACATAAGGAACTATAGCAAGTTCATCTCCATAAGCATAATTCATATTGGCATCTTGGCCACAAGCATAGCAAGCATCATCAAAAAGGGATATTTCAAAAGAATCAACAGGGTCATAACAATCATCATAACAATCATCCTTCAGTAAGCACGAAGGGAAATTAAACAATGTATGAGTTGAAGAGTTACTCTCATTAGAAGGTGGGCACGGGTAGCTAATCCGCTCTTCCTCTTTTTGTTCTTTGCCCTTCTCATCATCTTTTTCATCCAATGAGCTCATAGTTTCATCAATTTCTTCTTCCATAGACTCTTGCAAAATATTTGTCTCTTCTTGAACAGCGGAGACTTTCTCAATAAATTCATCAATGTCATAATTGTATTTATAATTCTCCTAGCAATATTTAAGGATAGCTAAATTTTCAGGTCTATAAACTGAATCATCAAAATCTTCAAACTCTTTAAACAAAGATTCTATTTCATAAGCACCCATAAAAGCAATGAATTCTTCTATTTGTTCCACGTCATAATAATCATATATACCATTAGCATAAGAAGCCAAGGTTTCATCATCATTAAATTCACATGAAAAGGGAAGGTGTGGAGCCTTCATCCTAGAGCAACAAGTATAATCATATCTCAAGCATAGTTGCCGAGCATATCAATGCAACATATAAATTTGATCCCACAGTAGTTTCCCTTTTTGAGTCAAGCGATAATCCCTAAAGTATTCACGTTGATCCAACCTTACTCCCATTATAAAGTTGAATGGGGTTTTCTCAGGATTATCAAAGTAATACATAATATATTTCACATAATGAGCATCGAGGGTTTTAGGAGGTTCCCCATCTCCATGAGTAGCAAGTAAACCTAATTTTTTTGGTATTTCGTGTTCCATAAACATAACTAAAGATAGATAATAACTTAGAACAGCAAATAAAATTACTTAGAGATAAAGCAAACAAGCACACACGAGAATGTTCACCAGACGCTATAACTCCCCGGCAAAGGCGCTAGAAAAAGGTCTTGATAACCCACAAGTATAGGGGATCAATTGTAGCCTCTTCCGATAAGTAAGAGTGTCGAACCCAACGAGGAGATAAAGGTAGAACAAATATTCCCTGAAGTTTTATCGACCACCGATACAACTCTACGCATGCTTGACGTTCGCTTTACCTAGAACAAGTATAAAACTTGAAGTACTTTGTAGGTGTAACGGGATAGGTTTGCAATAATATAAAGAGCACCTAAATAAAAACTATGGGCTGTTTTAGGTAAAGAAGCAATAAAGTTAGTATAGTGAGTGTGGAAAAGTGGTGGCAGGAGTTGCGAAATTGTCCCTAAGCAATTGACAACTTTACTAGACTGATAGCAAGTTTCATGTGGGAGAGGCCACTGCTTGCATGTCATCCCTGACTTGGAATTCTATGCACTTATGATTTGAACTATTAGCAAGCA